>NC_138771.1:154518873-156015432 GCF_965119305.1 Pelophylax lessonae
TTTTCATTTTTACAGTTAAATTTTTTTTTCACTTTTATTGCTGTCGCAAGGAATGTAGACATTGTTGATACAGCAATAGGCATGCGACAGTTACTCTTTATGGAGAGATCTAGGGTCTAGAAGACCCCAAATCCCTCCTCCTGTCCTTAAAAGCATTCAGAAAACCAAGATCGGTGTGTTCGAATGCTTTTGATTTTTTTTAAAATTGGCATGCTTTTCATCCAGGTAAAGCAAAAAAAGGTCATCGCAGTTCCGGGTTACTGTAGCTAAGAGCTGGTCGGCGACGATCTGGTGGAACGGCAGAGCCCGGGAAAGCCATGGAGGGTGGCGGTGGTTTCCTGGCATTGCACTTGGGTACTGGTTTGTGGCTGTGCTCCTCTGAGTTCTTTTGTATAATAAAAAAAAAAAATAGTTTGCTTGTGTTAAAGTCTCAGTATTTCTGGGTCTACAATCCCACTGATTGTTATACCAATACTATCACCACCCAGGTCATCCTGTGTCAGTCTTATACATACTAAACCAGATTTGATCACAGAAGTGACTTTTCACTACAATTCAGCCTAATTATAAGGTTGTATATTCTGATTTTGAGAGGCCACCTTGAGGAGTGTGCAATCCTGGAGTCTTCTCTTGATCTTATTTTTTTTTTTGCTTCCCACTTGCCGTTATAAGCTTTGTGCTGTTTTGCTTTGTCAGAGATGCCTGCGCTGATGGCTTTACGCAAGAGAGCACAAGGAGAAAAACCATTGGCAGGAGCCAAGATTGTTGGTTGTACTCACATAACCGCACAGACTGCGGTAAGCATGTATCTTTTAATTTCATGAAAGTAATTTCTACTTGTTTTTAATATTTTCTTTTAATATAATTAGTTGCGGTTTTAAATGCTTGACATTTAATTGAATATTACTGGGTAGTAGTGTAGATAGGCATTTCCAGTAGAGATCGCTTGCATTGTGGTGTTTTTGCTAGATGTAGCCCATACATTTAGTCATGTGAAGTTCTCTACTTTGTTTTGTATTTCTGTCAAAAGGAATGCATTAAAAGTGCAGATGACACCCACTTTAAGGTACAGTACAGGCTCCTTTATGTCTTGACCATGGGTTATAAGCTGCCATTTCAGGTTAGCACACTGGCAATCGATTTGCTGGGACAGGCAATCTAAACCCTCTCGCTTCCAGCAATCCTGAGTTTTTTTGCTAGTGTCCTTAGGTGATGGATGACCTCTCTAGTGAGAGCAGGTTTCTAGCCTATAATTCTAATTATATTGAAAGATCGAAGACTTAGTTTTGATTGAAATCCCTTTTCACCCGGGCTGCAATGGTGCCACTTTGGCTATAGAATTGCAACTGCCATATTAGTCGGCCCTGGTTTTTTCATCAAGATTTAATTCCTGTCGTGGCATGTTGTACACCCTTGGCCACTGCCTCTGCAGCTAATGTGGGTAGCGGTTAGGGGCGGTAAAAGAGCAACTTAACTGCTGGGTTTACGCCCACTAGTGTGACAGAGACCCCTAAAGGAGCAATCCACTATTTTCAGTACACATATGTATTGGGATGTGCATGACCACTGTGTGCTTTACACCGCTACACATGCTTTTAACTCTTTGATGGCTAGGAAACTGTTCCAAAAAAGAATGTGTGTTAATATTACTTTTATATTTAAAACTGGTAATAGCTTGGTTTCAGTATGTGACCTTTTTATGGTGTGTACTAATGTGAGGCACACAAAGTGGCTTTAAACACAAAAGATTCTAACCTTTAATGCAAGAAACCTTCCTCTTGTTGCACAAAGCATGTAAGTGTAACATCATTTTTATTAACAAAAAAAATTCAATATCACTTCTTGTTTTTACAGAGAAATCGTTCCAGCAGTTTGAAGGTTTAAAAAGCAAATCTTCCTCTAAAAAAAAAAAAAAAAAAAAAAAAAAAAAAGTTTTCTATGCCTATACATACCCCAAAAACCTAATTTTTATTTGATTTGTTTTGAGAGAACATCTTACAAAATGTTGGTTGCTAAATGTGATATTTAATTTTGTCCTTTTTAGTATGAAAATATTGAAAATTTAAAATATATAGATCAGTTTTAGATGTTAAAATTTATTAGGATTCCATTCTCCAATCGCAGCACATGAAAGCCTCCAAAAATTGGGACATGCCTCCTTTTTTTTTTTTTTTTAACCACGCAGCACACGGATGGGAATGGGCCGATCGGATTCAATGTATTTTTCTTACACTTATATTTTTGTGTGTTCCAAAACCCAAACCTAATTTTCATATTGGTCAGTAAACAAATAACATGCTTGAGTGATTTGGATACATTTCTAAAACCTTTGCTTTTCTCCAGGTTCTAATTGAGACGTTGGGAGCACTTGGGGCTCAGTGTAGATGGGCTGCTTGTAATATCTACTCTACTCTTAATGAAGTGGCTGCTGCTCTGGCTGAGAGTGGTAAGTGAAAACTAAAGTTTTCTACTTTATTATTCAATCTTAAAGAAATGATCTCCCTTTTAATGCAATATCCTTAACTATTCATTCAGAGCTGTTTGCTGAGTTTTTAATGTAGGAATTTTAATTATTTGTGATTGTTACAGGCATGATGTTGAGCAGTTTTTTTAGTTAAAATTTATATTTAGGAATGCGGCAAATTGATTTAAAAAAGCTACAGATTACAATATTGGTCCAATAACTGCTCTGCCTGGTTCATTTTGTTAACATCAATTAGGCTCCTTTCACACATGCGGTCTGTTTGTCCGTTTTTCATCCATCCATTGACGGATGACAAACGGACATCAATGCATTTCTATGTAAAAACGGATTACAACGGATGATCAGCCGTTAACATCCGTTTTCATCCGCTTCCGTCAATGTCCATTTTATGGAACGGATGAATGCCCTATTTTTCATCCGTCAAAAACAGATCAGACGAATAACGGATGTAAACGGACAAACGGTCTGTTTTTCATCCATTTTTGCATTGGTAGTGGATGTGAAAAAACGGATGCAAAAACAGATAAATTTTGACGTGACTGAACTGATGAACTGAATTGACCGTATGTGTGAAAGGGGCCTTACATATGCACATCCAGCCAACTGCTTAATGCATATATGTGGCATCCAAAAAATAAGCTTTGATGTCCAGCCATCAGGAAGATGCATGAAGGGGTTAAAATTTGTTTTTTGTAGTTTTTAAAGTAACATTGTAATAGTTACTCGATTATATTAAACCAGGACTTTTAAGCGGTTGTAACATTTAGACTTTTTTTTTTTTTACCTTAATACATTCTATGCATTAAGGTAACAAATCTGTGTACAGCCCCCTTACCTGAACCCTTTCCCAATCCAGCGCTGTGCTCGAGTACAGCACCTCTCTGCGCTCCCCTCACAGGGCAGATTGGCTTTCAATCAAATCCTGTAACAAGGGGACAGGTCCAAGCTACACTGTCAATGGATGCAGACAGCCCGGCTCAGCATCTAATCCACATGTGCCACAATGGGAAGCTGCTTCCTATGGTTGCTCACCGGGAAGTACCAAGAGCACTGGTGGGGGACCTGAGAAGAGGGGGATTGTGTTCAAAATCATTGCACAGAGCAGGTGAAAAAAAATAGTCCCTTTCGTTCCTCATGTATTGACTCTGTTCCCTGTTTATTTTTTTTTTTTTTTATTTGTGCATTCAATGACTGAATAAATGTCATTCAAATGTACTTAACCACTTCCCGCCCGCCCTATAGGCAAATGACGGCGGGAATGTGGTTGAGTTATCCTGACCGGACGTCATATGACGGCGGCAGGATAACT
Organism: Pelophylax lessonae; assembly: GCF_965119305.1. NCBI lineage: Eukaryota > Metazoa > Chordata > Amphibia > Anura > Ranidae > Pelophylax > Pelophylax lessonae. The sequence continues at coordinate 154,522,668 of NC_138771.1, forward strand.
CCGCTCTGGGCGCCCCCCGGGGGCGCGCAGAGCGGCGATCGGTGATGCGAGGTGTCAGTCTGACACCCTGCATCTCCGATCTCGGTAAAGAGCCTCTGACGGAGGCTCTTTACCATGTGATCAGCCGTGTCCAATCACGGCTGGTCACATAGTAAATAGGAACAGCCGTTGATCGGCTTTCCTTAGTTCGTGCCTGACAGGCACGAGTAAAGGAGCGCCGATCGGCGGCTCCCCTGACAGGGGGGGGGTCGGCACTGGTAATCAGATCATTGATTACCAGTGCAGACCCTCGGGGGGGGGGGGATGCCACTAGATCCACCAGGGATGCCCACTATGACCCCAGGGATGCCCACTATGGCCACCAGGGATGGCAATCAGGGCTCAGGGAGCCCCCCATTGCCCACCCCATCAGTGCTGCCCACCAGTGCCCTCCCTATCAGTGCTGCCCACAAGTGCCCATCATTGCCATCCTTAAGTGTCGCCCACCAGTGCCCATTATTGCCCACCGGTGCCGCCTATCAGTGCCCATCAGTGCCGTCCGTCAGTGCCGTCCGTCAGTGCCGCCCATCAGTGCCCATCAGTGCCCACCAGTGCCGCCTATCAGTGCCCATTAGTGCCCGTCAGTGCCACCTATCAGTGCCCGTCAGTGCCACCTATCAGTGCCCGTCAGTGCCACCTATCAGTGCCCGTCAGTGCCACCTATCAGTGCCCATCAATGCCGCCTATCAGTGCCCAGCAGTGCCGCCTATCAGTGCCCACCAATGCTGCATATCAGTGCTACCTATCAGTGCCACATATCAGTGCCGCCTATCAGTGCCGCCTATCAGTGCCACCCCATCAGTGCCTCCTCATCAGTGCCTGTCAGTGCAGTCTCATCAGTGCTCATCAGTGCAGGAAAAAAATTATTTATTTACAAAATTGTATAACATAAACAATTTTTTTTTTTTTTTTTTTTAAACTTTTCGGTCTTTTTTTATTTGTTTAGCAAAAAGTAAAAATCGCACAGATGATCAAATACCACCGAAAGAAAGCTCTATTTGTGGGGGGAAAATGACATAAATTTGGTGTAGGTACAGTGTTGCATGACCGCGCAATTGTCATTCAAAATGCAACAGCGCTAAAAGGGGAAAATTGGCCTGGGCGGGAAGGGAGGGAAGTGCCCTGTATTAAAGTGGTTAAAAGCAAACCTTCTTTTTTTAAAACAATTAATTTTTGAATGAATGTCATTTCCTGAATGACATTTTCTGAGAAAATGTGCCATCTGGCACTTTTTTTTTTTCGCCGCTGTGGTCAAAAAAACTCTTAATTTGTTACAAAGGCATAAACCTGGAATCTGTTAATTGAAGCCTAGATGCCTTGACCAAAATTATCTTTAACTTTATTAGAACTCTAAATAATTGGACGTTTTCCCCCGAGTGTCTTTTTTTTTTTTTTTTATACTATAGCTGTATAATACCATGATGGTGTTAAACAGATACACACTGCCATCTACAGCCTGCGGTGGCCTCTGCGCAAGCTAATACATTTTTTTCACCCTGATTGTAGCCTCCATTTTGCATGTGACAGCTGACCTAGTAATCCTATAATTAGGAGGCACTCTAGTAGGCTCCCTTGTAGTAAGTGAGGACCAGAGGGACAGCTAACACGGTACAGTGTCAGTTAGTACTTGTCAAAGGGAGGCGGGTGGGCAAAAATAAAGATAAACATTTAGCATGGGACGCATTGCTAGTTTTAATACTCATAGAGAGAGAGCTGGCCACCTTTCATGTTATATATGATTATAGGGCTTTTTTTTTTTTTCTTTGTAAAACTAATACCGGACCTGTATTCAATAATTGATTCTTTTACCAGGAGTTCCAGTTTTCTCTTGGAAGGGAGAATCTGAAGATGACTTTTGGTGGTGTATTGATCGATGTGTGAATGTGGAAGGCTGGCAACCCAACATGGTAAGACACGTGCACATGAGAAGGCAAATTTTAAAGCATTCTTTTTTCAGTGAGTGAAAAAGAAAAACTGACAGCTTTTCAGTTTCAAATAGGCCTTTGTGAAAATCCTATTTCTCTTTACTTCATTGAAGGACACAGCTCCTGATATTCTTAACCATTGGGTTATACTGCCCCCTACAGGAGTAGGACACTAGTCAGAAAAAGTCTGGTTACGCCTGTGGGTACTCAAGTTTTTTTTCTGCCTAGTCAGGAGTAAGGTAAGGACCTAGTTCCTAGCTTGGATCTCTGGTCCTGGCAATTTTCTTTTTCTTTTAGATAGTTTTTTTTTCTCCTGGTTTTTCCTGTGAGCTCTACAATCAGCTGCCGGACTGAGCGACGGGCTGGATAATCAAGATCCAGCGGTCACCCCAGTCTGGAGAGTGAACGCGCTAGGTTGGGCCGTGACATAGCCCCACTGGACGGGGGCTGGCTGGTTAAAAGCCTCGTGGGATTGCATACGACTGGGTCTTGCCCCAAGTCGTAGCATTCCTCCTGGCCAACAGTCCCCTATTTTGATGGCGAGGGGTTCTGTCTGCACCGGTACTTGCCTGGTTCCTGGCATGGGGAGTAGCTGCCCCTCTACCCCTGGGTCTGTGTCGATGGTCTGGGGCACCTCACTCGGTGGGGGCAGGGTGCTATGCTGGTGATGGAGGGGGTTGCACTGATCGGCTTTGGGGGGGTTACCTGGTGGGGGCTCCTGCCAGGGCCCCCTGTCCTGCCTGAGACCTATGGATCCCTCCTGGGAGTCTCGTGGTGCCGCCATTTTCTTGTTGTCTTTGTACCGCAATGCACTGCGGCCATGTTTGTGTAGTCCGGCGGCCATTTTGCAGTTTGCCTCAGCAAATATTCACCATTGCCCTGGTGTCGCAGACTCTGAACGAATGAGCTAAGCTGTAGCACTGTGACCTGGAGGGGGAGCAGCCCCCCTGCCTTTGCTGAGCGGGCAGGCCAGCTGGTCCAGGGACTGCAGTTTATCTGTGATGCCTCTTTGGATGTGGCTCTGCTCTGTGTTTCGGCAGTGGTCCTACGGCGTGTCTTGTGGTTCAAATGCTGGTCTGCAGACCAGACTTCTAAAAAGGCCTTATCTGATCTTCCCTTTCAAGGAGATCGCCTGTTTGGTGCTACCCTGGATGACATCATTAAAAGTCTCACAGAGGGGGGAAGAGTACCTTTCTTTCACAGGCTACTAAAAGCAAGGACCCTCATCGTAGATGTGGGCCCTCCTTCTTGGCTCATACGTTTTTTCGTCCCTCAGGATCGGCTAACAAAGGATTGAAGCCATTCAGGGCCTCTTCTGGAGAATCCAAGCGAACCTGGTCTGGCAAGTCAAGAGTGGGCTTCTCCAAACCCAAGGACAAGTGCACCCTTACCCATATCTGGGGTGGGGGGACATCTTGCTGGTTCCAGACCCGTAGACTTCCCTGGTAAGACAAGTGGGTCCACAAAGTCACACAGCCTGGCTACAAGATCGAGTTTAGTTCGTACGCTCCGAAAAGGTTTTTTCCTTCCAATGTGCAACTGTCCCTGGTCCGCTTATAGACAGACCTTTTACTTCAAGGGGTGAATGTCCCAGTTCTGACTTCTGAAAGTTTTTAGGGGTTTTACTCAAACCTGTTTACAGTCCCCAGAAAGGAAGGCAAGGTGTGCCCTATCCGGGACCTTGAGGTGCTAAACTGCTTGTGCAGGTGCAGAAGTTCAGAATGGTCTGTTCACATGGTGGTGGCTTTCCTGCATCAGGGGGGTTTTTTTGCCTCCAACATCAAGGACGCTTCCCTTCACATTCCAATATGGGTGAGTCACCAGCGATGTCTCCGCTTTGCGTGGGAGAGGGGCTTTATCAGTTTTTGGCGTTACCCTTTGGTCTCGCGTCTGCTCCTCGGGTCTTCACGAAGTATTGGCCCCAGGGCTAGCATTGTTACGTCAGCAGGGGATCGTGGTCCTGGGCTACTTGGACTACTTTCTTTTGCGATCATTGTCTCCTACTACGCTGGTGGAAAACCTGGAGATCTCAATACGGACGCTAAAGAAGTTTGGCTGGATTCTGAGTCTTCAGAAGTCTGCCTTGGTTCCTTCCACAAAACTATCTGGGCCTGACACTGGATTTGGCCTCAGAGTACTCCTTCCTCTGGACAAACTCCAGAAACTGCAGGCTGCAATTTGCCCCCTGCTGTCCAGCAGATGATCATTCCTCTGGACTTGCATGCGAGTGCTGGGCTTGGTGTCTACCTTTTTGAGGCGGTCCCATTTGCACGGTTCCTTACGAGGTCTCTGCAAGGGAGATTCTGATCAAATGGGACAAGACTCCGCAGTCTCTGGACAACCTAATCCAGCTGAGCCGGGCATCAAAGGGTCCCTGATCTGGTAGCTTCGTTCTCCAACGCTCTGGCAGGGCAAATCCTTCCTCCCTTGTATTGGACGGTGGTCACCATGGATGCCAGCCTCTTGGGGTGGGAGGAGTTCTCAACAGAAATTATGCTCAGGGGGGTCTGAACCCTGGAGGAGTCCAGACTACCGATCAATATTCTGGAGCTCCGAGCGATCAGACTGCTTGAAACATTGGGTGGATCATCTCCAAGGATGTCCAGTGCGTATTCAATCACACTGCCATAGCCCTGGCTTATGTCAATCACCAAGGGGGGCACAAGAAGTGTCCTGGCGGCTCTGGAGGTAGCCGGCATTCTCAGGTGGGCAGAATGTTCCAGCCCTTTCCATCGTGCACATTCCCGGAGTGGAAAACTGGCAGGAAGATTACCTCAATCGGCAGGCGTTAGACTAGGGAGAATATTCTCTTCATCCAGACAGTTGTCTCCGATGGGGCACCCCCGAGGTGAATCTGTTGGTGTTTTGTCTCAACAAAAAGATGCAGAGGCTAGTAGCCCTGTGGGGTCAGTATCACCTGATTTACGCCTTCCCTCATCTCGAGCTTCTACCAAGACTTCTACGCAGGATCAAGGCAGAAGGGATTCTGGTCAGGCCTCGCCAGGCTTGGTACGCCGATCTGGTGCTGCTGGTTGCCGATGTTCCTTGGAAGCTTTCTCTCATGGAACATCTGCTGTTCCAAGGGCCAATGTTCCACCCTGCTTTACAATCGCTGGCTTTGACGACTTGGCTGTTGAAAGCCAGGTACTGAAGGATAGGTGTTGGTCTGAATCAGTGATTCCAACGCTGTTAAAAGCTAGAAAATCTACTTCTAGGAAGATCTACCATCATACGTGAAAGATGTACAGTCCCTTGGGGTTCATCCTCGCTCCTTCTCGGTGGCTTGGATCTTGACCTCCCTGCATGGGGGGGGGGGTTGACCAGAAATTGCCCTTGAGTACCATCAAAGGCCAGGTGTCGACTTTGTTGGTTTTCTTTCAACGGCCCTTGGCCACACACTCCCTGGTTTATACCTTTCAGGGTGTTTGCCATTTGGTTCCATTGTGATCTCCTTTGCCGACTTGGAACCTCAATTTGGTGCTTTCGGTCCTCCAGAAGTTTACCTTTGAGAATCTTTGGGAGATTCCCTTGTTTACGCTGTTTCAGAAGGTGGGAATGAAGACATTGTGTTGACTGGCAGTGTTATCCCCTGTCGTTCACCTTACTTGGTGGTTCAGAGATAAGGTGGTTCTTCGCCCCTGTTGGTCATTCCTTCCAAAGGTTGTCTCTGATTCCATTTAAATGAAGACATTGTGTTGGCTTCCCTGTGTCCCAGGCCAAAACATCCTAAGGAAATTGACTTGCATGCCTTGAATGTGGTTCGGGCAATTAGGGTGTACTTGGCAGCTATGGAGTCTTTTAGGAATTCAGACTATTTGTGCTTAAGGACAGGGTTGTTCCTCTGTGACCATTCCCAGATGGATCAGATAGTGATTCAGGCCTATTCCATCAGGGGTCAGGTTCCTCCTTTCAAGGCGCACTCTACTTGGGTGCTCAGTGCTTCCTGGGCCTTCTGTCATCAGGCGTCGGTGACACAGGTTTGCAAGGCGGCCACCTGGTTGTCGGTGCATACTTTCACAAAGCTCTATAAAGTGGATGTGTTGGCATCTGCGGATGCCTCTTTTAGCCGCAAGGTGTTGCAGGTTTCTGTTAAAGGACATGGTCCTCTTTGTGGGTGTATTTTTTTTCAGGTGGGCTCCAGTTGTTTTGGTTGAGCCCCTGTTTCCTGGTTGGCTACTGTTTTTAGCCTTGGGAATTTTTTGCTCTTCCCACCCCTCATGTTTAACACTGCTTCGGGACGTCCCAATGGTTAAGAATATCAGGAGCTGTGTCTGTCAATGAACGAAAGAGAAAATGGGATTTTTGACTTACCGTAAAATCCTTTTCTCTGATGTTCATTGACAGACACAGCACCCACCCCTCTGTGAAGTTGGATTTTCTGTGACACTGCTTGTAACAAAACTGAGTACCTATAGCAGAGATGGGGAGTATACTCCCCTGGGACTGCCCATAGGTGTAGACTTTTTTTCTGCCTTTTGTCCTACTCCTGTAAAGGGCAGTATAACCCAATGGTTTAAAATATCAGAAGCTGTGCTAGTCATTGAACATCAGAGAAATTGATTTTCCGGTAAGTCAAAATCGAATTTTTGAGAATTGGCGTTAGAACTGGAAATTTAAAATAGAAATGCTTTCAGGTATAAAAGGACATAGCCTACCAGCTTAGTGTTTCAAAAGTCAAGCATTGGGGGACCCTGTTAGCTCCCACCCAACATTCTTTTTTGAAAATTGAAGGAGCTAGGTGGCTTTTTCTCAGCCAAACAGTGACTCCAGTCACATGTGGCAGCTCCCACTACTGTATTCTGCCAGTGTTAAAACTCAATAGCCATCAATGCTGATTTGCCTAGTGTGGATGGGGGGCATCTGTTTTTTTTTTTTTTTTTGGGAACTGAAAAAAACTTCATGATGCATATGTGTTTGCTAGGTGATATTAGTTCAAAGATTTTTTTACTTGTTTGGAGACATTGCCCACTATTCCCAGGAGCATACAGAGATACTGCTTGTTTTCATTTTACCCCTTACTAATTTTATCAAACATTATCACATCCATCACTGCCTACAAATATTGCCTTTCAGGATATGATTTAAATGTCAAAGAATCCTCAATTGGTTGCTCAAAATCTAAGTAGGCTTTCAAGTAGCCAGGACCATTTCTTGCCTAGAAAACAGACCCTAGGGAGTTTTGATGGGGTTTACAGTTCTCCCATACTCCGGGTGCTACTGTTTGCTTTGAAACAGAAGATCATCGATCATCCTGATCGGTCCACAATGGCCAGAAAGAAAGAACTGATGAACTTTCACTGACCTGTAGCATACAGCTAGGCAGTGTGAGCAGCTAGTGGCCTGCCAAGTAGAATTGGCACAGTGTTGCCTGGATACTTTGGATTGGGTACTTTCAGAGTCGGGAGATGTGCCGTAGCATTTTAATGATTATTTTAACAGGAAAACAAAACGTTTTTTTTTTTTTTTTGGCATGCTCTGGGCCTTTCAGTAAACGTGATCTGGATGGTTGTGCAGTTGTACAGGGCTAGTGTGTGCTGCCCCAAACTTCTGTCTTCGGCTTTGAGCACTTCTGATTCTGAGCTTTAGAGCTGGGTGCACAGCTCATCGAGTACACTCCTGTGCTTGGTTGGCTGTAACAAAAGCCACAGGAGACCTTAGGGGTCTAATAGACCTCTGATATCGCCATAAGGATGACCTGTGACCTGTCCAATGCTTCTTAGCCCTCTGGTGATAGCAATAAAGTGATGTGAAGGGAAAAAGGTAAAAAAAAAATGTTTAATGTTCAATAAAAAAAAAATTAAACAACTCTGTCATATTGCACGCACGCATGTTATAGTTCGCTATGAATTTTGGCTTGTGAGCAATAATTCTAGGGACATCATTTTTATGGTTTACTCCAAACTGGTGAACAATAAGGATATTTAAAGCGTCGCCTATTGATCATTTTGTGTACTGTATTTGTTCGCCACTTAACAGGCGCCTGCAGTTTTGTGGCTGGACAGATTTGATATGTGCACTACTCTGCCTCATCTTTTATTTTGGGGGAAAAAAATGAGGATTAATTTGTGTGCACTAAAATTCATTATACTGTATTTTTTTTTTTCTTCCCGAAAAAAAAATAGATTTTAAAAACAGTTGCGCACTAATCATACGACATAAACATTTGCAACTACCATCTTTTATTCTACGGGGGCCTCCTCTATCAGAAAATATAGTTTTATAATCTGGAAGATTTCAAAGAATAGGTTCACCTTTTGAACATGTTACACTCATATTTACCGCGTAACATGTTCATTACCCCACTCACCCCCTGAGTTCCTGCGTTTCCTGTGACAGCGGGTGGGGGTTCCTTTTCCCCACAGCAGCTGTTATATTTGAAATAAGTGCGGCCCGCACAGCCATTTCATTCATTTATAGATCTGTAAATGACAAAAACTACAAGTCCTGTCTGCCCACCGTGTCACGGTCTTGTCAATACCTCAGTAGATGCAGAACATAATTGTGTAAGTAAATGCCATCCATGGCAGGGATAACTCATCGGTCCTAGTAAGACCAGTTTTGCATTAATGGAACTCTATACTGCTGAACAACATTTTATTTTAAAGTTTCGGATACTGCGATTTATTTATTTTTTTTCTTTTTATTAAAATGCTTTTAAAAGATCTCCAGTTTCAGAGTTTGGCTGTCTTTGCAGATACTGGATGATGGTGGGGATTTGACACACTGGATATACAAGAAGTATCCTAACATGTTTAAGAAGATTAAGGGCATTGTGGAAGAAAGTGTAACTGGTGTACATCGGTATGTAAGAAGCCTTCTATTTCTAGAAAACCTATGTGTCTAGCTGCCTTATTTTAACTTGTAGCATTATGCTTACATTTAGCAGTTTGAACTTGACCTGTGTACAGATTCGGATATATTATTGTTGGTGACATACAACCCTAAAATCTAATACTTTCCATGCATGACATTTGTGATCCATAACACTATCTAATGATAGGTGATTAACACAGTTATTTAAGTAAATCTAAACTGGACTACTTAGTGCTGTTTATTATAAACAATCAAAACATTAAAAAACCTGCGCTAGGTATAAGCATATAATTAGAGTAATAAAATGTGCAGCTTTTGTCCACCAAGTATAAAAAAAAACTCAAATACTAACAATAACACAGAACTTGCAAAAATTATAACAATCATAAAATTATATAGTAAGATGTTCATGTGCAAAATATGTAACAATAAAGTGCTAGAAATAGCAATAGTGCTCCCAAATGTACAAAAAATGTGTAAAGTGCTTATAGGTAAAAGTGCTGGAGTGCTTAAAACCAATCAGGCGGTGCAGGGTGTTTCACTCCCCTCCTGAATCCCTATTCACCAGAATCAATGGACCCTCAGCTTTTCAGTCTGAGGGTCAAGGAGTAGTGATCGACCGTTTATCGGCAAAGCCAATATATCAGCTAGGTGACCGATATTGCCAATATTTCGGGAAAGTGCTTGTACCGGAGTGATGCCTGCAGCCAGAGGCATCACCCCCGATACCAGCGTCCATAGCCGATGGTCGGCTGTCTTTCTCCCACAGGGAGACCCGGGCAACCAGCCTGCATGGCTGCCGAAGGCCCCATCAAAGCCGCATTCAGCTCTGATCGGGTCTCCATGTAAAAACCTGGAAGTGATGTCATGACATCACTTCCGGGTGCTTGGCGCCAGATTAAAAAAAATGACAGCATTCAGGACAGCAAAACTTGGTGTTTTGAATGTTTAAGTGCAGAGGAGGGGTTTTGGGGTCTTTTAGACCCCCAGATCCCTCCGCAAGAGTACCTGTCAAGTGATAAAAATTAAATTTTTTTTTTTTTAAATGTACGAAAATATCAGCCAACATCGGCCGATACCGATATGCAATGGCCAAAATATCGGTATCGGCAACTAAAAACCGATATCGGTCGAACACAATCGAGGAGGCTTAAAAACTGGTGAGATGAAACTTTAATCCACCTGTTCGATGTTAACGCTCTGTCACTGTGCATCGCTTTGCGAGGGGTCTTTGAGGGTTAAAAGTAGACAGCCAACATAGTGAAGTTCATTTGAGAAAGTTTAATTGCGCATAAAAGATATTACTTAATATCTACTTCAAGTAATATCTTTTATGCCCAATTAAACTTTATCCTATTATTAGGATTATAAACGATTGCCATATTAATTTTATTATATTTTCACCTGTTTTTCTACCGCTAGTGCTGCTGATATCTTTCAGATTTTTTAGCCACTTCCTGCACATCATTGATTTGGACCAGCTTTCGTTACATTAAAGTGTTAAAGCATATGCAACTAAAGTCTTTAGGTATAGATCTACTTTAACTGAAATCTCATTTTCTCTTTTGTTCATTGACTGACACAGCTCCTGATCATCTTAACCATTGGGTTATACTGCCCCCTACAGGAGTAGGACACTAGGCAGAAAAAGTCTGGCTACACCTATGGGCAGTCCCAGGGGGTATACTCCCTCTCTCTGCTATAGATACTCAGTTTTTTTTTTTCTGCCTAGTCAGGTGTAAGGACCTAGTTCCTTGCTGGGATCTCTGGTCCTGGCAATTTTCTTCTTTTTAGACAATTTTTTTCTCCTTTTTTTTTTTTTCCTGTAAGATCTACAATCAACTGCCGAACTGGGCGACGGGCTGGATAATCTAGATCCAGTGGTCACCCCAGTCTGGCCAGCTAGTGTGCGCAGACTAGGTCGGCCGCGACATAGCCCCACCGAACAGAGACTGGCCTTGCGAGGTCGCATACGACCGGGTCTCGGCCCGGGTCACAGCGTTCCTCCTGGCCGACAGCCTCCCCATTCTGATGGCGAGGGGTTCTGTTTGGAATGGTGCCTGTCTGGTTCCTGGTATGGTGAGTAGCTGTCCCCCCTCTCCCCCTGGAGGGTTTTGGGGTGGACGTGGAACGGTCGGACCCTCGGGTTCCCCTCCTTCCTGTCATGCACCCCCCTTTATCTGTCCACCCCCCCCCATCCTACCCCCTTCCCCCCCTACTTAGGCTGGGGCTGTGTGGGTGGTCTGGCCACCTCCTGGGGTGGGGGCAGGGTGCTATGCCGGGGGGGTTGGGGGCAGCGACTGGACGATCGGCTATGAGGAGGGGTCGTATCTGGTGGGGTCTTTTACCAGGGCCCTCCATCCTGCCTGGGCCTATCCTTGAGGCCTACTGATCCCTCCTGGATCCCTGGAAGCCTTGTGGTGCCGCCATTTTCTTGTAGCCTGCGTGCTTCAATGCACAGCGGCCATGTTTGTGTAGTCCAGCGGGCATTTTGTGTTGGTTTGCCATTGAAAATAGCGGCGGCTATGTTAGTGGAGCCCTCTGGGTGGCGATTTCAGTGGTGGGAGCCCTTGCTCATCCCCTTGTCCTGACACCTGGACATTTTTGTTTCCTAAACGCTGCTCGTGCAGTGCAGATTCTCCTGGTTTCTGCTGGGTGGTGAGTCTGGTGGGGTCCTCTCTCTCGAGAATCGATTGGTGCTCTGTGACTGGCAACTGGGTGGTGCTGCCAGAGCGTTGGGAGGATGCGGCTGCAATGGAGGCGCAGGTTCCCTTTGGCACTCATGAGCCACCCAGAGTGGCAAAGGAGTTCCCTTTCCCTTCCTATTTTGACAGAATTGTCACTGAAGAGTGGGGGCGACCAAATTGTCCCCTTGAGATCCCTAAGCAAGTTGCTAGGCGATACCCCTATGAGGGGTTTCTTCCTAAGAAGTGGACTGTTCCACCGGTGGTGGACCCTCCCATTTCCAAATTAAGCAAGGCAACCATGATTCCGGTTGAAGAGTCCCTTGCCAATATTCACTATTGCCCTTGTGCCTAAGACTCTGACTGAGTGGGCTAAGCTTTTATGCCGTGACCTGGAGGCGGGGTGAGGTAGCTCTCCCCTGCCTTTGCTTAGCTGGCAGACCAGCTGGTCTAGGGGCTGCAGTTTATCTGTGATGCCACTTTGCATGCAGCTCCCCTAGTGGCTTGGCTCTCTATTTCGGCGGTGGTCCTTCAACGTTTCTTTTGGCTCAAATGCTGGTCTGCGGACCAGACTTTCTAAAATGGCCTTGACTGTGCTTTCATTTCAAAGAGATCGACTATATCAGAGAGAGGGAGTATACCCCCCCCTGGGGGACTGCCCATAGGCATAGCCAGACTTTTTTTTTTTTTTCTGCCTAATGTCCTACTCCTGTAGGGGGTGGTATAACCCATTGGTTAATAAGATCAAAAGCTGTGTCCATCAATGAACATCAGCAAAATGGATTTTATCATGAGTCAAAAATCCCATTTGACAGAGTAGGTAATTTTTTTTTTTTTTTTGAACAGCGAAATGTAGTTATAGGTGGGTTTTACTGCTGCCTACAGAACAATTTTTTTTCTTCCGTCAAGATTCCTGTGACATTGCTACTGAGATGGTCTCTTTATGCAGCTATCCGGGTCAGCCTTTACTGTGCCTGATTTTGGAATGCTGTACCCTAACCCGGCTGGGCTGGATGATTGCAGGTGTTAGCCTGCAAAGAGTTCTGCATTGTAATGCTTTCCAAATCCGAGTGGGCTGTGTAAGTTATCGGCAGAACTTTGTCCAGAGTCATTGGCGTCACACCTGGGGCTGTGCTGTCTTCTCAGAAGACTCACATTGTGAGTAGACCATATGGGTCAAGCACTCAGGATTTTTATGGACAGTTTGTGTCCTTAAGTGCCCAAATAGTCAGACTGCCCCTGGCAGCAACAACTTGGTCACCCCGGTTGGGGGCTGGGCCCACCGGGATGCCCAGGACCCCTACATGTGTATGGGTTGTCTCCCCACCTGATGGTGGCCCTCTTTTCTAGTGTCCAATTGCCTTAAGGTACAAGCCTATAACCCAGGGTCTGTGAATACTTTGCCCGTGTCCTGTACTCTACTGCCACATATGGAATTTAAAGCAAGTCGAAATTGTCCCCCCCCCCCCCCCCCCCATACTTGCTGTAAAATCCATTTCTCTTTCGTTTATTGACGGATACAGCTCCAGAATCTTAACCATTGGGTTATGCTGCCCCCTACAGGAGTAGGACACTGCTATAGGCATTCAGTTTTTTTTTTTTCTGCCTAGTCAGGAGTAAGGACCTGTTCCTTGCTGGGATCTCTGGTCCTTGCATTTTTTTCTTTTTTAAATAGAATTTTTCCTTTTTATCATTTTCTGTTCCTGAGAACTACAATCAACTGCTGTACTGGGCGACAGACTGGATATTCTAGATCCTGAAGGTCTCCCCAGTCCGGCCAGCGAACGCATGCAGGCCTCAGCTCCACACTAAATAGGCTGCGATATTGCCCCACTGGACGGGGGCTGGCCTGCGAGTTAAACATCTTGCGAGGACCCATACGTCCTGGTTGCGGCCTGAGTTGCAACATTCCTCCTGGCTGACAGCACCCCCATTCAGGTGGAGAAGTGTTCTGTCCGGAGCGGTGCCCACCCGGTTCCACGGTATGGCAAGTAATCATCCCCCCTTGCGGATTTTCGGGTGGATAAGGGCCCCTGCCTGGGGCGGTGGGATGCCCGGCGGGTTCCCCTTTTCCCCAGCCCCTCAAGGGTCACCGTGGGTCTTCTGTACACCCCCCCCCCAAGCTGGCTTTTGCCATGTGCTATGAAGCGGGGCTTCCTTTGGGGTTGCTGCAAACTATTCTCTCCGTGTGCACACTGGGGGTTACAACAGGGTCCGTCACCACCCTGGGGGTTAGTGACCTGGTCAAGGGGGTCCTAAGGGCTCCCGATTGTTGTGTTGGGCTGGGGTAGTAGATGGGCTCACATCCATGGGTCCACGCCGCATGCAGCTGGGCCCGGCCGAAAATTTAGGCCGCAGCTTTGCTGCATGCTGTGTTGGAGTGAAAAATTGAAAACCCCAAAAACTAGTGGGATTAATATAGCGCTTGCTAATAATCGTTCAGGGGTGAGCAATTACTTGTTCATACCCTGGATAATAAAATTGGCAATCAAGTGGTATAAAAAAATATAAATATATAACTTTGTGTATAGGTCACACAGCTAAGTGGTAGTAAACCAGTGATGTTCACAGTTAGTATACATAAATAGAAATACACATCAACCTTAAATACTTTGGTTAACATAAAGTGCAGAAATAGTGCCAAAATTAGTGCAAAAAATGTCCCAATAAACAGTTCATAAGTGACTTTGTGCATGGGTAGAAATTTTCAGTGCCAGGTAAAGGAAAGTGCAAGTGCTTAGTGTTGGGTCCTCCAGTAGTCCAACTGCTGGTAAGTTGGGCGTGACTTGAAATAATGGGGGTTTGCACTCACCAGAGGTAGTGGGTCTTAAATACCTTATGGTAGAAAGACCTTTTGGGCTTGTGGCTTCCTGAGCCTGGGAGGTGACTGCTGGGCCTTGTAGTTCCCTGTGGTCTGGGATCGCTCCCTTGGGTATAATCGATCCTCCAGGTTGGATATTTAGGGAAAAATAAAAGTGCTCCAATAGTGCAGTACCATTAAAAAGTAGCTTTTATTGAATAGTGCTAATGAATAGTACAAAAAAGTTTAAAATCGGCTGCTGCGGATGTTGCCTGTGAATGGAGAGTGGTGACTACTGGCTTGCGCTCCACCAGGCTTCCCAGAGTGTGCAGCGTGCGTATTTCTATTTATGTATACTAACTGTAAACCTCACTGGTTTAGACCCCGTTCACACTGGGGCGACCTGGTCGCCTGACAGGTCGCCGTAGGTCGCCTGCCATAGAGAAGCTGTGGACCCGTTCTAATAGGAGCGACACAAGTCTTAGAAAAAGGGTCCCGAGCTTCTTTGGGGCGACCCGGAGCGACATGCATTGACTTCAATGTTATGAAGTCCGTGCCGGCCGCTCCGAGGTCGCGGTGCGAGCTGCGCACCGCGACCTGTGAGGTCGCCCCAGCAAGTCGGATCGCCCCAGTGTGAACGGGGTCTTACTACCACTTAGCTGTGTGACCTATACACAGTTATATATTTATATTTATATTTTTTTATACCACTTGATTGCCAATTTTATTTTCTCTATCGCTCATTGACAGACGTAGTCTTCTTGATTCTCAAGAGCTGGGTTATGTTGTCTCCGCAGGAGTAGGACTAGGCAGAATGACAAAACGTTCTGGCTCCACCCTAGGGGGCAGTCCCTGAGGGTATATCCTCCCTCTCTCTGCTACAGGGAATCAGTTTTTTTCTGTCTAGTCAGGAGTAAGGACCTAAGTTCCTTGCTGGGATCTTTTGGTCCTGGCAAGACTTTTTTTCTTTAAGAAAAAGACATTTTTAGGTAGTTTTCTCCAGTGTTTTTTTCCTGTGAGATCTTCAAGCAAAAATGCCGGACTGGGCGACACTTGTGGTCACCCCAGCCGGCCTACGAGCGCGTGCAGACCAGGCATTGCGCTTGGTCGGCCGCGACATATTCAAGTAAGTATGCGGGGCCGGGCGACGGGCTGGATGTGAGATCCAGTGGTCACCCCGGTTTCTGCCTAAAAGCGCGTGCAGACCAGTGCGCTGAGTCGGCCGCGACGGAGTCCCAGTAAAGGGACTGACTTTGCGAGTTAAAAGCTCGCTTGGACGCCAGGACCAGAGAGTCGAGGCGTCCACAAACCCCCACCTCGGTGGAGAGGGTATTATGAAGAGAGGGTGCCTGTCGGTTCGGTATGGTGAGTAAAACGTTCCCTTTTTTCCTCATTTATGAGGCAGTATATATTATGGGCCCCTCCATATATGGTCAGTATATATCTGACACTTACAAGTCCCCCTTGTAATACAGCATGTGTTTGTGGGAAGTGGACTTGGTTCAAGAGCTAACACTCTACCCAGCAGACTGTAACATTACAGCAAACATAGGAGGTATAATCCTACCTTATGTGCAGTGTATCTCTGTAGATCCATATGTCACCTCTCAGCAGAGTGCAGGTGGATGTGCTGGGAAGACGATATCGGCGGTCCGCCGCCATTTTTCCGTAGACCGAATGCATGTATGTCCTCAGGTCACGCCGGCCGCCATGTTTTTGGAGTCTTATGTCTCTTCTATGGGGGCGGCCATGTTTTGTGAGCCCAGCTTCCTCGTGGAGGGCTGGGAACGCCGGAAGGCGTACACAGGGGGCGGAGCCACGCCTTCTGCCCGGGAAAAAGCAAACAGCTCCTTCCAGTCTGTGTAAGACAGACGCTGGCTGCAGTTTGTTGGAAACTGCACTGCATCGGTTGGTGAGCCTTGGGGGTCCCTCTCTCTCTCTCTGGGATCGAGAAGCAGGTACTCTGAGGGGCGCTATTGCGCTAGGGGGAGACACACAAAAAAAAAAAATTAAAAAAAAAAAAAAAAAGTTTTTTTGTTTATTGCTGGCAAAAGTGTCCTGTATTAACATGGACCCTGCCACTCATGTATCTCCTCCGGATCCCCTCGAGGGGTCTGCGGGATCCTCCAGCACCCCATTGACAATTGAATCTTTGTCAGCCATTATGGAAACTTTTGTGTCCCGGGTGGAAGTGGCTTGTCAGGGACAGGGCGCAAGAAAGCGACCCCCGCCTAACCCCTTATTATCTGAAACCTCGGATTCAGACTCTGAGCCTATTTCTGCAGTTGCAGGTACTTCATCTGGTATTGGTGTCTCGGGTCCTGTCTCTTCAGACAGTGAGGAGGATGTTTCGGCATCTGCCATAGCCCGAGAGGAAGCGTTGGTAAACGCACTCATTGTATCTGTTCAAGAGACTTTAAGGTTACAGGGTATTCCATCAGAAATAGCTGAAACTGAGATCCCTTTTGGGACTAAAAAGCGCATCAAAGTGGCAAAGGTTTTTCCATTGCCCAAATGTTTTGGCAATCCAATCGATGAAGAATGGCGTCTGCCAAAACGCACTTTTAATATTTCCAAACGCATTGACAGGCGTTATCCGTTTGAGGAAACCCTTATTAAGAAATGGACAGAACCACCTGTGGTGGATTCACCAATTGCTAGATTGAATAAAGCCACGGTTATTCCTTTAGAAGACGCTCCGTCTTTTAAAGATCCAGTGGATCGCAAGATAGAAGCTATGTCTCGCACCATGTTTTCCTTGATTGGATCAGCTTTCAGGCCAATAATTGCTATTGGTCTGGTTTCGCAGGCTGTAACTGAATGGACCAAGTGGTTACGCCGGGACTTAGAAGAAGTCCCTCAGGCGGTATCAGATTTGTTGGAGCAAATGATACAGGGGTTACAGTTTGTATGTGATGCGGCGTTAGACGCCACTCCATTAATGGCGCGAGCATCAGTCTCAGCAGTGGTTCTCAGGCGTACACTGTGGCTAAAAGGTTGGATAGCCGACCAAGGTTCCAAAAAAGCATTGGCTAATATCCCCTTTTCAGGAGAACGTCTATTTGGAGCCAACTTAGATGAGATCATTAAGGATCTCACCGGTGGAAAAAGCACCTTTTTACCGCAAAATTTTAAAGGTAGAGGAACTCGTCAAAGACGAGGGCCTTCTTTTTCTGCTCACAAGAGGTTTTTTCGTCCAGCGGGTGAAAAAACGAAGTCCTCCAAGGTTCCTACAGGAGGCATCAGGGGTCGTTGGTCGGGCAAGCAAAAGCCCGCCCCCTCCAGACCTGAAGATAAACCATCCAAAGCCTGAAGGTGCGCCCCCACCCATAACTGGGGTGGGGGGACGTCTTCGCCGGTTCCCGGATCCATGGCTTTCCAGAATCCCGGACAAATGGGTTTGCGAAGTCATAAAGTCAGGGTACAAGATCGAGTTTCGATCTCTCCCACCGGCGCGATTCTTCCCTTCCAATATCCGACTATCTCCGGATCGTCTAGAAGATCTGCCGAGAGCAGTCACAGATCTACTACAACAAGGAGTGGTAGTCCACGTTCCTTGGACAGAACGGTTTCAAGGGTTTTATTCAAACCTGTTTACAATACCCAGGAAAGAGGGCAAAGTGCGTCCAATTCTGGACTTAAGAGCACTCAATTCTTTCGTCAACATAAGAAGATTCAGAATGGAGTCCATTCGCACGGTAGCAGCCTTCCTGCATCCAGGGGATGTCCTAGCGTCCATAGACATCAAGGACGCCTATCTTCACATTCCCATTTTCGCAGGACATCAGCGTTTTCTACGCTTTTCCGTAGAGGAGAACCACTATCAGTTTGTGGCGTTACCTTTCGGTCTCGCCACGGCTCCGCGGGTCTTCACAAAAGTGTTGGCCCCAATGTTGGCACTTCTGCGCCAAAGAGGTATATCGATTCTAGGTTACCTAGACGATCTTCTGCTTCATGCAGAGTCTCCTCAGACCTTGCTACAAAACATAGAAATTACTATGATTTCTTTACAGGAATTCGGGTGGCTGGTGAACCAGCAAAAGTCCTTTTCTGGTTCCCACCCAGAGGCTCGAATATCTGGGTCTAATTCTAGACACAGTCAGGACAAGAGTGTTTCTTCCGGTAGGGAAACTTCGAAAGATTCAATCAGCAGTCCAGTTGTTACTGTCCAACAACTGGTCTTCCCTTCGGACTTGCATGAGGGTTCTGGGGTTGATGGTGGCTTCCTTCGAAGCAGTCCCATTTGCCCAGTCCCATACCCGAATTCTTCAGCAAGAGATTCTCCTCAGATGGAATCGGAATCCGGAATCCCTGGACAATCAGATACGATTGAGCAAACAGACCAGAGAGTCTCTGGTTTGGTGGCTTCGGTCTCCAATGCTCAGCCAGGGAAAGTCATTTCTGCCAATATATTGGACGATAGTGACCACGGATGCCAGTCTATCCGGATGGGGAGGAATTCTCGGTCAATTATCTGCCCAGGGACTTTGGTCCCCGGAAGAATCCAGATTACCGATAAATGTATTGGAACTGAGAGCGATCAGACTTTGTCCGATTCACTGGACCGAGCAGCTCCAGGGCAGCCCGGTTCGGATCCAGTCGGACAATGCCACGGCCGTGGCTTATGTCAATCACCAGGGGGGCACCAAGAGTGTCCGAGCGGCCAAAGAAGTGGCTTGCATTCTTCGCTGGGCGGAACGATTTGTTCCAGCAATCTCTGCGGTGTTCATTCCGGGGGTGGAGAATTGGCAGGCAGATTATCTCAGCCGTCAGACCCTGGATCAGGGGGAATGGTCCCTCCATCCAGACGTTTTCCACCAGTTGTGCCTACGGTGGGGCACCCCGGATGTGGATCTGTTGGCATCACGATTCAACAGGAAAGTTCAGAGATTCGTGGCTCGCTCCCGCGATCCTCTAGCAGAAACCGCAGACGCACTGATCGCCCCGTGGGGGCAATACCAGCTAATATATGCCTTCCCTCCTCTCGCGTTACTGCCAAGACTTCTTCGCAGGGTAGAGGAGGAAGGAATCCCAGTAATCCTGGTAGCTCCGGACTGGCCTCGTCGAGCTTGGTACGCCGACATGGTCAGACTGGTGGCGGACGTCCCGTGGAGACTTCCTCTCAGAGAGGATCTACTGTCTCAGGGACCGATCTTCCATCCTGCTTTACGATCGCTGGCTTTAACGGCCTGGCTATTGAGACCCAGGTGCTGAAGGACAAAGGTTTGTCAGCTTCAGTTATTCCTACTCTAGTTGAAGCAAGGAAAGCGACTTCCAGAAAGATTTATCATCGCACATGGAAGTCCTACATTGCATGGTGTGAACCTTTGGGGTTCCGTCCTCGGTCTTATTCGATTAGTCGAATATTGGCTTTTCTGCAACAAGGGGTTGAGCAGAAACTGGCCTTGAGTACTATCAAGGGTCAGGTCTCAGCATTAGCCATCTTCTTTCAGAAGCCTTTGGCTACTCATTCCTTGGTGCGGAATTTCATCCAGGGGGTGCGACATCTGGCTCCGCCAGTGCACGCGCCGTTACCCCCCTGGGATCTTAATTTAGTGTTGTCGGTTCTTCAGAAACCTCCCTTTGAAGATATTAGGGAGATTCCTCTACCCACGTTGTCCCAGAAGGTGGCCTTCTTGGTGGCTATTACTTCTGCACGCAGGGTGTCAGAACTGGCCGCATTATCTTGTCGTTCACCATATCTGGTGGTTCATAGAGATAAGGTGGTTCTTCGTCCGAATCCATCCTTCCTACCAAAAGTAGTTTCAGAATTTCATCTGAATGAAGAAATTGTATTACCTTCCCTGTGTCCTAAGCCCAGTCATCCTCGGGAATTTGCTTTGCACTCCTTGGATGTGGTCCGGGCGATCAGGGTATACTTGAAAACGACAGACTCGTTTCGCAAGACGGATTCACTTTTTGTGATCCCAGATGGACCCAAAAAGGGGTTGCCTGCATCTGCCGCGACCATTTCCAGATGGATCAGACAGACGGTAGTGCAGGCTTATTCTATTAAGGGTCGGGAGCCCCCGTTCCCTGTTAAGGCGCACTCCACTCGGGCACTTAGTGCGTCATGGGCCTTTCGCCATCAGGCGTCAGTGGTCCAGGTGTGCAAGGCGGCTACCTGGTCGTCGGTGCATACCTTCTCAAAACATTATAAAGTTGATGTAATGGCATCGTCTGATGCCTCATTTGGCCGCAAGGTTTTGCAGGCCGCAATTTGAGGAGACCAGTGGTCTACCTCGAGGGTTTTTTTCCGTTGGAAAATTTTTTCTTTAGTCTCATTCTTTGTTTATAATGAGCCTTTAAAACTTCTAGTTTGGCACCGGTTGGGCCTACTAGATTGGATTTGATTTTGTCAATCCCACCCCTCATTTGTGGCACTGCTTCTGGATGTCCCAGCTCTTGAGAATCAAGAAGACTACGTCTGTCAATGAGCGATAGAGAAAAATGGATTTTTGTAAGAACTTACCGTAAAATCCTTTTCTCTTAAGCTCATTGACAGACGTAGTACCCGCCCCTCTATCATTGAGTTGGGTTGGGTTAATTTCTCTGTACTGCTTTAAACAGAACTGATTCCCTGTAGCAGAGAGAGGGAGGATATACCCTCAGGGACTGCCCCCTAGGGTGGAGCCAGAACGTTTTGTCATTCTGCCTAGTCCTACTCCTGCGGAGACAACATAACCCAGCTCTTGAGAATCAAGAAGACTACGTCTGTCAATGAGCTTAAGAGAAAAGGATTTTACGGTAAGTTCTTACAAAAATCCATTTATCCAGGGTATGAACAAGTAATTGCTCACCCCTGAATGATTATTAGCCAGCGCTATATTAATCCCACTAGTTTTTGGGGTTTTCAATTTTTAACTAATTTTTCTATCCTATAGCAGCTGCTTTCACTACCCCTTACCCACCTTATTTTATTTATTTAACCCACCCATCCCCAGATAGGACATCCATAGGCGCGAGGGATATACACCTATTGGAGTATATATCTTTACTACATGCTGTGTTGGAGGCCCCATTAAGGGTGGCTGAAGCATCCGCCCTCTCCCCCGTTGTCCCTGAAATTTAGGCCACAGCTCACGGTCGAGTGGGCGGCCCCTGTGAGTGTCCTGTAGCCACCCGCCTTCCTTTGGATGGGATCTGTGTGGCTGGGCCTTCACAAAAATTTAGGCTGCAGCCTACTAGGCCATGAAGCCAGCTTGTGGCATTCCTTGGAAGTGGGGGTGGTCACCTTTTTAATGACAGCATGCCGCCATTATTGCGTAGGGCATTTGTGCTGCAAACCATTTGGATACCTTGGCTTCCTGTCATAGCAGGTGGTTCCCTTTAAGGGGGCAATTTATTTTCATGCGGGCCTCTATGAAGGGGCTCAGAGGGCAACCCCCCCCTTTTTGTTTTTTTCACGGGGTCTAGTAGGTGGTTTATTCGTGGCCCTGGGTCGGGGTCCCCTTGCGGGATCGCAGTCGGAATCCCTCAACTGCCTGTTTTGTGTCTGTATAATGGAAAAAAATGAATTTCTTGCGAATGGAGTTGCTGTTGCTGCATTGGAGTTGTTGGTCCTTTTTTTTTTAGTACCTCAGGCCCCCTGAGGCAGCAAGGGTGTCCCCCCTTCTGCTACTTGACAATGTTGCAAAACAGTGGTGTTGTCCAAATCGCACTTGTTTTGGTTTGTGTGGTGTCCTTCAGAGGATTCCCTGCTTGCAAGAGGGTGGTCCCATCTATAATGGACAACCAGTTTCTAGGTTGCCTGAATCTTCCTTACGCCTGGTTGTTGAGCCCTCACTTTTTACAGCTCCGACTCATAGGAGGGCGAAGGCTCCAGCCGGGCATATGTTCATTATGGCTGGTTCGGCACTTAGGCCAGTATTTACTATTGCCCTGTTGTCGCAAACTCGAACAAGTGGGCTGAACTTTTATGCCTGGGACCTAGAGGTGGGAGTCATTTTCCCTGCCTTTGCAGAGGTGGTGGACTGGTTGGTCCAGGGGCTACATTTTATTTCCTGTGATTCCCCTTTTTTCTGTGGCTCACTTAGGCTGGATGTATTAGCAGCGGTCTTTCGGCGTGTTGTTTTTGCTGAAATGCTGGTCTGCTGACCAGACTTCTTATAATGCCTTATCTAATATAATTTTGTGGGGGTCATCTCTTTGGAGCGGCCCTGAATGGCTTCAAGGATTTCTCAGGGGGGCATAATTCTTTCCTTCTGCAGGCAACAGACATTGACCCCCGTCATAGACATGGCCCATTCTTCTCGGCTCATAAGATTGTTTGTCATCTCTTAGGATCTCAAGACAAGCAGCCCTTCTGGGCCTCTACTGGAGGTTTCAAGAGGACCTTGTCTGACTATCCATGAGCAGGCTCTCCAGACCTGTGGACGGGCTCCCTCAGCATGAAGGGGCGCCCTCACCCATATCTGGGGTGGGGGGATGTCGACCACTGGTCCCTGGATCTGTGGACCTCCCTAGTATAGGACAAAGGTTCCACAAAGTGTTTCCTTCTGGCTACAAGATTGCGTTTTGGTCTATCTAACAGATTCTTTCCCCCGACCTGCTTTGTCCTCAGACCACTTAGGGGGTCTCTTGGGGCAGTGCGAGACTTGTTACTGCTCCAAAACAAATTTTGATGCTGTAGCACTTATCTCTTGCGCTCAGAGATGGGCCGCCTATCCAACCTATTCAAAGGTGGTATCCCATGGAACTCACACTTAGCTTCCCACTTGGCCACATCCTTGCTGTCCTTTAAAACTGGGGGTGTCTGTAGGCACTAAAATAAAAAAACAGAGGGCGCACTGGCCTAGCGGATTATCATCAATAATAGGCTTTATCAAATGTAAGTACATATACTCACAAACAAATGTTTAACAAGGCACATCAATTCGAACATCTGGAACAATCTGTATCACGTTGATAGGTACAATGTCCTTGATAGATGGCTAACATGTTTCAAAGCTTAGCCTCTTCTGGCTCTGAGGAAGGGGCTAAGCCTCCAAATGCGTCAGTTACAATGTCCTCAATAGATGATGGCTATCAACGTGTAAGATTGTGCCAGATGTTCAGATTTGATGTGCCTTTTTAAACGTTTGTGAGTATATGTACTTAAATTTAATAAAGCCTATTATTGACGATAGTGCGCTAGGCCGGTGCGCCCTCGGTTTGTTTTCTGATTCTTGTTACTGCAAGGGGTGATTATCCCGGTTCCGATTTTGGAACAATTTCAGGGTTTTTTCAACCGGTTTACAGTCCCTAGGGAAGTAGGGAAGGTATGTCTAATCCTGGACCTCAAGGCTTTAACCGCTTTGCACTAATACAGAAGTTTCGAATGGAATCCATTCGTACAATATTGGCATCCCTATATCTGGGGGATCTTCTCGCTCCTATCGATATTAAGGATGCTTATCTTCATATTCCATTATATGCCAGTCATGCAGTTCTTTGCTAAAGTATTCGGCCCCCTTGAACTTTGCAACCTTTTGCCACATTTCAGGCTTCAAACATAAAGATATAAAACTGTAATTTTTTGTGAAGAATCAACAAGTGGGACACAATCATGAAGTGGAACGAAATTTATTGGATATTTCAAACTTTTTTAACAAATAAAAAACTGAAAAATTGGGCGTGCAAAATTATTCAGCCCCCTTAAGTTAATACTTTTTGTAGCGCCACCTTTTGCTGCGATTACAGCTGTAAGTCGCTTGGGGTATGTCTCTATCAGTTTTGCCCATCGGGAGACTGACATTTTTGCCCATTCCTCCTTGCAAAACAGCTTGAGCTAGTGAGGTTGGATGGAGAGCGTTTGTGAACAGCAGTTTTCAGTTCTTTCCACAGATTCTCGTTTGGATTCAGGTCTGGACTTTGACTTGGCCATTCTAACACCTGGATATGTTTGTGAACCATTCCATTGTAGATTTTGCTTTGTTTTGGATCATTGTCTTGCTGGAAGACAAATCTCCGTCCCAGTCTCGGGTGTTTTGCAGACTCCATCAGGTTTTCTTCCAGAATGGTCCTGTATTTGGCTCCATCCATCTTCCCATCAATTTTAACCATCTTCCCTTTCTTGCTGAAGAAAAGCAGGCCCAAACCATGATGCTGCCACCACCATGTTTGACAGTGGGGATGGTGTGTTCAGGGTGATGAGCTGTGTTGCTTTTACGCCAAACATAACATTTTGCATTGTTGCCAAAAAGTTTGATTTTTGTTTCATCTGACCAGAGCACCTTCTTCCACATGTTGGTGTGTCTCACAGGTGGCTTGTGGCAAACTTTAAACAACACTTTTTTATGGATATCTTTAAGAAATGGCTTTCTTCTTGCCACTCTTCCATAAAGGCCAGATTTGTGCAGTATACGACTGATTGTTGTCCTATGGACAGAGTCTCCCACCTTAGCTGTAGATCTCTGCAGTTCATCCAGAGTGATCATGGGCCTCTTGGCTGCATCTCTGATCAGCCTTCTCCTTGTATGAGCTGAAAGTTTAGAGGGACGGCCAGGTCTTCGTAGATTTGCAGTGGTCTGATACTCCTTCCATTTCAATATCGCTTGCACAGTGCTCCTTGGGATGTTTAAAGCTTGGGAAATCTTTTTGTATCCAAATCCGGCTTTAAACTTCTCCACAACTGTATCTCGGACCTACCTGATGTGTTCCTTGTTCCTCATGATGCTCTCTGCGCTTTAAACTGACCACTGAGACTATCACAGTGCAGGTGCATTTATACGGAGACTTGATTACACACAGGTGGATTCTATTTATCATCATTAGTCATTTAGGACAATAAACAAAGAATAATAGTAGCGCTTGAAACAGTGTTAAAAAAGACTCTAAAATAAACCATAAAGAGTCCCCCAAGATGTCACTCTGGTAAGTGTTGAACTCCTCCCAGCATATGGAGAATAGTCCTGTAAAGTTATTCACTGTTGGTGCATCAAAACATCCATCCCCTGAGAATCCGAAACTCCAACAATTCACAAACCGCAAATCATTCGTGTAGTTCAACAGGGTCACCAGTATTCCACCACCAAGTGCAGGGGGGCAATAAGAAATGGCCACTCACCAGATCACGTTGCTCACTTACTCTCATAAGTGAGCACACCTCGCATATAATCAATGCCCACGAGTAGAGATCAGCAAGGGTTAAATCCAAGATTGGTTCAGTGGTTCTCTTCCTCTCATGCTCCCATGTGCGTGGAAAACAAAAAACATTCCCCACTAGTGCAATATGTCTGATAAGGTTTTATTCAAAAAATACATTAAAAGTCATTTAGGTCAACATTGAATCATTCAGAGATCCTCACTGAACTTCTGGAGAGAGTTTGCTGCACTGAAAGTAAAGGGTCTGAATAATTTTGCTTGCCCAATTTTTCAGTTTTTTATTTGTTTACAAAGTTTGAAATATCCAATAAATTTCGTTCCACTTCATGATTGTGTCCCACTTGTTGATTCTTCACAAAAAATTTGTTTTATATCTGTTTGAAGCCTGAAATGTGGCAAAAGGTCGCAAAGTTCAATGGGGGCCGAATACTTTCGCAAGGCACTGTAAGTATTTCCTTTATTTTGCTATTCGCAGTGAGTTGTAGCGTTAGCCCTTGGCCTCACTTCCGCTTTTCGGACCTTCATGACCGCGTTGGCCCAGGTGCTGGCCTTGTTGCGTCAGCAGGGGATCGCGGTACTGAGGTACCTGGATAAGCATCTTCATGCGAACAGTGTACCCGACATTTCCGATGGACTACGGGGAAAGTATTCTGCAAACTCTGAAGGAGTCCGGTGGGATTCTGGTTTTCAGAAGTCTGTTGTGGTTCCGTCCACCAAGTTGGACTGCCTGGGCCGGTCTGTGGTCTTGACCTCAGCGGCTCAGCCAGAGTGTCTTGCATCTGGACAAACTTCTGAAATTGCAGGATGCAATTCTGTTTAGCAGGCGGTCGTTTTTTCTAGACAGTTCCATTCGAGATCTCGGCAAAGGGATTTCTGTCAAATGGGACAAGGTCCACAGTCTCTAGACAACCTAATCCTGTTGAGCTGGGTTACAAGAGTTTCCCTTCATTGGTGGCTTCCTTCTCCGGCAGGACTTTTCTTTCCTTCCTTTAAACTGAACAGTGGTAATCCCCGATGCCAGCCTGTCCGGGCATTCTCGGCACAGATTGTGTTCAGGGGCTCTGGATTCTGGAGTCTGGAGACTGCCAATCAATGTACTGGAACTTCGAGTGTTCCATTTGCGGAGTGATCCTTGTCTAGATCTTTGGACAATCATCTTAGGTGCATCTAATCTACTGTGGCCTATGTCAATCACCAAAGGGGCACAATAAATGTCCTGGTGGCTCGGGAAGTAGCCGGCATACTAAGGTGGGCAGAGCGTTTGTTCGTTCCAGCCCTCTCTGTTGTACACTTTCCTGGAGGGTAAAATTGACAGATTACCTCAGTTGACTGTTGTTGGACCAAGGGGAATGGTCACTTAATCCGAAGGTGTTCTCTTCAGTTGTATCTCCAGTGGAGTATTCCTGAGGTGGGCCTGTTGGCCTCTTGTCCTAACAGTAAGATACAGAGGTACGGTCTCAGGATCCTCTAGTGGACACCTCAGACGCACTAGTGGCTCCCTTGGGTCAGTATTTTCTGATTGCGCCTTCTACCCTCTCAAGCTTCTGCCAAGCCTCCTGCGCAGGATCGGGGCAGAAGGGATCCCAGCCATTTTAGTGGCTCCAGACTGGCCTCACTGGTCTCGGTACTCTGATCTGGCATGGCTAGTCGCCGCTGCTTCTTGGAGACTTCCTTTCGGAGAAGATCTTTTGGCCCAAGGGCCAATGTTCCATCCTGCTTTCCTGCTTTTTGCATCCTCGCTTTCTTTAACCACTTTACCACCGGAGGATTTTGCTGTCTTCCGTCCAGGCCACTTTTTGCGATTCGGCGCTGTGCGACTTTAACTGACAATTGCGCGGTCGTGCGACGCCGTACCCAAACGAAATTTACGTCCTTTTTTTTTCGCACAAACAGATTTCTTTTGGTGGTATTTGATCACCTATGCGATTTTTAACTTTTTGCGCTATAAACAAAAAATGCGTTTATTTTGAAAAAATAACAATATTTTTCACTTTTATATGAAATTCCCCCCCAAAAAAATGTAAAAATCAAATTTTTTTAAAATTTTTGGCCAATTTGTTTTCTGCTACCTATGTTTAGTAAAAAAAAAATCACGATAAGTGTATTTTGATTGGTTTGCGCAAAAGTTATTGGGTTTACTAACTACGGGAAAGATTTCTCTTTTTTTTTTTTTTTTTTTTTTTTTTTTTTTTTTTTTTGCGGGACTGCGACATTGCGGCGGACAGATCGGACCCTTGACTGACATTTTTGACACTTTTGGGGGTACCAGTGACATTACTGCAGTAATCAGTGCTATATATATATATATGCACTGTTACTGTAAAAATGACACTGGCAGTGAAGGGGTTAATTTTATTGGAGAGGGAGGGGTTAATGTATGCCTGGTGCTTACTGACGTGGGGGGGGGGGAGGTGACTTTGTGAGACAGGGACAGATCGGATGTCCAGCTATGCTGAACACTCCGATCTGTCACTATGGAGATCCGCCCGCTGTGTTTACACACAGCGGGCGGATCTCCAGACTCGATCCCCGACGATCGGGTAAGAGCAGCGGCGATCGCCGCTGCTCCTCCCCTGGCCTGACTCCCGCTGTGAATGAAAACGGCGCGCCGGCGCCGCCTACAGGGGGAGGAGTCCAGCGACGTAGGTCTACGTCGCTGGACGGGATCGTGGCAAAGTGCCGCAGTAGCCTCCATGTGAGCGGAGGTAAAGTGGTTAATGGGTGCTGAAGGATAGGGGTTGTATGAACCAGGGATTCCCATGCTGTTAAAGGCTATAAAATCTACCTCCTAGGAAGATTTACCATCGCTCCTGTAAGGCGTACATTGCGTGGTGTCAACCCTGTTCCCTTTTGGCATTCCTCGGAGGTGTTGAGCAGCGCCTCGCCTTGGGTACCCTCAAGGGCCAGGTTTTTGGGTGGTTTTCTTTTACCGTCTTTGGCTATGCATTCTTTGGTTCGCACTCTTATTCAGGGTGTTCGCCACTTGGGCTCCCCCAGTACGGTCTCTGTTGCCCCCGTGGGATCTAAATTTCGTGCTTTTGATTCTCCAGTAACCACCTTTCAAAGATATTTGCGAGCTTCTTCTACTTACATTGTCCCAGAAGGTAGCCTTCTTGGTGGCAATTACTTCTGCATGCAGGGTGTCTGAGCTGGCGGCATTGTCTTGTCGTTCACCTTACCTGGTGGCTCACAGAAATAGTGGCGTTTCACCCTTATTAGCCTTTCCTTCCTAAGGTTGTTTCTGGTTTCTATCTGAATGAAGACATTGTGTTGCCTTCCCTGTGTCCTAAGCATCCTAGGGAGATTGCCTTGCACTCTGCATGTGGGTCGGGTGCTCGGGGTATACCTTGCAGCAACCGAGTCGTTTAGGAAATCAGCCTTACTGTTTGTCCTTATGGATGGACCTCGCAAAGGGCTGGTGGCATCTGCACAACCATTTCCAGATGGACAAGACAGACAGTGGGGCAGGTTCCTCCATTCCCTGTTAAGGCGCTTTCTACATAGGCGCTTAGTGCCTCTTGGGTTTTCCATCATCATACGTTGGCGATTCAGGTTTGCAAGGCGGCCACCTGGTCGTCTGTGCGCACTTTCACAAAATTTTATAAAGTGGATGTACTGGCAGCTGCGGATGCTTCTTTTGGCCGCAAGGTTTTGTAGGCCACTGTTTAAGTGGACCTGGTCCTCTTTGATGCTGTATTGTTTTCAGGTGAGCTCCAGTTGTTCCTGGTTGAGCTTCATGTTACCTGGTTGGCCAGGTTTAGCCTTTTGGGAAAAATTTTATGCTGTTTTTTTTCCCACTCCTCATGTTTAACACTGCTGTGGGAGGTCCCAATGGTTAAGAAGATTCTGGAGCTGTGTCTGTCGGTGAACGAAAGAGAAAATGGGATTTTTGTCTTACTGTAAAATCTTAGTCTCTGATGTTCATTGATGGACACAGCACCCACCCCTATATTGAGTTGGGTTATCTTTCTTCTGACAATGCTTGCTACAAAACTGAATGCCTATAGCAGAGTGTGGAAGTATATCCCTTGGGACTGCCCCATAGGTGTGGTAAAGCTTTTTCCTGCCTAGTGTCCTACTCCTGTAGGGGGCAGCATAGCCCAATGGTTAAGATTCTAGAGCTGTGTCTGTCAATGAACTTTAGAGAAAAGGATTTTTACAGTAAGATAAAAATCACATTTTTTGGAGTTCATTGAGGGACACAGGTCATACCCCATATAATCTCAGTTTGTTCTGTTTTGCCATAAAACTGAAGCCTGAGAGTAGGAGGAGTTATAATGGGTTGGCCCAGGTTTTCGGTTTTCTAGGGCCCAATCCTTCTGTAGGCAGGGTAAGGTAAGTTAAAAATCCCTTCCTCTCCACTAGGGCCAGAATATAGGTACCATAGCAGCACTATCGTAAGGAAGTGACCACCATAATTACTAGAGCAAAGGACTGACTGCTACAGTATTCTAGAGCCAGGAAGGCTCCAGAGGAATAAGTCCTGATTATGTATATAGGTGTTTAACTGTGCCTAAAAATGTGAAATTATATTATATTGTACTAACACAATTTTTTTTTTTTTTTTTCCAGCTTGTACCAGTTGTCTAAGGCCGGAAAACTGTGTGTCCCTGCCATGAATGTTAATGACTCTGTTACCAAACAGAAGTTTGACAATTTGTACTGCTGTCGAGAGTCCATCCTAGATGGGTAAGAATTTAATTGGATTTGCAGCAAGTTCAGTTGCAAATGGCAATGCTTTGCTACAACTACAAAAAAAATTGCAGGCCTACCTAACAATTAGAATTGTGTTTTAATTTTTAGTTGAGATTACTGCCTGATTTCCTTTCCATATTTATACAAGAAAAGATGCAGTTACAAGCCGTTACACATTTCCACAGTAAAAAGACCCCTGATACTTAGCGTGGTGAATGTGTCATAACCAGGGTCCCTGTCATTACTCTGTGAAGAAAAAACAATAGTGCTTCATACAAGTTTAAGAGCACACAGTTAAAGTGCACTGCATGCAACTATCTAAATTGAACCATTAAAGCGGTTGTAAACTTTTTTTTTTTTAAACCTACCTGCAAGGCAAAGGCATAATGTGCTAGTATGCATCGCATACTAGTACATCATGTTAAACTTACCTGAAAAAGAAGCGTTCTAGTACATTATGTTAAACTTACCTTAAAAAGAAGCGTTCAACGGCATCCATCTATACCCGGTCTTCCTTCCATGTTTCCAGCTCTGACTGGAATGTGTATTCAAACTGCGCTAACTGAAAAATAGTGATCTGCCAGCACTCCAGGTGTTGTACAAATGTAAAATTAAACAATGAGTGCAGCGCTAATCAACATGTATAAACTTATTAAAATGTGCAAATCATGTGAACAATAGTGAAATAAACAAATCCAAATTATTGCAAAATCAGTCCCAAGTGAGAAAGGTAGCATTCAAATTTTGTAGACGTGATGGTGGATAGTGCAAGAATCCCTACACCAGTAGAGTTAATACAGGCATACCCCGTTTTAAGTACACTCACTTTACGTACACTCGCGAGTACGGACACAGCCTGGTCAGCTTGGCATGGCATTACTCCCAGTTTTTAACATTGGCGTCTATGGGAAATCTTGGTCAGCTTGACATGGCACTACTCCCAAACCATAAGTGACAGGGATACCAAAATTAGGGAGCAATGTGAGGGGACCCAGGACTACAGCATATGCTATTTGTGGCCAGCCAGCTTGCCTAGGAAATGAAAAAAGGTATTGCTTCACTTTAAGTACATTTTCGTTTTACATACATGCTCTGGTCCCATTGTGTACTTAAAAGCGGGGTATGCCTGTATGAATGCGCTCACCGGAGGATATGAACCCAAATTACCATATAGTAAATGGGTCGTATAAAGCTGGTTATAAACTGTCACTAACACTAGATGCTCAAAAAGGGGTGGCTGAGGAGTTTCAACAGAGGATGCCAGGGCTTCCCATAAGGTAGAACGGGGGTCAAGCGGCGGCAGGTCTATGAAAATATAACTCACTGAGCCGAGATCTCCGTGATTTATATTTTCATACACCCACCGCTTTTACATTTAGTAGCCGAGATCAGGGAAGTCACAGGGGTAGGAGCGGAGATGATTTAATGTTGCAGCGAAGATTATGTAATGTACCCGCGGCAACAGCTGATGCGGTGTAACATTACCAAACCCTAAATTCCCCCCTACCCTCCGGAGCTGTGAGCATGCGCAGTGGTAAGCTGCTCAGCTGTTCCATGACGTAGGTGCACAGGAAGTGACGAGGGTAGGGAATTTTCACGAGGTAGGGTTTTTAACGTTACACCGGCGTGCGACCCAAGCCTCAATATCAAATCGGAAGTGACTTCATGATAAGCGTCACTTCCGTAAATGTAGATAAGAGATGGAACGGCAGGAAGTAAATACCCACGGTTCAAAGACCATTAGGGATGAGCCGAACCGCCAATCCAATCACGGCTAAACAAGTACAGGAAGTAGAATGGGTGACGCATACAGAAACATATCTTAATGTTCCGCACCTTGGACCGTGAAAGCCAACAAGTAATTCTTATTAAATAACCGTCAATCCGCATGTCCGCCACTAGATATATAGAGAGATATATATATATATATAACTGAGACACACACACAGGCATATGGCGGGATCAACTTTATGGATGTACATCAATGAAATCTGATACCACATTCCATTATAAAAGGAGAAAAATCCATATGAAAAATAAAAGAATAAAATTCTAAAAAATTCTATAAAAATATAAAATGCAATATAGGAAAAACGAGAACATATATATTAATGTCACAGTTAAAAGGTCATATGACCGCCTCCCTGTCATTCCATTTTCTTACACTTAACTTAATTTCTGAACTTGTTTTATTTTGATTTCTTTGTATGGATTGCATTGGTTGTTACAGACATGGTGAAAATTTAATGTCAATAGCACCTTTAAAAAACAATATACTTACCCAGAAAAATTGTGACTTGTTCCAATACTTATTTACTTTATTTTTGTGTCTGAGATGTTCAAGGTTTAGGCTGTGTTGTGTATCATTTTGACATTTTCAATTCCCTACTGGATGTTTATAGATTTGTGAGGGGTTTAATGCTCTGCAAGTATTTCTTAACTCGTTAGCCTGACAGAGGTGCCCAGTTTCTTTTGCTTTTTAAGATATGCATGCGCTGAAGGATTGGACTGTGAGAACATATGGGGCTTTTCTGGAAAAGATAGTACATCTAGATCTGACATGGGAGATAGTTATTTCTTTCCAGTGCAAGCTAGGAGTCAGTTTGTGGAAATCTTCCAGTATGAGGTAGAACATGATTTGATGCAGCTGAAAACAAAGAAGAGAAGGCAGCCATTTTACACTGAAAGAGATTTGGTTATTAGAGACACTACAGATAAAAGGGGGTGCAGTCATGGTCCCTAATGTCCAGGGTTTGGCAATTGAAAGATATTGAAGTATATAGGACATTGAGGGCGGACCCAACAGCACTCTTCCAGAGAGCATTAGTTGACATTGCGTATGGTAAGAGCTGGGGCTTCATAGTAAAAATAGGCAAGTCAAATTTCCTGTATGTGAATTCACCGATAATCCCTGTCTTCCATCATTTTAACAAAATCTGTAAATCTGGAGTTCCTTCTGAAGTGCAACTCATAATATCGGGTATTAGTCCTTTAGTGGAGAAACTGGGAGAATGGATGAACACACATTTACGGGCTTTGGACCATAGGCTTCAGCAGGAATTCCAAGCCAGTTTTGTCTTTTGAAGAATACTTTCCTGTGGAAAATTCTGTATGTAAAATCCTTGTAATCAAGTCCTCATGATTTGGCCATTGTAGCTTTGAGATAACATCCTGAAATGTTATAGTGGTTATGGGAAGCTTTCAAAATTATATTAGATTCCGCTAACCCATAATATTGTGATTAATGGTAGTTACTATAGGAAATAAAGAGGCATGCATAATTTTCTCCCTTTCTTGCAAATTTTATGTATGGTATAGTGGGAGGAATTCTACGTGTTTTCAGATCATCATCTTTTTTTCCCCAACATTCAGTGGTATGACAGGTGCATGGATGGACCTGTTAATGTTGTGGGAAGAGGATAGTATGAGTTTGGAAATATTTATTACGGTCTTCAATACAAATTATTGTAATTTACAATTTACTTGTAGCTGGGATCCTGTTTGGATTAATTAAATTGACATAATACTAAAAGGTGATGGGAGCATTGGTGGTAGTTCGACCTGCTTCAAGCTGTCATCCCTTCCCACCATCAAAGCCATTCCTTAAGGAGAATTTTAGTGCATACTGAAATTTCTCAAGTGACGACAAACTTTACTGGAATTAATCAGTTAAGGACAGCGTTTATTCTGAAGAATTAATACAACTAGCATTTTTTGGAAATGCGTGTGGTGGCAGGGAATATACTTTTTCGTTCATGGCATAAAGGTGATTATGGTTCATATTGATAGTGTTGTATATATTCTCCCGATCAACCATAACAATATGACTGTGGCACCTGAAAGTGCGTTGTATACATCAGGCAGTAAATTAACATGTTGTCCCTGAAGTTGTTGAAAGCAGAAAAAATGGGCAAATGTAAGAAATTGAGTGACTTTGATTAGGGCTAAAGGCCAGTACACACAATAAGAAAATCTGAAGGGAACATTTGTCCGACCGATCTGCCGATTTTCAGATTGTTAGTATGGTACTTTCGACAGGCGACTGACTTTTCGGCCGAAAAAATCCTGATGTGCAGGCTATAAAATTTTTGTCGTCCGTAATACAATGTCCGATTTTCGTCTCATTAGTACAGATTTCGACGGAAAAAAAATCTTAAGAGCAAGACTGGGCATGCTCAGACGAAAGAACACATACAAAACAATCCAACACATGACATCACTTCTGAAGTAGATTTCTGTCGTACGGGAAAATTCGTATGAAAAAATAATTCACTTTCCACATCAGACTAGCATGCCACAAAAAACGGACGACAGATCGTTCGATAATCTTATCGTGTGTGTTATATTCTCCGTGTTGTGAGAGACACAGGACTCTGGTCTGGAACAACGGTTGTTTATTCAGGACTCACTGTACAGCATTACAGGACAGCTCTGCATATCAATACATCTCTACATGTGTCTAAAGATGGCCACTCTGCCCCTTGACCCTTGTCATCACTCCTGGGTGGAGCCAGCCTTAAAGTGACAGTACATGTGAAACCCTTCAGGTATAACACCTTCCATCCATACCTAAAAAAAAAAACAAAAAACAAAAAAAAAAACAACAACAAAACGAGAACAGGCATAAAACAGTAACTCATAATTGTCCAATACAGTCCTCCAACTCAGGAGATTTACATGGTTTCTTCCATGTCCGGATGTGAGAACAACTTCCAGGGAAGCTCCGGGGAGAAAATGGCAGCGGATCACTTTCGGCGGGCCCGTCGAAAGTCTCGTAACCGGTCTTTCATTTGAAACCGGTCAGGAGGGCGACAGTGTCGTTGAGGACGGGCACCCAGCGACTCAGGGCTGGAGGAAGCAGGGCTGGCCGGAATGGACACCGGCGGGGCCAAGAGGGGATTCCTTAGCTCAGAGGGTGAGCAGACCTCTGGACCAGGGCTGGAGGGCTCTGTTGGAGCTGAGTTCAAAAGTTCAGAGTCTCCCCAAGCATCAGTCTCAATGCCTCCTGATCCGGTAGGAGCAGATCCTTGAGACACTGGAGGTGCAGCCGATGTCAGGGATTCGGGCAGCTGAGAACGAGGACGCAATTGGTCCGCATGCCTTCTGCAAATGGAACCATCTTCCAGGCAGACCCTATACATTTTGGGTCCCAAAGTCTCTGCGACGATAGCAGGAAGCCAACGAGTGTTGGAAGCGCCATAAGATCGGGCCCATACCTTTTGCTGGGCTGTAAACCGGGGAATCTCGTTGTGTTCGACCCTCTTGTCTTGGGACTGCCGTACATGTTCCTGGACCGTTTGAGGGCGGAGCATATCCAAAACAGTCCATGGCTGCCGACCCAAAAGAAGTTCAGCTGGAGTTTTCCCAGTGGTTGCATGTGGTGTGGTTCTGTAAGCAGAAAGGAAGAAGTCCAGCTGCTGGGGTGACAGGGACTGTTTACTTGTAGCCACAGTAGCTTTGAAATAGCGTTTGAAGGTCTGTACAAACCTTTCTGCTTGACCATTTGTAGCCGGGTGGTAAGGTGCGGTCAACTTGTGTTTGATGTTGTGGGCAGTCAGGAAACCCTGAAACTCCTGGCTTGTGAATTGTGCACCGTTGTCTGTGACAATTTCTCTGGGGTATCCAAACGTAGCAGCGAGATGTAACAGTATGGAAATCGTCGCCTTAGTCGTTGGCTGAGTAACAGGAACGACCTCAGGCCACTTTGAATGGGCATCAATAATGATCAAAAAGGTGTGTCCTCTGATCGGGCCTGCAAAGTCCAAGTGTAGGCGAAACCAGGGAACCGTGGGCCAAGTCCAGGGCTGGACGCACCCTCGAGGAGGGTCTCTCGCAGTTTGTGCACATCCAGCACACGCATTCACATATGTCGTGATATCGGAGTCGAGGTTCGGCCACCACACATAGCCTCGGGCCTTTTGTTTCATACGTGTGCCCCCGGGATGACCAGTATGTAGCAATTCCAGAATGTGTCTCCGGAGGGTCTGTGGAACGATCACTCGGTCTCCCCATAAAACACAGTTGCCAGACACAGTTAATTCCAGACGCCTACGGAAGTAAGGCTCATAATCCTGTGTGACAGTTGCAGGCCAACCGTACCGTACCCAGGAGAGTATTGTCTTAAGGAAGGTATCCTTGGCTGTATGGGCTGCTACTTCCCCGGAAGACAGAAAGGACAGGCTGGTGTAACGACAACTCTTGACAGGTGGAGAAGAGTCTGTTAATGTCCTTGTCAGACGGGACATGGCGTCTGCATTAGCGTTGGCATCATGGCTGCGATACTGGATTTTGTAGCTATATGCTCCCAAGAATAGGGCATAGCGTTGAAGACGGGCTGCAGTCGTCTGGGAGATGCCTTTGTCAGGGCTAAAGATCTGAAGGAGTGGTTTATGATCAGTCAGTATGGTGAATTCCCTACCATACAGGTAAAGATGAAACTTCTTAATTGCCCATATGAGCGCCAGAGCCTCTTTGTCAATGTGAGAGTAATTGCTTTCTGCTTTTGTCAAGGACCTGGAGGCGAATGCCACAGGTTTCTCTGACCCATCTGGCAAAACGTGAGATAGTACAGCCCCTAGACCATAGGGTGAGGCATCACAAGCCAAGGTGAGAGGCCTTTGGAGGTCATAGTGCACGAGCATGCGTGACGCCAACAGCTTTCGCTTAGAAACTTCAAAAGCACGTTGGCATGCAGCCGACCAGTTCCATCTGGAGTGCGTCTCCAAAAGCTTGTTTAATGGAAACAAAGTGTGTGCTAGATCCGGCAGGAATTTGTGGTAATAGTTCAGCAAGCCCAGGTATGATCGCAGCTGCTGTACGTTGGTCGGGGCTGGAGCTTTTACTAAAGCATCAACTTTGGCTTCCGTGGTGTGTATACCCTCTGCATCCACAAGGTGGCCACAAAACTCCAATTTAGGTACCATGAATTGGCATTTCGCCAAGTTCACTTTTAGACCCTGCTCTTGCAGTCTCGCCAACACAAGCTCCACGTTATGCTTGTGTTCCTGGTCCGTCAGGCCCGTGATGAGCATGTCATCTAACAGGCACTGTGTGAAAGGAATGTCCGCCAAAATCTCATCCATTTTGCGTTGCCAAATGGCTGGGGCGGAGGCTACCCCAAACACCATCCGATTGTATTCATACAGTCCCTTGTGAGTGTTGATTGTTAGAAACTTGCGGGACGAAGGGTGGACCTCAAACTGTAAATAAGCTTGCCTGAGATCAAGCTTGGTGAACTTTTGACCTCTTGCAAGAGAGGCAAAAATGTCATCTACTCTGGGTAGGGGATACTGGTCTATCTCCAGTTGAGAATTTAGTGCCATGCGGAAATCGCCACAAATGCGTAAGTCCCCATTCGCTTTCTTTACTGGTACAACTGGTGATGCCCACTCGCTGTGCTCTACCTTTGAGATGACACCTTGTTCCTCCAGCCGGCTTAGTTCAGCTTCCACACCTGCTCGGAGTGCGAAAGGTACCGTCCGAGCTTTGAAGAACCTAGGCTGGGCATTGGGTTTCAGCCTGAGTCTCACACAGTCATGCTTTATTTTTCCCAAATGGTTATCAAAGACTTGCGGGAATCGCTGTTTCAGGGACTTCACCCATCCCTCTTCATCCCCTGATGGGATGGTCACGGTGTTGCAGGGGTTAATGGCGATGTCTGGCATGCCAAAGTGAGCAATTCAGTCTCTCCCAAAAAGAGGGGGTCCCCCATGTTCTAGGATATATAATGGCATTCTCTTTGTCTGACCCTTGTAGGATACCTGTACTTTCACGTACCCCAGTGGGTGGAGTATCTGCTTTGAATATGTCTGCAGTTTGATTGGTGTTGGACGGACAGTTGTTCGGATCAGAAGTTTTCTCCATTGTTTCTGGGTGATAACTGAAACTGCTGCTCCTGTGTCTACATCCATCTTGAGTTTCTTTCCTTCCACGGTTACCTCTACAGTCATTGCTGAGGGTGCTGAATGCATATGATGTATGTCCAATCTGTGGAGCACTTCCTCATCCTCTGATTCAGATGACGATGTATATCTTCCCACCATATATGCCTTTGTCCTGGGGTTCAGAGGTTGTTTATTTCGCACCTTCTTACTACGACATACTCGTTTCAGATGGCCTGCCTTTCCACAATTATGACAGAGCTGATCCTTAAACCGGCAGACTTTGTGATCATGGTCTGTATTCCCACAACGGTAGCAAGCTGACGTCCTGGTTGGTGAGGTTCTACATTTACAGTTAGCTGCAGTTTGCTTGACTGCTGTTCTGAAAACTTCCTCTTTAACCTCTCCCCTTCTGCTCTGGGGGTTCAAAGCTTCTGTATCTTTCACAGCCATTTCCATCACTGAAGCTATCTCAATTGCCTTTGTAAGGGTAAGGTCTTCCTCTGTTAACAGTCTCTTTTGGCTAGACTCACTATTCAGTCCCATGACAAACTTATCCCTCAGTGCAGTTGGTAAATACTCCCCAAAAGAACAGGTTGAGGCTAGTCTGCGAAGGGCGAGCACATAAGCCTTAATATCTTCACCCGGCTGCTGCTGCCGCTGATAGAACCTGAATCTTTCTGCAATCTCTAGTGGTTTAGGCTGGAAGTGATTCCCTAACAGTGTCAGGAGCTCTGCCAAAGTCTTAGTTGCTGGTTTTTCAGGGAAAAGGAGATCCCTAAGAGTGTCATATGTCCTAGCACCAACCAGTGTCAGAAAAACTGCTACTTGCCTGTCGTCTGGGATGGCATTTGCACAGAAATATTGTTCTAATCTTTCAATCCAAGAAATCCACGTTGTCTGTTCGCCATCAAATTCACTTAATGTCCCGATCAATGACATTTTCCTGCTGGGCTCTGTGGGTTTTGTATTCCTGACAATCCAGAGTTTTTTTTCTTCCTTTCCTTTCTCACACGGATAGTAACCTTGTAAATCCCATCCTCGTCGCCACTGTTATATTCTCCGTGTTGTGAGAGACACAGGACTCTGGTCTGGAACAACGGTTGTTTATTCAGGACTCACTGTACAGCATTACAGGACAGCTCTGCATATCAATACATCTCTACATGTGTCTAAAGATGGCCACTCTGCCCCTTGACCCTTGTCATCACTCCTGGGTGGAGCCAGCCTTAAAGTGACAGTACATGTGAAACCCTTCAGGTATAACAGTGTGTACGGGGCTTTAATTGTATGGTTGGTAGACTGGGTCAGAGCCTTTCCAAAACTGGAAAGCTCTTGTGGCATGTTCCCAGCCTCCAGTGGTCAGGACCTACTAAAAGTGGCCCAAGGAAGAAAGCTGCGACAGGGTCATGGGCTGTCAAGACTCACTGATGCATGTGTGGAAAGGAGGCTGGCCCCTGTAGTCATATCCATTAGACAAGCTACTGCAGCTCAAATTGCTGAAAAAGTTGGCTGGTTCCAATAAAAAGGTGTCCGAACACGCAGTGCATTGCAATTTGTTGCGTATGGGGCTTTGTAGCCACAGACTGGTCAGGGTGCTCATGCTGACCTGTCCACAGCAAAAAATGCCTACAATAGGCACATGGGCATAATAACTAGACCATGGAGCAATGGAAGGAGGTGGCCTTGTCTAATGAATTTGAGAATGAATTGAGGAACACCACAGGGTTATTTTGACTTGGCCTTCAAATTCCCCGGATCTCAATCTAACTGGTTAGCAACACATTTGACAAAGGATCTGCTACTGATGGTTTGTTGCCAGATACCACAACATACCTTTAGAGGTCTAGTGGAATTCAAGCCTTGAAAGGTTATAGTGGGTGTTCATAAAGTGTCCATAATGTTATGACTAATCAATATGTACAGTTGTGCTTAGAAGTTTACATACCCTGGCAGAATTTAGGATTTCTTGGCCATTTTTCAGAGAATATGAATAACACAAAAACTTTTTTCACTCATGGTTAGTGTTTGGCTGAAGCCATTTATTATAAGTCAACTGTGTTTACTCTTTTTAAATCATAATGACAACAGAAACTACCCAAATTAAATTCTTAATACCGTTTATTGCTCCCTTTTAGGCTACATTCACACCTGAGCGTATCGTTTTTACGCGTTTTACTGCGATTTTTACCGCGATTTACAGGCGTTTTTTGTGCAGGCGTTTTTAGATTGAATAGAAACCAATGGAAAACGCCTGTAATCTGCCCAAAAAGAAGCTCATGTACTTTTTTTGAGCGTTAAGCGTTTTGCTTACAGCATCAAAACGCTCAGATGTGAACAGGGGCCATTGAAATGAATAGGATTTGTCTTGTTGGGCGTTTTGAGAGCTGATCCTAGAGCAGAAAAACTCCCCAAAAACGCCCCGAAACACCTAGATGTGAACGGAGCCTTAACATCAATGACAGCTTGAAGTCTTTTGTGGTATTTGTGGATGAGGCGCTTTATCTTAGATGGTAAAGCTGCCCATTCTTCATGGCAAAAAGCCTCCAGTTCTTGTAAACTCTTAGGCTGTCTTGCATGAACTGCACATTTGAGATCTCCCCAGAGTGGCTCGATGATATTGAGGTTGGGAGATCTCCCCAGAGTGGCTCGATGATATTGAGGTTGGGAGACTG
Organism: Pelophylax lessonae; assembly: GCF_965119305.1. Classification (NCBI taxonomy): domain Eukaryota; kingdom Metazoa; phylum Chordata; class Amphibia; order Anura; family Ranidae; genus Pelophylax; species Pelophylax lessonae. The sequence goes on from NC_138771.1 coordinate 154,563,264, forward strand.
AGATGGCCACTCCAGGACCTTCACTTTATTCTGTTGTAGCCAATGACAGGTCGACTTGGCCTTGTGTTTAGGATCGTTGCCATGTTGGAATGTCCAAATACGTCCCATGCGCAGCTTCCGGGCTGATTGCAAATTTTCCTCCAGTATTTTTTGATAACATTCTGCATTCATCTTGCCATCAAATTTCCTGTGCGTTTTGTTGCGCACACATCCCCAAAACCTCAGCGATCCACCTCCGTGTTTCACAGTAGGCATGGTGTACCTTTTCATCATAGTCCCTGTTGACTCCTCTCCAAATGTAGCACTTATGGTTGTGGCCAAAAAGCTAAATTTTGGTCTCATCACTCCAAATGACTTTGTGCCAGAAGGTTGGAGGCTTGTCTCTGTGTATTGTAAGCGGGATACTTTGTGGCATTTGCGTAGTAATAGCTTTCTTCTGGCAACTCGACCATGCAGTACATCTTCAAGTGCCCCCTTATTGTGCATCTTGAAACAGCCCACACCACATGTTTTCAGGGAGTCCTGTATTTCACATGAAGTCATTTGTGGGGTTTTTCTTTGCATCCCGAATGGTTTTCCTAGCAGTTGTGGCTGCAACATTACTTGGTCTACCTGACCGTGGTTTGTTTTTAACAGAACCCCTCATCTTCCACTTCTTGATTAGTTTGAACACTGCTGATTGGCATTCTCAATTACTTGAAAATCTTTTTATATCCCTTTCCTGTTTCATACAGTTCAACTACCTTTTCCTGCAGATCGTTTGACAAATCTTTTGCTCTCCCCATGATTCAGAATCCAGAAATGTCAGTGCAGCACTGAATGAAAGATGCAAGGGTCTGTCAGGAGTCCAGAAACTCATTGACCTTTTATACACACACACACACTAATTACAAGCAAACAGATCACTGGTGAGGATGGTTGCCTTTAATAGCTGTTCAAAGTTTCAAACCCCTTTGTGTCAACTTGTAGTTTCTGTTGTCATTATGATTTAAAGAGTAAACACAGTTGATTGATATTAAATGGCTTCAGCCAAACACTAACCATGAGTGAAAAAAGTTTGTGGTGTTCATATTCTCTGAAAAAATGGGCCAAGAAATCATAAATTCTGCCAGGGTATATAAACTTATGAGCACAACTGTGTGTGTATGTAGATAGAAAGATAGATAGATGGCGCCATATAAGGTTTTTTGGGGTTTTTTTTCTTGTTAGTTTAAAGGATTGGTAACGATATCTCTTAATAAAAGACTCTGGGATTAGTGTCTCTACAAATAGTAACTCAAGTATTTATTTTGCATGCTGCTTGTGTAAGCTGTTGAATTCCTGATATACCGATCTCCTAAACTGTCATTAACTTTGTAAGACTCTTGTAAGTGCTAGCACTGTCTTCTGCTGGCATGTGAATGGAATACAATATCTAAAACTGCCTGCTATAGGTTATGTAAGATTTCCATTTGCACTGTGGGCAAATGGAAAAATGGCAAGAAGATAATCTGTATTTTGTTTGTTTTGTGTCTGCTAATCATATTGTAAAGTAATTATCACTAAAGCTAGATTAATGAGTAACTGGTATAAAAAAAAAAAATACTTTGGTGGCATGGTAACCTTCATATGTTTATTTTTTTTTCTGCACAATGATCTTTTGTTAACATATAGAGATAACGTTTCATAAAGGACCATAACTACCAAAAAGGTTTCTTTTTAAAAGTATTTGTTTAGTTGTGGTATATTCCATTTAACACGCATGGTGGTGTGCATTGTGTACGGTTGGTGAGATGTGTTTTTTTAACATTTAGGGCTTAATTTTTTATTTTTTTTTTTTTTTTTTCCTGAAATGTCACAAAATGATACTGTTCATTTTTTGCATAATACTGCAAACATGCTTCATTTTACACCTATAAACTGCGTACAGAATACAATATTTTTTTAGTCTGTTTGGGGGCACAAGAAATCCTAAATCTTTGGGTTTTTCTGCTGCCTACAGGAGAAATTGACATTGATAACAGCAAGAAAATGTTAGCCAGCACAGGATAACTCTGCTCACAACTAGTTTGTTTTTGCTAGTGTCCTCAGGAGAGTGGATGGGTTTTCTTAACCTCTGTTTTCTGTTCCTTTGGAAGATTTTTCTCCTGTCAACAGCTGCTGGTTGGAATATAACCATTTTATCCAGTGCTTTAGTAACTTGGGTTTTCTCTGACAGCCCTGCATTTCTGAAAAGTTTTTTTAATCATCAACTCCTGCTGGTAGAGTCAAGCTAGTTATAGGAAAACCTGGGAAGTCTCAACAGTCAGCAAAGGAGCAGTTTCCTAGTTTATGATCTATACTGGTGTTCTCTGACAGTCCTGCATCTGGCAGTGACTACCGTTTTTGTTTCAGTTCACTAGGCTTAGGTCAAACCAGTATGTCTGGGAATTCCTTATGGATTTATAAGGACTAAGCTCAGGCAGTTTTTCTGTACCAGTCTGCATATCGTGGGTACCTAGCAGAGCAGGCTTGTATTAAGTGGAACTTCCTTTGTTTAAAGTGGAAGTAAAATCTTTTTTATCTTGTACCTACAAGCTGTGCTATAATATGGTAGGTACAGTGAATATCTCCTAAACTTTCACTGTTTAGGAGATATTCACGCTGCATGCAGCCTGTAGGGGCACGGGCGCATGTGCTCTGAAGGAATGGCATACCCGTGCCGTGGTCATGACTCCTGCTCGCATGAGCAGAAGTGACATCGCTGGTCGGCCAGTCAAACAGCGCACGAGAACCCATGAGGAAGGACCGGGTGAAGATGGAAGCCCTGTCAGCGGAGACAGTGTGCCGCTGGAGGGCTTCATTCTAAAGTAAGCATTTCATAGAGGGGTTGTATGCATTATGCCGTTGTCTTGCATGTTTTTTTATTTATTTTTTTTTTTAGTTTTTAGGCCGCGATTTTACTACCGCTTTAAGTACTGAGCATACATACAGTGCCTTGCAAAAGTATTTACCCTTCTTGACTTTTTACCTATTTTGTTACATTACAGCCTCAAGTTCAATGTTTTTGTTAATCTGAATTTTATGTGGTGGATCAGAACCCAATAGTCTAAGTTGAAGTGAAATGAGAAAAATCTATACATAAAACAATTTTTTAGAAATAGAAAACAGAAAATTGGCATGTGCGTATGTATTCACCCCTTTATGAAGCCCATAAAAAAGCTCTGGTGCAACCAATTACCTTCAGAAGTCACATTAGTGAAATGATCACCTGTGTGCAATCTAAGTGTCACATGATCTGTCATTACATATACACACCTTTTTTGAAATGCCCCAGAGGCACCACTAACCAAACACTGCCATGAAGACCAAGGAACTCTCCAAACGAGGGGAAATGTTGTTAAGTACAAGTCAGGGTTAGGTTATAAAAAAATATCCAAACATTTGATGGTCCCCAGGAGCGCCATCAAATCTATCAAAACCAAATGGAAAGAACTTGGTGTAACGGACCGTTTCAGCAGACAAGGGGTTAAAATCCGTTTAGGCGATATGCCCCTTTGTGAGAGACAGGCACAGCTACTGCAGAACACCAAACTCCCGAACTGGATACAAAATAGCACTCCAACCTGGAACCTCACGGATAGCTGCTAGCAGACGAACAGGAAAAGCATACATCAGCTTACACTCCTAGCAATCAGTCTCCAACAGCATACAGTGAATCCCCCCAAGAACGAGACAAAGCTCCGTGTTGTGGGTCAAGCAGTGGTCTGTTTATTGAGGGCTACCTGCCCCTGTATTTATGCAGGTCTCCCACCTGGTGGACACTCCCCTAGGGGACCAAATGGAAGACTGTGACGCAGGCAGACATGTATCACATTACAGACTCACAGAAGCAAAACATCCACAGATAGCTCAGGTCTGCTCATTAACATGTTTATCAATAGTCTCGGACCCAACCAACACACTGTCCCAATCTAGACAAAAGCACTCAGTTAATCAGTAGACATTCCTCAGGAGGGGGCTGCTGGAAACAATCCCCCCCCCCCTCTCTCTGCAGCTAAAGCTAGTTTTCACAGCGACCTCTATCCTGGAGACAATGGAAGATATAATTAGGTTTAGCTTCCAGGATAGAGGCAAGACTCCATTAGCCACATGGTTATAGAAACACAAAAATGCATAACTCCCAGTCTGAACAGAACCCCCACATTCAACCCATCCCCAGATAGCCTGGATCTGAGCGCTCAACATATCCAAACAGCGCTCAGGTGCCACAAACACAGTCAAATCGCCATGGGGTTTACGTTCAGCATGGGCTGATGAGAGAGTCCATAGTCACATTGTAGGAGGCGAGCAACCAGGCTTCTCCAACGCCCAGTGGCGAGATTTGTCTCGTCACACTTGGCACAACAGCAAATCTGCCAAGAGACGGCTGCCCACCAAAACTCACAGGCCAGGCAAGGAGGGCATTAATCAGAGAGGCAGCACAGAGACCGAAGGTAACCCTGGAGGAGCTGCAGAGTTCCACAGCAGAGACTGGCATATCTGTACATAGGATGACAATAAGCCATAGGCTCCATAGAGTTGGGCTTTATGGCAGAGTGGCCAGAAGAAATCCATTACTTTCAGCAAAAAAACAAAATGGCATGTTTTGAGTTTGCGAAAAACAAAATGGCATGTTTTGAGTTTGCGAAAAGGCATGTGGGAGACTCCCAAAATGTATGGAGGAAGGTGCTCTGGTCTGATGAGACTAAAATTTAACCTTTCAGCCATCAAAGAAAACGCTATGTCTGTCACAAACCCAACACATCACATCACCCAAAGAACACCATCCCCACAGTGAAGAATGGTGGTGGCAGCATCATGGTGTGGGGAAGTTTTTCAGCAGCTGGGACTGGGAAACTGGTCAGAGTAGAGGGAAAGATGGATGGTGCTAAATACAGGGATATTCTTGCGCAAAACCTGAACCACTCTGTGTGAGATTTGAGGCTAGGACAGAGGTTCACCTTCCAGCAGGACAATAACCCCAAACACACTGCTAGAGCAACACTTGAGTGGTTTAAGGGGAAACATGTAAATTTACCCAAGTAAAATGGTCTCTTTTTGCCCACAAATGGAACTTCCTTTTGGTGGTATTTGATCACCTCTGCAGGTTTTTTTTTTCTTGTTTTTTGCTGCCCTGAACAAAAAAAAAAATCTACAATTTTGGAAAAATAAATTTTACCTTCTGCAATAAAACCTATCCAATAAAAAAATGGAAAAATCTGGGCTTTCTATTTCGGTTTTGTACTTTGCAAATTCAGCACATTGGAGAGCCCTCCCTTTTTATTTTCTGCTACAAACTTTACAAAAACAATGATGAATTTTCAGTTCTAAAAGGTGAAGGTGTACACACATGCACATATAGATTACACCACTCCAACCTCTTGCCTCGTGTTAGAGGGTACAGTACTGAACCTGTCCTGGTCCTGTTACAGGCCTCCTCATCTTTTAAAATTGTAGTACATCTAAGCAGTTGGGGGGATTTGTTTTTTCTGTCCTAAACCTTAGCTTTTTTTCTTTTGCCTTACTGCTACATCTGCAGAGTGACCCTCCTGCTGAATGCGAACGACCCAAAGGCCTTAGTCCCCCCTTTGCTGCTTGTGTGTAGGGAGTGCCTTATAGGGACCACGAGTTGACTCTTGTGTGTATGGCATTTCTTAAAAGATGAGTTCACCATTTAAAAAAAAAAAAAAAAAAAGAATGCACGTAGTTTTCATGTAAAAAAGTGCATTTATTCTTTTTTTCTTTGAGACTAAGGCATTGCCCCCATGATCAGACTATCACGGGTGCAATGCAGGACTCCTGCAGACTTCATATTAAATATTCATGTTCCAAAAGGTTAACTTTTTTTCTTTAAGGGAGTACCTCTGAACCACAGTTCACTAATGTTTGTTTTCCCCTCCCTGCAAAATCCGACACAGGCGTGTTGTACTTTTCTAGTGGAATTGCTCTTTGGATCAGTTATCAGATGTGGTTTCCCTGCCATCTCTGAAAGACTTTTTTTTTTTTTTCAAAAAGTTTTTATTGTTTTGTTTGTCTGCAGCTCTTATGCCCAAATGAGAGCGGTTTTCTCCTTGATTGCAGCAGTCCACTTTAGTGCAGTCTAAGCCATCTTTTCGGAGTTTGCAGGTCTTGGTGGTTTTACACTGAAGGCTTGCCTTTATTCGGTGACTTTATTATAAAATTTACAAACCGATCATCCTTGTGACTGTCAAACTTCTCAGGCTAGCTGGTCAAATTCCTGTTTTTTTAAGAGATCTCCCCATTACTGTAGTTGACACCTGGTTAAGGTACTGGACTTGCATATAAAGCATTGTTCAGTTTGAGTCCATGCTTTTCTCCGAGTCTTTCTTAGCTCCCGTTTGTTGTAGCCACCCTCCTCCGCCTTATCAAGGGAAGAGTTCTCCTCCTTGCTTATGCAAGCGTTTATGTGCCAAATTGCAACTTTTATCTCTGACTCTAAACGCATAGGCTTTAAAAGTACTTAAACGCCTTTCCCTTCAGAATTGATGTCTTGACATACCTGCAGCTGTAAACAAAAAGAAAGCAGCGCCAGCTTAGTGAAGCATAAGGTTTATTAATAAAAAAACACATAGTGACTTACTCTTAGGTAAGTAAAGGCCGGTTCGGTAGGTAAATGGGATCATCCATCTTTTTGTCGTGGATACCGTTGCAGAAAGGAGGGGTGCAGGGTGCCGGTGGTGCGTGGAGGCTGTTGTCTGGCAGCCTGTCTGATGGTGCTGTGGTGGTGGAGGACTCTCAATGGGGCTCCACTTCCTACTTCCTATCAGCCCGACATCACTTCCTGTGAGGTGGAGGGAAAGATGGGCGTGGCTAGCTTTCTGAGCATCCGTGCTCCTTCATTAGGCGGTGGGGGTGGCTTATCAGGGACAGGGAATATATACCCTGTTGAGAAGTAGCTCATTAGAGCATAAGTCCGGAGAGGGTGGGTTCCAAAAGGGACGGGCCGAGGTGCTAGTGTGGCTTCAAACATAAACTCTGCATTAGGTTAAACAGGGAAAATCCCTGGAGGCATGACAGGAGCCATGATAAGTCCATATAACAAGCATATACATGAATACAACGGTGGGGAAACACAGAATATCATATAATCTTTCTTTTTTAATCTTACCCGTTCATTATCATCTTGATCTCCATTCCCACACCTTTGGGTGTACTGCAATATTGTCACCCCCCCCCCCCCCCCATGGGCTAAGTAATGGCAAGCAAGTGCGCCTACCAATTGCCCTACCCCATTTGGGGGTCATAGGTGGTGAACTTCCACAAACATATACCCATACCGGGTGAACCCCCAAAATCATGTCCTGTACTTGTGACCATACATCCTTTTTTTTTTTTTTTTTTTTTTTTGATACTCTGGTGACATCGCCCACTTATTGCCATACACCTCACACTCATAACCCCATTGCTAGGGTATGCACTGTCCCAGGTGCACCTTGGCACATTACCCTTATAAGTTCAAGAGTTTTCTTTCCTTTTTTTTTTTTTTTTTTTTTCCCTCTCGTTATATGATATTCTGTGTTTCCCCACCGTTGTATTCATGTATATGCTTGTTATATGGACTTATCATGGCTCCTGTCATGCCTCCAGGGATTTTCCCTGTTTAACCTAATGCAGAGTTTGTTTGAAGCCACACTAGCACCTCGGCCCACCCCTTTTGGGACCCACCCTCTCTGGACTTATGCTCTAATGAGCTACTTATCAACAGGGTATATATTCCCTGTCCCTGATAAGCCACCGCCTAATGAAGGAGCACGGATGCTCCGAAAGCTAGCAACGCCCATCTTTCCCTCCACCTCACAGGAAGTGATGTCGGACTGACAGGAAGTAGGAAGTGGAGCCCCATTGAGTCCACCACCACAGCACCATCAGACAGGCTGCCAGACAACAGCCTCCACGCACCACCGGCACCCTGCACCCCTCCTTTCTGCAACGGTATCCAGGACAAAAAGATGGATGATCCCATTTACCTACCGAACCGGCCTTTACTTACCTAAGAGTAAGTCACTATGTGTTTTTTTTTTTTATTAATAAACCTTATGCTTCACTAAGCTAGCGCTGCTTTCTTTTTGTTTATTCTCCTCAGAGCCTCTCCTTGCTCCAGCTGGCAGCCGCTTTCGTGGGCCCCCTCCCCCCCTTCCACCTCATCCTTTTTTTTATTTAATTTTTTTTTTTTTATTTTATTTTTTTTTTATATATATTTTTCTACCCATTTTTTACTTTCTATATTTTTACCTCTTTACCTCATGGTATGCCACCCATCAGAGAGCGCCATGTAATCATTGACTTTATACCTGCAGCTGTAGCAGCCTCTGAGCCTTCTGCTGCTGAGTGAAATTAAGTCTTTCAAATCCTTGTTGGATTATTTTGTCCCTCAGAAGGCTCAGGCAGGTGGCATACCTCCAAGTCTAAAAGAAACTGTAACTGTTTAAACTGTTTAGATTGATGTGGTGAGTACCACCTTACAAGAAGATCAGCCTGTAGCTTCTAGTTGAATTGGTATTAGTCTAGGATTCAAGAGATGCCCAAAAACCTTTCTGGTACATCCCTTACTTAGACATTCTTTCTGGAGACTGGAAAACTCCTAATAAATCATACTTTAACTTTTTACAGAACATCTGTTTTGAAGAAACCTTTGAGCGGAAGACTGTTTCCACTTGATATGGTTGTGTTCCACCTGAAAATCACTGACTATTCTTTTGAGGGATGCATCCGTGTTTAAGAATCCCGATGACAAACGTATCAAGGTTTCAGAATCCTTATTTTCTCTAGCAGGCCCTGCATTGCAACCTACCTTGGCCATGACGTTAGGCTGTCAACCATTAAGGGATTGGACTAAACTCATGTTTAAGAATCCAGCTTCTATTTATACTGATCCTTTCTTTGTAGAGCACTGACTGCTCATGGTGAATGCCCTTAAATATTCCTTTGATGGATTCGTTGATATAGCCATCTTTGCTGAAAGTTTCATATGGGTGGTTATACAGAGAAGCCCCTGGTTAAAATGTTGCTCTGTGATCAGTAGTGTAAAATATTTTCTGTACATGCCTTTTGAGGGTGAGCATCTGTTTAAAGTTGCTTTTGATCGCCCTCATAAGATGCCATTGGGGGTAAACGTACTTATTTGCCCTGGCTGAAGGAGCCCAAGCCTCCACTTGGAAGGCAGATAAAGCTCATCTCCCAAACATTCTGAAACTCTTGGCAGTATGGTTGTCTACAACGTTGGGCCTCCTGAGTAGAAAGTCATCCAATCCGGTTTCAGTCAGAGAACGCCACCATAATGGCGTACACAAACCATTAGAAAGAAGCCAGATGTCTTTCTGCAGCAAGAAGTCCTGCTAAGAAGTTCATGTTCGGCTGTTCACTTCTTGGACATAAATATTTGGCAAGCAGCCTACTGCAGCCAACCAAGCCTGGACCCAGGGAAATGGTCCCCACACCTGGAAATAATTAGTAACCTGTGTCACAGGTGGGTGATGCTAGATGTGGACCTCCTGGCCTTCAGGTTCAACAGACTGGAAAAGTTATTCTACAGGTGCAGAGCTTTAGTGGAGACGATGGATGTTGTGGTGGCTCCCGTGAGATCAGTACAACCTGATGTAAGCTTTTCCTCATGTCCGAGTCTCTTACACAGGCTTGAGATGAGGCATTCTGGGGATACTCTAACTCTGAATTGGGCCTGACAGATGCAGTACTTTGACTTGATCAAAGTGCTCTGTGGGTTCAACAAAATCGCATAGCCCAAGAACTGATTTACCACCTTTCTTTACGGCTGCTGGTGTTGAAGCCCAGGTTTTGAGAGGGGGGGGGGGGGCACTTTGGTTCAGTTATTCCCAAGCTATAAAAAGCTGTGAAGTCTACCTACCATCCCACATAAAAACCTTTCGGAGCTTGAGACAGACTCCTGAGCTGAAAGGGAGGGGAGGGGCAGAGGAAACACTGCAGAAGCCATAATATACCATGGTCAGTTTACACGGGGAGGGCAGAAACTGGCAGGATCAGCCAGGTTTTTTTTAGTTTCCTGTTTAACCTGCTATAAGGAAACAGGATCTCCCTATTTTTTTTTTTTTTTTTTTGGGGGGTGGTAACAAACACTTTAAGACCTTTGCACATGATATCTTGGGTACCTTCTCCTGTTCAACCACCTGTAACTTAATGGTATTTCCTCTTCAGCATTGGGGGGTAAGTGAAGATACAAATTGTACAGTATTGGCGGTGAGTGGTTTCCTACCCAGAGGAATGGTGGTGGATGGTTTGGTGCAATAGGATACGTCCCAAACCAGTTTAAAATCTAGTGCAGTTGAGATGTATATAAATAAGGCTTGCAAATCTGGCAACTTTGTGTGATTGGTTTGAGTTATACATGTTCTAAACACACGGATGTGGATGCCGTAGTCTGCTTTCATATGGTCATGGTTTTTGGGGGTTTTTTTTGGGGGGGGGGGGTGTTTATGAGCATTTGTGACCAATTAATCATTTTGTGGCCCATATATCAGTAAATTGTATTTGTAGACTTCCTTATGTATGAATAACCTAAAGAAAAATGTATTGTTGAATTTACTTTTGCAGTCTTAAACGGACAACAGACATGATGTTTGGAGGGAAGCAGGTGGTGGTGTGTGGTTATGGCGAGGTGAGTGTGTAAAAGTCACTGGCTATTTACACTATTTTAGTAAACCAGCTGTGTATATGAGCAGGGCATACAAATGAATATAATCATCTGCTTTAGAATGCAGCTTGTTAACTAATAACATAATAATTTCACTTCTTTATGATTTTGGTTACCTGGTGATATTTTGTCCTTTAGGTGGGTAAAGGATGTTGTGCAGCCCTTAAGGCTATGGGCTCCATTGTCTATGTGACAGAAATTGATCCCATCTGTGCTCTTCAAGCCTGGTAAGCAATATTGTGTCTGTCCTTGTTTTAAGAATCATTATGGGGGGCCATAATATAGTAGAATATTAGGTATGTCATGTAACAAGCATAGGTGTTCAAACCTTTTATGTTGTGTTTCCTAGTATGGATGGCTTCAGGCTTGTGAAGCTGAATGAGGTCATCAGACAGGTGGACATTGTCATCACTTGCACAGGTAACTTGGCCCTATCTAGTTAATCTTACAGTGTTACTGTATGAACATTTCTAGCTATCCCAGTTAGATTTCTTGCTGTTCTGTTGCTCCATAATTTAGACCATTAATATCTCTGTCCAGTTCTCAAATAAGAATTCGTAAATCTCTAGTACTGGATAGGTCAGTTTATTTCTGAGGCTTTCCTATGATGATGATTGTATTGGGTGGATGCCCAAGGTTCTGTTACACAGGGGGTGTGTCTAGCTTTATAGAGATGCCAATTTTGTGTAAGGCTGGCCAAACATACAATTTTCTTCCATTTCCTTTAGATTTACCTTCAACTATGTAGTGCAAGGACCAGCCTGATTGCATAAAAATTGAAAGTGCTTAGGTTTGTCCTCAAATTATATGGTTTTGATAAATCTAAAGGAAAATCGTTCAATAAATTTGTATAACGTAATAAATTTGTATAATGTATGGCCAGCCTAAGTCTATATTGGTATAGAATCTTCAAAGAGCTCTAGTGGCAACACGGGGTGCTTCTCTGTGCAGCTGTTACTTTCATACCTTAAAACAAGCTACACGTTTCATTAATAGCCAGATTAATATAGTTTTGTTTGTACTTGTGACTGCTGGAAGCAAATTGATATAATTTGAATGTTTTAGCAGTACTTTTAATTATTTTGTTTATGGCAAAATGTTCATATTATAAAAATCTGTAACCTGTTCAGGTAATAAGAATGTGGTGACCAGGGAACACCTAGATCGTATGAAGAATGGCTGCATTGTCTGCAATATGGGACATTCCAACACTGAAATAGATGTGGCAAGTAGAACTCATTATTGTATTAGAAAAAACATGCCTAATATGTGCATAAACGCCATCCATTTTTTTTTTTTTTGTTAAAAATATCTGGCTGATGGGGCTAAAGGCCTGTATTCAGGATCAGAAAATTGTACGAAGAACCCCGCTTTCGAATTGATCGTACGATAATCTGATCATTGGTGCACAGCTTTCGAGAGCCGATCACTACAGTTCATTCGATGATATCCGATGGGGCAAGCACAAAGCACATAGTTTCTCGTACTATACTAGATCGTATGATTTTCGTTGAATCAGTATAGTTGTCCAAAAATACACTACAACACATTTCATCACTTCCGAATTTTATGACGTAAGAGAATTTTCTGCACTTTAGTAAACTCTTCATTTTCAGTATGAGACTAGCATGCAAAAAAATAAAAATAATGGACAATTTAAGATGTATTTTTGACAAGTTGTCAATGCTGTACATTTTTTTTTTTTTGTACACAATTGGCCAGCAAACAGTGATGTGCTGGACATTCTTTTCTGTGAGCCAATATGGCCCTGGTCTTGCACCCCTAATTCCTCTAATACACTCTACAGGTGGATAAAAATCCAGAGGGCTCATGGCTCCATAGGCCAGAGGCTGACATTTTTTTTTCTTCTGCTACAGCTGGTATTTTATCATACAGCCCCAATTCCCAAAGAGTTGGGATGCTGTGTAAAATCTACATAAAACAGAATGCAATTATTTCCAGATCTCTTAAAGGCCTTTTTAAAAAAAAAAAATGGTTACATAGTCTGGTTGAAAAAAGATCCATCTAGTTCAACCAATAAGCAGGTAAAAAAATGTGCATTTAATTTCCTTTTTATTAGGAAACCTGTAAGGCATTGCACCTGTTATCAGCAGATCACGGAAACAGTGCAAGGCTCCTGCAAGACTCAGTGTAGCTTTCTGCCTGTACATTGTTCGGGCAGGCAGTTACTAAATCACAGGAAGAATCAAACTACCAAGAGTGCTCATCAGTGCTCTGGCAGTTAAGAACTACTTCGGCTGACAGCAGTTGTAGTTCTCCCATTCACAGAATTCTGTGACTGAATGGCGTGGGCAGAGCCCTGCACAGCTAATTTTTTTTTTTAATGTAACAGTGGGTGCGGGGGGAAGATCTCCGACCCGCTGTCACAGCGGAGGCTCAGGGATGGTGCAGGGGCTGCTCATTTAGTAACATGTTACACCCTGGATACGGGTGTAACATATTATGAAATTAACTTTGCTTTTTTAAACCCATATTTTGTTCACAATAGAAAAAAAAGAACCTAATCAAATGTTTAAACTGAGAAAATGTAACATTTTAAGTAAAAAGGTAATTTTGTAATTGATGGCTGCATCCATGTTTACGGCATTTACGCCTTTTGTACAGAATATACCCCACTGGTATTCTGCAGTACACTTGATTTTCAAACTAAATTTTATTTTGTTTTGTTTTTTCAAGGCAAGCCTGCGCACTCCTGAGTTGACGTGGGAGCGAGTTAGGTCTCAGGTTGATCATGTTATTTGGCCTGACGGCAAAAGGATTGTTCTTTTGGCAGAGGTATGAAACACATTGTCTAGTAAAAAATGATGTGCCAAACAATCAGATCACGAGCTACATTTAAAAGGCCTTGTCCCCTGTCCCTCTACCTGCCTAAATTGTCCTGTTGGTCCTTTAATGTGGTGAAAAGTTTGGAAATGAGGAGGGAGCCAAAGCTTGACTTTTTTACAGGAAAAGTTAATTTACATACGACTTCAATTGCCTATATGTGTGGATCCGCTATTCATTTTGACATACAGTATTGCTTTCACTGAAAGTAATCTCTGGTTTCACTTTTGTTTAATCCTTTGCTCATTGTGTACTACAGTAATGTTTACCCACGTGCTCCTGAATTTGAGAAATTGAATGTGTATGTGAATAATCCAAATGTAGAGATGAGCTTGGGCATGTTCAAGTTTGTACATGCCCGATCCCACCATGAAGTCGACACTGCACTGCACTAATCACAGGCAGTGAGACATTTCCCAATCTGTGCAGCTGTGGATCGGGAAATGTCTCACTGCCTGTGATTAGCGGAGTGCAGTGTCGACTCCCTGGTGAGATCTGACACATACGACCTCGAACATGCCTGAGCTCATCCCCGTCCAAGTGTGCTTCATCTTTGTTTAATATGGAAAAAAATTAAGTTACTATCTGATGGATGCTAGTTTTTTGGTCGGTGGAAAAATCGAATGGGACGGGAGAGTCTCTGGTTAAACCAGTGTAATTTAGTCCTAGTTAAAGTGACTGTAAAATCTTGTTTTTTAAAATAAATAATAAACATGTTATATTTACCTCCTCTGTGCAGTTGGTTTTGCGCAGAGCAGCCTGGATCCTCCTCTTCTCGGGGTCCCTCATTCCTGCTCCTGGCCCCTCCCTCCTATTGAGTGCCCATATAGCAAGCAGCTTGCTATGGGGGCACCCGAGCAGAGTTGCAGCTCCGTGTCTCTGTTCAGACACTGAGCTGGCGTTTGACCCCGCCTCATCTCGCTCCTGATTGGCTCACTGACTTTGACAGGTGCGGGAGCCAATGGCACCACGGCTGTATGTCAGCCAATCAGGAGGGAGAATCCCAGGACAGCCGAGGGACTCCTGGACAGAGGGGGGGGGGCACAGGTACGTATAAGGGGTGCTAGGGGAGCTGCTGCACACAGGATTTATATCTTAATGTATAGAATGCAGTAAGATAAACCTTCCTGACTTTACAACTCCACAAAAGTGAACATTTCTGCGATTTCTGATATTTTTAGTACAGACAACAGTGAAGTCATACAGCAATATGGGTACACATAGCAACAATACAGGACTCCTACAGATTACACTGGGACAGCTGGTCTGCTGGTTTAGCTGTCTGCTCCGTGCCACAGAATTCCTGCAGAGGTCAACAGCCCATGCCACTCTTGTGGTGTACTCTGTGGAAACACTTTCCCCCCTTAATTCATTTTTTTTTTTTTTTTTAATATGTAATTTCATTATTTTGATCGGAAAACTACCACATACATTTTTAATGAGCCAGACTAACTTGGTAATGTGTTTTTAAATTTATTTTATATTGTAAACTAATAGCATCTCAAATTGTATAACAGGGACGCCTCCTCAACCTAAGCTGTTCCACTGTCCCAACATTTGTTCTGTCTATTACTGCGACCACACAGGTAAGTATCTTATCAGAAATGTATGCATACATTTGTTTGATTTGATTACATAAAGACTCAATTTTCTTCGTCTTAACATTCCTCATGCCACCATTTGTATAAAGAAAATGCCTTGGCAGCCAGGCCTAAGCGATTTTAATATACAGCATTTCCAAGATTTGAAATAGGAATTCATATTTTCTCTTACGTCCTCCGACAGTCGCCGCCTCTTCATATTCGTCACATATGGGGTATTAGACTTTGCTCCGAAGGAGTAGCTAGGCAACAGAATATGTTAACAATAAAGCTTTAACATATCCCACCCTCAAGGGGTGGTCCCCTCAGTCAATACCCTCCTACTTCCTGCAACCATATCTCAGTTTTAATGTCTAGCTTGTCAGGAGTGGCTGGCTCTCTCTGTGCTGGGACTTTTTGTCCCAGACTCTTTCTTCTTTTTGATATTTTGTTTGAGTTTTCTCTCTACCTTTACTTAGCTGTTATTTTTGTCAGCATTAGTTAGTTCTTCGGACGAAGAGGATCATGCGGACTGGGTCTCGGGCTGATCCCCCTGGTCGCAGGTCGTGGGTCAGTGGCTTCCCAGTCTGCCATCGAGCGTTCAGCCAGGTAACGCTCCTGGCACGGTGAACGACCCATCCCTGTTCGGTGCAGGGATGATTGGTGAGGTGGCTACCTCACCGGACGCTGTGCGGTTTCTGAACCGCCATTGTGTGCGTCTTGAATTGCGACTCTCCCTGCCTCATGTGCAGCGGCTTGTTCGCCTGTGCGGGTTCCCCACGCCATGTGAGGTAAGTGTATCTATGTGGGGACCTGTCTGTCTGGGGGGGGTCTCAGTCTGGGACTGTGTAACCTGCCTTTAATCACACTGCTTGTCTCCCTATATCTCGGCTGCATGCTGTGGGCTGCAAGGGGGGGGGGAGCTGTATGACACTGAGTATGTCAGGCTGGGCAGTGTGAGGAGCTGTGTGCTGTGGGGCATGTTTTTAATGGCATGTTGGGGCATATACAGCGATCGCTGCGGCGATCTAACATGTATCCATATTATGGGATAATATTGTGTGTGATTTTATGCACTGTGGAGCGGCGATTTCGGCGCCAAACGGCGCCATTTTACCGGCGCCCGCTCCGGCCGCATGGTTTACATGCACGGCGGCCATTTTCTTGTAGCCTCCATAGGCTTACATAGAGCGCCCTGGCAGCATCACTTCCTCTCTCCTGGAAGCACCGATCGAGGCAGCAGCAGCAGCGGAGTCTCCTCAGGTTTTATCCTTCTATTCCTGTGTTCCATTGCCTGTATTCAGTCTGTATATTCCCTGTGGGGGTCTCATTGTGCCTGAGTGTGGTGCGGTGGGCTGCGCTTGCCGCGCTTGCTGTAAGGGGGCAGTTAACCCTTGGTTGTCTGGCATACAGGGGCAATGGATTCTCAGGAGGGCAAGTTTCCCACAGTATTGGTGGAAAGCCAGGGGACCGCTGTTTCCCCCCCAGGGGGGGATTTGGCCACTATTGTGGCTGGCCTTGCTGCACAGGTGCAAATGCTGGTGGCTGCTCAATCTACTAAACGGCCCAGAGTTGCTCTGTCCTCTGATTCTGAGGGTGAAGGTGATGGGGCTGTTCTGGCGGGGACCCCCCTATCGGGGTCCCGCTCCTCTCTTGATCTAGTGGGGTCTGAGGTAGAGGCTGAAGTTGAGGGGGTTGATAATTCTCCCCCTGGCTCGCCTGAAGAGCTTGCAATCATGGATGAGTTGATTGCTTCCATTAAGCAGACGCTACGTTTGCAGGACGAGGTGTGTCCCCCAGCTGCCTTGGCGGCTTATGGGACGCAGAGAAAACGCAGGACGCCGCAGGTTTTTTCCCTGCAATGCTGATTTTCAGCGCGCTGTTAAGGACCAATGGCGCGATTTGCGCAAGCCTTTTGCGGTACCAAGTAAATTTAAGCTGCGTTATCCTTTCTCGCCTGCCACTGATGAACGGTGGTGTGTGCCTCCGCCAGTGGATCATGCTATTGCGGTTTTGAACAAAGCCACTGCGATCCCTGCAGAGGGATCCCCTGTTTTCCGTGATGCCACGGATAGGAGACTGGAGTCTCTTGCCCGTCATACTTATTCTGTTACGGGTTCTATGCTTAAGGCTCTGTTTGCTTCTCTCATGGCGGCCCAGGCGATCGCAAGTTGGACGCAGATGCTTAGGCGCGTCCTAGTGGCCGATTCGGCCTCGGCGGCGACCCTGGATATGGTGGATCAGATCCACCAGGGTGTCATGTATCTGTGTGATGCGGACCTGGACCTGATTCCGTTGGCCGCGCGTGTGCACAGCGTGGCGGTGTTGTCTCGCCGCCTGGTTTGGTTGAAATGTTGGTCGGTGGACCAATCTTCACGTAAAACCTTAGCCAATCTGCCTTATGATGGGTCTCGCCTTTTTGGGGAGTCCCTGGATGTGTTGATTAAGGGGATTACCGGGGGTAGGAGCACTCTCTTGCCCCATTTCCCCAAGGCTAAGGGGGCTTCTGGGAAGAAGCATGCTCATTTTCGGCCCCCTCAGGGGTCCTTTCGTGCCTTTCGGCCGCACTACAAGGGCAAACCGTTCCAGGGCCAGGGCTCTCAGAAGAAACCCTGGTCTGGGAAACAGAAGTCCGGCCAATCCGGACCTGCGGCCCATAACAGTTCGGCCTGAAGGGGCGCCCTCACCCAGTTTTGGGGTGGGGGGACGCTTGCTCGGTTTTCTTCAGCCCTGGTTGGCCCGTGTGCGGGACAGATGGGTTCTGGAAATCGTTCGATCTGGTTACAAGATCGAGTTTCTCTCTCGGCAGAGAGCAGATTTTTTCCCTCAAATCTACAACTGTCTCCAGAGCGCCTGCGGGATCTGCACCTGGCGGTGCGGGACCTGAGGGCTCAGGGAGTGGTGGTTCCGGTGCCTCATCGGGACAGGTTTCGGGGGTTTTATTCCAATCTGTTCACCGTGCCCAGAAAGGAGGGCAAGGTTCGTCCAATTCTGGACTTGAAAGCTCTGAACCGCTCTGTGCGGGTTCGCAAGTTCCGCATGGAATCCCTGCGCTCGGTGGTGGCTGCCCTGGTTCCGGGGGAATTCATGGCCTCCATCGATTTGAAGGATGCGTATCTTCACATCCCCATATTCGAGGGTCATCAGAGATACCTTCGACTTGCCATTGCGGAGGATCACTACCAGTTCGTGGCGTTGCCCTTTGGGCTCGCCTCGGCTCCGCGGGTCTTCACCAAGGTGCTTGCACCGGTTCTGGCATTATTGAGAGCCCAGGGCATTTCTGTCCTGGGGTGTCTGGACGACATTCTGATTCGGTCTGCGACCAGTCAGGGTCTGGAGAAGGACCTGTCTGTCACGATGCAAACTCTGCAGGAGTTCGGTTGGACGATAAATGTTCCAAAGTCGACACTGAGCCCGTCGGTTCGTCTTCCCTATCTGGGAATGATACTGGACTCGGTGCAGGCGAAGGTCTTCCTGCCGGAAGACAAACTCAGGACTCTTCAGGAGGAAGTCAGGTCCCTCAGGGACGTTCCGAACTCGTCTCTGCGGACGTGTATGAGATGTCTGGGATTGATGGTCTCGGCTTTCGAGGCGATTCCTTTCGCGCAGTTTCACACGCGGGGTCTCCAGGCGGAGATCTTGTCCAAGTGGGACGGGCGACCTCAATCTCTGGATCTTCAGATCTCGTTGAGTCATCGCACCAGGGAAAACCTTCTGTGGTGGCTCCAGTCCCCGTTGGTGTCCGGGGGCAAGTCGTTTCGTCCGATCTCGTGGACGATAATCACCACGGATGCCAGCCTGTCGGGCTGGGGTGGTGTTCTGGGCGTTCTGTCCGCCCAGGGGACCTGGTCGGAGGGGGAGTCTTCCCTCCCGATCAACATTCTGGAATTGCGTGCGATAAGGCTCTGTCTTCATCGCTGGACGGACCGGCTGCAGGGCTGCCCGGTTCGGGTGCAGACGGACAATGCCACGGCGGTGGCCTACATCAACCACCAAGGGGGCACCAGGAGTGCCCGAGCGGCTCGAGAAGTGGCCGACATTCTGTCTTGGGCCGAGACTCATGTCCCGGCGATAACGGCGGTTCACATTCCGGGAGTGGAGAACTGGCAGGCGGACTATCTGAGTCGCCAGACCCTGGATCAGGGGGAATGGTCTCTCCACCCGGCTGTCTTCCAGATGTTGTGCGCGAAGTGGGGTCTTCCAGATGTGGACCTGTTCGCGTCTCGCCTCAACTACAAGGTGAAGAGGTTCGTGGCAAGGACGCGCGACCCTCGGGCAGACGCGTCGGACGCGTTAGTGGCCCCGTGGCATCAGTACAGGCTGATGTACGCGTTTCCACCGATTCAGTTGCTGTCCCGGTTCCTTCGCAGGTTACACTCGGAACGCAGCACGGTGATTCTTGTGGCACCGGACTGGCCTCGCCGGTCCTGGTACGCAGACCTCGTGAATCTGGCGGTCGACGCCCCCTGGCGTCTGCCTCTTCGGGACGATCTACTGTCTCAAGGACCGATTTACCATCCTGCTTTACAGTCGCTGGCTTTGACGGCCTGGCTGTTGAGACCGAGGTCCTGAAGGAGAAGGGTCTCTCTCCAGAGGTTGTTCATACCTTGATCAACGCGAGGAAGTCTTCCTCGGGAAAGGTTTATTACCGTACTTGGAAGGCCTATTTTGCCTGGTGTGAGTCCAGGGGGTTTTCACCCCGCACGTACTCGGTTTCCCGTGTGCTGTCTTTCCTTCAGACGGGTGTCGATCAGCGTTTGGCGCTGGCTACGATAAAGGGTCAGGTGTCTGCGCTGGCCGTTCTGTTTCAACGTCCCGTGGCTTCCAACTCCTTGGTTGGCACTTTTATTCAGGGTGTGCGGCATCTGGTTCCTCCTAGGAGGGATCCTTTGCCCCCTTGGGACTTGAATCTAGTCCTGTCTGTGTTACAACGTGCTCCTTTTGAACAGATCAGGGAGATCTCGTTGTCTATGTTGTCCAAAAAGGTCGCCTTTTTGGTGGCGATCACTTCGGCTCGCAGAGTGTCGGAACTGGCGGCTTTGTCCTGCAAGTCTCCGTACCTGGTTGTTCATTTGGATAAGGTGGTCTTGCGACCTAATCCTTCTTTTCTGCCGAAACGAGTTTCGGAATTCCATCTTAACGAGGATATTGTTTTGCCTTCGTTGTGCACGAAGCCTAAACATCCAAAGGAGGTGAGATTGCATTCTCTGGATGTTGTTCGGGCGATTAGGGTTTACCTTAAATCGACTGAGTCTTTTCGAAAGACGGACTCCTTGTTTGTTCTTCCAGAGGGTCCTCGGAAGGGCATGGCGGCTTCCGCCTCTACCATTGCCAAATGGATCAGGCAGACCATTGAACAGGCCTATGCCTTGCAGGGGAAGGTTCCCCCTGTGCCTGTGAAGGCGCACTCTACTAGATCTCTGAGTACGTCTTGGGCCTGTCGTCATGGGGCTTCTGTAGCCCAGGTGTGTAAGGCGGCGACTTGGTCGACCGTACACACTTTCACAAAATTCTACAAAGTAGATGTTCAGGCATCGGCGGATGCTTCCTTTGGCCGCAAGGTTCTTAGTGCGGCTGTTCCCTAGGGTCCCTTGTTGGGGACTCCTGGCTGTTGGGATAAGTTTTGTATACCCTGGTTTTTTGTCTTTTCCTGGGTTGTTGCTCCTGTTGAGCACTTATTTTTGCTGTTGCCCAGCTGGTTTCCTTCCTTTGGTAAGGTTCCTTTCTTTGATGTGGAGACTGCGTTGCCTTTCGGCGCGGATGCGTTTCCCACCCCTCATGTTTGCACTGCTTTGGGACGTCCCCATATGTGACGAATATGAAGAGGCGGCGACTGTCGGAGGACGTAAGAGAAAACGGAATTTTTGTAAAATCTTACCTGTAAAATTCCTTTCTCTGAGTCCTCCGACAGTCGCCGCCCCCGCCCCTCTTTTGGGGTTTGAATGTATACTCTACTGCTATTCCACTAAAACTGAGATATGGTTGCAGGAAGTAGGAGGGTATTGACTGAGGGGACCACCCCTTGAGGGTGGGATATGTTAAAGCTTTATTGTTAACATATTCTGTTGCCTAGCTACTCCTTCGGAGCAAAGTCTAATACCCCATATGTGACGAATATGAAGAGGCGGCGACTGTCGGAGGACTCAGAGAAAGGAATTTTACAGGTAAGATTTTACAAAAATTCCGTTTTTTTTTTTTTTTTTAATGCACAAGAAGAGAAAGAAAAGTGGGCAGATGGGTGACCTCTTCAGTCGCTTCTGTTTGCAACTATAAAGCCCATTACAGAATGGGTTTAGGTAGATGTCCTGCTATAGTCACATTGAGTTGAAACCCTGCCTCATTCCACCAGCGTTTTTTTTTTTTTTTTAGTTTTATCAGTGGTTATTGAAGTCTTCACTACAACACTAACAAAACCATTGCAGAATATTTCTTTAAAAGAGAAAGGAGGTTTATTTCTGGGTTCACTGCTACACTGATTCTTTGCTTGTGAGTCCATGCGTTTACTCTGAGTGCTCTTGCTTCTTCCCACTATCAAGAAACCTGCTTGTAGGTAAACGGACATCTGACCTGTCCATCCCAAAAGTATGTATGCCCATGCTTGAATGACAGGGGCATGTGTTAGTTTGTAAGCTGCATTTTAGTAGGGCCTAATGGTAATGTATAAGTGCTATACAATGAGTTGGTTGTGTAGAAGTGCAAGAAATAAATCTGTCTTTTCCCAGGCACTGGCTCTGATTGAACTCTACAATGCCCCTGAGGGTCGCTATAAACAGGATGTCTACCTGTTGCCTAAGAAGATGGGTGAGTGTCTTGAGAAAATGTTTTTTTAGAAATGTTAGGATTTGGAATTTGTTGTCTTCTCTCTAATTTCATGTAATTTCTGTCCTGTAGATGAATATGTGGCCAGCCTTCATCTTCCTACGTTTGATGCCCACCTTACTGAGCTATCAGATGAGCAGGCCAAGTACCTGGGTCTGAACAAGAATGGACCTTTTAAACCAAATTACTACAGGTATGTGCCGAGTGCTTAAAACAAACTTTACATAGAAAATTTTGAACAGCTGATGTTATTGATGTGGTTTGGTGTTAATGGACCTCATTTTTACAAAAGTTGAAAATCTTGTTAGTGTTGTAAGACATTGGTTACTAAACATTTCATATTCACTGCAGTATGCTAATCAATGAAAAATAAAACTTACTTTTCAGCTTACTGCATCATATAGCAGACCTTAAAACAAATCTTCACTAACCTCTGTAGCTACAGGCACAGTAGAGGACATCCTTAGGTCTTGTTTATACCAGTGAGCTGGGCTGAATGTATCCCTGCTGGTTTGCACTGGGGGACATTGTTCATGTCGATCCCAATGCATCACTGTTAAGGTTTTTTTCACAGAACTTTATTGAAATGTCACAAGGGACATTCATTGCAGCAGTGTTGTGATGTGATTGTTCGTGTCGCAACCTTACTACACTAAAAAAAAAAACTGTATGCAGTGTATATATATATATATATATATATATATATATATATATATATATATATATATATATATATATATATATATATATATATATATATATATTTTTTTTAGCTCACAGCACCAGTGCTGTGGTGTAAACTGACCACATAGGAGAAAAATAATTTTGCTTTGTGCTGTGCGTTGGGGTTGCATTGGAAATGGCTACTATTGTAGCCCCAAGGTATGTGGCATGAGCAAGCCCTGAACTATTTAGTACCATATGATGTACTGGTATGTCAGGGTCTTCAAGTGGTTATATTAAAATCTCAGCTGCAATCTTGGTGGTATTTTTGTTTTTTGCGCCTGTACAGGGCTGGAAAGGCTAGGCTCTAATGGGCCTAGCAACGTAGATGGGGTAAGATGAGGTTTCCCTGTAATTTGGATCATTTCTGGTTATACACAACATGCGGTCCTGAGCACACAAAGCAGATACATAGGCACAGGAAAGGGGAGTTTATTTTTATTATCTTTAATGTTGTACTTTTCTTTAACCCATTCAGAGGAACAGCGCTTAGGTTATGATGGCTTCTGCATTCCGTATTGCCCAAGTACAGTCAGGTCTGCAGAATGCCCTGAACCACCCCTTGTCCCAGGGAGCATTTTTGCCAGTACATCACAAGACAGGTTCAAGCTTTTAATCAAGCCTGTTCAGGAGTATTTGTCCTATTTTGGACCTAAAAATCCCTAAACGAATACCTTTTTCATGGAGTCTGCAAGGTCAACAATACGTTCCCTGAGACAACAAGATTGCCTGACATTTGTAGACATCCAAGATGCCCAACTACATATTCCCTTTTATCCACCTCATCAGCCCTTTCAGCATTTTGCAGTGGCAGACAACCTTTTCCACTTTGTCATGCTGCCTTTCGGTCTAGAGTAATTGCAAAGGTCCTAGCCCATCTCGGGAACTTGGGACATCAAGGTCGCAGGTTATCTAGATTACATTTGCCTGAATGACTCCTCTCCCTTATAGCTGTCAGCAGACACCCACAGCTCAAGATTTAGGATCAAGGAGACATCCCACAATGAGATTCTCCACAAGAGTTATAGGCCTCATAGTAGCCTCCTTTTGAGCCTGTACCATTTGCCCAATTTTGACCTCTCCGGCACAACATCTTGTTAACCTGGAATAAGCATTCTCCTTCTCTTGACTTACCCATGCCGCTGCCCAGTTCAGCAAGGTGTTACCTAAATTGGTGGATCTCTAGCTCAATCATAACAGTAGGGAAGTCTTCACTTCCTTATCACTGGAAGTGGATGCCAGTCTCAGGCTGGGGAGTATTCCAGTCTTTCTCTGGCTTGGCTGCATGATCATGCACAGAAGCAAAGTTCATTATCAAATTGTAGAACTTTGCAATGCCACGGCTGTACCTACATCAGCCATTGATGTATAGGATGAATACATAATTTGCCTCTTGATTTTACATCAAACTACCTCAGTTTGTGGCCAGGACGAAGGATCTTCTAGCTCTGAATCTCCTAATAATTCCCTAGTCTCAGTTCAGGCTAATCTATGCTTTTGGTAGCTGTTTTATCTGACATGTCTCTGGGATAGAGGCTGGTCTTGTAAGGAGTCATTCCTCATTCTTTAAAAGGACAAGATAGTCCTGCACTCAAGAGTTTCCCTTTGTCTTCACTGATGTGGAAATCACCACCTTAAGATGTAGTCCTTCCCCCTTCGTGCCCTACTCCAAAGCATCCAATGGAAGTTGTTCTTCATTGTCTGAACATAGTCAGAGCCATCAGGGTCTACCTCAAATTTACCGCTTCCTTCAGGAAGACAGACTCCCTATTCTTCCTACCCTCAGGGCCCTTGAGGGACATCCTGCTTCCAAGTCCACCATTTGCTAGATGGGTAAGACGACATCTTGCCAGAGCTCTAAAGGGAAAAACACCTCTTGCTCTTTTACGTGCTCATTCCACCAGATCAGTGGGTGTTTCCCGGGCATTCCAACATCAAGCCACAGTTGCCCAGCTTTGTAAAACTGCCTAGTGGTCCTTTGCCCATACCTTCTCAAAGTTCTAGTCCAGTCTTCTGCAGATGCAACGTTAGCCAACAAGGTGGGTCTGTTGACCCTTGTTGGATCTTTTGGCACAGTTCTGCTTGCTAGGTTGTTGCCCAACCTCATGC
This sequence comes from Pelophylax lessonae, assembly GCF_965119305.1. NCBI lineage: Eukaryota > Metazoa > Chordata > Amphibia > Anura > Ranidae > Pelophylax > Pelophylax lessonae. Next base: position 154,588,026 of record NC_138771.1, read on the forward strand.
TTGAGAATGTTATAGGGTCTTGTACTATGAACTTTCAGAATGAGTAACTCTACAGTGTATGCAGCTACAGAAGTCCATGAGCTGCTGTTAATAAACTTGTTTTTACTGCTTGTTAGGAATTTGCAAATAATTGATTTCCCATAGCCTGTTACAGTTCAATCTAAAGTGATACTAAACAGAGAAGTGTTTAAGTGCCAAAATTCAAGTAAATCGTATCCTGGCTATATTATTATTATTTTTTTTTTTTTTTTTAATCCTCTATTTTATTCCTGGCACTGTTGTGTGGTCATCTTTTGACATCTGCAAAAAAGATTGGGAGAGGCTTCTATTACTCTGCTGATGTATGCTCTCTACAGTGAGGGTCTGTGTTTGACCAGCCCTGATTGGTGCTATGCCAGTCACAACTCATAAAATTCAAAAGAGCAATTCAAATTAGATTCTACATATCAAATAACTGTTTTACAGCTCCTTATAAGTCTTTATTGAACATCAAATGTGTATTTTTTGTGCATTATTGTGGTGTAGGCAGAGTCAAAGATGATTGACGCTAGCTTTCACTTCAGACTGCATCTACACCCAAAGCTTTTTTTTTTTTTTTTTTTTTTTTTGGTTATTCGTAGTCAGATTAGATATATTTAGTAATGATTTGAATGTAATCCATCAACATGCTATATCCCACCCCCATAGTGTTTAGCAGTGGGAGGACATTCTGGATTGGGAGGGAGGGGAGTGTAATTTACTCTATATAAACCCACGTGTGACTCTATAGTTGTGGGCTGCACAGATAAGAAAAAAGGAGGAAATTAGGAGCTTAGAAGGGAACTGAAAGGCGAGTGGGAACAGCTGAAGGCAGGATCAACAAGGTATTTTTCACTCTAAGAAAAATGAATGATTTCGTGGCTTTGGGAGAGTGAACACTGGCATAGGTTTCATGAATTTAATGATACGTTAGGGCTTCATGCACATAGGCTCATTTTCCCATGCAGCGTAAAGACACTATATCTCTGGTGCCCTATGTATCTCTGGTCCCCTAGGATGTTCTAGAGCTGTGTACAGCCATCCATCATAGCACGCATGTGAATGAAGGCTACTATGCATCTAGGAGTTGTTACTTGCAAAATAGTGGTTGCGCAAATACATAATGCCCTGAAAGCATGCAAGAACTTAACTGTCGCAAGAAATCTTACCCCAATATCATTTATGTTAGAATAATATGCAATTTTTTTTTTTTACCTCAATGTCAAGGTACTTTGTTACCTGCTCTGCCATCTTGAAAATGCCCATGCGGTTACTGCTCTGGGACCTGTTGTGGCTTTTACCTCCTGAGCAGCTATTCTTTGACGTTATAAAATATTTTATTGTGAAAATGGATCCAAGTACCTTAGCAGTCTAGTACCTTAAACATCTGCTGCAGTTTAGCCTTATACTGTAACTTCAGTTACAGTAGTTAACCTTGGTGGACACTGATGCCCACTTACTAATCAGTGTCCCCACTCCGAGTGTTTGCTATGCAGCACAGCTTTTTCTTCAAAATTATTTATATTTGGTCTATCTCCTCCATTGTGCGCCACAAGCACCATTCAGATCTTTGAGGAGTTTATTAAAATGAATGGAGACTAAGGCACACATGCACAGAAGGCCCCCAACAGTGAAGATTTAAGGTGCAGCACTATTTTGAGCAGGCCACCCAATGAAGAGTTGTCAAAGCAGACAGAGGATGAGCGAGTGCATTGGAGCTCACCTGATATGTGCAATTTCCCCTTTTAACTCGCATTTTGTTTTTCCTCTTTTAGGTATTGAGTTCATGTGAATTCTGCAATCAAGGAGATATTGGAAAATGGGGAAATCTGGAATAAAAATAAGAAAATTAAAGCTTTTCACAGCCACTGTACAGCCAGCTCTTATGTCAAGAACTGGACTCTCTGCCATATTAGTAAACATTTTATTTATTAAAGAAAAGCCGCCTAGAATAGACTTTACCTGCTCTCTGTGCTAGCCCACAGTTTGCTGGGTTATGGGGGGGATCTGTGCCTGTAAGACTGTAACAGTAACACCCCCCCCCCCCCACCCCATGTCATGCTGTACTTACAGGCTTATAGCAATCTCTTAACACTGCTTATCCCAGCAGCACATGGGAAGGGGAACAAGTTAACTAGCATGAAATCTGAATTTACAAATGAATTTATTTTGCATTAACTTGCATTTTTATTTCTCTTTTAATATTGATTTACCTGAAGGATGCAAAGCGTGGATGTCTTAATGAAACATGTAAAAGTGACCTAAATCTATTTTATTGTGGTTTTCAATAGTGATAGTTTTTGTTTTCCCCCCTCTTTTGACAAAGAATGATGTTCCTATTAATCTGCTGCTGTAATAACTCCAAAACAATAGGACACTAAATGGTCATTCACTAAACTGTGATTGCTGCTAGCAGCCATCTGATTGTCACCCAAAAGCTGGTTTGTTTATGCTTGTAGCCCCACTGCATTATCTACATACCCTATCTCCACTGCTTTATTTTTTTTTTTTCCAACAAGGCTTAGGCTTGTATTCCATTATTAAGGATGAATCAATGAGAGGTTTTATATCAAACATGCTGCTCCATTGTACTGGGTGCTGCACAGAAGTGCCACTTTTTAGTGCACCTATGGTGCACAGAAAATCTGAAACCTTTAAGTGCAAAGTTACCTAATCTTGAATGAAAATGTCCTGCAAAGAAATTTCTGCTGTACAATAAAACACATTTTTCTAGTATGCAGAAATCTGCATTGTATAAGGCCTTGTGTCAACTGAAGCAGTTTTAAGACCCCATAATGTATCTTGTAGATGCAGAGAAGATCCTAAAAGACCTCATGCACACTGGGTGTTCATGAGACATTGGCGCTCAGGTGCGTGTGGATGACGGGTACAGGTGCACCATCCAGATTTGCTCCTGGCAGCCTGTAAAACTGAGAGGCTGAAAGCTGCTGTGGCTGGACACTGTACTGATTGGTATAAACGCTTAGGGCAGTACTCTCCCAGGGATAAATGCTAGGAGTGCAGACTGCTTGCATATCAAGCATTTGTTCCTGAGTGCTTACTGCCCTAAACATTAGTACAATGATGCACACTGCCTAGCTGCAGCAGCTTTCAGCCTCTTTTGTAGACTGCCTGGCAGCGAGGCTAAATGGTGTGCCCGTGCTTTCCACCTGCACCTAAATGCTGCGCTGGGGCAAAATGCACAGTGTGCATGAGCCCTTAGGCACTTGTGCCAATGTCACCTGGGGAAAAAAGTTAATTGTATAAAGTTTTGAAATACAAAATTAAGTCCTTTTTTAAGAAGGCATGAAGGATACAGTTTTTAATTTTTACTTTCTTTTCCTCTCATTGATTCATTGTTTAGTCTGGTACTCTGGATCTCTACAACAGAGCAAGCCTGTAAATTATATTGCTGCCATGAAAAGTAAATAACTATTATAGGCTAAAAGTAGGTTAACAGAAGTACAAACTACATGCTGCTGTAATTGAAAGGAAAACTGAGCACCAGTGTTTTGTGGTACTATTACGTAAAGCTGCATTTACATGCTAACTTGTCCAATCTCTTCTGTATACAGCATGGCAGTGTTTAATCGCAAGCTTCTGGTAATTAGTACCTAAGAAGCGGTTTACATCCCACTGATTTTGTGCATTAAATCCGAGTTGTTTGGGCTCATGCACACAGGCATTTTCTTCCTTCACTCTTTATAAGTTTTCTATGAAAGCAGAAAAGGAGGACTCCAGTGTTGCCATGGTCAAAACTACTTTTTCTGTGCCATGGCTTTTCTGATTTATATTATAAATGCATCATTGTGCAGTTTGCTACTGTTTTTTGTCTATCATCGCTTGTTAATGTTATATGTAAAATATGGAAGTGCACACCAGCGAGTAAAGGAGTCACTGGCATACTCAGTGTATATTGACAAAAAAAAGGCATGTCAATGATGGTGCACTAATGCAAAATCATTGTCCCCCCCACAATGAAGTTTTGAAGTGTCTCTTGAAACAGATGCTTCAGAGAGCCTATTGTCTTATATTTTCTTTTCTGTACCCACAGTCCACTGGCTGATTTATGCCCATAGGCTGTGTACATTCCCTGATTAAGCTGTGAATCCCAAATACCTTCTCTAGGAGCCACCAGTGCAAGATCCAGTAGACAGCTCTTTCTTTTAATAGCCATTTCACTTTGTTTAAGATGGCCATAGACTGATTAAAATGTGGCCGATTCGATCACTGTTTGGCTGTCCCCTCTGGACAGAAGACAATTGGTTGACTTTTGGGACATGCTGGATTTGTTGATCAGTGGCTTTAGCTGCTGAATGCTGTATTCTGAGTCATGAGAGAAAATCCACCCATCCTCCTTTTTTTTTTTTTTTTTTTCTCTCCATTAAGCGGAATGAAGAAGAAAAAAAAAAACTACCAGTCTATGGCCAGCTTTAGACTGAACATCCAGAGTTTTCCTTAAACTTTTAAATAACTTATATTTTAACTTTTTGATTTTCTGTCACAAAACATTTAAATACATATTTGATCTTGAACTTGATTACTTCTGTTTTCTGACTACTTAATTTAGATTTTATGATGTATACAGATCCAGCATTTTTTTTTTTTTTTTTTAAACTGCATATTGCGGTATTCTGCTACTGCTGCTAAATAACCACTGTATCTTGAACTGTGTTGTAATCTTGTGCTGTGCAGAGGAGAACATTGCCTCAGTACCAGTGTTTGTGTATATACACAAGCATTTACAGCATGGCTGTATATATCTGTCCTATATACGCACATAATATACTTGTGAAAGTGTGCAATTTTCTGATTTAAAATCTGCTAGGTCTGCCTCTAAATTTGCCATTTTTGCTAAAAGTAGAAACATTTGTTTCTGGTGCTTGTACCACAGAGGTAAAGGTTAGAGTAAATATGAATTTCTAAAACGCATCAAAGTCGAAAGTATGTGGGTGATTTGACATCCTGTTGGTATTCCCCTTGAAATGAATGTTTCAGCTATGGTGATTTGCCAGCAATACATTGGATCACTCCCATGTCTGTCACGATCACTATTCATTCTGTAAGCGGTAGTTCTTATAAGCAACATGGGCGGTGAAGACCGCTTCTGGACTAAATCAATATATATATATTTATATAGCTATACTGTAGGTGAATTTAATCAATCCGGTAACTACCTCCAAGTGTGATCACTGAGGTGTAAGGCATTTTCTTCCAAAAGTAGGCCTCATACTTGCAGGTTAAACAGCTTGACCTGACTTTTTGGTGTATTCTCATAATTGGCAATGCAAAACTACACATTACCAAATTTAGATTTGGTAATAAGTAAATGGAGTTAAATCTACAATTTACAAAATGAATTAGTGTAATATTGGTTCGGTCCAGGGTAAACTGCTTCACTGCCATGTTTTTGTCAGCAATGCAAGGAAAAATTAGTAAAATGTTTGTCAGAATATTTGCTTTTCTAATGGTAAACTAAAATCTGGTTGCTAAATATTAGGCAATTTTATATAGTTTAACCTTGCACTACCTAATGTAACAAGCACATATTTTATAAGCTGGATCATCAACCCCTAAGCCAGCCTGTTTCGTGGACAAACACTCCCAAAGTTTCATTAAAAAATTGCAGTCTGTTAACAGCTCCAGCTTTTGTTAATCAGCAATGTCTTGTTTCAGTAATTTACATTTCTTTGTATAGTTAAGAATGAACGAGATCCTTCCGGACTAGCTGGATATAAAATACCAGCAAACTATAGACACTTACAGTAAAACTTAACCTTTTGCTCACTGATAGTATACAACTAATGCTGTTGGTCAAGCCTGCAATGCACAATCCACTGTAGACTTTATCACCAGCGGCTGAGGTGTTGGACAGTATGTATTTATTGACCTGTACTGCAGTATGAAAATGCAGTGTTCAGAAAAGCAGTCTCCAAGAGTCTTTTACATTTTTTAACGTATGAGTGATTGTATTAGATCAGCAATAAGGAATCTGTAATCTTAAACATGAATAAAATGCTATCAAATAAATCTGTTAAGTGTATTGTTTAGGTGTAACCTGGAGGTAAAAAACAAAAATTATATGAATTATATGATGCAGTCTATTAGTGTATGTCTAGAGAAAACATTGTTTTTAAGTTGTGGATAGTGAGTAAGGGTTAGACGCTCTCTCAAATTAACTACTTGTGACCCATTTGGAGAGTTTCACCCTTCTGTTCTGGTAACAAAAATAAAAGGCGAAAGGCAACATTTTTAGAGCGATCGTCTGAACTAGAGGTGAGGAGAGGCGAAGGGACACATGGCGAAGGGACACATGGCAAAAAAAAAAAAAAACCTGGCAGGGGTTAAACCTTTACCCTTTGCAAAATTTAAAATGGCTATACAGACACTTTAAGCATTTTTATGCACTTTTTAGCATTAATACAGCATTTTTTTTTCTGAGTGCCCTTCTGTAACGTTTTGTTTTACTTGGTGGTCCTGCCATTTGAACTGTTTAACAGTTAACGTGTCAGGTCAAGCTGTTGAGCAAAGGTGGCAGTTAGTGGTTGGGAGAGATCATTTTGCACTGGCAGGTGTACCTACAGCTTCATAGGAGTGTTCTGTAGCATGGACTAGGTACATAATACAAAACCAAGCTCCAACAATGAGTCTCGCTTACTAAAAAAAAAGTTAATACTAAAAAAAAAGTTAAAGCTAAACTCCAGGGATGTTTGTAAAAAAATAAAAATAAACATGCAGTTCCCTCCCTCTGCACTGCAAGTCCAGGAGTATAGAAAAAGGCTGTAATAAATTGTCATTCATTTGGGGGACACTTAATTCTGAAACAAGAGGACTATACCACTGCCTCTCAGTGGAGTAGACACTAGCAGACAATGCTGTTAGCCAGTATAATCCCCCACTCCTGTAATGCTTCAGTTTTGTGTCTTGGGAGAATGGACATCCACTCTCTGAGAAGCTTTCGAAACCCTATTCCACTAGACCTGCTTTTGTTAAAATCCTTTTACCTAAAGCTACATCATAGGTCACAGAAAAGTTCACATTCTTGACTACTTGGGTTTTGCTGCTACATTCAGGTGAATTGGCACTGACCAAAAAATGCAGGAATTCCCTCCCAGTTCAGCTAAGGATTTAGGTCTGGACTTTAAATGGGCCATTCTAACACATGAATATGCTTTGATCTAAACCATTCCATTGTAGCTCTGACTGTATGTTTAGGGTCATTGTCCTGGTGAAAGGTGAACCTCCACCCCAGTCTAAAGTCTTTTGCAGACTCTAACAGGTTTTCTTTTAGGATTGCTCTTTGTTTGGCTCCAACCATCTTCCCAACAACTCCGACCAGCTTCCCTGTTCCTGCTGAAGAAAAGCATCCTCACAACATGATGCTGCTACCACCATGTTTCATGGTGGCGATGGTGTGTTCGGGGTCATGTGCAGTGTTTTCCACCACACAGCGTTTTGCTGTTAGGCCAAAAAATTCAATTTTGGTTTTATCTGACCAGTCCAGCGTACCTTCTTCCACATGTTTGCTGTGTCTTCTACATGGCTTCCCACAACCTGAAAACGGGATTTCTTATGGTTTTTTTTTTTTTTTTACAACAATGGCTTTCTTCTTGCCACTCTTCCATAAAGACCAGATTTGTGGCACGCATGACTAATAGTTGTCCTGTGGACAGATTCTCCCACCTGAGCTGTAGATCTCTGCAGTTCCTACAGCGTTACCATGGGCCTCTTGGCTGCTTTTCTGATTAATGCTCTCCTTGCCGAGCCTGTCAGTTTAGGTAGACGGACCTTCCACCTTGGAAGGTTAGCAGTTGGGCCATATGCTTTCCATTTTTAATATTACCTAACCCTGCTTTAAACTTCTACACAACTTTATCTTTGACCTGTCTGTTTTCATTGGCCTTCATGATGCGGTTTGTTCACTAAGGTTCTCTAATAAACCTCTGAGGGCTTCACATAACAGCTGTATTTATACTGATATTAAAAGGGTTGTAAAGTCATTTTTTTTTTTTTTATCGTAATGCATTAAGATAAAAATCCTTCTGTGTACAGCAGCCCCAATTATACTTACATGAGCTCCCCCTTTGTTCAGCAATGTCCACCAGTATCTCAGCCATCCAAGATTCTCCCTCTGTGCCTGAATGGACATAGGGAGCTGTGACTCAGCTCAGATGCCCCCACAGAAAGCTGCTTGCTGTGGGGACACTCAATAAAAGGGAGGGGTCTGAATCACAGAAGAGGATCCTGAGAAGAGGAAGATCTGGGCTGCTCTGTGCAAATCCACTGCAACAGAGCAGGGAAATATAACATGTTTGTTTTTATAGGAAATAAAAGGCTTACAATCACTTTAAATTACACACAGGTGGACTCTATTTACTACTTGGGTGACTTCTGAAGACAATTGGTTCCACTAGATTTTAGTTAGGGGCCTCTGGACCTGCAAAACAGTTTTCACAGAAGTGTAGCTATTCCAGGCACAGCAAGTATTGGGACTTTATCTACTGGGTATGACCACAACATAGGCGTTATGGTTTAGGCTGACACCCCTCTGAGCTTGGGGGGGCCTCTTCCCTCTGGTTCACTGGCTGTTTTTAACTCTCAGCAAGTCATGGCTTCAAACAGGCGGGGAGACAGACAATGGTGTGGCCTTCCAAATCCCTGTATTGGGTAGGGAGGACCCCCTGCAAAGTTTGACTTGTGATTGCTTCCAAAGGGTTAGCTTAGCTCTGAATCCCTGGCCTTTTCTGGTAGTTACCCTGTTTTGGGGGTACAATCCTCCACGTTGGGTCAGAGCAGGAACTAGTCATATTTTGACCCAGCTCCTAAGGTTCTCACTAGCATGAAATGCAAATGGGTTCTCTTTCTCTCCTTTTTAAGGAGGATAAGGCGTTGGAGGAAAGTTCATCAGGATGAGGAAGAAGTAAAAGCTGCAGAGGATCAGGAGCCTTCCCAGGAGGAATTACAGGGTCCAGGGCTGTCTCAGACACAGAAGACCATGGTGGGCTTTCTGGCAGATATGGTACACACTAACCTTAAGCTACCACTGCCAAACTCCTCTACCCCTAAAGTCACTGTATTTGGATCCTGGTGGATGTCCAAAAGTGCACCCACACAAGAAGTGGTGTATGTATATCGGGTTCACCTCCAAAGCCTTTTGCTCACCAATACTCCATGGAGAAGAAATTGTACAAGAAATATGGCTCCCCAGCTGTTGACCCGGCTATTTCGTACTTGAATAAGAAAGTGTTGGTGGGTGGAACATCTCTTCCAGAAACAAACTGAGCTGTTACCCTTTGAGGGCAAGCTCTTGTTTAGACTGTCCTTCAATGCCTGCATCCAGGAGGTCTCAACAGGTTCCTAAAGGCACAAAAATTCAAAATTATGTAGTTGGTGATTGACTCACTTCATTGAAGGTTTCTGCGATCAGTGTATATCAAAGATGCTTACCTACACATCACAATTTTCAGACCTAACTGATGGTTTCTGGGGAGGTTTGTCTGGGTGCTGAACCTTCAGAAGTCTGCCTTGGTTCCAACACAATGCATGGAGTACTTAGATCTAGTACTCACATGGCACGGGCGAAAGTACTGCTTTTGCAGGGGAAATGCCTGCCTCTTCGAGCTTAGGTGGAGTCCCTGAGGTTATTGGAAAGTCCCTGAATTTGCACCTGCATGAAGGTTCTAATGTCCCCAATGCCCAATTTCACTCTAAAGCATTGAAGCTCAATAGCCTGTCTCTGAGACAAATGTCAAGAGTTCTTAGTGCTGCCAGTGCATCTGACGCCTAAGACCAAGTCAGCTCTTGGTTGGAATGGTGAATATCTATGCAACATCCATTCTGATGAATTGGAGGGTCGTGGAGACAGATGCCAGCCTGTTGGGCTGGGGAGTTGTTCTGGTGAACCCCTCCATTCAGGGAATGTTAGTCAGTATAGTATACGTCCACTATGAAGGAAGGACAAGTAGTCGGAATCTTCAGGAAGAGGCAGATCTGATACGGTCTTGGGCAGAACTGCACATTCCAGAACATTCTGCCATGCACATTTCCCAACACTTAAAATTGGTAGGTGGCATTTCTCAGCCATCAGCAACTGGGAGAATGGGCTATTCATGTGTTTGCAGAAATTTGTCTAGTGGAGGATGCCCACTGCAGATCTTTGTGTCCAGATTGAACAACCTGGACAGATTTGTTTATCAAACCAGGGATCCTCAAGCATTTGCGATAGATGTTCTCTGATCCCTTTTCCCTGATCTATACCTTCCCTCCACTGCAGCTTCTTCCTAGTCTGTTCTGCAAGATAAACGTGGAGAGTATTCAGTCATTCTGACTTTACATGCTTGGCTAAGAACATGGTATGCAGACATTGTAAATCTATTGGCAGATGACCTGTGGGTTCTTCAGATTAGCAGACTCGCTAACAGTGTCCGATCTGCCATAATGCTTTATGATCACTGGCTTTGACAGCATGTTGAAGCTCAAGCTTTTGGATCTTCAAGGTTAACTGAAGTCTGCAACTTCATTTCAACAGTCTGTTTTCTGCTGAAAGGTCCTCCTAAAGGTTGGGCTGCTTCTCGATCGACTTTTGCTAGGTGGATTCCTCAGCTTGTTTCTCGGACCTTTGATATCAAGGACAAAGTTCCTTCTTTCCCAGGAAGACCCATTTTACCAGGAGTGTCAGGGTTTCCAGGGCTATTTATCATGAAGCTTCTTTTCAAGTTTGTAAAGCGGTTACCTGGTCTTCTCACTTTTTTTTTTTTTTTTAAATCCACCAGGCAGAAGCTTGCATCTCTGCCAACACCAGTTTTGGGTGTAAGGTCTTGCATGCGACTTTGTATTTTTGTTCTCTTCCGTTTTGGACATCTTGGCTTTGCTGCTGTTCACATCTCATATTCATTGCTTTAGGAACTCTCAAGTAGTCATAAAGTTTTAAATACTCTGTGTCCTGTGAATGTAGGACTAGGAAATTTAGGATTTTTTTTTTCACAGGACACCATTCCCTACCATTTTTTAGTCTGTTCCTTTTTTGCTTTCTACAAAATGAAGACTTGGCTGGTTATACGTGAACAGGGATACCTGCATTTTTTCCTAGCCAATTCACCTGAAGATGGCCGAAAAACAAGTCCTCATGAATATTAACTTTATTGTGCAATGTGATGTAGTCCCAAGAAAAGGATTTTACAGATAAACCAAAAATCCAAATTTTTCTTTAAATCAAGTTGCTTCGCTTACTGCAGAGCCAGAGAACTAAGTTCTGCATCAGCTGGTCCTCTGCATAGCCTTGCAGGTCACAATCAAACCCCTGCAATGCTGTAAATGTGGGGCCAGTCTGTTATGTGACCCTAAGGAAATAGGCTCTGCGTGAGGTGTGCTTTCCATACATGTAGTGTACTGTGCGACTCAGTGACAGAACGTACACCCACTGGTGGAACCCTGTCCCTGAAGGCTCCTTCAAAAGAATTTGCCCATTCAAGAGGGCTTATAATATCTGTATTCTGACACTTTGCAGCTCTGAGGACTGTAGGGTGATTTCTAGAATCTTCAGTTGTAAGTGCTTTTTGCACTTCTGTTTAACAGGAGGTTGAATCCTAGCAGCAAAACGTTTTGGAGGAGGCTGAAACCAATTTAAGGTACTTTTGATTTAGGAATACATAATTTAGTTTTGTTTTTTAACAATCAGTTTTGCAAAACACTTTTATCTCCAAGCTTTGGCTTGCACTTGTATTTATATACAGTGGGTACGGAAAGTATTCAGACCCCCTTAAATTTTTCACTCTTTGTTATATTGCAGCCATTTTGCTAAAATCATTTAGGTTCATTCTTCTTCCTCATGAATGTACACATAGCACCCCATACTGACAGAAAAACACAGAATTGTTGACATTGTTGCAGATTTATTAAAAAAGAAAAACTGAAATATCACATGGTCCTAAGTATTCAGACCCTTTGCTGTGACACTCATATTTAACTCAGGAGCTTTCCATTTCTTCTGATCATCCTTGAGATGGTTCTACACCTTCATTTGAGTCCAGCTGTGTTTGATTATACGGATTGGACTTGATTAGGAAAGCCACACACCTGTCTATACAAGACCTTCCAGATCACAATGCATGTCAGAGCAAATGAGAATCATGAGGTCAAAGGAACTGCCTGAGGAGCTCAGAGACAGAATTGTGGCAAGGCACAGATCTGGCCAAGGTTACAAAAAGATTTCTGCTGCACTTAAGGTTCCTAAGAGCACAGTGGCCTCCATAATCCTCAAATGGAAGACGTTTGGGACGACCAGAACCCTTCCTAGAGCTGGCCGTCCGGCCAAACTGAGCTATCGGGGGAGAAGAGCCTTGGTGAGAGAGGTAAAGAAGAACCCAAAGATCACTGTGACTGAGCTCCAGAGATGCAGTCAGATGGGAGAAAGTTGTAGAAAGTCAACCATCACTGCAGCCCTCCACCAGTCAGGGCTTTATGGCAGAGTGGCCCGACGGAAGCCTCTCCTCAGTGTAAGACACATGAAAGCCCGCATGGAGTTTGCTAAAAAACACCTGAAGGACTCCAAGATGGTGAGAAATAAGATTCTCTGGTCTGATGAGACCAAAATAGAACTTTTTGGCCTTAATTCTAAGCGGTATGTGTGGAGAAAACCAGGCACTGCTCATCACCTGTCCAATCCAGTCCCAACAGTGAAGCATGGTGGTGGCAGCATCATGCTGTGGGGGTGTTTTTCAGCTGCAGGGACAGGATGACTGGTTGCAATCGAGGGAAAGATGAATGCGGCCAAGTACAGGGATATCCTGGACAAAAACTTTCTCCAGAGTGCTCTGGACCTCAGACTGGGCCGAAGGTTTACCTTCCAACAAGACAATGACCCTAAGCACACAGCTAAAATAACGAAGGAGTGGCTTCACAACAACTCCGTGACTGTTCTTGAATGGCCCAGCCAGAGCCCTGACTTAAACCCAATTGAGCATCTCTGGAGAGACCTAAAAATGGCTGTCCACCAACATTTAACATCCAACCTGACAGAACTGGAGAGGATCTGCAAGGAGGAATGGCAGAGGATCCCCAAATCCAGGTGTGAAAGACTTGTTGCATCTTTCCCAAAAAGACTCCTGACTGTATTAGATCAAAAGGGGGCTTCTACTAAATACTGAGCAAAGAGTCTGAATACTTAGGATCATGTGATATTTCAGTTTTTCTTTTTTAATAAATCTGCAACAATGTCAACAATTCTGTGTTTTTCTGTCAGTATGGGGTGCTATGTGTACATTCATGAGGAAGAAGAATGAACTTAAATGATTTTAGCAAATGGCTGCAATATAACAGAGTGAGAAATTTAAGGGGGTCTGAATACTTTCCGTACCCACTGTATGCTAATCCATTTAACCCTACCCTCCCCCAAGCTGACAAGGCTGCTGTATCCAAAGTGGTCTCACTAATACAGGTGTGGAACTGGAGAGTGTTGGGAGACAAGGAGACATGGACGTTACAAGGAGACATGAAAGCAGTGAAAACCTGAGGTTTTAACCTTTCCCCACTCAAAAACCAAGGAAAGTTTTTATGGCTTCACATACTTTTTTTTTTTAGGGATCAGGGTATGTGTTCAAGGTTATGGTTTCAGGGTATGTGTTCAAGTGAAATTATGCACTATCCTGTATCAAGCTACGTAGGATGCATATGGTGTATTATTTGACAAGACTTGTATTAGTTATCTGGTATAGGCTGATTTACTGACTACTAATTTTACTCCCACCACATTCTCACATCATGAATTTTAGTTTCCCCCTCGCCCTTCATTCCCACCTGATAATACAGCCAGTAATGGGCCATACACACTTAAGATTTTCTGAAGACTTTTTCCTTTATACTTATCAAAACCATATAATATGAGGTCAAACCTAAACACTTTCAATTTGTATGCAATCTGGCAGGCCCTTGCATTATATAGAAAAGGTAAATCTGAAGGAAATCTACCAGCAGAAGTTGGATAGTGTGTATCCAGCTTTAAGCCCCGTACACACGCATCGATTATTGGCCGGGAATTTTTGGCCAACGTCCGATTGGCCGATTTTCGGCTTGTTAGCATGATGCTTCCGACAACCGACTCCAGATTTTTTTCGGCCGAAAAGTCGGTGTGCAGGCTATAAAATTTTTGTTGGCCGTCAACACAACGGCCGATTTTCCGTCAGTACAGATTTCGGCAGACAAAAATCTGATGAGCAAGACTGGGCATGCTCAGAGAAGAAAAAACACACTGAAAGTAAACCAGCACATGACATCACTTCTGAAGTAGATTTTTGTTGGCGGAGAAAATTCGTGTGCAGTCTAGGCACATTCCAACCAACAAAACACCACTCTGGACAAAAGTCGGAAGATCGGTCGGCCGATAATCGTTGCATGTGTACGAGGCATAAGTCGGTTTATTTTTAACAACTCTTTATCAGACCTAGCTATCCAGGAATAGTGGCAGTTAGAGGGTTGAGACAGGAGCGTTTACAGTGGTCAACGTTTATTCATGGAATCTTCTCCATGCTCTTGAGACTGTGCTGGGAGATGCGGCAAACATTCTGGCACGTTTTAATGTGCAATCATGGAGGAGTTGGATTGCCTGTGCAACCTCTATAGGGTCCAGGTATCTCCTCATGCTACCAGTAGTAACACCGACCCTAGCCAAATGCAAAACTAGTGAAAAACAGAAAAGACGAGTGGGGGGGGGTAAATGTCAGTGGCCTGCACCTGTAAAACCATTCCTGTTTTGGAGGTTGACTCATTGTTGCCCATCTAGTGCACCTGTTAATCAGTTTCAGCTGCTTTGGTGTTAATAAAATTAACAACCCCCTCTGCTACTTAACTGACCAGATCAATATACCAGTTTATTTGACTTGATGCTATACTCTGAATGAAAAGTGTTCCTTTAATATTTTGATCAGTGTATTTATTACAGATTATGATTAAAAAACAGTCACAAAAACATGAAAGGAGTGCTCGAATTATAAGATACAGGCCATATAATCGGACTGCAAGAGTAAGTCTTTGCTATATATTTCAAGAGGTTGATGCATTTCACATCTAATTGAGTCCTCAGGACCTCATTGTCTTGACAGCAAAGAGCATTGGCGTGTCATCCTAGGAGTACCACATGGGAGTGGTGGTATACTGTATGGTGCAGAACAAATGCCCAATGCACTATGGCTAATGTATTGAAATGCAATGTGTTACTGAATTTTATACATTATTGGCACTTTATTTTAATGTTTTACATAGATATAGCTCCAAAAAGGGGCCAGCCTAAAGTGATCTGTCAGAATCTATTTTCTCTGTCGCTCATTGACAGACGTAGTCCTCGTTGATTAATAACAACTCGGGTTTTACTGCCCTCTACAGGAGTAGGACTAGACAGGAAAGAAAACGTTCTGGCCACACCCTAGGGGCAGTCCCAGAGGGTATATCCTCTCACTTCCTGCTACAGCAAATCAGTTTTTTTCTGTCTAGTTAGGAGTAAGGACCTAGATGCCTTGCTAGGATCTTCGGTCCTGGCAGGATTTTTTTCTTAGATTTTTTTAGACAGCTTTTTTCTCCAGTGTTCCTGTGAGATCTTCAAGCAAGAAAGCTGGAACTGGACGACGGGCTGGATGTTGAGATCCAGTGGTCACCCCAGTTCAGCCTACGAGCGCGTGCAGGCCATAGCTCCGCGCTGGGTCGGCCGCGACATAGTCCCACTGAACGGGGACTGACCCTGCGAGTTAAACGTCTCGCTTAAACGCCAATGACCATGAGTCACGGCGTCCGTATTGGTCGACAGCCCTCCCACCCCGGTGGAGAGGGGTACTGTCAGGAGTTGGCGCCCGCCTGGTTCCGGTATGGTGAGTAGTATTTTCCCCCCTGACGGGTTTGTGGTGAACGCGGGCCCCTCTCTGAAATGGTAAGGATGGGTCTCCCCTCTATCCTATAACATGTCACAGATCCCCCTATTTGAGTGTGATTTTTGTGAACAAGAAACCAGGAGGCTTGGTTTGGGAGCTGACAATCTAATGTCATTTCAAAACTGTAAAGATGACTGAAGTCAGTGGCTGTACTAGAATATTACTGTGGTAGCATAAGGTATCCTACCTGTCAGAGGTTCACAGGGCGATGTCTATGCATGTATAACTGCAGTCCAGATCGCATTCCTCCAGCTAGGGCAGGCTGCCTTCCGACGTCCCACGGACCACATGCGGCCCACCAGGGTCCGGTACCGCCGGCCAGGCTGATCACCATCCAGGGTGAAGTTTGGGGGGCCAATGCACTCCCGCAGGCCGCTAGGCCGAATACAGCAGGCCGCTGCTAAGCCGCCGCTATCCTAACAGGCCGCTGCCATTGTCTTGCAGAGCACACGAGGCCGCCATATTGGCATAGCCTCGTGTCTCCAGCATGGGGGCGGCCATGTTTGAGGTGACCAAACACCTCGTGGAGCCAGGGGGAGGCGCCGGAAGGCGTGTTAAGGGCGGAGCCGCCTCCTTTACCCAGGAAAAAGGGCCAAAGACTTCCTGTCTGTAACAGGACAGCACTGAGCAAGCTGATAACTTCTGTGCATCAGGGATGAGCCTTGGGGTCTCTCTCTCTCTCTGTGGGGTCCAATAAGGCAGGTAACACTGAGGGGCGCTGTTGCGACTGGGGGATACAAAAAAAAATAAAGTTTTTTACTGTGTCCTTTTTTGTCGCTGGTAAATGTCTTGTATAATCATTGACCCTGCCGCATAGGTATCCCCACCTGATCCCCTCAAGGTCGCCGCAGGACCCTCCAGTACCCCACTTGTTTTTAATGCATTATCGGCAGTTTTGGAGTCTTTGGTATCCCGGGTGGAGGTGGCCTGTCAGGGACGGGGGTCAAGAAGCGACCCCCGCCTACCCCTATTTTTTATTTGATACTTCAGATACAGATTCGGAGCTGGTCAATGCAGCTGCAGGTCCCTCTTATGGGGCTGTTGTCTCAGGTAATGTCTCCTCAGCAGTGAGGAGAACGTTTCTGCCTCCGCCATAGCACAAGAGTGGTGGATGCACTAGTTGTGTCCGTCCGGGAAACCTTTAGTCTTGAGGTTACACCGGCAGAGGTAGCTGAGACTGAAATTCTTTTTTGGTACTTGTTAGCCTACCAAAAGGGCGAAGGATTTTCCTTTACCCAAATGGGGTCGTTTGGAAACGAACCCCTGTTATTTCCTAACGCATGGCTAGGCGCTATCCGTTTGAGGAATCCCTCTTTAAAGGATAGACGGTACCACCTGCTGTCTTGCCACAGACTGTTAGGATAAGGAGTACCTCGTAACCAACGAGGACCTTCCCTTTCTGCTCATAAAGAGTTTGTTCGTTCCGCGAGGGCGGGCGATAAGGCGAAACCCTCCAAAGCCCCTTCAGAGGGTTTTTCAAAGGGCGCTGGTCGGCTAAACAAAAAGTCCGGCTCAGCCAAGCCTGAAGAATACAGCCTGATGCGCCCCTACCCATCTCTGGGGTGGGGGGATGTCTTCACCGGTTTCCGGATCCATGGCTTGCCAGAACCCCGGACTAAGGGGTTCGCGAGGTCATACGGTCAGGATACAGGATCGAGTTTCGATCACTTCCACCGGTACGATTCTTCCCTTCTAACATTGAACGGTTTCAGGGGTTCTATTCAAACCTGTTCACAATGCCCAGGAAAGAGGGCAAGGTGCGTCCAATTCTGGACTTGGGGAAAGATGGAGTCCATCCGAACAGTGGTGGCCTCCCTGCATCAGGGGGAGTTCCTGGCGTCCATAGACATTTAGGATGCCTATCCTTATATCCCCATCATCGCAGGACATCAGCGTTTTCTTCGCTTTCCCAAAGATCATCCCTGGTTCCCACCAGGAGACTGAACTATCTGGGCCTAATGTTGGATACATCCTGGGCAAGAAATTTTCTCCTTGCGGAGAAACTCCAGAAGGTTCAGTCAACGATTCGGATGTTGCTGTCCGTCAATTGGCTGGGACTGATGGTGGCCTTCTTAGAGGCAGTACCGTATACCCAGTCTCATACCCGAATTCTCCTGAAGGAGATTTTTTTTCTAATGGAATCAGAATTCCGATTTCCTGGACAATCGGATCCGGTTGAGCGAGCGGACCAGGAAGTCTCTGATGCTCAACCAGGGGAAGTCATTCCTTCCGATAGCATCCAGGTTACCAATAGGGTATCGGAACTGAGAGCGATCAGATTTTGTCTGATTTACTGGACCGAGCAGCTCTAGAGCAGCCCGATTCGGATCCAATCGCACTATGCCACGGTCGTGACTTATGTCAAGAAAGGGGCACTTAGAGTGTCCTGGTGGCCATCGAAACGACTAGCATCTTTCATTGGATGGAACAGTTTGTTACGGATCTCCCCGCAGTGTTCACTCCGGGGGTGGGAAATCGGCAGGCAGATTATTTCAGCCATCATATTCTGGATCAAGGGGTATGGCCTCTTCATCCAGAGGTTTTTCACTAGCTGTCCCTTCATTGGGGCACCCCGAATGTGGATCTGTTGGCACCTTGGCTCAACAGGAAGGTGCGGAGGTTTGTAGCTCGCACCCGCGATCCTCTAGCGGACGCAGCAGAAACGCTGATCGCCCCGTGGGAGCAGTATCGGCTACGGCATGCCTTCCATCCTCTCAAGTTACTGCGGGAACTTCTTCGCAGGATAGAGGTGGAGGGAATTCCAGTTATTCTGGAAATTCCGGACTGACCTAGTCGAGCCTGGTACACCGACTTGGTGAGGCTAGTCGTGGACGCCTCTTGGAGACTTCCTCTCAGGGAGGATTTGCGGTCTCAGGGACCGATCTTCCATCTTGCTTTACAATCGCTGGCTTAATGGCCTGGCCATTGAGACCCAGGTACTGAAGGACAAGGGAGTGTCAGCTTCAGTTATTCCTACCTCTAGTTAAAGCAAGGAAAGCGACTTCCAGCACATGGAAGTCTTATATGGCGTGGTGTGAATCTTTTGGATTTCCCCCACATACCTATTCGGTGACCCGAATCTTGGTCTGTCTGCAACAAGGGGTTGAGCAGAAACTGTCCTTGAGCACTATCAAGGGTCAGGTTTCAGCGTTAGCAATCTTCTTTCAGAAACCTTTGGCTAATCATTCCTTGGTGCAGAATTTCATCCAGGGGGTGCGACATCTGGCTCCGCCAGTGCGCGCACCCTTACCGCCTGGGATCTTAATTTAGTGTGGTCGGTTCTTCAGAAACTTCTCTTTGAAGATATTAGGGAGATTCCCTTGCTTACATTATCCCAGAAGGTGGCCTTCTTGGTGGCCATTACTTCTGCACGCAGGGTGTCAGAACTGGCCGCATTATCTTGACGTTCCCCATATCTGGTGGTTCATAGGGATAAGGTGGTTCTTCTTCCAGATCCATCCTTCCTTCCTAAGTGGTTTTCAGAGTTTTCATCTGAATAAAAATATTGTTACCTTCCCCGTGTCCTAAGACTAGCCATCCTTGGGAGTTGGCATTACACTCATTGGATGGGGTTCAGAAGGATACACTTGACTACTACGAACTTGTTTTCGTAAGACGGACTCACTTTTTGTGATCACGGATAGCCCTTGAAGGGGGTTGCCTGTGTCTGCTGCGACCATATCTAGATGGACCAGTCAGACGGTGGTACAGGCTTATTCTATTAAGGGTCGGAATCCTCCGTTCCCTGTTAAGGCGCACTCTACTCGGGCGCCTAGTGTCTCCTGGGTCTTCCGCCATCAGGCGTCAGCGATCCAGGTTTTCAAGGCGATGACTTGATCGTCGGTTCATACCTTTACATCATTTTATAAAGTTGATGTGATGGCATCGTCAGATGCCTCTTTTGGCCACAAAGTTCTGCAGGCCGCAATCTGAGGAGACTGTTGGTCTACCTCAAGGGTTTGTTGGGTGTTTCACTTAGGTCTCATCTTTTTGCTCGATGAGTCCTTGATGCTTCTGGTTGGCTCCGGTTGGGCCTTCTGGATTTTGATTCCTGTTATCCCACCTCTCATTTGTGGTACTGCTTTGGGACGTCCCGAGTTGTTATTAATCAACGAGGACTACGTCTGTCAATGAGCGACAGAGAAAAATGGATTTTTGTAAAATCTTACCGTAAAATCCTTTTCTCTTAAGCTCATTGACAGACATAGTACCCGCCCCTCTGTTTTTTGAGTTGGGTTGGGTTAAATTCTCTAAACACTGCTTTGTGACATAACTGATTTGCTGTAGCAGGAAGTGAGAGGATATACCCTCTGGGACTGCCCCTAGGGTGTGGCCAGAACGTTTTCTTTCCTGTCTAGTCCTACTCCTGTAGAGGGCAGTATAACCCGAGTTGTTGTTAATCAACGAGGACTACGTCTGTCAATGAGCTTAAGAGAAAAGGATTTTACGGTAAGATTTTACAAAAATCCATTTTTTCTGACTAAAGTTCCACTTTAGTATTCGATGGAGAATGACATTTTTGTTTGTTGGTCAAGTCCATCTAAATATGCTACTTTATCAAACATTCCCTTTACCAGAGGTTGATAATGCTGCTGGCCAAGGATGTCTTCATTGCTCATCCAGTCAGAGTGGAGACACCTTAAGAAAGGAAGAGTGCTATTGACCAGATCATTAGGTGAAAATACCAGAAAAACAAATGCAGCCTCCGCATTTAAGGATTGGTAAACTGCAATATAATACATTTTTGTTTGTGTTTAATACCGCTTTAATCCTAGATCTTACATGGTAAAGTGACACAAAAGGCATTATTATACAAGATTTATATAGCACCAACAGTTTATGCAGTGCTTTACAACATAAGGACACACTGTACAATTACAATATAGTTTAATACAGTACAAATCAGTGCCCTGCATGGATACTTATGCTATTTATAAAGTTGCCTGGGCCTATGTAATGTATGGTAAGATGCACATGATCAGTGAATGTGTAAGCAAGCCTGTTCATATTGCTTATCCTTTTGTATTTACATGTTCTACAGCATGATACATCTGGCATTGGCCTTAGCTTCCCTATGCAAATAGCCCAGTCCAATTGTCCTTTACTTGTTTGCGTAAAGACTGGTCTCGATAACAGGAAAGAAAACCCTCTCACAAAGCACTGATGCAAATGGGTACTGGGCCCTTTGGCGCCTCTGATACACAGAAGAGGTCACTGGCAAGAGGGAATTTACAGTTGTGTTCAAAATAATAGCAGTCCAACATCACTAACCAGATCAATCACTGGTTTATCTATAAATTATATATTTCTACCTGGCAAATAATTTACTAGTAGGTATAGTAGAGTAATAGATAACCAACAGTCATGACATGCATGCTGCTGATTCTGTGTAATTGAATGGGGTGCATTCAAAATAAAAGCAGTGTGGAGCTCAATTAGTGAGGTCATTCTGTATGTGAAAAAAAACAGATGACCCTTATTTAACCACTTGCCGACAGCTGCAAGTACATATACTGCGGCGGTCAGCCCCTCCTGGGCAAAATGACATATCGGCACGTCCCTCGCCCGCGAGCCCATAGGGGGGTGAGCGTGCGGCGCTGGAGGCGCACTCCCGCTCGTTCACGGCGGCTCCGATGTCCACCGGTCACTCGCGATCTCCCGGTGGAGAGGGAGAAAGGCAGGCGGCTAATGTAAACAAAGCTGCCTGTCATTCTCCCTGGTGTAACTGCAGAGATCGTACGATCCTGCTATGTAGGATTGTATGTCTCTGTGGTTACATCAAAAGCCATGCCCCTTGACAGTTAGAATCACGCCCCTAGGGACACACTTAACCCCTGGATCTCTAATAAAGTTAACCCCTTCCCTGCCAGTGTAATTTTTACAGTAACCGTGCATATGTATAGCACTGATTACTGTAGTAATGTCACTGATGCCCCCAAAAGTGTCAATGTCAGTAAAGGGTCCGATCTGTCCGCCGCAATCTCGCAGTCCCGCAAAAAAAAAACGCAGATCACCGCCATTACTACTCCTGATGACGTCATACGACGAAACATGTAGAGTGCGCACCGCATCACTTCCGCTTGCATTGTATTGATCGGCTTGGGACGCAGCTCCGGTCGGGAGAACGCTTACCGTTCATCACCCCACCGCCAGAGAGGACCTTGCGGCTCCTAAGTCCTGAGGGAACGTTAGCACTGTTTTTTATGTGAGTACCTGCTTTTATCTTGGATGTTTTTAATAAAAGTCTAGCGGTATTTCACCATTTGGAGGCATCTTTCTTTATTTATATACATGTCCTGGAATGGCTTGGTTGGAGCATTAATGTTGGAACACCCCTACTAACACGCCAATTAGTTGTGACTCGGGCAATTGGAATATTAGAAGTGGACCAGGTGACCGGACCCCTCTGCTTTGGGAGCGATCCCTACAATTATCGATCTGCGCTCTACCCCTGTAGGGGTAGTACTTTCTGGTAAGCTCGGTATTTACTAGAAAGGGGAGCACCGGACCCACTGAATAGGGGAGCACCTTAGTCTTCACTCTAAGAATCATTCAACCGGTCGCACCTGTGATTTTGGCACCTCACCACTATTTTGGACTGATATACCTCTATGCGCTTCTTAAGGACTCAGTGGATGTTTTTTCTTATGCATTTTTGACCACTTTCTTTGCGCATTTTTTCACTAGCACACTATTGATTTTGAGATATTCTGTGTATCAATCACTTAGCCACCATTTTATATATTTTTTTTTCAGCATTTTTTTTATTTATTTTTTGGATTTATTTTCCTCCATCTGTGGCCCACCCCATTGTCATTTTTGGGGAACCACATTGGGCACTCTCTCTTCCCAGGCTTGGGATTGAGGTCTCTTTTCCTTTTTTGCACATGTCACTTTATGGTCACTCAAGTCACTGTAAAATTATTTATATATATTAATTTTTTCTACTCTATCTTTTTATTATCACTTATACACCACTACTTCACCCTCACTTGAAGGGCACTATATATATATATATATCCTTTATTAGAGTATATTGTGGATGTATATGTCACCTTCTTTTTTTGCATACCTATTTACTTTTATACATTTAAATATTGGGCTCTAGGTTTTACGCTCTTACACTTTATTCCTGTTTTTACCTCATTTAAAACCTCACTTATTTATTTAATATTCATTTTTTCAAACGTGCATAATAGTTATAATATTTGTGACATCTGTGTTGTCTATATTAGCTTCTACCTTCCACACTTCTAAACGCATATATTGGCAGCGCCAAGCACTTCTCCTTTTTCCACTAGTTAAAAAAAAAATAAAAATTACATAAATCTTTCCTGTAGTTAGTAAGCGCAATAACTTTTGCGCAAACCAATCAAAAAACACTTATTGCGATATTTTTGGTGAAAAAAAAAAATGTAGCAGAAAACAAATTGGCCTAAAATGTTAAATTTAGATTTTTACATTTTTTTGTGGAATTTCATATAAAAAAAGTGAAACATATTGTTATTTTTTCAAAATTGTCGCTCTTTTTTTGTTTGTAGAGCAAAAAGTAAAAATCTCACAGGTGATCAAATACCACCAAAAGAAAGCTGTTTGTGGGAAAAAAAGGACGTAAATTTCATTTGGGTAGAGCGTCGCACGACCACGCAATTGTCCGTTAAAATCACGCAGGGCCGAATCACAAAATAGGCCCTGGTCTTTGAGCAGCCAAATCCTTTGGGGCTTAAGTGGTTAAGGACGAAGGCAGCAAATGTACATGCTGGGTATAGTGCATTTCCCTCTTAAAATCTGAGTAAAATGGGTTGTTCTAGACATTGTTCAGAAGAACAGTGTACTTTGATTATAGGGGAAAACAAAAATGCAGAAACTGATAGGATTCTCAGCTAAAAATGATCTCAAATGTCTCTCTGGTTTTGGATGCCATTTGAAAGCAACTGCAAACTGCCATTCAAATGGATCGAAGAATAGCCAAAATGGCAAAGGTTCAGCCAATGATCATCTCCAGGGGGGATCAAAGAAGTTCTAAAGTTACCTGTGAGTACTGCAACAATTAGAAAACTCCTATCTGAAGCCAAGCTATCAGCAAGAAGCCCCCACAAGGTCCCATTAAAAAAAAAAAAAAAAAAAAAGACACGCTGAAGGTTACAATTTGCCAAAGAACACATTGACTGGCCTAAAGAGAAATAGTGCTACATTTTGTGAACTGATGAAAGCAAGATTGTTCTTTTGGGTTCTAGGGGCTGCAGACAGTTTGTCAGAGGCCCCCCAAATGCTGAATTCAAGTCACAGTACACTGTAAAGCATGGTGGTTCAAACAACAAATGGGGATGTTTCTCATACTATGGGGTTGGGCTTATTTATCCCATACCAGGGTTAATGGATCAGTTCGAATACATTAAAATATTTGAAGAGGTCATGTTGCCTTGTACCGACGAGATGAAATGGGTTTTTCAACATAACGACCCAAATGTACCAGTAAGCTAGCAGCATCTCTGTTCCAAACCAACAAGATTAATGTTATGAAGTGGCCTGTCAAATTCCCGGACTTTAGTCCAATAGAAAACTTCTGGGGTGACCTCAAAAATGCTGTTTCTGAGGTAAAATCAAGAAATGCAGAGTAATTGTGGAATGTAGTGCAATCGTCCTGGGCTGGAAAACCTGTTCACAGGGGCCAGAAGTTGGTTGACTCCTTGCAACGCAGATGAAGCAGTGCTCAGGAAGAGTACTTATACAACTAAATATTAGTTCAGTGATTCACAGAAAAGCTGAATCTTCAAGCATTTTCAGTTTATACCAGGCATGTCCAACCTGCGGCCCGGGGGCCACATGTGGCCCAGAACCACAGGCAATGTGGCCCACTGCCCCCTGACAATTTTTTTATTTTTTTTTTGCTGGGGAGGAAGGAAGTAGAGTTGGGGGCACGGCCACAGCGGCTTCCAGCTAACTGTAGGTAGAGGCTGCCTTGGAGGGGATCATCCACTAGTTGTGTTAAATTAGTCCTGGGGGGGGGGGGCGCAGCAGCGCGGGAAGGGCGTGGCAGGGCGTTTTATTACATATATACCTTAACTATAGTATATATTTTATATGCGGCCCAAGAAAATTTCTCTACACTCAATGTGGCCCAGAGAAGCCAAAAGGTTGGACACCCATGGTTTATACAGTAAATGTTTGAGTTTGTAAAGAAAATGCAGACACTTTTTTTTTTTTTTAAGTCTAATATTTTTTTCTTTTTTCACTCCTTTTTATTCACTTTCTGTAAAGTAATAACACATTTGAAACATTTTCCTTATGTTTTGATTCGGAATAGACTGTGCAGTGTTCCCAATGCATTGGATATATGGAAATAAGAGCTATTATAAGGAGTTTAACTTTTTGAATTGAGTTACTGAAATAAATTACCTTTTTGATTATATTCTAATTTTTTTTAGATGCATCTGTATATGCAGTGTAGCAGGCTGCTGTCTTCTTTACCCAGGCCTAGATTTATCATAAGGAATTGTATAAATGCATACAGACAGGCAAAGAGAAGAGAGAGCTGTTCCCTTTTTACAGCAGTGTTTTCTGAGTTTTCCAAGCTGAGTCAGAACCCAAACAGGGTTTCAGATGTATTTTTTTATGGGTTGCTTGCTACCTGACTGTGTAAATAAATGTAATCTGGTCTACCCAAGTGTGAAATTATTGAAGAGCGATACAGTACACTTTATTCCAAATTTTATACTATTGCAATCTGAGACATGTTGGGTATTACCTTTTTAAAGCGATGTTCCAGCTCTGGAAAAAAAAAATAAGTCAGCAGCTACAAATACTGTAGTTGCTCACCTAATAGATAGGCACTTACCTGTCTAGGGAGCCTGTGATGTCAGCATCCCAAGTTGATTTACTGATTGGCTGCCGCCACTCTTCCCTCTAAGGGAAATCGGCAATTAAGCCTTTCGGCTTCACAGCCGGTTCCCTACTGCACATGCGCAAATCATGCTGTGCATTCTCATTGGCTCGGCGATGGGGAAGGCCTTTCCCCACGGAACTTCCAAAAGACATCGCCACGGCGCTGTCTCCCGGAAGTAGGGAAGGTACCTGTGAAAAACAGGTGCCTATTCCCCCCTGAAAGGTGCCAAATGTGGCACCTGGGGAGGAAGCAGATGAGCGGAAGTTCCACTTTTGGGTGGAATTCCGCTTTAAGTGACCAGTATTTTCAGTTAAGCCCAATTAAATTGTAAAACTATATTTAGATGAGAAAATTATTGCCTAAAGCTGGTGTTAAAGCTTTGTGATTTGAGGCTGCAAACCATGTAATCAATGTATCAGGGAGGGCCTTCCTTTGAAAATTAAATACATTTTCCCACCTACAGCAGCACCACCACCACCCTCGAAACCCTTAAAACATTTAAATTATTAAGACTGGCAGCACAGGCGCACGTTTGTGCAGGGAGGGTGAGTGGTAAATTAGATGAGATTGTTGGGTAAAGAGACCCCAGGGCTAGACTATGGGTCGCTTACTCATGAGTAAGAGACCCATAGTCGTGAAACGCGTCAACCATCCCCATGTCTGTGTGATGCACTGTTGCTTCCAATTTATGGAAATAAACACTTCAAGTTTATCTACTCTTGAGTGCGGTCAAACTTTTTCCTTGAATATAAAATTTGAAAAAAAACTACATTGATGTGAACGTGTGCCATAGGAACCCATGTAAAAAAATGAAATGCATTTCAGCAAAAGGCATGAAAAAATGCATTTGTGTAAATTCAAGCCTAAGCCTTTTGGCATGTGTGGCATTTTTTTTATGAGCCTGCGGGTGGACTTGAGGGTACATCATCCTAGTCTGTTCAAGGAATGCGAGCAGAAGCAGGTGCCACTCCCTGGGAAAAAATAAATAAAAAGAAACACTGCAATTTTCTAATAAGCTTAGGTGAGATATTGAGGGAACTTTAACGTTTAGGAGAAGGTCTGATTAAAATGGTGCTAACCGTAGAAGTTTTTTTTTTTACCTTAATGCATTCTCTGCATTAACCTCCCTGGGGGTATTCCCGAGTGTGGCTCGGGGTTAATATACAGTGCCAAAAGTGGTAACCCCGAGCCACACTTGGGATTACCCAACAATCACACTAACCTTCCGCTACGATCGCCTGCCGTCCTCGCTGTGTGATCCGGCTGATACCGGCACCTGTCTTCCGGTTCCCTTCCCTGCGAGCGCCGCGACCGGCAGGAAATTGAAAAAAATAAAACAAATGACATGATACAGTGTAATCTGTTAGGATTACAATTTTGTATCAAGTCATTTCACCACAAGCTTTCACCTAGTGGCTTTTCTAGTGCCCTGCCTGTACTTTTGCGGTTCTTTGTGCCTGGAAAATTTATGGCGTCCAAAAAGCGTTCTTTTAGCTCAAAATCGCTTTTAGACGAACAGGAAAATGGCGACAATGAATCAGAATTATTTAAAGAATTGAGTGATAGTGATTCTTTGGAAAATTCGTCATCGGGTACTGAAAGGGACGACAGCGACAATTCTGCGACTGAGCACAGCGATGTGACAGCTTGGTCCTCTATTGACTGCGGTACGGATTGGGTAGCGCTCCTCAAAATTCCCATTTACTGGAGCACCTGGTATGAAAGATGACATTGACCATGACAACCCCTACCTACAATTATTTCTGACCAATGAGGTTATTGAAAAAAATTGTTACCGGGACAAACTGGTACAAAGAGCAACAATTGGCTACGCATCAGAAGTTTTTAAGATGCAGAAAGTGGGAACCAGTGACCAAAGATTACATTGGGAAATTTCTGGGCCTAATAATTCTTCAGGGAGTGGTGGGGAAACCCCTGCAGAAGTGGTATTGGACAACCAATACATTACTTGCCTTTCCATTCTTTGGCAGGGTCATGTCAGAGTACAGATTCTCCCTCATAGTGAAATATCTCCACTCCGGAAACAATGAAGAATTTGACACTACTCATCCTGCACCAAAACTAAAGAAAATTTGGGAAGTATATCAAATGATTCTACAGAATTTCCAACAGAGCTATGTGCCAGTAAGAGACATCACCATAGATGGAAGTCTAATGACCTTTTGATTTGGTTTGATTAGATTATTGAATACAATTTATTATTATTATATTATAATTTATGATTTCTTGTTTCAAACTTTATCATACCTGGGATGTCTACTAGACTCTTGTTTGGACAGATCTAAGTGAGTATCGGAAATCAAGGCAGCAGTGTGAACCGTTGGCTTCTGTTGCTGTCAATAGCAGCTGGCGAGAAGAGAGCAGGGGGTAGGGCTGAGGCGCACTGTGTGTGACAATGAACACGCAGTGCAGCTCAGGAGTTAGCCCATATGAGTGCCCTTGCTAGCTATGGGGGGCACTGGGGGTGGGAGCCAGAAGCGCCAGGGACCCCAGAA
Source organism: Pelophylax lessonae (assembly GCF_965119305.1). Classification (NCBI taxonomy): domain Eukaryota; kingdom Metazoa; phylum Chordata; class Amphibia; order Anura; family Ranidae; genus Pelophylax; species Pelophylax lessonae. The sequence continues at coordinate 154,616,360 of NC_138771.1, forward strand.
GAGGAGGATTGTGGCTGCTCTGTGCAAAACCATTACACAGAACAGCTAAGTATGATGTTTGCTATTTAAAGAAAAAAAATCCTTTAGTTGCACTTTAAACTTTTATGCCTGGTGATCCATCCATTAACTGTATTTTCCTGACAGACTCCATGGCAGCATACATATCGGGTTTAGCCCCGCCTCCAAACCTACCCTATAGGACATCCACTCCCATAAATCTTTGCACCTGTTCAGCACACGTGTTCCTTTTTTGTCCTCTTACGGATTACCTGTATCCTACCCGTGGATCCCAGGAGATGGATGACTCTGCCATTCCGGTATTGAGTTTTTTCTCCAATAAGCCCTTTCTGCTGCGGGGTATGGAGTCGGGCTAATTCTGTTATTCTGTATCTGCAGCCTTGGCCAGAGAACCCAGCTGCTGCGGGTGGCCTGTTCCCCATATGAAGTCCGGTGTGTCCATCCCTGGTGGCTAATGGATCCCCTGATGGCCAGTGCGTTGGTGGCAGTGAGTACTAATGTGGGTTATGTTGCTCCATGGCAGCTAGTTTTTATCTAGGAGACCAGTTATCGATCTGACCTTTCTGAATTGGTACATCAAGATGGAGACACTTCTATCTATGCAGCAGGCGGTCCAGCCAGCAGACTGGATGGTGTCCATAGATCTAAAGGACGCCTATTTTCATGTCCCTGTTGCAGAAGAATTTCAGAGGTATTTCCGGTTTGCCATAGGTCACTCACACCTGCAATTTACTTGTCTCCTATTCAGGCTTTCCACATCTCCAAGGACTTTTTCAAAAGTCTTGTTGGCTGTGGTAGCTCTGCTGAGGACAAGAGGCATTCGGCTCCATCATTATCTGGACAACCTCCTCCTTCTGTCTCAAGACAAAGATCAGCTGTTGGAACACCTAGATCATGTTGTGTCTACCCTCCAGACATTCGGATGGCTGCTGAATGTAGAAAAGAGCCATTTAATGCCAACCCAGTCCCTCATCTATCTCGGGGCCTTGTTCGATATAGCGAGAGCAACGCTGTCTCTTCCAGAAGAGAAAGTCTCAGTGGTCCGGGACAGAATTCTTCATGCCCTCTCAACCTCTCATCTCCAAGCTAGTCAGTGCTTGAAAATTATTGGTAATATGGCCACAGTGGCTCCCATGGTGAAATGGGCATTATGGAGAATGAGACCTTTTCAGAAAGGATTCCTGCAGCAGTGGGACACATGGCATCTAGATCAACCCATCTTCCTGACCCCAGCCATGAGAGCGAGTCTTCCGTGGTGGCTGCATCCAGAACATCTGTTGAACTGCCATTCTCTTGTTCCAACATTGTGGGTGATGGTGACCTCAGATGCCAGCAGCACAGGATGGGGTGCTCACTGTCTCACAGAGGTGGCTTAGGGCAGGTGGAACTTCTCCTCTCAGGGGATGGTGTCCAATGTTCTGGAGCTATGGGCAGCCTTTCAAGCCCTGCAAGCGTTCCACCATTTGACAAAGGGGCTTCCAGTGATGCTCAGGCTGGACAACACCTCGGCGGTCGCCTACATAGGAAAACGGGGTGGAACACGCAGCTGGTCCTTGCTGCGGGAGGTGGAACCAATTATGACATAGGCACAGAAGAACCTGTCTGACAGAAGAACCTGTCCAACCCGTCGGCAGTTTATGTCCCAGGAGTTCAGAACGTCCAAGCTGATTTCCTGTCTTGTGTGCAGTTGGACAACGAGTGGTCCCTCCACGAAAAAGTCTTCAGGTGGATCCTGTCCCTGGGATTCTCCCCGGAAGTCGACCTCTTTGCCTCTCCCTGCAACCGCAAGCTGCAGAGTTACTATATGAGGTTCAGGGATCCCCAGGCTCTCGGAGTGGACGCTCTCACTGATCAATGGAGGTTCCACAGGGCTTATGCCTTCCCTCCAGTCCCAATAATACTATAATTTCTCCGGAGACTCAGGTCAGAGGCAGTAGAGATAGTGGCCGTGATACCTTTCTGGCCCAACAGGCTGTGTTTCCCTCTTCTGTCACTCTTCAGTGTTCGGGATCTGATCCTGCTGCCCATCAGGCCGGATCTGCTATCTCAGGGCTCCATACTCAATCCTTGCCCTGCTCGGCTACATCGGAAGGCGTGGTGGTTAAGAGGAGAACGTTACAAGCCATAGGATGCCCTGAGGAGCCTATTTCTACACTCCTGAGTGCTAGGAGGAGTTCAACTAATAGAGTGTACGAAAGGATCTGGTCAAGATTCTCCTCACATCTAACAGCGAGGCCTGATCCTCATTCCTCTATTAAAATTCAAGATGTGCTGAGTTTTCTGCAGTCTGGTCTGGATCTTCCACTGTCGGTGAGCTCATTCAGGTATCGGCCATCTCAGCGTTTACTGGCATTTCTTGGGCTAGTCATACTCTGGTGCGTTAATTCTTCAAGGGGGCAGTAAGAATTAGGCCCCAGAAGAAGCCAAGATTTCCCAAATGGGATCTCCCTTTAGTTCTGGACTTTTTGGCGCAACCCATTCATGATACATCTGAGCCTCTTACCGTCAAAAAGTAAGCACAGGTGACCGTTTTTCTGGTAGCCATTACATCTGCACAGAGGATATCTGTGATTGGGGCCTTAGATCCTGACCTTTTTTCCGGACAGAGTTGTCCTAATACCTATGTTGGAAGCAAGACCAAAAATTACCTCTGTCTTTCATGAAAATGCAGAAATTGTGTTGCCTACCTTCAGGCAGGATGAGGGCTCACCTGTCCATCCGCTGGATGTGGGTAATTGCCTCAAGCAATATCTGGAAGCTACGGCTCCCTTCTGGCAGTCAGAGTATCTATTTGTCTCTTTCAATAGGAAGAACAAGGGTTCACAAGCTTCATCAAGATCGATCTCTTCCTCAATCATCCAGGCCATACAATGGGCTTACAGGGCTTGACTCCTCCTGTGGCGGTTACGGCTCACTCGACTCGGAGTGTTTCCACTTCCTGGGCAGTCTCCAGACATGTCGGGCCTGAAGTGATTTGTAGAGCAGCCTCCTGGTCATCCATAAATACCTTTTTGTCTCACTATTGTGTTGAGCCGGTGGCTCTTTCTTCTGTTCAAACTTTTGTTCAGCAGCTGCCCACCCTGTTTGTGTACGGCGAGTTATTTCCCGATACGTATGCTGCCATGAAATCTGTCAAGAAAATGGAAAATTGATATCAAATACTTACCGTAGTTTTCCTTTCCTGATGGACTCCATGGCAGCAGGAGTTCCCTCCCAGTGACTGAGGATAGTTACAGAATACGTGTGCTGAACAGGTGCAAAGATTTATGGGAGTGGATGTCCTATAGCAGGGGTCCTTAAACTACGGCCCTCCAGCTGTTGTGGAACTACACATCCCATGAGGCATTGTAGAACTCTGACATTCACAGACATGACTAAGCATGAAGGGAATTGCACTTCCTGAACAACTGGAGAGCCTCAGTTTGAAGACCCCTGTCCTATAGGGTAGGTTTGGAGACGGGGCTAAACCCGATATGTATGCTGCCATGGAGTCCATCAGGAAAGGAAAATTACGGTAAGTATTTGATATCAATTTTCCATTTTTACGTCAAGGTGACAGTGCCAACGAGCAGCATTGTCAGCCTGCTCTATGTGTGTCTTTAGTCGGCTGTTGAACGCCCTTTCAGGTGTACAGAGGCAACCCAAGGGACAGCTGAGGTAGTGTGCATGACAGGCTGCCAATGCTGCATCTAATTGCATGGCAGTTGCTTAGGGCTCTTTCACACACTGTGTCCGTCAAACGCTTTTCTCAGCGGGGGATCGATCTGGCGATTCCCCCGCTGAGCAGAAGGATGACAGCTGTGTCTCCGCGCTGTGTTCGGAGACACAGCTGTCAGTTCCCCATGCATCTCTATGGGGGAAAGCGGATGGGAACAGACCGATCCGCTGGACGGATGGAAGATAGGGTTTCCATCCCTCCAGATTTGACGGATCGGATTGGGTCGGATGTCAGCAGACATATCTCCGCTGATATCCGATGCCCCATAGGAATGCATGGGGCGACCGTTCAGATCCGCCAAAAAAAACGAACAGGCTAATCTGAACGGTCCGCCTGTGTGAAAGGGGCCTTAGAGTTGTCAGTCTGAAAAAGGAAGTGCCGTTACAGGATTGATCTACAGCTGAGAAACTTTGCAACAGCTTCACAGACTTTTTTTTTTTTGCCTAAATCGTCTACGTAGAGAGGCCTGATGACAAACTTATGGAATAGGAGGGTTTGGGTTTACCAAAGAGGGTGACTCTTAAGAGCAATGGGGAGATTGTCCTACATGACTCTGACCTCTGTATTTTGCTTTATCTATTCTTGCAGCTTTCCATGTCAAAAATTACCAAACCAGTCACGTGGTTTTTCTAGCTCTTCTCTACTATGTAATGCAAAATAGCAAATCAACTTCTTGGACCACCCCAAGCAAACCTATCTACATCAACCAACATCCCTTGTATAATTTATCTTAGAAAGGAAGTATTGAATGGAACTTTTATAGGTACCTCATCATAATCCATATAGAATACTAACATATTTTTCTAAAATCTCATACTTTTAACTTTACATCATATAAGGGCATTATACATATTACAATCTCTATCTCAGCTGGTAAGTACAGTACATTCACAGCAATTTAACAATCCATAACAATTTCCAGATCTGACTGGCATTACCTATAATCAATATTTGATTTAATAATGTTTTTGATGATTCCAATATTTCATAAACCTGGATTTCTCTATCGCTCATTGACAGACGTAGTCTTCTTGATTCTCAAGAGCTGGGTTATGTTGTCTCCGCAGGAGTAGGACTAGGCAGAATGACAAAACGTTCTGGCTCCACCATAGGGGGCAGTCCCTGAGGGTATATCCTCCCTCTCTCTGCTACAGGGAATCAGTTTTTTTCTGTCTAGTCAGGAGTAAGGACCTAAGTTCCTTGCTGGGATCTTTTGGTCCTGGCAAGACTTTTTTTCTTTAAGAAAGACATTTTTTAGGTAGTTTTCTCCAGTGTTTTTTTCCTGTGAGATCTTCAAGCAAAAATGCCGGACTGGGCGACACTTGTGGTCACCCCAGCCGGCCTACGAGCGCGTGCAGACCAGGCATTGCGCTTGGTCGGCCGCGACATATTCAAGTAAGTATGCGGGGCCGGGCGACGGGCTGGATGTGAGATCCAGTGGTCACCCCGGTTTCTGCCTAAAAGCGCGTGCAGACCAGTGCGCTGAGTCGGCCGCGACGGAGTCCCAGTAAAGGGACTGACTTTGCGAGTTAAAAGCTCGCTTGGACGCCAGGACCAGAGAGTCGAGGCGTCCACAAACCCCCACCTCGGTGGAGAGGGTATTATGAAGAGAGGGTGCCTGTCGGTTCGGTATGGTGAGTAAAACGTTCCCTTTTTTCCTCATTTATGAGGCAGTATATATTATGGGCCCCTCCATATATGGTCAGTATATATCTGACACTTACAAGTCCCCCTTGTAATACAGCATGTGTTTGTGGGAAGTGGACTTGGTTCAAGAGCTAACACTCTACCCAGCAGACTGTAACATTACAGCAAACATAGGAGGTATAATCCTACCTTATGTGCAGTGTATCTCTGTAGATCCATATGTCACCTCTCAGCAGAGTGCAGGTGGATGTGCTGGGAAGACGATATCGGCGGTCCGCCGCCATTTTGCCGTAGACCGAATGCATGTATGTCCTCAGGTCACGCCGGCCGCCATGTTTTTGGAGTCTTATGTCTCTTCTATGGGGGCGGCCATGTTTTGTGAGCCCAGCTTCCTCGTGGAGGGCTGGGAACGTCGGAAGGCGTACACAGGGGGCGGAGCCACGCCTTCTGCCCGGGAAAAAGCAAACAGCTCCTTCCAGTCTGTAAAGACAGACGCTGGCTGCAGTTTGTTGGAAACTGCACTGCATCGGTTGGTGAGCCTTGGGGGTCCCTCTCTCTCTCTGTGGGATCGAGAAGCAGGTACTCTGAGGGGCGCTATTGCGCTAGGGGGAGACACATAAAAAAAAAAAATTAAAAAAAAAAAAAAAAAGTTTTTTTGTTTATTGCTGGCAAAAGTGTCCTGTATTAACATGGACCCTGCCACTCATGTATCTCCTCCGGATCCCCTCGAGGGGTCTGCGGGATCCTCCAGCACCCCATTGACAATTGAATCTTTGTCAGCCATTATGGAAACTTATGTGTCCCGGGTGGAAGTGGCTTGTCAGGGACAGGGCGCAAGAAAGCGACCCCCGCCTAACCCCTTATTATCTGAAACCTCGGATTCAGACTCTGAGCCTATTTCTGCAGTTGCAGGTACTTCATCTGGTATTGGTGTCTCGGGTCCTGTCTCTTCAGACAGTGAGGAGGATGTTTCGGCATCTGCCATAGCCCGAGAGGAAGCGTTGGTAAACGCACTCATTGTATCTGTTCAAGAGACTTTAAGGTTACAGGGTACTCCATCAGAAATAGCTGAAACTGAGATCCCTTTTGGGACTAAAAAGCGCATCAAAGTGGCAAAGGTTTTTCCATTGCCCAAATGTTTTGGCAATCCAATCGATGAAGAATGGCGTCTGCCAAAACGCACTTTTAATATTTCCAAACGCATTGACAGGCGTTATCCGTTTGAGGAAACCCTTATTAAGAAATGGACAGAACCACCTGTGGTGGATTCACCAATTGCTAGATTGAATAAAGCCACGGTTATTCCTTTAGAAGACGCTCCGTCTTTTAAAGATCCAGTGGATCGCAAGATAGAAGCTATGTCTCGCACCATGTTTTCCTTGATTGGATCAGCTTTCAGGCCAATAATTGCTATTGGTCTGGTTTCGCAGGCTGTAACTGAATGGACCAAGTGGTTACGCCGGGACTTAGAAGAAGTCCCTCAGGCGGTATCAGATTTGTTGGAACAAATGATACAGGGGTTACAGTTTGTATGTGATGCGGCGTTAGACGCCACTCCATTAATGGCGCGAGCATCAGTCTCAGCAGTGGTTCTCAGGCGTACACTGTGGCTAAAAGGTTGGATAGCCGACCAAGGTTCCAAAAAAGCATTGGCTAATATCCCCTTTTCAGGAGAACGTCTATTTGGAGCCAACTTAGATGAGATCATTAAGGATCTCACCGGTGGAAAAAGCACCTTTTTACCGCAAAATTTTAAAGGTTGAGGAACTCGTCAAAGACGAGGGCCTTCTTTTTCTGCTCACAAGAGGTTTTTTCGTCCAGCGGGTGAAAAAACTAAGTCCTCCAAAGCTCCTGCAGGAGGCGTCAGGGGTCGTTGGTCGGGCAAGCAAAAGCCCGCCCCCTCCAGACCTGAAGATAAACCATCCAAAGCCTGAAGGTGCGCCCCCACCCATAACTGGGGTGGGGGGACGTCTTCGCCGGTTCCCGGATCCATGGCTTTCCAGAATCCCGGACAAATGGGTTTGCGAAGTCATAAAGTCAGGGTACAAGATCGAGTTTCGATCTCTCCCACCGGCGCGATTCTTCCCTTCCAATATCCGACTATCTCCAGATCGTCTAGAAGATCTGCGGAGAGCAGTCACAGATCTACTACAACAAGGAGTGGTAGTCCACGTTCCTTGGACAGAACGGTTTCAAGGGTTTTATTCAAACCTATTTACAATACCCAGGAAAGAGGGCAAAGTGCGTCCAATTCTGGACTTAAGAGCACTCAATTCTTTCGTCAACATAAGAAGATTCAGAATGGAGTCCATTCGCACGGTAGCAGCCTTCCTGCATCCAGGGGATGTCCTAGCGTCCATAGACATCAAGGACGCCTATCTTCACATTCCCATTTTCGCAGGACATCAGCGTTTTCTACGCTTTTCCGTAGAGGAGAACCACTATCAGTTTGTGGCGTTACCTTTCGGTCTCGCCACGGCTCCGCAGGTCTTCACAAAGGTGTTGGCCCCCTATGTTGGCACTTCTGCGCCAAAGAGGTATATCGATTCTAGGTTACCTAGACGATCTTCTGCTTCATGCAGAATCTCCTCAGACCTTGCTACAAAACATAGAGATTACTATGATTTCTTTACAGGAATTCGGGTGGCTGGTGAACCAGCAAAAGTCATTTCTGGTTCCCACCCAGAGGCTCGAATATCTGGGTCTAATTCTAGACACAGTCAGGACGAGAGTTTTCCTTCCGGTAGGGAAACTTCGAAAGATTCAATCAGCAGTCCAGTTGTTACTGTCCAACAGCTGGTCTTCCCTTCGGACGTGCATGAGGGTTCTGGGGTTGATGGTGGCTTCATTCGAAGCAGTCCCATTTGCCCAGTCCCATACCCGAATTCTTCAGCAAGAGATTCTTCTCAGATGGAATCGGAATCCGGAATCCCTGGACAATCAGATACGATTGAGCAAACAGACCAGAGAGTCTCTGGTTTGGTGGCTTCGGTCTCCAATGCTCAGCCAGGGAAAGTCATTTCTGCCAATATATTGGACGATAGTGACCACGGATGCCAGTCTATCCGGATGGGGAGGAATTCTCGGTCAATTATCTGCCCAGGGACTTTGGTCCCCGGAAGAATCCAGATTACCGATAAATGTATTGGAACTGAGAGCGATCAGACTTTGTCTGATTCACTGGACCGAGCAGCTCCAGGGCAGCCCGGTTCGGATCCAGTTGGACAATGCCACGGCCGTGGCTTATGTCAATCATCAGGGGGGCACCAAGAGTGTCCGAGCGGCCAAAGAAGTGGCTTGCATTCTTCGCTGGGCGGAACGATTTGTTCCAGCAATCTCTGCGGTGTTCATTCCGGGGGTGGAGAATTGGCAGGCAGATTATCTCAGCCGTCAGACCCTGGATCAGGGGGAATGGTCCCTCCATCCAGACGTTTTCCACCAGTTGTGCCTACGGTGGGGCACCCCGGATGTGGATCTGTTGGCATCACGATTCAACAGGAAAGTTCAGAGATTCGTGGCTCGCTCCCGCGATCCTCTAGCAGAAACCGCAGACGCACTGATCGCCCCGTGGGGGCAATACCAGCTAATATATGCCTTCCCTCCTCTCGCGTTACTGCCAAGACTTCTTCGCAGGGTAGAGGAGGAAGGAATCCCAGTAATCCTGGTAGCTCCGGACTGGCCTCGTCGAGCTTGGTACGCCGGCATGGTCAGACTGGTGGCGGACGTCCCGTGGAGACTTCCTCTCAGAGAGGATCTACTGTCTCAGGGACCGATCTTCCATCCTGCTTTACGATCGCTGGCTTTAACGGCCTGGCTATTGAGACCCAGGTGCTGAAGGACAAAGGTTTGTCAGCTTCAGTTATTCCTACTCTAGTTGAAGCAAGGAAAGCGACTTCCAGAAAGATTTATCATCGCACATGGAAGTCCTACATTGCATGGTGTGAACCTTTGGGGTTCCGTCCTCGGTCTTATTCGATTAGTCGAATATTGGCTTTTCTGCAACAAGGGGTTGAGCAGAAACTGGCCTTGAGTACTATCAAGGGTCAGGTCTCAGCATTAGCCATCTTCTTTCAGAAGCCTTTGCCTACTCATTCCTTGGTGCGGAATTTCATCCAGGGGGTGCGACATCTGGCTCCGCCAGTGCACGCGCCGTTACCCCCCTGGGATCTTAATTTAGTGTTGTCGGTTCTTCAGAAACCTCCCTTTGAAGATATTAGGGAGATTCCTCTACCCACGTTGTCCCAGAAGGTGGCCTTGGTGGCTATTACTTCTGCACGCAGGGTGTGAGAAATGGGCGCATTATCTTGTCGTTGACCATATCTGGTGGTTCATAGAGATAAGGTGGTTCTTCGTCCGAATCCATCCTTCCTACCAAAAGTAGTTTCAGAATTTCATCTGAATGAAGAAATTGTATTACCTTCCCTGTGTCCTAAGCCCAGTCATCCTCGGGAATTTGCTTTGCACTCCTTGGATGTGGTCCGGGCGATCAGGGTATACTTGAAAACGACAGACTCGTTTCGCAAGACGGATTCACTTTTTGTGATCCCAGATGGACCCAAGAAGGGGTTGCCTGCATCTGCCGCGACCATTTCCAGATGGATCAGACAGACGGTAGTGCAGGCTTATTCCATTAAGGGTCGGGAGCCCCCGTTCCCTGTTAAGGCGCACTCCACTCGGGCACTTAGTGCGTCATGGGCCTTTCGCCATCAGGCGTCAGTGGTCCAGGTGTGCAAGGCGGCTACCTGGTCGTCGGTGCATACCTTTACTAAACATTATAAAGTTGATGTAATGGCATCGTCTGATGCCTCATTTGGCCGCAAGGTTTTGCAGGCCGCAATTTGAGGAGACCAGTGGTCTACCTCGAGGGTTTTTTCCGTTGGAAAATTTTTCTTTAGTCTCATTCTTTGTTTATAATGAGCCTTTAAAACTTCTAGTTTGGCACCGGTTGGGCCTACTAGATTGGATTTGATTTTGTCAATCCCACCCCTCATTTGTGGCACTGCTTCTGGATGTCCCAGCTCTTGAGAATCAAGAAGACTACGTCTGTCAATGAGCGATAGAGAAAAATGGATTTTTGTAAGAACTTACCGTAAAATCCTTTTCTCTTAAGCTCATTGACAGACGTAGTACCCGCCCCTCTATCATTGAGTTGGGTTGGGTTAATTTCTCTGTACTGCTTTAAACAGAACTGATTCCCTGTAGCAGAGAGAGGGAGGATATACCCTCAGGGACTGCCCCCTAGGGTGGAGCCAGAACGTTTTGTCATTCTGCCTAGTCCTACTCCTGCGGAGACAACATAACCCAGCTCTTGAGAATCAAGAAGACTACGTCTGTCAATGAGCTTAAGAGAAAAGGATTTTACGGTAAGTTCTTACAAAAATCCATTTTTTTCTCTCTCAATGTATTTCATGAACTCTGTTTACTTTTAGCTTTAGATATACACTATATTGTCAAAAGTATTGTGATGCCTGCCTTTACACGCACATGAACTTTAATGGCATCCCAGTCTTAGACCTCTTTCACACGGCCGCTCCGGTGTTTTGCTCCGCTGCGGGACTTTTTTTTTTTTTTTCACGGAGCGAATGACATTTGTGTCATCCGCTCCGTATATCCGCATATCATCCCATCCGTTTGCGGATGATATGCGGACATAATGTAAGTCTATGGGCATTGCGGATGACACAGCTGACATCCGATTTTCCTTCCTTTCCGTTTTTTGAACGGAGGAAAAATAGGGTTCTGTTCCGTTCCAAAAAACGGAACAGTACTGAAAGAAAGAAAATCGGACATCAGCGGATGGTATTCCGCTGACATCCGCAATGCCATTGACTTATTATGTCCGTAAATCATCCGCAAAAAAATAGGATGATTTGCAGACATACGGAGCGCCCGTGTGAAAGGGCCCTTAGTCTGTAGGGTTCAATATTGAGTTGGCCCAAACTTTTCCGCTATAACAGCTTCTCCTCTTCCGGGAAGGCTATCTACAAGGTTTAGGAGTGTGTCCATGGGAATGTTTGACCATTCTTCCAGAAGCGCATGTGTGAGGTAAGGCACTGATGTTGGATGAGGAGGCCTGGCTCGCAGGCATCACTCTAATTTATCTCAAAGGTGTTCTTTGGGGTTGATGTCAGGACTCTGTGCAGGCCCGTCAAGTTGCTCCACCCCAAACTCGCTTATGCCTGTCTTTATGTACTTTGCCTTGTGCACTGGTCCAAACCAGTTGGAGAAGGGGGGATTATGGTGTGGGGTTGTTTTTCAGGGGTTGGGCTTGATTAGTTCCAGTGAAGGGAACGCTTAAGGTGTCAGCATACAAGACAATTTCATGCTCCCAACTTTGTGGGAACAGTTTGGGGAGGGCTCCTTCCTGTTCCAACATGACTGCACATCAGTGCACAAAGCAAGGTCCATAAAGACATGGATGACCGAGTTTGGGGTGGAGGACTTTGACTGGCCTGCACAGAGTCCTGACCTCAACCTGATAGAACACCTTTGGGATGAATTTGAGCAGAGACTGTGAGTCAGGCCTTCTCGTTCAACATCAGTTCCTGACCTCACAAATGCACTTCTGGAAGAATGGTCAAACACACTCCTAAACTTAGTGACAGCCTTTCTAGAAGAATTGAAGCTGTTATTGCCTGCAAAGGGTGGTTCAATTCAATATTAAACCCTACGAACTAAGACTGGGAGGCCATTAAAGTTCATGTGTGTGTAAAGGCAGGCGTCCCAATAGTTTTGACAATATAGTGTAGTCCTAGTTCAGAGGTTTTTAAAATTTTTCAGTACAAGGGCTGCAATCCTATATTTTACAGATATTACCAGGCAGAAACACTTTTTTATTTTTGTGTAAATAAAGGAATAACATTTAAATAAATGAATAAACATGCTCCAAAAATACAGTGCCTTGCGAAAGTATTCGGCTCCCTTGAACTTTGCGACCTTTTGCCACATTTCAGGCTTCAAACATAAAGATAAAACTGTGATTTTTTTATGAAGAATCAACAACAAGTGGGACACAATCCTGAAGTGGAACGAAATTTATTGGATATTTCAAACTTTAACAAATAAAAAACTGAAAAATTGGGCATGCAAAATTATTCAGCCCCCTTAAGTTAATACTTTGCAGCGCCACCTTTTGCTGCGATTACAGCTGTAAGTCGCTTGGGGTATGTCTCTATCAGTTTTGCTCATCGAGAGACTGAAATTTTTGCCCATTCCTCCTTGCAAAACAGCTTGAGCTCAGTGAGGTTGGATGGAGAGCGTTTGTGAACAGCAGTTTTCAGTTCTTTCCACAGATTCTCGATTGGATTCAGGTCTGGACTTTGACTTGGCCATTCTAACACCTGGATATGTTTATGTGTAAACCATTCCATTGTAGATTTAAGGCCCGTACACACGTACCGATCGTCGGCATACAAACGTCGGTGGACGAAGGATCTGCCGATTGTACGCGTGTTAGTATGGTGCCTCCGACAGATGTCTGCGCACAATCCGCGGACAAAAGTCTTTCTTGCAAACATGAAAATTTTTGTATGCCGACACCAGAACGGACGATTGTTCGCCTGTCAGTACACAATTCGGCCGACACACAGCTACAAATCCCAACACGCATGATCAAACCAAATGAGTTCCCGGAAGAATTTTCTCTAGTAAACTCAACATTTTATTCAGAAAGAACTTTCGGCTCGCGGAAGTCCAAGAAATAGGTGAAATGCGGAGCACATGCTCATCTTGATAAATGTGAGAAGAAGGAAGATGCTGCTCATAATGCCATACTTTTCTAATAAAAAGGCATGTGTTCTGTTATGATGAAGATAATGTTTGTCTATTCTATCTGTTCTATCAAATTTTAGAATTAAATAATTTGAACTCTTCACCATTATTTTTGTATTTTCACACCAAAGATCTAACTATTGATATGACCCTTTATTCTTGTATGAATTAATGTCTAAAACATATTTTTCAGGTTATGCACAATATTAAACATGTTAACAAATTCAGATAGGCCATTTTTTATTTTCATTTTCTTTATTTTTTGGATCTCAGCAAAAAAAAAACAAAGCAAACATCAATACTTTCCGTATAATAAACTAAACATAAAAAAGGTCCATTTGGACAAAATTAAACTAGAAACTGGCAAACAGGGGTAAAATAAATAATAGGGGGTTACAAAAATTAAAGTTGCTGGTAACTGTAATCAGGTTGCCATGAGGGCAGGTTTGGATCCTGCTGGCCATATTGCCACTGGCCATGTGGCATTTGGCGAGGTGGTGGGTGTTGTGGAGGTGGAGGTGGAGGGCACGGGTGCTCCTGGCATGCATGGCTGTGCTCAGTAAGTATGCCGTTTTCAGCCTTTTGCAGCACATCGAGGATGATTTTTCTGGCATACTGACACTGCCTGAGGTCCACCTTATCCAAAATTTTTGCCGTCATGTTGCCGAAGGACTCATTGGCCTCCGGTTTCCGACGTAGGGCTATGGTGGCCTCCTGGATAAACTCGTCGGTGATGTCATCCACGTGCTTCCTCTTTTGCCTCCGTTTGGCAGGAGGAGGTGGTGGTGGAAAGAGTTCCACAGGCTCCCCAGGCTCCTGGCTGCAACCTGGCTCCTCCTCAGTGACACTTCCCTGTTGATGAAATGAACAATTGATTAGAATGTTATAGTGTATATAAAAATGCATGTTTGTTATATTATTGTGAACAAATAGCAGACTTTACATACAGTGGCGTATCTAGGGTCTCCAGTGCCCTTGTTGAGGAGCTGTATTTGGCAACAACCCCCCCCCCCCCCCCCCCAAGATCAATGTAAAACTGTAACCCACCCCCCCAAAAAAAAATTTAAGGGCATTAAAAGTTTCTAATTTGCCCCTTGTTTGCCCAGTGTAGAGCTCTCTAGTGGGCAATCATTGTCTCAGGTGTGAAAAAGAAAGAGAGGGTTGAGAGATAGAGAGAGGGAGAGAAAGAGGGGGTGTGAGAGAGAGAGGAGGGGGTTGCAGAGAGAGAGGGGCCTGAACTTGCAGAGGGCTTGATGTAGGGCATTGAGGGTGAAGCAGTGCAGGGAAACAGGAATAAGGAAGCCACCTGCCTTGCTGACCCAGAGTGAGAGACCAGAGACATGGAAGCAAGGATGGATGGATCATTTGCAGGAGCTGTTAGTTTTGTATTAAAAAAGGTTGAGCCAGAGGAATGCTGAGGCTACAGCAGTGTTTGTTAGGACCAGAGGTGTGCTGGGGATGCAGCAGTGTTTGTAAGACCGGAGGGGTGCTGGGGATGCAGTGAGAGGCAGTCTCAGTCTCCTGGTCTTTTGGCTCAGCTGCTCTCAATGTTTTACACCTGCATGAAGCAGCTCTCAATGTTTTACACCTGCATGAATCCGCCTGCAAACTGGGGGTTCTGGGGTGTGCAGGCTGAGTGGATTGTTAAAATAAACAATAAAACAATGCCAATGTTTTTGTGACCCACCCCCCTTGGCCTGCGCCCCTGGCGGTTGCCTGTCATGCCAACCCCTTGCTATGCCCGTTTACATAAAGGGTCAATTATGGTTTAGCTTATAATTTTGTTACATGATTACATTTTAGCAGACAATATATTGTGAAATGCCATACCTGAGTAAAACTCTCCTCCAGGAAATCCTCATCCTGGCTTGGATCAACCGACACTGAGCCCTCTGCCGAAGTAGAAGGCAGTGTTGAAATTGACGGCCTGGATTCCATGGTGTCTGCCAGGAATCGCATGTTATCATAGTACCACAGCCGTGGTACATATACATTCCGTGCCCCTGCTCCAGACTGGGTGGACTCCTCTATTTTTTTTAACTCCCGCCTGTAGGCAGTGCGAATACTGTTTATTTTTTTGCGGATATACTCAAAATTTGCCCCAGGACAGACGGGCTTGTAGAAGGCCACCAAATGTTCCATGGCCTGTTTTCTGAGTTTTCTATTTTTATAATCTGCGGACTTGACTTGCCACAAACACGGCAGTTGCCTGAATTCATCAATGAAACTGATGAGAAAGTTGTGGGTGGTGAAATTGTCCACCATATTGCAGGACAGTATATGCCTGCAAGACACAAAACAACACAAAACATATTAAAATAGCATGTATTTTGGCACATAATAAAGATATTCCTAATAAAAGCTGTATAGGGCCCAAAACACACACTTTCTATTAAAAGAGTCGTACCTTTGTTTGTGGGGAAAAGTCGTGATTCGCCGCTCGATCGTGCTCCAACTCTCTATGTCCGCTAGCGAATCGTCGGCCGAACGATCTGGCGTCCTTTAAATACAGCGCAGGCGTCAACTCCTCCTCCAGTGGCGGGCTTGTGCAGGGGTGTGTACGTGCCGAAGATCAGGGCTACATGCGGCACTCACACCTGAGGCAGTGGAATAATCATTGTTTAATTACGAACCATGTCTCAACAATCTGGGAGCTCAATTAGTGGGGGCCGAAGTGATTGGGCCACCCGAAAATCAAGGGCTACACCCATGTCAAAGCCAGAAATGGTGGAGATGGTCTCCATTTTAGAAAAAATGGATTACGATGGAAAGTTGGCAAATTACGATCGGCCCAATGCCAGGAAAGATGGCATCATGGACAAGGTGGTGGCCTGTTTGGTCAAAAAATTCGGTGTCGAGCGATGGAAAGATCAGATTCGGAAACGGTGGTCTGACCTCAAACACCGTGAGCAGGATCAGCTTTCCCAAATCCATCGGATTTTGAAAAAAAGTAAGTTTTATTTTTTCTTTATTTTTTTAATCATGCAATATGTTTTTTATAATTTTGTGTATGTTGTATTAACATGTCTAGATTATAATGTCTATGTAAAAAGTTAGATTACTCATTTTAGTTGTCATGTCGTGATTTGATCGATCTATTGTTGATGTTTTAGTATATGACATTAAAAGTCAGGAAGCCATAGTTAAAAATATATGTATTGTGTTGCAACGAACGTTCTTTCCTGCACGAATCTTCTCAGCAAACATTCCTATTAATCACAGATTATTATTCAAACCTTTAAATAGGAGAAAAACGTAAACTCCGTGCCAAACTATGGGAAAGGAGGAGGAGAGGTTTGGCAGCTCCATCGGCAGTTGTGGAAGAAGAGGAGGACATGGGCCCAGATGGTGGCACAGATTCCACTAAAGGTAATTGGTTCCTATGCACTGTCAAACATTAATGTACCATATTTTTCGTAGATAACCATGTACATGTCTTCATATTTGTTACTAAAAGAGCTATCAAGCAGGGCACCATGTCCTAACAAATGTACCTCTTGTGACTTTTATGATATGGCCAATGTTTTGTATTATGTAGATGAAGACATTATGCCTGAGGTGATTCTGGTGGAGCCTACAAGTGACCAGACACCAGAGCAACAAGAAGGTTGGTAGTCACAGATTTTTGTGTAGTGGGATCATAGAAATATGTGTATTTGCAATGATTGTTTAACCTTATATTCTTGTATTCCCTTACAAATTTACATTGCAGATGTTGCGTCATGCCAGGATGTGGCATCCCCAGCCAGGTCTGAACCAATATCTCCTGGCAACTTGCCAAGCAGCATGGAAGCCACTTCCGAAACTGTGGAGGAACCAGGACCAAGTGTCCAAGAGCCAATTGTGTGCCCACGTAGGTTTTTTCAGAATGATTTTTATCAGTGTTATTGTTAGCCTCCAATTTACAACACTAGTTCCCTATGGGAGCCTCTTTATTTGAATGGAAGTCGCACCGTAAGTCAGATCAGGATGCTCTGACTTGCGGGGCCACTTGCGTTGTGAAGATTTTTGAGGGGGAACTACACCAAAAAATTGAAGAACCCACCGTGGGTGTCCCCCCAAGTTCACAACCAGGCCTTTTGTGTGTGGTATTGAGTTTGAGGGTATGCCCACAACAAAAAGACAGCGTGGGTTACCCCCAAAACCCCTACCAGACCCTTATACAAGCATGCAGCTTGTCAGGCCAGGAAAGAGAACGAGCAAGCGGACCAAACACCCCCTGGACCACAGCAGGACACATGCCCTCAACATGGGGGGGTTTTGTTGCTTTGGGCCAGGGGGCCTCTGCACCGCACACCCAAAAGCACCTTACTCCCATGTAGAGGAGGACAAGAGCCTCATCCCCACAACCCTGTCTGGTGGTTTTGGGGGGTCATGCGGCCAGGGGGTTCCTAGGACTTTGGAAGCAACCTTTAACAAAGGGTGGCCCCCAGATCCCAGACCCCAATCACTATGTGAATGGGTATGGGGTACATAGTACCCCTACACATTAACCACATAAATGGAAGTGTATGTGAATAACGACAGGAGACGTTTATGAAATGTTCTTAAAGATCTTCGTCCGGTCTTCTCCACTCTGCTCTTTGGATCTTCTCCTCTCCAGTCTTCTGCTGTCCAATCTTCTGCTCTTATGTTGTCTGCTCTTTTGCCCTAGGCTCTTCTTCTTCCTCCTGTCCTCCTCCAATGCTGTTGCCGTGCATTCTGCCCGTCTCTGGTCTCTGCATCTTAATATATATACATTACAACCATGCCCTCACAATGACATCATCATGCGTTCACACCCCTTATGAATATATAGTAAGCTCAGGAGACCGGCAGAATCATCAGCAACAGCATTGGAGGAGGTCAGGAGGAAGATGAAGAGCCTAGGGCAAAAGAGCATAAGAACAGGGTAGGTATTAACTCGAGAGGAATTTAAAGATTACCTGCACACCAAATGTTTCTATATTATGACCTCATGTAGGTGATTCACATTGACTCCGTTGTATTTTATTTTCCAGATCATGTATTACATAGTTGCACATTGGCCAAATTGACCCGTGAGGCTCTTCAATGCTGCTCAGACCTCGAGCAAATAAAAGAGACTGCAACGGCATTGCAAGGAAAGATGCGTGATTTTGTGGACATGCTTGCCAAATTTTAAAAAAAATTAATTTAAAATTTTTTACTGTTTGTTTTGGGATGTTCCCATTTTTATATAATATTTTATGCCAGTTTTATGACACTCAGATGTTAAAGAGTGTACCCAAGTTTGGGAAAAGCACTTTCCAACACCCTAACCCTAACCCTAACCCTGTGAATGTTTGATACTAAAACATTTTTACATTCAACAATGTGTGTTCAATTCTTTATTAGACTTTCGTTGGGGGGTCGAGGTCTAAAGCTGTGTAAAGAAGCACTAAATGTATGATGGCTGTCCTATTCACATATTTACATGTTAATGAAAGCATTTGGGACACTGCCATATGCAAGTTGCTGGAGGTGTCAATGAAATGTTAAAGATACCCCCAGTTTTAACGCATATCACAGTGCGATCTGACATTTCACACAGGATCGGATCACACAAGTTTGAACGACTGTGCGATCCTATCCTGATGCGGCTGAATAAATGCATCATGTGCGAGTGCAGTGCAAATTGAGCCATACAAACTGTATAGCTGATTTTCGCATGAACATCTGATCGCATGTAATAAAGGAGCAGTGCGCTACGATATTACATGCCATCAGATGTGCAGTGTGAATTGAGACATACACTTTGTATGGCTACATTCGCACTGAACACGCATACAAGTCGCACATGACCCTTTATTTCTGATGTATCTGGATTGGATCGCACAGTGCTTAACACTTGTGGAATACAATCCTGTGGAAAAAGTAAGTGGCGGGTCACCCTTATGCAATGCTGGAAGGCTGCAAAGTCGCAGACTTCCCGCATCGCATAAGTGTGACTCAACACTCAAGGTACTAGCAGTCCTAGGATTCAATATGGCATTGATATTGCCAGTAGCAATCAGTGTAGGGAGATCAGTGTAATCTATAGTGTATTGCTTGTTCGTTGCTCTAGTTCACTTTCCATTACCTATATATATATATAACACTTTGAGATGAACAATGATCAAGTTTCACATAACACTGACATATCCTAACATTGGTGGGCAGTGAGAAGGATGTCATAAATGAACACAACATAACAGGTGTAGGTACTTTGTTAATACCCTAATGTATTATCTGAAATATATAGTATGGGCAACTTCTGGACAATGAACACCAATATAAGGTGACATTAGATGAACCTTGGGTGTGACCTAGTTCTCAATGTGACAGGGTTTGTGTACATTTTGTGGGGTGCAGAAGGCCCTTGTATTTACACCACTGGCTAAAAAATAACACATGGCCATCATCACTTTGGATCAGCTGGTGAGAGACTACAGTCAAGAAACACACTGATGAATGTATTAACCCTTCCAAAGTCACACATATATAACACATGATTAACCCAAATAATTGTGTTTGGCATATGTGCCCAAATGATTATAATCCACAATACAGAATCATTGCAATTTTTGTTTAATGTGTTGAAAAATAATATATCTCTGACATTTATCTTGTGTGTCCAATCTTTAACAAGATTAATGTGTTTGTGACAGTGATTGCTGCCAGGACACAGCTCCTCTCCCCACGAAATAGTCCAGATATTCCTGGCGGATCTGACGGGCCCTGTGTGATGCCAATGCTGACCGTCCAACTTCCATTGACGGCATGGACTCCACTTGGTTAGAAGGTTGGGCCTCTCCACTTGTACCTGGCATAGCAGGGTCAGTATCCAGTTGCTGCAATACATAATTTTGTGCATTCCTGCGTAGGAAGTTGTGCAAAATGCAGCAACACAAGACCACATTATCCACTTTGTACAGTGCCAGGTTTATGGACGTCAGGAATATCCGGAACCGGTTGGCCATTATCCCGAAGGCATTCTCCACAACTCTGCGAGCTCTGGACAACCGGTAGTTGTAAATCCTTTGGTCTGGGGTGAGGTTCCTCTGAGGGTAGGGCTTCATGAGATGCTCCCCAAGCGCAAAAGCCTCATCTGCGATAAACACAAAGCTCATACCCTCAACAGTTTGCTCCCTGGATGGCAGGTTCAGAGTGCCGTTCTTTAGACGACGAGCGAACTCCGTCTGATCAATAACTCCCCCATCCGAATTGCGGCCATTTTTGCCAATATCCAAAAAAATAAACTCATAGTTTGCATTAACTATGGCTAGCATGACTATACTAAAAAAACCTTTATAATTATAATAAAATGTGCCGGAATTCGGAGGGGGGACAATGCGGATGTGCTTCCCATCAATAGCACCCCCACAATTGGGAAAATTCCACTTCTCCAGAAATTGATCAGAAATCTCCAGCCATTGCTCTGCGTTTGAAGGAAACTGTGGGGAAAAAATAAAAAAAATAAAATTAGTGCTTGAGCACATCACATTATTAATTACACACACAGTTGTCTGTTAAATGCTTATGCAACTTGCTAAAAAAATATACAACAGGAAGGCAAAGGTTTGGATATGGGGATGTAACATCTACATACATTTATTTTCAACCTCCTATTGTTCTTATATTGTAAAGGGCCATACACACTAGAAGATTCTCTGAAGACTTTTTCGTGCAGATTTACCTTTTCTATGTAGTGCAAGGGCCTACCAGATTGCATAGGATTTGAAAGTGTTTGTTGGACCTCATATTATTTGGTTTTGGTAAATCGGAAGGATAAATTGTTCTGACAATCTTCTAGTGTGTATGGCCCATTATACTCACCAGCTAGAGCTGAGATTTACAAACTACGGCCCTCCAGCTGTTGCAGAACTACACATCCCATGAGGCCTTGTAATTCTCTGACATTCACAGACATGACTAGGCATGATGGAAATTGAAGTTCGTGAACAACTGGTGGGCCATAGTTTGAAGACCTCTGAACTTGAGCTTTGGTATATGCTGACTTTGAGATTTAGCATGTGGGTGGGGGATGGGTAAGTAAAACTGGGCATTTATACATCAATAAGGGCTTGTGGTCAGTGAAGGTTTTAACATCATTACATAAACATACAGAATCATAGGTGGGAATGGATGGACTGATGTATTTTAGATAAATCATTAACTAGGTACTAAAACATTGGCCAAGGAATAATTGTTTGAGGGAAAGCAATAAAATGACCCAAATTCAAAATACTGTTAACAGGCAATGCGTTTAGGGACACATAGGAGAGAATGGTGGGGTGGTTAGTGGGTAATTTTACAAATGGTTAAAGATAATCTACATCTTTACTACTATGTGCATGCGGACAGAGGGTAGTTTACAAATAATGGCCTGTGTCAATTGCTGTACATCCAAAAACATCATAATTCGGGTGAAACTAGTAATACATGTAATGTAATGTAAAAAATCAAACATACCTTGATATAGTCCTTCTGCAAGACCTTGATGATGGCAGAGCAGGTCTCAGGGATGATGATACCAAGTGCTTGGGGGGAGATGCCTGTGGTGAACTTCAGATCCTGCAGGCTTCTCCCTGTTGCAAGATACCTCAACGTCGCAATTAACCTTTGCTCAGGAGTAATTGCAAGCCGCATACAAGTATCCTGCTTCAGAATATAGGGGGACACCAGGGCAAGAAGACGGTAAAAGATGGGATCCGTCATCCTCAAATAATTCCTGAAGTCATCAGGATTATTTTCCTGGAGCTCCCTCAGCAAGGACATATGAGAAAATTGATCACGGTTAAGCAACCAATTTTTCGTCCAGGAGGTCCGCTTCTTCTTCCTATTGCTCGTACGTCGTCTCAGAGCCAAAACTCCAACACTAACGACAGCAACGGACGAATTCACGGTCGCCATAATAAATTCTCGAACGATGTCTCGGAAAATAGCGAAATGTCGTCAACCAAACAAATGCTACCGAAATCAGCGCGAGATGCCCAGAAGGGTCACGGCCAAACACTCACTTCCTCTTTTGTAGCGGCGAACGTGCGTGGAACGTAGTGACGTCATTTTCTGTCGGAAGACAAATGTCCTGGGCAAGTTTAGAGCACTTTTCAACAGACAAACAACAAACACACCAGCCGCGAACATTTGTAGGACGTTCTGTCGGCCGACGATCGGTACGTGTGTACGGGGCTTTAGATTTTATGTTTTGGATCATTGTCTTGTTGGAAGACAGATCACTGTCTCAGTCTGAGGTCTTTTGCAGACTCCATCAGGTTTTCTTCCAGAATGGTCCTGTATTTGGCTCCATCCATCTTCCCATCAATTTTAACCATCTTCCCTGTCCCTGCTCAAGAAAAGCAGACCCAAACCATGATGCTGCCACCACCATGTTTGACAGTGGGGATGGCGTGTTCAGGGTGATGAGCTGTGTTGCTTTTACGCCAAACATAACGTTTTGCATTGTTGCCAAAAAGTTCGATTTTGGTTTCATCTGACCAGAGCACCTTCTGCCACATGTTTGGTGTGTCTCCCAGTGGGCTTGTGGCAAACTTTAAACTACACTTTTTATGGATTTCTTTAAGAAATGGCTTTCTTCTTGCCACTCTTCCATAAAGGCCAGATTTGTGCAGTATACGACTGATTGTTGTCCTATGGACAGAGTCTCCCACCTCAGCTGTAGATCTCTGCAGTTCATCCAGAGTTATCATAGGCCTCTTGGCTGCATCTCTGATCAGTCTTCTCCTTCTATGAGCTGAAAGTTTAGAGGGACGGCCAGGTCTTCATAGATTTGCAGTGGTCTGATACTCCTTCCATTTCAATATTATCGCTTGCACAGTACTCCTTGGGATGTTTAAAGCTTGGGAAATCTTTTTGTATCCAAATCCAGCTTTAAACTTCTCCACAACAGTATCTCGGACCTGCCAGGTGTGTTCCTTGTTCTTCATGATGCTTTCTGCGCTTTAAACGGACCTCTGAGACTATCACAGTGCAGGTGCATTTATACGGAGACTTGATTACACACAGGTGGATTCTATTTATCATCATTAGTCATTTAGGTCAACATTGGATCGTTCAGAGATCCTCACTGAACTTCTGGAGAGAGTTTGCTGCACTGAAAGTAAAGGGGCTGAATAATTTTGCACGCCCAATCTTTCAGTTTTTTATTTGTTAACAAAGTTTGAAATATCCAATAAATTTCGTTCCGCTTCATGATTGTGTCCCACTTGTTGGTTCTTCACAAAAAATTACAGTTTTATATCTTTGTTTGAAGCCTGAAATGTGGCAAAAGGTCGCAAAGTTCAAGGGGGCCGAATACTTTCGCAAAGCACTGTACCTTCATATCAGAAGCCTTCCCATCACCCACCTTAACCTCAACAGCCTCTCCTATTACTTCAGCCCCCTTTACATCAGGATTCTTTTTCGAGTTCCTCTTACTAAAGGGTCTCCTTTAGTGTCTCCACTTTACAGTGGAATGTCGATCAGAGGTTGTCCCTTACATCAAGGCTCCCATCCTCTTTTACATTAGGATTCCTATCCGATCGCTCCTATACATGATGGTCCCCATCAGAAGCGCAGACTAACTGATCTGAATCCTTAGCCCATGAACAGAGCCAAGAGGGTAGGCCAGATAAAATCTTGTAGCATGCTGGATGTGGTCCCTGGGCTCTTGTTTGGAGACCCCTGATCTATGATCTACAATTACAAACCTATAATACAAAGGGCTCCCCCCCCCTCAGAGAATAGGTGCAGGTACGCCCCCCCTTGGGGGGTCATCCCTTTGTCTCTACCCCCTACACACTGTCCCTTGGTTCCCAGTACCCCTTCTTTCATAGAATTCAGAACTAAAGCCCCGTACGCACGTACGGAACGTCGTCATACAAACGTTCGTCTTTTCTCCCCGGGATGTCGGTGTCTGTTGAAAAGTGCAAAGACAGCACAAGGACAGCACAAGAATTTTGTCTGCAGACTTCAGCTGACTGCAGAAGTGATGTCATGTAATGGTTAACTTTCCCTGTGTTTTTTATTTTCTGAGCATGCCCAGTCTTGCAAATCTGCGGTCTGTCGGCTGATTTCTGTACTGACAGGCGAACAATCGTCCATTCTGGTGTCCGCAGACAAAAATTTTCATGTTTGCAAGAAAGACTCTTGTCCGAGGATTGTGCGCAGACAGCTGTCGGAGGCACCATACTAACACGCGTACAATCGGCAGATCTTTCGTCCGCCGACGTTTGTATGACGACGATCCGTACGTGTGTACGGGGCTTAAGTATAATTTTGTGGTGTTAAATAATTTGTATGGAATATGTTAATAACAAGAAAATCAGTTAAATTGATCCCCTGCAGTCAGTAACAATAGATTCCCTGGCAACCACACCCACAGCAAACTACCTCTCCAGCAATAATAGATCCACCCTACCAGCAATAGACCCCTCCCTCAACAATCTATCCCTCCCAGCAACAACCGATCCTCCAGTGCACCCCACCACTCTTTGCCATTACATACATTTAGTGCTGGAGGTGCCAGAACTGTGTTCCCACTGAACAAAAGTGCTGATAATACATCTGTATATAAGCATAAGAGCCCTATCCAAATCTCAAAACAACTGTCAAGGTTTTATGTACCTGGACTTGTCTCCAGCCAACATAATATAAAGTGCCACAGTATTGTGCAAACATCTGACCGATAAAAGGAGAAAACCAACAGAGATCACATCAAGGGCAGACTCGTACCCACTACTGCAATAAATCAATAGAAAAAAATAAATAATCCAAACTGATCTTATATCTTACATGATGGTTTCCATAACACAAAAATATAAATGAGACCTGAGCCTCCTTATCTCAGAGGAAGTCCTGGCAACAGATCAAAGAGTACTTAGAGCAGACCTTCACCCCAAAAGACAATATGTGTGCACACAGCTCCAGTCCCCCTTCTCTCTCCAACAATTTGATATTTTTTTTCCTGCCTTTACATTTTTTGTGCAGTAAGGCAGTACTCCCCCCCCCCCTCCCCCCTTTCTCATTTAGGCAAGAATTACATTGCACAGATGTGCTGAAGGGCTCTGCTGGGCTTCAGGACCAAGCAGAGACCTTCACTAATTATTCCTGAGGTGTCCATGCACTAAACCAGGGGTGTCAAACCTGATTTCATTGCAGGCCGCATCAGAATTATGGTTGCCCTCAAAGGGCTTGTTAGATGCCCAGAGCACCCCACCCCCTTGCACGAGATGTCAAAAGCTCCCCCACCATCAAAAGTCAAGAGTCATCCACCCTTCCTTACATCACAATGCACCCCTTACCTTGTGCTGCTGCCAGGAAGAAGATGTGGGGGGATCTGGGAAGAAGTGCAGGGTCTGGAGGAGAAACATAGGGGGGCTAGAGTCATCTTCCAGAGTCTGCTGAATGCTGAGACCAGGGGAGGCAAAGACAAGGTGGTGTTGCGGCTTCACAGAGAGGTGCAGGATCTGTAGGAGGAGTTCTGCCCTCCTCTCTGCTGCAGACTGCTGAGAAGGGGGGGGGGTGGGCAAAGACGAGCCTTTCTGCAGCTGTACAGAGGACTGTAGGATCTGGCAAAGATTCTGTCCTCTCCTGCTGCCGACTACAGAGACAAGGTGGGGGCAGAGACAAGGGGGGTGCCGCAGCTGCAGGAGAGGTGCGAGGGCCACATAAAATGGCCTGCGGGGCACATTCGGCCCGCGGGCCTTGTGTTTGACACCTGTGCACTACACTATCTGATTGTACAATCTTCTTTACATCCACCACCAACCTATGCACTACAAGGACATGCCTGTGCTTTCATACGACTTGGATTGGTAAAGTGGTAGTGAACTCTTTTTTTTTTTCTCTATGGCCCCCTGCAGTGTTTTGCCATAATGTACACTGCTTAACCGCTTGCCGACCGCCGCACGACTATTTACTGCGGCATTCGGCCCCATACAGGCAAAACGACGTAGGGCTACGTCGCTCGCCTACGAGCCTCTAGGGGGTGAGCGCGCGCCGCCGGGGGCGCGCTCCCGCCCCTGCTCATTCCCTGACATGCCTGCACGAATGACCGGCGGCTCCGTTGTCCGTCGGTCACCCGCGATCTCCCGGTGGAGAGGGAGAAAGGCAGGCGGCTAAAGTAAACAAAGCCGCCTGTCATTTTCCCTGATCTAACTGCAGAGATCATACGATCCTGCTATGTAGGATTGTATGTCTCTGTGGTTACATCACTAGCCACGCCCATTTACAGTTAGAATCACGCCGCTAGGGACACACTTAACCCCTTGATCACTAATAAAGTTAACCCCTTCCCTGCCAGTGTCATTTTTACAGTAACGGTGCATATGTATAGCACTGATTACTGTAGTAATGTCACTGGTAACCCCAAAAGTGTAAAAAATATTAGTCAGGGGTCCGATCTGTCGCCATTACTAGTTAAAAAAAAAAAAACAATAAAAATGACAAATCTTTCCCTTAGTAAAGGCAATAACTTTTGCGCAAACCAATCAGAATACGCTTATTGCGATTTTTTTTTGTACCAAACATATGTACCAGAAAACAAATTGGCCTAAAATGTTTAAAAATTTAAATTTTTACATTTTTTTGGGGGGAATTTCATATAAAAAAATGTGAAAAATATTGTTATTTTTTCAAAATTGTCACTCTTTTTTTGTTTATAGCGCAAAAAGTAAACATCTCACAGGTGATCAAATACCACCAATAGAAAGCTCTGTTTGTGGGGAAAAAATGGACATCGATTTCATGTTGGTACAGCCCCCGCATGACCGCGCAATTGTCTGTTAAATTCACACAGTGCCGAATCGCAAAATAGGCCCTGGTCTTTGAGCAGGAAAATCCTCCGGGGCTTAAGTGGTTAAGTGTGCCTCGAATCCAGAGCATAATGGAGCATATACAGTGATGTCATGGGCACAAATTTAGAAGATATTCCTACAGCTAAGATATACCTACCTGAAGGCACAAGTTTAACTGCTTCCTGTCCAGGGTACATACAGTGCTCAGCATAAATGAGTACAGTAAAAGTAAGATTTTAATTAATATCTCAATGAACACCAGAACAATTTCCAAAATTGTGACAAAACTGAGTGTTATACAACATTTTAGCTCACTATATGAAAGTAATATAACTTAATAATATAACTTAGATTACGAAATCTTCAGTTTTAGGGTCCATGTACACGGGACGCTGGAAATGGCCATTTAGGAGCAGTTGGGCGTTTTTTTCAGAAGCCCCTGAACCCATCTACATTTTATCTTATCTGTCCATGTACACCAGGTCGTTTACAGTCATTTGTAGGCAGTTGCGTTCAGGGACTTTTTTTAGAACGCAATTATTTGCGTTCGAACGTGTGTTTCCCGGCGTTTCAAATGCACAAACGCGTCTGAACGCAATGACCCGCGTTTAGCGTTCGCGTTTTTCCATTTTAAAGGGGAATAATTTTTTTGACCTCTAGGAACGCTTCTAAACGCAAACGCCGCTAAACGCCCGCTAAACGCGGGTACAAACGTGACCGAACGGACGTTTCAAACGTCCTAAAAATTCCAGCATTCAAAGGGACTTTTAACAACGTCCCGTGTACATGGAGCCTAACTCAAATTAGTTGATGCAAAAATGAATACACCTCACAACAAAAACTACTACATCTAGTATTTTGTATGACCTCCATAATTTGTAAGGACAGCACCAAGTTTTCTAGGCATGGAATGAACAAGTTGGTGACATTTTGCAACATCTATCTTTTTCTATTCTTCAAGAACTACCACTTTCAGAGCCTGGATCCTGGATAGATAGTGATGCTTAACTTGTCTCTTCAGAATTGCCCATAGGTGTTTGAGTTTAGATCGGGAGACATACGTGGCCACCAAATCACTTTAACCCTGCTCTTCTTCAGAAATACAACAGTGGCTTTAGATGTGTGTTTTGGATCATTGTCCTGTTGGAAAAGTGCATGAGGACCAGAGGCAAGGAGTGATGGTAGCATCTTCTCTTTCTTTTTTTTTTTAAATCATCTTTATTTTCACAATTTGCAAGTTACAAACACAACCAGACAAGGTACAAAACAGAGTGATAAACAAGAAAATGCAGCTTGCATGAATACATAACAATGGTTACGAAGCAGACAATAACTGAAAGACATCGTCATATAAGACAGGTTTATCATAATGTACAGTGTGCCTATTTGGCCAAACGGAGGCCAACCTCAACCAACCCCCGTCCCACTGGCTGGGGCAGGCCCTGGAGAGAGACCTCCGGGTGGGCCCCGCATGACCGATGCCCCCAATAACCTCCATCACCATGCATAGTTGCTGCAGCTACTGCATATTGAAATAATAAAAGCAGCAGACACAGAACATAAACACAGAAACCAAACGGAAAAACAAGAAAACTAGGCCTCAGTGGGGCCAAGGGAATAGTAGAAGGAAAGAAAGGAGAGAGCGATAGAACAAAACAGCCTAGATGAAACACGGCCCTAGAGGTAGCAGTGTGGTAAGGAGTAATCCCTGGGTTCCAGGCAATGATTGACAACCCCCCCCCCCCCAGTGCACTAATTGTTAGGGATCTCCTCCGAATAGAACATCCACCCTGTCTAAGTATCCATGAAGCGAGACTGCTTCCTCTATAGGGTCAGGACTAGGGATGGCTGTTCGAGGTTCGGCCGAATTCCGAACTTTTTGCTGAAAAAGTTCAGAATTCGGCAACCAGAACTGACCAAAATGCAATGGGACAGGAACTGGGCTTTAAAAGCCCATGATTGGACCAGAACCATCAGTAAAAGCCAATTGAGGGGGCAGGAGAATGCTAGGAATGTGATTGGAGTAACTAGGGGGTCCATAGGCCAATCATTAGTGAATGCGCCCCCCAGTATATAAGATAGCCCCCCGCCAAATTCCTAGCATTGTTATACAGGGACATGGAAGAGAGTGGAAGCAGTTCTGTGACTTCTGCTACAAAGTGTCATTTAGCAATTATTAGTGTGAGGAAAGGGATATCTAGTGTAGTTAGGGTACTATTTTCCACTATAGTTAGATTTAATAATCTAGTTTCTGTAGGGAAAGTGTTAAGTGTAAGGGGACCGTAGTGTAGTGTAGGGTTAACTGACTCTGACTGCTATGGCAGGGTGACAAAACCCTTCCATGTCAGGGTGACCGCTATAGAGAAAAGATTGTTTCTCTTAGGTCACTTTCAGAGCAGGGATATGGCTTCTCGCCTGTGAGCATGCTTTTTGCTGCAGGCGTTTATAGGGCTTTTTTGAGGAGATGTTTGGAGTCAGGCATGACATCTGAACATCTGTGTAGGGGTATATATACATACATACACCCATGTCTGTATATATACACATACACATATATAGGTGTGAAAGTAGCAGAAACATATACTTGTGCTAATTAAATAATTAACAGGCATATGTCTCCGCTCCTATCACACCTATATATGTGTATGTGTATAAATACATACAAGTGTGTGTGTATATATACCCCTATACAGAAGTTCAGATGTTTTGCCTGCCTCCAAAGACCCACAAAAAATGCCCAAAAAAACGCCAGCTACAAAAACGCCCAGGTGTGTTTTTGCAGCTGGCGGTTTTTTTGGGCATTTTTTTGGGGTCTTTGGAGGCAGGCAAAACATCTGAACTTCTGTATAGGGTTATATATATATATACACACACACTTATATGTATTTTTACACATACACATATATAGGTGTGATAGGAGCGGAGACATATTGGGGTTCATTATTTCATTAGCGCAAGCATAGTGTTCTGCTACTTTCACACCTATATATGTGTATGTGTATAGATACAGACATGGGTGTATGTATATATACCCCTACACAGAAGTTCAGATGTTTTGCCTGCCTCCAAAGTCCCCCAAAAAATGCCCAAAAAAACACTTGCTACTAAACCGGCAAGGTGTGAAAATAGCGGAGACATATCCCTGTTCTATATTGATTCTAATACATACAATCTTTTTTTTTCTGGTTCTGGACATGCTACAGAGCTGAAACTTCACAGGTACACTTTTTAGACCCACCAGACACTAAATCAAAAGAATTTTTTTTTTTTTTTTTTTAATAATTGGCTCTCTATCAAAATGACAATTTTTAAGAACTTTTTTTTGTGTGATTAATAGTCCCTGGGGCATGACCCAGAACCCTAGGCACTTTTTAGGGGCATTTATTGAGTTTTAGGGCTTCAAAATGGTGTTTTTTGATTACCGAAGTTTGGGTCCCATTGATTTCAATGGGGTTCTGAAATCCGGGCCGAACTTTCGGGAAGTTCGAATGTTCTGGCCGAACCAAACTTTTGAAAAGTTCGATCATCCCTAGTCAGGACCCTCCATTCAGCCTCCTTAGCATCTTCTCTTTCAATATAGAGCAGTACATCTGTGAATTCATGATACCATCAACGAAATGCAACTCCCCAACACCAGCAGCACTCCTGCAGCCCCACAGAAGGGCACTGCCCCCCACCATGTTTCACTGTAGGCACCATGCATTTTTCTTGTACTTCTCACTTTTGCAACGCCATACAGTTTTGAAGCCATTAAATCCAAAAACATTTATCTTGGTCTCATCACTCCAGAGTACAGCGTCCCAGTAGTCTTCTTCTTTTTCAGCATGGCACCCGGCAAATTATAGGCAGGCTTTTTTGTGCATGCTTTACAAGAGGCTTCCTTCGTGATTGACACCCATGTATGCCGTTCCTCTGCACTGTACGCTGTATTGTGTCACAGAAAATAATCCACCCAGTTTGGCTTTCTGCTTCTTTAGCTAACTGCAGTGAACTTACATGGCAATTTTCTTCAACCCTTCTCATCAGAAAACGCTCCGGTCGAGGTGGTAACTTCCTTGGACAGCCTTGACGTCTCTGTGAGATGGTTGCAGTTCCATCTTTGCTAAATTTTTGTATCACTTTTACTACAGTATTCTGACTGATGAGTAAAGCTGTGCTGATCTTCTTGTAGCCTTGACCTTTCTTGTGTACAGAAATTATTTTCTTTCTCAGGCCATGTGACATTTCTCTTCCATGTGGTGCTTGGTGCTCCATTGCTGACAGCATGAAATGGGAGGGGGTTTTCTTTGTAAAGTAACGCCCTTTTATAATCAACTGTCTGCTGGACACATGTTTAACCACTTACCGACCTCCTGCTGCAGATATACTGCGGCAGGCCTGCTCGGCTGTGCGAAAAGTGAAAAATATTGTTTCTTTTTTTTCCAGAATTATCACATTTTTTGTTTATAGCACAATAAATAAAAATCGCACAGGGGATCAAATACCACCAAAAGAAAGCTCTATTTGTAGGAAAAAAAGGACATTAATTTTATTTAGGCACAGTGTCGCATGACCGCGCAATTGTCCATTAAAGTAACGCAGTCCTGAATCGCAAAAAAATGGCCTGGTCATTAAGGGGGCGAATCCTTCCGGTCCAGAAAGGGTTAATGAATAATTAGACTCGCCTGTAGTTGAATACTTTTTTTTTTAAAATCAAACAGGTTTTTATTGTAAAAAATAAAGAGGAGATACAACCATATATAAGGCTATGATATTATGGTACAATCTCTAACAACCATGTTTTGGAGCAGTTTAGACAGATATGCTTTACATTATAGCAAACAGGTCCATAGCAGCTATTATCTCGCCATTAACAAGCAGTATTAACTGTAATTTTGGAATCCCATGCATTATCTTGTAGTTATATAACAATCACCCATAAGGCGTGCCCAAATATGAGTTAGTTTCGGATGACTAATGTACCCGTGCAGGTCTTGCCAGACATTGCATCAGCCGCATCTGCACTAGTTCTTGAAGACTGAGACCTGGGGTGTCAAGCCATGGTGCCCATCATTTTTAAAATTTGCCCAAACATCCTCTACGTTGATATACAAATTTTTCAAAGACAAGTGCATGTCCCATATTTGTCACCCATTGCTGAGAGGAGGGGGAACCCGGGGTTTTCCATTGTACCAACAACACTCTACGGGCCTGAAAGAAAGGTCCAGTAAAAGCTACTTGAGTGTGTTCTTCCAAGATGATGTCATTAAGGATGCTCAATAAACCATATTTAGGATCGAGTGGCACTTTAGTCTGGAACACCCTGTTAAGAGTGTTTATAACTTCTGTCCAATAGCAGTGGAGCTTAGGACATTGCCACAGCAAATTAATGAGATACCCGCTGTCCCTTTGACATTTGTAGCAGACAGGATCTGCATTGACTCCCAAATAATGAAGCTTGGTAGGGGTATAATGTACTCTCAAAATGATATAGAGTTGGGATAATCTCTTTGAGGAAATCACAGAACTTGTTACAACTGCTTGCAGGGCCTCATTCCACTGGTCCCCTGACAGTGTACCTACATCTTCTCTTTTTGTTGCACCCCAGAATGATGATTGTCATGGAGTGCATTCAGTAAGATTCTATAGCAATGAGATATAAGGCCTTTGGCATTCGTTACTGAGGAGAGAAGATGAAATAAAGCTGTGGGTGACCGAGTCCATTGTGTGTTGCGTCCCTGAGCTCTGTCTGTGTTGCAATTGGATATAGGGAAAATGCATATATCTAGGGGGAGAGAAACTCTCCTGTAAATTTGGAAGGATATTAGGGATCCCTGGTGGAAATTTTGATTTGGGTGAGTCACACCGCGTGTTATCCATCTACCACTATACTGCAACTTGGTCAGTTCCTCATACCTCTAGTTACCCCATATTGGACTGTATGATGTAAACCCCTCCACGTTTTGTAATTGTTGGACCTTATTCCACGTTTTTTGCAAAAAAATGATAGGTGGGAAAATACTTGTGAGGCTTAGCAAACTCCACCGTCTCCAGCCCCTCAGGGATAGAGGCTACTTTAGTAAGCTGCAGCATAATGCTCGTGGCAGAAGATAAGGAGCCTACTGTAGCGGTGGAGATTGGATGGAATGTCCCAACCAGATGCTGCATCTGAGAAGCAATAAAACATAGCCATGGATTGGGAAGTGCCAGACCTCCCACGCATTTTGGTTTTTGTAGTTTGTTCTAATTTAATTCTTGGGGGGGGGCGACTATTCCAAATCAGAGACCGTTAAATGGACGGCGTTATTTGAAATGTTTTGAGGAGTATAACCACTGGAGAATTATGAAGATGGTATAACAATTGAGACATCAGAATCATCTTAATTAGATTGACTCTACCTGCTTCTGACAGTTTCAGTTTACTCCAGGTGTTCACTTTATCCCTAAATTGGGCTAGTAAAGGGTGTATGTTTAATTGACTATAATCCAATAGATTAGGGGATATATGGATTCCCAAATATTTTAAGGAATTAACCCTTGGGACTGGGCAGGTTGTTGACACCAGCTGCCCTGATCCGTTATCCAGCAGCATCAAAGCCGACTTCATCCAACTAATGGTAAGGCCGGAGAAATGACCAAATTCCACAATTATGCTCAGGACAGCCTCCAACGATCGGGTGGTGTCTCCCAAAAGTAGTAACATGTCATCAGCATATAACATTATTTTTTCGTGCAAGTCTCCATACCTGAACCTGCCAACAATCTCCAGACTAGTGCGGACCAGGGCAGGCTCAATTGCTATTGCAAACGGCAATGGGGACAGGGGACAACTCTGTCTAGTGCCCCGACCCAAGGCAAAAGCTGGTGAAGTCCTGTCTGCACATCTAATAGCCGCCCTGGGGGCACTATAAAGCAACCTAACCCATGCTATAAACCGGTTTCCAAAGCCAAATTTAGCCAGAACTGCCCACAGATATTGCCATTCGACACTGTTGAATGCTTCATTAGCATCCAGTGACAATAATGCTCTCTGGCCCATATTATCCGCTGGTGTTTGCATGTTTAGGAACAGCCGTCTGAGATTTACAGCGTTGAATTTAAGTGGCATAAATCCGGCTTGATCAGGATGTATAATATTAAGAGTGGCTTTGTTTAAGCGAGTAGCCAGTATTTTAACTAGGATTTTAATGTGACTCTGCAGTAAAGAGATGGGTCTATAGGACCCTGGATCCAGGGGTCCTTTCCCAGTTTCAAGAGCAGAACCACATTGGTTCTTGCCATAGCAGATGTGGAAGGATGGCCCCCCCATACTCTGCATAAACCTCCATTTGGATTCCCGAATCCCCTGGAGCCTTGTATTTAGGAAATTAGGAAGCAACCATTTGTAACTCCTCTAATATCAAAGAGGCGTCCAAGCTCCGCCTCTGGTCAGGAGACAGTGTGGGAAGTGCTATGTTATCTAAATAGGCATATAAGTCCTCCTCAAGAAATTGGTTTCTGGGACTGGTACAACGTGGAATAAAAATCGCCCAGTTCTGTAGTAATTTGCTTGGGATGATTAACTATGCAACCCCCCACTGTACTAATGGGCCCTATAGTTGGAGAGGACTGTTGGGATTGAGCTATCTTGGCAAATAGATGACCTGTCTTTTCACCCTCCTCGCTTTTTTCCACGTCTGTGGATTTCAACAGGTCCAGGGAATCCTGGGCCACTATCCATTTGTCCCTGGTGGACACAGTGGAGGAAGTGACATATTGCAGCTCTAATTGTCGCACCTGGCCTTCCACGCGCTGAATAAGTTCAGAGCAAGAGTGTTTGACTGCATTAATTTCTGAGATAAACACCCCATGAAGATAGGCTTTAAACGCCTTCCATCTCAGAAGCACGTCCCCTGATTGGGCATGGGTCATAAAGAATGAGTGTATCTGTGCCATGATACGCTCCTGCGAAGGGAACAGTTTCAGCCAGAAAGCATTCAATTTCCATGGGGCCCAGTGGAGAGTGATCAGACACCCCTCTTGCTAGGTATTCAATACAGAATACATAAGAAGCGACCTGGGTGTTACCAACACACAGGTCTATTCTAGAGAGTGACCCATGGTTTTAGAGAAACATGAGAATTGCTTGTCAAGGGGATATTTAAGACGCCACATGTCTATCCATCCCACTTCTGTCAAGATTTTACTTAAAGCTGTAATCCTGCCCCCATTAGCTCCACATATGGGTGGGTGTCTATCTAGATTAGAGTCTAAGTAGCAATTAAAGTCACCCATAATCAATAGCAGAGTGTCAGGTTTATCAGCCAGATACGACATGAGCTCCATCAGCACTCCTCCCGAAAACGGACGAGGGCTATATTTAAATGCCATTACTTCAGTAAGAAGAAACAGATTGCAATAAATTAACACATATCGACCCAAAGGGTCTACTTTGGAGTCCAATTTGCGTAATGTCAGCACCCCATGTATCAAGACGCTCACACCCTGCGAATTAACTGTGTGCGTAGAGTGGTATTGCTTAAGTGTCCATGAGTAGTTAAGACATGACAATGAGTCAGGTGGGTCTCCTGGAGCCACACTATGGCTGGTTGGAATTTGCGTAAAACAGAAAGATATCATGGTCCTTTTAAGGGGATCATGAACCCCCCGGACGTTCCAGGACACCACAGGTCAGCCATGGAGATACCAAAATATCATCTTATGTAGAGATATACCCCTTTGAGCATCATGGTATACATTTTTTAAGACCCTCACAGGTAGCAGTTCAGTCTTACACATATTGTTTGGTTTTCCTAAATGTAGGTAGAAAATAAAGCAATAATGCAGAGGTCCGTGCCGGCAATCTGTGGAAGTAAAGAAAAAAATGCCTCTGGAGGGCATCGCATACAAACAGTGGAGCACTGTACATTGTAGCAGTCCAGTGCCTCTGGCAACTGCATCCCTACTATATGGTAGAAATAGACAATAATCAGAGCCTGCCTAACCGAGGCTGGCGTGTCAACCATCATCAACATGACAAACGAAGTCTTGAAGTTTGCAACAAGAAAAAAAGAGGGAAAAATAAAACAAAGGCAAAACAAAAAGGGGTTAATCTCTGAATCAGAGAGCTAACCATCCTTCCGTGGTAGTAGTAGGTAAACATTTGAAAAGCTCAGTCGTGGTAAAATTAGCTCTCTGCATGCCACTAGGTTAGTGGCCCTCCGGTATCAAGGGGAACGGGTAGAAGGGACATAGCCAGAAAGGTTGTATATGTGCAGTACCCTGCCCATGGCTCCAACGTCAGTCAACCATCCTCCCCATCATTGCGATGACTCCTCAGATGTTGCTCACTATGATCTAGCCAGGTGGCTGTGTCTATAGCGGATTCAAAAAAGTGGGTATGACCCTGGGCAGGGACTCTTAGCCTAGCAGAATATAGCATTTCATAGGGTAATTGTCAACGGATTAGATGTTTTTTTTCACATCTTGTAACTTGGCCCTTCTGCATTGAACCTCAGGAAGAAGTCGGGATAGAGAAAAGTCAAGAATACTTTCATCTCATTGTATTGTATATTAGCCTTCTCTCTGGCCAAACAAAGTATAATTCCCCTATTTCTGTAGTTCAGCATACGTGCCAACATGGAGCGAGGAGGATTTCCAGGTGGTAACGGTGTGGGTAGCGTGCGATTTGCCCTTTCCACCGCATAAAGGGGAGTAAAGACCTCTTTGCCAAACATCTTTATTAGCCATTTGTCCACAAAGGTTGTGTTGTCTCATCCCTCCACCTTCTCAGGGAGCCCCATGATACGTACGTTATTTTTCGGCTGAGACAGTTTTCAATATCATCCACTCATGCATTTACAGCAGAGACCTGCTGTGCCGCCATATTGGCATTTTGTGCAATAGGGAGGAGCTGGTCTTCCAAATCGCTTATTCTGCCCTCCACTGCAGTGGTGCGCTCTCTAATTTTTTGTAAGTCCTGATGGAGGATGGAAACTTCCTCACGCAGACCCCCAAAGCTTTCTTTCAGGTTTTCTACTGATGCTGTGCATTTCTGAACAGCCTGGAGGATTACACTTAGGGTAGGCTGTATTTGCTCATCCTCGCCCAGATACCACTTGTTCTTCTTCCAGCTCTTGAGCTCCCTCCAGCCGACTCTCCCTCTTCAAGGCCTCAGCCCCATCCACACATCTAGGCTCTGGGGCCTGTGTAGAATCCAGCCTCCCCGAGGTCTGTGACTCCACTTTGCTGGATAATTTTTGTGTGAAATATAACATCTCTCAGGAGGTCTTTCCCAGATTGTTTGGGGGCCCTGGGGTGCCACTTACAGTGTCCTTGGGCTT
This sequence comes from Pelophylax lessonae, assembly GCF_965119305.1. NCBI lineage: Eukaryota > Metazoa > Chordata > Amphibia > Anura > Ranidae > Pelophylax > Pelophylax lessonae. The sequence continues at coordinate 154,653,589 of NC_138771.1, forward strand.
CTCCCTGCCGCATGGGAGATGCTGCTGCAGAGGCTGGCGGGCGCCATCTTGGATGTCTGATACCGCCAAGGCCACTGCGTTTTCCCGGCCTTTCTGGTCATCATACGGGCAGCTGGTACATGTGGTGTTGCACAATAGCGTGCTGCCCGCTGCGCTCCTGTGGGCATGGCCAAAAAAAGGGTGTGGTCAATAGTAGGGGTGACCAAAAGTGGGTGTTTTTTCATGGTCCATTGTATAGACAAAATAGGGCCTTGGAGTACACTAAAAACATTGTTGGAGTAAACTAAACCCAAACGGGACCAGGAATGATAGCCCCTTGCCCCCTCCCCCAACAAGTATCAGCATCAGCAATAACCCCACCAAGCGTAAATGCCAGAATGGCAAAAATAACCCCTGGCATGGAACAAAAATAAAATACATGCTCAGCCTAGTACAATACTTAGCCCCAATCACAGAAGAAAAATTAACACATAGCACAACACTTAACCATCAGCATGGTAAAATAATACACCCACAGCACTGCACAACCATATACCTCCAACAATGCACAATAATTAACCCCTTTGCATGGCACAACCATTAACTCCCAGCAAGGCACAATAATAAACCCCAGCATGGCATAGTAACTCCCAGCACTGAAATAAACCCCAGAATTGTGCATTAATAATCCCCAGAACTACACAATGATTAACCTCCAGGAGTATAGCAGCCAGTGTGCCCCCTTCAGTATGTAGTGGAGCAGTGTGCAGTGGGGGCAGTGAGCAGTATTCAGTATGTAGTTGGGCAGTATGGAGTGGGCCAGTATTTAGTGGGGCAGTGCACAGTATGTATCTGTGGCAGTATGCAGTGAGAAGTATGTAGTGGGGGCAGTACATAGTGATTGCAGTACATAGTGGGCGCAGTGAGCAGTATGTAGTGATTGAGCTATGTAGTGGGGGCAGTGAGCAGTATGTAGTGGGGAAAGTACATAGTGGGGGCAATATTAAGTGGGGGCAGTGTGTGTGGCACCCCTGAGAGCAGATCCCAGCTGTGTGTGCAGATTAGGGAGCTCAAGCAATAAAGATGGAGGGACCTCATGGCTGCAGGCAAAGACACCTGAGGCTGCCATCTCGACTCCTCTCCTTCAGCCATAGAGAGCACCAATAAAAGAAAATATAGGAACCCAATCAGTCCTAAACCCACGCAAATCAAAAACCCAAAACAAAATAAACTACAATAAAGAGCTGCGTGTTGTAAAGTGTAAAAAAAAACTATACCATTGAAAAAAAACAAAGAAACCACACTCTTACATATCACCATAGTGAATAAACAATGTTGAATAGACAAATAATTAAATACGTCTTAATTTAAATGATAAAAAAATACATAAAAATTGTGAAGTCCATATATAATCCCACACGTGAATAGCGTTTTCAGTGAGTATAGGAGGGGTTCCTCTCCACCAGCATGCAGATGCACTAAGCACTCACCAGACTTAATTGACCCCTATTACAGGGAGTCAAATTGCGCATATGGGAAAATCCAAGATTTCATACATGAGGTCACAGGAATGATTTCAAACCGCTGCTGTCATCCATTCAATATGTATATAAATAGCTTTTTCAAAGCTCCAGTGTTGCCATATAGAGAGGGAGAGGAAGAAACACTCTCATGGTGCAGTATATAAAATCATTTATTTTAAAAAGAAGGTTGTATTGCACTTACATCAAAGAAGACAGGGATCAGCATTTATTGTATAGGAATCGCTGGTTTGTGCTCCACCTGCGTTCCAGCTGACCAGAAATGACGTATCTCAAACACCACCTTTTTTTTTTTTTTTTTTAAATCTTAGCACCAATGTGTGAGTCAGCCACACACCTCGCCCACCAGCTCGATCGGCCCAGGAGAATCTACTTTTTTACAGGCATATGAGAGTCCTTATGGGCTGCCAGTCCTAGGCAGCTAATGGTTGGGCACTGCAGCCAGAGACAAAGTCAGATGCTGCTCATGCCAGTTCTCCTTGCAACCCGATAGAGTAGTGGACTGCCTATAGCCTATGGGTGGCTGTGGCAAAATAATGGGGGTACTATGGAGGTGCCCAAGCACCCACCTTGTACTGCTCCTGGTCATGCAAATTGGATGTGGTGAAAACCGCATCCAATTCGCACATATGTGAACCCGGCCCAAGACTTTGATTGGAGTGTATTCATTTTTGCAACATGGTCTTAAATATATGTGTGCAAATTAACAAAGCTTGGTTGCAATCAATGGCCTTCATTTGTGGGGGTATTTTGTAGTATACCCCTCACATTTTTGTAATTATTTTATATCTTTTTATGTGACAACACTGAAGAAATTACACCTTGCTACAATGTAAAGTAAAGAGTGTACAGCTTGTATAACAGTGTAAATTTGCTGTCCCCTCTAAATAACTCAACACACAGCCATTAATGTCTAAACCGCTGGCAACAAAGGGGAGTACACCCCTAAGTGAAAATGTCCAAATTGGGCCCAATTAGCTATTTTCCCTCCCTGGTGTCATGTGACTCATTAGTGTTACAAGGTCTCAGGTGTGATTGGGGAGCAGGTGTGTTAAATTTGGTGTTATCGCTCTCCCTCTCTCATACTGGTAACTGGAAGTTCAACATGGGACCTCATGGCAAAGAACTCTCTGGGGATCTGAAAAATAGAATTGTTGCTCAACATAAAGATGGCCTAGGCTATAACAAGTTTTTCAAGACCCTGAAACTGAGCTGCAGAATGGTGGCCAAGACCATACAGCGGTTTAACAGGACAGGTTCCACTCAGAACAGGCCTTGCCATGGTCGACTAAAGAAGTTGAGTGAACGTGCTCAGTGTAATATCCAGAGGTTGTCTTTGGGAAATAGACGTATGAGTGCTGCCAGCATTGCTTTAGAGGTTGAAGGGGTGGGGGGTCAGCCTGTCAGTGCTCAGACCATAAGCTGCACACTGCATCAAATTGGTCTGCATGGTTGTCATCCCAGAAGGAAGCCTCTTCTAAAGATGATGCACAAGAAAGCCTGCAGTTTGCTGAAGACAAGCAGACTAAGGATATGGATTACTGGAACCATGTCCTGTGGTCTGATGAGACTAAGATAAACTTATTTAGTTCAGATGGTGTCAAGCGTGTGTCGTGGCAACCAGGTGAGGAGTACAAAGACAAGTGTGTTTTTCCTACAGTCAAGCATGGTGGTGGGAGTGTCATGGTCTGGGGCTGCATGAGTGCTGCCGGCACTGGAGAGCTACAGTTCATTGAGGGAACCATGAATGCCAACATGTACTGTGACATACTGAAGCAGTGCATGATGTCCTCCCTTCAGAGACTGGGCCGCAGGGCAGTATTCCAACATAACGACCCCAAACACACCTCCAAGACGACCACTGCCTTGCTAAAGAAGGTGAGGGAAAAGGTGATGGACTGGCCAAGCATGTTTCCAGACCTAAACCCTATTGAACATCTGTGGGGCATCCTCAAACAGAAGGTGGATGAGCACAAGGTCTCTAACATCCACCAGCTCTGTGATGTCATCATGGAGGAGTGGAAGAGGATTCCAGTGGCAACCTGTGAAGCTCTGGTGAACTCCATGCCCAAGAGGGTTAAGGCAGTGCTGGAAAATAATGGTGGCCACACAAAATATTGACACTTTGGGCCCAATTTGGACATTGTCACTTAGGGGTGTACTCACTTTTGTTGCCAGCGGTTTAGACATTAATGGCTGTGTTGAGTTATTTTGAGGGGACAGTAAATTTACACTGTTATACAAGCTGTACACTCACTACTTTACATTGTAGTAAAGTGTCATTTCTTCAGTGTTGTCACATGAAAAGATATAAAATATTTACAAAAATGTGAGGGGTGTACTCACTTTTGTGAGATACTGTATAATAGAAACGTCATAATTGGCCTGAATGGCAAGTAATTAAAATGCAACTAAGGGCAAACTTTTTTTTGGATAGAGTGGAGAGGGATCAGAACATTTTTATTGCAGTCTGTGCCCCCTGTAATGGAGATTCTCCCTTTACTTGTTCTGTTTACCATTATCATTATCATTAACAGTGAAAGTAAAAGAGAATCCCAAATGTAGGCTGTCCCCAGATCAGTAATATTGTGGACACTAGTTCTGGTGATGTGCGGGACCCCAAGGAATTCCCTTTAATTTGCAGGGATTTCCTCTCACTTCCTGTTTGGATATGGGACAGGAAGTGAAGAGAAATCTCTGCAATGGGACACAGATGGCGGGAAAGAAATCTGACAGAGGCTGTAACCCTTCATTACTCCATCTAAAATCAAAGTGCTACTTGAAAAGCAGAGTGTACTTTGCTTTGAGGTGTTTCTGCCTATTATATAATTTTGGTGACTGTATGGGAGGTTGTATATCTATCTATGTGCAATCTATGAGTAATAAAGCGAAGAGTCATCTATCTCCTGTGTGAGAAAGGTGAAGAGGCAGGAAGTGTATCTAAACCTGTCCCCGCCCCTTCCCCTTCCTCCTAACCCCCCTCAGCTCAACTATCAGAACAACAGCGTCCCGTCACACAACCCCGCCCTATTCTCACTTTTGCGCAATGAGAGTGCAGAAAAACAAGTTTTCTCCCCGCCCCTCCGCCGCTAACCATTCAGCTAGTTAGAAATGCAGGGGGTGGAGCCTAAGCCCGCCCCTACACAGCACGTGTGTGTTACCGAGTTGGGAGTGGGAGTGACAGCTGTGGACTCGGGAGTCGGCATGGAGGGGAACAGCAAGGGAAGGAGGAGGGAGTCCGAGGTGAGCCGGGTATGACCGCCAGGGGGGATAGCACCCCCTTCTGGAGGGGGACTGGTAGCACTGAGTGCCTAGGAACGGGTGTGTGTGCCAGCCATGGGGCTCATAACAATGAGCGAGCCGGGAGCTTACAGACAACTGCCACCCTGTTCTCACAGGAGGAGGGCGGGGTGAGCAGAGGACAGCATGGGTGTTCTATGGAGCAGTGAGTGAAGGTGTCTTCCATGGCATCCAATCACAGTATAGAACGAACGAAGGGATTTGATTGGATGATCGATTGCTCCTTTGGTGAATCCATGATCTTCTCAGCTATAGAGCCCAAAGATCTACCCCCCTCCCCCAGCTATAGAGCCCAAAGATCTACCCCCCTCCCCCAGCTATAGATCCCAAAGATCTACCCCCCCCCTCCCAGCTATAGAGCCCAAAGATCTACCCCCCCCTCCCAGCTATAGAGCCCAAAGATCTACCCCCCCCCTCCCAGCTATAGAGCCCAAAGATCTACCCCCCCCAGCTATAGAGCCCACAGGACCTCCTGTCCCCCATCATCACTCAGCTATAGAGCCCACAGGACTTCCTGTCCCCCATCATCACCCAGCTATAGAGCCCACAGGACTTCCTGTCCCCCATCATCACCCAGCTATAGAGCACACAGGACTTCCTGTCCCCCATCATCACCCAGCTATAGAGCACACAGGACTTCCTGTCCCCCATCATCACCCAGCTATAGAGCACACAGGACTTCCTGTCCCCCATCATCACCCAGCTATAGAGCCCACAGGACTTCCTGTCCCCCATCATCACCCAGCTATAGAGCACACAGGACTTCCTGTCCCCCATCATCACCCAGCTACAGAGCACACAGGACTTCCTGTCCCCCATCATCGCCCAGCTATAGAGCCCACAGGACTTCCTGTCCCCCATCATCACTCAGCTATAGAGCCCACAGGACTTCCTGTCCCCCATCATCACCCAGCTATAGAGCACACAGGACTTCCCGCCCCCATCATCACCCAGCTATAGAGCCCACAGGACTTCCTGTCCCCCATCATCACTCAGCTATAGAGCCCACAGGACCCCCCCCCCCCATCATCACCCAGCTATAGAGCCCACAGGACCCCCCCCCCCCCATCATCACTCAGCTATAGAGCCCACAGGACTTCCTGTCCCCCCATCATCACCCAGCTATAGAGCCCACAGGACTTCCTGTCCCCCCATCATCACCCAGCTATAGAGCCCACAAGACTTCCCGTCCCCCATCTTCACCCAGCTATAGAGCCCACAGGACTTCCCGTCCCCCATCTTCACCCAGCTATAGAGCCCACAGGACTTCCCGTCCCCCATCATCACCCAGCTATAGAGCCCACAGGGGTCTACCTGTCCCCCTTTTTTTTGGCATATGAGTACCGCTGGTTTAGTTTTTCTTTTTCTGTACTACACATGAGCGAGTGGGTCCCCATAGATACTTCCTAGATTTAAGTGGATACATGCTTTCCTTTCTTTCTTCTTTTTTGTGAATCAGTGCCTTACCCTGCCATGTCAGAGAACAGAGGTGTCACCGTAAGCCCACAATGTTTCACTGGAGGCCCCTGCCATGTCCGAGAACGGAGGTGTCACCCTACGCTGACAATGCTTCACTGGAGGCCCCTGCCATGTCAGAGAACAGAGGTGTCACACTACGCTCACAATGCTTTGCTGGAGGCCCCTGCCATGTCAGAGAACAGAAGTGTCACCCTATGCCTACACTGTTTCACTGGAGGCCCCTGCTATGTCAGAGAACAGACGTGTCACACTACGCTCACACTGCTTCACTGGAGACCCCTGCCATGTCAGAGAACAGAGGGTCTCGCAATGCTTCGCTGGAGGCCCCCGGCCATGTCAGAGAACGGAGGTGTCATCCTACGCTCACAATGCTTCACTGTGGGCCCCTGCCATGTCAGAGAACGGAGGTGTCACACTACGCTCACAATGCTTCACTGTGGGCCCCTGCCATGTCAGAGAACGGAGGTGTCACACTACGCTCACAATGCTTCACTGGAGGCCCCTGTCATGTCAGAGAACAGAGGTGTCACACTACGCTCACAATGCTTCACTGGAGGCCCCTGCCATGTCAGAGAACAGAGGTGTCACCCTACGCTCACAATGCTTCACTGGAGGCCCCTGTCATGTCAGAAAATGGAGGTGTCACACTACGCTCACAATGGCTCACTGGAGGCCCCTGTCATGTCAGAGAACAGAGGTGTCATCCTACGCTCACAATGCTTCACTGGAGGCCCCTGCCATGTCAGAGAACAGAGGTGTCACACTATGCTCACAATGCTTCACTGGATGCCCCTGCCATGTCAGAGAACAGAGATGTCACACTACGCTCACAATGCTTCACTGTGGGCCCCTGCCATGTCAGAGAACGGAGGTGTCACACTACGCTCACAATGCTTCACTGGAGGCCCCTGCCATGTCAGAGAACAGAGGTGTCCCACTACGCTCACAATGCTTCACTGGAGGCCCCTGCCATGTCAGAGAACGGAGGTGTCACACTATGCTCACAATGCTTCACTGGAGGCCCCTGCCATGTCAGAAAATGGAGGTGTCACACTACGCTCACAATGGCTCACTGGAGGCCCCTGCCATGTCAGAGAACAGAGGTGTCACACTACGCTCACAATGGCTCACTGGAGGCCCCTGCCATGTCAGAGAACAGAGGTGTCACCCTATGCTTACAATGCTTCACTGGAGGACCCTACCATGTCAGAGAACAGAGGTGTCACCCTACGCTGACAATGCTTCACTGGAGGCCCCTGCTATGTCAGAGAACAGAGGTGTCCCACTACGCACACAATGCTTCACTGTGGGCCCCTGCTATGTCAGAGAACAGAGGTGTCCCACTACGCACACAATGCTTCACTGTGGGCCCCTGCCATGTCAGAGAACAGAGGTGTCACACTACGCTCACAATGCTTCACTGGAGGCCCTGCCATGTCAGAGAACAGAGGTGTCACACTACGCTCACAATGCTTCACTGGAGGCCCCTGCCATGTCAGAGAACGGAGGTGTCACACTACGCTCACAATGCTTCACTGTGGGCCCCTGCCATGTCAGAGAACAGAGGTGTCACCCTACGCTCACAATGCTTCACTGGAGGCCCCTGCCATGTCAGAGAACAGAGGTGTCACACTACGCTCACAATGCTTCACTGGAGGCCCCTGCCATGTCAGAGAACGGAGGTGTCACACTATGCTCACAATGCTTCACTGTGGGCCCCTGCCATGTCAGAGAACAGAGGTGTCACCCTACGCTCACAATGCTTCACTGTGGGCCCCTGCCATGTCAGAGAACAGAGGTGTCACCCTACGCTCACAATGCTTCACTGGAGGCCCCTGCCATGTCAGAGAACGGAGGTGTCACACTATGCTCACAATGCTTCACAGAAGTGCTAACAACTGAGCCACTGTGCTGCACAGGTCACTAGTGGTGCACACATGCTGTATTAGACTAATATCCAATAGCAGGCATGTACAGTCATGGCCAAAAATATTGGCACCCCCACATTTCTGTCAGATAATGCATCACTTCACCCAGAAAATGATTGCAATTACAAATGTTTAGGCATTCTCATGTTTATTTCTTTTGTTTGTATTGGTATGACACAAAATAATGGGAAAACAAAAAGCCAAATCTGACACATTCCATGCAGAAATTCAAAAATGGACTGGACAAATTTTTTGGCACCCTCAATGAAAATTTGGTAGCACAATCCTTGGAAAAAATAACTAAAATCAATGGCTTCCTGTAACCATCAATGAGTCTCTTATACCTCTCTACTGGGATATTGGACCACTCTTCTTTCACCAACTGCTCCAAGTCTCATATTGGAAGGGTTCCTTTTCCCAACTGCTCCAAGTCTCATATTGGAAGGGTTCCTTTTCCCAACTGCGGTTTTGAGATCTCTCCCCAGGTGCTCTATGGGATTTGGGTTTGGATTCATTGCTGTCCAGTTCAGTACTCTCCAGCGCTTTGTCTTCTACCACCTCTGGGTGCTTTCTGACGTATGCTTTGGGTCATTGTCCTGCTGTAAGACCCAGGACCTAGTCTTCAGATTTCATAATGCACATGGTCAAGACATCCAGTGCCTGAAGCAGCAAAGCAACCCCCAAAACCTCAGTGAACCTCCACCATGTTTGACTGTAGGGACCGTATTCATTTCTTTAAAGGCCTTATTTATTTTTCTGAAACCAGTAGAAATTTTGTTTCTTCAGTCCACACCACAGCACATTCTCCCAAAAGGATTTTGACTTCCTCTGGTAAGTTCTGGAAAACTCCAATCTGGCTTTTTTCTGTTTCTGTGGTAGCAGTGGGGTCCTCCTGGGTCTCCCTTTTCATTCAAATGGGGACGTATAGTGGGAGCTGACACACTTGTACCCTGTGCCTGAAGGTCCGCTTAAATTTGTCTGGAAGCTGATCAAGGTTCTTCACCCACCATTCAAACAATCCTTTGTTGCAATCTTTGATTTTTCTCTTTCATCCTTGTCCATGGAGATTAGCTACAGTACCATGGGCTGTAAGCTTCTTGACAATGTTGTGCACAGTGAAGACCAAAACATTAAAATCTCTGGAGATGGACTTGTATCCTTGAAATTGTCTATGCTTTTCCAAAATTTCTGTTCTCCAATCCTTTTTTGCTCTTTCTCTCTCCATGCTTCGTGTGGCACACAGGGGCACACAACAGAAAGGATGAATCAAATTTTTACCATTTTAACTGGCTGCCAGTGTGATTTTCTATATTGTTAATTGATACTGGTGAGCTTAATTACAAATTATAGGAGCATCACAAACTTGGAATGCAATTATTTCATACAATTTTTAGAAGGTGCTATTTTTGGAGTTTTGCATGGAATGTGTCAGATTTGGCTTTTTTTTTTTTTCTACACTTTTTTTTGTGTCCTACCAATACAAACAAAAAAAAAAACATGAGAATGCCTAAATATTTGTCATTGCAACAATTTTCGTGGTGAAGTGGTGCAATTTCTGACAAATGCCAGGGTGCCAATATTTTTGGCCATGACTGTATTCTTATAACCACTTATGTTTTAAAATAATGATATGATTCCTAATCAAATGTGATACAAATTTGTAATTATGATACAAATTGTAATTCCCTTTGATTTTAAAGTGGTTCTAAAGGTAAATAAATGGTGTTTACCTTTTTAATGCATTCTCTGCATTAAGGTTTAAAAAATGTTGATAGCAGCTTCTACCCCCCCCCCACCTTTTTTAGATATCAGGTAGTGCAGGTTTAGCAATTATCGACGCAAAGCCCATCTTTTATGGATAGATCTGATCCTTTTTAAAGCCTAACTGCAGTAAAAAATAAAAGCACAACGGACAAAAACGTACTTGTAACGTGTTCCTTGTGCTGATTCCTCTTCTGTTAGTTGAAATCCTATCCATCATCTCCAGTCCCACTACCACCACTGTAATCTTTCAGTGCAGCTGGCATTATTAGAACCATGGGAGGTGTTATTTGCTGTCATTGAGAGTGCCTGACTATGCTCCGCCATCAGCCCAGCTTCTCCATTCATAGAAGTCGTACTACAGCTTCTGTAAATGAAATGTGATCTATGAATGGAGGATGGCTGCACGATTGAAAGGTCCAACTTCCCAATTCATAGATCATGTTTCATTATAATATCTGGTGGATCCTGCCATGAAGGTCAATGTTCAAGTACTTCCTGTTACTTGGTGACAACTGGTCTCCCTACTGTTCTTGTGCGTTGTGGTAAGAATGCTCAATTATTTTGAATGGGCTGTAAATGTACAAGAATAGACACAAAGCAGTTGCAGTGTAACACAGCGCACAGAAGTATGTTACCATGCGTTGCGGCACACTGGAACACGTAGAGTTGAAGCCATGTTGTCTTGGCACATTGAGGTGCCTTTCAAAATAAATGCCATCACAACTATCAAACAGGAGTTTGGTGCCTAGGAGTCCGATCCTGCTTAGAGATGCACCAACATTTTGGCGGTTTAAAATGGTGTTTTCTGCATTTTGCAGATAGAGAAAAGGGTGCCGGTAATGGCGCCAAGAACGCACGCAATTTTGCTGTGATTGTACCATGATGTTACTGTGCTTATGGTGTGTTTACAGGTCATGTGACTCAAAAACAGCATAAAAAAATGTGACCCAATGCATTATTGATGCGTTCTTGCTGCGTTTTCACTGCATTTCAATGGTGAGGTGAGTTTTTGGTACGTTTTTTAACTGACCAAGCAAGATTTTTAACACTACAATTTGAAGTGCAATGGACCAGTGTGAAGGCATACATCGAGTTTAAAGGGAAATATATTTCTTGAGCTTTTCTTGGCGCTAAAGGTGCACATAATGACCGACAATTCATATTCATTTAAATTCATGATATTAATTAAAAAGTTAAGTGTGTGTGTGTATATATGTATGTATGTGTGTATATATACTGTGTGTGTGTGTGTATATATGTATATATATAATGTATATATATATTTTTTTTTTTTTTTCTTTTTAAATGATCGGTCTTGGCTAAGTGCATTATAAAGTTTCGGCACCGAAATTTCCATTCAGTGCACCTCTAATCCTGCTCCATCATTTAAAGCGGAACTAAACACATCGATTCAGGCTTAGTTCACACTTGTACGATCACAGACATCGCATGTGATTTTTCACCCCATTGCTGTTGCAGATCACATGCAATGTCTGTGCAATGCAAATTCTGCCATACAAACTATGACTGAAATCACATTTGCAGAACTTTTTTTTTTTTTTTCGATACGCACTGGAATCGGATCACGTGGGGGTTCACACCTATGCGATCCAATTCCTGCACCATTTGACAATCCACTCTGGGGGTGTCATTAACTTTACCCCAGTGGTTTGCAAATGTCAGTGTGAAGCAGTGTGCGATTCAGATGCAGGAACAGGCACTTAATCGTAGGGTTTCCCGCAATGAACCAGTGTGAACTGGGACTTAACGGTTTCAAAAAACTGTTATTCTCCAGGAATGATGGGATTGCTAACTGTCACATTTGCAGCCATGTGCAGTCAGCAGTCAACAAAACTATCACTTGGCTGGTATCCTAACTGATCACATGTGCAGCCTCATGGCAGTTGCAGATCAAACCGAGGCCAAGATGGCAGCTTCCTTGCCTGAAAAGGGATAGGAGGGATTCGTTCTGCTTTAACTATCGGATGCCAGAACTTTAGTGAGGGTTAATGGCTTTGTTGTGTGATGGTTGGATGGCAAGGTGCAGGTTTTAGTGCTTTAGTAACGATGGGGAGAGGATGGCCTAACAAAGAATGAATGAGCTTCAAAACCTTGGTCCAAAGCAGGCCTGTCCTTTCCATGTGAAGAGATGAGAGGACATTAGCTGCTCTGTCAGATGCTACTGACTTCACTTATCTAAGGGAACACTTTAGTGATTGGGGCAGGCTACTTGCCCAGTAGGTACTGATAGATGTGATTGTGTGATGTGCATGGATGCTTTTAAAGCCGATATGATCCCTTGGATTCTTGAATGGAAGGGGACGATCACTGATCTGTAACAGACCTTAACCACTTTACCGCTGAGTACCGTAGTACTACTGCGGCAAAGTGGCTCTTGTAGGTCTGACGACGTAGACCTACGTCGCCCGACTCCTCCCCCTGTAGGCGGCGCTCGCGCGCCGCCGGAGGCGCGCTCCCGCTGTTTTCATTCACAGCGGGAGTCGGGCCAGGGGAGGAGCAGCGGCGATCGCCGCTGCTCTGCCCCGATCGTCGGGGAATCCAGTTTGGAGATCCACCCGCCTGTGTAAACAGAGCGGGCGGATCTCCTCAGTGACAGGGAGTGACAGATCGGACTGTTCAGCATAGCTGGACATCCGATCTGTCCTTGTCTCACACAGTCACCTCCCCCCCCCACACGTCAGTAAGCACCAGGCATACATTAACCCCTCCCTCTCCAATAAAATTAACCCCTTCCCTGCCAGTGTCATTTTTACAGTAACAGTGCATATTTATAGCACTGATTACTGCAGTAATGTCACTGGTACCCCCAAAAGTGTCAGTCAAGGGTCCGATCTGTCCGCCGCAATGTCGCAGTCCTGCAAAAAAAAATCGCAGATCGCCGCCATTACTCGTTAAAAAAAAAAAACACCAAAAATTACATAAATCTTTCCCTTAGTAAACGCAATAACTTTTGCGCAAACCAATCAAAATACGCTTATTGCGATTTTTTTTTTTTTTACCAAACATAGGTAGCAGAAAACAAATTGGCCAAAAATTTTAAAAAAATTCGATTTTTACATCTTTTTTGGGGGGAATTTCATATAAAAAAATGTTAATATTGTTATTTTTTCAAAACAAACGCTCTTTTTTTGTTTATAGCGCAAAAAGTAAAAATCGCACAGGTGATCAAATACCACCAAAAGAAAGCTCTGTTTGTGGGAAAAAAGGACGTAAATTTCGTTTGGGTATGGCGTCGCACGACCGCGCAATTGTCAGTTAAAGTCGCACAGTGCCGAATCGCAAAAAGTGGCCCAGACGTAAGACAGCAAAATGCTCTAGTGGTAAAGTGGTTAAGGAATACCTTCAAAATCAGAAATTCATTTTACTCATGGCGTAAATTCTAAGAAATGCTTCATTGCTTGAGACATGTAGCTCAGTCCATATTTTGTTGGTGGGTCCCAAATGGTGCAATGTAATAGTGTGTACTAGACCTTAGACTTAAGGCCCGTACACACGATAAGAAAATCAAGTTAAATTTCGTCCAACGAACGATCTGCCGATTTTCGGATTGTTAGTATAGTGCTTTCGACAGCAGTTGATGGATTTTCGGACGACAAAAACTGGATGTGCTGGCTATAAATTTTTTATCATATGTTAACACAACGTCCATTTTTCGTTTTAATTAGTACAGTTTTCGTCCGAAAAAAATCATAAGAGCAAGACTAGGCATGCTCAGAAATGAAAGAATACATACGAAACAATTCAACACATGACATCACTTCTGCAGTTGAATTCTGTCGTCTGAGAATTTTCATATGAAAGTAACCTCTTCACTTTAGATATGAGACTAGCATGCAACAAAAAACTAAAGTAAATTTGTCCGATAATCTGATCGCGTGTACGAGGCTTTATCCATAACAGGCCCAACACACACAGGCCAGGACTTCCTTCTAGTTATAGGCCAAGTTTGTGTACGAGGCATACACTGAGCTAGTGGTAGACCAAGATGAAATCCCATTCTAATAATCAACAGAGAAAGTTTGACCGCACTCAGGAGAAGATGAAATGGAAGTGTTTTATTCCCCATAAAACTTGAATACATACAATGCTTCACACAGACATGGGACAGGTTGACGCGTTTCACGATTCCACAAATCGCTTACTCATTGGTTATGAGTTCTCCTGAGTGCGGTACAACTTTCTCTGTTGATTATTGGACTACTGGATGGCGGATCCGACCTGCACCGGAGTGTTTTGCCTCACCTGAGCGGCTTCTTTCTGTTACCACATTTGAAATCCCATTCTACCGGTATGGAAACAGACCTTTGTTTGAGGAAATCTTCCAGACATCTCAAGGGTGACTCAATGGTAAAGGCAGTAGGTAACAGGGAACAAATAAGGAACCTTTTCTCTCCTTTCTTAGGCCTGGTTCACACCTATGCATTTTTTTGGTGCTTTTTTAATTTTTGCAGAAACTCACTACAGTTCATTTAAAGCGGAGTTCCGGGCACAGAAACATTTTTTCAGTGAACATGCCCCCCGGACAGTCAGGGCTTGTACATTCCACAATGGCTAGCCTCTGATCTGTCCCGGTTCGCACTTACCTGCAAAAAGAAATACTCACTTATAAAATTTCTTCCACAGCGTTGCCATCTCTGTTGTGGGCAGCTGAAGCCAGCGCGATCCTCTTCTGCGACCTCTTCCGCGTCTTCTTCTCCCAGAATGCGCCTTCACCGGCCCCTCTCGTCACTTCCGGTGTGGCGCCACATTCCTACACAGCTTCTGGGCATGCCCAGAAGCTGTTTAGCAGGGAATGCGGCGTCGCCCCGGAAGTGACGAGTGGGGCTGGTGCCGTCGCATTGATTCCTGGGAGCGATGACGTTCAGCTCCCAGGAATCATTGCAAACCGGAAGTGACAGCACGGGCCGCAGCCACAGAGGGAGGAAGTGGAGAATAGGTGAGTATTTCTTTCTACAATTACGAGGTAAGTTAAAAAAAAAAATAACCCTAACTATCCAATTCCTTTACAGGTGAAGCAAAGCAAGCGGATGGGCACAAAATCGATTAGGTTGATTTTGTGCCCGGAACTCCGCTTTAACATGGTTTCCTAATGGGACACGTTCATATCTATGCTTTTTTCAGAGGCTGTGATTTTGGAAAGGGTCAGGAGCTTTTTTAAACGAAAAAGTGTGCTTTTTAAATTTATTTAATATACTTCAACGGAGAAGCTGCAGAAAAGCATGTAGTGCGTTTTTTGCTGTGATTTGTGGTTTATCTGCCCAGCAACAAATTGGGCAAAACATTAAAATGCAAAACGCAAATCGTGGTAAAATAGCATGTGCAAAAAATGCAAAAAGCACTTCAGAAATGGATCAAAAGCAAACTTCATAGATGTGAACCGAGCCTAAGGTTCATATACAGTTTAGGCACCACTGCAATCACAGCTTTACACAGAGAGGTTTAGTCAGCTGAAGCTTCTTGAAAATGTATTTTAGCCTGTGCACTTCTGTCTGTTCCAAGCCCTCAGCTGACACTCTCGCTACTTCAGGAAGTGGGGTTATTAGAGGTCTACAAACATAATGGTGACATCCATGACTGTCTACACTAACAAACAATATGAGCACTTAAAATGTGCCAAAACTAGCCTAATCCATTCTTTAAAAAAATCCTTTTTGGTTTAATGAATATGTCTTCCAATGTTATGTATGTGTCAGTATATAAATGCTTTGGAGATGGGGGGAGGGAGTTAGACGTGTCATCTCCATCCAGCTGTCTCCAATCCTTCAAAATGTCCTCATGCTGTTTTCCTGTCATGTTGCCTTTATTTTTTTTTGCTAATTGATTTCCTGTATCTTCAGAGCCTGGTAGATGGTCCCACTCTGGAATTTGAATACAATGATTCAGACCAGTTGTCTGCAGAGTTAGCAGGTGAGGCATGAACACATTACCCAGGGGCAACATTGCTTCTATCTCTGTATAATCATGTCATCGTCAGTCTGGAATCCTGCACAGTTTTACCCTTTTCATGTAGGGCCTGGTTCACACCTATGCAGTTTTTACTGTGTTTTCAGTTTTGCTGATATGCACTACGGTTAATTTTAACATCAGGGCCGCTATCAGGGGGGTACAGGTGATGCACCATTACAGGGCCTGAGCGTCAGGAGGGGACCAGGCCCCTGGCAACAAGGAAGTGTGCACAGTGCAAGAGAGAGGAGATGGGATGGAGGAGGAGGACATGGAATGGAGGGAATGAGACTGCAGGTGGAATACATTGGATTGGGGAGATGGGATGGAGAAGGAGGAGGGCATGGGATGGAGGAGGGCATGGGATGGGACTTGGTGGGACAGACAGTGGGGGGCCCTGGGGAATGTTGATGGTCAGGTCCGGGGGGGGGGGGGGGGGCCCAGGCCTAAAGCTGCATAAGGGACCCCAAAATTTCTGATGGCTGCCCTGTTTAACATGGATTCCTATGGGTCACATTCACATTTGAGCATTTTATGAAAAGGTCCAGGAACTTTTTTTGGTTGGTTCCATAGACTTCAATTGTTCAAAACATGTATTGAAAAATGCACCTGGAAAAATGCAATCTGCAACCTGCATAGGTGTGAACCAGGCCTAAAGCAGAACTACACTGCATCTGAGCACCACAAACCAAAATTGCTGTTTAATTCATTTTTAATATTTAAAGCAACTCAAACATCCATGTCTCCATGCTTTTTTTTGCTGAGAAATCACTATGAAAAACACCCATCTTGAGTAAGGGCAGATGATTCATGTAGCATTTTAGGGCTTGTTCACACTTGACTAAATTTCTAATGGCTAACAACAGCTCCTATAGCGTTAGTATGGGCGTTAGACTCACTTTAATAAGCTTTACTATGGGCGTTACACAGGCGCTTTACAAGCGTTAATGAGAAATTAAAAACGCTCCCCAAACGCCCTATGGGCAGTTCTAAAGCATTTGACGAGCGTTAAGGCGCATTAAAACTGCTCCACAAACTCCTATTCCATTACAGGTAATAAGCTAATCTTAACGCCCTGCAACTGTCTGCCAGAGCATTTGTGAAGCATTACCATAGACTTAAATGGGAGGCTTTGAAAGGCTCGGCATGAGGCTTTAATTTTGAAGTGACGCTTACGATTCATGTTTAAATAGTGCTGTCTATGGTATCTTGTGCATAGGCGTTTGATGTTTAACGCCTCTCTGACGGCTGATTTTAATGCCAGTGTGAACTCAGCCTTACTTCCTGGAATCCATCTGCCCTTAGCTCAAGCATGCAGGCAGGAGGTATACTTAGCTGAGAACTCCCCTCCTGAAGACTCCTGGGATGTATGACATCATTTGCGATGTATGACATCATTTGCCTAGGCCTGGAAACCAGAAAGTAACTGAAGAAATGTAAAAAAAAATAAAAATAAAAAAAAAACAAGTAAATATGATGGAATTTCCTATTTATTAATGCTAAGAGCATAAGTAATAAAAATTAGTAAATGCTGATTGAGAAAGTCAAGTTCCACTTTAATATGATCCAATATCGTGCAAAGTTTTGTTTTTTGTGTGTCTATTTTGTTCCAATTCCAAGTTCTATTGTTGTCTATGACTGTTGTTTCCATTGTGAGATGTCCCTCCACTCCTTATACCTTTCACACCCTGACACAGTGGGTTGCTTTTCTAAAGGCGTAGAGGATTTCCACCTAGCAAAGTTAATGTTCACTTTGTAAAGTAAATGTTCATGAAAAAGGAAAAACTGTATTTACTTTGAATATGCAATCATGAGCAAAGGAAATACATTTAAAATATTTTTTTTCTAGCACAAGATTGGGTTTTCTGAGAAAACACAGCTTTACGTTTTTTACTAACTTTCCCTTAGCAGTGTTAAAACTAAAGGTAAAACTTTTTTTTTTTTTTTTAGTTTTGGCTGGAGTGGAGAGGAATTAGAAACCTTGTCAGTTTTTATTGCAGTCTGTGCTTCTGTTAAGGAGATTCACCGTCTCTATTTGTCCTGTTTACCGTCCCCATTGAAAGTAAATGAAAATCCCAAATTTCGGGCTGCCCCCAGAAAAGTAATAGGCCCCGTTCACACTGGGGTGACGCTACTTGCCGGGGCGACCTCATAGGTCGCGGCGCGCTGCTCGCACCGCGACCTCGGAGCGGCTGGCACGGACTTCATAACATTGAAGTCTATGCAGGTCGCTCCGGGTCGCCCCAAAGAAGCTCCGGACCCTTTTTCTAAGTCGGAGCGACTTGTGTCGCTCCTATTAGAACGGGTCCGCAGCTTCTCTATGGAAGGCGACCTGTCAGGCGACCAGGTCGCCCCAGTGTGAACGGGGACATAGAGGGGAAATCTTCCAATGAGAATACTATTTATTTATTTATTTTTTCTTTGCACATGTCTTAACCGCTTGACGACCTCCGCAAGTACTGTACATATACTGCGGCAGTCAGCCCCGTGCAGGCAAAGTGACGTACCGGTACGTCACTAGCCTGTTAGCCAATAGGGGGCGAGCGCGCGCCGCCGGAGGCGCACTCCCGCCCCCGCTCGTTCACGGACACCTCAGCACGAGCGTCAGTTACAGAGGGAGAAAGGCAGGCGGCTAATGTAAACAAAGCCGCCTGTCATTCTCCCTTGTGTAAGTGCAGAGATCATAAAGTCCTGCTATGTACGATTGTAGATCTCTGCTGTTACACAAACAGCCACATCCCTGCACAGTAAGAAGCACGCCCCTAGGGACACACTTAACCCCTCCTTCCCCAATAAAGTTAACCCCTTCCCTGCCAGTGTCATTTTTACAGTAACGGTGCATATGTATAGCACTGATTACTGTAGTAATGTCACTGGTATCCCCAAAAAATGTCAGTCCGATCTGTCTGCCGCAATGTCGCAGTCCCGCAAAACAAATTGCAGATCACCGCCATTACTCGTTAAAAAAAAAAAATGACAATCTTTCCCTTAGTTAGTAAACGCAATAACTTTTGCGCAAACCAATCAAAATACGCTTATTGCTACTTTTTTTTTTTTTTTTTACCAAACATATGTAGCAGAAAACAAATTGGCCAAAAATGTTAAAAAATTTAGATTTTTTACATTTTTTTGGGGGGGAATTTCATATAAAAAAGTGAAAAATATTATTTTTTTTTTTTTTTTTGCAAAATTGGCGCTTTTTTTTTTTTTTGTTTATAGCGCATGATCAAAAAATCGCAGAGGCGATCAAATACCACCAAAAGAAAGCTCTGTTTGTGGGAAAAAAAGGATGTCAAATTTGTTTAGGTACAGCGTCACACGACCACGCAGAATCACAAAATAGGGCCTGGTCAGGAAGGGGGTAAAATCTTCCGGGGTTAAAGAGATTGTAAAGGCAGAAGGTTATTTTTATTTTTATCTTAGTGCATTCTATGCATTAAGATAAAAAAAAATCCTATTAAGCAGCTCCCCTCAGCCCCCCTAATGCTTACCTAAGGCCATCTTTATCCAGCAATGTAGGAGTGTCTCCACTGCCCGGGACTCCCCCCTCCTCATTGGCTAACACAGCAGCGCAGCGCAATTGGCTCCTGCTGCTGTCAGTGAGACAATCAGGAAAGAAAGGGGGCAGGCCTGGGTCTGAATGGACACACAAAGCTGTGTCTCGGGTGCCCCCATAGCAAGCGGCTTGCTGTAGGGGCACTCAACAGGAGAGATGGATCAGAAGTGCAGAAGAGGGACCCGAGAAGAGGAGGATCTGGGCTGCTCTGTGTAAAACTAAAGCCCCGTACACACGTACCGATCGTCGGCCGTAAATATTCGGCCGTCGACCGATCGGCCGATTGTAGGCTTGTTAGTATGATGCGCATTTTCGGCCGAACAGAATCTGGCGTGCAGACTTTAAAATTTTTGTTGGCCGTCACCAGAACGGCCGATTGTTCGCCAGTCAGTACAGAATTCGGCCGACAATCAGCAGATTTGCAAGACTGGGCATGCTCAGAAAAGAAAAAACAGAGGGAAAGTTAACCATCACATGACATCACTTCTGCAGTCGGCTGTTGTTGGCCAACAAAATTCGTGTGCAGTCTTTTGCAGTTTTCAACCGACAGGACAGCCCTGGACAAAAGGCGGCCGATCGTTCGGCCGACGATCGCTACATGTGTACGGGGCTAAACTGCACAGGGTAGGTAAGTATAACATGTTTTTCTTTAAAAAAATAAATAAAAGAGACTTTACAATCACTTTACTTTATAGAGACCTTTCCTTAATTCCTGCCCCGTTGAGTGGACAGTAAGTAAAGGGCAGAAGCTCCCCACTGGGGACACAGTTAATGTCTTAAGGATTCGAAGGACCATGTCACCCAGGCAATTCTGTCATCGACAACGGACTCACCAGCAACAGAAATGATTCCTTGTTGCCTGAGCCAGTGACAGGTCGCTCCGCCACTCCTTGTTAGTGATTCTGCCACTGGCAAAGTGTCTCCAGCAACAGAATTATCTGTGTGTGACATGACCCCACTAGATCCAAATTCTTCCCCACTAGATCCAAAACTAGAAAAATGGGTTTTGACTGGAGTTAGCCTTTAAATGTTTACACAGTATTTTATGCCTTTCACAGAACTTTACAGCTACACGGAAGAGCCCGAGTTTAACCTTAACCGCAGATGTTTTGAGGAAAGGTTTAACGCTCAAGGTAATGGTTATCTCTTTATTATTATTATTATTATTATTATTATTATTATTATTATTATATTTTTTATGAATAAACTTTATTAGTTGTAAATTGTCAAAGCGCAAAACAATTTTAAATAAGATGGATTCCAGTGTGGTCCCTTGTACAATGATCTACAGACATTTTGGTAATACAGATGTTAGCCTTGGGTTCTTTATAATCGTACGTTATGCCAGGAGAAAGAGGAAAGGTAGAGGGAGGGGTAGGCTGGTCAATCGATCTCACCTTGGCATCTGAATTCTATCATTTCTAGGGCAATTTCTACTTTTAGTTTAGGGTAGTAACAGACATAACATTGCATTCCCATGAGGATAGC
The DNA here is from genome assembly GCF_965119305.1 of Pelophylax lessonae. Taxonomy (NCBI): domain Eukaryota; kingdom Metazoa; phylum Chordata; class Amphibia; order Anura; family Ranidae; genus Pelophylax; species Pelophylax lessonae. Next base: position 154,674,588 of record NC_138771.1, read on the forward strand.
TGAGGCAGCATCTGTGATTTCCAGTGAAGGAGGTACTCTCACTTTGCATAATGCTGTGAATAGATTAGTAATTTTATCGAGCGAGGTAAGTTTTATCACAGATTAGGGCTGGACAAATCCCAGGCACCAGGTCCCCACGTGGACCCCGCCAGCCCACACTGCTTTGAGATCTTTCATTCCACACCCCGTGCCCTCAGCCACTCTCTTCTGCCCCATAGAGCGAGCTTCGTCCAGTGTCCTGGGACACCCGTAATCTCCTCCATCCCTCTCCATGTACAGAGTCCAGGTGGAGTCCTCTGGTGCATACTTCCCCTAACTCCCTCCACAGCCCTATGAGAGCCAGATCCCTAGAGAACACCACAGGCTCGCATCCCATCACACAGCGATCCCTGCCGGAGAACTCATGGAGCAGAGGATGCGGCTTCCCACACTGATCGCCCTGTCCATACTACTACTGCTGCAGGGTGTCCAGGTGGTCATGTTTAGAGTGTTCGGAGGGGACGAGGGCAAGTGGCCATAATGCTGTATGTTGGAGTTCGTCAATGCGGCCTTCAACGTGACGGTGGCCACCAATATATGCGGCTCCCCCCGGAAGAGTACTGTGTGCAGACCAGAGTCAACAAGTCCTGCCACCTGTGTGACAGCGGACAGCCCCCTGACCCCCACCTGGCTCTTAACCTTTAAGCAAGTTTGATAAGCCGTGTCATAGAATATTAGTAATTTAATAGTGTCAGAGTAGGTCACAGCTACAAAACAAGTTGCAGTGGAGAATTGTTAGCTTAAAGACCTATAACCTGTAAGTTGTTGTATTTGGAGGGATGTCCGTGACATATGTAGAAAAGTACCAGTTTCTGTTTTGCATCTAAAGCACATGAGGGGCATTGGGGGGGTTGATCTTATGTAATCGCTGTGCTGTAAAATATACCCCATTGCAATTCCCAAGACCATTCTCTCCACCCTATTCATCTAGGGTAGGTATATCCCTGCCACTGCTCCAATCTACAGCAAGTTTGGACAAAGTGGTGAAAAGGAGGCAGGCATAAAGGAAAGAGTGGGGTTTCCTAAGATCCTTCATAAATAAGAATTGTGTTTTAGTATCTGACTGGAGGACAATCGGTTAAAAGAACTGGGAGCGAGATGTATGGTGCGTTTTGGATATACTGCAACAGCATCCAATCTGGTAGGTCATATTTGGGTTTGAGATCCTGAAAAAATTGAATTTCTCTATTAAAGTGGATTTAAACCCTCGCATATACCCAGTGAAGTTAACAGCCTCAGATGATACACAGAGATTAAACAAATCTCCCTACATTTTATTTGTATATCTGATGTCTTCAGCTTTCTACACTGTTTAGAAAGTGCACATCGTGTTAGAATCTTTTCTTCCATTTCCAGCACTGGGTGTGGAGTCTTGGAATACACTGTGTGACAGTTGTTCGGAGGAAAGACACAAACCCCCTCCCCCCCCCTCCACATAGGCAGAGGAATGAAGAAACATGCAGAGCTGTGCTCTGTGCTGTGAATAGACAAGCTCTCTGCTAATCTATCTCTATGCAACCACCCCAACACAAATTTCCAGCTTCTTTTATCTCCTGTGTCGGAGAAGTTATCATGCTGATAGAGGAACGGAGCAGCAGAAAAACACGGGACTTAGGGCTTTGGAGAGCAATAGGTAAACACTACAAATATTTGTGCCCAGGTCAAATTTCATGAATGGGGTTTATATCCACTTTAAGCATAAAATCCGAAGGAACACAAGAGTGGCCTTCACGTGAACTGGCATATTGTATTTCAGTTGTGCAAACTGCCATCTTACAATCGCAGGAAGCCTAGTTGTAAAGTTCAGAGTCGGGTAGCACTATGCTACTTTTCTATAAGGACAAGTGCATGGTAGCCATTGCCATTCTTGTTGGGATCCTGGCCCAGGTAACGACAGAAACCATATTTGTTAATCTCCTGAAAGACCCTCCTGGGAATTCAAAGGGGCAATATAGACCTAATTTAATTTGGGGATAAATATTGTTGATCAGCCCCATAAAGATCAATGTCAACCGGGGGAAAACATTTTTGCTCACATTTGCTAATGGAGGTGGGTGAGGTTCGGGGCAAGATAATAATGTACATCTGTCCACTTTGATTCCCAAATATTTGAAGTGTTCCATCCACTGAAGAGGGAAAGAGGTTGCTGAAGTTATAGTACTGTGTATTGAAGTAGACCTATTACTTTTGCAAAACTGTGCATATAACCAAAATGTTTAAACAAGACTGTGTGGGGGCGGAGCCGGCGCCGGACATGAGGACGTGAGGGGAGAGAGCTCCGTCTTCTAGCCTGAGATCCTACCGTTATCCTGCATACAGACTGCTCGTTTTTGCCGCAGAGTACTTGGGGAGGACCTTGGGAAAAGCGGTGGTGACCCCCCTGAAGGTAAAGTACAGGAGAATGGCCCCCACACCCCCGGGAGACAGGCTGGCTCGTTTTGCCTGGGGCTCCCAAGATGGCGCCGGCGGACAGGCAGTGGAAGAGACGCATGCTAGGAGCCATATCGAGCCTGGGCAGGTTACTTGGGACCCCCCCCTGAGATACCTCCTGTCACCCCTAAGAATAGGAGGAAAGGGGTTTAACACAGGGAAGATCGATGGACAGGCTGGCCACGCAGGGGAGTAAGGAGGTGCCAGAGACATCCGGGTCAGGGGAGCCATCTTTGTCAAAGATAATGGAGGCTATACAATTCTGCGGGTCCTCCCTCACAGAGCAGATTGATGGCCTTAAGATAGAACTCTCCTTTCTGAAACCGGACATTGGCTAAAGTAAAGGAGTGGACGAATGCTGCAGAGTGGAGAATCAGTGATTTGGAGGATGTGGTTAGGCCTATGGAGACCACGGTACAGGTGGCTAAAAAAGCAATATTGGAACATACACTTAAGATGGCAGATATGGAGGATCGTATGCGCCGGAATAACATCAGACTTGTGGCATTCCCTGAGGGCGCGGAAGCTGGACGGCCTGAGGATTTTTTGGAGGGCTGGCTGAAGGCCAATATGGAGGCGACTACCTTCACTAGATTGTTTGCCATTGAGAGGGCTCACAGAATCCCTGCCAGGACGCCTCCAAGTGGAGCAATTTCCCGCTCTATGATAGCTAAGCTTCTACACTTCCGGGACAGGGAGAACATTCTGAGAGTGGCGAGAATGGTCCCTGAGCTGGAATATAATGGATATCGCATTTCCATATATCCTGACTTTTCGGTGACCACGCAGAAACAACGGGCCAGTTACCAGCAGGTGAAGAAACGTCTCAGAGAGATTAATCTGATGTACAGTATGTTCTATCCGGCCAAGCTGCGTGTGGTGAATAGAGGCAAAACCCATTTTTTTACTAGCCCCACTGAGGTCTCCAGATGGCTTGATGCTCGTGGAAATCGCAATCCTGGAGAGTCTCCGTAGATCCTGAAGAGGTACTGACGGTATGCTGTTGCTGACATAAGGATGCAAACGAGAGTCTGCTCAAGAATATGGAACTGCACCACAGGCGGACGGTTAGACTTTGCTCTTACCCAATTTTTCTTTCACCCCCCTCTTTTCTTTGACTCTTGGACTGTTTTTGCCTCCCTTATACCCGCCCACCCCCTTATTTTTCTCCCCCCCCCCCCTTTTTTTTTTTTTTTTTCTGCTGGGGTTTAGGGGGGATCTTTTTTGCACTTGACTTTTTTCTTTGGTCCTTTGGGATCCTCGCCCTGAGCGGAGGTGGAGTGCTCTCTGCTCTGACTTGGAGCTGCAGGGGTGGGGGACTTGCTGACTTCCATGCCTTGTTTTCCCCCCTTTTTTTTTTTTTTGGTTCAATTTGGGGTTTCTTTTTTTGCTCCGGAGAGACTGGACAGCACTCGGTAAAGTGGGTCTGTAGGCCTGGTGGGCCTTGTTCGGGGGTGACAATTTAGCTCCCCGTCTCACAGTTTTATTCTGTTACTAGGTTCGGAGCATGAAGCACTTGGCAGGTTGGGGCTGGGTGCAGGGAGGGTGGGTGGTTTGGGGGATATGTTGGGATGTTTTTTCTGTTACAGGTGACCAGGGGACTTCCTTCTTTTCTGGGGGGGGGTGTGGTTTGGTTGGACAGGTGCCAGGGCCCTATTGGGTTAAAACTGATGTGTTTGGGAGATATGTGATTTTGGTCATTAAGGTATGCAATAGGGTACTGACGATAGTGAATGTGTGTATATATACCCCCTCCATTTTCGATCTCTCCTCTCGATGATCTTCTCAAAGCTACTCTGGAAGTGGCGGAGGGGAGAATTTTTTATTATGGGAGATTTCAATACGGTGGAGGACCCCTCACTTGATAGGATGAGGGCCCCCTCTGGCTCCCCGACTCCTTTAGCGAGATGGGTTGGCTACCTATGGTTTTTGAGATGTCTGGAGGTATACCCGCCCAGATGTCAGGGAGTGTTCCTGCTATTCTGAGACGCACAAATCTCTGTCCAGGGTAGACACGGTTCTCGCTGAGGAGCTGGGCCTTGAATTGGTTGAGTCTGTTGAATATCTAACTAGAGTCCTGTCGGATCATTCACCTTTAGTTATTACTCTTCAAATGGGGATTCGGACAGGTATTCGACACTGGAGGATGGAGGCGAGCTGGCTGCAGGAGGAGTACATTAAGATTAAATGTGAACAAGCTATTGCTAAGTACTGGGTCGAGAATGGGGCTTATGGGTCTCCCCCGCTTCAGTGGGAGGCCTTTAAGGCTACTTTAAGGGGAGTTTTTTTAACAGAGTTGAAGAGTTTTCAATGCCAGCTGGCCTCCACCAAGGTGGACAAAGAAACTGCTGTCTCTCGGGCCGAAGCGAAATATGTGTGAAACCCTAACCCTCACAGACTAACTTGTTGGCAACAGGCGACTAGGGAACTGCAGCTAGTTTTGACAGATCAGTCTATAAAGACGATGTTAGCCCAGAGGCGGAGGATTTTTGAATTTGGGGACAAGAATAGTCGTCTGTTGTCGTACCTTGCCCACCCGGATTATGTTCCAGTGCATGTCAGATGTATTACTGGGGTGCGGGGGCAGGAAGTTACGGACCCCGCTGGGATACTGCAGGTATTTATTCTATTATAGTGAACTATACAGGTCGTGTGCCGTTTGGGATCACTCTGACCTCACTGACTATTTGCAGGGCATTGACTTCCCGCAGTTGTCAGGAGGACAGGGTTCTTTTGGACAGGGGACTTTCCTTGGAGGAGCTTGAGAAGGCTATTGCTCCACGGAAATCCCCTGGACTGGACGGCCTGCCTTCTGAATGGTATGGTACCTTTGGTGGCTTGTTGACACCGCATTTATTGCTGGTCTATGAGTCCGCGAGGGAAGGGGGCGTTCCCCCCCCCCTCCATGATTAATAAGGACACTAAAATTCTGGCTAAGGCCCTGGCCCTGAGATTGCAGAAAGTTATATTGAAACTAGTGAAGGCCGATCACACGGGATTTATGCCGTGTAGGTGTGCACAGATGAACATTCGGAGGCTCTTTCTTAATATTCAGACCCAGCATGAGAATTCCGGGGAGAGGATTGTAGCATCCCTTGACACAAAGAAAGCTTTTGATTCCGTTGAATGGCCGTATCTTTTTCGGGTGCTGGAAGCTTATGGCTTTGGAAATGCTTTTCTGGCATGGGTGAAACTGTTATACACGGAGTCCTTGGTCAGGATAAGGGTAAATGGTTTGATCTCCGAACCCTTTCCCATGTATAGGGGAACCAGACAGGGGTGCCCTTTGTCGCCCCTGCGGTTTGCCCTAGCTATGGAGCCTTTGGCAATAAGGCTGAGAGTGAGTACAGCTTTTCGGGGGTTACGCATGGGTCAGATGGAGGAGCGCGTCTCATTATATGCGGATGACATGCTCCTGTATCTGCAGGACCCGGGCCCTTCTTTGCGATATGCCTTTGAAGTGATTCAGGAGTTTGGGGACTATTCGGGATTCTGTATAAATTGGTCTAAGTCTTCCTTGTTCCCACTGGACAAGATGATTGCGATCCCGGAGGGGTGCCCAATTCCTCTAACTCGCTCCTTTAAATATCTGGGGATTTTGTTCCAACTCCCCTTAGCCAAGTTTTTGGAGAACAATCTTACTCCGATTATATAAGCCTTTAGGGACAGTGTGCTCAGGTGGCAAACCCTTCCTCTCACTTTGATGGGTAGGGTGAATATATATAAAATTATCTTTTTGCCCAAATATTTATATGTCCTCTCAAATTCACCTGTGTATATATCCCAAAGAAGGTTTTTCAGTGCATAGATGCCATTCTTAGCACACTGTTGTGGGGTTCACGGCCGCCTCGATTGGCTTTGGCCGTGCTGAAGCGCCCTGTTTCGGGGCGGGGTTTGGCTGTCCCGGACTTGCGTTCATACTACTTTGCCTCTCAGTTGATATACTTACATTGGAGGTTTTTTCCTCAGGTTCCCAATGTAACTATTGAGTTGGAGGGGGCTCTGGCCTCCTCCTTCGAAACGCTGCTCAATATTTTATACCGGAAAGGGGTTCCTGGCAGTGAATTGGGGTCAGTAATGGCCTTACCGGGAAGGGTGTTTCGTATCTCTGCCCGCCATGCTGGGGATGGTTCTCTGATGAGGTCTCCAAACAATCCGCTATGGTATAATCCGTCGTTGGGTGAGTTAGCTAAGTTGCAAGATGGGGGTAAATGGGCCCAATATGGTCTTAAATATCTCCATCAATTATTTCATGAGGGGAGGTTGGAGTCATTTGAGCGACTTAGGGAACGGTTTGGGATACCTGGGACCTGGCGATTCCGGTATCTGCAGCTTCGACATGCGGTGAGGGCGCAGTTCGGGGGGGAGGCAGTTCTTTTGGCTAACTCCTCTCTTGAAGCTGTGATTTTTGGACCCGGATCCGCTTAAGAAGGTCTCTAGATATTATGGGGCGCTGTGTCCTGGGGGTCCTGGCCCGGGAGATCGTGCTAGGGCTAGATGGATGGCTGAACATTATACCTGAATCGTCTGAAGAAAGTTGGGAGGAGGTGCTTGAGATGTACCTTAGCACAGTTATATCATCGACAGATAAGATGATTCAGCTGCGCTATCTGCATCAAACTTGTACACCGGTTCGTTTATTTAATATGCATCACAGGGACTCGGATGTCTGTCCTAAATGCTCTGCGGGACAGGGCTCCTTTCTTCATATGGTATGGGAATGCTCTAGGGTGCAGCCCTTGTGGTCTCAAGTCACTAAATTTATAGAGGAGAAATTCGGTCTTCCCAATGTCTGCTCTCCTCTGGTATGTCTCCTGGGGGTTATATAGGTGGATGGGATGAACACGGCAATGAAACTTTTCTTGCGTATCCTCTTTTTCTGTGTGAGAAAGCTGATTGCTAGACGGTGGATCTATACTGATACTTTAACGCTACCTATGTGGTTGAGGGTGGTAAATGCTGATATACCCATGTATCGGATGACATATGATGCTAGGGGATCTCCCAAGTATAGGTGGGTTTACTCTGCTGATACATTGGTGGGGGAGACTGACGACTAGACTGGTGCGGTTCTACTTGGCGGGGGGGGGGGGGGGGAGTGGGATCTACAGGGCCCTAATTAATTGATTGACTACCAACCACACACTACGTGGGGGACAGGGAGTGGAGGGTTTTACTTTCTCTACCTGTCTGTGCTCTTCACTATTTGTTATACTTTTAGTTATCTCTTTGCTGACCGAATGGGAAGTTCCTGCACTTTGGTTACACTGGAGACTTCGGCTAAGATTTGCCCGGAAAGCTTCTAGCAGACTAGATGGGCCAAATGGTTCTTATCTGCCGACACATTCTATGTTTCCCCTCTTTTGCTCCGTGTTAGGGGGGAGAGGAGGGGAAGCCTAGGTGTGTGGATTTGTTGTGTTTTCAAAAAAAAAAAAAACTTTCTATATCCAACTTGTTTTTTTTTTTTTTTTTTTTTTTGCCCAACGCACAAATGCTTGGGGATACTGCTCTGCTATTTTGTATACATAATACTGCTTTACTGTATGGTTTGGATGTATCTCTGACATGTACTAAGGATGATGGATAATTTGTCACGTGCATTTCCATTTTGTGTATGACTGTGTTGGATATCAATAAAGATCTTTTAAAAAAAAAAAAACAAGACTGTGTGTTACGGTCTATTTTCTTCTGTATTTACATTTTTACATGCCTTCATTATAGACATCACAATGTGCATTATTGATGCCAAGCCAGACTCTTGCACTTCTGGGAACTTTGCAAGACACATCAGAGATCTCACTGCACATGCTAAGGCCCCTTTCACGCGGGCGCACCGCCCGACGGAGTCCATTCTGCTCAGCGGGGGATCGATCCGCTGATCCCCGCTGAGCATGCGGATGACAGCTCTGTATCTGCTCTGTGTGCAGAGACGGCACTGTCAGATCCCCGCTCTCCTCTATGGGGAGATCAGATGAGAACGAACCGCCTGTCCATTCTAATCTGATCCTCCAGACGGATGGAAAATAGGGTTTCCATCCGTCCAGATTTCACGGACAGGATCGGAATTGGATAGCAGCGGGTGTCAGCGGAGATGTCTTTGCTGACACCCGCTGCCCCATAGGGATGCTCTATGCTATTCAGGAACCCAGATCTCTATGTTCATCTAGTGAGTCCATCCCCCACACAGTTATAAAGCACCCCCTAGGCACACCTTTAACCATTTGATCGCCCCTGGTGTTACCCCCTTCCTGCCAGTGTCCTTAGTACAGTAACAGTACATATTTTTAGCACTGATTATATATAATATGTGTGTGTGTGTGTGTGTGTGTATATATGTGTATATGTGTGTGTGTGTATATATATATATATATATATATATATATATACACACACATACACACACACACACACACACACACACACACATATATATATATGTATATGTGTGTGTGTGTGTGTGTGTATATATATATATTATTTTTATTTATTTTTTTATATACATTGAAAAATTTATAAATCAAGAATGGAAAAAGAAAATTGTGTTAAGTCGCTTGTAATTATAGCCGTTAATTCCTTCATGCTTTTTACTGCTACACACAAAGGTCTGCTATACCCATTAAATCCAATGAACACTTTCTGGTACCTTCCAAAAGGAGGTCCGCAGCCAAAATATTTCCCTCTCTTCTAACCATTTGATCAAAATAATACCTAGGCAAAGGTTACCTTTGGAAGATTATAATGACAAAGTGATCAGTAGATGCAAAACTTTTGATTTTGAAATGAGCTTGGACTTGACCCCTACCACTCTGCAGCCACCCAAATGGCTACCATCTACTGACATAGAAAAAATCCTGACGTTAAAGTCATTAATGGGGTTCTTGCAGCCACCAATAAGAATCAGCCGTAAAATTTCAAAGTGATACAGGATGCAGACAGAGGAAAAAGCACATTGCAGACCTCCTATGGTATACGGCTTAAGAGCTGCTTTATACCCCAGATATGGAGTTCATGTCATGTGCTGCTTCAGAAATTCTGAGCCCTGCCTGCAGCGGCCTCCCCGGCTTTAGAGCCTGTTCATACTGTTAGTGGTAACATGCTCTTTATCATAGTGCATTACCTAAAGCCAACATTATAAATGGCATCCCGGCACACCTTCTGAACGCAGCACAACACAAACATCCTGTCGTGCACTGCCAAAAATGCTGCATGCACCTTTTTTTTTTGGTGTATTTGGCAGCCCATTCAATTGTGAGGTAGTGATCCTAGTCCCTTTGGCAAATCAGTATAGAAAGTTTAGGAGGCAGTTTATTGAATATAGTAATAAATGTGTTACAATGAGTATGTTCATTAGAGAGCCATTTGTATTGTATCTGGAAAGAGAACATTGGTAAAATGCAATTGTTTCTGCTACAAAGATTGGGTTATGCTTAATACTGTTTCTTCTGCCAATAGGAGAGGCAAGATGGATGTCCCTGGACGCAGAGCAGCACACAACTCAAGTCATGTACCTCCTTGATGAACTGGAGGTGGTGTCTCGGGAGAAGCGTCTGTCGGCCGCTAGAGCTATCCTCTACCTGGCACAAGGTGGGAATCAGGAAAACGAAGGGGTGTTGTTTCATCAGGCTTCTGTACTGTAGTGCGGCTGTTTTGTCTAAACTGCTCATCTCTTTAGTGACATTTGTAGTTCTGGACTAATAAACAGTCTGATGACACTGGAATTTTCAGCCAGCAGGTTAGAATCAAAACAGTGTAACTTATGCCGGCCATACACCGTTGGAATCGTTCTATTTGATCCGTTATTGGACAGGCTGAATGTACCAAGTTGATTGATCGATCAACTTGGGTACAACCAGGCTGATGGATTTTATTGTGATTGTAGCTAGCAGCTGCTATAGCCGCAAGCAATAATCACTGTATTCTCCTGCCCTCCCCCCCCGGGAAAAGACAATGGCCTGGCAGGAGGAATTTCTGCATCAACACTGACTGTGTTGATGGGGGAATCGAACAAAATTCTTTCCTTTAAAAAAATTGCTCCTTGTATGGCTCACCTTTTACACCACACTCATCGTTCCTCTGTTCCACCAAGCCCATCCCATTATGTAAAGTTATTTTATTGCTTTGTGTGTCTCAAACAAATTCTTTACTGCTTTTCAAGGAACACAGCCATTCACATTAGTCCCCCCTCCCAAAGAAGTTTGTATTTTCTTGTTCGTGTTAGTCATGGTGTCACATGCATAAGAGTCATTTTAGATAAGAGCCATTTAGTATCCTGTATGGATTTGGGATTTTGTGATCAAACACAAACATTTTAAGTGCACAAAAGAAAAACCCAAACAAATCCTGGGAAAAAATAAATTCCACTTGCAGGGTATAGTTTTTCTATGATGAATATTAGGGCTGGTAACAATGTATTATGTAATACTTTTCATTTTAAAGGGAAACTGTAACTTAAGATAGGTTTACCAGATTCATTCTGATGTGAAGTCATTTGGGGGTTGTTGGAGGAACCATAGTGCCAAGTGGGCAACATGCTATCAGCACACATCAATGTGTTAGGCTGGTTGTGCAGAAGTTGATCAGTAGATCGAAATCTGTGCAACCCCCCTGTCCATACATGGATTGAAAATTTGTCCGAATTGAAAACTCTTCTGCCGAACAAGAGGAACTTTGAGCCATGTATGGCTGGCCTTGGATAGCAGCAGTACATGAGAGCAAAAATGTACCCACTCCCCAGAGAGGTGAATATTCCTCCTGTTGTTTACTGAATGGGCTTAGTCTGTTTTTCTCAAGCTAGTGAGTTTCATTTTAAATATGTATGTGTGTATGTATATATGTGTATGTGTACAAGGAGCCCCCCCCCCCCCCTCCTACCGCCTTCTGCGGCTCGCCCCAGTCTCCTGTCCCACCGGGAGACCCGGGCATCCTACCTCCACCGCAGCCGAAGAGAAGATCCATGTAAAAAACCCAGAAGTGATGTCATGACATCACTTCCGGGTACTCTGCGCCAAATTAAAAAAAATGACAGCATTCAAAACAGCCAAACTTGGCATTTTTAAATGCTTTTTGGTGCCAAGGAGGGGTTTGAGGTCTTTTAGACCCCAGATCCCTCCACAAGGAGTACCTTTAGAAAAGTAAACAAAAAAAAAAGTTTTTACATGTCCGACAATATCGGCCAATACCGATATCTGATGACCAAAATATCGGTATCCGCATTAAAAAAAACGATATCGGTCGATCTCACACACACACACACACACACATTCTATATATATATATATATATGAAGCAGGCCTTACACTGCTGCATTTCAAAATGTCTTGTTTGCGTTTCAAGCTTCCTTTTCCAGGGAAAGGTTGTACCTTCTGCATTAAATTTCATTTTATGTATTTCCATGCCATTCCATTCATCTCTACTGCAGATGCGTTTTGGTCAAAATGCATCAAATTGCGATCAAACAACATAATTGCACTATTTGAGAAAACATGGAAGCCCTGGATTAATTATTTAATAGGTGATACTTAATATGTCAAGACTAAGTGCCCCTGGATTGGATAACGTGTAATGTGTTTTTTTTTTTTTTTTTTTGTTCTTTATATGATTTTTCATATACAATAAATTCCCACATTTAATCCTTCATGTGCAAAAAAAAAAAATTACAAAGAAAACCCCTCCTTTCCCTTTCCATCTCTCCCACTAGTATAACCGCTCACACCTTTTTCTCCCCATCCCTAAACCTCCCTCTCTCCCTACATTTCCAAATATTTCCTTTTTTTTCTTAAACTCTTCCCATCCTTTCCATATATGAGAGTCTCTAATTGATCTGCTCTGCTACTGCACTGATATTCCATTCTATCTATCTATCTATCTATCTATCTATCTATCTATCTATCTATCTATCTATCTATCTATCTATCTATCTATCTATCTATCTATCTATCTATCTATCTATCTATCTATTCCATTCTTTTAAACCAATCCCTCAGTGGTAGGACTCTCTTGTTTCTAACCATTTTTGTTAGGGATTGTTGCTTTTGCTGCATTCAATAAGTATGGTACTAATATATTCCTATATTGTTTTAGTGGTCTATCTGTATTATGGAAAAAAACAGAGCAACAGGTCATCTACAATCTCAGTTTTGGCAATCTCCCCTATATATTTTCGTACCTTCTGCCAGTATATTTGTAACTTTGGGCATTCCCACCAGATATGTGCCATATTCAAGTTACACCCCCTCCAGCCTCCAGCATAGTAGGGATTTCTCCGTAATGTTTATTTTCTAACAATTTCCTTTCTCCCTTTTTCGCTTTGTCTTATGGACACTTGTTCTTATGTTTTTTTGAGTAAACTATGTTTGGTGTAACCTGGCCCATTCTTAAAAGTTTTTTTATGCCTTCTTCTTGTTTTGTACTTTGAAATGTGATGAATACAAATGACTGGGAAGAGAATGCATCAAATTTGCTTTCTTGCATAACTTTAAAAAACATGCCACTGGTTTCATATTGGTATGTGTATGGCCAACATAAGTGAATGACACCTGTTGTTCTCTCTTGCCAGGGGTGTTTGGAGAATGTGAAAATGAGACTGATGTCCTCCAATGGTCTCGATACAACTGCTTCCTCCTTTACCAGATGGGGACTTTTGCCGTCTTCTTGGAACTTCTGAACATGGAAATTGCGTAAGATAGCGAAGTTCTCCGTGTAACATTCTGTATTTGTTTAGTATATTTTATTAGTGTATTTTAATACTTTATAAACATGTTTCTCTATCGTTCATTGACAGATGCAGCTCCATATTCTTCTTAACCATTGGGTTATGCTTCCCCCTACAGGAGTAGGACACCAGGCAGGAAAAAACTTTACCAAGCCTATGGGGCAGTCCCTGCAGGCATACACCCCCTCACTCTGCTATAGGATTCAGTTTGTTTCTGCCTAGTTTAGGAGTAGGACCTAGTTCCCGCTGGGACTTCGGTCTTAACCTATTTTTTTATTTTAAAGGGAACCTTTGTTAAATTTTTTTAATTTTTTATCTAGTTATGTTCCTGAGAGAACTGCAGTCAACAGCTGGACTGGGTTTTCGGACTGGATATCCTAGATCCTTAAGGTCTCCCAGTCCGGCCAGCAAGCTTGTGCAGGTTATAGACCAGTGCTAGGCCTACCCACAACAGGGCCCCTCCCAGCCTGTGAGTGAAACACGACCTGGTTCGGCCTGAGTCGCAGCGTTGCCCCTTGGCCGTCAGCACCCCCACCCCGAGTGGAGAGGTAGTCTGTCCAGAGTGGCGCCCACCCGATTGTCGTTGGTATGGTGAGTAGTGTCCCCCCATAGCTCCTGCGGTCTCGGGGTGGACGTGGGCCCCTCCTTGGGATGGTCGGACCCCCGGGATCCCTTCCATTTCCCCCCGCCCCCCTAACAGTCACGGAGGTCTTTTGGCCCAAACTTACCCCCATGTCCCTCCTGGGGTTAGGTAGGAGCTAGCTTTGCCACTTGCTCCTACCTGTCCAGATCGCACACGGGGGTTTTTTTTGAGCAAGTTCCCGGCTCCCTGGGGCAAGTCCTTCCATTGTATTGGGCCGTGGTATCCACGGATGCCAGTGGGGGGGGGGGGGGGAGTCCAGACTTCGATCAATATTCTGGAACTCCGAGCAATAAAGCTTTGCTTGAGTCACTGGAAAAATCAGGGTTGTCCAGTTTAGATTCAATCATACAATGCCACGGCCTTGGTTTACGTCAATCATCAAGGGGCGCCAAGAGTGTCCTGGCAGTCCGGGAGGTGGCCGAGATCTTTATATGGGCAGAGAATTTTGATTCAGCCCTCTCCGCCATGCATGTACCTGGAGTGGAGAACTGGCAGGCGGATTACTTGAGTCGTTGGGTGTTGGATCAGGGGGAATGGTCCCTGCACCCGGAGGTGTTTCACCTGTTGTGTGTGTGTCCGGTGAGGGACCTGTTCGTTTCTCGGCTCAACGAGAAGGTACAGACAACTTGGTCGTCAGTGCACACGTTCACAAAATTCTACAAAGTGGATGTGTTGGCATCCTCGGATGCTTCTTTTGGCAGCAAGGTTTGGCAGCAAGATTTTGCAGACTACTGTTTAGAAGAGAAATGTTTCACTTTGAGGGTGTATGTGTTATTAGGTGAGCTCCAGTTGTTCCTGGTTGAGCTCCATGTTAACTAGTTGGCTAAGTCTAGCCTTTGGGGAATTACGTTCTTTCTCTGCGTTGCTTTTCCCACCCCTCATGCAAATACGTCCCAATGGTTAGGAAGAATATGGAGCTGCGTCTGTCAATGAACGGTTGAGAAAACTGGATTTTTGACTTACCATTAAATCCTTTTCTCTGAAGTTCAATGACAGACGCAGCACCCGTCCCTCTTCTTCTGAGTGGGTTGGGTTTTTTTCCTCTAACACTGCTTGCAACAAAACTGAATCCTATGGCAGAGTGAGTGGGTATATGCCTGCAGGGACTGCCCCATAGGCGTGGTAAAGTTTTTTTTTTTTTTTTTTTTTTCTGCCTAGTGTCCTACTCCTGTAGGGGGCAGCATAACCACATGGTTAAGAAGAATATGGAGCTGCGTCTTGTTAATGAACTGCAGAGAAAAGGATTTTACGGTAAGTAAAAAATCCAATTTTTTTTAAATGAACTTATGAATATATGAAAACAAAAACTCATATATATTTCATAGTTCCTCCCTTGTTGTCTTATATCAAGCTGTCTGACCAAGGATGTATCTGTCTGTATTGCTGTCCAGAGACTTCTTCTTCAGAATGTCCAAGAAAATAAAATAAGAGCTGTTTCTCATGCATAACAATTACAATTCTGCTGTTCTTTCTAGTAAAATATATTTGCTGTTAATTTTACCACATATGCATATCTTTTTGGCAGCTTGTTTCCAACACTGGTTATTTGCGTAATACTAGGGGCTGTGGGAACAGGAACCAAGCAAAACACCCAACTCCACCCAAAACTCTGAGCTGGAAGTGATAGAACCTCTGTCAGGGTTTTATTTGCAGTCTGTACTCCTATTTGGGAGATTTGCCATCACTTCTTGTCAGGACAGGAAGTGATGAAAAATCTCGCTTATGTTTATAGACCCTGCAACAAAACACAATTTTTGTGGTTAGAAGTTAGCTAAAACATCCCCAGCAAGGTAGGGACCAGCAATCTAAGCTTTCCAAATCTATCCAAAACTGAAAAGGGAAGTTGACTGGAGCTTAACCTATTCTTAAAAAGTTACAACCAAATGTAGGATAAATAATTGAAGAGTATTACTATCTAACATAGGTGTCCTTTTATGAAACCTAGATGAGCAGTGATCCTGCTGATCGCAGCTCATGTCCGATCTTTATTGGTTTATGAAACAGAGATGATCGGGGGAGAACATGTTCTCCGCTGATCATCTCTACACATGGAGAATCTGTCATTGACAGACACAGAAATGGCCAGGTTACGAAGCTGCGATCTCCACACTTCACTGGTGATCTGGGTCAGAATTCACACACAGCCTGGAGGTGGTGAATCGGGGAGAGAAGACAGAATCGGGGGAGAACTGAGGGGGGAAAAAGGAAGATTATCGACTTCCTTCTTCCTCGTTCAGACCCCCCAACACAGTAATCCTGTCCCCCTGCCATATTTATGTGTGTGTGTGTGTGTGTGTGTGTGTGTGTATATATATATATATATATATATATATATATATATATATATATATATATATATATATATATATATATATATATATATATGTGTATATATATAATGTGTGTGTGTGTGTGTATGTGTGTGTATATATATATATATATATATATATATATATATATATATATATATATATATATATATATATATATATATGTGTGTGTATGCAGTCTATATGTAAATTTATGTAGGGGGACTAATTATTTTATTAACATTAGTGGGGGTCGAACGCACATGTACTCAGCAGTGATAATCTATCACTGCTTTCTAAACGGTTTCTCATACTGTAATCTCGCTTTTGTCTCACAAGATTACAGGCAGCCCATTCACTTGTACACAGATCTCAGCCGTTCTCCGAGGAAAAACTTCTCCTCTGTTCACCCTGTGAGAACTGAAGTTCACCACTTCATAAAAAGGGTGCCAGAGGAAATAATTTTCCCCGGAGAACTGCCGAGAAGTGAACGGTGAAAAAAATTCACAGTTTCATAAATGGACACCATAGCCATTTGTATACCAGTGATATTTCTATACAAGGAAGGAGGAGGAGAGTTCAGTAATCTGTAGCAATTCAATATGTTCTCCTTTCTGAAGTATACAAGGTTCTGTTCGGTTGCTAAAGGGTATTTTCCCTCATTGCTTCTCGAACCATGTATATAAATAATGCCTATGTATGTTGCATTCCGTTTTCAGGGACTTTTGAACTTTGTATATATCTTTTGGTTCTAGGAACAGCCAGGCCTGCAGCAGTGCTCTAAGGAAGCCTGCTCTGTCATTGGCAGACAGCACTGAACTCAGGTAAGTCCAAATGGGTGATGTAATTGTGTTGTCATACACGCTTCAAGTACTTGACACGGTATGAAGAATTCTACCCTTTTGTCTCTGCCTAGGGTGATTCTAAGTGTCATGTATCTCCTGGTGGAAAATATAAGGCAGAAGTCACCAGAAGATGATCCAGAATGGAGTATTCAGAGACAGACTTTCCACACTGAAATTGGTGAGCAACAGCAGTTCTTGCAGAGAACCAGTCATTATTGCACTTGGGCAGGATTCTGAATTTTTAGTCTCCATTGTTCTAAATCCTTCAAAATGATCTTGCAGTATTCTATTTCGCTCCACATTCCGCTTTACTTACTCTGACAGATACTGCCCCATTAATCTGTCTGACATCACAAGTTTTCTCCCAGCCCCTGAGAATTCATACTAGTGCCCAAAAAGCCCTCTAATTAGGGGAATTGTAAACCGCTAAAGATGTTCTAAAACAGTGTGGTTGATTTACTAAAACTGGGGAGTGCAAAATCGTGTGTAGCTCTGCATAGAAACCAATCGGCTTCCAGGATTTTTTTTTTTTTTGTCAAAGCTTAATTTAACAAGCTAAAGTTAGAGGCTGATTG
Organism: Pelophylax lessonae; assembly: GCF_965119305.1. Classification (NCBI taxonomy): domain Eukaryota; kingdom Metazoa; phylum Chordata; class Amphibia; order Anura; family Ranidae; genus Pelophylax; species Pelophylax lessonae. Next base: position 154,692,140 of record NC_138771.1, read on the forward strand.
GCTACCTCACAGAGCTGCACCAGATTTTGAACCCTAATGTTTTTCAGGTTCAGAAGCAGTTAAATGGGCAGCAAGCTCAAGCATTGGGTGACCTATTGGCTTTCAAGCTTAAGAGTCAGGCTTGAAGTACACTAAACTAAATAAAGGTGCAAATAGAATTTTTCTCATTCATTGATAGACACAGGAAGTCCGATGCTTTTGAGTTATATGCTATTTACAAGCAGATTGGACACTGGCAAACAAAACAAATTTTTGGCCACAATGCCTCAGTTTTTTTGCTAATGTCCTAGCTATTTTTTAATCTTCAATCAAGATTCTTGCTACATTGCTGCTGAGAAGGGCTCTATATTAATCTTTCTAGTTCTAGCTTTCCTCCGCTTGACTTTGAAGTGCTGTACCCAGACCACACTAGATCAGAAGTTTTTGGACCAGCCTGGAATAAGACCTTGGGGCACTGGGCTCTGCATTGTGAAATTTTCCAGACCAGAACATAATGGTTAAGCCACAGACTACTTTCAAGGTCTAAAGCTGTGGCACAGCACCAGCAGTAGGCTGTGTGGGCCCAGCATTGGGTGCTACTTCATTACTAGGACCTCTGGGCATTATTTAAAATTCCTACTTTCAGTTGGTTTACCCTGCAAAGGGTTAACGCTTAGGGATTGAATACGGACGTTCTGCTGGGTAAAGTGTTGCCCATGCTGCTCGCTTTGTGTCCCGCCATTCACTGTTGAGGAAGCACCTTCTTGATTCTGTTCCTGATTACAAGTGATGTGGTTTTCTCAATGGGTCGCCTCTGCAGCCTGCTTACAGGGACTTGTTTACCTTCGGCCACTTGTCACTATTCCTGGTCAACAGCAGCCAGGTTGGTGAGTATGAGTATATGAGGCCTAGCCACATACCCGGAGTTGTGTTGCATTCCACCTTGCACTGCAACATTCTTGGTTCTAGAGACATGGGGACAGTCCCATTGTGCTGATTGGCTCCAGAAAACACTCCATTGATGACTCTGGTGCTTCCTGATAGTGTACCCCCTGAGGTTGCTGATACGGGCGCTCTTGAATTTTATCCTGTGCTAGAGTCTATGCTATCCTTGGATCTTTTGGTAATAGCCGCCTCCTCGGCTATACCTCAGGAGGATTTCACTGTAGTATTTAATTGCTGACTCTGGACTGCAAGGGCCATATACATTCTTCAGTGCCTTCTCCTGCAGAATCCATATTTAATCTGCTCTACGCTACCAATACTGTCTCTGATGCTAAATCTCTTAAGTCCTTGTTAGATGAACCTACATCAAAGCTATCACATTCTTCTGTCATCACCGAAATTAAAGGAGACTGTTTCAGCCACTATTATGCAGGAAGAACCACTTTAAGAACTTGAGAAACAGCTGGTAGGTTCTACTAGTGCTGTCCCAAATCTAGGCTCCTGTAGAGCTCCCAAGAAAGCCAAGACTTTTCTGGTGCATCAGCAGTTCTTCTTTTATTGAGACTGGTAAAGTTCTGACAAGCGTCTGTCAGCCATTCAAACTTTGTTTAAAAAAAAAAAAAAAAAGAGTGGTGGATATAGCAAATGTGTTAAAGGAAGCTGAAAAAAAAAAAACACTTGCAGGATCAACAGGCAAAAAAAAAAGGAAAAAGGCCTACAAAATAGAAAATTGAATGCAGCCACCTCATCTATAAATTGGTAAGTGGCAATATAATATATTTTTGTTTTTTAGGTTTAAAACCACTTTAACGAAGCATTGACTATCCTAGTCAACTAGAGACAAATGCATTCTATTAAAATATTTACAATATTTACCCAGAATTTATTTCACTCTATACAGCTTATCTAGAATGGGAAGGTTATCCATGTAAGCATGATAAAGATGTCATCATGACACTGGTGTGTTTTTTTTTTTTTTTTTTTTCCATATGATTTGGCACTGTCCGAGATTTTAGGCAGTTTTGGTCTGCTGTTAGTCTATTAAGGAACAGTTATCCCTGTCAAATAAATGTACCCCAGCACATTTTTTATTAGGTGATTTCTCTGAAGAGGGAACCTTCAGAAGTCAGCACTGGAACCAGACTTATGGGCTTGAAATATCTGGGTCTAATTTTAGACACAGCTCAAATCCGTATTTTTTTTTTTTTTCTTCTTCCCTAGAAGAAGCTTCAAATTTTCCATTCACACTCTTTAGTCCAGGAGTTGCCTAACTCTTTGCTTTTCGCATAAAAATTCTAGGGCTGATGGTAGCCTCTTCTGAGGAAGCTTTTCTCAGTCCCAACAGCACAGGATCTTGTCATAGTGGTACAAGTCAGTCAATCTTTCTCTGAAGGGGAGGTTGCCCTTGCTTGGTGGTTTAGTAATCTTGCTCTGGAGTTGGGAAAGTTCTTTTCTTTTTCGATCTCTTGGAAGAGCCTTATGTTGGATGCCAGCCTGTTGGGCTGGGGAGGGCACCTTGTCTGTTCAAGAGTGTTGGACATTTGAGGAATCTCATCTTCCAACCAACATTCTGGAACTTAGGGTGATCTGGTTGTCCCTGTAGACACTGGACTCCCCATCTGGAGGGTCATGCAGTCATAATTCAGTCAGACAACTCCACTGTTTGGCTTGCATCATCCACCAGAGAGGATTCACAAGTCTTGCTGCAGCAAGAGAGGTAGAAAGCATCCTGAGCAGAACTTCACTTTCCAGCCTTGTGGGCCATTTACATAGTAAGCCTGGACCAGTGGCAAGAAGACTTCCTCAGCTGGCACATCCTGGAGCTGGGAGAATGGTCCCTACGCTCTGGGCTATTCTTGGACCTGAGATGGGGCCACCAGATTTGGTCCTCCTTTGCCTCCAGGTTTAACAACACACAGGACAGGTTTGTCTCCAGGTGCAGGGATCCTCTGGCAGAAGCAGCAAATGCTCTGATGTCGCTGTGGGGTTAATACAGCCTGTATTACACAGTCTGTATTCTCCCCTGAAACTCCCCATCTGCTCTGCAGGATCAGGATGGAGGGCATTCTGATTGATCCTCATAGCCCAAGCTGGCTCAGGTGGATGTGATAATTCGACCTTATACTCCCATTAGATTTGCTGTAGGTTCTATCACATCTTACAGATCTTCAGCCACAAGGACCTGTTTGCCACCCTGCCTCAGGGTCACTGGCTTTACAAGTCCAGGTTCTGAGACAGAGGCATCTGTGATCCCTACAACAATGAAAGCAGGGAAGGTTTTATTCCCACAAAGTCTACCCTTGCAGATGGAAGGCATCTTTCCCTTGGTGCAAGGCAATACATTTCATCCCAGCAAATTATCTGTGTGCGGAACCCTGTGTTTTTTTTTTTTTGCAAATTGACCTAGATCAGCAGTTGATCTTTGGTAGCATCAAGGATCAGGTCTCTGCACTGGCGGTCCTGTCCCAGAGTCTGCTTGGCTGCCTTTTCTTTGATCAAGACCTTTGTAAAGAATGTCTGCCATGTGGCTGCTGGTGTGTTCTCCCGTCTGTCTCTGTGGGATCTGAACTGGGTTCTCTTGGCATTTCAAAAACCACCCCTTAAACCTGTAAGGGATATTCCCCTTCGTACTTTCACATGGTTACGTTTCTTCTTGCCATCAGCTCTGCCATGCGAATGACTGAAATGGCAGCCTCATCCTGGAAATAGCTCTTCCTGGTCTTATACAAGGACATAGTGGTGTTGAGACCCAGAACTTCCATCATGCCTAAGATAGTTTTGGCTCTTCACCTTCATTCTTCCATCCTTCTGTCAAAATCAAGTTCAGCAGGAGGAGATCTCCTATGCCTGGATGAAGTTTATTCTGTGAGGGTGTACCTGGCAGCCACTGCCCATTTTAGAAAGACTCTTTCTCGTCATTCCTGTTGGTCATCAGAAGTGAGAAGCAGCTTCTCCTTTCACTATTACTCAGTGGCTCAGACAAACGGTCATTCAAACTTCTGGTCATAAGGATCAGACTCCACCCTTCGCAAGGCAAACTTTACTAGATTTGTGAATGCTTCTTGGAATTGGCATTGGGCTACTGTTTCCCAGATTTGCAAGGCTACCACCTGGTCTTCTGTTCACATATTCTCAAAGTTCTACCGGGTTGATGTTCAAGCCTCATCTGATGCCGTCTTCATGCGTAAGGTCTTTCAGGAGGCAGGTGGTCCTCTTTGAGCCAGGCAGACCCCACTTCTGTTTGTGTGTGTGTCTAATCTATTAGTATTTTGTTTGTTGCCAGTCCCTTAATTTGACTGCTTTTTTTGTACATCCTAGTTGTATCTGAATTGCTTTGTCTCTCAATGAGTGAGAAAAAAAGCTTACCATAAAATCTACTCATGGAGTTGTTTGAGGGACACAGATTCTGCTTATGATTATGCTCTGGGTACACTCTTGCTACAAAACTGAGGCACGCAGAGACAGAGTTCAAGGGATTAGGCTCAGCTGGCTGACAATTTTTCTGTTAGTTTTCTGTGTTCAAAGCTTTTATTTGCAGACATATCTTCATTGCTTCATCCCTCTATGAATGCAAATGGATTTTATGGTTCAAAAATCCAATTTGTTTTTTTTTTGTTAATATTTTTATTTAAGACTTAATCTTCATATTTTTGCTTAAGCCCAGTTCTTACTGGTTCACTTAAAATGTTAAAACAAACAATTATGATTGGCAATTTTTCTTTTTGCAAATATCCTCTGTTCTAAAAAGCTATGTCTTGCACATCTTCTTTCAGATTTCATGTATATATCAGTATTGCTGATCTCCTTACCTTTTATTTCATGTGTATATCCTAAATTGCAACTCTTCTAATGTATGTGTTTTAGCTTTTCCATCTAATGGCGAGGAACCATTTGCTCATCTCCTCTTCACAATGGTTGCCAAGTTCTGTAGTGGCCACTCTCCACATTTCCCAATGAAAAAGGTCCTCCTATTGCTCTGGAAAGTTCTTTTGGTATGTACAGTATTAAGTACCTTGAGATGTTTTAAACTATTTTATATAGTATATGTACAGACCTGGCCAAAAGTTTTAGGGATGTTGCCCCAGTTTTGATGTTATGATGGCAATTTGCATATACTTCAGAATGTTACGAAGAGTGATCAGATGAATTGCAAAATCCCTCTTTGCCATGAAAATGAACTTAATCCCATAAAAAAACATTTCCACTGCATTTGTGAAGAAGGCTTCAGGCTGCCCAAGAAAGTCCAGCAAGTGCCAGGACCCTCCCCTGCAGTTGATCCAACTGCTGTATCGGGGCACTACCATTGCAGAGTTTGCACAGGAATGGTAGCAGACAGGTGTGAGTGCATCTGAAGTGCAGCAAGAAGCCAATTCTCTCCAGGAAAAACATCAGGGACAGACTAATATTCTGCAAAAGTTGCAGGGATTGGACTGCTGAGAACTGGGGTAAAGTCATTATCCCCTTTTCGATTGTTTGGGGCATCTTGAAGAAAAAACCTTGTCTGGAGAAGAAAAGGTGAGTACTACCATCAGTCCTGTGCCATGCCACAACTGTAAAGCATCCTGAGACCATTTATGTGTGGGGTTGCTTCTCTGCCAAGGGAATGGGCTCACTCGCAATTTCGCCTAAGAGCACAGCCATGAATAAAGAATGGTTCAAAAACATCCTCCGAGAGCATCTTCTCCCAACCATCCAAGAACAGTTTGGTGACGAACAATGCTTTTTCCAGCATGATGGAGCACCTTGCCATAAGACAAAAGTGTTAACTAAGTGGCTTGGGGAACAAAACATCAACATTTTAGGTTTATGGCCAGCGAACTCCCCAGACCTTATCCCATTGAGAACTTGTGATCAATCCTCAAGAGGCAGGTGAACAAAAAAACCCCACAAACTCTTAAGTATTGATTATGCAAGAATGGGCTGCTATCTGTCAGGATGTGGCCCAGAAGTTAATTGACTGCATGCAAGGGCGAATTGTCGAGGTCTTGATAAAGCAGTGTCAACACTACAAATATTAACTCTTTGCATAAACTTAATGTAATTATCAATAAAAGTCTTTGACACTTATGCAATGCTTGTAAATATACTTTAGTACACCATAATAACCTCTGACAAAAAGATCCAAAAACACTGAAGCAGCAGACTTTGTGAAAATATTATTTGTGCCATTCTCAGAACTTTTGGCCACAGGTGTAATTTTAATGCATCTCATTACTAAGCAGCTTTGAACGCATACACAAGGTAATTTTCACTAATGGATGTACTGTACTTAGTTTACATTAGGGGGATTCTCTGATCTGCAGAAGATGAAGGAGAGAAAGAGAGCAGAGTTGGGTCTGCCACCACTGCAGGAAGACAGTATACAAGTGATGAAGAACATGAGGGCCACTGCTCCTCCATCCTATGGAATAGAATTTGGCGAGCAGCAAAAGAGGGGGCGACGTAGCCGCAGGGTATGCTATGCATAAACCTAAGTACTATTTGTCTATCTGTCTCCATAAGCGGTTTTTATTTGTGTGGGGTAAGTGAATGCATTGCAGTTCATATGACTGCCAACAGAACAGTACAAAAATGAAAGGGTTCACTTTAAAAAAAAAACAAAACAAAAAAAGAAAGCGCTAGCCCCACCTTTTTGTATTAAAGAAATTATGTTCCACTCCTCACATTTTGGACTTAAGTCTAGCTGACTGCTGCTGCTTTCCCTGCTGCTTCACGGTCCAATGCATGTACCCAATTTTTTCCTTGCTGAAAACTCAAGTGAAAGCCTGATGTGTTCTATGGGAGCTGACTAGAAATAAAAGTACTTTGTATATGAAAATAATAAATTGTATACATGTACACAGTTAAAGTATATATACATATTTCTCTAGCGCTCATCGACAGACGTAGTCCTCGGTGATACACCACCTTCGGGTTATGTTACCTCCGCAGGAGCAGGACTAGACAGGAAATTAAAAAGCTCTGGCCACACCCTAGGGGCAGTCCCAGAGGGTATATCCTCTCTCTCTCTGCCTCAGCAAATCAGTTATTTTCTGTCTAGTTAGGAGTAAGGACCTAGATACCTTGCTGGGATCTTAGGTCCTGGCAAGAAATTTTTTTCTAAAAGGATTTTTGGACAGCTTTTTTTCTCCAGTGTTCCTGTGAGATCTTCAAGCAAGAAAGCTGAACTGGGCGACGGGCTGGATGTTGAGATCCGGTGGTCACCCCAGTTCAGCCTACGAGCGCGTGCAGGCCATAGCTCCGCGCTGAGTCGGCCGCGACAAAGTCCCATTAAAGGACTGAACCCGCGAGTTAAACGTCTCGCTGAAACGCCAAAGACCATGAGTCACGGCGTCTGTATCGGTCGACAGCCCTCCCGCCCCGGTGGAGAGGGGTACTGTCAGGAGTTGGTGCCCGCCTGGTTCCGGTATGGTGAGTAGTATGTTCCCCCTGTTTTCCCTGACGGGTTTTGTGGTGAACGCGGGCCCCTCTCTGTATGGTAAGAAAGAGTTTCTTTCTATCCTATAACATGTCACAAATCCTCCTACTTTGAGTGTGATTTTATGTGTGCAAAAGCCAGGAGGCTTGGTTTGGGAGCTAACAATCTATTGTATACATGTTTTAAAGATGTAATCTGTGGCATTCTGGGAATCTTATGGGTTAAGTATAAGCTACCTACCAGTCAGAAGCCATGGACATGTAGACTGCCTTCCAAGTCAGATCTCCAGCTAATAGCAGGCCTCCCGAACGGCCATGCGGTCCGCCAGGGCCGGTACCGCCAAACACGCCATATCCCCATGCAGAGAGAGTGTTGTGTGCCTGCAGCACACCGCTAGTCAGCACAGGCCGCCGCCATTTTTTTTGCTGGATCGCACGAGCCGCCATTTTGGCGTAGCCTCGTGTCTCCAGCATGGGGGCGGCCATGTTTTAGGTGATTCTACACCTCGTGGAGCTTGGGGGAGGCGCCGGAAGGCGTACAGAGGGGCGGAGCCGCCTCCTTTCTTCCTGGGCAGCCAGCCAAAAGACTTCCTGTTTGTCTAAGACAGCGCTGTAAGCTGTTGCAGTTCAACTCTGAACATCAAGTGGTGAGCCTGGGGGTCTATCTCTCTCTCTCTCGATCGATAGGGATCCCTAGCAGGTAACACTAAGGGGTTTTTTTGTGGCGCTGAGGGTCAAAAAAAAAAAAAAAAAAAAAGTTTTTCTTTACTTTGAATTATATCATCCAGGAAGTAACTGGAGTTATTATGGACCCTGCCACACAGATTCCCCCACCTGTTTCCCTCGAGGGGGCCTCGGGACCCGCCGGTGTACAGAGTATAGAGTCATTTACAGCAATTTTGGAGTCTATGGTGGCTCGGGTGGAGGCGGCCTGTCAGGGACGGGGGTCAAGGAAGCGACCCCCGCCTACCCCTATACTATCTGACACCTCTGACTCTGATTCAGAGATGGTCACTGCAGTTGCAGGTTCCTCTGCAAGGGCTGCTATCCCAGGTAAAGCCCCCTCAGACAGTGAGGAGGACGCTTCTTCTCCTGCTATAATTCAGGAAGAAGCATTGGTGGACGCACTAGTTGTGGCAGTGCAAGAAACCTTAAAACTTGAGGCTTTACCGGCAGAGGCAACTGAAACAGAGAGGCCTTTTGGGACTAATAAGCCCATCAAGACGGCAAAGGCTTTTCCTGTACCTAAATGTTTTGGAAATCAGATTAAAGGAGAATGGGAGCATTCTAAACGTACCTTTACTATTTCCAAGCGTATTGCTAGACGCTATCCGTTTGAGGAATCCATCATTAAGAAATGGACGGTACCACCAGTCGTGGATCCGCCTATTTCCAGGCTGAATAAAGCCACGGTTATTCCAGTGGAGGACACTTCGTCCTTTAAGGATCCGGTGGATCGAAAGATAGAAGCGGAGTCCCGCACTATCTTTTCTCTGATAGGGTCAGCATTTAGACCAGTAATTGTTATTGGTCTAGTTTCCCAGACACTTACAGAATGGGCGAAGATGGTACGCCAAGATCTTAGGGGAAAAGATATTCCCCAGGAGACATCTGATTTGATAGAACAGATCATACAAGGGCTACGGTTTATCTGTGACGCAGCCTTGGACACTACTCCCTTGTTAGGGCATGCATCTAAGTTAGCAGTGATCCTCAGACGTGTGCTGTGGTTAAAATGCTGGTCAGCTGACCTAGGTTCCAAAAAGACTTTGACCAATCTCCCTTTCCAGGGGAATCGTCTATTTGGAGCCAACCTAGATGAAATCATTAAGGATGCCACCGGGGGCAAGAGTACTTTTTTGCCACAGGCTGCAAAAGCTAAGGAACCTCGCAACAAGCGAGGACCTTTCTTTACCGCCCATAAAGGACGCCCGGCTGGTACTTCCGGGAAAGGCAAGACTCCTCCAGGAGGGTTCAAGAAGGGCTGGTCGGACAAGCAGAGGACCAACCCAGCCAAACCCGAAGTAAAGGAGTACACAGCCTGAAGGTGCGCCCCCACCCAATTTCAGGGTGGGGGGACGTTTTCACCGGTATTCAGGACATTAGATCGAGCATCAACCACTACTACCGGTGCGATTCTTCCCTTCCAACATTTAAGTACAGGAAGCGGTAGTTACCGTTCCCTGTATAGATCTTTTCCTTTACCTTTTCCTAAGATTAGTCCCGATACCTCACAGGAATCGGATCTGATTGACCAGATAGGCCAAGTAGCCTTTAGTCGGGTGACTTCGGTCCCTGAGGTTCAACCAGAAAAGATCACCTTGCCTGATAACTATCAGGTATCTGATAAATGTGTGGGAACAGAAAACGACCAGACTTTCTCGGATGGTCGGGGCCAGATACCTCTAGGGACGCCTGGTTCAGATCCAATCAGCGCCAGTGGTCCTAGAAATTCTAGGCTGGCCTCTTCAAGCCGGCCTGGCCGACTTGGACAGGTTAGTCGCAGACGTTCCGTGGGAACTTCGTCTCAGGGAGTGTCTGTAGTCTCAAGGACCTATTTACCTTCGTGCTTTACAGTCGCTGGTTTTAATGGCCTGGCCATTGAGACCCAAGTACTGAAGGACAGAGGTTTGTCTACTTCTGTCATTCCTACCCTTATTAAAGCAAGGAAAGCGACTTCCAGCAAAGTCTATTATCACACATGGAAGACTTATATTGCGTGGTGCGAATCTTTAGGATTTCCTCCACGTACCTATTCGGTGTCTCGAATATTGGCCTTTTTGCAACAAGGGGTTGAGCAGAAGCTAGCCTTGAGCACCATCAAGGGTCAAGTTTCAGCATTAGCAATCTTCTTTCAGAAACCTTTAGCGACCAAATCCTTGGTGCGGAATTTCATCCAGGGGGTGCGGCACCTGGCTCCTCCAGTCCGCGCGCCCTTACCGCCCTGGGATCTTAATTTGGTTTTGTCGGTTCTACAGAAACCTCCCTTTGAAAACATCAGGGAGATTCCCTTGCTTACTTTATCCCAGAAGGTGGTCTTCTTGGTGGCTATTACTTCTGCTCGCAGGGTGTCAGAACTGGCTGCATTATCATGCCAGTCCCCATACCTAGTGATTCATAGGGATAAGGTAGTACTTCATCCTAAGCCATCTTTTCTTCCTAAGGTGGTTTCAGATTTTCATCTGAATGAAGATATTGTACTACCTTCCTTGTGTCCTCAGCCCAAGCATCATCGGGAACATGCGTTGCATTCCTTGGATGTGGTTCGGGCAATCAGGGTATACCTGAAAGCTACGGAATCATTCCGTAAGACGGATTCACTTTTTGTGATCACGGATGGCCCCAGAAAGGGTTTGCCTGCATCTGCCGCGACCATTGCCAAATGGATTAGACAAACGGTGGTACAGGCTTATTCTATTAAGGGTCAGAGTCCTCCGTTCCCTGTTAGGGCGCACTCCACTCGAGCGCTCAGTACTTCCTGGGCCTTTCGCCATCAGGCGTCAGTGGGCCAGGTATGTAAGGCGGCCACTTGGTCGTCGGTACATACCTTTACTAAATTCTATAAAATTGATGTGACGGCATCGGCGGATGCCTCATTTGGCCGCAAGGTTTTGCAGGCCGCAATTTGAGGAGACCGGTGGTCTACCTCGAGGGTTTTTTTCTGTTTGAAAAATTTTTTTGTTGAGTCTCATCATTAAGGATGAGCATTGTAAACTTCTAGTTGGCACCGGTTGGGCCTTCTAGATTGGGATTTGATTTCCATTTTCCCACCCCTCAGTTGTGATACTGCTCTGGGACGTCCCGAAGGTGGTGTATCACCGAGGACTACGTCTGTCGATGAGCGCTAGAGAAAAATGGATTTTTGTAAAATCTTACCGTAAAATCCTTTTCTCTTAGCTCATCGACAGACGTAGTCCCCGCCCCTCTGTTTTTGGAGTTGGGTTGGGTTAAATTCTCTAAGCACTGCTTTTTCACATAACTGATTTGCTGAGGCAGAGAGAGAGAGGATATACCCTCTGGGACTGCCCCTAGGGTGTGGCCAGAGCTTTTTAATTTCCTGTCTAGTCCTGCTCCTGCGGAGGTAACATAACCCGAAGGTGGTGTATCACCGAGGACTACGTCTGTCGATGAGCTAAGAGAAAAGGATTTTACGGTAAGATTTTACAAAAATCCATTTATTGTTGGCTCCTGTTGCTGTCAATCAAATCCTGTGACGAGGATGAGGTGTATTTAGGTGCAGACAGGGTGGCTCAGGAGCGAGCGCGCACAAGTGCCCCCATTAAAAAAGTGGCTTTCTATGGGAGCACTCGCAGAAGGGTAGGAGCCAGGAGCGCCAGCAGGGTACCTCAGAAGTAAAGGATTAAGGTTGTGCGATACCATTGCACAGAGCAGGTAAATTACATGTTTATTATTTTAATAAAAGATGAAGCTTTAACCACTTGCCGACCGCCGCACGACTATCTACGTCGGCGGTCAGCTCCTCACAGGCAAACTGACGTAGGTCTACGTCGCTTGCTTGTGAGGGTCTAGGGAGCGAGCGCGCGCCCCTGGAGGCGCGCTCCCGCGTGGTCATGGACCCCCCCCCCCCCCCGCGCGTGTGACCGGCGGGGGAGAGGGAGAAAGTCAGGCGGCTTGTGTAAACAAGCTGCCTGTCATTGTCCCCTGTGTATGAAAGATGATCATACGGTTCTACTATGTAGAACCGTTGATCACCGTTCATACATCTGAAGCCATAGCCAATCACAGTAGAAAGCACGCCCATAGGGACACACATAGCCCCTCCCTTTCAAAAAAAAAGTTAACCCCTTCACTGCCAGTGTATTTTTACAGTAACCGTGCATATGTATAGCACTGATTACTGTAGAAATGTCACTGGTAACCCCAAAAGTGTCAAAAATGTCAGTCAAGGGTCCGATCTGTCCGCCCCAATGTCGCAGTACCGCAAAAAAAATCGCAGATCGCCGCCATTACGCGTTAAAAAAAAAAAAAAAAAAATGACAAAAATCTTTCCCTTTGTTAGTAAACGCGATAACTTTTGCGCAAACCAATCAAAATACGCTTTTTGCGATTTTTTTTTTTTTTTTTTTTTTTTTTTTTTTTTTTTTTTTTTTTTTTAACCAAACGTAGGTAGCATAAAACAAATTGGCCGAAAATGTTAAAAAATTTTGATTTTTACATTTTTTTGGGGGGGGAATTTCATATAAAAAAAATGTGAAAAATATTGCTACTTTTGCAAAATTTACGCTCTTTTTTTTTTTGTTTATAGCGCATGATCAAAAAATCGCACAGGTGATCAAATACCACCAAAAGAAAGCTCTGTTTGTGGGAAAAAAAGGACGCTAAATTCGTTTAGGTACAGCGTCACATGACCGCGCAATTGTCCGTTAAAATCACGCAGTGCCGAATCGCAAAATACCCCCTAGTCGTTTAGCAGCCAAATCCTCCGGGGCTTAAGTGGTTAAAGTGTTGCTAAACCCAGGACCCTGATTGACTATATCTGGTCTCCCACAATTCACAGGACATGAAAATGCAGTAGTTTTAGTAAATCTATACTGCTAAATAATTTTTCTCATCACCATTTAGAGCAGTTTTATGATTTGGATCAGTGTTAAAGCTTGTAGGAGGAGCTTTCATTTTACTCTGACTATCCTATGAGGCTTCAGGACCCCTGACCCTCTGGACAGTGCTTATTGGCCCTGTGCTGATCACATGAACTCTGCCAGAAAAGAAAAAATCTCTAGCAATACACACCAAACAGCATGTGCAGCTTGCCCTCAAGACTGTTCTCTCTCTCTCTCTCTCTCTCTCTCTCTCTCTCTCTCTATATATATATATATATATATATATATATATATATATATATATATATATATATATATATATATATATATGAGATGGATTGGGGGCAGTGGAAAAATGGGAGGATCAGAGAGGAGAGGGTCAAACAGTCTTTTTACACAATGCAGAGGATTAACCACTTAGGTTCCACAGTGGGTATAACAAGCATGCTTTACTGCATATATAAACTGATTTTAAGGTTGTGGGTTTAGTAAAACTTTAATATCGCTTTCAAATTCTAAGTATTGTAAAACATAAATATTTAACTAATCTTTTTAAATAAGGCATTGCGTTTTTAGTGAATTTATTACTATGAGATACATACTGCATGAGTTCTTGGAGCAAAAAATTATTGTTGTCTTTATCTCTTAGTGAGTTGTTGCCTTTTTCTTCCTTATCTCAAGGCTCACTTTTTGAACTTTTATTTTTCTTGCTTTTTGCAGCAAATTTTCACTTTGCTGTATATTCTTTAGACTTTGTTTTCCTATTCTGTCACACTAATATATTAACTTGTGGGGGGTGTGCATATTTCCTGTTCCTTATTTTCAGTTAGATAGTGTTTATTGCCCATTCATTGTATAAGTGTTTTAGATATGTACTTTTATTTGCATGTCAGGGGATATGATTATTTCTGGTCATTTACTTGGAGATATAGTCAACCAATATTAGGCAATACATTTAGGTGGTATTCTTTGTGTTTTTTTGTTTTTTTTCAATTTAAAAGAGATCAATGGTCCCAGTATACTTTCATTTTAGAACATCAGCATTGAAGTATGCAATCTATTATAAACCTACTTAAATAAAGAAAACTTCTTTCATGTTGTGAGTGCTGCCTTTCTGCTCGCCATCTCTTTTCACATCTTCCTGAATTCCCTGCATGCTTTTCAGCATCTCCCATGCTTTTTACTTTGAATGTCTAAGGACTACATATCCTATGGTACCCTGCTGTCTGCAAGTAGCCACTCCTGTACAGACACCCATTCCTGAAACTCCTCCTTAGCTCCTCTGTAGTCCTGAAAGCAGGCTCTACTCACAAAGCATAGTGAATTCAAGAAGGCAAATGTGTAGAATCATAAAGTAAGTTTACAAACTTCAAGATTGGACAGATTAATAGGAGTAGAAATAATTTAAATAGGATTTTTCATTTTTAGCACCGATACACTTTAAATCGGGAATGTTTTTTATTTATGGGGACGTACGTAATAACAGTACATTTATGTGGCACTATTATCTTGGTTGGTATTTGCATGTGGCTTTCAGGGGATGGTGGCAGTTTATTGGAAGGGAGGGAGGTGGGTGTTGGCATGTTTATGATCCAGAAAGTTGTATACAGTGCTCATACCCCTTGACATTTTGTCATGTTACAACCAAAAAAAATAGATGTATTTTATTGGGATTTTATGTGATAGACCAACACAAAGTGGCACCTAATTGTGAAGTGGAAGGAAAATGGAAATTTTTTATAACATTTTTTATAAATATCTGAAAAGTGTGGTGTGCATTTGTATTCAGACCCCCCCCCCCCCCCCCAAGTCAATACTTTGTAGAACCACCTCTCGCTGCAATTACAGCTGAAAAGTCTTTTTGTGGATTTTTCTATCCGCTTTGCACATCTAAAGAGAAATTTTTGCCCATTCTTAAAAATAGCTCAAAAGCTCTGTCATATTGGCTGGAGGGCGTCTGTGAACAGTAATTTTCAAGTCTTGCCACAGATTCTCCATTGGATTTAGGTCTGAACATTGACTGGGCCATTCTAACACATGAATATGCTTTGATCTAAAGCAGGAGTTCCCAAACTGTGGGTCGGGACCCACTGGTGGGTCGCGAGCTGCGTTTGAGTGGGTCGCGATGAGTTGGAAATCACTGAGAGCGGGCCGCTTAAATAATGCTGTGTGAGCCCACGCAAATTGCAGAGAGCCAAAGCAGTCAAATTGCGATGGATTCAGGACTCCGCCCATGCAGTTTACGGAGGCTGGTCTGCATTTATGCAAGGAGGATACTTGCATCAGTAAGTACATATGTGGGCTGTTAGTAGGATATGTTCATGGGGTGCAGAGCCAGCTCCTCGGTCCTGCTGGTGGCAGCGGTGGTGGCTAGACTGGCGGTGGGATTCTCACTGCTATAGTGGGCAGAAACGGCAGTCTTGGTGTCATAGGAGGACCAGCTGGCCCGGCGGTGTCAGGAGTTCATGGCAGCTTCTGTGACCCCAGCAGAGAATCTGAAGGAGAAGAGCCAGGACACCAAGACCAGCATAGAGCTCCTCATCATGGAGACTGGGTGAGGTGTGCTGGGACATGGAGAGGGCAAACAAGTGCCATGTAGCCTTATATTTATTTATATATTAAGTGTATTCAATAATAAATTAAAAAGTAGTAAATTGATATTTTTAATTTACCATCCCCCACCCTTTAAAGCATGCATTATTATTATTATTATTATTATTATTATTATTATTATTATTATTATTTGCATTTATATAGCGCCAACAAATTCTGTAGCACTTTACAATATTCAATTACAAGCAACTGGGTCCCGAAAAATAACTGTATGCAGAACTGGGTCTCGGCCCAAAAAAGTTTGGGAAGCCCTGATCTAAAGCATTCCATTGTAACTCTGGCTGTATGTTTAGGGTCAATATTTCCTGTCCTCTATCACTTTGGTTTATACATGCTGGCTGTCTACAGATGTTTGTAAGTGCTTTTACCATTGGAATAAATTTTAATTAAGCCGTTTTACACTCTTTGTGTACTCTGGCTTATTTTCGATCGATGTGCCACCTGGAGACCAAGACAATCTAATCCAGAATACTAAGGTTTTATTTGATCAACCACCATCCATTGTCAAGCTTTTATCCCTTGGAAGGATTTTCTGGCTTTTCTGACCCATCTACTGTAATATATCTGGGTCCATACCTTCTGGTGAGCGCATTTGCCTTTTTACATTGGTGCTGGGTTTGTCTTCACTGATTGGTTTGGACACTAGAACACTAAAGCTTCACTTTGTGGTTTTCAACGTTTTTCCACCATGTTGTATGAATTTATAGATTCACTTCTGATATTGTATTGTTTTGATGTTTTCATCATAGCTATATGGATTCACTTCATATTTAGCTCTGCACTTTCCTGTATGTATTTTTTAGGGTCGTTGTCCTGCTGGAAGGTGAACCTCTGCCCCAGTCTCAAGCCATTTGCAGACTCTAACAGGTTTTCTTCTAAGAGTGCCTTGTATTTGGCTCCATCCATCTTCCCATCAACTCTGACCAGCTTCCCCGTCGCTGCTGAAGAAAAGCATCCCCACCACATGATGCTGCCCCCCCCATGTTTCACAGAGGGGATGGTGTGTTCAGGGTGAGGTGCAGTGTTAGTTTTCTGCCACACATAGCGTTTTGCTTTTAGGCCAAAAAGTTTAGTTTTGGTCTCGTCAGACCAGAGCACCTTCTGTCACAGGTTTGCTGTGCCCCCCACATGGCTTCTCGCAAATGGGACTTCTTATGCCTTTCCTTCAACAATGTCTTTCTTCTTGTCACTCTTCCATAACGGCCAGATTTGAAGAGTGCATGAGTAATAGTTGTCCTGTGGACAGATTCTCCCACCTGAGCTGTTGATCTCTGCAGCTCCTCCAGAGTTACCATGGGCCTCTTGGCTGTTTCTCTGATTTAATGCTCTCCTTGCCTGACCTGTCAGTTTAGGGGGGCCATGTAGGTTTTCATTTGTGCCATACTCTTTCCAATTTGGATGATAGATTGAATAGTGCTCCGTGAGATGTTTAAAGCTTGGGATATTTTTTATAACCTAACGCTGTTTTAAACTTCTCCACAACTTAATCCCTGACCTATTTGGTGTGTTCCTTGGCCTTTTATGATGCTGTTTGTTCACTAAGGTTCTCTAACAAACCTTCACAGAACAGCTGTATTTATACCGAGATTAAATTACACACAGGTGGACTCTATATACTAATTAGGTGACTTCTGAAGGCAATTGGTTTCACTAGATTTTAGTTAGGGGTATCGGAGTAAAGGGGGCTGAATACAAATGTGCCCCACACTTTTCAGATATTTGTAAAAAAAAATTGAAAACCATTTATCAT
The DNA here is from genome assembly GCF_965119305.1 of Pelophylax lessonae. Classification (NCBI taxonomy): domain Eukaryota; kingdom Metazoa; phylum Chordata; class Amphibia; order Anura; family Ranidae; genus Pelophylax; species Pelophylax lessonae. The sequence goes on from NC_138771.1 coordinate 154,709,405, forward strand.
TTTCTTTCCACTTTACAATTATGTGCCACTTTGTGTTGGTCTATCACATAAAATCCCAATAAAATACATTTATGTTTTTTGGTTGTAACATGACAAAATGTGAAAAATGTCAAGGGGTATGAATACTTTTTTCAAGGCACTGTATGAGTTGAATGCAAACTTCCAGGTTTCTACAAAGTAAGGGAGAAAGTATATGTTGTGTCAGCAGTTTATTAACTAGAAAAAATGGGACTAATTTTCCTCTACTTTTCCGACAGTAGAGTAGAACCTAAGGTAAATCCCAACCTGCAGAAGTAAGGCCCTTTGCATCACAGGAATATCTGAATGAGTCATGTTTTGCCCTTTATGCATTGTGCTTAACTGGCGCATCTTTTACCTACTGTTAAACATTTTTGCTTCATTATTTCTAAACAGGACAGCCTTGATTTCTATAATGAGAGAGACCCTTTCCCAGGGGCAGAAGAGGATGAAAATGAGGATGCAGAGAACATGGTGGAGGCAGAGTCTGATGTACAAGAAAGGGATGTCATGTCACAGCCATTGGCTTGTCTGAGAATCCACACAGAGCGAGTATGCTTCCCTAAGGGTCTTCCTTGGGCACCTAAAGTAAGGTGAAAGAACTACATTTTGACAGTCATCCTTAATGTATACTGGTTACACACACACACTAGTGCGGTGTTTTGGTTTCACGGCTCCACAACCCTGTGCCTGTACCAATATCCTTCTGTCCTTTCCATCACAAGCTCTAGGCACATCATCAAACCTTATCCTTGTCTTGTGTGACATATACTGCCTCCTAAATATTATTAAACATGCTCCTTAGTATATAGGAGGCAAGCCCATGGGCTTTTTTTTTGGTCATGTGAATATGAAATATTGTATGTTTTTTAACTTGGCCCATTTTTGCAGGTAGCAAATTTCACCCAAGTCTGCTTTTCACATGTGAAGCATTGTATCCCATTCATATTTTCATGGTGAAAAAGTCCTTTCTGTTAAAAATTGCTTAATTTCTTCCCACCTGCAATCTGTATAATACTGTTCCCTGTCCTGCTGTCTCAGGCCAAGTATACATTACTATGCATTTGCCCCTATGTGAACCCACAGCCAACACTTCCAAGAGCTGCTGGTTTTCAATAACTCACTGATGGGTTCCCCCCTGACCATCAGGAACTACTTTGATTCATTTTTGATCACCAGTGGGGACCTTGGCTGTCACGGATATAGTGATCATATGCAGGCTGCATGGTTAATCTGCCCTGCCATATATTTTTGTTGCCCTAATTAAAAAAAATGTATATTTATATTTGCAAATTTGTCAGCCTAAAAAACGGGGCAGGGTTGTTTTTACAAATACAGTGTAGCAAATAAAAACCTTTTTATATATTCACAAAAATGTGTATACATTTTTTATTAGATGTGCAGGAAGTCCTAGAGTTATTAGGTTCATTAGTTCAGATGCTGCTAAATTTGACCTGGGTATCTTATGAGTCAATGGTATCGGGTTGAAAAAGGGTTAGGGTGCTAGTTGTCCTAAACTGCACTATGCTGGTTATCAGTTGCAGCTTCTGTTTGAAGAAATAGAACCTTATCCATATATTTTTGTTTCAGAGAGAGAGACATTGAAAATTTCCTGGAGATGAGTCGAAACAAGTTCATTGGATTCACATTAGGACAGTGAGTATAATAATCTTGGTGTTCTCACCTGCATTCTATTGTGTACCAGTAGTCCCTGTTTGTGATGCATTTTCTCCTGTGTAGTGACATAGATACGTTGGTGGGATTACCGCGGCCTATCCATGAGAGTGTGAAGATTTTAAAGCAGGTAACAATAATTCATGTCCTTTCATATCTACCAAGTGTAATTAAGAGTAAAATGGATCCTGTTTTGGTCTTCATTGCCAACTTTTAAAGGGTGCTTATAAATGTAATTTTATTCAGTAAAGCCCTGCTAAGAACAGTAATCCATTGCAACCCATCACGCACCTTCTTTCTTTAATGAAAGTTAGAACAGTAAAAGAAGATGGCTGCTATCGGTTACAGATCACTCTGTCACTTTTAAAGTGAAACTAAACTCTCTATGAAACTAAACTCTCTAAATCAACATTAACTTAATCCTTATGCTGCTAGCATTAGTAAATAGATAGAAAGGTATAATATATTTCCTTGCTTTTACCTTTTTTTGTTCCCCCGCTTCTGTTTTATTAGATATAGCAGATCTTCATATTGCCATTTGCAGGAGCAGGACGCTATGTGAAAGCAAAGCTAAATATGCACACAAGGGGTGGCCCCCTGCTGGTGTCAAACCTCCCGCCCCATTTTCAGCACAGAGCTATTTTTTTTACCTAGAATTTCAGGAGTAAGGACCCTTTTAAATTTTTTCTCCTTCTCTTTTTTGCTTTTTTTATTTTAGCGCATTTGTTCCAGTTGATTAGATTTCTTTAACTTCAATCAACTGTGGTGCTGAGTGACCAGCAGGATATAATAGATTTGGGTAGTCCCCCTAGCACTGCCATTGATGGCACACAGACCCTCGCCTGGAGTTGGGGGGGGGGGGGGGGGGATTCGGGCTGCAACGTCTCTGGCCAGGAAGAATTTTGACACCCAAGTGGACGTCTGTCGGACTTCTATCGAGGCGCCATGTGTTCGGCTGATGATCTTGGATCAACATTGGATCAGAGGTGTTCATCTACCCACCTGGAAATACTTTGTTGAACAAAGAACTAGAAGTCCCAGATTTGCCTCTGTTGGACCATGAGTATTCTCCTGATGGGTATGGGTGCGCATCGGTTTACGTTTTAGATCATCTTCTCTTCGTTCACACCCCACTCCTTCTCCGTATACTTTTATTGTTGGGGCAATGTTTGTACTAGGGGCAGTGCTCTCAGTGAACTACTCAGGTGTACTACTTGTACACCTTTCATCTCTGAGCAGAGCTGTGCAGAGATGGCCAGTGTTTTTGAGTCACTGTGAGCGCTCAGTGCCAGGGTGGTGTGTACATTAGGGGTGGCACCTCGAGCACTAATTTTTAGGCACTTTCTTGTGCTGTTCCTGCTGGTCTAGCTTCCTAGAGGGGGCAGTCACCGCTTCACAGGAGAGCAGAGCAGGGCAACCGCTGCTTTGAGCATAGTGAACTATTGCCTTCTTACCAAGCTACAGACGGCTTTTATCTCTGCCAGGATTTAACCATCTTACAGTGTGACAGCTACTATCTTCCTGTGAAGTGGGTGCTGGTCAGAGGGGTGAGTGTGATCTTGAAGGCAGATCCCTATTTGCAACAGGTGCCAGCATGGCCAAGGCATTGCTGGCAGGTAGTAAAAAGGCAGAGATCCCAACTGGTAAGGAACCCACTGCTAAATGTGTATCCTGGGAAGCTTTTCCTCAGCAGAACTACTTTATCTAGCCTTCCAGACTCCTCTGCTCCTGGAGTCCTCAGCTTTATCCTCAGATACGAGTCATGTGCCCCCTTGACTTTTGACCCCTTTTCTCCCGCTATGTAAGGATTTTTATCACTCATGGACAGAGCCCTGCTATGAAAAACTGCTATCAAGCATCCCCTTCCATCTGTGTCTGCCTCCAATGAGTCGACGCTGAAGAATCACCTTCTTTGGCTTCGGGGACCCCCTGAGGCAGATTTCTCCCTTCAAATAGTGGATAGAAATTGCCAGAGGTAAGATTGGCAAAAGAGTTGGTCTCGCCTCTCATTACAGCAGTAATAAAAACTTTGGAGATGAGAAATTCTCCATGCCAGCATAGATTAAGTTCTCTATGGGACTCCCAAATCTTGACCAAGTCTTGGTCACATGCAGCCAAGTTGTTCTTTCTTGCCACACACTTTTCTGTCTATCCTTTTGAGGACGTGTTCTTCAAAAAGTGGTCTACTTCCCCAGTGGTGGACCCTCCCATTTCCCGACTAAACAATGCTATTATTGTTATTCCTCCCAAAGAAGCTTCCTTTTTTCGAGATCCCCCCTGAGAGGTAGGCAGAATGCACTCTGCATTCAGTGTACCTGGTTTCTGGAGCTTAATTAACCTGGTCATTTCCTCTGCTATGTTATCTCAAACTTTGACCAAATGGGCTAAAGATACCAAGCCAGGGTTTGACTTCTGAGCAGGTATCTCTTTTATATGGAATTAGTGGATCGGCTTGTCCAAGGTCTGCAATATCTATGTATCGCAGCCTTCGACTCTGGCCAGATGGTCTCTCCTCTGACTGTTTTAGCCATTGTTTTAGAGTATCTCCTCTGGCTTAAATGCGGGTCTGCAAGCCAGACTTTCAAAGAAGTACTTACTAAGTGCCCTTTGTGGGAGGCTGCCACTTTGGTGTGTCCCAGGAAAAAATCCTCAAAAACCTCATTGGTGGCAAGGGTAACTTCCAACCTCCAGCTTGGAAGAATAAAGAGATACGTCACAAAGCAGGACCCTCCTCCACTCACAAGTGTCTTTTTGAAATCCAAGGCTCCTCCTCCAAGGACAAGGCCTCCAAACCCTCCTCTTCCTCTGGAGCCAAATTCAATTGGCAAACCAGGGCCTCCAGCTCACAGAGAAGCTCCTCCACCTCATCACATGTTTGGAGACTATTTTCTAGCACACATTTCAGACAATTGGGTCCTGGAGGTAATCTCTTCCGGCTAAAAGATTTTTTTATGCCAGATCGTTCTTTCCTATCCAATCTACGTCCTTCTCCGCATCTAGCTGACTTGGATTCTGCAGTTAAAGGTCTCCTCCTGGATCTGGGAGTGATAGCCCCAGTACCATCCCCTGAAAAAATGAGGGGCATCTATTCTAATCTTTTTACAGTTCCAAAGTAGGACAAAATTTGTCCCTTTCTTGATTTAAAAGACCTCGAACACCTTTTTAAAGTGCGTACATTCTGTACAGATTTGGTGCACTCGGTGGTAGCTTCCTTACATCAAGGAACTTTTCTAGCCTCAATCAACATCGAGGCCATGTATCTCAACATCGCCTTTTGCCACAGCCACCAAAGATTTATTCAGTTTGCCGTGGCAGAGCTACACTACCAGTCCATAGCCCTTCCCTTTGGACACGTGTCGGCGCCACAAGTCTTCACCAAAATACTGGCTCATGGCTCTTTTTACACCTCCACGGGATATTGATTGTGGGCTATCTGGATGGCCTGTTCCTGTGAGCACAGTCTGCATCTTTATTTTCGCTTGGAGTACTTGGGACTTATTCTGGACACCCCTGTGGCCAAAGGTTTTTTTCCTGCAGGAAAAATTTGGAAGCTGCGTATCCCTTTAATTTGCTTACTTACTTTACAGACCGTATCCATCTGTTTGTTTTTGCATGAGGATTCTGGGTTTCATAGTAGCTTCCTTCAATGTGGTCGCATATGGGCAACACCATTCCAGGTCTCTACAGCGAAACAGTCTGGGCGAATGAAACCGAGTCCCTGGATCATTGTATCAGCTCATTTTCCTATCCCACCCAATCAAAGTGTCATTAGTATAGTTACTTAGCTCCTCCTACTTCTGCTGGCCGGGAAGTTGTTTCTCTTCCTCATTTGGAAAACTTTTAGCACAGATGCCAGTCTCTCCTCTTTTCCATTGGACGACTGTGACAATGCCACAGCAGTGACCTACACCAATTACCAGGGTGGCACCAGGAGGAGGCATCTCAGATTCTATGTTGGACAGAAATTCATGTCTCAGCCCTATTGGCAGTTCACATTCCGGGAGTGGACAACTGGCAAGTGAACTATCTCAGCCGCCAGAGTCTAGATTGGAGGAATGATTCCTGCATCCCAAAGTGTTTCTCCAGATTTATCAACATTGGGGCACCCCAGACATTGATCTCTTTGCATCCAGACTCTATCATAAGATTCCCAGGTTAAGAGATCCCTGGGCCGATGCGTCAAATGCTGTAGTTTCTCCATGGCATGAGTACTCTGATGTATGCCTTTTTTTCCCCCCTGAATCTCCTTCCCAGGTTGCTGCTTGTACATTTTATTATCTTCCTGGTTCCAGACTGGTCATGCAGGGTTCAGTTCACGGACCTCTTTCGGTTGGTTGCAGATGCACGGTATAGCCTTCCAGGTTTTCTTTTTCAGGGTCCTATCTTCCACTCTGCTTTATGGTCGCTGGCTTTAAAGAACAGGCCTCCATCGTTCAGCACCTTATCTCTAGCAGTTCTCAGTTCTGTAAGGGGCCAGGTTTCTGCTTTTGGCAATTCTTTTTCAACTTCCCTTGGCTTCTTTCTCCTTGATTCTCACTTTTTTTTTTCAGGGGGTCCCATGGGGGTTTCCCCCTTCTTGGCCCCCTTAACCACAATGGGACCTGAATCTTACCTTCTCAGGCTTGCAAAAGCCTCCATTTGAAAATATCCAAGATCTTCCCCTCTCAACTGTACCAAAAAAGGTGGCTATCACTCCAGAAATTTGGGTATCTGAGTTTGCAGCTCTTTCTTGTAAGCATTCACTCTTGGTGCTACACAAGCACAGAGTGGTACTTTGTCTTATGCTGGCACTCTTGCCAAGGGTGGTTTCAACCTTTTTTTCTGAAAGACTATATTGTCTTACCTTCCTTGTGTCCACATCCATCCCATTGGAGAGAAGTTGCTCCCCAATCCCTGGATGTGGTTAGGGTCATTAGAGTCTACCTCTCTGCTACAGCCTCCATTCAGATGACTGATTCCTTAGTATTCGTTCCAGATGATCCTAGACAAAGACAGCCATGTTCATCTTTCACTATTCCTTGATGGAATTGACAAACCGTGATTCAGACCAATGCCCTGACAGGCTGAGAACATCCATTCCTGCGCATTCCACCAGGTTGCTTAGTCTGTCCTGGATGTTTCATCATTTGGCTTCTGCTGTTCAGGTTTGCAAGGTGGCTACTTGGTTGGTTGCCTGTTCACAATTTTTTACTAAGTTCTACAAGGTTGACGTAGCTGCCTGAGCAGATGGAAACTTTTATGTACGGCAGTTTAAGTACTGCTGGGGTGGAGTTACTTGTTCTTGTTTAAATTTTTGGGCACACCCTTCTTTCTTTCTAGTACTTCTTCTTTGGGACATCCCATCCTTCATTAAGATCTGATGTGTCCTTCAGTGAAAGAAAATTTAATTTTTTTACACTACTTACTATAAAATCCTTTTTCTCCGAGTTCATTGAAGGACACATCACCTGCCCAGTGTTCTGTTTGGCTGTCTCAGTGTTTATTGTCCTGTTACTGCTGGCTACAAACTGAGCTCTGTGTTACCCACCTTGGGTGACTTTTTAGATTTGGTTGCACCTAGCGACTTTCTCCTGAAAGTGTTGACCTCAGATCCATCCCTTATGAATATCTGCTGTGTCCTTCAATGAACCCAGGTAAAGGGATTTTATAGTGAGTAAAAAAAATCCCATTTTCTCCTTTCATCCTTCCAGGACGGCCTACATTTGAGAGATTGTGGCTCCGCCTCACAGGAAACACAACTAATTTGCAGCTGTTTAAAAGGGTCCCACCCATCCTTGAGCTTCAGTTCAGTTGTGTTTCCAACCTCACATCGGAACGTTTGTTTTTTTACTAACCTAAGGCCGTTTAGGGCCAGGAAAGGTGGTCCTGAAAAGGGAAAACGAGGAAACCATTCCAGACCTGTTACTACAAGGACCTCTGATTCACCCCAGACCGCAGTTTTTTCAATTAACAGCCTGGGTAGTGAACGCCAAATATTAAAAGAGAAAGGATGCTCAGACAAAGTCATTGAGACCCTCCTTTCAAGTAGAAAGCCAGTAACTAGAAAAATTTATTCCAAAACCTGGAAAACATTTTGTACTTGGCAGAGTCAGAAGAAGGATTCCTCTGCCTCAACCCCAAGGATCCTGGATTTTTTACAGGATGGGGTAGATAAGGGGGTGGCGGTGAACACCCTTAAAGTACAGATAGCGGCACTTTCTGTTTTTTTAGACAAAAGTTTGGCCAAAGAACCTTTAATTAAGAGATTTCTGTTAGCCCGGAGAAGAGTATCTCCAATTAACAGAACTAATGTTCCAGCCTGGAACTTAACGCTAGTACTAGAGACATTATCTAGTGAAGCATTTGAACCTTTGAACAAAATGAATTTAAACATTTTGTCAATTAAGTTAACATTTCTGTTGGCAATCACCACAGCCAGGAGAGTGGGAGATTTGCAAAGCTTATCCATAAAAGAACCTTTTATGCGAATTCTCCAAGACAGGGTGATTCTTAAACCAGATCCACTGTACCTACCCAAGGTAGTGTCATCTTTTCATAGGAATCAAGAGATGGTTCTCCCATCCTTCTGTGAGAAACCTAAATGTGCAAAAGAACAAAAATTCCATTGCTTAGATGTAAGAAGATGTCTTCTAGCATATTTAGAAAGAACCAAGGGCTTTAGAAGATCTAGCCACCTATTGGTTCTACATTTTGGACCAAGGAAGGGTTTACAAGCATCAAAACCCTCAATCTCTAGGTGGATTAAACAAGCCATTAGTTTGTCATATAAGGTGTCAGGTACCCCCACACCAACAAGTCTAAAGGCACATTCCACAAGGGGCATGGCAACTTCCTGGGCCGAAAAAGCCGGAGCATCCTGGGAGCAGATCCGCCATGCTGCCACCTGGTCCAGCCAAGATACCTTCCTAAAGCACTATCGTGTGGAAGTACTGTCGCAACAAGACCTTGCCTTTGGCAGAAAGGTTTTACAGGCAGTGGTCCCACCCTAAGGTAGGCCAGTATGGATTCCTTTATCATCCTCTCAAATGTAGGCCGTCCTGGAAGGATGAAAGGAGAAAACTTACCGTTGGTGTACTGGTAACGGCCTTTCTCTTAATCCTTCCTGGACGGCCGGCCTACTTCCCGCCCAAGATGGTGGTGAGTTCTAAAAAATATGTATATAATGTATAAGTATATATGTGTAGCTGTATGTTATTGAATAACTATATTCCTTGAAAGTTCGGTTGGAAACTACTTTTCTATTACTGAAGCTCAAGGATGGGTGGGACCCTTTTAAACAGCTGCAAATTAGTTGTGTTTCCTGTGAGGCGGAGCCACAATCTCTCAAATGTAGGCCGTCCTGGAAGGATTAAGAGAGAGGCCGTTACCAGTACACTAACGGTAAGTTTTTATTCAGTTCCCTTCTGGTTTCTGGCCTAGGCTTTTTTTTTTTTTTTTTTTTTTTTTACCTTGAGTGGGGAGGGGCTTTCTTAGCTATGTACACTCTCCTGCCTGCCTGGGCTAAGGGTAAATGAATTCCAGGAAGTAAATGCCAAATTTATCACCTGTGTTTACTCACAATGGGTGCGACTAGAAATGCTAGGAAGGTGTTTTTCAAAGTAATTTCTCAATCTTAAAATAAAGCGTAGCGACATGAATGGATGGGGGAGTTTGCTTCGAACAATAGAAATTATTTAAATAGTGTTTCAGTTTGTGGTGTTCCCCTTTAAAGAATCCAAGAGAAATACACAAATGGTCCTTTTTTCTCGAAGATTGTAAAATCTAAGGGTTTCTTAGTGCCCATTTAAGAAAAGGTATTTTGTTTTTCTCCAGCGTCTGCCCAGGATAGCACATGAGAGAGTATGATTGCACCCCCCTAAGGGTAGGAGATGCAACAGGAAGACTTTAAAAGGTGGTCTCCCAGCGTAGTCCAGTCCATCAGTATTTGTATCCTTCATTAGAGGAAAGCCTACTGTTTGAGGTGTGCTGGAGGTAGTTAAGATCTCTCATGTACTGTCCCCTTTTACTGTGGATCTTGGTGGCTTACCTTCTATAGCCGTCATGGAGCACCTTTCTTCTTCACTCTCACATCAACCTCTGGGTTTGGAGTAGGGTGCAGTCCAGTGCTCCCTTCTCAGCTACATGATGCATTGATATTTAGGATTTCCCAGAGCCCAGACCCCATAGGGTTGTGGGTTCATATGGCTAATTCCAAATTTCTTTGCATTGTTGGAACTGATGGGCCTTCTAGTTTGGAGTCCTTCGGGTATTGTGGTCTTCTGATTCCTGGCAGGACTTTATAGTGCCTATTTTTTTTTCTCCACTCTGCCCTCTGCTTCCATGCTCTGGGGAGAGGAGAAAGTGACCATGGAAACGGGAACCAATCGCACCAGCTAAGCACCGCAAGAAAGGTCACACAGATCACATTTTATCTCTCTGCTTTTTTTTTTTTTTTTGTGGTTCATGTGTACAGATGTGATGTACTTTACTGATCACATATACTGTATACTTGGAGCAAACGCATTTAGAGTTTACCTACCTACCTACCTTATTGAAGATTCATATGCACATTCATACTGATGCTTTTTGTACTTTTCTGTATCTTCTGTATTTGTCAACATGGCAAAATACTTAAAAGGCTAAAAACAAAAAGTTTATTAAAACGCACAGATTTAATATTCTAAGGAATCAAGCCAGAAAAAAATGGTGGGGAAATCAAGGCAAGGTGAAGCAGGGGATTCCGTTTATTCCTGCTGGAAAAGCCAGGAAACCTCAATAAATCACTGTGTCCAGTAGGAGGAAGATTGACGCTGTTCCTACTGAATAGGCACAGCATTACTCCCAATGTGTATGATCAGAGGCTCATAGAGTTTGCCTTCAAACCTTATTCAATGTTTTCTTCTTATATTTCCTCCGCGAGACCTTGTGAAAGCCTCATCACTTTTGTCCCTGTTAGGAGAGTTGGTTCACTAGAAAGTGTTAGAATCTGTGCCAAAAGAGGAGGTTGGTCTAGGTTTCGTCTCTCAAGGGTTTGTAGTAGAGAAACCTTCAGGCAAGTTTTGTCTCCTCCATAATTGGAGTAAATGCAAATTGCTAGTGCATCTAGTGAATACTGTATATGATCTTGGTGTTCCAATAATCTCTAGCTGCAGGTATAGATTGGCAATCTTAGGCCCCTTTCACATGGGCGGTGCGCCCAACGGACTCCGTTTTGCTCAGCGGGAATCGATCTCCACTGAGCAGGCGGATGACAGTTCTGTCTCCGCTCTGTGTGCAGAGACAAACTGTCAATACCCCCCTCTCCTCTATGGGGAGATCGGATGAGAACGGACCGCCTGTCTGTTTTCATCCATTCCTCCAGAGGGATGGAAAATAGGGTTTCCATCTGTTCGGATTTCACGGACCGGATCGGATAGCAACAGGTGTCCGCGGAGAGGTCCGTGCTGACGTCCACTGCTCCATAGGGCTGCATGGAGTATCCGATTTGGTCCATTAAAAAACTGACAGGCGGTCCGAATTGGAAAGCACGTGTGAAAGGGGCCTAAAGCATATGGGGTATAGCTCCATTAATGTAGTTATTTTTCAAGCTAAGCAGATAACCTGCTGCTTAATAGAATGGCACTGATTTGCATACTGAGTCTGATTGACTAAATTACTTGAATGTTCAAATTTCAGTTCCCCAATTGCATAAAAAGAAATTTCTGGTTTGTGTAATGCATATGCACATGATTGGATAATCCAAAGTGAATCTTCTCACATTTTTATTGTGTGAACATATTTAAATCCTTTAGTAAATTCATTGTCAGATAATCCAGGAACAGCTACAATAAACTCTTAAGTATTGGAGGGGCTAGTAGATGGGGAAGATGGTCTATAATCCGGAGTGAATATTACCTATATTAGTCATTGAATATTGTATAAATCCTTAGTTACAGTATATATTGACATTATGCTTTTAAATGCCGTTTGATATGTGCTTCCAATATCTGTTGAGACTACCGATTTCCATGTCAGCTGTTCCCTGCATTGTCATGAATAATTCAGGCTAAAGAGTGTTTGACTCAACAGTGCTCAGCTTTAGATTACTCTATTTGGGTTATATGATGCAACATAATGATGGCACTTTACAACTTTATCTTTGCTTATCTTTGCTTTTCCAGCACAAGTATGTTTCAATTTCTGATGTTCAGATTAAAAATGAACAAGAGCTGGAAAAATGTCCCATGTCACTGGTAAGAGAATAGTTTTTCATTATATTACAATTGTTGGAAATGTGTGTGAAAATCCATTTATGTACATCTCAGTTTCAGGGCTCTTAGCCAAGCACCTCCAACTTTGTTGTTTTGCGTCAGGTGTGCCCTAATAGAACTGAGTAGTATATTTATTCCCGTTGCACACTTTCCTGGTAAGGCTTTAGGAGTGGTGGGCGCAACAGCAACAACCAGCTGGAACTGGAGACGTCACAGATCAAATGCACATATTCGCCAGCACACCACGGATAGTCAATTACATCCAAATCTTTATTGAAGAATGATCCATCACCAAAGACATAGCACGACGTTTCAGAAGCCACGCAGGAACCCTTCGTTATATGCCTGACGAAGGGTTCCTGCGCGAATACGGAACATTGCATTATGTCTTCTGTGATGCGATCATTCTTCAATAAAGATTTGGAAGTAAATGAGGATCTGTGGTGTGCTGCCGAATATGTGCATTTACCCTAATAGAACTGAGACACCTGACACACTGTGCATAGTGAGAAAAAACTGAGGAATTGATTCCCAGATTGGACGATGAGGGTATCGGGGTAAGTTCCTTGATCCAAAAATGTTTAGGTCTTTCTAACAGAATAAAAAGAAAAGTATTGGAGATCAACATTTAACATTGATGACATTCTTTTGAACAAGGTAGACCTGCCAAACTAAAGGCTGACAGTGAGTTTTCGTAGAGTGGTAAATCCTCAGTTCTATACTAGTCCTTTCCATGATATTCTCTTATTAAAAACAGTATGTTAGGCATCATTCAGTGGTATCTACAAATTAATTAGTGGTACAGAATAAGTAGACTGTGCTTGTGCCATATATAGCATAGCTAAATACCAATCTCACTTACAATATGCCTAAACTCAAGAACAAAAATGTAACTTTTCTGTCATACATCACAGGACATGTTCAGAGTCTTAACAATTTTGTGATAATGCCACCTTCAGGTGAATGAATATTTGCCACAAAAGGCATGAATCCCTACCCTAACATGACCTCTTTCAGCTCAGCACACCTCAGTTTTTGAAGGTGAAGATTTTCTGTATTAAGCCTCATTTTTAGCTCCCCTGGTGGGGAAAAGGATTGGCTTTTCTGGATCAGTCACCTACAGTCCTGGGCCAAGAGGGAACGTACCCCATCCACGCTATAGAAGATCAGAAAAGCCTGTAAGGTTGCTGGTTGGCACTTGATCCTGCAGGCAGGGAATATTTGGGTACTTTGTATAGAATGATTTGCTGGCAGGGTGCTATATAGGTTCGGGGCAGTAATCCCCTGCAGAGGTAGTAGAGACCCTGAAGGCCTCTGAGGCTATGGACACTGTGATGTGGAAAGATTGGGCTCTTTGCAGCGCTGCAGCAGATGGTGAGTGTCCATGGTATTCTCACAAATTCCCCCTCCTCCCCCTTTTCTTTTTTTTCCCCCCTCTCTTGCAAGGTGGGCCTGCCTTGTTCCCCTGCCCCTCCCATGCCTCCCTCCTTTTTTCTAGTTAGGACAAGCCTTTGTTGTGCAAGCCAGGGCGCAACGGCTTGTACCGATCCTCCTGCAGCAGCTGAAAGCCTTCGTCTCCTCCTTCTTCCCGTCAGCATTCAGTTTCTACAGGAGGAAAATACAGGAATTGGTACCAGTATGCCACCCCAGCTTTCACTCTTGTCTATCCCTTCTTCCTAAGCTGTATGACCCCCTGTACTCTGGTCCCCTGCCCCCCATGCTCCTCTAATCTTCCCCCTGCAGCGCTTACCTCCTCTCCTCCTCCGGGCTAGCTGTGCAGTAAGTGGACAGGCTGAATAAAGACATAATCCTCAGCATGGAGAGGTTCAGCATGATCTGTAAGACAGCTGCAAAATAGTTGCAACACAACCTTTCTTGGCACTCGTTATCCTTGTTCTCCCTTCCTCGCTCTCTATCCTGAAAAGATTCCCCGCAGCAGCCGGCAGGAGAAGAGCGGGGAAGGGAAGACCAGGAGAACAATTGCCGGGTAGGGTTATATTGCTACTACTTTTTGCAGCGGTATTACTGATCATGCTGAACTTGTCCATGCTGAGGATTATGCTTTTATTCAGCCCACCTGCTTACTGCACAGCTAGCCAGCCGAAGGGGGGAGGGGGGCAGGGGTACCAGATTAGTACGGGGCCATACAGCTGACTGCACAGCTATTGCCTGGGAATCTGGGACTTTCTGGTGTTCATGCCTTATTGAGCTGCTTCTTATCCTGCCTATTGTATCAGCTACATACACTACACAGTTACACACTGTGCATAGCACCCCTGAACCCTGCACGTAGCAGCGCACCCCTGAACCCTGCACGTAGCAGCGCACCCCTGAACCCTGCGCTCCTGTACACAGCGCGAACCCCCTGAACCCTGCGCTCCTGTACACAGCGCGAACCCCCTGAACCCTGCGCTCCTGTACACAGCGCGAACCCCCTGAACCCTGCGCTCCTGTACACAGCGCGAACCCCCTGAACCCTGCGCTCCTGTACACAGTGCTGAACCCTGCGCTCCTGTACACAGCGCGAACCCCCTGAACCCTGCGCTCCTGTACACAGCGCGAACCCCCTGAACCCTGCGCTCCTGTACACAGTGCTGAACCCTGCGCTCCTGTACACAGCGCGAACCCCCTGAACCCTGCGCTCCTGTACACAGCGCGAACCCCCTGAACCCTGCGCTCCTGTACACAGCGCGAACCCCCTGAACCCTGCGCGCTGTACACAGCGTGAGCCCCTGCACGCTGTACAGTAGACAGCACAAGCCCCTGCACGCCGTAGACAGCGCGAACCCCTGCGCTCTATGTGAAGAGGCTGGTAAATGTAATTTACCCGCCCCTTTTTCTGAATGAACACAGTTTTGTTTGCTATGCATCAGTTTGTGAATGAACAGAAAGCTGCTCAGCACAGAGCACTTCCCATTCATTCTCTGTCCAATGCAACTGAGGCTGCAGAGAAAGGGACTGGGGAATCTGTCCCCTTTCTTTATCTAAGATTTTAGGGGCCTGCTAAGGCATTTTTGGCAGTTTGACATCTTCACCCCGGGTGAAAGAATATCTAGCTTCTCCACTGGTGCAAGCCTTGAAAAATGGCTAATGGGGAGGGGTGAAGTTTGGCATGAGCAGGTGAACTTGAAGATCCCTGCATCAGTTAAGGAGGGCCCCCTGCTAAGATCACCCTGTAATGACTCCTCTCATAGCCAACTTTTATTCTGACTCCTTGCGCTTATTTAGTGTCTCTTCTGTTCCCGGGGAACATTCCACTGGGTACTTTGTTCAGGAAGGTGTTCTTGCCAGCCAAGGCTGGGCTGTGGGATCAGTTGTTGGGTGCTTTGGCCCTGAAAGGTACTGGTCACAAATGCAACGCTCTCCTTCAAAACCAGTCTTTGTACAGGCCTATGGGGATTGTCACGCCGATGAGGAGGCGGCGGCAGGTAAGATTCAGATGTTCTCTGCAAGGGTTTCCTCTCCAATGGGGCTTGGGAGCCATGCCTGATGTTTAAAAGCTACTGTGGGATTATTAGCAGAAACAGTTAGGGCCAATTGCCTCAGCCAGAGTCTACTTGTCAAAAGGTTACAAAGTACTGGTCAAGGCAGTTGCTTAAGCACCCAATGTCTTCCTGATATACCCCCATTTGCTGGAGGTTGTGTATGCGGACTGAACCAATCTGAAGAAGGCATTTTCGCTGCCCAAATGGTTTTCCCAGCAGTAATCCAGAACTTCCTAAGAAATGCGGTCTTCCTGGGGTGTATGAAGGATGTCACTGACAAACCATTTCAGCCCTTTTTTATTAAGGCCTCTTTCCTTGGCAGTTGCAGCCTTGCTGCTATTGGTGGCTGCGGTGGTGACCCACTGGATTCTATTCTGTCAACATCTGGAAAAGCTCCTTAGGGCTTTTCACATTTCTGTGGATGCCTTGGACAATTCCATACAACAGATTTCCATATTGGGCTTGATGTCTGTGCTCATGTGCAGAATTTTGTGGTTGCTGATCAGGTGAACTTGTTTGCAAGAAGCAGCTGGAACAGTTGCCCTTTGTGAGTGCAAGGATGTTCAACAATTCCTTGAAGGTTCCCTGGGTAAGAGCACACTGCTACTCTTAAGAAGGAGGCAAAGGCCTCTGGCCAAAAACCAGCACCTTTTCTGGGACTAAGCATCATTTATTTTGTCACTCTCAAGCTTTGAGTTTTAAGCAGAAACCTACCCCCAGTGTCAAAGAAGAATTGGAATCACAATCTTTCAAGTTTGGAGAGATGTCCTCTATCCATTAAAAGGACATCCCCACTCACTCAAGTGAGCCAATGCTTGATGGCCTTCATTGTTGTCTGGACTCAAGAAGCCTGGGTCCATAACGGGGTGTCAGGTGTGTGCAAGATAAAGTTTAAGACTCCGCCCCCCCCCTTCCATGCTTTATGCACTCCATTGTGCCTTTTTAGATTTGCAGAAATGAACGGTCTATTTTTGCAGTCCTGGAAATGTTGCTTACTCTGGGGGTTATTGCTCCTGTCCGATTGTGGAAGGATTTTAGCGGTTTTACTAATCTTTTCACGGTTCCCAAGCTAAGCCTGGATGTGTAGCCTATTCTGGATCTCAAGGGCCTCCTTAGATTCCTGTGGATGAAAAAAGTCTGCATAGACTCCATCCAGTTAGTAGTGGCTTTGTTTCCACAGGGGGACTTCCTTGTGTCAGTGTGCATCAAGGATGCCTATCCGCATGTCCTGATTTTCATCATTACCAGTTTGTGGCATTGTCATTCAGCATCGCCACTGCTCCAAGAGTGTTTAAGAAAGCTTCAGCCCTGCGATTGTTGGCAGGTCAGAGTATTCCTAAACAGGTGGTCCCCGGATTACAAACAAGATCCGAGACTGTAGGTTTGTTCTTAAGTCGAATTTGTTTGTAAGTCGGAACAGGTAAATTTTTTTTAAGTTTAGTTCCAGCCAAATTATTAATTTTTAAGTTTTTTTGGATAGCATAGGGAAGGGTTAACACCCCTGTACCATTTGTTTTGCTGTCTGTACCCCTGTTAAGAAGATTTCAGCTCACTTTCTGTCCCTATGACAACTGGATTTTGAAAATTATGGGTTGTGGAAGCAAGGATTGGTGATAAAGCTTCAATGGAGACACTTTATTCCCATGAGAACTCTTATAGGAGTACATTCCCCTTCCTTGGGGGAGATTTTCTCTCACTTCCTGTTGTCTCCCTCCATTTGTAAGTAGGAGTCGTTTGTAAGTCGGATGTTTGTAACCCGGGTAGACAACCTTTGGGAGCATTATTGTCCCATGTAAAGCAGTGCAGGTCATGAACTGTTTGGCTGGATTCTGAACTTCCAAAAAAGTCGACATCAGAACCAACACAGTTTTTGGAATACCTGGGCCATGTATGTGATGCGTTGCAGTCAAAGGTGTTACTACTTAGGAAATGTCTCCTGTCCCACTTGGACTCTCCCATGCTCCTATCTCCCAAGACAAATCTGTGTCTCTAGAGTGGGGGCTCTTTACACAGTCACTGGAGATAGGAAAGTCACTCTTTTAATGTCTTCGAAAGTCCTGAGAACAGATACCAGCTTTTTGGGGCTGGGGAGGCATATTGGAGAATCTTAGTTCAGGGAACATGGTTGTCAAACGAGAAGTAGTTGCAGATAAACATTCTGGAACTTTGGGTAATCCTCATAAGTCTCCTTTATTGGTCTACCTACCTCCTGGGTCAACTGGTTATAGTGCAGAAAAAAAACCCTATAACTGTGGCTTATGTCCATCACCCAGGAGGAATTGGAAGCCAGGCTGCTCAAGCAGAAGTTAATCTGATTCTGGTGTGGACAGCACATCATGTTTTGGCCCTGTTGCCATGCTCATTCCCAGTGTGGAAATCTGGCAAGTGGACTTAGTCCCCAGAATCTGAACCTGGTGGGTGGGCCCTTGATCCGGAGGTGTCCAAGTTTGAAAATGTTTGTTGCCCTATAAGTAAAAGTTTCCTATGCGTTTGGTCTATTCGAATAGTGCCTAATAAATGTAGCTTGTACATTTTATTTACATTTTTTGTTGGTAAATTACCTGGAAATCCTGCCAGTTCCTTTTTGGTTACTTTATCAAATTGATCATACCAAGCATGGAAGCAGATAATGCTGGCATTGTCAGCTTGCGTTTTTGGGATTGTTTCTAGGAGATGCAGGATGCCATGCCGATGAATGGCTTGCCTGTATTTTCTGTAGTCAGTAAAGGTGCAACATTCCCCAACCATCCCTGCTAAGCTGATGTCCCTTGAATTGCACCTGGAAGATAATGTGCCTGTGTCCCTGGTATTAACTGTAGATGCTATGTCCCCATTCAGATTAAAAGCGGCTCTCAGCAGGAGCCTCGCTGTCAAAACTGCAAAGCACAAAGATGGGTACTATACTTCCACGCTGTGTGTGGCATCACACACTCTAGTCCAAAAAAAACTCGGCGTTAGACCCAGGGGAAATCTTCCATCCAAGTTTTTTTCTACAGCGCTCATCAAGGGTGCAGCCCTCCTCCGACTGGGAAGTCCTCTTTTAACACGCTGCAAAAAAACACACAGGAGGGCGCAACCACCTTGTGCATTACCGTTAATAATTTTTTATTGAATTCACATAAGCAAATGGACACTCAAATACGAACAAAAGTTAGTAAGTCAAAGAGATCTGCTCCAGCCAGAGCACAATGGCGGTAAGTCCTGGAGATGATTGGTTGGACTGCTCTTGCCCACCTGTCTGCCTACTATGTGGTCACATGACCACAGAATATAACCATAATGACATGGATGAGGTTGTGTGGGGTGCATTTTGGCATTTCTTCAGTCTGGTGTAGAGATGGCGCTGGCCTTGTGTTCCATTAAAGGTCAGTTTTGTCTATTCTGTTATGCTCTGTTGGCCTATTGCTTCCCAGCCCCTGGCATTGAGACGCTTCAATGTCCGCTACTGAGATTTTCTGTAAAGTCTGAGGATGCAGAGAATTATCTTCAGAAAAAAATATTGTGGTTGCTGGACTTATTGGAGGAAGGAGAGGGCTCGTACCTGGAGTCATTTGCTGAAGAGCTCTTCAAGGATCTTCAGCTGGACAATGCCTCCCCAGCTTATATTTGTGGAAGGTGCCCACCATGTCTTGCTGGAAGTGAATTTCAGGCCATTTCTGGTGAGACTACTTATTTGTGGAGATGGGACCTCATTTTATCTGCAGCGCTGCAGCATCTGCAAGAAACCACAACTTAAATTTGAAAATAAAATCCTCTTGTTTTTCCCCAACTTCCTAGCTGAAATCTATAAGCGCCAGAGAAGCTTTTTAGAGTAGGAGGTTAAAAAAGGTATTGTATGTAGCGTGATATATCCTAACAAGCTCAGGGTGGTCTACTAGGGATCAACTACATTTTTTGATACCTCCTGAGGATGCTAAGTAATCATTGGACTTGGTAAGCCATATCCACCTTTTATTATTAATGGAATTTTAACCCTTAGTCTGATTCATTCTTGTATACATAAATATCTGGTCACTGATCCCCGCCACCCTTTTCAATTTGACCTATAGGCCCGTACACACGTACCGATTGTCGGCCGTAAATATTTGGCCAACGTCCGATCGGCCGATTGTCGGCTTGTTAGTATGATGCTTCCGACAACCGACTGCGACTTTTCGGCCAAACAAAATCTGGTGTGCAGGCTATAAAATTTTTGTAGGCCAACAAAGAACGGCCGATTGTTCGTCAGTCAGTACAGATTTCGGCTGACAAAAAGCAGATGAGCAAGACTGGGCATGCTCAGAGAAGAAAAAACACATGGAAAGTTAACCATCACATGACATCAATTCTGCAGTCGGTTGTTGTTGGCCAACAAAATTCGTGTGCAGTCTTTAGCACTTTTCAACCTACACGACAGCACCGGACAAAAGACGGCCGAACGGTCGGCCGACAATCGGTGCGTGTGTACGGGGCTATAGTTAAATGATCCGTTCAATAGCCCTGCAAGGGCATTACTTGCTATACAAATCTGCCATCTACAGTCAGATTTGGATGATGGTTACAAATTGAATATCCAGAAAGATTAGCTTGCCTCTGGTATATCTCGGCTCCAATATATATGACCAGGCTGACCCCCTCCTATGGTTACCCCTACTTTATTGAAAGAACTCTGACTCGCTTTACCTGGTCAGGAATTTTGCCCTTCTTGTTAATAACTTATCTAATCTTTTAATCTGAACTTGAACTTTAGGGGTGCCTTTGAAATTGCCTGTCATTTTTAGGGGGTACTATGCCATGCAGACCTTGCTGCCCATTGTCTATTCAAACCTTTTATAAGGCCTTTGAAAATCCAGCACTTCCGGCCATAAAGTAGTTTAGTATTCTAGTCTGGGATCAGGCTTGGAGACCAGTGGCTGTAGTATGAGATGTTCACACAGTAGTCGGCTGGATGAATACACAGGCAGCTCACCCTAGCAAATGATGCAAGGTCTAAACACTAGCTGGTCTTCACCGGAGCTCCTCATGGTGCAGTAAGGTTTTGCTGTGTGCTGATTCAAGGTTGCAGCCCTCTGAATTGCCCCAGCAGGAAGAAAACAAGCGGTCTGGAACAAGCAGAAGTGTAGTCCATAAGTAATAACTAGATGGTATTGGGCGGAAGCATAGTCCATGAACAAGCCATGGGTCGATAAGTGGTAACGAAGAAAAGGACAGCAAGTGGCACAATGAGAAGAGCCACAGCCAGTCACCACATAGGTCCCAGGTTCAGATCCAGATCCTGACAGTATTCCTCTCCTTCCAAGACGGCCCCTAGACGTCCTAGGGCCAGGTTTGGGGGAAAATTTCTGGTCGATGAACAAGCCAAAAGGTCAGTAATGAGTAGCGGTTAGATGGGATCATGTGGAAGTGTAGTCGAACAAGCCAAGGAGCAAAATATAGCTTGGAGAGAGCACAATAATCTGGCAAACAGGAATTGCAAAGGCATGGCTTGAATATAAAGTTCATGAGAAGGAGCAAAGAGTTCAAGGTTCAACAGAGACCAGGTAGAAAGCAGGAATGTCTGAGAATAAAGAAGGGGCCGTTAAGTATTTTAGGTGGCACAGCTAGAAGAGTTAAGGCTAGACACCACAGAGGAACTAGGTTCAGATCCGGATCCTGCCATGTAAAGAGAAATGGTCTCCGGACGTTATAAGCTTAGAAAGTGATGGCTGGAACGATGGTTGGGATTACCCGTTTTTACATGTCAGAGACAGACTTGTACAATTTTAAAATTATACATTGCTTTTAGCTTACGCCAGCACAATTGGGAAACTTTTGACCAGCTACTCTAGTAACCGCTGCAGATGTCAAGTGCTACTTTTACTACTGCTTTGACCAATGTCTCAATACCCCAAGATCATGGGGTTTGCTTATTAGGCCTCGCTGAACCCACGGCAGTTCAGAAATCATCAAGAACACTACTTGGCCTATTGCTACTTTATGCCAGGAAAGCAATTGTACTCCATTTTTGAAATCTCCATCGCCTCCAACTTTGGACAAATGGAATTCCTTGGTTAAAGAGTAAATCCAGTTGAGATAAAAAAACATTCCCCTCTAGGTGATTGATGTACATTGCAAGAGCTTTATAAAACTTTGTTGCTGATTCCTACCTGTTTCTGCTCTGAAAAACAAGCTGTTTTTCTACGCAGAGTGAACCTGCATGAGAGTGACTTTAATCGGGTGATGCACTTGCAGTGTTCTAATGATGAAATTATTAACCCGGTGGGAGTATATCACCAAAAATGACATTTTTGTGGATGCCTAAAATCCAACATGTATCTTAGTGCAGACTTCTGGAAAAATCACTGAGCCAGCCACACAAGCAAGAAAATGACATTTCTGTGGGCGTTCCATACACCAGCTGTGTACAGAACACCTCTAGATTGTCCTAATGCATTGAATTTTACAAGAAAATACAGCACTGCAGTTTAAAAAAGGAAATGTCATTTTTAATATTCAATTACAATATGACTTGTGTAGCAATTGAATATGCTATATTATACTATATGTGTGTGTATAGATAGATTTTTTTTTTTTTTTCCAATTTGTTTTGATGAAATTGGAGTTACCCTTTAACTCCACTCTGCCCCTATATAGAGCCACCCGTAAGAGCAGAGGATGCTTTGTCATAAGATATGGTCCCTGTCTCAGGAGTTCCCTGACAATGCAACATCAAACTAAGACTTCTAGGGTTTACATGCTTTCATCAAGACTCTTAAAGTACGCTCCATTCATGTAGTTGTCTCTAATTTTGCACTAATGCTGAAGGGATTTAGATTTCTAGTGAAAGGGTTTCCTGTAAGCATCTCTTGCTGGATGGATAATATAATTTGATATATCAAGTAGAACAGTCTACCTTTTAATGTAATTGTTAAACACAACACAAATGATCTTGCTTGAATTTTACAGGGAGAGGAGATGGTGGAGGAGACTGCAACAGAATGTCTATATAAAGCCATGTTGTTTAACATACCTCAATACATGGTAAGTTCTCTAACTTGGGTCAGTGCTCAGAAATCATTTTTGAATACATTGC
Source organism: Pelophylax lessonae (assembly GCF_965119305.1). Lineage (NCBI taxonomy): Eukaryota > Metazoa > Chordata > Amphibia > Anura > Ranidae > Pelophylax > Pelophylax lessonae. Next base: position 154,731,862 of record NC_138771.1, read on the forward strand.
CTGCAGCTCGCTTAGCTTTGTGTAGAAAGTTTAGCTAAAACCATAGCTACATACCAATGTTGGACGATTGACATTTGAGACCACTAAAGAGTTGATGGGACTTAATGGGAAGCTGTGGGACTGTAGTGTGCTGCTTTGGTCAACATAAACCTAATACTGTATATCCCCTAATTTATGTGATAATTTATTCTATATAGTAAGGTTTCACTGTCAATTGAGTCAGAACTACCATGTGCACAAAAAAATCTTGGTTGCAGAGCCCAGCAATTTTTATGTGTGTTTTTTTTTTTTTTTTTTTCCTATCTGAGCATCAATAATTTGGAAATCATTTAGTGAGAGAATATTTCTCTGTCCTCATATTGCTTAAAGAAGAAGTAAAGGCAAAACTTTTTTTTTTTTTTCTAGTTTTGGATAAAGTGGAGAGGGACTAGAACTCCTGTCAGTTTTTAGTTAAAGCGGAACTCTACCCAAAATTGGAAGTTCCGCTTTAAGGACTTGTTGTCCCCCCCTCTCCTCTTGCACAATTGCCACTTTTGAGGAGCGGTGGGGGGGGGCTTAGCAAGTACCCGATTTTGACAGGAACGGCTTCCCACTTCTGTTCCAAGCGCTCGGCAGGGGAAGTTCTTCTTCTTTCCTCCCCTGCAGTCCTCTGGGACACTGACGGGTCCCAAAAGTCTGCATCCACCATTCACAATGCACAGCGCGACATGGGCAAGTGGGCACCCGGCTGTCACAGCCAGGTGCCCATTGTGCAGATGCCGGCGCCACCGAGGGAGGATAGAGGATGAAGATGGCTGGGCTGAGTGCACAGCCGGACTAAAGTCAGCAGCTACACTTTTTTTCTTCCTGCTGACTATTTTATCCTTTTGATAGGTGGCTGGAACTCCTCTTTAAGGATACAACTTCACTGTTTGCCCTGTTAACCATTATCAATGAACGTGAAAGTAAAAGAAAATCCCACATTTTGGCTTGTCCCCTGAAAAGTAATAGAGGGGAAATCTTCCAATGGGAACACTAGTTCTGGTGAGCTGGGGGAAATTCCCTTAATTTTTTAATCAGTGATGTCCCCTCACTTCCTGTTTGGCTATGGGACAGGAAGTGAGGGGAAATCTCTGCAATGGGACACAGATGGCGAAAAAAAAAAGGTTTTGACCTTCCCTTGCTCTAGCCAAAATTCTTTAAAAAAAAGTTTTGCCTATAGTTGTACTTTAGGCTTGGTTCACACTGCCGCATGGAGTGACTCACAGCATGGGTCCCTGTTCACTGTTTCAGGTCCGATTTTCAGTCTGCGATTTTGGCTGAATTTGAACCTGAAAGGGACCAGAAGACGCACAGGACTCTTGTACAATTCGCACCGCCGCTATGTGAAGCGGCTCCATAGAAAGCCAGTCACAATTTTCTGACATGCAAATTGGATGCGGGGAGACCCACATTCAATCAAAAAATGAAGGGAGAAGGGGAATGGGAAGGACCAATAGAATTCCCTGTATTCCTTAGTAAGTCAAGGATATAGTGGGATGTGACATGAATTGCAAGTAATACCAATATTACCAAACGGCGTGTTGCCGGTGAGCCAAGCAACTATGTAGCATGTAGAAAAAGGAATTGGAAAGGAAGGAGTTGCATTTATGGCTCAAACTCTGGCAATTGGTTAATAAAAAACTACTTTATTGGAGAAAAGCAAGATAAAATCATACACGACACAAATAAACTTTCAATGGAGGTAAAGTGACATGAATAAAAACACATGCATGTATGTAAGAGGTCCGCCTTGGTGGCAACAAAGTACCTCACTCAGGCTCCACCCACCTACCAAAATACCCCAAATGATGGGAGGTGGATAGTACCCGTTATACCGCTAGATAGCAGCCCTGTGCTTGGTATAGTTCATGAGTTTATATCACATATAGAAACAGCCTTGGATCTCCATATATGGTGATATTGTCAGGTGCCTAATTAGGTACAGGGCAGAATTGAAGTAATGGGGCCAAAGGGAAGGCAATGGGAGGTTCAAAAACTTGTTTTCCATCCATGTAGTTGATACAATTGGCTATGTTCCTTAACCGTATCATCAACTCGCTACATCAAATATCATGGTGCATTCCAGATTATGTATTCAGGAAAAAATATATGAAAAATATTGCAGCAAATAATATCAAGGGGTTTGTTCCTTTTACGTGTGGTAAGTTAATTCATAGCATATTGTAGTAACATTTGATTTTCATTTTTATGTCTATGCACTCTACATTACTTGAAAGAACACCGAGTCCAATGTCAAAGACAGTTCATTAGGAGGAATTATTCCACCAAACTTGATTAGTGTGGACCCTCCACAGATGAATTGTTCATGGGAGATTCACCAGAGTAAAAGTGCATCAATTAGCAGATGGTTCATAAGACAGACTGACAACATGAAAGCAGCAGCACATGAAGCACATATAATTAGCCGATTGCTATTCAAACTCTGTTTTGCCTTATTACTCTCCTGGTTTTAAAGATTGTCTGTAGTGAGGTATTATTCCACTCGCATATAGAGAGTATGTGGACCCTCATTTAAGATTTTTGCCACGGAGAGGAGGCTGCCCATATGTTTGATAGATGTATCAAAAGCAGTCTAAGGTAGCAGACATATTTTGCAAGCAGTTGACAGGACTGGTTATGTGGATATATGTATATCCTAAACTCACGTGTCCGGATAGGATGTATATGTGCCGAATCCCTCCAGATGTCTCTGTCTATTAATGCAAGGTTGTCCGAAAGTCCTTGATATAGTTGCGCTTGGTTTTAAAGTAGATGTCTTAGCCAGGTGAACGGAAGATGGCCGATCAACTTCCCATGGTTTGGAAAAAACGTGCGGTATTTGTTTGCTGCATGATCAAGCAAGTTTGTCTCCCGCGCTCGAGGATAATGTCGGCGTGCCTTCCGGGTAAGGTGGGTGGAGCTGTCGTCGTGAGGTCTATGGTGCGTCTGACGTCAACGTGTTTCACGTGACGCAGCACGCTTCTTCAGGACGTCACAAGTTTTTTGAACCTCCCATTGCCTTCCCTTTGGCCCCATTACTTCAATTCTGCCCTGTACCTAATTAGGCACCTGACAATATCACCATATATGGAGATCCAAGGCTGTTTCTATATGTGATATAAACTCATGAACTATACCAAGCACAGGGCTGCTATCTAGCGGTATAACGGGTACTATCCACCTCCCATCATTTGGGGTATTTTGGTAGGTGGGTGGAGCCTGAGTGAGGTACTTTGTTGCCACCAAGGCGGACCTCTTACATACATGTATGTGTTTTTATTCATGTCACTTTACCTCCATTGAAAGTTTATTTGTGTTGTGTATGATTTTATCTTGCTTTTCTCCAATAAAGTAGTTTTTTATTAACCAATTGCCAGAGTTTGAGCCATAAATGCAACTCCTTCCTTTCCAATTCCTTTTTCTAGACCCACATTCAAGTCGCAATAGTGTGAACCCAGCCTTAATGTTGTATTAAGTTGGCCACACAAGTTTAAATCTGATAGTACTTTGTGATATCATAATCTTCTTTTAAATGATCCAACAGCTATGCATTGTAAGGGCCTACATACAGAGTCTGTTTAGTTTTATTTGGGCAGTGTCTCTCGCTACATAGTTGTTGGTAGATCTAAACAATTGTACAATCCGATTATCAGTTGTAGGCATCTTGAAATTGATACTTTGTATTTCCCTATGTGAGATACGCTTTCAAAATGATGTTGCTTCATGTTTCCAGTTGACGGATAATCTCACTTTTCAGTATCCAAAGTAGTTGTCAGGATCCAAGCAGAATGCTATCTATATCAAACAATACGGTCTGGTTTATTCAGACCTTTTACATGCAACTCTGATCATTCCATTGTGTTTCTTGGAAACTTTGGTGAGCCGTATTAGTTTCTTATTAGAAATGGAAATGGAGCAATATAAAACGTCTGAAGAATTATAATGGATAACCTTTTCCATAACTGATAATGGATTGGACGTCTGTTTAATCCACCAATTAGGTGCACTTATGGACATCATCTATACTGTATAGTTATGAAAACGCGCAAAAAAACTATTTCGGACTGTACAGGCCACACAAGGATTAAACCGCTTGTAATAAAATCATACAATTGATCAATAACCAATATTAAGAATTTCATCCAATGTACATATTTGTTAAAAACAATTCTAGTACTGATAGAGTTCACTGTGTATCATCATACACCAAAAGAGAATGCTGGTAAAGTAAGTCCTCATATGCCGATGCGTTTCGCCAGACTTTGCTTTATCTGGGCCTATGAAGACATTACAGCACTCGCCTAAGAAAAGACAATAACATATTATACAGTATCCATATATGTCAATATTCAATACATTCATGCATTCACTACGTGCAAGCCACCCCAGGCACAAGGAGACACCAGCACCATCACTCCCTAGGCAGCCACTGCAGCATCAAGGAAACCCACCAACCACACTTCAAATTGGATTACCAAGTATTAGATTGGATACATATTCATCGTCCAATCAAGATGTGCTTTAAGCAGGCATAGTCTTTTCTACTGGTGCCCCACTGTACAGGACATAGATATGTCAGGGGTGGAGGGAGACAATCACTAGGCAAACTTCTATATGGGGATATAAGGTTTAGGGGTTACCATGAGACATGCTCTAGAAGAATAGGTGCTGTATATGTGGCATATTATCTATGATGTGTATAAGTTTGTGCCTGTTTTGGCAGATTGCCTTGTTGAAGATACTTCTGGCAGCTGCTCCAACTTCCAAAGCCAAGACCGACTCCATTAATATTCTGGCTGATGTTTTGCCTGAGGAAATGCCGTGAGTAGTACTGAAGTGGGGTAAACTTATCATATAAAAGCAACTGTCCGCAATGTTCTAGTTAATAAAGCTCAGTAAATCTGTACAGTTGATGAAGTGCATCATGCCAAGCCTTATACTGCATTGCTTGGACTTATTGAAGTTCAAGTTCCCCAAAATTGCTTTGGTAATGTGGCTCTTAAGAAAAATGCATATATACAGTAAAACATTGGATTGAGAGAAACTTGGTTTGAGAGCGTTTTGCAAGACGAGCAAAATTTTTTTCTATAAATTTTGACTTGATAAACAAGTGATGTCTTGATATACAATTAGTGTCACGTCTCAACTGAGTATAAAAGAGAAGAGAGGCGCTTCTAAATGTAGCAACGTGGTTACATTTAATAAAGGTACAATATTTAGCAAGGAGAAAGGGAGGAAAAAACTCCCCTTGGGAAGAAGACAGTCCCCAGAATGGTCAACGGGCCACCCCTGGAAGCAGAATACATTTTATTCTGCTTCCAGTTTGCATGTGCTGTGCGAGTTAAGACTGGATGTTCTAATACTCTATGCTATGTGTCTGAAGGCGATACTGGTTTGTTGGCGTTTTTATCTTGGTTGTTCCCTTAGCCTGGCAGCTTGTTGGAGATTCTCTATCCATCTCCTGCTCTTTATTTCCGGACCCTTGGTGGGGTGTATTCCCTCCCTCCTGGGAGCCCGTTGACCATTCTGGGGACTGTCTTCTTTCTAAGTGGAGTTTTTTCCTCCCTTTCTCCTGATAAAGCTGGCGCTAAGGCGATGTCACTTGCTACCATATTATGTAAGAAGTCTGTCGTTTGATTCCATCGATAGATACCATATTTTGTAAATCTGTCTGATAAGAATACAATGTTTGGATCCTGAAGAAGCTATTTCAGCGAAACGCGTTGATCCATCAGTAGATTATACCATTCAAATTCAGGCCTTCGGACCTGCTCTGCATATGTACTGTCAACCTTGATTGTATCCGTTTTAGTGGTTTGTATGTATATTTAAATAAAATCTACATTACATTGTTTTTTCCATCACATGTGGATATATATATTTGTAATATTTAAGAGGCACATTTAAATCCCCACCGTACAGGTTTGTTAGATACAATTTCCCCAGTTCTTCCTTCCCCCATTCCCCTTTGTATTCCACTAACACACCTGGATTCTATCTTTTTCTGGAATATGATTCAGGGGACGGTGCCATTGACTTGTTATGCAGCCCACCCCTCTCCATACAATTTTAAATACAATATTTAGCAACTCACATGGTTGATTAAATAAAACAGGCACATCGAAGTATGCAAGCATCTGGAGTAAGGCTATCCACATAAACCATCCTCTGCACCCCCATCAACGTCATCCCTTCCACGCTGCACTCCACGAGCGCTTCAAGCCTCGCTTTCAGATCGCTCTACTGCAGGGTAGTCTTCCTGGTCACAATTGCAGACTGAAAACGGTGAGAGCCGACGATGCGAAGATGGTCTATATGGACAGATTCATCCCTGGTGCCTGCATTCTTAGATGTGCCTGTTTTAATCATCAACCATGTGAGTTGCTAAATATTGTACCCTCATTAAATGTAACCATATTGCTACATTTAGGGGCGCCTCTCTTCTGAACAAGCCCAAGGTCATTGTGTTATGGAAACATCAACCACAGTTGTCTTGGCTAAGCTGTAGTTCACCTTTCTTGCTCCCCTTCACCAATATTGGCTAGTATGGCTGTGCCAGTGACAATTTGTAGGCAAAGGGGCAGGTCACCGCTAAATCATGACAACCATTTCTGTAATGGTGATCCAGCATTTTGTAGTACTGGATCCTTCTGCAAATTTTATAGTTCTATTGGTCCAGCTTGGCCCAATGTAGGTATATATGTGCTATGCCTGTGTAATCCCTGTGGAGGCTGGAAATTATTGTAGATGGCACCGCTACAGTGGTTATTGCTGCTAGCTTCTAGGTCCTGTGCCAAGGGGCTGCCCTCCTACTTACTGAACATGGGAGATTGCCCACTCAGTATGGGAACCACTCACAGAACACATTGCATTTTCTCAGTGAATGCAAAGTGTTCTCTGATTGGATGAATTGGAGATTGAGACAGACCCACCCCACCTCGCCACCTCATCCAATCGGAGAATGTTTTGCCATCATTGAGAAATTGCAAAGTGTTTCCTGAATGGTGCCTGTGCTGAGTGAGCGATCTCCTTTGTTTACAATGCTGCAGGGCAGCCACTGAGAATGGGTCCCAGAACCTCATGGAGATCACTGTAGTAGTGGTGGGTGCCTACTTCAGTGATTTCCAGCTTCCACAAGTATAGCACATACATACTTACATTGGGAAAAACTGGACCAAAGTAACAAAATAAAAAAAAATGTAATATAATAAAATATTATTAAACTCCTTTTAAAAATTGCTATACCTACCTAAACGTCAGCTCTAAGGGCTTGTGCAGACAGATTATCTAAGTAATATTCACAATTTTTGCTTTTAATTTTATATAGCTTAAGGTTTTTTTTTTTTTTTTTTAAGGCACTTCAGCTCTCAAACCTGTATACTACTTAGCTGCCTATACATGGATTGAAATTCGGGTGGTTCAGCAGGGACCTGTGGTTGTACAGAAGGGCATTGTGGTTGTACAGAAGGGCATTGTGGTTGTACAGCAGTGGATCTATCAACCGACTTCTGTACAACCACACTAAGGGATTTTCCCCGCTCGACCAGCATCACAGGCTGTAGACTGCAGCTCTTATCAGTGTTTTCGGATTATTTTCCTGTCTAAATACAATAGCTCAGTTGGAGGGTTCCCCAATCCACTTTGAATGTGTGAATTGCAGAATTGGGTCAGGTTTTTTCAGCAGCAGGTTGAACAAAAAAAACTGACTTATGTATGGGCTGCCTTACAGACCATAGCAATTTTTATATTTCCTGTTTTGGTGTTGACTTTTCATTATTTGATGCTGACCTCCCACTAATATGCGGCCCCATTAGACTGGGCTTTTTTCTGTGGGGCCACATATTTGCGTACCACTTTGTGCTGGGAGAGCACAGCGCGCTCCGACCACAGAGACCGGGTCTCACCGGGAGCCCCGAGCCCTGTATGAACGATCGGACCAGAAACACCCGATTCTGGGTCACCTGATCACTGCGATTAGCCTCTGAAAGGTTACCACAATGATCAATCACTGTGAAGCTTGCCCCCATGTTATTTCTTTTTGTGAATGGAGGAGAGTGAAACATTGTATCTCCTTCCTTGCAGAGAGAGAGAGAAAAAAAATTAATAAATAAAAAATACCTAGATCAAGGTTTGATCTAGGTCAGTGTTTGGGTCAAAGTCAGTGTCAAAGGTCATGGTCAGTATTTTTATGGACAGGAGTTTTGTTTTATTTATTTTTTAAGTCTGTCTTTAAAACGTGATTTTAGGTAGGATAAAAACAAAAAAGCAAAATGCGCACGATTGTTTCAAGGCTGTACTACGAGTACAAACAACAACTAACATACACATGTGGTATCGCTGTGATTGTCGGGAGCAGGAGAATTTATTTTGGGTTGTTTTTTGGCGGAAGGTTATGGTATTAGAAAGAAATATACAGCTACAGTAAACCCCCCTCCATTGCGAGGGTTACGTTCCGGACCCAGCCGCGAAAAGTGAAATTCCGCAAAATAGAAAAACCCTATTAAAATGCATTGTAGGCATGTTTTTTTTACTGTCACTGTACATGTAAAAGCATTTTAAGGTCTTTAAACACACTTTTAAAACAATAGAAACTCATTTAAACACATAAAAGATACTAAGAGACATAGCAAGAGCTATGGAAAACACAAAAATATTTCATTGTTAACCACTTAAGCCCCGGAAGATTTTACCCCCTTCCTGACCAGGGGGTATTTTGCGATTCGGCACTGCGTGACTTTAACGGACAATTGCGCGGTCGTGCGACGCTGTACCTAAACGAATTTGGCGTCCTTTTTTTCCCACAAACAGAGCTTTCTTTTGGCGGTATTTGATCACCTGTGCGATTTTTTTGATCACGCGCTATAAACAAAAAAAGAGCGTAAATTTTGCAAAAATAGCAATATTTTTCCCTTTTTTTTATATGAAATTCCCCCAAAAATAAATGTAAAAATCAAAATTTTTTAATATTTTCGGCCAATTTGTTTTATGCTACCTATGTTTGGTAAAAAAAATCGCAAAAAGCGTATTTTGATTGGTTTGCGCAAAAGTTATTGCGTTTACTAACAAAGGGAAAGATTTTTGTCATTTTTGTTGTTTTTTCTTTTAACGCGTAATGGCGGCGATCTGCGATTTTTTTTTTTGCGGTACTGCGACAATGCGGCGGACAGATCGGACCCTTGACTGACATTTTTGACACTTTTGGGGTTACCAGTGACATTTCTACAGTAATCAGTGCTATATATATGCACTGTTACTGTAAAAATACACTGGTAGTGAAGGGGTTAACTTTATTTGAGAGGGAGGGGCTGTGTGTGTCCCTAGGGGCGTGCTTCTAACTGTGATTGGCTGGGGCTTCAACTGTATGCAGAGTGATCAATGGATCTACATAGTAGATCCATGTGATCATCTCTCATACAGAGAGGAGAATGACAGGCAGCTTGTTTACACAAGCTTCCTGACTTTCTCCCTCTCCCCCGCCGATCGCAGAGTGGCCGGCGGCGATCGGGTCCGCCGGTCACACGCGCGGGGGGGTCCGTGACCACGCGGGAGCGGGAGCGCGCCTCCGGCGGCGCGCGCTCGCTCCCTAAACCCTCACAGGCGAGCGACGTGTGAGGGGCTGACCGCCCACGTAGATAGTCGTGCGGCGGTCGGCAAGTGGTTGATGATTTATATAGTAAAATAACCGGGAACGCAAAAACTGAACCGCGATGGAGCGGGGGATTACTGTAATCTTTTTTTTTTTTTTTTTTTTTGGGCCAGTTTTCCTTTTGATAATTAAAAAAAAGATTACCATTTACCACCAAATGAAAGCCAATTTGTCCTGAAAAAAAAAAAACGAGGTAAAATCCAACTATTTGCGCAAAGTAGTTGTGATATGTACAATTTTACGAACGCATGTCAAAGTTGCAAAATTATGCTTGGGCATTAAGATTTGTTTTACCTTCAGCTGCTAGGGGATTAAGAAAACAAAATGATACAGACACTCCTCTTTGGGGACAGACTAGGCAATCTATTGACAGTATTGTTTTTCAAAAATTTATATGTATTTTCTATATAAAAGACATAAAAAATAAAGAGGTAACAGACATTTTTTTTTACACTTGTTTTAAAAGTAAAAGTTTTATTTTAAATATAAAGTATACATTTTATTAAAAAATGTCTCATTTAAAGTGACACCAAAATGATGTTTCTGTTGCAAAGTCATTTGGATTTTCCTTTTTTTTAGTTTTGAACATTTTTCTTTTATGTAATCTAAAAGTCCAATAAACAAAAGAAAAAATGGAGATAAAAACTATGCAGGGGCAGAGAGGGAGGTAACTGGGGCTGTTCAGGGTTAATAAGGAGTTTAATAATATTTTATTATATTTTAATTTTTTTTTTTTTTTAATTTTGTTAACTTGTATGGTTTCTTTGATATGCATATGATATCGGTTAAAGATCACACATGAATGAAATGGTAAAAAACCATTGATGCATGTGTGGTGGACGTGCCGTAAGGTTCATTGCTTTTGGATGAGGGTTCACTCATTTATTTTCCCAGTCACAATGGTTAATATCACTAAAGACGCAAGAGTCGCCCTACTAAACAAGCTTGTTGAAAATACACTGCGACATACTCAGACCTTCATTTACTTTATGTTCCTAGCGGCCAAAATTGCTATAGCGTCAGTGTGGAAAAGAGCTGTTATAGACATTGCGCTAGTCAAACGGAAACTTGCGTGGATCACGTTGAATGAAGAAGTCGTGAGTGTCTTACGGGATAAATAAATCCATCTTTGACAAAGTATGGTCCCCTTGGCTTGCTTAGTTACAGGTCCCGAATAAACGAAACTTACTTTTTGGATGATCGATAGAGGATTCCCTGACAGGTTCGTCTTTTTTTTCCCCTTCTCCTTGGCATCATGCTCGAATAGCTTTTTTTCTCTTTTCCTTATTTAAGTTGCTTTTGTTTGCACTAGGGGGGATTGGAGTCCCAATATAAAACCGTCATGTTGCTGGACAATGGATAGTATTTTGGAAGCTATAATCACTGGATAAATTCTTTCTTGGTTTATAGACCTATTTACAGTGACTACGCTTTAGTTCGATCTGGACCTCAGGGTCCTTTTCAGATATTGTTTTCATATTCTGATTAACTGGGCAGTTGTCTGGATGGCTACCTCCCAGTGTTTATGATGTTAATGTTATCTCATACATACATAGTCTATAGCGCAATGCAAGCTTTCCCTGTTTATGTCCAAGTATGCATCCGGGGCCTTATGTAAGACCTAATCCGTTTGCCAAATTCTTCTTTTATCCCCCCCCCCCCCCCATTTATGTTCCAATTTTGTTGCATGTACAGAGCATGCAATTGTTTGCTACTCTGTCAAGTGAATAATTACTCTTTGCTCTCTTCAAACCTATTAATAAAAACAATTGAAACAGAAATGGTAAAATATAATGAAGCTATACATGTTTACCTTGTATTTACTCAGTGAACTCTGTGATGCTTGTAGACCACAGGTGTCAAACACAAGGTCGCTGGCCAAATCCGGCCCTCCAGGCTAATTCATGTGGCCCTTGCACCTCTGCTGCAGCTGCTGCATCTCCCTCATCTCTGCCCCCACCTTGTCGCAGCAGAGAGGGCAGAACTCCTCTGCCAGATCCTTTGCTTCCCCCCTGCAGCTGCAGAGAGGCTACCCCCCCCCCCAACTCAGCAGTTGGCAGCAGAGAGGAGGACACAACTCCTCCTACAGATCCTGCACCTCACTGTGCAGCCACTGAACCCCCTCCTCTCCGCCTCCATTGGTCTTAGCATTCAGCAGACTTTGGCAGCTGACTCCAGCCTTCCTCCAGACCCTGCAGTTGCTGCTTTCCAACTCTGCCTCCAGCTTCTTCCCAGCAGCAGCACATTGTAAAGGGTTATGCACTGTGATGGAAATAATTTGCGTGTCTGATCACACAGTAGAGACAGATTTTTGAGCAACATTTAGTGAATACTGCTTTATGAAATGAGTGATATCCACTGTGAACTGCAGCTACTGGCTCCCAGACAGAGCATGTAATGGTGTCACTGACATGATCCTTCATGTCACTGAAGGGTGTGTATGTATGGGTAGACGCATGCTTACTCCCCAGAACTTTGATGCCAGTTAATTGTGTATATTTCAGCACAGGCAGGTGCAGGAAGAGATTAAACTAGCGCAAAAGGAAAGACAAAGTATTACTGGCAATTTTAAAATGATCTTGGGTGGGTGGAGTTGTGTTGTTTTATATATATATATATATATATATATATATATATATATATATATATATATATATATATATATATATATATATATATATATATATATATATATATAATGTGTGTGTGTGTATGTGTGTATATATATATATATTTATTATTTTTTATATATATATATTATATATATTATTTTATATATATATATATATATATATATATATATATATATATATATATATATATATATATATATATATATATTATTTTTTATATATATATATATATAATATAATATTTTTTTTTTTTTTCTAAAAAAAAAAATGCCTGTCATCCACATGAGCACTGAATTTTTCAACATAAGTCATTGATCTCTGCTTTGTGAGTAGTGAAGTTAATCAGTAACCTATTCTGTGGCAGTGACTGTAAAATGTGTAACATCAAATATTGAAACGATTAAAGTGTTACTAAACCCAGGAGCCTGCATTCACAATATCTGGTCTCCCACATTACACAGAACATGGAAATGCAATTATTTTAGTAAATATAAACTGCTAAATACCTTTTTTTCATCAGCAGTTGGAGCATTCTTGTTACTTCTATCAGTGTATGGTTAAAAATTGTAGGAGGAGTTTTTCATTCTCCCCTGAATGTCCTATGAGGCTGCAGGATCCCTGAACCTCTGTTTGGACAGTACTGATTGGCCCTGTGCTGATCACATGCACTCTCCCAAGAAAAAAAAAAAACTCTCTAGCAATACACACCAAACTGAGCATGTGCAGTGTGCCCCCAGGGATTAGGAGATGGTTTGGGGACAGTGGAAGGAGGAGAGGATCAGAGAAGACAGGATCAAACAGCCTTTTTACATAATGTGCAGGAGTAACCCCTTACAGTGAGGATAACAAGCATGCTTTACTGCATATACAGACTGATTTTAATGTGTAGGTTTAGTAACACTTTAAATAAAATCATTCTTAAACCCTTTGGGGGGGGGGGGGGTGTGGACATTTTATTTCCGTACTTGCATGTGACTGTTTCACGTTATCTTTCATCCCCTAGGGTCACTGTGCTGCAGAGTATGAAACTGGGGATCGACGTGAACCGTCACAAAGAGATCATTGTGAAGAGTGTATCTGTGCTGCTGGTACTGATGCTCAAACACTTCAAGCTTAACCACATCTACCAGGTATAGTGCCCAGAAATGTGTGACAGCAATACATATTTCTGTTTTCTACATCTCTCCATTACAAACCCTTGCATTGGACAAGGAGAGGAGTCTGCCTATTTTTCATTAATTAGGTTTGAGACGTTTATTTAAAAACACTCAAGCTTGTTTTGCACATGCCAGAAACTTCGTTCTCTTTTTAGTGAAGGGCGCTTACAGAATCAGACTCCCAATTTACGTTACTAATCTATAACAGGAGCCTGCAATTGTGTGTAATGTTTACTCCACGTATGTATGAAGCGCTACCCCCATAGGATCCCCTAAAATGTTTTTGGATTTCTTTGTACACCTGAAGATGACACACCACTCTTACCCATCACTAAAGCTGGCCATACATTATACAATGTTCTTGTTTAAATTCCTTTAGATTTACCTTTTAAACCAGTGGCCTAGCTACAGGGGTCGCAATGGTGACCTCGCCCCTGCTCCGGGGGGGGGGGGGGGGGGACATGCGGCTCATAGAGGTTGCCAGATCAAACTCCCAGTGCCGACACATCCAGCATTGTGAAAGCAAAGGAGGTAGAGCAGTCTTCCTGAGTGCTGTGCTCCCTGCTTCACCTTACAGTGCAGTACACAGCTGTGTGACTGTACTGTACTGCTGATTTTTTGAAAGGCTGTGCGTGTGTGTATGTATATGTATGTATATATATATATATATAATATACAGTACAGACCAAAAGTTTGGACCCACCTTCTCATTCAAAGAGTTTTCTTTATTTTCATGACTGAAAATTGTAGATTCACACTGAAGGCATCAAAACTATGAATTAACACATGTGGAATTATATACATAACAAAAAAGTGTGAAACAACTGAAAATATGTCATATTCTAGGTTCTTCAAAGTAGCCACCTTTTGCTTTGATTACTGCTTTGCACACTCTTGACATTCTCTTGATGAGCTTCAAGAGGTAGTCACCTGAAATGGTCTTCCAACAGTTACATAGTTACATAGTTAGTGAGGCTGAAAAAAGACACAAGTCCATCCAGTTCAACCTATGTGTGTGTGTGTTTGCTTTTAACCGTACATTGTATACCCCTGTATGTTGTGGTCTTTAAGGTGTCCATCCAATAGTTTTTTGAAACTATCAATGCTCCCCGCTGATACGACTGCTTGCGGAAGAGAATTCCACATCCTTACCGCTCTTACAGTGAAGAACCCCTTACGCACTTTAAGGTTAAACCGCCTTTCCTCTAGTTTTAGTGAGTGGCCACGTGTCTTATTGTATTCCCTTACTCTAAATAGTTTGTTCCTTATGCTAGGGTCGCCAGTACAGTATTTGTACATTGATATCATATCCCCCCTCAAGCGTCTCTTCTCCAGAGAGAACAAGTTCAGTGCTTGTAGTCTTTCCTCATAGCCGATGTCCTCCATTCCCCTAATTATTTTTGTTGCCCTTCTCTGGACTTTCTCCAGTTCCAGCATATCCTTCCTGAGGACCGGTGCCCAGAACTGGACAGCATACTCCAGATGTGGCCGGACCAGAGTCTTGTAGAGTGGAAGAATAATCTCTTTATTTCTGGAGTGAATCCCCTTTTTTATACAACCCAGTATTCTGTTGGCTTTGCTTGCAGCGGCTTGGCATTGCATGCCACTTCCAAGCCTGTTGTCTACCAGTACCCCCAGGTCCCTTTCCATCCTAGACTCACCCAGAGGTTCCCCCCCTAGTGAGTAGCTTGCTTTCTGGTTTCTGGCCCCCAAGTGCATTACTTTACATTTTTCTACATTAAATCTCATCTGCCATGTAGTTGCCCACCCCGTTATTTTGTTCAGGTCTGCTTGCAAGATTTCCACATCCTGCATAGAAGATATTGGCATGCCTAATTTAGTATCATCTGCAAATACTGAGATTGTACTCGATATCCCCTCCTCTAGATCATTTATGAATAAATTAAACAGGATTGGTCCCAGGACAGAACCCTGGGGGACCCCACTTTCCACACCCGCCCAATCCGAGTACTCCCCATTAATCACCACCCTCTGCACTCTCCCCTGGAGCCAGTTCTCTATCCAGGTACTCACCTTATGGTCCATACCTACCTTCCTTAGTTTGTACAGTAAGCGTTTGTGGGGAACGGTGTCAAAGGCCTTTGCAAAGTCCAGATACACCACATCCACAGGCTTACCTTTATCTAAGTGGCAGCTCACTTCATCGTAGAAGGTTAATAGATTGGTTTGGCATGAACGATTTTTCATGAATCCATGCTGATTACTACTTATAATACCGTTTTCATTACTAAAGTCTTGTATGTGGTCCCTTATCATCCCCTCCAAAATTTTGCAGACTACAGATGTTAGGCTGACCGGCCTATAGTTACCCGGGATATATCTCGGCCCCTTTTTAAATATTGGTACCACGTTAGCTTTTTTCCAATCAGCTGGCACCATACCTGTCTGTAAACTATCCTTAAAGATCAAGAATAATGGTCTGGCAATCACCTGACTGAGCTCATTTAGAACCCTTGGGTGCAAGCCATCCGGTCCCGGGGATTTATTTATGTTAAGTTTCTCTAGTTTAGCTCTAAGTCTATCCTCTGTTAGCCATGGCGGCACTTCCTGAGGTGTATTATTTAGTTCGGCCTTACAAGCGGGGTTCATGTAGCCCCCCGATTCCTTTGTGAAGACTGAAGAAAAGAAATTATTTAACACTACCGCCTTTTCTCTGTCCTCAGTGGCCATTTTTCCTTTATCATCTTTTATGGGGCCAATGTGTTCTGGCCTCGCTTTCTTACTGTTTATATACTTAAAGAATTTCTTGGGGTTCTTTTTACTCTCCTCCGCTATATGTCTCTCGTGTTCTATTTTAGCCGCCCTGATTTCATCTTTACATTTCTTATTACACTCTTTGTAGTGCTTAAATGCTGCCAATGACCCCTCAGTCTTGTATTTTTTGAAGGCCTTTTCTTTAGCTCTAATATACATTTTTATGTTGGAGTTTAGCCACCCAGGGTTTAGTTTTGCTCTTTTAAATTTATTTCCCAGTGGAATGCACTGGCCCACCCCCTTGTTAAGTATGCTCTTGAAGCACTCCCATTTTTCCTCCGTGTTCTTTGTTCCCAGGGTTCTATCCCATTTGATATTTTCTAGCAGTGAGCGCAGTTTAGGGAAATTGGCTCTTTTGAAATTCAGTGTCCTTATATTACCCTTGTGTTTCCTATTACTGTAATTAATACTGAAACCAATTGACCTATGGTCACTGTTCCCTAAGTTGTCCCGTATTTCTATATCCGTGAGCAGGTCTGTATTGTTGGTAATCAGTAGGTCAAGTACCGCATTGTTTCTTGTCGGTGCATTCACCATCTGACCCATGAAATTGTCCTGCAAAACATTTAGGAACTGCCGAGCCTTGGCTGAATGCGCGGTTCCTTCTGCCCAGTCTATATCAGGATAATTAAAGTCCCCCATTATAATGACATTTCCCATCCTTGCTGCCAATCCTATCTGTAACATGAGGTCCACCTCACCCTCCTCCCTCTGGTTTGGGGGCCTATAGCATACGCCCAATATTACCTTCCCCACCGTGCCTTTCCTTTGAAGCTCTACCCATAGGGATTCTGCCTCGTCCATAGCTCCATTATTAATATCATCCCTCATATTTACCTGTATACTGTTCTTAATATACAAACATACCCCTCCCCCTTTTTTACCCTCTCTATCTCTGCGATAAAGGGAATACCCCTGAATGGTCGCCATCCAGTCATGAGAGCTGTCAAACCAAGTCTCAGTTATCCCCACAAAATCTAAGTCCTCCTCAAACATCAGCAGCTCCAGCTCTCCCATCTTGTTGGCCAGGCTTCTGGCATTGGTATATAAGCCTCGTAATTTTGATGTTTTTAGGCTGCTCTCTTGATTTTTCCCCGTACCCACCCTGGGTATAGGGGCTCCGAACACCCTACCGCTAATGCCCCCATTTCTGCCCTCAGTCTTGAAGGAGTTCCCAGAGATGCTTAGCACTTGTTGGCCCTTTTGCCTTCACTCTGCAGTCCAGCTCACCCCAAACCATCTCGATTGGGTTCAGGTCCCGGTTACTGTGGAGGCCAGGTCATCTGGCGCAGAACCCCATCACTCTCCTTCTTGGTCAAATAGCCCTTACACAGCCTGGAGGTGTGTTTGGGGTCATTGTCCTGTTAAAAAATAAATGATGGTCTAACTAAACGCAAACCGGATGAAATGAGTATTTAATATTTTAGGATTGTAGCGTGATATATATATTTTAGATGTTTTTATATAAATATATGTATTTTAATATTTGGCATTGTTATATTATGTTTTAAATTATATATAGCACTAGAGAGATGTGGGCGATGACACGCGATCTCCGAGTTGATTAATATATGTGCATTGCACCGCTAATCGAATAAAACAGCCCCATTAGCATTATTAACCAGTGACACCGAAGAGGAAGTGCCTGTATCTTCGGTTCTGGTGTCCAGTGTAGTGCTAGGAACAATGGGAGGAGCAGAGGTCCACTAACCAATCTACCTCTAGGCATACTTATTTAACCTTCCTAGCGGTATTCCCGAGTGTGACTCGGGGTAAGATTTTAGTGCCAAAAGCGGTAACCCCGAGTCACACTCGGGGTAGCGCTAAGAAGATCGCTGGATGCTGGAGGAGGTTTTACTTACCTTTTCTCCGGGATCCAGCGAAGACTGCGGACGGTATGCGGCGGCGGAGCTCTCTCCCGATCGTCTGCGAGCCCCGGCTTCCGTCTCCGGCGACGTGACGTCCGCCGGGGGGTGGAACCGGCGGCAAATTCAAATGTAAAACACACCAAACACACTGATACCGTTCAAAATAAAATAAAATCACATTACATTGCCCCCCAGTGCCCTTTCCTGCAGTTTTACTGTACTTTTTATGTAAATATATGTATATGTATGTATGTAATATATATAATACACACACCGCTTTCAGCGCCTAAAATCCAAAAGAATCATACCGCCAGGGAGGTTAAAGAGAGGCTTGGCACGCACAAGCCACCCCTACCGAGGAAGACGTTGGAGCCATACGCTCGTCGTAACGCGTATGGGGGGCGGAGCTTGCGTGACCGACGCCGAACATCTCTCGAGTGACACACGCTATTACTATTGCCATAACAGCAGGCACGGTGAAGTGCCCCGTACATGTGAGTAAACTTCTATTTTCCTCAATAAAGCCTGATTGTTGAAACGGAGAGCACTATATTTTCCCTTTTATATTTTGCATCGCATGTCCCGTGTCTTGAGACCCTCCGGAGGTGAGAGGCTGGAGTGTCTTTCCAGGAGTCTGATATCCTCAGTACATGCTTTTGCTGGCCCGTCTGGGTCCTGTTTGGAGGTGAGAGGCCAATCTAGCAGGTGGAGGGATTTCACAGATTGGTGTGCACTTTTCACCAGATTGCATTTCTGATTTGGACACTAATGCACATTTATTGGATTTTGAGCACAATCACAGCTTGTATGGACTTCAGTTATTGATTATATTAACATCATTTATGTTTATTGGTGCACGTCTGGCGCAGCACATTTTTTGTATTTATTTTGAGTTATTGTGGGATGTGAACACGATTGGTGTTTGCTGCCGGCTATATTTGCTTTATGCACAGTGATATTCAAGCACTTTTTCAGTACATTATTCACGCACAGTGTTTTTACCTATTTTGAGTGTTATATCACATATTTGGTTTTGCGCTGATAGTTTTTTTGTTATTTATTTTTTTTTAAGTCTCTTCTGCCACTCGTTTTCCTGTACTTAGCTGCTTTTTTCTTGCTATAATATAAATTCTAATCAGGGCCGTCTTTATTCTTGATTGGACCCTGGGAAAAATTTTTCTTGGGCCCTCTTGAATCCACTTATCAACTATTTGGGGGCTCAAGGGGCAGCTGCCCCTTTTGCCCTGTGTTAAAGACAGCCCTGATTCTAACAGTCTATTCAGTAGGACTATCAGCTGTGTATCCACCTGACTTCTGCACAACACGACTGATGGTCCCAACCCCATTTATAAGGCAAGAAATCACACTTATTAAACCTGACAGGGCACACATGTGAAGTGAAAACCATTTCAGGTGACTACCTCTTGAAGTGTGACTGTACAATTTTCATAGTCATGAAAATAAAGAAAACTCTGAATGAGAAGGTGGGTCCAAACTTTTGGTCTGTACAGTATGTGTGTGTGTGTGTGTATATGTATGTATGTATATATATATATATATATATATATATATATATATATATATATATATATATATATATATATATATATATATATATATATATATATATATGTATGTATGTGTATTTTTATTATCCGTTTGTATGTGTGCAGAATAATTCCACCCATCCCATGACACACTGCAGGGCATTCCACCCATCCCATGACACACTGCAGAATATTTTACCTATCCCCTAAGACAGATCAGAGCATTCCACCCACCCCCCTAATACACTGCAGAGCATTACCTTCATCCCATGATACACTGCAGAGCATTACAGCTATCCCATGACACTGCAGAGTATTTCACCCAGTGTCGCGACTACCAGGGTCGCAAAGATCTACACTTGGGACCAGGCCGTGGTGGGCTCCAAGATGGCAGGAAGGGGGGCCTGCTGCAGAACATGTGAAAAGGTCCCACTGTGGGGTCGTAATATAAGGCCCCACGATGGGAGTGAAGCGGCCCAGGCTCGGAGGGGAGGGCCTCGGGTACTGAGAGTCAGGGGGGCCCTTCATGTTTTTTTTTTAAGTCAGCAGCTACAAATACTGTAGCTGCAATGTCGGTAACCAAAGCCAACCCATCCATCGGCTCTGGGTGCAGGCTCCTGCATCGTTACTAAGGAAAACAGGAAGTGAAGCCTTGGGGCCTCACAGCCTGTTTCCTACTGTGCATGCAAGAGTCACGCTGCACTTTCTGAATAGTCCCGCTTTCTTCTGGGACCTGTGTGTGTCTCCCATAAGGCAGCAGGGGGAAGGAGGAGGGGCCACAAATGATGTAGGTCACTGCGGCGCCCCTACACAGAAGTTGGAGCGGGTACCTGGCTTTAACAGGTGGGGGTTGGGGGTTCAGGAAGTAAAGCGGAGTTTCCACTTTTGGGCAAGGGTCTGCTTGACTGCCTACAAATTGAAAGTGTTTAGGTTTGACCTCCCATGTTATATGGTTTTGGTAAATCTAAAGGACAATTGTACAAGAAGACGTGTAACGTATAACGTATGGGCTGCCTTACCGACACCCTTTGAAGTATTTCAAAGATACAACTGTAGCCTTAAAAGAAGACCGGATTAGCAAGTGTACTTTACAAACAAAAAGATAATAATGCTACTCCGAGAGGTTTGGTAAACACCTGCAGTATTCTGACTAAGAGTAATTAAAAGAACTGAGCTGCATCTACTTAGCAACCGTAAATAAAGACAGTCCTAACTTGCTATAACAGTCCCAGTTTTATCCCACTGGCCAGCGATTTGAAAAAAAGCAAAAATTAGCAAGCAAAATTGGTGCCCTTGAAGAAAGCGCAACAATTCCAAGCAGACTATAGATTAGAGGGTTGTAAAATCAGAAGATGTTTTTTTGTCTTAATGCATGTTATGTGCAGCAGCCCCCCTAACACTTACCTGAGGTCCCTTTCTGTCCAGTGATGTCCACAAGTGTCTCAGCCATCCAGGATTCTCCCTCCTGATTGGCTAAGACACATCAGCGGTGCCATTGGCTCCCGCGGCTGTCAATAAAAGTCAGCCAGCCAGCCAATCAGGGGAGAGAGGGCGGAGCTGGGTCAGGGCTGTGTGTCTGAATGGACACAGGGAGCTGTGACTTGGCTTGGGTGCCCCCATAGCAAGCTGCTTGCTGTGTGGGCACTTAACAGGAGGGAGTGACCAGGATCACAGAGGAGGGACTCGAGAAGAGGAGGATCTGGGCTGCTCTGTGCAAATCCACTGCAACAGAGCAGGTAAGTATACCATGTTTGGTATTTTTATAGGAAAAAAAAGAGACTTTACAATCATCTTAACTTGTCTGATATCAGTCTCTTGCCAGTCCTAGGGCACCCTCTTCTGGGCCTTCGGACACTTGCACTGATTCAGTAAAAGTCCAGTTCAAGTCAGGCCTGGATAGAAGTTGCTGATGATCTCTCTCTTTCAACCCCACTGAGACAGTCCCTCTTTTGCTTCCTTACAAGTGGTGGGACTGCTCTTCTGCTCTTTAGTGTGATCTTACCAGGCACCCAAATAACACTGTTCCAGGGAAAAGGTTCTCTGTTTTCTTCTGAGTTCTCACCCAATTGTGGTCAGCTTTGGCAGGGATCTATTCAACCAGCAGCAGCTCAGTTCCTTTTCCTCACACCCTGCTTGCTTCTAGAACCGTCACCTCACATGTATGATTGCACAAAGTACGATGTCAACAGCAGTCTCTTCTCCTGGGCAGCACAGAATCCGATATCGCCAACCAACTCTGGCCACACACCACTGTTCCCCCTTCATTACAGTCTTGTGGAGCGTGGAGCCCCCTCTCAGCTGCTCAGCACAGGAAGATAGTTTCAGCAGCACATGGATGCCACCGTGGCTACCTCCATGCATTCTGCAGGCCAATGGCACAAGAGCTTCCTCTCTTCAGCAGCCCAGTTCACCTTCCACATTGCATTAGCCAGTCACCATCCTTCAGACCCATCCAAGATGATTGCCCTTGCACTTTAGACACTCCATAGACTAGCAAAGTGATCTGCCTAAAGGGTTAGTTCACCTTTATCAAAAACTGTCTATGGGATATAAATAAGGGATGTCTGTAGATGAAAACCACTTTGCAGCTTTGACCAAAATTGAATAATGCCCCTAGTGTTGGTGTAGATAATTTATGTATCTCAAGAAACCTGCCCTGAAAACTCCCAGGACAATGGTAAGTGAGGTCCAGCTGTTTCTGTTCACCATCAACTGGCAGTGAAACTAGCAGGTGGTGCTGTTACATTTTTGTGAGGAAGCGGAAGTGCAGATGCTGTCACTAAGACAGTGTGACGTGTGGAGTTGGGGAACTGCGGAGCGGCTCTCCATTTCCTAAATGTTTTTTGCAGGACAATTTCATGGGTCAGATGGTGAACGCACCTATGAGGAACAATGCGTTACTAGACCTACTGATTATGAATAATACAGACCTGATTGCGGATGTAGAAATACGGGGCAACTTAGGAAACAGTGACCACAAGTCAATTAATTTCAGTATAAATCACAGAAATAGGAAACACAAGGGTAATACAAGGACACTGAGTTTCAAAAGAGCCAACTTCCCTAAACTGCACACTTTGCTAGATGATATTAAATGGGATAGAAACCTAGGGACAAAGAACTCGGAGTGTTTAAGAACATACTAAATAAAGGTATTGGCCAGTGCGTTCCAACAGGGAATACGTTTAAAAGAGGTAAAATAAACCCAGAGTGGCTAAACTCCATTGTAAAACTGCATATAAGACCAAAGAAAAGGCCTTCAAAAAATACAAGGCTGATGGGTTACTGTCAGCATTCCAACATTAAAAGAATGCAATTAGAAATGTAAGAGCTCAATCAAGGCGGCTAACATAGAACACGAAAGGCACATAGCTGAAAAGAGTATGGGGGAAAAAAAGCAATAAATTCTTTGAGTATATAAATCGTAAGAAAGTAAGGCCAGAACATATTGACCCCATAAAGGATGATGAAGATATTTGGCTATAAAGGACCGAGAGAAGGCAAAGGTTCTGAATAAATTCTTCTCCTTAGTCTTCACAAAACAAACAGGGGGATACAGCAACCTAGACTGTAATGTTAATAACACGTCACAGGAAGCACCTTCATGGTTAACAAAAGACACTCCGAATTAGAATTGAAAAACTTAACATAAATAAGTCACTGGGACCAGATGGCTTACACCCAAGGGTCCTTAAGTAATTCAGCCAGGTGATAGCCAGACAATTGTTCTTAATTTTTATGGACAGTCTACTAACGGGAATGGTACCAGCTGTTTGAAGAAAAACCAACATGACACCAATATTTAAAAAAGGGCTTCCCAGCAGTGAATGGCACGAAAAATGCGGTATTTTAAAAAATGCCCACGGTAACAATACCGTGAGTATGCATTACCGCGGTATATCGCATTATCGAAATCTGGCACATTTCTACTGTGGATGTGGTGTACCTGGACTTTGGCTTAAAGGCATTTGATATTGTCCCCCAGAAACATTTACTGTACCAACTATAAGGTACGTAGGTATAGACCATAGGGTGAGTACCTGGGTTGAAAATTGGCTTCAGGGGCAAGTCCAGAGAGTGGTGATAAATAGCGATGACTCAGAATGGTCTGGTGTGGAAAGTGTGGTCCTCCAAGGATCTGTCCTGAGACCAATCCTGTTTAATTTATTCATAAACCATGTGGAGGATGGGGTGGAAACCTTACAAGAAGACCTGAACAAAATAATGGGGTGGGCAACTACATGGCAAATGAGGTTTAATGTTGGAAAATGTAAGGTAATGCATTTGGGTGCCAGAAATATGAACACAAGTTTCTCACTAGGGGGAGAACCTTTGGGGAAGTCTAAGATGGAAAAGGACCTGGGAGTCCTAGCAGAGCAAGCTCAGCAATGGCATGCAGTGCCAAGCTGCTGCAAGCAAGGCCAACCGAATACTGGCATGTATAAAAAGGGGGATTCACTCCAGAGATAAAACGATAATTCGCCCACTCTACGAGACTCTGGTCCGGCCACATCTGGATATGCCATACAGTTCTGGGCACCGGTCCTCTGGAAGGATGTGCTGGAACTGGAGAGAGTCCAGAGAAAGGCAACAAAGCTAATAAAGGGACTAGAGGATCTCCGCTATGAGGAAAGATTGCAAGCATTGAACTTATTCTCTCTGAAGAGGAGATGGTTGAGAGGGGATTTGATATCAATGTACAAATACCGTACTGGCGACCCTAGCATAGGGAACAAACTATTCAGTGAAATACACGCATCCATTCACTAAAATTAAAAGATAAGCGGTTTAACCTTAAACTGCATAAAGGGTTCTTTACTGGCAGAGCGGTAAGGATGTGGAATTCTCTTCCACAAGCAGTGGTATGAGCAGGGAGCATCAATAGTTTCAAAAAGCTATTAGATGGGCACCTTAATGACCACAACATTAAGGGGTATACTATGTACTATTGACAGCAACCACACTAACTATGTAACCTATAGTAAGGGCATTATTATTTCAACTTTGGTCAAAGCTGCAGTTTGTTTTTATTTACAGACACCCTTTATTTGCATAGGCAGTTTTTTGGGTAAGGCCTGATGCACGCAGGACGTTTTGAAAACTCTCCTAGAAGTCTTTCCTCCAGGCAGCAGTGTTTTTGCAGAAAAAAACACTTGAAGCTTGTAAGCGCTTTTACTAGCATTTTTAGGCATATTCACATGCATCAAGCCCTTGGTTTTTAATTATTTTATTGGCTAAAATAATTTATTCTGGCCATTAAAATTAATTAATGCTCTGGGGCGAACGCACTTAGTGTTAAGGTGCGTTTATACGTATTTACAAGGATCTTCCGTTTTTTTCTGCCAAAACTATGCTGCTTCTGGACACCCTGGCAGTGGGGTTTTTTTTTCTGCCTCTAAAAGCTCCTGCTACTAAACCTACTACAAGCCTATGTGTGCATGGACACATAGGATACATGCTGGAAATTTTAGAGGCAGCTGCAAAAACGTCTGGTGTGCATGAGTCTTAAGGTTGAACTAATCCTCTATAGGTGGCTGCTGCACTTCCAATGAATATTTAGTTTTACCCTGTTCACACTGCCGAAGGATAATACAACAGCAACAAAGAAAGAGGTTCCACAGCAGTTATCCGCTACAGTCTATGTTACATGTATAAGGAACACATGAAAGCACTAGATATACACAGGTACGTAGGTACGGACCATGGGGTGAGTACCTGGATTGAAAACGTGTGTGTGTGTATGTATAATAAATATATATACAATACACACATTACCTTGAAGAATGCAAAAAGCAGGAGAGATGCCGTCTGCTGGAGAAGTCTAGTATAGCATCCCCTTTGTTTGGTTACACTGGTTTTTTGTTAGATGGACCTCTGAGCGATGTCATTAAAAAGATGACGAGATTCCAGCTGTTAGACTGACTTTAGAAAATACATTTTTGTCAAAAGTTAAGCTTTAAGAAATCATCCTAGATAGTTTTTGAAGACATCCCATTTTAAATCCTCCTGTCCATGTGTTGCCCAGCAGTACGTAGCCTTGCTCAGCTTCTCTTCTTCTGTTTTGTAGTTTGAATACGTCTCCCAGCACCTGGTGTTTGCTAACTGCATCCCTCTGATCCTGAAATTCTTCAACCAGAATATTATGTCCTACATCTGTGCCAAGAACAGGTGGGAGCAGAATTTTTTTTACCAAGATCTTATTTAGTGACCTAAATAACATACTGTCTGAGTTGTAACACGATTTTCCGCTGAGTGAGGGTGTTCTGTCTTTTATCCAAATTGAATACAAAATTTTAAATGACATATGGTTCTGTGTACTCTAATAACATCCACCAGCACTTGGATCTCTAAAAAAATTACCAAAGCTGTTGTATCCAAAATGCAATATAATATTTTGTTACATATTTTGATCAACTCTTATCGGTGCTATTGATCAGTGTATACAAATCTTATGTGCATTCAACTAAAAAAAATAATTGTATTTTTGTCTTAGGTAAAATCCTTTTCTCTGATGTTCATTAACGGACACAGCTCCAGACTCTTCTTAACCATTGGGTTATGCTGCCCCCTACAGGAGTAGGACAGTAGGTTGAAAAATGCTTTACCATGCCTATGGGACAGCCCCAGGGGATATACTCCCACACTCTGCTATTGGCATTCTGTTTTGTTGCAAGCAGTGTCAGAAGAAAAAAACCCAACTCAAAAGAGGGGTGGGTGCTGTTGTAAAAATACAAATTTCTTTCGTTCATTGACGGACACAGCTCCAGAATCTTCTAAACCATTGGGAAGTCCCAAAGCAGTGTTAAAAATGAGGGGTGGGAAAAACACAGCAGAACAAATTCCCAAAAGGCTAAACCTAGCCAACCAGGTAACATGGAGCTCAACCAGGAACAACTGGAGCTCACCTGAAAACAATACACCCTCAAAGAGGACCAGGTCCAGGCAAACGGCGGCCTGCAAAACCTTGCGGCCAAAAGCAGCCCCTGCAGAGATGCCAGTACATCCACTTTATAAAATTTTGTGAAAGCGTCCCCCCTATCCTTCAGCACCTGGCTTTCAACAGCCAAGCCGTTAAAGCCAGCGACTGTAAAGCAGGATGGAAAATTGGCCCTTGGGCCAACAGATCTTCTCTGAGAGGAAGTCTCCAAGGGGCATCGGCAACCGTCCTTACCAGATCGGCGTACCAAGACCGGTGAGGCCAGTCTGGATCCACTAGGGTGGCTGGATCCCTTCTGCATCGATCCTTTTGCAGAAGTCTCGGCAGAAGTTTTAGCGAGGGGAAAGGCGTATATCAGATGATACTTGCCTCAAGAAGCCACCAGTGCTTCTGTGGCATCGGCCAGAGGATCCCGAGACCCTGCCTCAATTCTATGTACCTTCCTGTTGAGATGAGAGGACAACAGGTCCACTTCGGAAGCTCCCTACCAAAGACACAGCTGACCCTTTTGAATGCCGGCTACCACCCGAGCCGCCAGGACACTTATTGTGCCCCCTTGGTGATTGACATACGCCACGGTCGTAGCATTGTCCCATGGAATCCTTACCGGGCACCTCTAAAGGCGATTTGTCCAATGACCCAGACAAATCTTATCGCCCAAAGTTCCAGTAGATTGATCCGTAGTCTTGACTCCTCCAGAGTCTAGACCCCTTGAGCACATCCGTGCCCAAACCCCTCCCCACCAGACAGGCTGGAAACTGTGGAGACCACCGACCAGTACAGGGGAAGGAAGGATTTGCCCTGTCGAAGAACAGGAGAGCGAAGCCACCATATCAGGAACCCTCTCATATCCTGGCTCAACAGAATCAGGTTGTCTAGACTGTGGATTCTTGTCGCCCTTGGCAAGAATCTCTCTTTGCAGAGATCTCGAGTGGAACTGTGCTAACGGAACCACCTCGAAACGTAGACGCCATCAGGCACAGCACCTACATGTAAGTCCTGAAAAATTACCAAATGCTGGACCACAGGAGCCAAATTGTACCCTGCACCTTTTTGGAGTTTTTTTCCCCTGGAAGAAACACCCTGGCTGAGGCCAAGTCCAGAGTCAGACCCAGATAGTCCAACTTGGACGGAACCAGAGCAGATTTTTGCAAGTTTAATTTCTCCTGCAGAGCCTGTACAGTAATTTTTAGGTTATCCTTTAGAGCAGTCCGAGACTCTGCTCGCAGAAGAGCGTCCAGGTACCCAGTACCGCAATCCCCCGCTGCCGCTACAATGCCAACACCGGGGCCAACACTTTTGTGAATACCTGAGGTGAGACCAAAGAGTAATGCCATGAATCGATAATGCTCCTCGCCCACGGCAAAGCAGAGGAAATGCTGATGACCGACCTAATTGGAATATGAAGGTAAGCGTCCTTTGATGTGGGAATGTCACTACCACATAAATGGACTCCATTCGGAACTTCAGTACCCGCACAAAGCGGTTCAAAGCCCTGAGGTCCAGGATTGGACGTACTTTGCCTTCCTTTCTGGGAACTGTAAACAGGTTTAACTAGAAACCTTGAAAACTTTCTGATTTTGAAACCAAAACGGTTACCCCTTGCAGTAGAAAGTCTTGCACCACCCCGAAGAGACCCCGCAGGTGGTCCAGGGATAAACACAGGTTGGAAGGAAAGAACCTCACTGGAGGATAAGACTGAAACTCGATCTTGTAGCCAGACTGAATCAGCTGGTGGACCCACCTGTCTTGAATCAGAGAAGTCCATGGGTCCGGAAAGAATCGAAGACGCCCCCCCACCTCAGACACGGGTGAGGGCGCCCCTTTAGGCAGAAGAGGGCTAGTCTGCAGGTCTGGAAGAACCCGCTTTCAGCTTACCAGAGGAGGAGGAGGTCCTGACAGCCTTGGAGCCGCGACAAAAAGGGCCCACGTTTGCCCACAACCACCGCCCCCCCCCCCCCCCAAATGGACCCTAATGATATCATCCATATCATGCATTGAAGGACCACTGCTGTCACAGACAGCCTAGAAAGTTAAGGGAGCTGAAAGCAGAGAGGCATAACAGGCAAACTGCAACCCCTGGACCAACTGGTCCGCCAACTCCAGAAGGGCAGGGGGAAGCTGTTCCCCCCCTCCAAATCCTGGCTCAGAAGCTTTGCCCACTCCGTTAAAGTATCTGACACCAATGATATGGTGAACACAGGCCGTAGGACCGAACCGGCCACAGTAAACATGTGGCAGACCAAAGTCTCGGCTTTCCTGTCAAAGGGGTCTATAAAAGCCGGAGACTCCTCCACCAGATTAGAGTGGATTTATTCAGCCTGGAACCTGAGAATCCACCACAGGTGGGACTGTCCACTTTTTTTTTTTTTTTAACAGAAACTATTCAAAGGTATACTGTCTTGCAAAATACTTAGACACTGACCTTTCACGTTTAGGTCACTGACTTCTGACAATTTTGTCAACATAGGTGGGAAAAGGGAATACCTTTGTTGATTTTGGGGAGCTGTGGGTACCAAAGAGGACCGGCGCCTCCAACGCAGCTGCATCCTCCATTTTTAAAAATTGCCCGCACTGATACAATCAGTGCATCCACCAGCGCCGTTTCGTGCGCGGCTGCAGTAGAAGAGGAATCCTCCTCACTAACAGAGCACTCAAAGTGCATGGACGCAGACAAAGTAGGGTCGCTACATACTAAGCTCACCCCGAACATAACAATCGGGAGACCGCCGACTGCGATCCCGCAAGGGGACGCCAGCCAAGGGTCCATAAATGGACCACCTATGATACCCCGCAAAAGACAAGGGGGCCGTCTTAAGATCCCACCATAGAGAACATAATAGAACATAGCCCCCCTTAAAGGTGGACTGCCTGCCATGACACGGACGCACAGGCAGGGCATCCCCCGAGGGGGGGGGGGGGTTGGGGGCTTCAATAAATTATCAGCGCAACCAACTAGTGAAAAAATCAAAACCAAAGATGGTATAAACAATTGAAACAGCAAATTAATACTGGTGCAAATAAGTATACAAATATCAGTGCAATAATCCGGCTGCAAACACAAATTGTGTAACACCTCCCAAATAATATGCAAATACCTATAAAAGTGCTGCGCCAGAAATACTTAATATATAAACAAAGGTGGTAAGAAAATCGTAAAAATTTCTTCACAAACACCGCTGTGCATATATCCCGCCACCGGCTAGATTGGTCTCTCACCTCAGCCACAGACCCATAAAGGGTCAAAGATCGCATATATCAGCTGTAGCAGCCTGGGATTATCCTCTCCTAGCTCTCTCGGACAGCCCAACATAGATCACTCAGGTGGGGATGGATGAACTCCAATCAAACTCAGAAATCGGTGTATATATAAAACAAAGGGGACATATATAGTGCTCTCCGTCTGAATACCAATGTCTTTATTAGATATAGTAAAAGGTACTCACATTTAGCGGCACTCAGCGGTGCACGCAATGCAGACAGATACACATGCAGCTGGGACAAAGGGAAAGTACAACGTCAGGTACGCAGGCTCCGCCCCCTAGGGTGGCACCCAACTCAGCTGCATGGCCTAGTAGGACTCGAGGGCCAGCGGATCCGACCACTCATGGCAGCGCAGGGGATGGCAGATGCCCACACAGGAGGCAGTAGCTTCAGCCATCCTCAAAGGGGCTGCCTCACGTAGGTTCCGCCGAGTAGGCC
Source organism: Pelophylax lessonae (assembly GCF_965119305.1). Lineage (NCBI taxonomy): Eukaryota > Metazoa > Chordata > Amphibia > Anura > Ranidae > Pelophylax > Pelophylax lessonae. The sequence continues at coordinate 154,762,148 of NC_138771.1, forward strand.
ACAAAGTCCCAGCCTAAATTTTAGGCCGGATTCGGCCGCATACCTGTGGATGGTAAACATCCGCTCCCCCAGCCCAACAACCACCGCAGAGAGCCCCGAGGACATCCCTGCCCTAGTCTCCAACCCCCAGGATGGCAGGGAACCCTCCTCAACCCCCATTCTGCCTGGTCAGCAGCCCGATTTAGCATCAGTAGCTCGTTTAGAAGCAACTACAGCCAACCCTCCCATAGGAGCATGTGGCAAAGCCAGCTCACAACTGCACTCAGATAGAAGCGGTTGTGGGGTGGGGGGCCTGAAAGACCCACAGTGATCATTTAGAGGGGCTTGGGGGGGAAGGGAGGGGCCCACGTCTATACCCAAAAGACCACCAGGGGAGAGGGTGGGCACTGCTCCAGGCAGACCACCATACCATCGGAATGGGGGGTGCTGCGGGCCAAGAGACACGCTGTGACTCAGGCCGGGACCAGGTCGTATGCGCCCTCTCGAGACTTTTAACACGCAGACCAGTCCCCGTCCAGTGGGGCTAATGTCGCGGCCGACCTAGCGTGGAGCTGAGGCCTGCTCGCTCTCACTGGCCAGACTGGGGAGACCTTAAGGTTCTAGAATATCCAGTCCGTCGCTCAGTCCAGCAGTTAATTGTAGTTCTTGCAGGAACAGAAAATAAGAGGAAAAAAAATCGATTTAAAAAGGAAAAAACGCTAGGACCAGAGATCCCAGCAAGGAACTAGGTCCTTACTCCTGACTAGGCAGGAAAAAAAAAACTCAATGTGTATAGTATATTCCCTGGGACTGCCCCATAGGCGTGGTAAAGCTTTCCTGCCTAGTGTCCTACTCCTGTAGGGGGTAGCATAACCCATTGTATATATTTTACAATAGTGCAAAAATAAATTGTCCATTTATCAAAATTTCACACAGTGCAGATATCGCCAACAAATTCAGGCTCTATGTTCTTAATACAATGTCTGAATCATGGATTATATAAAAGTGCTCTTGTGTTCACTTCTTGAATACATGCAGACAAACTCAGTGCTGCAGTGATTCTCCACCACCAACACTGAGAACTCCCCAGATTTATACGACCACCGACTGCAGCATTGGTCTCCAGACTGCGGCCTGCGGGCTGGATGTGGCCCTTTGCTTGCCTTTTTCTGGCCCTTGGGATACTATTCCTCTTACTGATACAAGATGATATTCCTCCTACTGACACCAATGATGGGACCACTTCCACATTGCCTATTCACATTAAAAAGTGCTATGTCTTGCACTAAGGTACATTAGCTTGTTTGCTGACATCAAGAGTACTAGGGTACCTGCTCCATAGGCTATGGCCATGAGTGGTCCCTTCCTACTCTTCCCCGGGTGTATGAGTCGTCACTTCTGCGTGTACTGTGGAAGGGACCACTTGAGGCCACAGCATATGGAGCAGTACTCTTGGTGTCAGCAGACAAGCGAATGTACCTTGGTGCAAGGCATAGCACGTTTAAATGTGAGTAGGCAACGTGGAAGTGTAAATAAAGTTGGCAAAAAAAAGATTTCATTTTTAAAGTTTCACACTATGGTGGTCTGTCTCCCTTATGTTGCTTGAGTCTATAAGATTATAACATCAGCAAGAAGAGAGAAAAGGAGTTGTCCTGGTGGAAAAATAGGATGGTGTTTAACCCCTGTATAACAAGTGTTTTTTTTTTTTTTTTTTTGACCTGTAGCGGGTGGTCATATAAATCTGGTTCTCTGTGTTGGTGGTGGAAGAGCACTGGAGCACACTGCGTTATTTATCTGTATGGATTCAAGAAGTGAACATGAGAGCACTTTTATGGGATCCTTGATACGGACAATGTATTAAGGGCATAGAGCCTGAATTTGTTGGAGATATTTGCACTAATGAACTGTTTGTGGAATTTTGATAAATTGACACTTTATTTTTGCTCTTTATGATAAAGGTTTATTTTTTTTGTTGAAACCACATTTTACATACAAGGACCAATAGCTCTGTATAGAGTTGATTTAAAGTGTATGGTTCTGTGGGAAGAGAGCAGTGATTGTGACATTTATCAAACATTCACTGCAGGTGAAATTTCCTAGTGCATGTGTTTTTAAACTACAGCATTTGATTCCCCCCACAGTCCATGTTTAGTAAATGTCACATTTATAAATATTCCTTTAAGACCCCCGTTCAGACAGGGGCGACACGACTTGCTGGGGCGACCTCTGAAGTCGCGGTGCACCGCGACCTCGGCGCGACTTGCACGGACTTCATATAATTGAAGTCAATGCAAGTCGCCTCCAGGTCGCCCCAAAGTAGTACAGGACCCTTTTTCTAAGTCGGAGCGACTTGTGTCACTCCTATTAGAACGGGTCCTGTGCTAATCAATGGCAGGCGACCGACTGCGACTTGTCAGGCGACCAAGTCGCCTGACAAGTCGCGCTAGTGTGAATGGGGTCTAAATGTTTGAAAAGATATATTTTACCAGCATCCTGGAGATGTAGATTTTAGAGTGAGTGCCATACTCCTTTATGGATTTTTAGTTTATTTTACATATTGTAAGGATTTCTGTTGGCATCTTGTCCGCAAGACGCATCAAAGTTTGTGGAAAAATCTCTTGGTCTATTGTCCTCCTAACAGGTTCTCCTTTTGGAAGGGTTTCCCTCTGGTAACAAATGTAAAATATTGAATTTCACATTACATTCTGTTCCAGTGACAACTGTCTCGAGTGCAGTTTCCCAATGGGGACACAGAGAGCAAAAAAATAAAAGTACTAGACGTGAGTTCTAACAGTCCTAAATTTAGATAAACCTCATTGGAGAGTTGGGTATGTAATCCTAATTTGAAATGCAAAGAAAGCAAAGTGCTGATATCTCTCTAGTGCCTTATTCCATTTATACCATCCATTTCAATGAAGTATGCCCAGGGCTTGGTGTGTTTAAAACTCCAAAATGTATATATTGCAGCTGATCAGTCCTTTGATGTGCTGATTCATGGGGAAATGAATTGCAGAGATGTACTGAATGTTGTTTTTTTTTAAGTGTATCCAAACCCAAGAACAAAGTTATATATTGCAGCTTACTAGTGGTTAGATGTGGTGACTACATTGGTTTTTATTTTCTCTAACTTTTTTTTTTTTTTTAATTTCACCTGGTGAACCTGCCAGTAAATGCTTGTTTAGACTTTGATTTGGCGAGTGTTAATACATGCTTGAACCATGTTTTTAGAACATTAAGCTCAAAAAAGATGTATGAGCTACTTTGCCATGCATAGGGCAGCCCATGTAAATTAAATAGGCTGCCCTGTGCATATAGTGCGATGATGTGCAAAAAAAAAAAAAATGCACTTACACCATGCTGTATGGCAAGCATTATAGTGACCTGTTAGAGAAACTGCACAGGCTTTACCAAAGAGCCTTGTGTACAGCAGGCAGTGTTCCTTAAAATGTTAACATGCAGAGCCACAGCTCGGGAGCGAGCCTACTTAGGTGCCCCCATTGAAAGAAGCTTTTTTTGGGGGCACTCGGCAGGAAGGAAGGGCCAGGAACGCCAGTGAGGGACCTGAGCAGGACGGAGGGCCAGGAATGCCAGCGAGGGACCCGAGAAGAGGAGGATCGGAGCTGCTCGGTGCAAAACCACTGCACAGGGCAGCTCCGATCCTCCTCAGGTCCCTTGCTGAAGTTCCTGGCCCCTCCCTCCTGCCCAGTGCCCCCAGAACAAGCTGTTTGAAGGGGGGGGGCGCCCCAGAACGCTCGCTCCCAAGCCATGACTTTGCGCGTCCATTCAAACACAGAGCTGCGGCTCGGCTCCGCCCGTCCCCTCTCTTTGTTGGCTCACTGGTTGTGATTGACAGCAGCGGGAGCCAATGGCTCAACCAACCAATGTGGAGGGAGAGTCCCTGGATAGCCGAGGCTCTTGTGCACGATGGAGCTCAGGTAAGTATTGGGGGGACTGGGGGGGGGGGGACTGCTGCTCAGAGAAGGGTTTTTACCTTCATGCATAGAATGCATGAAGGTAAAAAACCCTGAGCCTTTAGAACCACTTTACCCTACCAGCATGTCTTTGGAGTGTGGGAGGAAACTGGAGTACCCAGAGGAAACCCAACACAGACACAGGGAGAACATGCAAACTCCATGCAGGTAGTGCCATGGTTGGGATTCGAACCTATGACCCTGATGCTGCTAGGCAAGTGTTCATATTACAATGTGTGACTTTGAAATAAAGTGTATCAAACCCATTTTCTTTTTAGTTTGGGATAGATTGGGGCATTGCTAAAATCTCTTGACATATGGGTCTTATTTATATTTTATATTTATTCCCTGTCTTATTTATATCTCTTCCTTTCTTAGCATCTCTCTGCTTGACTTTCCGTCCTGTGTCGTGCACGAATTGCCAGAGCTGACTGCTGAAAGTCTGGTAAGAAATTTGTAGATCCCAGTACATTTCAGCCATGGTATAGGGGTTGAATAAAAGCAAATTTATGCAGCGCTAGCAACAAATTTGTGACAAAAATTAATTAAGATGAAACCAATCATATAAATTCAATATATATTAATAAAATATATCAATCACATTAAAGTGCATAAATATTCTATAATGATAAAATATAGTGCATGATTAAACTTAAAATTAATAAATATAATTTCCAAGTGAAAGATTTAAAATGCATAAATAAATATAATTTGCATTAATAAATATAATTTCCAGGTGAAAGATTTAAAGTGCATAAATGGTGAAATACAGTCCTTATTGATGATCCGAAAAGGTGCCAAAGTGCCAAGTGAATAAGGTGCTTGTGAGGTGAAGGTGCCCTCTTGGTTCCCCACTCACCGGAATTAGATTGTATAAAAGCCCTTGGTTTTATTGCACATTTGCCCAGGATCTGATGTGGGATTCCTCCGATGTGACCTCCGAGTTGAAATCGTCCCCGATATCACCATTAAAAGAAAAGAGGGCCATACATTGTGAAGTACGTAAGGTGTATTTTATTCCCCCAAAAGCGATTTAATACTTACAAGATAAAAACGAAAAAATGGCATATAGCAAACAAAGCAAGTGGCGCCGCTATTAGCGTGCGTTCCACATACAGGAAGTTCCCGACCGGAAATGACGTTACGTCCGCAACCGGAAGTGCGTCAACGCGTTTCGCCGTCACACACAGCGTCTTTAATGTGATTGATATATTTTATTAATATATATTGAATTTATATGATTGGTTTCATCTTGATTAATTTTTGTCACAAATTTGTTGCTAGCGCTGCATAAATTTGCTTTTATTAATTTATTCTAAGAATTTTCTTAGTGTTTGCAGCAGCTGCACACTTTCACAGTTTTTTTCACTGAATAATTTATTACTATTGTGCAGCGCGGGTTTAAATTTGTTTTTTCATGGTATAGGGGTTACCTTCCATTCATGTAAGCTACAGTGTATGCCTCTTCTTCTTCTTCTTTTTTTTTTTTTTTTGAAAGTATGGCCTATTTTAAAAAACAAAAATATTACAATAAAGGTGGTGTTAAGTCTTATCTGCCTAAAAAAACAAAAGTGCAAATCTCAACAGGTATCACAACTTTCCACTTCTGCTGCTTTTTGTGCGTCCGTCTCACAGTGTTTAATTAAGCACAGATGTTGACAGGGCAACTAATAGGGAAGTACTGGTGTAGAGCATGAAAAGCAGGATTTCTTATTACAAGGCTTCAGCCAGTATGTTATTTTAGTCCAAAAATATGGCAGTGGTGTGTTGTGCTTGGATTGTGGCTTCACTGAAAAGCTGATATCCTCTGACCTGTAATGTGGGTGATGAATAGGGCAAGTTTTTTCCCCAAATGTATCTTTTATGGAGTTGCTGGGAGCTGCTGCAAATGCTATCTGTGTCGGGTAATCTTTTTTTACATTCTTGAACATTGATTTAATTACCTTTTTTATATTTTGAGTATTTGAAGTATAATCGGCTAGCAATCTATGACAGATGATTCCCTTATTGCTTAGAAAGAGAGATGGGAGACACAATTAACGTTCTGTTGGTAAGAAGGAATGATCATTGATCTATGCCAGAAATGTCCCACTACAATTTTTTTTTATTCCTGTGATTGTCTTGTATGTCATAGACACATCAGGTCACCTGATTTGTAGAAACTGGGCAATGGCCTCATACTGTACCTGGGTTGGTGACTGTGCCATACACAGTGCAGTAAATTACAATTATGAGGACTATGATTCTACACAAGCAGTAAATTCACTTGAAACCTAAGATGAGAAGAACTTTTTAAGCTATTTGCATATGTTTTCTTTTTTTTTCATTTTATGATCTCTTCTGACATTATCTGTTTGGATCTCTTCTGACATTATCTGTTTGCTCTGGACTTTACAACTACTATAAACATTTGTAATCTTAAAGTGATTCTAAAGCCGTAAGGTTTTTCACCTTAATGCATTCTATGCATTAAGGTGAAAAACCTTGTCTACTGCAGCGGACCCCCCCCCCCCCCCCCCCCCGTTTTCCTTACCTGAGCCCATCCGATCCAGCGAAGTGCACGAGCACAGCGGCTCCTGCCAATGTCTCTCTCCTTTTCGTCACTTTTCCTGGGGGCACCCAATGAAGAGGAGGGGCCTGGAGCGCCGGCGGGGGACCCCAGAAGAAAAGGATTGGGCTGCTATGTGCAAAAGCATTGCACAGAGCAGGTAAGTAATGGCATGTTTTGTTATTTTTATAAAAAATTTTATAAACACTTTAACTTTCAGGAAAATAACATTTGCATTCCTTTGCAATTTTATGTCAATAATTGGCCATAGATGGATTGAAATTTGTCTAATTCAGTTGGAACCAGCCAAATTTCAATCCTTGTATGGCCATTTTCATGATCGAACGATTGACTTCTGTTGAATGGGAATGTTTGAAAACTTTTCTCGGTCAGTAGCTGCAGCCAATTGCTGATTAGTGTATTCCTCCATCTACCTCGCTTGTGTGGATTGGGGGGGGGGGGGGACTTTTCACTGGCTGATCAAAAAGAGAAAAATATCAGTCTATAGCCAGCCTAATAATAAAACCTCTGCTTTTGCACTGGAGGAACAAACTGCTGCATTATGCTGACATCAAGTGGGCATTTTGGTGTACTGCAGTCAGTCTTTTGTGCAAGGCTGACCCTACAGGAGAACTGCTAATGTGAAACCTCTTCACCCACTCAACTTCCAGTGATTTGTTATTTTATTTTGCACAGCACTTTACTTATACACTGTTGTTTATATTTATATATATATATATATATATATATATACCTGGCATGAATGTCCTGTCAGGTGTCGCTTTGCAGCACCGTACAAAGGAAGGATATATGATTGTTGTATCAATAACATGAAAACATACATTTAAGAATAGTAACAGGAGTTCTGCCTAAAGCTGCTTATAAAATAAAAGAAGTGGTGGGAGATACCACATACAAAAGATGTTTAGATTCAGTAGTTTTATTGTCAGATAAGTTTAGTGGACCAAGGTTCAATACACTTTCAGAAAGATTTTGAGGTTGCACGTGAAATAAACCGGTCAGGATAGAAGTGGGAGCTGCCACTGCTCAGTTGTTTTGAAGGTATAATCTCTAAGAATGTAATTTCCTCCTTTTTTACTGTGCAAGTCAAAGACCCAGAAAAGGAATGCATCTGCTGAAATTTCAGGACATTGCCTTATATACACGTTTTGTGAGGGTCACTGCCATATTCTATCCCTAATCTATCTAAGACTGTAAAGAAAAAATCGCTGTACTTGCCTATTTTGCAGCCATCTGGTCTGCAGCGGTGGAAGGTCTCTGTGGGAGAGGACTGACAACGGCTGTGAAATGTCTGGGAAGTGACGTCACCCATAGAGTTACTATGGGGCTTCTGTTGTTGGCTGCTTCTCCTCTCCTGAACCCGCCTCCACACTGAAGCCGCCGCTGATAGCTGTTGCTGGGACCGAACCGGATCGGCTGAAAAATAGGTAAGTATAGCGATTTTTGCTTTACAGGGTTAGATTAGGTTTAGAATGTGGCAGAGAGTAGGTTTAGCATTAGTTAGGTTTTGCCTGAGCTTCTACTTTAAGGAGATTCAGAAAAGTAGTATATTGATGAGGAACTTACAATATTTTTTTTTCTTTTTTTTTATAAATTTATTTTTATTATTTTGAAAGAAATAATAAGACCACAAACTTTCAGCCACACAGGACTTAGTACAGAAACAAAGTCTTCCGATACAAAGGCACCAACCCAACCCCCCACCCCTCTACCAGGCACCATCCCAGGAAGTCTTTTCTCATTGTCTAATGCTATGTGTCCCTCGGGAGTAAAGAAAATGCATTTACATAAGATTATTACAACCAAAGACATGGAGGGACGGGCTGGAATTGCCTATGCCTACATATTAAGAGCGGTTTCCAAGGGAGAGCATTCCAAGCTAATGCGGACCCAGGAGCAGGAGATTAGATTGGCATCTGGTAGGGATCTTATACCAATAGGTGAGAAGGAACTCCAACATACTTCCCCGGCAACCAGCACCCCACTCAAGCAAGCATATTCAAATTGTCACATCCCTAGAGTTCTTGAGCAACTATTTTAGGGCTATCAAGCCAGCTCTGCCACAACCCCTGCCCAGGTACTTAGCTCTATAGAGCAGTAACATTTTATTAGCCAATCCCTTCCAGTAGGAGATAGGTGTGGTAGGCTTTTTCCAAAATAAGATTATTGCCTTACGGGCATAATACAGCAACAAATTTAGTAATGTACGTTGAGCCCTAGCTGGCGCCAAAGCCTCCACCAATCCAAGCAGGAAGACCATCATGGAAACCGGTAAAGAGGAAACTTACAATATTATGGGGTAGAAGTATGGGGTTTGGGGTTATTGCCCATTTATACTTACCTAGGTGGATGCAGCATCGGTCTGGTGCCTCTACACTGAGAACCGAGCGATCGAACACTGCTGATCGCTCGGTTCTGACAGCTCCCTGAGCAGATAGCTGCTGATAGTCAGCAGCTCTCCGCTCTGCCCCCTCCTCGCTCACTGGAGCGCTGGGCTGTGGAAGGGTAGGGAGCGGCTGGCTCAGGCTCTCAGCGGCTCGCTGAGAGGCTGAGCCGGGTGTTGGACCAGGCATGTGGGCGGATCCCGACTCCGTGGTCATGACGCCGTGCCGGAATCGACATCTGTGATGTCCGCAGAGAGCAGACTGCTCTCTGCTGAAAACAGGTCACAGGAGTGCAGAATGAACTGCACTCCTGTAATCCAATCCATAGGAGAAGTACAGCCAAATAAGCTTTGGCTGTACTTCTCCTTTAAACTACAGCTCTTAATTGTATCTGGTTGTTGGGACTGGGGAAAGACTTGTGGATTTGACCTGCTGTATTCTTTAGTAGGTTGTTTGGCACAGTAGAAGTAGAGCATTAATAGTGTATGAACTTGTAAAAAAATGATTGCAAGGTCAAAAATGATCTGTAAGTGCTCGTTTACACATTCGATTTATGAAGAAACGCTTATTAATGAGCTGAAAGCATTCATGGTGTTTTTTTTAAGCGTTGCAAAAGCATCAAGAATAGAAGTGTTTTTTTTTTCTAGTGGGAAGTGTTTAAAGTGGAAGTGATGTAGAGGAAATGATCTGCTTTGAAGTGTGGTTAGGTTGTGGTTAGAGATGCTCCCGAAACATATCGGGCGAAAATGGTCTTATCGGCATTTTGCCAATAAGTGAAAATAGTGCTCATAAGGGCGCTAAAGATGCACAAATTTTGCGACTAATTCACTGCGATTTTGTCACGATTTTACCGTGCTTATGGTTTGTTTTTTATAGATCACGTGACTCTAAAACGGCATCAAAAACTTAACATGGGTGGGTTATTGATGTGTTCTTGCTGCGTTTTCAAAGCATTTCAATGGGGAGTCTTGAGGAGTCAAGTTCAAAGGAGTCTTGAGCTGCTGTGTCATAGTTCATGATTATTACTCAGTGCATTTTGGAATGCAATGACCTCCAATGCCTCTCCCTCAGCACCCAGCTAACACTCTAAAAAAGCTTCACAAAACTTTAAATGCTATAGTTGAAGTTACAGCACCTTACCATTGAAATCAATAGAGGCGGCTGATAAGCGTTGATGCCTCATGAAAGGGACATGCTGCTTAATTTTTAACACAACGCTACCACTCCTGTGTGTGCTGCACTGTGTGGTGCCCATTGTTCTACTCATGACAGGCACGGAAGAATGGCTGTAAGGGTTTAAAAACGCTGCCACTTAAACACCAGGTATTGACATACACTATATTACCAAAGTATTGGGGTGCCTGCTTTTACATGCACATGAACTGGGGTTCAATATTGAGTTGGCCAACCCTTTGCAGCTATAACGGGTTCAACTCTTCTGGGAAAGCTGTCCACAAGGTTTAGGAGTGTGTCTGTGGGAACGTTTGACCATTCTTCCAGAAGCACATTTGTGAGGTCAGTTTTGTTTTTCAGGGGTTGGGCTTGACCCCTTGGTTCCAGTGAAGAAAACACTTAAGGCATCAGCATACCAAGACATTTTTGGACAATCTCATGCTCCCAACTTTGTGGGAACAGTTTGGGGAGGGCTCCTTCCTGTTCCAACATGACTGCGCACAACTGCACAAAGCAAGGTCCATAAAGTCATGGATGAGTGAGTTTGTGCAGGCCAGTCAAGTTCCTCCACTCCAGAGTCCTGGCCTCAACCCAATAGAACACCTTTTGTGATGAAACGGAGCGCGGACTGTGAGGCAGGCCTTCTCTACAACATCAGTGCCTGACCTCTCAAATGCCCTTCTGGAATGGGCAAACATTCCCGAAGACACACTCCTAAACCTTGTGGACAGCCTTCCCAGAAGAGTTGAAGTTGTTATAGCTGCAAGGGTGGGCCGACTCAATATTGAACCCTACAGACTAAGACTGGGGTGCCATTAAAGTTCATGTGTGTGTGAAGGCAGGCGTCCCAATACTTTTGGTAATATAGTGTATATCTGTAGCTATGGCCGTAGCATTAGGGGTCGCAATGGTGAACCTCGCCCATGCTCCAGGGGGCTTGTGCATCCTCCCAGTCACACTGGACTGGTGGGTTGGCATTTACTAGAATCGATTAGAATGAGCCCTTTGCACGAGGAGTGAGGGAGATTGAAATGTTACGTAGAGATACGTCAAGTAAGATCACTTTCATTCATGCTAAGAATTTAATGATCATATTGAGTCAAATGATACTGAAATCAAAAGAAATTAAAAGGTAATGGATTAAAAAAGAAGGGACCCTGGAATAAATGTGACAAAAGACACAACATGATCTGTGCAGTGGATGTCGGACCAAGGAACAATTGTAGATTTGCACACCCTTTCCAGTCTTTCCTGACGTTTCTCATCAGACCTTTCTCAGCAGAACATCAAGTGGCCAAATATGAATTTGTACGGGTTTACCCCAAGATAATTACGATGTCTTAGTCAGTGAATCCACTTCTCATTTGAGGGAATTTTCCATATAGAAGATCTCTTAGCGTGGCTGGTAGTATGAGACAGAGAGAGAGTCATTTGTGTATTGGCAAACCCTCTGATCCAGGACAGCCAGTTGAGACAGTTTAGCGGAGTTCTGAGACAAATTTACCACTGTTGATGGGAGATTTTTATTCAAAATGCATGTAAATTAAAAAGATCAGAAGTAGATTTTTTTATGACATGGTGCTACTTTTAGCCAGAAAAAGTAATTTATGAATGAAGCTGAAATGTTGTAGTAAATCTCACTTAATATCTCTTCTCCGGATTTGCACTGCCTTGCTATGCAACAGAATTGGTAACAGTGTGTAGCAGCAAGGTCAGTATTGGAGTATTGTAAGGATGAGGTTTTTATTGGGTTTTATTCTAATATTAGACTGTGTAAGCATATGTTTTTAATTTGTTTTCAGGAGTCCGGAGACAATAACCAATTTTGTTGGAGGAATCTTTTCTCCTGCATCAACTTACTGAGAATCCTTAACAAGCTCACCAAGTGGAAACATTCCCGGACAATGGTAAGCGTCCAACCAAAAGACCATAGGATGCACCACTAGATTCAAAGAATCTGGAAAATGATTGCACATGCTAAATGATCCATGCACAAATCCTACTGATAAACACAGCAAAATACCTGCTAATTTTATCCATCTGCATGCAGAAATAAATGATGTAAAATCCTGCAAACCATCCATATGGATGTTTAGTAGGGTTGTTCCTCAGTCCTGGGGTATATTGGTGCATTTGAAGCTGTCACATATTCTTTTTGCATTCATTTCATATATCAATTTCCATATGCCTTATGAAAACAACCTGGTGTCTATTAATACTGGAAGTTTGTGTGCCGTAGTATTTTTGCTCTGGACTGTGGCTATATTTAGAAACAGGAGCTTTAAATCTAAAAGCAAATCTGTAGTTGCCAATTAGAATCTCCTATACATTGTGTATTTTTTTGGGCGGGGGGGGGGGGGGGGGGGGGAGTCCACTCTTAGACCGTTGTCACTGGAGCTGGTATTTCAATTGGAACATTTTCCCTAACATCCTGTTTTAGTGACAACGTTTTGACTTTTCCATCATTGTCTGCCCCTGTGACCAAAAAAGACTGTAAATCTCCTTAATACAATAAAATCTTTCCAGAGGTTCTAACCCATCCATACTGTATTCAAAACAAAGAAAAAGAGTTTGGTTATTGATGCAGTTTTTTTGTGAATTGGATACAAGCTTTTGTCCCATTTTTACTGTATTTTAAAGTGTAACCAGATATGATGTTACTTTTCGTTATAGATGCTGGTGGTGTTCAAGTCTTCTCCCATCTTAAAACGAGCACTGAAGGTTAAGCAGGCCATGATGCAGTTATATGTGCTGAGGCTGCTGAAGCTCCAGACCAAGTACCTGGGGAGACAGTGGAGAAAGAGCAATATGAAAACTATGTCTGCTATCTACCAAATGGTGCGGCATAGAATGAATGATGACTGGGCCTATGGCAATGGTAAGTAAAACCCATAATACATCATACATTTACCTTTGTGAATTAACTTTCAGAATGAATATAATGCATAAATGTACACACCCTTGCAGTATATTGTAAGTTAACAAAGGTACTCCTGTGTTTTTATAAAATCACAACACTGCAGGCAAAGTGCTTATAATACAGGTCATGGAAAGAACTCCTCCATAGTATGTCGGGGTATATAATGTTGGTTACTGTTCTTAGGTTCCATTCGCACTTGTGCAACTTGTCGTGTGACTTTGGACATTATCGTCACATGACAATTTGCACCCCATGTTTCCCATTGAGTACTGTTCATATTAATGCAACTTAAGTTGCAGCCGCAGTTCATGCGCTACTTTGGTCCGATATAGATATATATACAGTATCTCACACAAAAGTGAGTACACCCCTCACATTTTTGTAAATATTTTATTATACATTTTCATGTGACAACACTGAGGAAGTGAAACTTTGCCACAATGTAAAGTAGTGAGTGTACAGCTTGTATAACAGTGTAAATTTGCTGTCCCCTCAAAATAACTCAACACACAGCCATTAATGTCTAAACTGCTGGCAACAAAAGGAGTACACCCCTAAGTTAAAATGTCCAATTCGGGCCCAATTAGCCATTTTCCCTCCCTTGTGTCATGTGACTCGTTAGTGGTACAAGGTTTCAGGTGTGAATGGGGAGCGGGTGTGTCAAATTTGGTGTTATCGCTCTCACTCTCTCATACTGGTCACTGGAAGTTCAACATGGCACCTCATGGCAAAGAACTCTGAGAATCTGAAAAAAGAATAGTGGCTCTACATAAAGATGGCATAGGCTATACGAAGATTGCAAAGACCCTGAAACTGAGCTGCAGCATGGTGGCCAAGACCATACAGCGGTTTAACAGGACAGGTTCCACTCAGAACAGGCCTCGCCATGGTCGACCAAAGAAGTTGAGTGCACGTGCTCAGCGTCATATCCAGAGGTTGTCTTTGGGAAATAGATGTATGAGTGCTGCCAGCGTTGCTGCAGAGGTTAAAGGGGTGGGGGGGACAGCCTGTCAATGCTCAAACCACTGGCACAAATTGGTCTGCATGGCTGTCATTTCCAGAAGGAAGCCTCTTCTAAAGATGATGCCCAAGAAAGCCTGCAAACAGTTTGCTGAAGACAAGGACAGGGATTACTGGAACCTTGTTCTATGGTCTGATGAGACCAAGATAAACCTATTTGGTATAGATGGTGTCAAGCGTGTGTGGCGACAACCAGGTGAGGAGTACAAAGACAAGTGTTTCCTACCTACAGTCAAGCATGGTGGTGGGAATGTCATGATCTGGGGCTGCATGAGTGCAGTGGTGTGGGACCTTGGGGAGGCCTTGAGTGAGAATATCTTGCTTCGCAAGGTAAGGGGAGAAAAAAAAAAACCTTATGGAGGAGAACAAAACCGTTTTTGGCCATAATGTAGTTTTAGATTGGGGTGCAAAGTTATTGGTATTAAAGCTTTGTTTTTTGTTATTCTTAAATGACAAAAATATTATACTTACCTGCTGTTTGCAGTGGTTTTGCACAGAGCGGCTCCAATCCTCTTCTTTTTGGGTCCCCCACCGGGGGTTCCTGGCTCCTCCCCCCTCGAGCAGTGCCGCCCCAGGGAAAGCCGCTTGCCCTGGGAGCACCGCTGCCTGCTCACTTCCGAGCCACGTGTTCTATGTGTCTTCGTTCCCCCCCCCCCCCCCCCACCTCCACTCTCAATTGGCTCACTGGCTGTTTGGAGGAGGAGAAGTCCCAGGACAGCAGAGGCTATTGTGAACATTGCTGGATTGGAGGGGGGCTTAGGTAAGGATTGGGGGGGGGCTGCTGCACACAGGTTAGTTCATCCATAGAATGCATTAAGGTAAAAAAAAAGCAGTGCCGCCCCAGGGAAAGCCGCTTGCCCTGGGAGCACCGCTGCCTGCTCACTACCGAGCCACGTGTTCTATGTGTCTTCATTCCCCCCCCCCCCCACCTCCACTCTCAATTGGCTCACTGGCTGTTTGGAGGAGGAAGAGTCCCAGGACAGCAGAGGCTATTGTGAACATTGCTGGATTGGAGGGGGGCTTAGGTAAGGATTGGGGGGGGGGGGCTGCTGCACACAGTTTAGTTCATCCATAGAATGCATTAAGGTAAAAAAAAAAACCTTCAGCCTGTAGAACCACTTTAAATAACAAAAAAAAAAATAATAATCATTTTGATTGGTTAAATTATTAATTTTTTTGGCTACCTTACCAATTCATCACGTGTGATTACAGTGGTGCCTGTGCTGCAACAGATGCATGAATAGAGCTATGTACTGTCTCTTAGTGGAGGCCCTAAAAATGTATGATAAGATTCCCTACCTCAGTGGTTGATGATTAGATTAGTTACCAATAGAAACTACTGTAAGTGCTGGAGTAGCACTGTAATGTGAACTGTCTGCCATGGTAAATAATCAATACAGTTTCCTGCCATAAACTTCATTTGTTACATATGTTATCTTTAATATGGTTTTTAAAGCTATGATTTCTTTGACTATATTTTCTTTAGATATCGATGCCCGACCTTGGGACTTCCAGGCAGAAGAGTGCACGTTACGGGGTAACATAGAGAGCTTTAACAGCCGAAGATATGAGAAAAACCCCAACTGGGAGTTTGCCCCTGTAGACAACTGTCTGCAGAGCGTGTTGGGCCAGAGGATTGAGCTCCCAGACGATTTTCATTATACCTATGAGCTCTGGCTTGAAAGAGAAGTGTTCTCCAGGCCAATCCAATGGGAAGAACTACTGCAGTATTCCTGACTGCCAAATGTAGCCATTAAGTCACATCTTGTTGTACTATATGGTGCTATTCTGACACTGTGCAACAAGGGAAAACTCAGAGTTATATGAGTAACTTGCAGGCATTTTCTCTGCTATGGGTCTAGTTTGAAGAAAAGAGAGCTTTGGAAAGGTCAGAGTCCTTTTTCTATTTGCACGGAAGTGGAATGACTCTGGTTTTTGCCAGCGCTCTGTTTTAGTGGGAACAGATCTGTTTGATGACATGCATCCCGTCCACAGGCTCCAATTACCTGATGCCTTTGATTCAAGTGCCTAGACTTATTAGGATGCCATACTAGTCGGGTAATTAGTGCTAATATCAGTGTAAAGCTTTTGGTTTATAGCAGTTTGTCAGATAAACTTGTCTTTTTGTGTGTTTTCCACATTACGTGTGTAAAGCAACTCTAGAAATGTGAAGTTTTGATTTAATATAAAAGTGATTTTAAAGCCTTTGTTTTTATTTTTTTCTGAACAGCCCTACATGTTGCACAAATCAGAGAAATGGCTTCTGCTGTTTTGGATGTGGAGGGAGAGGTTGGAGAACAATTGAAATAGATAAAAATAAGTGACCATACATGGGCTGTTGAAAACCGTGTTAAAATTAAATTTCTTATGTATACAAAAAAACATGAAACCCAATGACCGACTGCAGCATTCTGAAATTGTTGTCAATTTTCTTCACATTTGTTTAAAATCATCCAAAACCGGATTTAATATACAACCTCCAATCTGTTAATAGCAGGTAAAGATCTCTCTTAGTGGCCAGCTATACACTAGTCCTTGGATGAGATGGTAATCTCATGCAGAGGGGAACATTTTCTACTGAGATTTATCAATTGTAGTAGGTGAAATGGCAAGTGAACAAGAAAACAAAAAGGGGAAGGTATTGGCGCTGCCTCAAGATGTGTAAAGGTAATGGGCAATAAATGTTTATAAATAAGTGGATAACAATAAATCCGAAATATAAGTTGTGACACATTTAGAGTCAGTTCACACTGGGGCGACCTGTCAGGCGACCAGTGTGACGTAGGTCGCCTGCCATAGAGAAGCTGTGGACCCGTTCTAATAGGAGCGACACAAGTAGCTCCGACTTAGAAAAAGGGTCCGGAGCTTCTTTGGGGCGACCTGCATTGACTTCAATGTTATGAAGTCCGTGCCGGCCGCTCCGAAGTCGCGGTGCGAGCAGCGCTCCGCGACTTGTGAGGTCGCCCCGGCAAGTCGGATCGCTCTAATGTGAAACGGCTCTAAATATCACATAAAAATAAATATATATCAATATAGTGACACTCTAAAGTGACAAAGCGCAGATCCCCTCTTTATTCTTGACATGGCAAGTGAGCTCTGTTACCCTCCCCAAGGAAGAGATCCCATCATATTCAATATATTTATATGGGACTTAACTAGTGTCTGAGATGCAGCAGAGTACTGTGCCAGCAAAGCGTATACATGTGTTTTGAGGCTGAATTCACACTGTAGTGTCAGTGTTTCATGAACAATTGCGCAATTTTGTGTGCGTTTACAAAACCCACGTTTTGTGCTTGCAATGCCATTCGTGGTTAATGGCACCCCAAACACCGTAGAACAGACGCATGTTTCTTGCACAACAAAAAACACGCATGACAAATATGCCAAAGCATGGCAAAAAAGCTCAAAGCTTAAAAAAATTGTATGAGCTACTTTTCCACACATAAGGCAGCCCATTGAAAAGATTGGGCTGTCCTATGCATGTAGCACGACTGTACAAAAAAAAGCCCAAAAACACGCATATTCATGATACCTGGCGTCATGCATTAAAGTGTGCTTAAATAAGCGATTCAGAGGAAGCTTTGTATTCTATAAATGGATACAAAGCTTCCCCTGATTGCCTAAGAGGGATAGACAGGCTTGATAAGATATCACCAACTCAGCCAATCAGAGGAAGCTTTGTATTAGTAGAATACAAAGCCTCCAATGAATAGCTGAGCAGCACTCAGCCCAGCTAAATCTTGCTGCCTTAACACACAAAAAAAGCAATAAAAAGGGTATGTGTGTGTGTGTGTGTGTGTATATGTATATGTATGTATATGTGTATATATATATATATATATATATTTTTTTTTTTTTTTTAATATGTACATGTAAAAACTGGACCTGCATTTACACATTTAAAAAGAAAAAATCCTCAGGACTGAGGCTAGAATTGACTAATTCTTCCTCCTAATTATTTTCAGATGGCTGGTGAAAAGTTTAGCTCCCAAACTATGAGATACACACAGGGGCTATAAAGACCCAGTTCCTCCTTATTGCTATATTAAAGCTAATATGAGATTCCAATGATTGGGTTTACATATACGTTAATTGTAAAAGGGTGATAAACAAGGCCTACCTGATCAGAATTGGACCAGCTGCCTACCAATCCTAGTCTATACGTATTTTCTGTCCGTGGGGGTGAATTTTTTTGTGCTAACATAAAAGAGGAAATTACTTAGATGAGAAGGATGCAACCAGTCCTTGGACTGGAGAAAGATTTTAGAAATGAAATATAGAACAATTCTTTGAATATAAAAAAGCTAAACATGATCAAAATACACCAGATACTTAAATTGGCACTGCAATTTATTGTTCTAAAGTCAAAGAAGCCAGAGTGGCATCTAATAATAACATTAAGGAAGATTAAATGTCATCACAATTCATAGGTCATCCAGTTTTCATCATTTTGGCACCAATATTCAACTGTTGCGACCAAATACAATACAACTATTTCTTTTTCTTTCCTTTCTTTCCTTTCCTCCCTTTCTTTTTTGGTGCTCCAGGCCAATTAAAGCCTCGAAATTCTAAACAGTCCACAGCATTGTGAGAGATATAGTAAGCGTTCAGCATGGCAGCAGGGCTGAGTATGTCCACTTCAGGTTTGGGCTCTTTACTCTTCTTTGTTTTCTTTGACTTCTTTCCCTTTGTTTTCTTCGGATTGGCAGACCCCTTCGATTTGGCACTTTTAGTTGGCTAAAAAAAAGTAATCCATTTGTTAAACAACTTGTAGTAGTCTTACAAGTATATTACAGACACTAAATAATGTACTGTAGTTGATCTTCAAGCAAATCGCCATATACAATGTACTAAGGGAACTCCGCTACATACAGTATGTGGCACTGTGTTCCTGCAGTGATATGGGGACTTCCCGTCCAATTCCCAGAACAAAATCAAGTCAATTAATTTCTCAATGAATACAAGTCTTCCTCTGAATGGCTGAGGTGGAGAGACTGGCAGATGACATCACGATCTCCACCTCAGCCATTCAGAGGAAGCCTTGTATTCATCGATAAAATACAAAGCTTCCTGTGAATGGCAGAGTAGTGCTCAACCAGACTTTTTGTTCTAGGAATGGGACATACCGCTGCTGGAACACAGCGCTCTATATTGAATGTAGCTAATATGTACGGTTTATAGAGCATTGACAGTAGGCACATGGATTAGTAAAGAAAATAGTTGGTTTGGACCTGCTTGGCCAAATGAAAAAACTATTTAAAGTGACAGCAAAGATGGAGTTTGGCTTTAAAGATAGATAATATTGGGAGTCACTTTAAAGTAGAACTCCTTTTAAAGTAAAGCTCCAGGCTCCCCCCCCCCCCCCCAAAAAAAAAAGTCATCAGCTACAAATACTGTATCTGCTGACCTTTAGTATAAGGACACTTACCTGTCCAGGGATCCAGCAATGTCCTCACCCAAGCTCATTCTTCAATCAGCTTTGGGTGTAGGCACCAGAATAGAAAGGAAGGGAAACAGGAAGTGAATTCTTGTGGCTTCACAGCCGGTTTCCTACTGCGCATGCACGAGTCGCACTGAGCCTTCGCATGGCCCCGTAGTCTTCTGGGAGCTGTGATGCGTCCTAGAAGACTGCGGGGGAAGGAGGGGGGGTCGAACTTCCAGCTTAGTTTGCCACGACAATCTGAGCAGAAGGTGGGAGCAGGTACCTGCCAAAACCAGGTACCCGCTCCCCCCCCCCCAAACACTGCGAAATGTGGCAGTAGGCTTTCAACAAGCTTCAATCAGTACTGAGGTTTACTAATGCCAGCTAGAACTTTGTTTAAAGCCCAACTCCAGGAAACATCAAAGCCCTCCCTTGCAGTGGGGCTGCACCCACAATGTAAGAGCTTACGGTTTATGTCTAGGGGTGTAAATGTGCTTTTACTTTGCTGATCCTCTGCTCCACCATGCTCCTTCAGTGTAATATTCCTAAACATCTTCAGGTCCAATGCAGGGCTATGGTCCTTGCATCGGTCTTGAGAATATCAGAGGACCTTAGACCACTGACTCATAGGGATGAAGGGCTGGGGGAACCAGGCTTGTAGTGTAGAGGAGTCTGCAGTAGTGGAGGATCAGGTCAGTAAAAATGTTTTACTAAGTCTCCTAGACATAAGTGAACAGTTAACCGTTGCAGTGTGGACACAGCCCACTGAAAGGCAGGACTTCAGTTTCCTGGAGTTCAGGTGTAAAGTTAAAGTCAGGACTGCCACTATGCTATGTCTTCAACCAGGAGCTGAGCGAAGGTTTTACCAATTCTGCTTGAAGCTTGCTGAAAGCTTTACAAATACTTGCAAACATTTACTGTGCACACTTTACAGTGCCTTGCGAAAGTATTTGGCCCCCTTGAACTTTTCGACCTTTTGCCACATTTCAGGCTTCAAACATAAAGATATAAAACTGTAATTTTTTTTTGAAGAATCAACAAGTGGGACACAATCATGAAGTAGAACGAAATTTATTGGATATTTCAAACTACGTTAACAAATAAAGAACTGAAAAATTGGGCGAGCAAAATTATTCAGCCCCTTTACTTTCAGTGCAGCAAACTCTCTCCGGAAGTTCAGTGAGGATCTCTGAATGATGCAATGTTGACCTAAATGACTAATGATGATAAATAGAATCCACCTGTGTGTAATCAAGTCTCTGTATAAATGCACCTGCACTGTGATAGTCTCAGAGGTCCGTTTAAAGTGCAGAGAGCATCATGAAGAACAAGAAACACACCAGGCAGGTCCGAGATACTGTTGTGGAGAAGTTTAAAGCTGGATTACACAGTTAGAAGTTTGTTTGTTCAAGAAAAAATTTATATCCTGCTTTTTTAACATTTTCTTGTTGCTGTGCTTTTTATGCCTTTAACCACTTCCCATCTGCAGTACGTTTATGAATGGCTTCGGAACAGGAAGTGTGATATTTCAGTCATCAATGCAGCAATGATCAGGATATCATCTTTTAGGGCTAGTGATTCCCTACAAAGTAAAGGTAATCCTAGCAGCTAACAAGCCACTGGATTACTTTTACAGGTGGCAGAATAGGGTCCCACCCCCCTCTTGCCACCACCACCACGTATACCGAGCTCTCCCATGCGATCAGAGAGCCTGGTAAAGATGCAACCAGCGGCATCCAGCTCTGGGCACACAGTGAGAGGAACAGATGTTGTTCCGTCTACTGTATGACGTCAGAAACTGGAAGCGCTGAGGATTTAGTCACTTCTGGTTTCGGGTCTTTGTTTCGGTGGCCGTTAACGGCCAATAAAGCAGCCAAACAGACCCATCTGTGTCTGATTAGCTGCACTTGAGGCTAGGGGAGAAATCTGGGGTCTAATAGACCCAGAACCTCCAATAGGAGGACCTCTCACAGCCCATGCTATTACAAGGGATGTTGTTCATCCTTTTATAATAGCAATAAAGTTGATGAAAAAAAATGGAAATAAAAAAAATGTAATTTTTTTTTTTTAAAAGTGCATCCGTTCCCTTGTGCTCATGTGCAAATGTGAACACCACACCACACATGTTGGGTATCGCCACAAACGTCAACGCTAGAGCAATCATTTTAGCACCAGACCTCTTGTGTAACTCTAAAGTGATAACCCATAAAGGCTTTTAAAAGGTTACCTATGAAAAATTTTAGGTACTCTAATTTGGCGCTGTTCCACGGGCGGACACAATTTTAAAGCAGGACATGTTTGGAATCTATTTACTCATCATAACATCATCTTTTATATTTTACCAAACAATTGGGTATTATATTGTATTTTTGTGTATTTACAATGATTAAAGGGTATTATTTATTTCAAATATCGTGTGACATAAAAAAATGCAACACCCAACATTTTTGTAGTTTAAAAAAAAATATGTTTGAGGGTTCTAAGTAGTTTTCTAGCAAAAAAAAAAAATTGTTTTTTACATGTAGGAGAAGAATGTCCGAATTGGCCTGGACTGAAGTGGTTAATAATTAAAAACGTCAAAAGATTGTTCTTAAAATGAAATAATTAAAAAAAAAAACTCTCCTAATGTACGGCCAGCAGAAAAGTCAGAGACGTGAGGCCCCCCCATGACTTTACACAATTGAAGCCCTGTCAACTGCCAGAACTTATGCCACCAATTACAGTCCAGACTGCTTCTTTTTACATAATTGGTTGTTATATAATGTAATATCCCTATTTTAATATATTTGAATACAATGTAAATTTCCGTACCTGTCAAAGCTACAGATATGAGCTGTAATAGATCCCCAACCAAAACCTATGTCCGTAAAACTGGCTTGGGAAGAATCGAGCGGATTGTGAAGTGTCCACAGCAGATTTGTTCTATAAGCAGCGCAAATAGCAAATGGAGGGAGACAAATGGAATTCCCTTCCTGCCTTCACACTTGTACAACATTCTTATCAATTGCTGCATTTTGCCCCCGCCATGGGTTTAGGGCCCACTTACTCCTCAGCGCACCACAACACACGTTAGTACGCATTAAGACGCAATGCATCCAGGAGCACATTCAACATATCTCAACACAAAATTTTAAGGCTTTCAGCATTGTGTTTTGTAGCCTATTCACAACACCCCAATGCACCTTCACAACAAATGCACTAAACTAGCAAAAATGGGGCAGGTTCTATTTTTTGGTACAATGTGGTGCTTTGGGCAGCTTATTCTAATGAATGGGCTGTCTTAACACAATACACACTAATGCAAGTTCAGTAAACACACTACAATGGGCTCAACTGGTGTGAACGGGCCCTAAAGCCTAGTATACATTACTAGTTTTTTAGTTTAACCCAGCGGTCTGACAGCTCCCTCCGGTCAGCGCTCTCAGCCATTGGCTGAGAGCGCTGATCGGGAGCCGGCTGGCTGCTAGTTTTACAGCAAGCTCGTCCGGCAGAAGTCATACACATGGGTTGAATGTCGGGCCATTTTTTATTGAACCGGCTGATGTCACCCGACATTCGGCCCATGTATACTAGGCTTTACTGAATAATCCTGCATATGTAACAGTTACATAGTTAGCGAGGTTGAAAAAAAACACCAGTCCATCCAGTTCAACCTATGATGTGTGTGTGTGTTTACTTTTAACCGTACATTCTATACTCCTGTATGTTGTATACTCCTGTATGTTGTGGTCTTTAAGGTGCCCATCTAATAGTTTTTTGAAACTATCAATGCTCCCTGCTGATACGACTGCTTGTGGAAGAGAATTCCACATCCTTACAGTGAAGAACCCCTTACCCACTTTAAGGTTAAACCGCCTTTCCTCTAGTTTTAGTGAGTGGCCACGTGTCTTATTGTATCTCCTTTCTCTGAATAGTTTGTTCCTTATGCTAGGGTCACCAGTACAGTATTTGTACATTGATATCATATCCCCCCTCAATCGTCTCTTCTCCAGAGAGAACAAGTTCAGTGCTTGTAGTCTTTCCTCATAGCTGATGTCCTCCATTCCCCTAATTATTTTTGTTGCCATTCTCTGGACTCTTTCCAGTTCCAGCACATCCTTCCTGAGGACCGGTGCCCAGAACCGGACAGCATACTCCAGATGTGGCCGGACCAGAGTCTTGTAGAGTGGGAGAATAATCTCTTTATTTCTGGAGTGAATCCCCTTTTTTATACATCCCAGTATTCTGTTGGCTTTGCTTGCAGCGGCTTGGCATTGCATGCCACTGCCAAGCCTGTTGTCTACCAGTACCCATGCTGATCCTATAATTAGTCACTGTAGTACTGGCTAATTGAGTTCTTACTATTACTGGAAGTGAGGCTGAATAAGAACACAAAGCAATACTAACACATAAAGTCACTACATTGTATGTATTACCATGTTAAGCACACTGAAGACACCGTGAGCAAGGTTTTACATTTCTATGATCCCACTTCCTGCAAAAAAAAAGGAGAAAAATTATTCTGAGCTGATAGTAAATACATATATTGTAAAGTATGGATTATAAAGATGTTGGTGTTTTTTTGACAAAGATTTATACAATGATTAAATACTAAAAAGCAAAAAAACAAAACAAAAAAAAAGCCTGGTTTATCCCTGGTTCACACCAGTGTGATTTTGAAATTGTGCTAATTCAGTGCGATTTAAAAGCAGCACATAAGTGAGATTTGCACTGGCGATTTCACTGCACCTTACAACTTCAATTAACAGAAGTCTATGCAAGTTTCAATTAAATTGGTAAAAAGTAGTGCAGGAACCTTTTTCATAATCGCTGCGACATGAGTCAGTGCAATGTGAGCGGTTCCATTGCAGGCAATGGGGTGTGACTTGTCATTTAATTTGGAACTGTCAAATCGCATGACAAGTCGCCCTGGTGTGAACAAGGGTTTAAACGATTGCGTGCTTTATCGCTTTTTAAAGTGCATGTCTGGGCATTACCCAATTTGCCCCTGCCTCCCCCCTTCCCCACACTAGAGCATGCTCCAGCATTATTATTTTTTTTTTTTTGCCTTGTTCCTGAGGCAAGAATCTGTCCTTATTACTCGCTGTGATTTCATTTGCAGGCTTTGTGCAGGGGCAGCTGCGGAGCTCAGTTCTTGCCTACAGAGAACTACAGTATATCTCCCCAGAGCCCTTACCCTATATATAGTGTGTACTCAGGTGTTTTCAAGCAATGTCAGAAACATTGTGTTGTTGGGAAAGAAATGCATGCATGTGGATAAGGAAGGAGAGAGGCGAGGGGATAGGTAGAATTCTGTAGTACAGGCAGGCAGGGCTGACAACGATGTTTGAAATTTTAGTGCAGCAAAGACACTGTGTTGTCAGCCTGAACAGGAAGTCGGGAGCACACTGGAAAACAGTGGGGAAAGGTGCAAGCACTGCAGAGCTGTTTTTCTTTTCCTTTTTGCCCTGACATACACTTTAAAGCGGTAGTAAACATGTAGGGGAAAAAAAAAAAACTTTTCCCCTGCAAGGTAAAGGCATAATGTGCTAGTATGAACCGCATACTAGCACATTATGAAATACTTGCCTTGAAATGAAGCCCTCCAGCAGCACGCTGTCTATCACTGCTGCAGAAGCTTCCATCTTCACCTGGTCTTCCTTCCAGCTTCAAATGGCCGCTTAAATGGCCGAGCTGCAATGACACCACTCCCGCGCATGCACGCGGGAGCCATGCCCACGGCATAGGGCTCTGAAAGAATGGTGTGGGTATGCCGTTCCTTCAGAGCGCATGCGCTGGTGATGTCATTGGCTGCCAGCCAGGCGGATAACTCCTAAACATTGCACGTTTAGGAGATATTTATTTAAACTGTAGGTAAAAAGCAAAATCCTGGGTTTACTACCACTTTAATATGTAGCTAGATTCAGCCTGGTGATATTTGTGAGTTTTAGTGAGTCTGCCAAGGAAAGCAGGAAAATGAGCCTGTTGAGGTGGTGATAAAGATATACTAAAAGAAATTTATGAGAAAATAATGTAAGTCTTTCAACAGTTAAACTTAAAAAATAACCACATTTCTCATCAAATAAATATTTATTTCCCTGCACTGAAGATTTTAGGAGAAAATTATGAATTAAAATGAGAAATACAATTAAAAGAACTAATTCATCTTTGGAAATTAAAGTAGGAGGAAACAAAAGGGAGAAGTTAACCAGTTGATGCCAGTGTCACTCTATGTGGCAGTCAGGAGAGGCTAGTCTTCACCAAGCCTTAAGCCTAGTACACACGGGCCAAATATTGGGCGGCATCAGCCGGTTTTAAAAACCGGCCGACATTTAGCCTGTGTGTATGGCAGCTGGTCCGACAGAAGCCGACTTCTGTCGAACGAGCATGCTGGAAAACCAGCTTCCGATCAGCACTCTTATGCCCCGTACACACGCATCGATAGTTGGCCGTGAATTTTCGGGCCAATGTCCGATCGGCCGATTGTCGGCTTGTTAGTATGATGCTTTCGACAACCGACTCCGACTTTTCGGCCGAACAAAATCTGGTGTGCAGGCTATAAAATTTTTGTTGGCCGTCAACAGAACGGCCGATTTTCCGTCAGTCAGTACAGATTTCGGCAGACAAAAATCTGATGAGCAAGACTGGGCATGCTCAGAGAAGAAAAAACACACGGAAAGTAAACCAGCACATGACATCACTTCTGAAGTTGGTTTTTGTTGGCCGAGAAAATTAGTGTGCAGTCTAGAGCACATTTCAACCAACACAACAACACTGGACAAAAGACGTCCGATAATCGTTGCGTGTGTACGAGGCATTAGCCAATGGCTGAGAGCGCTAAATCTTAGTGTTCTTGTGGAGGGGGGAGGGGCATCCCATCCCACGGTCCGAACACAACAGCTCAGCGGGGAGAGATCGCTGTACTAACCCACTGGGTGGAATTAAAAAAAAAAAAAACTCATGGTGTGTACTAGACTTTAAAGTGATTGTAAGGGTATTTATTTTTTTTTTAAATAAACATTAGACCTACCTGCTCTGTGCAATCTTATTGCACAGAGCAGCCTTGAACCTCCTTGTCTGGGGTCCTTCACTGTCACTCTTGGCTCCTCCTCTTCTCTGTATACTCCCATTGCAAGCTGCCTGCAGAGGGGCACTGATATTGGAAGGTTTTTTACCTTTTTGCAGAGAATGCATTAAGGTAAAAACAAAAACTTTTTCCTTTACAAACACTTTAACAAAAGTTCCTTAGCACATTCTGTTGTGATTTTTTTTAACATTGACTGTTCGATCCTCGAAGAAGGGAGAGGCTTCTTTCCCCCAAAATGCATCAGCTGTATTAGATGCTCCTATTAAAATAGTCTGTATAGACAGAAAGCTTTTTAACCCTGTGATGGTGTTCACCATCACTGGAATTTAAGGACAGATGGGTGATAGGTTGAATTGCTTCATATTTGTCAGCAAGTTCAATTGTTCCCTTTCTCATGAGGTCTCTGAGCAGGAAGTGCATTCCTAATATGGTCATCCCAGGAAGTTCTGAAGAGACGGACTGTCTAAGGTGGCTCCCCATTCACCTATTGTCGGGTGTGCTAATGACCTCACCTGTTGTCTGCTATGGGAGGTATTGACACTCAGAGGAATTTGTATTGAGGGCTCGTTAGGGAACCATTGTTCGGTGTCTGACTATTGTGTACATTGATTTCCCCCTGGGGCTTCTGTCTCCTTGCATTGGTCAAAGCTATCTGACCAATCACTACTGACTCATTTTCGAGCCCTCATTTGCATGTCTGGAGAGGACCTGAATGGGAACTGCAGGTACTTTACAATTGACCAATAGGAAAGCGGTTGTTGGGGCCAGGATGTTCCAAATTCTGTATAAAAGTGTGCTGTGTTCTTCCAATAAATTGTCTTCCTGTTTGAACTTACATACAACTTGCTTGGTGTTTGTTCTAATGGATTCCGGACGGCACATAGCTGTAGTTCAGATCCCGGATCCTTGGTTGACCGAACCATCAGACGTTGTGATCTGCAAGCTGACTTACTAGAAACAGAGGAGTGTCGGGAGAGCGGACGGAGCGAGCAAGGGTCTCGTCACAAACCCAAAGCATTATTTTTTCTTAAAGCGGAGTTCCGGCCTCAAAATCAAAAAAATCGATTTTGGGACATCCGCTTGCTGAGGGCCACCTGTAAAAGAAATGGATGCTCCAAATCTTTTTTTTTTTTTTTTTGGTCACTTACCTTGATATTGAAGAAAATATACTTACCTTCCTTCCACTTCCTCCCTCTGCGGCCGTGGCCCGTGCCGTCACTTCCGGTTTGCGATGACTCCTGGGAGCTGAACATCATCGCTCCCAGGAGTCAATGTGCCTGCACCGGCCGTGCTCGTCACTTCCAAAAGCTGTGCAGGCATGCCGCGCCTGCACCGGAAGTGACGAGCAGGGCCGCTGCAGTGCATTGTGGGACTCCGACGTCACCGAAGAGGACGCGCTGGCTTCAGCTGCCCACACCTGAGATGGCAGCGCTGGAGAAGAACTTTTCAAGGTAAGTATTTCTTCTTACAGGTAAGTGCGACCCGGGACAGTTCAGAGGCTATCCAGTTCAGTTGGGCCTTCTTCTGAGGCACTGCATATTTGTACATCAGCATTTATGCTGGAAGCACGCTCCCAGCTCAGAGACTGAGTTGTCATCGACAGCTCCAGGTCCCCTACTAACAATCGGGAGTTAGGAGGACTGGTTTCCAATCACATTATTCACCTGTGACTGGTTATCACAGTGATAACCCACCCTTGTACTAGTTTTCTCCTTCTGAATGGAGAAAAAGATACAGAATTTACTAGGACTGGAGCAGACAGAATCTGGAGCTGCTAAGCATGGCAACCAATCAGCTTCTATCTTTTATCTTAAAAACTTAAAGCGTAAATCCACTTTTGTTGAGAAAAAAAAAATCCCCTCTGGGTGATCTCTGTGCATTTCAAGGTTTTTAAAAAAACTTTGTTGCAGATTCCAACCTTTTGTTATTCTGAAGAAATCATTGTTTGTTCCTCTGTGCTGAGGGGGTCAAATGGGAGTGGTTTCATAATTATCAGCTGTGGCAGCTGCAGGGCTCTAATGAGGGAAGCTGCTGGGCCTGTATCCCTTTAGATGTGTTCCTATTGGGAGTATCTCACCAAAAATGACATTTTTGTTGCAGGGGATGCCAGAAATCTGACTTGTATCTTAGGCAGACTTCTGGGAAAATTGGGGAGCCAATCACACAAGCAGGAAATTATGTTTGTGGGGTGTGGTCAGTACACATTCTGTGTACAGAACCGCTCCAGGTAGCCATATTGCATTGCATTTTCAGAAAATTACAACAGCTACAGATTGAAAATGAAAGGTAATTTTTTAATAACATTCAATTACAATATGATTTGTGTCGCAATTGTATATGCTATATTGTTTTTTCTTCATTTGCTATTTTTTTATCCCCACGAAAGTTGAATTACCCTTTAATTGGTTACTATGCACAGCTGTTTCAGATTCTGTCTCCTCCAGCATTGGTATATCCCCCCCCCCCCCCCATTGTATCTTTTTCTCCTAGCCTGAGAACAAAAAAGTCTGTGTGTAAAATATGACCCCTTTCTGTTAAACAGAAGCCGGTCATTAGAACAGTCCTGCTGGAAAACCAGCATTCGATCAAGAGTGTGCAGCCAATGGCTGCAGTGCTGATCAGTCTATTCTGACTTTGGGGGGTTGAGTTCCCGCTGTCATAATACAGTGCAGTTTTCGTTCAGTATGCTGGGCTTCCTTTTCATTCAACACGCTGGTTGTACGAAAAAGAAGTGTTACTAAACCCAGGAGCCTGCATTCACTATATCTGGTCTCCTGCAGTATACATAACATGGAAATGCAATTGTTTTAGTAAATAAAAACTGCTATTGTTTTAGTAAATAAAAACTGCTAAACACCTTTTTTCATCAGCGGTTAGAGGAGTCTTGTGACTTCTATCAGTTTCTGATAAAGCTTGTAGAAAGAGTTTTCATACTGCACTGAGCTGTCCTATCAAGATCCAGGACCCCCGACCCTCTGTCTGGACAGTGCTGATTGGCCCTGTGCTGATCACATGCACCCTCCCAAGAAAAAAAATACTCTCTAGCAATACACACCAAACTGAGCATGTGTAGCCTGACTCCAGTAACAGTCTTATCCGGACATGTTCTGGAGTCAGTGGAAGAAGAGGAGGATCTGTGCATACAGGATCAAATAGCCTTTTTACACAATGCAGAGGATTAACCCTTTAGGTTCCACAGTGAGTATAACAAGCATTCTTTACTGCATAAACAGACTGATTTTACTGTTTAGTAATACTTTAGGAAAAAAATGTTGTTTTTTTTTTTTTATTTAGTGTCAGTGTGTTTAGGTAGTATTAAAAAATTAGAAGAAAAAGCACACACTATTGTTACTTGGCCCTTCCATGGGCACAAACATCAAATAATATACACATACCAAGACATTTTGGACAATTTCATGCTCCCAACTTTGTGGGAACAATTTGGGGATAACCCCTTCCTGTGGCGGCTGGTATATATGGGGCGAAGGGGTGCTGCCCCCCTAATCTACATGCGGGGCGCCGGAACGAATGGAGGTCAATGGGGCTTTTTTTTTTTTTAAACCATGTGATTAGAGCCAGAGGCTCTCACAGGCTAAAAAAAAGGGTGGGCTCGGGGCGACCCAGTTGTGTGACAATAGCAAATGAAAATTCACACGGATCCTCCTCCTGGCCAATCAGGAAGCGGGTTTTGAGACCCGTTTCCCGATTGGCCGAAAGGAGAAGCCATGCCCATGGGCATGGAGGAGGAGGGAGGAGACGCAGAAGACAGTGGGAAGAAGCCGAAGCCGCCGCCTGCTGCTGCATTCAGGCATGGTGAGTGAGGGGGGTCGGGTCCTCTCCTGTCTCCCCTGTCCTGTCTCTCTGTGGTCCGGGGGGGGGGGGTTATGATGTGCAGCCTGGTGTGGTCCGGGGGGGGGGGGGTATGGTGTGGTCCGTCTGCCGGCCCATGGAGCGCCAGCCGCCACTGGTCCTGACCTCAACCCCATAGAACACAGAACACCTTTGGGATGAATTAAAGGGCAGGCTGCGAGCCAGGCTTTCTCATCCAACATTAAGTATCTGACCTCACAAATGCGCTTCTGGAAGAATGGTCAAACATTCCCATAGACACACTCCTAAACCTTGTGGACAGTCTTCCCAGAAGAGTTGAAGCAGTTATAGCTGCAAAGGGTGGGCCAACTCATTAGTGAACCCTACAGACTAAGACTGGGATGCCATTAAAGTTCATGTGCGTGTAAGGTGTTCATGCAGGTGTCCTAATACTTTTAGTAATATAGTGTATATGACATTGCCACAAATATCAGGAGTAGGAGAAGTTTTTTTGGTGTTTTTTTTTTTTGGATGGTGGGTCATGGTAATGACAAGAAATATAGAGCTAAAATATGAAACAAATGTTGAGGTGGGACCAGTTAAAATACAGCTGGTGAGTAGCAAGTGTAATTCTCTCATTTTTTTTAAACTGTGAAGCTAAAATCCTGTAGTGCATTTTATCCATCTATTAGTTTCCTTTTATCTGGGCCACCCACTTCAAAGAGGCATGATCTGTCACCAGCTTACACTATCTTCCTAGCAGATAGGATCCAACACCCCTTGATGGATTACCATTATTTCCAAAGACTACATCATTTCCCACATGCTTGTTTAGTTTTCTACTAAAAATGATTACGGAATAATGTTCTCCATTCTGTACTGTACATAGGACAATACCACCCCAAACCAACATCTGAGGCATTAGTCTAGACCAGTCATGTCCAAAGTCCGGCCCGTGGGCCAGTTGCGGCCCCTCCTTCAGTTTTATATGGCCCCCTGAGACACAGCTGACTTTTGTCAATGCCTTTCTCTCTGAGACTCCTCACATCTCCGCCCGATGCGATGGCTCGGGGACGGGGCCTCTGGCCTCCCTCGGCAGCTCGGCTGCTCCCGAGTCCTGCCGAGTCCTGCTCCGCCCCCCGCTTGGCTCTATCTGCCCGGCGCCACCCATGACTGCGCGGGAGTGCGGAATGAATTTGAAAATTGCATGCCTTCTCGCCTTCTCTCCTTCACAGCACACAGCCACCTGTAGGAGCCGACCAAGGATCTTGTGGAGCTGACCAAGGAGGTGTCACTTCTACAATCCTACTGCCTGTTTCTGTAAGTGATTTTATTCATAAAGCACTGATGCTTATTATTTCATATATATATATATATATATATATATATATATATATATATATATATATATATTTGTGTGTGTATATGTATGTATGTATGTATATATATATATATATATATATATATATATATATATATATATATATATATTTATATAAAATATATGTGTGTGTGTGTATATTTAATTTTAATGGTTCAAATGTCAGGCAAAATGGTCGGCCCTCACGCATGTTCACTTCATCAAATCTGGCTCTCTTTGAAAAAAGTTTGGACACCACTGGTCTAGACAATACCTGTTTTTTAAATCAGTAAAATAGAACACTGGCTGGCTACAAATGGCTGCTTTGCACTTAATCATTACGAAGTCTGTAAATATTCTACAGTACACCACAATACACAAAAAGGCCCAAATCTGCCTCTTATTGGCAAGATCTGGCCACCTCTGGATGGTGTCTGAAATATTATCATCCCATAGTGGTATAACCCAATTATTTGGCTTCCTCTGGCTCTGTGGGTTTGCAGTGATTCAAGTCTCATGTAAGGCATCTAAAACTGCTTTCAGTCAGTTAGGTAGGTATAGGTATGTGGGGGGCCCTGTCAGAAATATGAATGATGGCATTGTCCAGATACGCAGCTACATACTTCTGTTGGAGCATAGGATCTATGGCTCTACCAGGAAAAGTAGCTGTGGCATTTTATAAGCCACAGGCCATTACCCTATACTGAAAGGAGCCTTCTGGAGTTACATATGCATATGCCTTCAACAAATCTATTGTCCTCATATACACTGAACAAAATTATAAATGCAACACTTGTTTTTGCCCCCATTTTTCATGAGCTGAACTCAAGGATCTAATGGGCCATATACACTATAAGATTTTCTGAAGACTTTTTCCTTTAGATTTACCAAAACCATATACTATGAGGTCAAACCTAAACACTTACAATTTTTATGCAATCTGGCAGGCCCTTGCACTACATAGAAAAGGTAAATCTGAAGGAAAAAGTCTTCAGAAAATCTTATAGTGTGTATG
The DNA here is from genome assembly GCF_965119305.1 of Pelophylax lessonae. Taxonomy (NCBI): domain Eukaryota; kingdom Metazoa; phylum Chordata; class Amphibia; order Anura; family Ranidae; genus Pelophylax; species Pelophylax lessonae. The sequence goes on from NC_138771.1 coordinate 154,794,837, forward strand.
GCCCTTAAGACTTTTTCTATGTACACAAAAGGCCTATTTCTCAAAATGATATTTACAAATCTGTCTAAATCTGTGTAAGTGAGAACTTCTCCTTTGCCGAGATAATTCATTCACATCACAGGTGTGGCATATCAAGATGCTGATTAGACAGTGTGATTATTGCACAGGTGTGCCTTAGGCTGGCCACAATAAAAGGGCACTCTAAAATTTGCAGTTTTAGCCCGCATTCACACTACCGTGGCACAACTCTGTACTACTTCGGGGGCGACTTGTGAAGTCCCATGCACCGCGACTTCGGCGCGACTTGCACGGACTTCATATAATGAATGTCTATGCAAGTTCGCCCCGAAGTAGTACAGGACTCTTTTTCTAAGTCGGAGCGACTTGTGTCGCTCCTATTAGAACGGGTCCTGTAGCAGTCAATGGACCGTGAGGGACCGCGACTTGTCGCCTGACAAGTCGCGTTAGTGTGAATGGACTCTAATTACTGTATTGGGGGGGGGGGGTCCGAAAACCAGTCAGTATCAGGTGTGACCACCATTTGCCTCACGCAGTGCAACACATCTCCTTTGCATAGAGTTGATCAGGTGGTTGATTGTGGCCTGTGGAATATTGGTCCGCTCCTTTTCAATGGCTGTGCACAGTTGCTGGATATTGGCAGAACATGGAACACGCTGTCGTATACGCCGATCCAGATCATCCCAAACATGCTCAATGGGTGACATGTCCGGTGAGTATGCTGGCCATGCAAGAACTGGGATGTTTTCAGCTTCCAGGAATTGTGTACAGATCCTTGCAACATGGGGCTGTGCATTATCTGCTGCAACAGGAGGTGATGGTCATGGATGAATGGCACAACAATGGGCCTCAGGATCTCCTCACGGTATCTCTGTGCATTCAAAATTGCATCACTAAAATTCACCTGTGTTCGTTGTCCATAACATACGCCTGCCCATACCATAACCCCACTGCCACCATGGGCCACTCCATCCACAATGTTGACATCAGCAAACCGCTCACCCACAAAACACCATATATGCTGTCTGCCATCTGCTCTGTACAGTAAATACCGGGATTCGTCCGTGAAGAGAACACCTCTCCAAAGTGCCAGACGCCAATCAAATGTGAGCATTTGCCCACTCAATCTGGTTACGACAACAAACTGCAGTCAGGTCGAGACCCCGATGAGGACGACGAGCATGCAGATGAGCTTCCATTAGACGGTTTCTGACAGTTTCCGCAGAAATGTTTTGGTTATGCAAACCGATTGTTGCAGCAGCTGTCCGGGTGGCTGATCTCAGGCGATCTTGGAGGTGAAGATGCTGGATGTGGAGGTCCTGGGCTGGTGTGGTTACCAGTGGTGTATTTAGATTTTGTGCTGCCCTAGGCCGGACTAAACTCGTGCACCTCCTAATTTACCTATGACCCACCCCTTCCTGTCAATGCCACACCCCTTCCTGTTTCAGACCCGCCCTATCATCTTTAAACCACACCCCTTCCTCTTTAGGCTCCACCTCTTCCTCTCTGTACATTAAAAGTGGGTACAAAGTAACTACTTGTATATTTTGTTGTTTTGTAGGGGTACATTGGCTCGTGGGAGCGCTCCTGGGGGCCCCCACTAGGCAGCGGGGATGCCAATCCACTGGGCCAGCGGCCGCAATTGCCACCGGGCACCCGCGATCGCTCCCCGCTGAGAGAGAATGACGGCCTGCTGTTGTAAATACAGCTGACCGTTGTTCTCCCTGAAATGATCACAGAGCGCCTGTGATCCTTCTATATAGGAACACAGGTCTCTATGGTCATTTCACAAGCCCCTCCCCCATACAGTTAGAAACCACCACCTAGGCTGACACTTAACCCTTTGATCACCCCGGGTTAACCCCTTTCCCTCCCAGTGTCATTATTACAGTAACAGGGCATATTTGTAGCACTGATTACTGTAGTAATGTCACTGGTCCCCCCAAAAGTGTCAAAAATGTCAGTTAGGGGTCCAATCTGTCTTCCGCAATGTCGCAGTCCTGCTAAAAATGGCAGATTGACGCTATTACTAGTAAAAAAAAAAATTAAAATGACATAAATCTTTCCCCTAGTTTGTAGACACAATAACTTTTACACAAACCAATCAATATACACTTATTGGGATTTTTACCAAAAAATATGTAGCAGAATACAAATTGGCCTAAAAGGATGACAAATTTTTTAAATTTTTATGGGGGAATGTTATATAGCAGAATGTGAAAAACAATATATATTTTTTTCCGAATTGTTGCTCTTTTTTTGTTTATAACGCAATAAATAAAAATCACACAGGTGATCAAATACCACCACAAGAAAGTTCTATTTGTGTGAAAGAAAGGACATTCATTTTTTTAGGGTGCAGTTTTGCACGACCGTGCAATTGTCCTTTAAAGTAATGCAGTCCTGAATCGCAAAAAATGGCCTGGTCATTAAGGGGGAAAATCTTCCAGGGCTGCGGGCATAGTGCAGGGGCTGCAGATATGGTACAGGAGATGCAGGGGTTGCTGGCAATTTGCAGGGGCTGCGGACATGGTACAGGAGATGCAGTAGTTGCGGGTATAGTGCAGGGGCTGCAGACATGGAGATGCGGTGCTGCGGGCATGGTACAGGAGATGCAGGGCTGTGGGCAGCATGGTACAGGAGATGCAGGGCTGTGGGCACTGGGCTGCATTGTACAGGAGATGCAGGGCTGTGGGCAGCATGGTACAGGAGATGCAGGGCTGTGGGCAGCATGGTACAGGAGATGCAGGGCTGTGGGCAGCATGGTACAGGAGATGCAGGGCTATGGGCACTGGGCAGCATGGTACAGGAGATGCAGGGCTGTGGGCAGCATGGTACAGGAGATGCAGGGCTGTGGGCACTGGGCAGCATGGTACAGGAGATGCAGGGCTGTGGGCACTGGGCAGCATGGTACAGGAAATGCAGGGCTGTGGGCACTGAGCAGCATAATACAGAAGATGCAGGGCTGTGGGCAGCATAGTACAGCCGATGCAGGTTCTGCGGGCATGGTACAGGAGAATCTCCTGTACCATGCCCGCAGCACCGGCATCTGCTGCGGAGGAGTCCGAGTCTCACTTACCTTGAGGCACCTTCCATTTGAAAATGGCGACGCCCGGCGTCATTACGTCACCGTGGACGCGCCGCCTGCCCAGGAATAGCCGAACATGTTCGGGTTTTCCCGAGCGGCGGCGGCACATGTGCCCCCCTGCATTAAAAAGATCTGCTGCTAAAATCTGAAAGAAAAAAAATGGCCACGGCCGGTTCTCCAGACCAGTGGCGGCTGGTGCTCAAAATTTTTGGGGGAGTGCAAAAAACGCGGTAAAAAATTGCGTGACTTTGACCAGCTTGGGAACCATCTTATACCAGGCCGCTGTGTGCCTTTTACTATTAATAAATATATAGTGCCAGCCAGGCCAGCAGCCTGCTTATCAGTGTACACAATATAAGACAGCGCAGGCCAGGCCAATTACATTGTACACAGGTAAAGTGCTATGCTAAGTTAGCATAGCACTTTACCTGATGTACAATGTAATTGGCCTGGCCTGCACTGTCTTATACTGTGTACACTCACTGCTAAGCAGGCTGCTGGCCTGGCACAATATATTTATTAATAGTAAATGGCACACAGCGGCCTGGTATAAGATGGTATAAAACTCAGTAAAATTATTAAAACAGAAAGTTAATATTCTGAAGAGGAGTATTTGTCCTATAAAAAGCAATGCCATTTAAAAAGTAAAATAATTTAGAGCCTGCACACTGAATTCTCATAAATTAGTAAAGGTCTGCACATGAAGTAACTCCAACACAGATATACAGTATATACTGTACACAGGCTGTTAATATTTATAGGCCACAGATACCCTGTGTATGTAGGCCTTAGACATGACCAGCGTGCCGTGCCCCCATCAATGCAGTGACCAGCTTGTCTGCCCCCATTATCAATGCAGAGAACAGCTTGTCTGCCCCCATCATCAATGCAGTAACCAGCTTGTCTGCCCCCATCATCAATGCAGTGACCAGCTTGTCTGCCCCCATTATCAATGCAGAGACCAGCTTGTCTGCCCCCATCATCAATGCAGTGACCAGCTTGTCTGCCCCATCATCAATGCAGAGACCAGCTTGTCTGCCCCCATCATCAATGCAGTAACCAGCTTGTCTGCCCCCATCATCAATGCAGTGACCAGCTTGTCTGCCCCCATTATCAATGCAGAGACCAGCTTGTCTGCCCCCATAATCAATGCAGTGACCAGCTTGTCTGCCCCCATCATCAATGCAGAGACCAGCTTGTCTGCCCCCATCATCAATGCAGAGACCAGCTTGTCTGCCCCCATCATCAATGCAGTGACCAGCTTGTCTGCCCCCATCATCAATGCAGAGACCAGCTTGTCTGCCCCCATCATCAATGCAGAGACCAGCTTGTCTGCCCCCATCATCAATGCAGAGACCAGCTTGTCTGCCCCCATCATCAATGCAGAGACCAGCTTGTCTGCCCCCATCATCAATGCAGTGACCAGCTTGTCTGCCCCCATCATCAATGCAGAGACCAGCTTGTCTGCCCCCATCATCAATGCAGAGACCAGCTTGTCTGCCCCCATCATCAATGCAGTGACCAGCTTGTCTGCCCCCATCATCAATGCAGTGACCAGCTTGTCTGCCCCCATCATCAATGCAGAGACCAGCTTGTCTGCCCCATCATCAATGCAGAGACCAGCTTGTCTGCCCCCATCATCAATGCAGAGACCAACTTGTCTGCCCCCATCATCAATGCAGAGACCAGTTTGTCTGCCCCCATCATCAATGCAGAGACCAGCTTGTCTGCTCCCATCATCAATGCAGAGACCAGCTTGTCTGCCCCCATCATCAATGCAGAGACCAGTGTGCGTGCCCCCTTCAAAGCAGTGTGTGGGCCCCCCCCCCCTGAGGCATCACTGACTTCACTTACCTCACACACTGCCTGGTGCCGTCACCGCGTGCTGCTGCTGAGTGCTGACGGGAGTCGGCCCGAGTACTACTGCCTGAGTCTGAGACGAACACGAGATGACCTCCTCCTCTGTCTTCTTCCGCGCCGGCCCTCCTCTCTGGTCTGACGGCGCCGGCGGGCGGGAAGGTGATGACGTGACACTGGGACGGTGAGTGACTGATGCACACACCGCCCCCACACGTCACGTCAGCCGGGATGTCCTCCTGTATGATTTGTCCAGGCTGGAGTCTGGACCAATCACAGCGAGGACAGCACTAAAGTGGGGAGTGTTGGGGCGCATTACTCTGCGCCCCGATGACCCCCAGAAGGCCGCCAATCGGCGCCTCTGCCTGCCGCACGTGGGGTGCAAAACCCCACCCCCCCATAGCCACCAGTAGGTCCGGCGCCCCTAGTGGGCAGAAAATGGTAATTTTTTTTTTTCTTTGGCCACAGATTAGGGGGCGGCGCCCCTGCGCCCCCTATAGACCGGCCGCCACTGCTCCAGACAATGCTTAATAACTATGGTCTGACCCAGAGAATTAGGAAAAAAAAGAGGATTTATATTTCAGAGCAGCAACTCTTGTTTCTTGTTAGAGGATATTTGACAAAGTATCAGCCTGTGGATTTTCCAGAATCACTTTTGTAACAAATGATTTCCAGTCTTCCCAGAATTGTAGCAAATTTACATGATACATTTGTTACTTTTCTTTTTCTGGCGTCTCCTAGGCAGACTCACTCCATCTGTCACACTGCATTGAGGCAGGTTGGCTTCTCTTGACAAACATTGTTGTGTTTTTGTATCCAGCATACAATTCCATAGTGAATAGTCGCTGTATTGTTGATATTACCATATACACATCAAGAATCTCCCGGAGATAAGAACTGAGCAGTCGGTCTAAAAGATTCCAGAATCATTACATGCATTCATTTTGGGGGATGTTCCAACATGGTACAAGTGATTACAAATACACTGTTGTGTGTGCATGTGCTGAACTACTACTTCAATGTGTTCTTATGTGATGTTTGCATATTATGACAAAGCTGCATTTGTGTCTGGATAGGTTCTGAATTGTGGAAATAATACATTGTTGCAACCCAACACTGGGATACAGTATTTGTGAATAGTACAATATGTGAAAGATAGCATTAAATCTAACCTAATACAAGTTGGTGAGGCCAACATAGAGTCAGTTTGGGTTACGTTGCAGTTTGCTAATCATGCAGTAACTCGTGTAGGTGTGATATATAGACCACCTGGTCAAGGTAAAGAACTAGATGATCTACTAGTTGAAGAAATAGCTAAAATGACAATGAAAGGAGAAGTTATCATTATGGGAGATTTCAATCTTCCAGATATAAACTGGAAAACCAAAATAGCAAGTTCTACCAGGAGTACAGATATTCTAAATTCCCTACTGGGGTTGTCTCTGCAACAAGTGGTTGAGGAGCCAACCCGGAGGGAGGCCATTTTGGATTTGGTATTCACAAATGGGGATTCGGTATATGATGTCATTGTAGGCGAAACCTTGGGATCTAGTGATCACCAGTCAGTTTGGTTTAATATAAGAACTGTGAAAGAGTCACACCACACAAAAACAAAAGTTTTAGATTTTAGAAAAACAGACTTTTCAAAAATGAAATTAGTCATAAATGAGTCCTTATCAGACTGGAACGGATTACATGGAGTCCAGGAGAAATGGGACTACTTAAAAGGTGCATTATTGAAGGCAACAGAAAATTGCATTAGACTTGTCAGTAAAAGCAAAAAAAGGAAGAGACCACTGTGGTACTCAGCAGAAGTGGCCCAAATCATTAAAAATAAAAAGCTAGCATTTTGTAATTATAAAAAAACCCAGAGAAATGAAGATAAGGAAATCTACAAGATTAGGCAGAAAGAGGCCAAGCAAGTTATAATAACTTCTAAAGCGCAGGCAGAAGAAAAACTAGCTCAGTCTATGAAAAAGGGGGATAAAACATTCTTCAGATATATAAATGAAAAAAGGAAATTAAAACAAGGAATAACTAAATTAAAAACAAAGGACGGAAGGTATGTAGAAGAGAATAAAGGGCTAGCCGACTGCCTTAATGAATACTTCTGTTCAGTTTTTACAGAAGAAAAAGAAGGAAAAGGACCTCCACTTGAAAGGATGACTAATGAATCGTTTGATGCATGTGTCTTTACAGAGGAAGACGTTCTAAGATTGCCGTCTAAAGTGAAGACAAATAAGTCACAGGGTCCTGATGAGATACACCCAAAATTATTAAAAGAGCTTAGTGGTGAGCTGGCAAAACCATTAACAGATTTATTTAACCAATCATTAGTAACAGGAGTCGTCCCGGAAGATTGGAAATTGCCAAATGTCGTGCCCATTCACAAGAAAGGTAGTAGGGAGGAATCGAGCAAATATAGACCAGTGAGTCTGACATCAATAGTAGGCAAATTAATGGAAATCCTATTAAAGGATAGAATTGTGGAACATCTTAAATCCCATGGATTGCAAGATGAAAAACAACATGGGTTTACTTCAGGGAGATCATGTCAAACAAATCTTAAAGATTTTTTTGACTGGGTGACTAAAATAATAGACGGTGGAGGTGCAGTAGACATTGCATATCTAGATTTTAGTAAGGCTTTTGACACTGTCCCACATAGAAGACTTATCAATAAACTGCAGTCATTGAGCATGGACTCCCATATTGTTGAGTGGATTAGGCAGTGGCTAAATGACAGACAACAGAGGGTTGTAGTCAATGGAGAACATTCAGAACAAGGTCATGTTACCAGTGGGGTACCTCAGGGATCTGTACTGGGACCAATTTTGTTTAATATCTTCATAAGTGATATTGCAAAAGGCCTCGATGGTAAGGTTTGTCTTTTTGCTGATGACACAAAGATATGTAACAGGGTTGATGTTCCTGGAGGGAAACACCAAATGGAAAAGGATTTAGGAAAACTAGAAGAATGGTCAGAACTCTGGCAACTGAAATTTAATGTGGATAAGTGCAAGATAATGCACCTGGGGCGTAAAAACCCAAGGGCAGAATATAGAATATTTGACACAGTCCTGACCTCAGTATCTGAGGAAAGGGATTTAGGAGTAATTATTTCAGAAGACTTAAAGGTGGGAGGACAATGTAATAGAGCAGCACGAAATGCCAGCAGAATGCTTGGATGTATAGGGAGAGGTATAAGCAGTAGAAAGAGAGAAGTGCTTATGCCGCTGTACAGAACACTGGTGAGACCTCACTTGGAGTATTGTGCGCAGTACTGGAGGCCATATCTCCAGAAGGATATAGATACTCTAGAGAGAGTTCAGAGAAGAGCTACTAAACTAGTACATGGATTGCAGGAAAAAACTTACCAGGAAAGGTTAAAGGACCTTAACATGTATAGCTTGGAAGAAAGAAGAGACAGAGGGGATATGATAGAAACTTTTAAATACATAAAGGGAATCAACTCAGTAAAGGAGGAGAGCATATTTAAAAGAAGAAAAACTACCACAAGAGGACACCGTTTTAAACTAGAGGGGCAAAGGTTTAAAAGTAATATGAGGAAGTATTACTTTACTGAGAGAGTAGTGGATGCATGGAATAACCTTCCTGCAGAAGTGGTAGCTGCAAATACAGTGAAGGAGTTTAAGCATGCATGGGATAGGCATAAGGCTATCCTTCATATAAGATAGGGCCAGGGACTATTCATAGGATTCAGATATATTGGGCAGACTAGATGGGCCAAATGGTTCTTATCTGCCGACACATTCTATGTTTCTATGTGCATCCAAGGATCCCTCTGGGATGAAGTGCTTAGTCTGCAGCCTTGAGGGATGCTTCAATGTATTATAAATTATTATAAATATATTGATGGATGCATACAACACAGAGCAATATGCACTTATGTGGTGTGTTCATTGTAAAATTAATCTTCAACACATATACAGTATATATATATATATATATATATATATATATATATATATATATATACTATATTGTCAAAAGTAATGGGACACCAGCCTTTACACACACATGAACATTCATTGCAACCCAGTCTTAGCCCATAGGGTTCAATATTGAGTTGATCCACCCCTTGCAGCTATAACAGCTTCAACTCTTCTGGGAAGGCTGTCCACAAGGCTTAGGAGTATGTCTATGGGAAGGTTTGACCATTCTTCCAGAAGCGCATTTGTGAGGTCAGCCACTGATGTTGGAAAGAAAGCCTGGCTCGCAGTCTGCGCTCTAATTCATCCCAAAGGTGTTCTATTGGGTTGGGGCCAGGACTCTGTGCAGGCCAGTCAAGTTCCTTCAACCCAAACTCGCTCATCCATGTCTTTATGGACCTTGCTTTGTGCACTGGTGCGCAGTCATGTTGGAACAGGAAGGAGCCATCCCCAAACTGTTCCCACAAGGTTGGGAGCATTAAATTGTCCAAAATATCTTGGTATGCTCTGACGCCTTAAGAATTCCTTTCACTGGATCTAAGGGGCCAAGCCCAACCCCTGAAGAACAACCCCACACCATAATCCCCCCTCCACCAAATGATTTGGACCAGTGCACAAAGCAAGGTCCATAAAGACATGAATGAGTGAGTTTGAGGGTGGAGGAACTTAACTGGCCTGCACAGAACCCTGACCTCAGCCCAATATGGTGAACAAAAGCAGAGACTTCTTGTCTACATCAGTGCCTGACCTCACAAATGCGCTTCTGGAAGAATGGTCAAACATTCCCATAGACACACTCCTAAACCTTGTGGACAGCCTTCCCAGAAGAGTTAAAGCTGTTTATAGCTGCAAAGGATGGGCCAACTCAATCCTAAACCATACAGACTACGTCTGGGATGCCATTAAAGTTCATCTGCATGTAAAGGCAGGCCTCCCAATACTTAAAATCATAGTGTATATATATATATATATATATATATATATATATATATATATATATATATTACATGGGTGGGTCTACCTCCACCTCCTATTGTGCATTATTAGAATATTTCGCTACAAGTGTGATTGGGGTACATATAACACTATAATGTTTCTTGCTTGTTTGAGATGTTCAGGAGCCTACATCTTTTTATTAAATATTGAGGATGTTTATATTTTAGATACATAGAAATAAAGGTATTGATTTTTAGTTTCACTGTACCGAGAACAGTAAACCCTTTTTGTTACTATCTCTCTTCTCTTTATATTGTGGGGGTTCCCAGTACGGTGTTTTTCTGTGTGCTCTAAGAAGACATGAGTAGTGGAGGTTATTGTATCATTATCTGTATTACCAGGAAAGGAAAGGTGGGTTCACACTGGTGCGGTGCGATCATGTGCAATTCACATGTGTTTCTGTGTGATGCCATTTCAACCCATCATTTTGGATGGCTTAAATCGCACTGCATCCGCACGAAAAAAGGGGCAGGCACCTTTTTTATTTGGCAGCGCCGGAATCAGAATGTGTTCATACCAATGCGATCCGATTCTAGCAGACACACTGCTTTCTTTTTATTGGTTGAGCCAGATGGACTCGTGTCTTTTTTCAACCTGACTAACTATGTAATTGTGTTCTGTGACCTGCTTTTGGGGTGTCATTAGGTGTGAGCTGGAGTTCTGCCCCCCCCCCCCAGACTGACAATGTTGCCAGCCAAAGGTGTCTCTGTTGCCCCTCCATCAGAGTGGTGACACCCTAACTTAAAGCGGAGTTCCACCCAAAAGTGGAACTTCCGCTTTAGGCAGTTCTAACCCCCTGACATGCCACATTTGGCATGTCATTTTTTTGGGGGGGGGGGGGAGCGGGTACCTAGTTTTGACAGGTACCCGCTCCCACTTCCGCTCGGAGCGCCACGGCGCCCTGAACAGAAGTTCTCCTCTCCCCCTCCCTCCCTGCAATCTTCTGGGACATATCAGAGGTCCCAGAAGATTGCCGGCCAATCAAGACGCGCAGCGCGACTCGCGCATGCGCAGTGCGTACCCGGCTGTGAAGCCGCAAACTGTCACAGCCGGGTGCCAACAGCAGTGATGCCGGCGCCGAGGGAGAGGATCGAGGCTTCGGGCGGCCGAATCGCTGGACCGTTGGACAGGTGAGTGAAATGGCTGGAACCCCACTTTAAGGCTGGCCATACACGTATAGATTTTCATTGGGAAATTTTCGTTTCAAGAAAATTCGTTTGATTTTCTAATCGTTAGTGGGGTTAAACCGATGTCCCTTTTCAACTGCAGCGATGGGAAAATTCATAGGGGCAGAAGGGAAAACTTTTCTCGATCAACAAATTTTCGGGCAGTGGATGTGGTTATCGTTCAGAAATTACATTAATTTTAAAATTAAATGTTAAAAGCAAAAGACAATTTTCGAACGACATTCGTCTATTCAACGAATGTTCAAAGAATTGTCGTACGAATGTTCTACGAATATTCTCGTCCAAAAATCTATACGTGTATGGCCAGCATAAGTCATCCAGCCAGCTCATTGGTAATTTGCGATATAATACATTTTGGGGGAAGAGAATTGAGCTGCATGCCCTCCATCATCATCGCTCATACGATGAATACATACACAGAGCCGGGTTCTCCGAGGTTGTCACTGCTGGAGCCGTTCTCCTCGCTGCATGTACTGTTGCTGAAGTTACAGTGTTGCAGTGGTTGCTATAGTGACAGCGGATGCCCCGCCTCCAGGAACTTTAGAACAAATCAGCAGGACCGATTAGATGATAAAAGCTGGAATGGAAGCCGCCCCCTGTAATAATCGGCTCTGTCAGCTTTGTTTATCAGGATAAAGAATGCGTAAAACAGAAAACCTTATATTTTATATCTCCGGACACGCATTCCATAGAACATTAGACCTTCCTAACATGGCTGCCGGGAGCGGACGTTACGCACACAAAGAGGCCGGTGTCGTCATGACGGCGATGACGCAAGCTCCTCCAGCCGCGGCCGTGTGCAGCGTGGGCTCCCGCAGCCATTGCAGCTCAGAGAGGTCCCAGTCAGAGTGTCACGGCGCAGGCTCGGTGTAGCGCAGCCGCTCTGAGGTGAGTGCCCTACCGCGCAATCTCCAGCTATCTCAGCCCTGCTGGCGCAGCCGCAACACGGAGCTCGGGCTCCGGGGCTCTGCCAGCAGCTCCGCCCCGCACAGCTCTGGCCGGGCAGCGCAGCGGGAGCTCGGAAGCCGAGAGGCGTCTGGGGGCTTCGGAAAAGGAGGGGAGGAGGCTGCAGGCCGCGCTAGGCCTGTGCGCATGCTGTGCTGGAGCGGGGAGGATGGGAGCGAGAGGCCTAAGTCGTGTGTGTGAGAGAGTAACAGTGTGCATGGCCTCTGTGCTTACCATGAGCAGAGAGGGCCTCTCACCTCTTCAATACACAGGGGTGTACACACACAGCCCATATACTGTGTACAGACACCTCTGTGTATTATACTGTATACAGACACCCCTGTGTGCATTGCACTGTGTATTATACAGTATACAGACACCCCTGTGTGCATTGCACTGTGTATTATACTGTATACAGACACCCCAGTGTGCATTGCACTGTGTACTATACTGTATACAGACACCCCTGTGTGCATTGCACTGTATACAGACACTCCTGTGTGCATTGCACTGTGTATTATACTGTATACAGACACCTCTGTGTGCATTGCACTGTGTATTATACTGTATACAGACATCCCTGTGTGCATTACACGGTGTATTATACTGTATACAGACACCCCTGTGTGCATTGCACTGTGTATTATACTGTATACAGACACCCCTGTGTGCATTGCACTGTGTATTATACTGTATACAGACACCTCTGTGTGCATTGCACTGTGTATTATACTGTATACAGACATCCCTGTGTGCATTACACGGTGTATTATACTGTATACAGACACCCCTGTGTGCATTGCACTGTGTATTATACTGTATACAGACACCCCTGTGTGCATTGCACTGTGTATTATACTGTATACAGACACCCCTGTGTGCATTGCACTGTGTATTATACTGTATACAGACACCCCTGTGTGCATTGCACTGTGTATTATACTGTATACAGACACCTCTGTGTGCATTGCACTGTATACAGACACCCCTGTGTGCATTGCACTGTGTATTATACTGTATACAGACACCCCTGTGTGCATTGCACTGTGTATTATACTGTATACAGACATCCCTGTGTGCATTACACGGTGTATTATACTGTATACAGACACCCCTGTGTGCATTACACTGAGTATTATACTGTATACAGACACCCCTGTGTGCATTACACTGTGTATTATACTGTATACAGACACTCCTGTGTGCATTGCACTGTGTACTATACTTTATACAGACACCCCTGTGTCCATTGCACTTTATACTGTATACAGACACCCCTGCATTGCACTGTGTATTGTACTGTATACAGACAACCCTGTGTGCATTGCACTGTGTATTATACTGTATACAGACACCCCTGTGTGCATTGCACTGTGTATTATACAGTATACAGACACCCCTGTGTGCATTGCACTGTGTATTATACAGTATACAGACACCTCTGTGTGCATTGCACTGTGTATTATACAGTATACAGACACCTCTGTGTGCATTGCACTGTGTAGTATACAGTATACAGACACCTCTGTGTGCATTGCACTGTATACAGACACCCCTGTGTGCATTGCACTGTGTATTATACTGTATACAGACACCTCTGCATTGCACTGTGTATTATACTGTATACAGACACCTCTGCATTGCACTGTGTATTATACTGTATAGACACCCCTGTGTGCATTGCACTGTGTATTATACAGTATACAGACACCCCTGCGGGCCTTGCACTATATAGGGGCACAGGCATTGCTGTACCCCCAGCAGGAGGGTCGCTTGTCTCCTCCGTGTCATACATGGGATGAATAATGTGCTGGGAGGAATGGGGCTCCCCCATATACAGAGTATGATCCATGTTTTGGATAAGGGAGGCCCCAGTTAGAGAAGTGCTGTAAGTCTTCTCTATCTTGTTGAATATAGTGGCCTCTTGTAATGTACAGTCACACAATGCATGGGGGCACTCTCCATCCTATTACTTTATACATCTTCTGTGGTTGAGAGATGACATTTCCTATATATGTGGAAATCTAATTTCCTCTTGATTTCAGTGGAATGCAGTCACCTGAAGAAATATAGAAGGCATATTTACTGTTTTGTTCTGTAGATTGCCCTGTGTGTGTGTGTGACGGTAGGATGATTCACTGAAAAAAAAAAAATGCATTTTTTTGCAGGTAAAAAAAAAAAAGTGCGTTTGCTTTTTTTTTTTCTTCTTCTTTTACAATCCAGGAAAGCATTGCACCAGGGATCAGCAGATTTCTGATGCCATGCAGGTCTCCTGCAGATTGTCAGTGTAAAGCCCCGTACACACGTACCGATTGTCGGCCGTGAATATTCGGCCGCCGACCGATCGGCCGATTGTAGGCTTGTTAGTATGATGCTTCCGACAGCGCATTTTCGGCCGAACAGAATCTGTCGTGCAGGCATTAAAATATTTGTTGGCCAACACCAGAACGGCCGATTGTTCGCCAGTCAGTACAGATTTCGGCCGACAGACAGCAGATTAGCAAGACTGGGCATGCTCAGAAAAGAAAAAAGACAAGGAAAGTTAACCATCACATGACATCACTTCTGCAGTCGGCTGTTGTTGGCCGACAAAATTCGTGTGCAGTCTTTTGCAGTTTTCAACAGACACGACAGCCCTGGACAAAAGACAGCCGATCGTTCGGCCGACGATCAGTACGTGTGTACGGGGCTTTAGCTGTCTGCCTGTACATCATACATTGTATGTGCAGATAGTTTCACACTGACACAATCAGTGAACTACCAGAGCGCTCAACAGTGCCGTGGTAGTTCATTGAGAATTACAAGCTGACAGCCGCAAATGATGTTGGTATTTGTAGTTCATTTACAGAACTTTGTGAATGAATGATGCAGCCGTGTGGGTACTTGCTGGTATGGGGTACTGCTCGCACACAGAGGCAGCGGATGCCCAAGCGGGAACATGTTCCACCTTAAGAACGGGTGGAGCGTCTCATGTTCCCGAAGGTGGAATTATCCTTTAGGACTCGTTCACACCATGGTGCAGAGACATCAGTTTTTCTGCAAGGGCACACAAAAAAAAACAGTTCTCTATGTGCCCTGTTCACACAACAATGGTAACACGTGCAGATTTTTTTCTACACAGGGATCTAACATTTATGCAGTTTTCTGCACAGGTCAAAAGCCAGCATGACATCAACATTGGTGTGAACAGGGCACATAACTGACATTCATGGAAAATGATGTAAACTCATGTCTCTGAAGATTAAATCGGTGCCGATTTCCTATCAGTTTTCATGCACATATGGTGTGAACGAGCCCTTAATGTGGAATTCTGGCTATACACCTAACTAGCCTTAAAACTGTCCCCTCCCAAAACCAATCTTAAAGTGGAACTAAACCCATCTTTTTAACAGTTTAAAAAAAGTTTCTGGGAATGCTAACTGTCTCATTTGCTTGTGCTCTCAACCAAACTGTCAAACCATCAAATTGCTGGTGTCATAACTGATTGCATGTGTAGCACCATAACAGTTGAAGATCGGAGGCCAAGATGACAGCTTTCTTGGCTGAAAACAAGAGGGTTTGGTTCCTTTTTAACTAACCTGTGTAAAGCTGGGTGCACACATACTGAGTCACTTGGTTCAGCAGGAACTAACCGATATTCGCTATGTGTGTACTCTTCCTCTTCAACAGAAGTCAGTCTAATGGTCATGCTGAAAAATCAGCATTCAATCAGCGCATATAGCCAATGGCTGCAAATGCTAATCAGTGTATTCTGTTGCAGGGTAGGTGGAGGACCCTCTGTCAGAATACAAAGACGCAGAGGGAGAGATCCCTGAATCAACATCACTTGTGTTGATGTGGGAATCTATCAGTTTTTTTTTTTTCATTTTCATTCAACCCTCTGGGATGAAAAATAAAAACCACTTGTATACACAGCTTAACCACTTGCCGACCGTCATACCAATGCGTCACTATACCTCAAGTGGTTATACCAGAAAGTTCTGGTACCATTTTTTTTAGAGCAGGTGGTCAGCTCTCTTGTAAAAGCTATTCTAGCAGCTAACTAGCTGCTGGATTGCTTTTACAAGACGTGACCTGAACGACCAGCCAGCGCTTCCGCCTGCTGATCAGAGAGCGGAACAAAGACCGGATTGGCTTTGTTTGGCTCTGGGCTATAATAACCCGGAAGAGATGACCTGACATCATGTTTACCTAGATGCCAACAGCGCCATTTTCAAAAATCCAAAGCATACGAGAACACGGATCTTGATGGGATCCAATGCTTTTAAGATCAGAGGAGGGATGACCCAGATCTCTCAATAAAGAGTACCTGTCACTTGCCTATTGCTGTCACAAGGGATGTTTACATTCCTTGTGACAGCAATAAAAGTGATAAAAAAACATAAAGCAACAGTGTGGAAAAAAAAAGAAATCAATTAAAAATTGTTTGAGTACCCATTCCCCCCTCGTGCTCGCATGCAAAGGTGTGATACGTGAGGTATCACTGTGAACATTCGAACATGGCCACCAGAGCTCCTGTGTTAATCTAAAGTGGTAAACTGTAAATGCTTTTGAAGCGCCGCCAATGGATAGTAAAATTTACATAATGCGCAATTTTAAAGTGTGGCGTGTTTGGTATCTATTTACAGTGTAAGATCATCTTTTATATTTTACCAAAAATGTAGTTATGTATTGTGTTTTTTGTTTGCATTAAAATTCCGGTATTTAAAAAAAAAAAAAAAAATATTTGAAAAATCGCTGCGCAAATACTGTGTGACATAAAAAATTGCAAAACCCATTATTTTATTCTTTAGAGCAGCAGTGTTTCCCAACATTTTTGCAGTCAGGGCGCCCTTGAAAAGTATTTTCAATCTCGGGGCACCTCAGTCCAAGGCTTGGTTCACAGTACCATATTCCCGACACACAATCACGCTGCTCCTTACCAGATGTGCTGGGGTGACAATTATTCCTAATGGTACCCCCACGCACTGGCAAATGCAGTGATTTATTTATTTATTTTTTTTTTTTGGTGTGGCGTAATTTTAAAAAAATGGTCAGTGGCTTCTTCCACCTACGTTTCTTTGTATAGGGCTGCACAGATGTGAACATAGGGCTCATTCACACGTGATATTAGGGGGCAGTAAAACCCCAAGGTTGAGCGGCGTTATTACTCCCCCTAACCATCTGTTCCAATTTAGCAGCCATGGTCATATACATGCTGCGGCAAGAAGTATACCACCAGGTGAAAGGGACCATGCTGCAACTTCCCTGCAACTGCACATGGTTGTGGTATGGTGATTCTGCATTTAAAAGAATAAAATAGGCACTGAGGAGGCACCCTCTGTCAAGTTTCCTCTGAAAAGAGATCCGTCAAGGATTGGTTTTCAGAGCATCCACTGTCCTTGCCACCATTGTGAATGAGGCCTTAAAAAGCAATTCTGATTATACAGGATTAGGGGTTAAAATGTAATGTACATACATGCATATAAACATACTGTACATACATATTCATTCAGTATCTCACAAAAGTGAGTACACGCCTCACATTTTTGTAAATTTTATTATATCTTTTCATGGTACAACACTGAAGAAATGACACTTTGCTACAATGTAAAGTAGTGAGTGTACAGCTTGTATAACAGTGTAAATTGCTGTCCCCTCAAAAGTCCCAAATTTTCTCTCCCCATCACGCAGCCATTAATGTCTAAACCGCTGGCAACAAAAGTGAGTACACTCCTAAGCAATGATGTCCAATTTGGGCACAATTAGCCATTTTCCCTCCCCAGAGTCACATGACTCGTTAATGTTACAAGGTCTCAGGTGTTAATGGGGAACAGGTGTGGTAAATTTGGTGTTATCGCTCTCGCTCATACTGGTCACTGGAAGCTCAACATGGCAAAGAACTCTCTGAGGATCTGAATAAAAAAAATTGTTGCTCTACATAAAGCTGGCCTAGGCTATAAGATGATTGCCAAGACCCTGGAATTGAGCTGTATCACGGTGGCCAAGACCATACAGCAGTTTAACAGGACAGGTTCCACTCAGAACAGGCACGTGCTAAGCATCATATCCAGAGGTTGTCTTTGGGAAATAGACGTATGAGTGCTGCCAGCATTGCTGCAGAGGTTGAAGGGGTGGGGGGGGGGGGGTCAGCCTGTCAGTGCTCAGACCATACACCGCACACTGCATCAAATTGGTCTGCATGGCTGTCATCCCAAAAGGAAGCCTCTTCTAAAGATGATGCACAAGAAAGCCCACAAACAGTTTGCAGAAGACAAGCAGACTAAGGACATGGATTACTGGACTCATGTCCTGTGGTCTGGTGAGACCAGGATTTATTTGGTTCAGATGGCGTCAAGCGTGTGTGGCGGCAACCAGTTGAGGAGTACAAAGACAAGTTTGTCTTGCCTACAGTCAAGCATGACGGTGGGAGTGTCATGGTCTGGGGCTGCGTTAGTGCTTCCAGGACTGGGGAGCTACAGTTCATTGAGGGAACCATGAATGCCAACATGTACTGAGACATACTGAAGCAGAGCATGATCCCCTCCTTTCAGAGACTGAACTGCAGGGCAGTATTCCAACTTAAAGACCCCAAACACCCTCCAAGATGATCACTGCCTTACTAAAGAAGCTTAGGGTAAAAGATGGATTGGCCAGGCCTGTCTCCAGACCTAAACCTTATTGAGCATTTATGGGGCATTCTCAAACGGAAGGTGGAGGAGCGCAAGGTCTCTAACATCCACCAGCTCCGTGATGTCATGGAGGAGTTGAAGAGGACTCCAGTGGCAACCTGTGAAGCTCTGGTGAACTCCATGCCCAAGGGGGTTAAGGCAGTGCTGGAAAATAATGGTGGCCATACAAAATATTGACACTTTGGGCCCAATTTGGACATTTTCACTTGGGGGTGTACTCACTTTTGTTTCCAGCGGTTTAGAAATTAATGGCTGTGTTGAGTTATTTTGAGTGGACAGCAAATTTACACAGTTATAGAAGCTGTACACTCCTTTACATTGTAGTAAAGTGTCATTTCTTCAGTGTTGTCACATGAAAAGATATAATAAAATATTTACAAAAATGTGAGGGGTGTACTCACTTTTGTGAGATTCTGTACATACTGTATACTGAGCAGGGGATTAGAGTGACACAAGACAGTTGTCTTAGGAAGGGGGTGGGGAGGGGTAAAAGTATAAATCTGTCCTTGTCAGTAAGCACACACACAGCTTCTTTGTTACTCTCACTGTTGCCATGCCACCAGCACCTCACCTGTCAGACCTGAAGCAACCTATACCTAATTATCACAGCAATGGCAGCCTCCGTGTAAGAGAGTACAGAGCAGGCTGTCTTGGGCACTGTCCCTGCCTGTCACCTCTGCGCTGTGCACTCATCAGCCTCACCTGGTGCAGACCACTGATGCCACCTGTTTCGCTGCTAGTTCTGTCAGTATTCTTCTTTCTAACTTCGCTCTCTGCATCACATCTGCCTCCATATAAATCTTGCAGCGTTTTCATTATCTCCATCTGCCTGGACTTCCCGCTCATCCAGATGCCTCCTCAGCTGCTGCCAGCGGGATTGTCACTTCCTGGTTGTTGCAGCACCTGGTCTACTGGCAGAGCTGCTCCTTCTACCTGCCTTGATCGAGCCCCCGTTGTGCCAATGTACACTTCACCAGAGCAGTGGGAGCTCAGTTGAATATGAAGGACATTCTCAGGCAGGCTGCCGTGGCACTCCTGATTACCTTAGGGGGCACCTCAGTGTGCCGCTTCATCTCAGTTGAGGTCTCTGCTTTAAAAAAAAATATGTTTGAGTTTTCTAATCAATTTTCTAGCAAAAATACTGTTTTTTACATGTATACAAAAGTTAGAAAAAGGCCTGGGGCCCAAGTGGTTAAGAAAGATGTATATACTTGGATTTTTTCTGGCCACTCCTGTCCCCTGATCTCCCCAGAGTCAGTCAGCAGCAGCTGCTGGAGAGAGTGCTCTGACAACAGCTAGTAAAGCCTGGAGCAGTGATGTCACCTATAGGCTTTCTGGCCCATCCTTTGTTGGCACTCCCTCTCCTCTGAAGCCACTGCTGCCTGACACAGAGGAGCTGGATCATGAGACTGGACCGGGTGTTGGGAGGGTGGGGACAGTTTTTTAAAGGCTAAATTAAATTCACCTTTGGGGGGAAAAAAATAAGAAATGCAGATATTTTTGCAGACAAATGTGCATTTGTTTGTTTTTGTTTTTTTTTTCAAGAAGCCTGCAAAGCGTTGCAACAGTGGATCACAGGTGTAATGTCAGGCTCCTGCAGACACTTATTCTAGCCTTCTTGCCCATACCTCTGTACAGGCTTTCTGTTAGAAAGCTGGAGGAAGTGTCAAACTATGAGGGAGCGGATCAGTGCTCTTAGTTCATTGAGAACTACAATCCGGTGGAAGATGGGACTTGTAGTTTATTCATTCACAAATTGCTGCGAATGATATTTTAAATGTGAAAACTGGTATAGGGGAGGGAACCCCAGTTCGTTGTCACATAGGGTTAATAGAGTGTAGGGTGTAAAATGCTGCAAAAGGAGCTAGTTTGGTGTAAGCTGGAATTTCACTTGAACCACTCCCTTTACCGTCTTATAGTTGAATGGTTACTCTCTAGTTCCGGGAGGACGTCCTCCTGGAAGCACGCCCTTCGCGCATCTCCTGGGGGTGCACATGCTGTGCTCTCTGTGATCTCTGTGTCCTGGTGGCTCTTTACACTGTGATCAGCTGTGATTTGACACAGCTGATCACGTGATAAACAGAATTGCTGGTTATCGCCAGTACTTTCCTCACATGCTTTCATAGCGTGAGGAGTGCCAGTAACCGGTGTTCTGCCGAAAACTCCAACTCCGGTGACTCTACACAAGGAATAATTGGGGATTTCGCTATGAGTGGACATTGTAAGTTCACCCGCTAGTAACCAACAACATGGCCGCCTCCAGTGTCCACTCATTTTATCGTGTACCGGAGTATATAGGCTGCTCCAATTATTCCTGGTGTAATCACTGGAAGTGAAATGGTTGTAGTTTTTGGCAGAACACCGGCAATCCTGACGGGACATGCACACAGATAATCAGGGCACTGATCATCGGTGCAGCCTCATCAGCGCACATCAATGAAGGAGAAAAATTACTTGCAAAATTTATAACAGAAACTTAGAACGTGTTTTTGTTTTTTTTAAAACGTTCCATCTTTATTTAGTTTGTTTAGCAAAAAACCCTGTGACAAGAGTCACTTTGGATGGGGGGCTCATGGAACCCAGATTACTTTAGAGAGATCGGAAAACTACTTGTCCAGCTTCCCCAGCCCCTCTTATGTGTAAGTCACCCTGTGTCTATTTGGGGCACAGGGTGACCAAGAACCCTAGTCGGGTCTGCACTAATCACTCACTGTACAACCTCACCGCATTTTGTGTTACCCCGGTTATCCTGGGTTCTATTTGTGGTTTGTGTTGAAAGAATGAAGGGCCTCTTTCAGTTGGGATAATATTTCTGAACAATATCCCTCAAGAAATATATAAAGATAAACCATTTGACTTTTCAGATTGCTTGAATATTGTTGGAGTCTCTCATAGACGTGGGGTTTGTTATTAAGTGCCTATATCCCATTGTTTTATTTCTGTCTGCCTTAAGATCAACCTATTCTGGGATGTATATGTGTATGTGGATTGGCTGCTAAGGGGGAGGGGGTTGTCCCACAGTGTATATCTCTTTGTGCCTGTGTTTCAATAAACAGTTCTTATTCTGGAAGGTTTCAAAACGTATACAAGCTAAGTTGTCAGCTAGCTTTGTATGGGGGCGGCTGGGAAAATCTGATATCTACGTTCACGATAGGGAGGAAACCGTATTCGGAAGTCCACAAGTACAGTGTGGGTTGCGGTTACGAACCCTGATTGATTAAATGCCACCAAAAAAAAAGCTCTATTTGTATGGAAAAAAATGATAAAAATTCCATACAAGTACAGTGCTGTATGACTGCGCAATTGTCATTCAAAGTGCGACAGCTGAAAATTGGCCTGTTTAGGAAAGAGGTATAAGTGCCCAGTAAGCAAGCGGTTAAGCTGATTGACTGCAGCTGATTGGATTCTGGCACTGTTTAGCCAATGTTTGTGTTTGTCTTTTTTCTGCTCAGCACCTTCAATTTCTCAATCGAAGTTTAAGCCGACTGGTGTAAGCAGAGCCACCCACAGCTTGAATTTCGAGGATTTGGATGAAATATGAGCTGTATATGACTTGCTTTACACATTGGCTCCATTGTCCCTGCTCATGTTAATATGATTGGCTATGAGAACAACTCTGTGTGTCATGAGGCGGAGTGACCAACATTTAAGATCTTTACCATAAAGCTTGTTGTCCACATGTATATGTTGGCACTAACTTGACAGAGGCATTGGCTGCACACAAACAGCTCCTAAATGCTAATTTGATATAAGATCTTGGTTCCCCAATCTATCTCCTGTTTCACTTGACAGTGCAAAAGACACGCAGAGCTGTAATTGGAGCTACAGATAGAAAACTGTGGTACAGGGAGAATCAAACAAGTGACATCCAAGTAACCCTACGTTCATGAGTGTCATTGGATCAACATTCTTTTTATTCATTACCTTATTGGATACGCTGGTTTTATCCCAGCATGTCTGCTTCTGACTTTCATCGAGCCCACGTGAGTGCCCCCCCCATAGCAAGTGGCTTGCCAGGGGGGCACTCGGAAGGGAAATAAAGCCGAGAGTCCCCGTGGGGAACCAAAGAAGGAGGATTGGGGCTGCTCTGTGCCAAACCATTGCACAGAGCAGGTATGACGTCTTTATTATTGTAAAAAAAAAAATGAACCCCGAAGAAAAGAGGCTCTGAACCTAAAAACAACCTAGTGTCTTTGTATCACACGAATACGTTCTTTACAGTATAAGAGCTCTTTCACACTGAGACGCTTCTAAACTGCAATAACACTGAGCGCTTTTCGGGTGCTTTCAAAACGCTTTTTAGGCGCTTCCCATTCATTTCATAGGAGGGGGCTTTTTTGAGGCGCATTTTTTAGTGCTCCAACCATGCTCCAAAGATGTTACTTGCATAATTTTTTTTCTCGACCCCCGCCAGCGCCCCGCCCCAGTGTGAAAGCATTCATTGATTTTAATGGGAATTGGTTTCTGTGAGCTTTTCAGGCGCTTTTTTATTGGCGCCAAAGCGCTTTAAAAGGCTTTCAGTGTGAAAGGGCTCTAAGGCTGCCAACTCCAATTTTTCCTTACAGAGTGAAGGTAACAAAAAAAAAGGTACTTAAAGTAACTGCGTTACTTTAACAATTGCGCGGTCGTGCGACACTGCACCCAAATACAATTGATGTCCTTTTTTCCCCACAAATAGAGCTTTCTTTTGGTGGTATTTGATCGCCTCTGCGCTATAAACAAAAAAAAAAACACTTTTACATTCTGCTATAAACCACTCCCAATAAAAAAAATTAAAAAAAATCAAATTTTTTTTATCAGTTTAGGCCAATTTGTATTCTGCTACATATTTTTGATAAGAAAAATCTCAAAAAGCGTATATTGGTTTGCGCAAAAGTTATAGCATTTACAAACTATGGGATTGATTTTTGGACTTTATTTATTTTTTATTAGTAATGGCGGTGATCAGTGATTTTTTTTTTGTGGGATTGCGACGGACAAATCTGACACTTAGTGACACCTTTTGGGGACCGGTGACACCAATACAGTGATCAGTGCTAAATAATATGAACAGTTACTGTATAAATGACACTGGCAGGGAAGGGGTTAATACTGGGGGTGATCAAGGGGTTAAGTGTGAGCCTAATTGTGCTCAGACTGATGCTGCATCCACCTATGTAAGTATAACTTGGGGGAAAAAACAAGCCATACATCTTTTAAAGACTAAGCTTTTTTCTGCCATTTGTTAAAATCAATATTTTTTGCTAGAAAATTACTTGGAGCCCCCAAACGTTATATATGTTTTTATAGCAGGGACCCTAGAGAATAAAATGGCGTTGCTGCAATATGTCTCACCATATTTGCACAGCTGTCTTTCGAAAGCAATTTTGTGGGAAAAAATACTTCAATTAATTAAAAAAAACAAAACGGTAAAGTTAGCCCAATTTTTTTTGTATAATGTGAAAGATGTTAGACTGAGAATTGTGATCTTTATTCTAAGCGAAAAAAATTGACTCATTTTATTCAGAATCCTGCAGCTCTACTCGCACCAAGAGGAATATGCTTTCCTACCTTTTAAGAAAGTAGGGATAATCGAATTGAACAGGCCCCTTTGCCTTAGGTCCCGGTTTTCAACAGCTAGAATGAGGAGCAGGGTGGCATATCTGTCCTTGGGACAGAAGATTCGGATGACTGGAAAGGTCCACAGTCTGAGGTCTGAGTGCAAAGTCCTTCTGGATAAGTTCGATGTGTAGAGAATCGCTAGAACTCTCTTCATCTCTGATCCAAGTAGATGAGGGTGAAGTTTCAGAGGAGGAATGGTAAAGATCCCACAGTCTTTGAAGCATCCACTGCAAAGGCCAGAGACCTGTCCTTAGATCAGATAGCAAATGTCTGGCAGACATGACCGCAATGGGATGTTGCAGGGCAGGACCTGCAAGTGAAAACAAGGCCTAAGTTCTAAACCCAAAAGTGCCAGAGCTATAACTGCCTCCTCTTGTTGTCCATCACTGTCCTGCATTTATCCTGGGCTGAGAGTGGAGTAAGGGCTGATTGCAGTTTCCTGCTGTTTAGAGATTAAGCCCCGGTTCACATTTGTGCGATTCGCATGTAATTCGGACTGCACTGTTCCTAAATTACATGCGATCTCATGTGCGGTGCAAATTTCAGCCATACACTTTGTATGGCTGAATTTGCACCACATCTGCACTAAACTCGCACATGAGGCTTTTTTTTATTCGCAGCAGAAGAATCGGATCGCATAGTGGTTCACACTTGTGCGATACGATTCTGTGCCAACTTGCATATCGCACTGCGATATGTGATCGCAACTGGGGGTGTCGTTAACTTTTAATTGACGCCCCCTGCGTATCGCATATGGCAGTGTGAACTGCCAGAGGTGCGAATGCGATGCGGGATCACGCTGCATATTTGCAGAGTTCCCGCATCGCACAAATGTGAACCGGCACTTACAGCTGTAATTTCAGGCAAGAGGGACATTTATTAAAGTATTGACAAGGGGGTACTTATGTAATCAACAGATGTCAGTTTTGTTTTTCTTTTTGTTCAATATTTAAAGTTAGCTGTTTCAGATACGTTGTGCAAACAAAGTGATAAAACCCACACAAACTGTACATATGCAGATTCAGTGTTGATTGTGCAGAGCAGCATCGCAAGCTGACTTTAGTCTTTAGACTTTAATCCATAGTCTGAATAAAGATCTTCTGCTCTGCGTGCTACAGGAGTTATCTGCACCAGTGTTAATTTCGTCGACTAAAACCGACTAAAACGTTTTCGTCGACTAAATGAACACAATTTTAGTCGACTAAAATACGACTAAAACTAAAACAATTCAGATGACTAAAATACGACTAAAACTAAAATGGCATTTAAGTCCTAAGACTATAACTAAAACTAAATTGAAATTTGCTGCCAAAATTAACACTGGTGTAGTGCTGTGCTAGTGCATGCTCAAAGCTTAATACCATATATAATAACATATTAGATTTTTCACTCCAGGACCAGCAGTAGTATATAATGAGTTTGGAAATTTTAGAGAAATGCTTAAATAATGCATTACAAATTACAATTGAACTACACCCATTCGATTATAGATGACTAAAAGGAGTTTTAGTCGACTAAAATGTACTGGAGTTTTAGTTGACTAAATACGACTAAAACTAAAATGCCATTTTAGTCCTAAGACTAATGCCCCGTACACACGTACCGATTGTCGGCCGTAAATATTCGGCCGACGACCGATTGGCCGATTGTAGGCTTGTTAGTATGATGCTTCCGACAGCCGACAGCGCACTTTCGGCCGAAAAGAATCTGTCGTGCAGGCATTAAAATTTTTGTACGCCGACAACAGAACGGCCGATTGTACGTCAGTCAGTACAGATTTTGGCCGACAGACAGCAGATTTGCAAGACTGGGCATGCTCAGAAAATAAGACAAGGAAAGTTAACCATCACATGACATCACTTCGTGTGCAGTCTTTTGCAGTTTTCAACAGACACGACAGCCCTGGACAAAAGACGGCCGATCGGTCGGCCGACGATCGGTACGTGTGTACGAGGCATAAGACTAAAACTAAATTGAAATTTGCTGCCAAAATTAACACCGATCTGCACATACTCACAGCAACCTTCCTGTCATGGCCCAGTTCCAGCACAGTCTGACAGGCAAACATGTTTGGGGAAAACATGAAAACAATTGCTCTAGACAGGAACTGGTAAAGTGTATATAAACTCCTAAGTATGAACTTATCCTAATTTCTCTCTTTTGGTTTGTTAAATATACCAATACATGTGTTCAGGGCTTTTTTTCAGCTGGAACTTGGTGGAACTCAGTTCCACCACCTCTGGCTCAGGCCCTCTGCTCCCTGCTTAACAATATCACTTGTAAAGCCAGAAGTCCAGAAGACAGGTTGTCTTCCCAATGGCCCCCACAGATAGGATCTCCTGAGCGGCTCTTACTGAGTGCAGGATGGGGACAAGGGGGATGCAGGTGCCGTGCGGATGCCAACACCTTCACTGGATAATCTCCCTGCAAGTGAGAGAGTCGCAGCCACCTACAGTGTGGTCGTGGTTGAGTTCCTGCACCTATTTTCTGAGAAAAAAAGCCCTGCATGTGTTCTATTGTATCTCTTCAATTAGTGCAAAAATACCTGTTAATTCTTACAGAACTCTTGTGACAAAATCACTTCTATTGATCTCTGCCTGTGCTGACTGTTTTCAATTTGCTTTCTCTTTGGACTAAGGGACTTCTTCCCTCTATGGTATGGAGAAGAGGCTGGGGAATGTGTTTTTATAGGTCTCACCTAGAGTGAAGACACTGCATATCCATAAGGCAGCTTGAGCGAGCGTTTCACCTTACTGGCACACCTTATTGGTGTTACTGGCAGGACCACCGGATGAAAATAAAGGAAAAAAGAATGCAGTCACAGTATCTAAGGTCCAGTAAGCTGAAATCTATATTCTATTTTTATTCTTGGATTAGGATGCACTTTAACATCCAAACCCAAGAATCAAAATGTTAATAAAATGCAGATTACCTGTCCTTCAGTGCGGTGGATGTTTGTTTCTTTTTAACACACTTCACCTAATGATACTGACAGTAAGACACTTTATGTCCTAGGTGACAAATCACTCACTGTACAAGATCTGTGGTGGGGAAGTATTGTCACACCGGTAAGTGTTTTGAGATAAACAACCCCTTCTATCCTCTTCTCCATAACCTAAGGAGGTTATACAAAATGCATGGTATTTTGTAGCTCACAGATAGAGTGGTAACTTTACTGTAACTTTTATAAGCAATGATGACAAACCCCATTAAAAACCCCTGCCCACCAGGCTACAAAATATTGATGAGCATGTTTGCATTAAATGTCAACGCTAGAACTTCTACAGAAGAAGCATGTAAAAATATCTGGCATAACGCTTGGTGCATCATCAACATATTTAAACACATGTGATCTGCTTAGTCTGCCATCATTCAGCTAATCTATCCCTATTACTTCTCGGTCTGACTGCATCTGCTGACAACTTGAGGCTCTGGACAAGTATAAGAACTTCAGAGTTCAGTTTTTTTTGCATGTGTATACTGTGCATCCGGAAAGTATTCACAGCGCTTCACTTTTTCCACATTTTATGTTTAAGCCTTATTCCAAAATGGATTATATTCATTATTTCTCTCTTGTTCATTGACGCACAGCTCCTGATCTTCATAACCACTGGGTTATAACTGTCCCCTACAGAAAAAGAATCTGGCTATGTCTATGGGCAGTCCCAGGGGGTATACTCTCTCTCCCTGCTATAGGTACTATAGTTTTTTTCTGCCTAGTCAGGAGTACGGACCTAGTTCCTTGCTGGGATCTCTGGTCCTGGCAAATTTTTATTTTTTAGATGGAAATGTTTTTCTCCTGTGTTTTTTTTTTTTTTGTTTTTTTTTTTCTGTGAGATCTACAATCAACTGCCGGACTGGGCAACGGGCTGCAAAATCTAGACCCAGTGTTCACTCCAGTGTGGCCAGTGGGCGCGTGCAGATCTCAACTCCATGCTAGGTCGGCCGCGGCATAGCCCCACTGGACGGGGGGCTGGCCTGCGCATTAAACGCCTTGCAAGGTCGCAAAAACTACCAGGTCTCAGCCTGAGTAGCATTCCTCCTGGCCGGCAGCCCCCATTTCGATGGCAAAGGGTTCTGGAGCAGTGCTCGCCTGGTTCCTGGTATGTAGAGTAGCTGTTCCCCCCCCCCCCCTCTCCCCCTGGAGGGTTTTCGGGTGGACGTGGGTCATTCGGACCCATGGGTTTCCCTCCTTCCCGCCAGGCCCCCCCTTTTTTTTATCTGTCCCCATCTACTTATGCTGGGGCTTTCTGGGTGGACTGGTCCTTGGGTGGGGGCAGGGCACTGTGCTGGTGGGGGGGGGGGTGCGCCGCTGGCGACCAGACGATCTGCTGTGTGGGGGGGGGGGCTTTACCTGGTTGGGGCTCCTGCTTGGGGCCTAGGGGCCACCATTTTGCTGTAGCCTGTTTATTCCATTTGACCGGTGGTGGCATCCCTGCATCAGGAGTATATTTTTTTCCCTCTATCGACATCAAGGATGCTTGCCTTCACATTCCAGTATGTGTCGGTCTCCTCTGCTTTGCCATGGGAGAGGAGCATTATCAGTTTGTGGCATTACCTTTTGGTCTCGCCTCTGCTCCTCCAGTCTTCACAAAAGTGTTAGCCCCGGTACAAGCATTATTACGCCAACAGGGGATGACGGTACTGGGCTACTTGGACCACCTCCTTCTGCGAGCGGAGTCCCTTACTGCTCTGGTGGAAAACCTGGAAATCCCCCATACAAACTCTGTGGGAGTTCGGCTGAATTCGGAAATTTTTAGAAGTCTGCTATGGTTCCGTCCACAAAGCTTGACTATCTGGGTCTGACTCTGGACTCCGCCTTAGCCAGAGTGCTCCTTCCTCTGGACAAATTCAAGACATTGCAGGCTGCAATTTCTCCCCTTGCTGTCCAGCAAATGGTCATCCCTCTGGACTTGCATGCGGGTGCTGGGCCTGATGGTGTCTACCTTTTGAGGCGGTTCCGTTTGCACCGCTCCATACGAGGTCTCTAGAATGGGAAAAATCTGGCCAAATGGGATGCAGTCTCTGGACAATCAGATCCGGCTGAGCTGGCGAGCGAAGGAGTCCCTGATATGGTGGCTTCGTTCTCCGATGCTTCGGTTGGGCAAATCCTTCCTCCCCTTGTATTGGACAGTGGTATCCCTGGATGCCAGCCTGTCCGGCTGGGGAGGCATCCTTGGCAAAAATTCTGCTCTGGAGATCTGAGCACTGAAAGAGTCCAGACTACTGATCAATGTCTTGGAACTTCGAGTGAACAGATTGTGCCTGGATTGTCTTCAGGGATGTCCAGTGCGCATTCAATCGTACAATGCCACGGCCATGGCTTATGTCAATCACCAAGGGGTCACAAAGTGCCCTGGCAGCTAGGGAGGTAGCCAGCATTCTCTGATGGGCAGAACGGTTCGTTCTAGCCCTCTCTGCTGTATACATTCCTGAGGTGGAAGACTGGCAGGTGGGATTACCTCAGTAAAGAGAGTGGCCCCTTTTTCCGGAGGTGTTTCATCAGTTGTGTTCCCTGTAGGGCATCCTCGAGGTGGATCTGTTAGCGTCTCAGGTCAACAGAAAGGTGCAGTGATTTGTGGCTCAGTCATGGGATCCTCTAGCACAGTGGTCCTCAACCCTGGCCTACAGGGCCCACTACCAGGCCAGATTTTCAAGATAACTGAAATACATCCCAGATGATATCATTTGCTGCTCAGTGATTGCAGTACTCTAGTCTGCATCTCCCCAAGGTAATACCTAAAATCTGGCCTGTTAGTGGGCCCTGTAGGCCAGGGTTGAGGACCACTGCTCTAGCACAGTGGTCCTCAACTCCGGTCCTCAGGGCCCACTAACAGGCCAGATTTTAAGTATTACCTTGGGGAGATGCAGACTAGAGTGCTGCAATCACTGAGCAGCAAATTATATCACCTGGGATGGATTTCAGTTATCTTGCAAACCTGGCCTGTTAGTGGGCCCTGAGGACCAGGGTTGAGGACCACTGCTCTAGCAGATGCCACAGATGCGCTGGTGGCCCCATGTGGTCAGTATCGTCTGATTTACGCCTTTCCTTCTCTCAAGTTTCTGCAAAGACTTCTACACAGGATCGAGGCAGAAGGGATTCTGGTCATCTTAATGGCTCCGGACTGGCCTCGCCTGGCTTGGTACACAGATCTAGTCGGATGGTCGCTGACATTCCTTGGAAGCTTGCTCTCAGGACCAATCTTGATTCATGCTTTACAATCGCTGGCTTTGATGGCTTGGCTGTTGAACGCCAGGTGCTGATAGAGGTTTATCTGAGTCAGTGATTCCAACGCTGTTAAAAGCTAGGAAATCTACTTCTAGGAAGATCTACCATCGTACGTGGAAGACACACATTGCGTGGTGTGAGTCTCTTGGGGTTCATCTTCGGTGGCTTGAATTTTGACCTTTTAATGGGAGGTTGAACAGAAATTGGCCTGGAGTACCATCAAGGGCCAGGTGTCAGCTTTGGCGGTCTTCTTCCAACAACCCTTGGCCACACACTCCCTAATGCATACCTTTCTTCAGGGTGTCTGACATTTGGTTCCTCCAGTGCGGTCTCCGTTGCCACCTTGGGATCTCAATTTTGTGCTTTCGGTCCTCCAGAAGCCTCCTTTTGAGAAATTTTCCCTTGCTTACACTGTCTCAGAAGGAGACATTTTGGTGGCTATCACCTCTGCATGCAGGGTAACGGAATTGGCAGCATTATCCTGTCCATCTTACTTGGTGATTCACAGAGATAAGGTGGTTCTTCGCCCATGTCCCCCCCGCAAAGGATGATTTTTATTTAAATGGAGAAATTGTGTTGACTTCCCTGTATCCCAGGCCGAAACATCCGAAGGAACTTAAAAATGGGGATATTGCTGCGCTAAAATGTAAAGATAAAAACATACATGAATAAAAAGTCAACAGACCAAATGAAAGCAGCCAGCACCTGATCTAGAATCAGAAATACCAGATCTAAATAGCAATATAGAATGGGATTGGTGCAGCGCTAACACAATTGAATCCACAGTCCATACAAATGTTCAAATGGATCAAATACAAAAGTGCAGTAAACAAAAGTTCATCAGAGAGTGCTCCAATAAAGAAGGGAAACTGTCCACCACTTCAAACTTGGAAAAAGCCCCGAGTGCAGGAACCGCCACCAAGATAATAAATGGCCTCTTACCAAATTGCAATGACCCCCATTACAAGGATCAAAGACAGCCTGTGTGATCAAATCAGTGCCCAGATCGACATGTATCGATTCCCAGTGTTCCCTCAGCAGCTCCGACCGGAACAAGTGAACATAAGGAAAAGAGGGACAACTCCAATAGTGAAGTACGTTCACAGGTTTATTCAGTAAAAGCAGAGTGGCAACTCACGTTTGCATGAAGAAATCACAGCATGTCTCGGAGCTATACTCTCAGAACCTTTGTTTCCAACCAATAAAATGGCCGCCGTGTCTCCTTGCTGGCCTCAGCACGACGAACCGCAGGCTCCTCCTCCGACCGGTTTCATCAACACGTGACTTCGTCAGGGGGTGTGGCCTATGGCAGAACGTCTTTCCTTATATGCTGGGTGAGACAGGGCGGAACTCGCTGCGTCCAATCCGGAGCCAGCAGGAAGTGGTCATCCCAAACCATCAACAGGAAGGAGACCAACGACCCGGAACAGGATGTGTGACCTTTGAATGTCAACATCCGGAGCTAAACCCGGAATTGGAGACCGCAAACGGCGATAAACCGATCAAATATTAACATGATTGCACAAGAGATATATGTGCCTTATATTTCAAAGGCCTTCTAGTGCATATTTGATCTTAAGAAAGAAACCTTATTTAAAAGAGCTTCAAAGTGATTTCTTCATGCAAACGTGAGTTGCCACTCTGCTTTTACTGAATAAACCTGTGAACGTACTTCACTATTGGAGTTGTCCCTCTTTTCCTTATGTTCACTTGTTCCGGTCGGAGCTGCTGAGGGAACACTGGGAATCGATACATGTCGATCTGGGCACTGATTTGATCACACAGGCTGTCTTTGATCCTTGTAATGGGGGTCATTGCAATTTGGTAAGAGGCCATTTATTATCTTGGTGGCGGTTCCTGCACTCGGGGCTTTTTCCAAGTTTGAAGTGGTGGACAGTTTCCCTTCTTTATTGGAGCACTCTCTGATGAACTTTTGTTTACTGCACTTTTGTATTTGATCCATTTGAACATTTGTATGGACTGTGGATTCAATTGTGTTAGCGCTGCACCAATCCCATTCTATATCCGAAGGAACTTGCATGGCTTGGATGTGGGCTCCAGTTGTTTTGCTTGAGCTCCTGTTGACTGGTTTGCTACTGTTTAGCCTGGGGAATTTTTGTTGTTCTCGCCCATGTTTAGCCCTGCTTTGGGATGTCCCAATGGTTAATGAAGATCATGAGCTTTGTCCGTCAATGAACGAAAGAGAAAATGGGATTTTTGACTTACCGTAAAATATATTTCTCTGATCATTGACGGACATAGCACCCACCCCTCTGTGGAGTTGTAATTCTTCTGACATTACTTTAAAAAAATTGAGTACCTATAGCAGGGAGAGGTAGTATAACCCCTGGGACTGCCCATAGGCGCAGCCAGATTCTTTTTCTGCCTAGTGTCCTACACCTGCAGGGGGGCAGTATAACCCATTGTTTATGAAGATCAGGAGCTGTGTCCGTCAATAAACATCATCTCTTCTCCTCCCGGCTGACGCCGGAGGCCCCTCCTTCTGCAGTACTCGGAGCAGGGCTGACGTCTGTGGGGATCCCTGCCCTTCCCTCTGCAGTGCTCAGAGCAGGGAAGACGCGCTCTGGCTGATCACGTGAGTGCCCAGTGGTGCTATAAATAAGGTATTTTTGACAGTTACAAAAGAAGACTGGACTTTATATAATATTTTTATAAAGTTATAAAACGACACACACTGGACATTGTATAATCATTTTACAAAACAGGTTATATATTTTTACAATGACTTATTTTTTGGATTAAAGATGTCATAATGATGACTCCTGAGCCGATGGGGAGAGAAGACATAAAACATCCTCTGAAAATAAGCCCTAGTGTGGTTTTTGTAGCCGAAATTCATATAAGACCGGTCTTATTTTCGGTTAACACAGGAGTATATGGTCAGCTTAGTGCTTCTGTTGTAGCAAGGTCCTGGGTGTACGAGCAGTGCTGTGCTGCCCTTCTCCCATCCCTGCAGAACATCTTTGCCATCACCATATACCCTCACCTTTCATCATGATTTCCCATCCTCCCCTTTCACTACACCCCATTACTCTTATTCTTCCATTCTGCAGAGCTTCTCCACTGCCTGTGATACTGCCCCTCTTCTGTCACCTCCATCCTTCCCTTCAAACAGCACCCCCTCTTTCCATACCGCTAAATCCCCTCCACCCCTGTTCTGTTATTGCTCTGTATCCTCCTCCATCTTCTCCCCCCCCCCCCCCCCCCCCCCGTTGTCCTGCTCCCAGATGAGTGCCCAACACCCTCAATACTATGTGCTGTGGGAATGTAGTTAAAATTTTAGCTAACCCTAAGATGTTTTAATCCACGCCTTCATTCCCTCACCCTTTTATTTTACAATTTGGAATTTTGCATGTGCCAAACCAAATTTTTATCCCTCATCTAGTAATAGACTGCCAAGGGATATGCAAGTAAAAATGGTGAGACTGCCAGGAGCCTTCCTGGTGACTTGTGTACTACTTTGAGGCACAAGTCTGATAGAAGTCACCTTGAAGTAGTACAGAAACCTTTTCTAAGAGCGGAGCGGCTTCTGTAGTGCTAATTAAGATCGCTCTCATTGACTACTATGGGATTTCACATAAAAAAAATATGTATATGGTGCTGCGCTAGTAAAGTGAATAAGATAACTAATACCCCAATAAAGTATGAGAATCTATATATAGCGCACATAGCACAAAAGCGTGAGGTAAATCCAAAACTGTTAAGTGAAAAACTGGATTTTTGACTTGCCGTAAAATCCTTTTCTCTTAGGTTCCTTGACAGACGCAGTCTTCTGATGCATATCAGTAGGGTAATATCATCCCCTACAGGAGTAGGACACTAGGCAGAAAGAATTTCTGGGTACTCTTATGGGCAGTCCCTGGGGGTATAACCTCTCTCTTCCTGCATAGGATGTCAGTTTTGTATCAAAGCAGTGTCAGAGAAAAGTACACTAACCCACTCAAAAAATTAGAGGGGTGGGTACTACGTCTGTCACTGAACCTAAGAGGAAAGGATTTTACAGTAAGTCAAAAATCCAGTTTTCTCTGTCGTTCATTGATGGACACAGTCCTCTGATGCATATCAGTAGGGACGTCCCAAAACAGTACCCAAAGTACCCAGTGGGAACAGTAGACCAAAGAAAAAAAGGTCTCCAAGGCCAACATGGCCAATCAGGCAACACAGAACTCATCAGAACAACCAGATGAGGTCCACCTCAAAACAAACGAGAACACACTCAAGGAAGCCAAGGGGCCCCCTAAACCGCAGCCTGCAAAATCTTGCGGCCAAAGGAGGCATCTGCTGATGCCATCACATCCACCTTATAAAATTTGGCAAAGGTGTGAACGGATGACCAGGTCGTCGCCTTACACACCTGAAGCACATACACCTGATGGTGAAAAGCCCAGGAAGCACTAAGTGCCAGAATAGAGTGAGCCTTGACAGGGAACGGTGAAACCTGACCCTTAATGGAATAAGCCTGCACTACTGTCAGGTCAGTTCTCATTCACACACAGTCCCGCTGAGCTGACAGGGAAGGATCACATAGTTATATTTATAGTGGCCGCTCGCCCCACCCTCCCGTCTGGTATGTCCCTTCATTCATGCACTTCATGCACAGATCGTAGTAGTAGGGACATCATTGAGAGGCCGGCCAGAGGCGGGACTTTTAAAACCTGCCCTGCGCTGCGCCCTCCTCCTTCCTCACGGCGGCCATATTAATTTCGGCAATGTTAACCCATTATCGGCCGAAATGGGATAGGCTCATTTTCGGCCAATGATTTCGGTGGCCGAAATTTCGGTGCATCCCTACAAGGAAGGTAACACAATGTCCTCATTCAAGTGAAAACTGGAAACCACCTTCGGCAGGAAAGACTGATCCTGCCGAAGTACCACCTTGTCCTTGTGAACCACCAGATAGAACGACAGGACAGCGCTGCCAGCTCTGACACCCTGCACGCAGAAGTGATAGCCACCAAGAAAGCCACCTTCTGAGACAAGGTAAGCAGGGAACCTCCTGAATATTCTCAAAGGGAGGCCCCTGGAGCACGGACGGCACCAAATTAAGATCCCCTGGCAATAAGCTGGCAATAGCTGAGGTCGCACCGGAGTACAAAGTGTCGCACCCCCTGGATGAAGCTACACACCAAGGAATGGGCGGCCAATGGCCTCTGGAAGAAAATAGCCAGGGCCGA
This sequence comes from Pelophylax lessonae, assembly GCF_965119305.1. Taxonomy (NCBI): domain Eukaryota; kingdom Metazoa; phylum Chordata; class Amphibia; order Anura; family Ranidae; genus Pelophylax; species Pelophylax lessonae. Next base: position 154,830,577 of record NC_138771.1, read on the forward strand.
GACCTGACCCTTGATTGTACTCAAGGCCAACTTTTGATCAACTCCCCGTTGAAGGAAAGCCAAGATCCGAGCCACCGAATAGGAGTGAGGGTGGGTCCCAAGGGACACCACGCAACATAAGACTTCCATGTATGATGATAAATCTTCCTGGAAGTCTCCTTCCTCGCTTTTAGCAGAGTGGGAATCACCGAAGCAGACAAAACCCCTGTCCTTCAGCACCTGGCTTTTAACAGCCAAGCCGTCAAAGCCAGCGACTGTAAAGCAGGATGGAAGATAGGCCCCTGAGACAGTATATCCCCCGCTGTCGTAACAACGCCAGGACCAGGGCCAACACCTTTGTGACGACCTGAGAGGCGGGGGCGAGACCAAAGGGTGACGCCACAAACTGATAGTGATCCGCTCCCATGGCAAAACAGGGAAACTGTTGGTGAGCAGCACAGATTGGAATGTGAAGGCAGGCATCCTTGATGTCTTGAGGCCAGGAAGTCCCCCTCATGTAGGGAGACCACCACCGTGCGAATAGTTTCCATCTTGAACTTTTGAGCGCGCACGAACACATTTAGTGCCTATAGGTGCAGGATCGGACGCACCTTGCCCTCCTTCTTGGGAACCGTGAACAGGTTGGAATAAAACCCGTGAAAGCTGTAGCAAGTCCTGAACTGCCCCATAGAGCGCTCGCAAGCGATCTGGGGATAGGCGGACATTGGAAGGTGTAAGGGAAACCCCAAAACTTATGGGTTTCAGTAACATTTTGACTATTGAAGCCAGATTGAAAATTATTTATTTAGACAAACATATAGGTACATGTTTGGAGAGCAATTCAGTACATACATTCTGTTTTGATAAACATTGCTCTAACTGGCTGGGACACCTAATACAATTTATACATTCCAAAGTGGGTGGAACCTAGCTATCTAGTTTCCTTAAAGTCACATCTGAGTCTTTGGTGACATTCTTTGATTTGTGGATGGACATTTCACATAGATGTGTCACTTCCAAAGCTTGTTGGCTAAACAGGTCTTCAAAGGTCGAGATAGCAATCTTAACAGCTGGAGTTGTAAATGGCTTTTGAATACAACAGCTGTTATACAATATGACTTCTCACAACATATACATCCAATATATCTGCTTAATCATAAATACATGTTTGATAAATAAAATGGCTGCTTCCATTTTCCTTATCACCAGGAACACAGGCAGGCACCATCTCATGACAGGACCCTACGCCACCAGAGTAGGGGGGGGGGGGCTGTCGGCCAAACGGGAACGCTGCGACATAAGCCTAGACCCTGTCGTGTGTGTCTTGGCAAGACGTTTAACTCGCGAGGGCCAGTCCCCGACAATTGAGACTGTCGCAGCTGAACCAGCGTGGAGCTAAGTCCTGCACGCGCTCGATGGCCAGATTGGGGTGACCACTGGATTTAGGGATCCAGCCCGGCACAATTGCTTGAAGATCTCACAGGAAAAATGTTCAGGAGAAAAAGACTAGCTAAAAATAAATCTACATAAAAAAATTACTTCTATGCCAGGACCAAAGATCCCAACAAGGAACCAGGTCCTTACTCCTGACTAGGCAGATTAAAACTGACATCCTATGCAGGAAGAGAGAGGGTATACCCCCAGGGACTGCCCATAAGGTAGCCAGAAATTTTTTCTGCCTAGTGTCCTACTCCTGTAGGGGGCAGTATTACCCTACTGATATGCATCAGAGGGCTGCGTCCGTCAATGAACTATAGAAAAAACGATATAAAGCAAAACTTAAATAACGTGATATCTGCAAAACTGGGTTAAAGTGAATATAGAGTGACACATAAATTTGTTCTACAATTAAAGCAAATAAATTCAAACAATAAGTGTTTAGTGATAAGTCAGCTTGGAATGAAAACCATTCATATGGGTACAGAGGAGTCATCCTTAGAGAGAAAGACGTATATCACAAGGTTTCTCTTCACCATGTGATATGAGTGACTATTACACAGTGACTCCAATAGAAATGTTCAGTGTAGTGACACCTCTGTGCTCACAGGCCACTCGCCTTACTGCTGTAAGGTAACCGCTTTGGGTTATATATTTTAAATGCAAATCCTTCGCCCTTTTTTAAGTTGTGTTTAAACGCCTCTAGGAATAGTATGTCACCTCTGTGTCAGTCATCTCATCCACAAGCACCGAGCTAGTGAGACTTCCAGTATGCCTCTGCCCTATGTGCCACGTGACGTAATGCGTAGGGAACAGGCATACTGAAAGTGACGTCTAACGAGCTTTGTGGATGATATGGTTGTTGTTTTTTAAAAGTGAGTACCCAGGTTGTTCTTTTAAATATACCCTTTAAATGTTAATGCATTATGCATTAACTAAACGTTAATGCATAATCCCTCTTTATACCTACACATATAATGGAGCCATTTAAGGAGGTAAGAGGGCTGCAGAGGTGACTTACTATTCCTAGGGTCGTTTAACACAACTTAAGAGCGAAGGATTTGCATTTAAAGATCTACAACCCAATGCTGTTACCTTACAGCAGAAAGATAAGTGAGTGGCCTGTGAGCACAGAGGTGTCACTACACTGAAAATTTTTATTGGAGTCACTGTGTAATAGTCACCCATATCACATTGTGATATGTCCTATATCTCTAAGAATGAACTTATCTGTACCCATATGAATGATTTATATTCCAAGTGGACTTATCACTAAACACTTTTAATAGTATTTGAATTTATTTGCTTTCATTGTATAACACAAGTTGAACTGGATGGACTATTGTCTTTATTCAACCTCAACTACTATGTAACTATGTAACACATTTATCTGTCACTCTATATTCACTTTTACCCAGTTTTGCAGATACCCCATTATTTACACTTTTTTTAAATATATTTTTTCACTGCACAGTTTTGATTTCACTTTTTTTTTTTTTTTTTTGTGCTAAATATAGATTCTCATACATTATTAAGGTATTCTTAGTAATACACAGTGCATATCACTTTAGTAGCGCAGTACCAAATACATATTTTTGTGTTTTACTTTATTAGCTAAGGGTTTGCTAAGTTGGTGTTGGACGACTGTTAATATGTTTTATTATATCCAATTTAGCATTAGTGATAGCGCGGGAGCCTTCACGATTTAATGATATTTCACATGTCACGCAACTTTGGGGTCTCACAAGTCTGATCCCAAGTGTGTATTTAACAAAGATTGACAATGTAAAAGAATATGCTACTAAACCCCCCCCCCCCCCCCCGCCCCAAAAAAAACATTTCCACTAGTTCAGAAAATACCCATTGATTTTGCTAGAAATGTAGTGTCCTTGTCATTTTCCTGTGGGCTGAAAATAAAGCAAAAATTATCTCATCTACTTTTGTGTAAACTACAAATACCATCAGCCACAATGTAATATAGATGAAGATGGGCAGACACATTTGAGGTCCAGCCTGGGTGGGCATCCATGGCTTGCTCCATAGATACAATAAGAGAAATTAACACAGGCAGACTGGCACAGGAAATGTGGTGTTTACAGGATTACCTGATGAAAACAAAAAAAAATGAATTCAGCCACCTTACCTAAGGACATAGTCATATGGGCAGAAAAAACGCTGCGTTTTGATGCGTATTTTCTGTATGAAACAGAGGTTCTTGCTGGACGGGCTAGAGCTCATTCAAAGGCAGAAAAAAAAGCTGCATTTAGATGTATATTTTCTGCATGAAAGATCCCGTATAAAATATGAGCCTAAAGTATTTGCGTTTGAGCATTTATACACATTTATATGTGTGTGTGAGTAAAATATGCGGCTGTGTCCTATTTTTTTTTTTTTTTTGTGCATGTATAAATGCAGTTCATATTTTCATATGTAGACGCAGCTGTGTGCATAGGCTTATTGATTGCTATAGTGCTGGACTGAGAGGTGCACAAAACTATCTGCTGTATAGATCTAAACACAGCATTTTTTCGCCAGTGTGAATGAGAGCCCTAAGGATACTCTGACAGTGTGAAAAAAGCTAATTTTTGCGTGAGGCTCAAATTATAGCATCCAATACCCTAAACCTTATGGTAAATAATCCCATTGTAAAGGTGTTTCTGTCTCGTGGAGTTTCATAATGAACTTTCCTTAATTGTAATGTTGTTTCATTATAGAATCTTATGATCTATGTAGACAGTTGGCAACCATGGAGGATCATACAGTTACACAGACGGATAACCTGACAACCATTGAAGCGCATACAGTGGCTCACACTGTGGCTCATTCTGTAGCCCAACAAGTCCAGCAAGTCCATGTTGCTACATACACAGAGCACAGTATGTTAAGTGCTGATGAAGATTCTCCATCCTCTCCAGAAGACACCTCTTATGATGACTCGGACATCCTCAACTCTACTGCAGCCGATGAGATAACTGCCCATCTGGCAGCTGCTGGTAGGAGCGAAGTAGTGATAAATGCTGTTTCTGCTTAGTCATATCATTGTTTTAGTTGTGTGGTGAGCTTTGCTGTCAAATGCTGCCTTTTGCATTCAAATGCAGCACTGCTCGAGCACATGCATTTCAATTCAAAAGGCTGCATTTGACCTATTTTACTACAGTGCAAATTTATCTCAATAGAACCTGCTGCATTCAAAGAAATGCAATGAGACTGGGAATTTGGTGATCTGTGTTTTTACATCCATTTTTGACATCCATGGGCTGAATGTCGGGAGACAACGGAAGATTTTAGAAAAAAAAAAAAAATAGTCTAACATTCAGCCTGTGTGTATGTCGGTCTGTCTGTTCAGCCAGCTTCTGTCGGACGTGCATGCTGGAAAGCCAACATCCCACTGACTCCCGATCAGCGCTCTCAGACAATGGCAGAGAGCACTGATCGGAGTGTTCTGGCGGGGGGGGGGGGGGGGGTTCAGAACATGACAGCTCAGCTGGGGAGATTGCTGAACTAACCTTGCATTGTTAGCATAGCGGCTCAATCCGTAGCTGATAGTGTTTTTTTTTTTTTTTTTTTGTGCAACCCCATGGTTCTAGTGTGTGTCCAGCTTTATGCAGCTAAACGTCCATCTACTTGAGCTCTAATGGTTATCTGTCGCTTTATTATCAATCTATGTAAATGTGCACACAAAAATGCATCAAAAAGAAATAAAATTGACATTTTAAACTGATGTAAGTCCTTGAAGGAGAAGTATAGTCAAAGCTTTTTTGGCTGTATTTCTATTCGTTCGTGACCCGTTTACAGCCAACAGCGGACTGAAGTCACAGAGCCGGTCCAGGCTCTAAAAGGATTATGACCATATGGTCAGGATCCACCCAGAACCCTGGACTGGCACCTGCTGAGCCCAAAGATTACAGGGGTCTACTTGTAATATGGCCCTCTAGCACCAGGCTCAGCTTGTGGTGCTCCCAATGGACCTAGTGTACTCTTTTCTAGCTAAATATAAAAAGTATCCATACAACAGGAACCAAAATGAAAATGATTCTAGTGTGTGTAAACTTCACACAACTTACAGTGCAAGTGTATCAAATATTATGCAGTGCTAATACCTAAAAGTGAATTTGTTACAAAAAAATTCCATATACGAAAGAACAGATTTCCAAAAATGTCATAACCTAGTTCATAAATCATGCATTCCTGAAATAAACGTGCATGAAAAGCTCTGCACAATATTTGCTAAATCTGTACTGCTTTCTAGCTGTCGCAGGTTATGTCAGTCTCTGAAGCCCAGTACCAGTCTCTAAACACTCTCTGAACAGTCTTTGAGTAAGCTCAAGGATGGGACAAAGATTTACTTGAATGTGACCCTCAGGTGCAGGGCTCTGCATTACACTGCTTTTTAGACCTCTGGGTACCATGTCAGCCACAGAGTGCTCTCCAGCAGTGGCACAAACTTTAATGTGTCTCTAGTGTCTCCCTTTCATGCAGATATCTTGGTAAGTGGAATCTTCATCTTAATGGACATCATCTCAACTTGGTGAATATTGTCGTTACATTTAGGGACTTCACTGATGCTCAGGATCATTGTTTTATAATAGAAGTCTAGCCAATCCCTAACTAAGCTTAAATCTGCTCCCATCCCCTTCTAAACCCTATTATTTTTACCCCGTGAAAGGAAGATGTGTATACAATTACCTATTCTAAGAGTGGTCCAGTCCAATGATCAGCTTTTAGTGGTGGCTTCACTGTAGAGGAGGAACAACTGACAACGGATGCACCATAGTAAGCCTATGCGTGACATCGTCACCCAGGCCATGTAGCGGTTGTCCGCAATCTCTCCTCTGCACTGAAACTGGACACTGAGGAGTTCATGTGACTGTACCAGATCACTCTCAGAAAAGATAAGTATTGTATATACAGTGCCTTGAAAAAGTATTCATACTCCTTGAAATTTTCCTCACTTTTTCATGTTGCAACAAAAAAACATAAATGTATTTTATTGGGATTTTGTGTGATAGACCAACAAAAAGTGGCACATAATTGTGTAGTGGAAGGAAAATGATAAATGTTTTTCAAATATTTGAAAAGTGTGGCGTACATTTGTATTCAGCCCCCCTGCGTCAATACTTGTAGATACTGTAGAATCCCCTTTTGTTGCAATTACAGCTGTAAGTCCTTTTGGGTATGTCTCTACCAGTTTTGCACATCTAGAGTGAAATTTTTGCCCATTCCTCTTTGCAAAAAAGCTCAGGCTCTGTCAGGTTGCAGTGAGAGCGTCTATGAACAGCAATTTTCAAGTTTTTCCACAGATTCTCAATTGGATTTAGGTCTGGACTTTGACTGGGCCATTCTAACACATGACTATGCTTTGATCTAAAACATTCTATTGTAGCTCTGGCTTTGTTTAAGGTCATTGTCCTGCTGGGAGGTAAACCTTCGCCCCAGTCTCAAGTCTTTTGCAGACTCTTAACGGGTTTTCTTCTAAGATTGCCTTGTATTTGGCTCCATCCATCCATCTTCCCATCAACTCTGACCAGCTTCCCTGTCCCTGCTAAAGAAAAGCATCCCCCCAACATGCTGCCACCACCATGTTTCATGGTGAGGATGGTGTGTTCAGTGTGATGTACAGTGTTCATTTTCCACCACACATAGCGTTTTTGCTTTTAGGCCAAAAATGTCAGTTTCTCTATCATTCATTGACAGACACAGCTCTGCTTAATCATAGACTGTAGGGTTATGCTACTCCCACTAGGGATAGGCAGAAGAAAAAGCTTGTTCATGCCTATAGGGGCTGTCCCAGCCGGCATAACCCCTCAGGCTCTGTTATAATCAGTTTGTTCTGCCTAGTGATGGGAGTAGGACTTCGTTCCCTGCTGGGACTTGTCTTGGCTGTAACAGGGAAAGTTTGTGATTTTTATTTTTCTAGTTAGTTCCTGACGACCAAGATCCAGAGGAACTATAAGCAACAACCGGCTGTGGTTTTCGCACTGGATATATATTGATCCTTAAGGTCTCCCAGCCTGGCCTGCGAGCGCGGGCAGGTTATAGTATAGAACTAGGCCATGCCACGACAGTGCCCCCGATGGATGGGGATAAGCCTGCCAGTGGATCATCTCGCTGGGAAGCAGACCTGGAATGCCCTAAGTCACAGCCTCCCCTTGGCTAAAAGCACCCCCATCTCTGGTGGGAGGTGATCTGTTTGGGAGAGGTGCCCGCCTGGTTCAGCGGTATGGTGGGTAACATGTCCCCCCACTAACCCTGGAGGTCGGGTGTTGGGCACGGGCCCCTCCCTGGAATGGTCGGACCTTAGGGGTTCCCTGGCATCAAGGAAGCCTAACTGGCGTACCCCTTGCCCCCCCCCCCCCCCCGTGGGTTTTCACCGTGGGGGAGGGGGGGCAGTAATAATGCGTCCGGTTTTCGGCACAATATGTGTTGATGTGTTGGCATCTGCAGATGTTTCTTTTGGCCGCAAGGTTTTGCAAGCTGCTGTTTAGAGGACCTGATCCTCTATGAGGGTGTATTTGTTTTTTTAGGTGGGCTCCAGTTGTTTTGTTGAGCTCCTGTTGCCTGGTTGGCTACTGTTGCCTGGTTGGCTACTGTTTAGCCTTGGGAATTTTTTTTGCTGTTTCCACCACTCATGTTTAACACTGCTTTGGGATGTTCCAATGGTTACGAAGATCAGGAGTGGTGTCCGTCAATGAACAAAAGAGAAAATGGGATTTCTGACTTGTAGGAAAAAACATTTCTCTGATGTTCATTGACAGACACAGCAGTCACCCCTCTCTGGAGTTGTAATTATTCTGACACTGCTTGTAACTAAACAGAGTACCTATAGCAGAGAGAGGGTGTATACCCCCTGGGACTGCCCATAGGCATAGCCAGATTATTTTTCTGCCTAGTGTCCTACTCCTGTAGGGGGCAGTATAACCCAATGGTTATGAAGATCAGGATGTGTCTGTCAATGAACATCAGAGAAATGTATTTTTTGGTAAGTCAAAAATCCCATTTTTCCTTCCAATTCACATTTATGTGCTACTTTTTGTTGGTCTATCACATAAAATCCCAATAAAATACATTTGTTTTTGGTTGTAACATGACAAAATATGGAAAATTTCAATGGCTATGAATACTTTTTCAAGGCACTGTGTTCTTCTTTTCACAGGGGGGTAGATAGAATAGAATTTTGAAGGGATGTGGGAGCAGGTTTAAGCTTAGTTAGGGTATAGGCTTGACTTCTGTTTCAAGTCTCAGTTTAGGTGGCTGGAGCGACTCTCTGCCCTATTCTGTCAGCGTCTTTATTTAATTTATAAAGCCATGTCTCCGTTTTGAATGCCCTGGTTTTCCTGCAGCTTTTACTCCAGGTGACTGATTTTTGAAGATTTTTTTATTTATTTATTTCTTTAAGATTTTGGTACCCCAACCTACACAGTTGATTGACATTGCCTACATTTTGAGTTTCTGTTACAGCACTTATGTCACAGTGCTTCCCCATTGTGAGACGCTTCATAGATTTTAGTTGAAAATGTACAGTGTCCTGGTTTCTGAAAACTTCCTGTGATGCCAAGTGTCCTCTTTACTCTTCAGTATTAAGAACCTTATCCTAATTACCCCTTATGTGATCTGCTCTAACATACTTTACTTCATATAATTCATCAGTACTTGTTTTGCTATAAAGCCTGAGTTTCAGACTCTGGATTTTGGACCATGCACAAAAAGTCCTTGATCGAACAGATCTAATTTTTCTTATGTTTTTTCTGAGTAGGATGGGCATAACCCCCTCCCATCTCCTTCATTGAGAAACCTTCTCTATCTGGATGTACGAGTCAATCTTGCATTGACCCCCCCCCCCCCTTCACTACTGCTGTACAGTATTAGTGGTCTAATAGTCTATAAGCTATGCAATGCATATCTCAAATTCTTGTTTTCAAATCCCTGCACCAGATGTTCATTTACTTTGCTTTACCTTGGGAAATCTCTTCTCTTAGACAACTTGGTATATTAATCCTACAGGGCAAAGGCTGGATAGTCAGAGGCTGCAATCTTAAGGTTATTGGACATTTGCAAAGCTTTTACACATGCTGCCCTTGGGCATACCCCTATAACTACCCCACTCCTTGAGACCTCTGTATTTTGCTAGTGTCCTGTAGGTAATAGACCTCATCTCCCTTACGGAGAAGTTTCTATGCAGAACTAGTTTTTACTTCAAATCACTTCAACTCGTCAATCAACCTCTTTACTGCCTTCTACTACAGTAGAAGCAGTGCCTCTGCATCAATGTAACTTTAGTAAAACCTTGGGAATCCTACCAGCACCGCCTGCTATAGGAGTGGCCTGTAATGTTGCAATGTGGATAAGTAAGATAGGTTCTTCCTTTTATCAGACAGTTACTGAAGCCCTAAAGGCAAGTATCCGATGAAATATCTCCGCTATTTGCCATGCACTTTTATTGGTGTCTCCTGAATAGGATTTGTTTTTACGATTAAAACTCAGGAAGCCAGGAATTGTGACTTTTTATTTACTCATTAAGTGTTAAAATATTCTAACTTGGCAATAATATTTCACCATTCAGAGCTTAGTTTCAGGTGGATATTTATCACACCACAGGTTGCACTATTACCACCAACTTCTGTCCAGAAGGTACTAATGTACTAATGTGCTTCCTCCTGCCCTTTGCCAAGGGGACTTCGCTACAAGACAGTCAACACCTGGGGTGCTTTGTTTCATCTCATGAGTACCACACAGGTAAAATACCCTCACTGATGGCAATGGCAGCAACGTGCTAGGGAATTGCAGTCGTCATGGTTGCCTCATTCAAAGCTCAATTCCACTCAAGGCCCCTCCAATACAACATTTTGTTGGCCTGAAACAGTCTCCATTGCTTGACTTCCCTATGCTTCTCTCTTTAGGCAACCAAGGAAATCGCTAGCACCATATCGGGGTGCAATCAGACAATGTCATTGCATTCACCTATATCAGTCATTGGGGTGAAACCAAGAGTCAGGAAAGCCTTAAAGGATGTAAGTCCGATTTACTCATGGACAAAAAAATACTGTCCAGCGATCTCTGCTGTCCACATCCCAGGAGTGGACAATTGAAAAGCAGATTACTTCAGTCATTATAACCTGTTCAAAGGAATGAGCTCTTCACCCTGACATATTTAGCCTGTTATGGTAGAAATGGAAGATCCTAAATGTGGACATCCTGGCTTTCAGGTTCAACATTTTACCTGTGTTTGTGGCAAAGGACCAAGGATTTTCTCTAGCATGGTTATCAGATGCTCTGGTGATCCCAGGGTCTCCATTCAGGTTAATATATGCCTTACCTCCAGTGTGAATTCTTCCTCGACTGCCCTGCAATATAGAGGAAGAGGTGCTTTTCCTTGCACCAAAATGGCCCAGAAGAACTTGGTACACAGATGTACTCAAACTTTTAGAAGATGACCCCTTACCTCTTCCGAACAGGCCAGTGTAACATTAAAAAACCATACCCCGTGGAGAAACCATACCGTCGTCACTTCCGGTCTGAAACAGCTGAGCAGTGCGCATGCTCAGAGCCCCGGATACGTAAATGAACATGAAAGAATTTGACAAGTGCGCATGCTCAGTGGGCATGAAATTCTCACGGCACTGTGTCTAATGTAATACTTGCGGCAGGTACATTAAAACACTTTGGCTGCAACATCGATCATCTCCTCTGCTATCGCTGTAACTTCCCTCATCTCCGGTAATTGTCTTTTTGTCCGGTTTTTGTCTTGTGTAAACATAGGCATTTAAACCTCAGAGGCATTTCAGTACCTCCTATTCTGGCTTTTCTACATTTAAGACTTGACCAAAACTTGGCTCTAGGCATTCTTAAAGCACAGGTTTTCACTGTGTCCATCCTATTTTAAAAGCCTTTGGCTTCTCCCCCATAAAAAGCTTTATTCAAGGTATCTTAAAGATCAGACTCCCATTACAGCACCCTGTGCTTCTTGGTAACTCAATGTGGTCCTCTCTATCCTGCATTGAATGTCTCCTCTACTCTCGCTCTTCCTTTTAGATTACTCTAGAGAGGGCTGTTTTTTATTTTGAATTTACCTTTCCCTACATTTAGGGGTTACGGGTATTCTTTAACCCCCAACTGTTCACAGATTCTGGTTGGGGCATTCTTTAGTTACCTGACATTCCATCTCTGCGCGCCAGGGTTAGGTATCTTAGGCTTCAGCCGTTACCTCACGAACCTCCTTATGTTTTCCCAGTGGTAGTTACTGGGTTGTCCTCCACTTTATTGTTGAGGTCCATTATCCTTTTTATATAAGGCTTCCCTTAAGGGTGCTACCTGTCCTGTTCTGGAACTCCAGATTCTTCCTGGTGCCTTTTTCTTAGTAGTAATTTCAATATTGTTCCCTCATTTTTTTTTTTTTTTTTTTTTTTTATCCTGCCTTTCAGCCAATTCTTTTTTTTCAGATACCCTTCCTGTAAGATTTACACATTGATTGGATCTTTGTGTTGCACACTCCTCAGTTGGGTTGACAAATATATCCCTGTGTCCCTCAATTGGCTTTAAAGAAAAAAGGATTTCTCTTACGTCCTCCGACAGTCGCCGCCCCTTCCCAGTTCATCACCAATGGGTATTGACCTTTGCTCCGTAGGAGTAGCTAGGCAACAAGAATTGTTAATACAAAGCTTTTAACATAGACACACCCCTAGGGGCTGTCCCCTCAGTCAATACCTCCCTGCACCAGCATTCCCAACTCAGTTTCTTTGCCTAGCTTAGGAGTAGCTGGCTATCCTGTGCTGGGGCTCAGTCTCAGCCTTCTACCCTTTCTTTGATTTTATTTCAAGTATTTTTCTCTTTTCCTTGCTAGCTGTTATTTTGTCAGCCTTAGTTTAGGGATCTCCTGATGAAGAATCATCATGCGGAGCTGGGTCTCGGACTGGCCGCCCTGCATCCCAGGGCTGATAGCCAGATGGATCCCCAGCCTGCCATCGAGCCTTCAGCTTAGGTTTTACCCTGGCAGATTGAACGACCCATCCCTGTTCGCTGCAGGGATGCTGACTGTGAGGTGGCTACCTCACTGGACGCCATGACTGCGGTCCACAAGCGTCCTGGCTGCGGCACTGCCCTGATAGCGGTTTGTCGCTGGAGACGGCTCCCCACGCCATCGGGTACGGTAAGCACCTTCTGTGTGGGGACCTTCTGTATGGGTGTCAGTCTGTGGCTGTGTATACCCTCCATGTCTGTGTGACTGCGGGCTCCCTGTCAGATCCCCGGGGGGGGGGGGGGCATCCTGCTCTGCTGTTTTATTATGCTCTGGGTGCAGTTTGAGTGCAGACGTGTGTGTGCGGTGATCGCTGCGGCGATCCGCCATTTTATTTGACTGTATACTGTGACCGGCCCTGTCTATGCAGCGCCGTGTTTTGGCGCCATTCGCCGCCATTTTGGCTGGCGATACTGTCCATGCACATGGCGCCATTTTATTGTAGCCTTTTTCCTCTGCCGAGTGGCCATTTTGCTGGAGCCTTCCATAGGCTATATCTATCAGTCAGCATTGCATCACTTCCTCTTTTCCCGGGAACAGCGATCGGTGGCAGCAGTCTGGTGTGCTCTCTCCAGGTTTTTACCTGTCTGTCCTGTCATTCCTTGCTCAGTGTTTGTCTATTCCTGCGGGGTCAGTGCATACAGCAGTGTGTGGTGGGCTGCGCTCGCCGTGGTTTTAAAGGGCCAGTACCTTTTATTGCTTTTCTGTACTGGGGCATGGATTCTCAGGATAGCAAGTTTCCCCCCGCCCTGGTGGGGGACCAGGGGGCTGCTGCACCCCCCGAGGGGGCCGATCTGACCACTGTAGTGGCTTCCCTGGTGTCTCAGGTGCAGATGCTGCTGGTTGAACGATCCGCAAAAAGGGCCAGGTTATCCATTTCCTCTGATTCAGAGGGCGATATGGCTGCTGGGGCTGGCGTGCCCTTCTCAGGGTCCCGCTCATCTTTGGACCTTGCGGGAGAGCCTGAGGTGCAGGGGGTTGATGTTTCTCCCCCTGGCTCGCCTGAAGAGCTTGCACTCATGAATGAGCTGATTGCCTCCATAAAGGACCCCTTGCACTTGGAGGATGAGCCTACTCCTCCTGCTAGGATGTCTGCTTTCGGAACACAGAGGGCTCGCAAATCAGCGCAGGTTTTTCCCTGCCCTGCTGAATTTCACCATACGGTTAATGAACAGTGGCGCAATTTAAAGAAGCCTTTTACTGTGCCAAATAAGTTTAAATTACTTTATCCGTTTGCGCCTGCCACCGACGAGCGTTGGTGTGTGGCGCCTCCGGTGGATCACGCGGTAGCCGTTTTGAACAAAGCTACTGCGGTGCCCTCCGAGGATACCCCGGTTTTCCGGGACCTTACGGACAGGAGAATAGAGTCTCTTGCCCGTCATGCCTATATGGTGGCTGGTTCTATGCTGAAGCCTATTTTTGCTTCCATTATGGCGGCGCAGGCTGTTGCTGATTGGACCAAGATGCTCAGGCGCACCTTGGCGGCTGATTCCGCTCCGCCTACCACATTGGCTATGGTGGACCAGATCCATCAGGGTGTCATGTACTTGTGTGATGCGGACTTGAATTTAGCTCCCTTGGCTGCACGCCTGTCCAGCGTGGCGGTACTGAACCGTCGTCTGATTTGGCTGAAGAATTGGTCTGTCAACCAATCCTCTCGCAAGACGCTGGCGGATTTTCCCTACGCGGGATCTCGTCTTTTTGGCGAGGCTTTGGATACCCTGATAAAAGGGGTTACGGGGGGCAAGAGTACTCTCCTGCCCCAGTCTTTCAAGCATAAGTCTTTCCGTGGAAAGCGGAATTCCTCGTCTAGGCCCTCTCAGGGGTCCTTTCGTGCCTTTCGGTCGCAGTCCAAGGGCAAGCCCTTCAAAGGCCAAGGCTCCCAGAAGAAGCCGTGGGCAGGGAAGCAGAAGTCCGGCCAGTCCGGTTCGACTTCCCATACCACTTCCGCCTGAACGGGCGCCCTCACCCGTTTCTGGGGTGGGGGGACGTCTGCGCGGTTTCCTACAACCTTGGCTGGCCCGCGTTCGGGACATATGGGTTCAGGAAATCGTTCGATCTGGTTACAAGATCGAATTTCTCTCTCGGCCGGCGGGCAGATTTTTTCCCTCAAATCTTCAGCTGTCTCCGGAGCGCTTGCAGGATTTGCACCTGGCGGTGCGGGACCTGCGGGCCCAGGGAGTGGTGGTCCTGGTGCCTCATCGGGACAGATTTCGGGGGTTTTACTTCAATCTGTTCACTGTGCCCAGAAAGGAGGGCAAAGTGCGTCCGATTCTGGACTTGAAAGCCCTGAACCGCTTTGTGCGGGTTCGCAAGTTTCGCATGGAATCCCTGCGCTCAGTGGTGGCTGCCCTGAGTCCGGGGGAATTCATGGCCTCCATCGATCTGAAGGATGCGTACCTACACATCCCCATTTTCGAGGGTCACCAGAGGTACCTTCGATTCGCCATTGCGGAGGATCATTACCAATTCGTGGCGTTACCTTTCGGTCTCGCTTCGGCTCCGTGGGTTTTTACCAAGTGCTGGCGCCGGTTCTGGCCCTGTTGCGAGCACAGGGCATTGCTGTCTTGGGGTATCTGGACGATATCCTGATACGGTCAAACGCCAGTCAGAGCCTGGTGGCCGACCTGTCTACCACGATGCGGACTCTGCAGGAGTTCGGTTGGACCATAAACATTCCGAAGTCGACTGTGTCCTTTGGTTCGCCTTCCCTACCTGGGAATGATTCTGGACTCTGTCCAAGCGAAGGTCTTCCTGCCGGAGGACAAGCTTCGGACTCTTCAGGACGAGGTCAGGTCCCTCAGGGACAACCGACACTCGTCTCTCCGGACATGCATGAGATGTCTGGGTCTAATGGTTTCGTCTTTCGAGTCGATCCCTTTTGCCCAGTTTTCACACGCGGGGTCTCCAGGCGGAGGTTCTGACCGAGTGGGACGGGCGGCCGCAATTTCTGGATCTGCGGATCTCGTTGAGCCAAGACACCAGAAGGGGTCTTCTGTGGTGGCTCCAGTCCCCGGCGGTGTCGGGGGGCAAGTCTTTTCGTCCATTGTCATGGACGGTGCTCACCACAGATGCCAGCCTGTCGGGCTGGGGTGGTGTTCTGGGCGTTCTGTCCGCCCAGGGAACTTGGTCGGAGGAGGAGTCCTCCCTCCCGATCAACCTTCTGGAATCAAGAGCGATAAAGCGTTGCCTTCTGCGATGGACGGACCGGCTTCGGGGCCGTCCGATTCGGGTTAAGACGGACAATGCCACCGCGGTGGCTTACATCAACCACCAAGGGGGCACCAGGAGTGCCCGAGCGGCTCGGGAAGTAGCCGACATCCTGTCTTGGGCCGAGACGCACGTCCCGGCGATAACGGCAGTTCACATTCCGGGGGTGGAGAACTGGCAGACGGATTATCTGAGTCGCCAGACCCTGGACCAGGGAGAATGGTCCCTTCACCCGGATGTCTTCCAGATGTTGTGCGCGAAGTGGGGTTCCCCAGATGTGGACCTGTTCACGTCTCGTCTGAACAACAAGGTGGAAAGGTTTGTGGCAAGGACGCGCGATCCTCGGGCAGACGCCTCAGACGCGTTGGTGGCGCCCTGGCATCAGTATCGTCTGATGTATGCCTTTCCACCGATTCAGCTGCTGTCCAGGCTTCTTCGGAGGTTAGCCTCGGAACCGCACGCGGTGATTCTGGTGGCGCCGGACTGGCCTCGCCAGTCCTGGTACGCAGATCTCGTAAATCTGGCGGTCGACGCTCCATGGCGTCTGCCACTTCGGGAAGATCTCCTGTCTCAAGAGCCGATATTCCATCCTGCTTTACAGTCGCTGGCTTTAACGGCCTGGCTGTTGAAAGCCAGGTCCTGAAGGATAGGGGTCTCTCCCCTGAGGTCATTCCCACTTTGATCAAGGCCAGAAAAGCCTCTTCGGGTAAAATTTGCTACCGTACTTGGAAAGCATACTTTGCCTGGTTGTGAGTCCAGGGGGTATTCCCCTCGCTCATACTCGGTGTCGAGAGTGTTGGCTTTCCTCCAAACTGGAGTGGACCAGCGTTTGGCGCTGGCCACAATTAAGGGTCAGATTTCTGCGCTGGCCGTTCTCTTTCAACGCCCTGTGGCGTCTAATTCATTGGTTAGCACCTTTGTTCAGGGGGTGCGACACTTGGCCCCTTCTAGGAGGGACCCTCTACCCCCATGGGACTTGAACTTGGTTCTGTCCGTGTTGCAACAGGCTCCCTTTGAAAAGATCAGGGAGATCTCGTTGTCTCTGTTGTCCAAGAAGGTTGCCTTTTTGGTGGCGATCACTTCGGCTCGCAGGGTGACGGAGCTGGCAGCTTTGTCCTGCAATTCTCCCTACCTGGTGGTCCACAAGGATAAGGTGGTCCTGCGGCCTAACCCATCTTTCCTTCCGAAAAGGATTTCGGAATTTCACCTGAATGAGGACATTGTCTTGCCTTCGCTCTGCGCGAAGCCTAAGCATCCGAAGGAGGTTGCCTTACATTCCTTGGCTGTTGTCCGGGCGATCAGAGTTTACCTGTCGTCCACTAAATCTTTTCGCAAGTCAGATTCTCTCTTTGTCCTTCCTGAGGTACCTTGGAAGGGCATGGCGGCGTCGGCTGCGACTATCGCCAAATGGATCAGACAGATCATTGAACAAGCCTATGCCTTGAAGGGGAAGGTTTCTCCTTTTCCTGTGAAGGCGCACTCTACCAGGTCTTTGAGTAAGTTTTGGGCTTTCCGGCATCAAGCTTCTGTGGCCCAGGTGTGTAAGGCGGCGACTTGGTCGTCCGTTCACACCTTCTCAAAATTCTATAAGGTGGATGTTCAGGCATCGGCTGATGCCTCCTTTGGCCGTAAAGTTCTCAGTGCGGCAGTCTCCTCCTAGGGACCCTTGTTTTCATGGGCCCTTGGTTGTTGGGGTGTTTTACCCCTGGGTTACTTGTTTTTCCTGGGTTGTTGCTCCTGTTGAGCACGTTTTCCTGTTGCTCAGTTGGTTCTCTTACTATGGTAAGTTCCTTTCTCTGATGTGGGTACTGCGTTGCCTTTTTCTGCGGTTGCCTTTTTCTGCGTTTGCGTCTCCCACCCCTCATGTCTACACTGCTTTGGGACGTCCCATTGGTGACGAATTGGGAAGGGGCAGCGACCGTTGGAGGACGTAAGAGAAAACGGAATTTTTGTAAAATCTTACCGTAAAATTCCTTTCTCTGAGTCCTCCGACAGTTGCCGCCCCTCTTTTGGGGTTTTTGTGTACTCTTACTGCTATGCTACCAAACTGAGTTGGGAATGCTGGTGCAGGGAGGTATTGACTGAGGGGACAGCCCCTAGGGGTGTGTCTATGTTAAAAGCTTTGTATTAACAATTCTTGTTGCCTAGCTACTACTCCGGAGCAAAGGTCAATACCCATTGGTGACGAATTGGGAAGGGGCGGCGACTGTCGGATGACTCAGAGAAAGGAATTTTACGGTAAGATTTTACAAAAATTCAGTTTTTTGTACTTGCCGTAAAGTCTTTTTCTTGGGAGTCCATTGAGGGACAAAGCTCCGCTCCCTCTGTGTCTTGGCTCTATGCACTGCTTCCTCAAAAAACTAAGACAGACTTTCAATGTTTTATTTTCTGCTTGCCATTGGCGAACTCTTGAATGCAGCAACAGAACATATAACTTACTATATCCCTGTGTCCCTCTAAAAAAACAAAAAAAAATGGTATGTACAAAAATCTTAGTTGCCTGGTACACCTACCATGCAGGTTAAACTAGTGTATTCCCTTTCTGATAGTAGATTCATGCACATTGACACCGGCTGTTGCAAGAATTACCTGCAGAACCTGCAATTTAAATTTAGGGTTAGAGACTTTTGCCATTAAATGATTAGCTCTTGGACTAAATCTTGCTAGTCCTGGACAAAGTAGTCTTTTTAAAATGAATGCTGCTAGTAGATAGTTTTCCTTACAGTGGAATGATTGAGTCCAAATAACTGCATGTTACCGGTTTAAACATGTTCAGCCAACAGTCTATATGGGGTGTACTTACTTTTTCCCATGGCTATAGATTGTACTTACTCTCCGGATCGCTGTACGCTGACAGCGGTAGGCTGGTCAAACGGCGGGCCTTTGAAGGAAAGGATTGCTTATTATACGTTTCCATTTGCACGTGGTTATCCAACACTTGGATTGATCTTAAAGACTTTTTACATTTATGGACTTTTTTATTATTAATTTTTAGCGCTACAATTTTGCTTGTTTTTATAGCTGGTACTGTGGCTACTCAAATAAGAGTATTGTGGCTGGTAAAACATTTCACGCCTATTTCAACTGTATGTTTAGTGGTTTGTCCTAATATCTGTAACAGTACCAAACAAATGAAATGCAGTCGGATGAAGTGATTTTGTTGCAATGGCATTTATTTGACCAAAGAGCTATCGTAATTTGCTGCTGTGTTGCTCCTCTTCACTAAAGTCACAAGTGAACAGCAGATCAGTCCACAGTCCACATGCTGAACAAGAGTTCATATTTTCAGCACCAGTTATACATTGAATGTAATGTTGCATCATACATATTTTATACAATTTATGAAAGCTTTTTTTGTTAAATGCTGTTGCATCCATTAGAAAGTGCAGCCTCACAATGTTTCTTTAATACAGTTTTCGCCAGTAGAGGGCGCAGATCCAACATAAACTTGCTTAATGGAGTCTCATCGGCAAAGATTTTCTACTAAAGACATTGCAATTACAAAGTTTTATGGAAAACACATTTGGGTTGATTTACTAAAGGCAAATATACTGTGCACTGCAAGTGCACTTGCTCCAGAGCTTGGTAAATGAGGTGAAGATTTATCTTGCAAAGATTACTCAATTACATGCAAGGGGAAAAACCCCCAAAAAACACCATTTCTCTTTCTTTTATTGACGGATGCAGCTTCTGATCTTCTTAACCATTGGGGTTATACTGCCCCTACAGGAGTAGGACATATAGCAGAAAAAAAGTCTGGCTACACCTATGGGCAGTCCCAGGGGGTATACTCCCTCTCTCTGCTATAAGTACTCATAGGTACTTTTTTTTTTTTTTTTGTCTAGTCAGGAGGTAGGACCTAGTTCCTTGCTTGGATCTCTGGTCCTGGCAATTTTTTTTTTCTTTTCAGATTTTTTTTTTCTCCTGTTTTTTTTCCTGTGAGATGTACGGTCAACTGCCGGACTGGGCGACGGGTTGGATAATGTAGATCCAGTAGTCACCTCAGTCTGGCCAGCGAACTTGCGCAGACCTTAGCTCCACGCTGGCCTGCGAGTTAAACGCCTCACGAGATCGCATTTGGCCGGATCTCGCAGCTTTTCTCCTGGCGGACAGCCCCCCATTTAGATGGCGAGGGGTACTGTCTGGAGCAGTGCCCACCAGGTTCCTGGTATGGTGAGTAGCTGTCCCCCCTCTTCCTCTGGAGGGTTTCGGGGTGGACGTGGGCCCCTCCATGGGACGGTCGGACTCCTGGTTTCCCCTCCTTCCCGTAAGGAACCCCCCTCATCTTTCTCCTCATCCTACCCCCCCCCCCCCATCACTTATGCTGGGGCTGTGTGGGTGGTCTGGTCCACCTCCTGGGGCGGGGGCAGGGCCTTATGCAGATGGGAGCCGGGGGTGGTGGGGAAGGTGCACCTCCAGCGACCGGACGATGGGCTTGTACCTGGTGGGGCTCCTGCCTGGGCCCCCTGTCCTACCTGGGCCTGTCCTTGAGGCCTAGGGATTCCTCCTAGGTCCCTGGGAGCCTTGTGGCACCACCATTTTGTTGTAGCCTTGTGCTACAATGCACAGCGGCTATGTTTGTGTAGTCTGGCGGCCATAATCCTTTCATTTCCTGATCGCCACTTGTGCAGTAAAGATTCTCCTGGTGGCTGCGGTGCCTGGTCTCTGTAGGGTGGTGATTCCGGTGGGGCTCTCTCCCTCTGCTGAGGATCGATTGGTGCTCTGTGACTGGCAACCGGGTGGGCTGCCAGAACGGTGGGGGTTGTCCCTTAGTGTGTTACACTTTTTTGTGGGGGCACATCTCCCCACCTATACCCTTTTCTGAGGCTGCGGGGCCCTCTGGGTCCCATCCATCCATCCATCGATGCACTTACAGCAGTCCTGGAGTACTTTGTGTCCTGGGTGGAGGTGGCTTTTGGGCGATTGGCTGGCAAAAAGCGTTCCCCGCCTTCCCCTGCCTCGTCTGTTTCATCAGATCCTGAATCAGATTTGGTGGTCGCGGACGTGGGTAACCCTGCTTGGTCTGCGACCATGCACCCTGTATCCTCAGATAGGATTCCCACACTTCTGCAACCGTGCATGAAAAGGCACTGGTGGACACACTGATTGTAGCTGTGCGTGAGACCTTAAAGATGGAGGAAGCAGCTGCGATGGAGGCGCAGGTTCCCTTTTGGCACTCACAAGCCACCCAGAGCGGAAAAGGTGTTCCCTTTCCCCTCCTATTTTGACAGAATTGTCACTAAAGAGTGGGGATGACCAAAGCCACCCCTTGGGGTCCCTAAGCAATTTGCAAGGCAATACCCCTATGAGGGGCCCCTTCTAAGAAGTGGACTGTTCCACTGGTGGTGGACCCTCCGGTTTTCAGATTAAACAAGGCCACCAGGATTCCGGTTGAAGAGTCCCCTGCCTTTTAAGGACCCGGCTGACAGGAAGGTGGAGGCTGTGGCCCGCAATATGTACACCCTGGCTGAGGCCGATATTCGCCATTTCCCTGGTGTCACAGACTCTGTCCGAATGGGCTAGGCTTTTGCGCCGTGACCTGGAGGGGGTGTACGTCTCCCCCCCCCCCCCTTTGCTGAGCTGGCCGACTAGCTGGTCCAGGGGCTGCAGTCTTATCTGCGATACCTTTTGGGATGCAGCTTCCCTAGTGGCTCGGCTCTGTTTCGGCAGTGGTCCTTCGGCGTGTCTTTTGGCTCAAGTGCTGGTCTGCGGGCCAGACTTCCAAAAAGGCCTTGATTGATCTTCCCTTTCAAGGAGATTGCCTGTTGAGTGCTGCCCTGGATGATGACATTGAAGGTCTCAGGAGGGGGGGGGAAAGAGTACCTTTCTTCCACAGGCTACTAAGGGCAAGGACCCTCGTCGTAGACGTGGGCCCTCCTCGGCTCATAAGAAGTTTTGTCGTCCCTCAAAGCCAACGGACAAGGGATCGGAGCCCTTCGGGGACCTCCTCTGGAGGATCCAAGCTAACTTGGTCTCGGATTGGGCGGGTGTGGAAAGTGGGGTCCCCCAGGGTTCTGTCCTGGGACCAATCCTGTTTAATTTGTTCATAAACGATCTAGAGGAGGGGATATCGAGTACAATCTCAGTATTTGCAGATGATACTAAACTAGGCATGCCAATATCTTCTATGCAGGATGTGGAAACCTTGCAAGCAGACCTGAACAAAATAACGGGGTGGGCAATTACATGGCAGATGAGGTTTAATGTTGAAAAATGTAAAGTAATGCACTTGGGGGCCAGAAACCAGAAAGCAAGCTACTCACTAGGGGGGGAACCTCTGGGTGAGTCTAGGATGGAAAAGGACTTGGGGGTACTGGTAGACAACAAGCTTGGCAGTGGCATGCAATGCCAAGCCGCCGCAAACAAAGCCAACAGAATACTGGGATGTATAAAAAAGGGGATTCACTCCAGAAATAAAGAGATTATTCTCCCACTCTACAAGACTCTGGTCCGGCCACATCTGGAGTATGCTGTCCAGTTCTGGGCACCGGTCCTCAGGAAGGATGTGCTGGAATTGGAGAAAGTCCAGAGAAGGGCAACAAAAATAATTAGGGGAATGGAGGACATCAGCTATGAGGAAAGACTACAAGCACTGAACCTTTTCTCTCTGGAGAAAAGACGATTGAGGGGGGATATGATATCAATGTACAAATACTGTACTGGTGACCCGAGCATAAGGAACAAACTATTCAGAGAAAGGAGATACAATAAGACACGTGGCCACTCACTAAAACTAGAGGAAAGGCGGTTTAACCTTAAAGTGCGTAAGGGATTCTTCACTGTAAGAGCAGTAAGGATGTGGAATTCTCTTCCACAAGCAGTCGTATAAGCAGGGAGCATCGATAGTTTCAAAAAACTAGTAGATGGACACCTTAAAGACCACAACATACAGGGGTATACAATGTACGGTTAAAAGCAAACACACACACGCATCATAGGTTGAACTGGATGGACTGATGTCTTTTTTTCAACCTTACTAACTATGTAACTATGTAAGTCAAGAGCAGGCTTCTCCAGACCCGCGGACAAGGCCCCTTCAGCATGAAGGTGTGCCCACACCTGTATCTGGGGTGGGGGGGGACGTCTTCGCTGGTTTCCGGACCTGTGGACTCCCCTGTTACAAGACAAGTGGGTCCATGAGGTCATTCAGTCCGGCTACAAGTTTGGTTCTTGCCCTCCCATAAGGTTCCTTCTTGCAACATGCATCTGTCCCAAGTCCACTTACAGGCTCCTTTTTGGGGATGTGCAAGACCTTTTACTTTAACCACTTCCGGATCACCCACCACATATATAATATACTGTGGCAGGGTGGCCTGGCTGAGCAAAATCACGTATAGGTGAGTTTGTGCAGGGGTTCTCAGGGCGCGCGTGCGCCGCCAGAGCACTGCTCCTTCTGTGATTAGTCACAGCAGGAGCCAATCAGCTGGTCAGATGGCCACCTGCGATCATGGAGGATGACTGAACGGTCGTCTGCCTATGTAAACAAGGCAGATGGCTGTTCTGTCACAAACGAAGAGTAAAGGCCCATACACACGTGCAGATTGTCGGCCGAAAAGCTTCGGCCGACGACCGATCGGCCGATTGTAGGCTTGTTAGTATTATGCTGCCGACAGCGCACTTTCGGCCGAACAGAATCTGTTTTAAAATTAAAATTTTTGTATGCCGACACCAGAGCGGCCGATTGTTCGCCAGTCAATACAGAATTCGGCCGACAGACAGCAGATTTGCAAGACTGGGCATGCTCAGAAAAGAAAAAAACACAGGGAAAGTTAACCATCACATGACATCACTTCTGCAGTCGGCTGTAGTCGGCGGACAAAATTCTTGTGCAGTCTTTTGCACTTTTCAACAGACACGACAGCCCGGGGACAAAAGACGGCCGATCGTTCGCAGACGATCTGCACGTGTGTACGGGGCATTAGATCTTGTGTTTTAGCTAAGCTGAAACACAGATCTCTCTTCCTCTAGCACATCCATCCCCCACACAGTTGGAAAGCATTCCTTAGGAGCACACTTAAGCCCCTTGATCACCTCTTGTGTTAACCCCTTCCCTGCCAGTGTCATTTATACAGTAACAGTCCTTTTTGTTTACCAGCACTTAAAAAAAAAAAAAAAAAGTGTCGCCTAGTGTCGGATTTGTCCGCCACAATGTCGCAGTCCCGCTAAAAATCGCTGTGCGCCACCATTACTAGAAAAAAACAATTAAAAAAATATTAGAAATGCCATAAATCTATCCCATAGTTTGTAGACACTATAACTTTTGTGCAAACCAATCAAAATACACTGATTAGGCTTTTTTACTAAAAATATGTAGCAGAATATATATATTGGCCTAAGTTGGTGAAAAAATTGTATTTTTTTTAAAAAAATGTTATTGGGAATGTTTTTATAGTTTATGTAAAAATTGTCACTCTCCTTTTTTTTTTTTTTTTTTTGTTATAGTGTAAAAAATAACCCGCAGAGGTGATCAAATTTCCCCAAAAGAAAGCTCTATTTGTGGGGGGAAAAAATACATCAGTTTTATTTGGGTACAGCGTCTCACAAACGCGCAATTGTCAGTTAAAGCAACGCAGTGCCATATTGCAAAAAAAAAATGGCCTGGTCCCCAGGAAGGAAGACAAAGTGTGTCCAATCCTAGACCTCAAGGCGCTGAACTGCTTTGTGTGAGTGCAGAAGAGGAGAGGAGCATTATCAGTTTGTGGTGTTACCCTTTGGTTTAACTTCTGCTCCTGGGGTCTTCACAAAAGTGTTGGCCCTGGTGCTAGCATTGTTACGCCAATGGGGGGATCACAGTACTGGGCTACTTGGACGACCTCCTCCTGCGAGCGGAGTCTCCTACTGCTCTGGTGGAAAACCTGGAAGTCACCATATGAGCTTGAGGGAGTTTGGCTGGATTCTGAATTTTCAGAAGTCTGCTGGTTCCGTCCACAAAGCTGGACTATCTGGATCTGACTCTGGACTCCGCCTTAGCCAGAGTGCTCCTTCCTCTGGACAAACCCCCAAAACTGCAGGCTGCAATTCGTCTCCTCCTGTCCAACAGATGGTTGTCCCTCCGGACTTGCATGCGGGTGCTAGCCTGATGGTGTCTACCTTCAAGGTGGTTCTGTTTGCACAGTTCCATATGAGGTCCCTGAAAGGGAGATTCTGGCCTAATGGGAAAAGAATCTGCAGATTCTGGACAATCGGATCCGGCTGAGCAGGGGAACGAGAGAGTCCCCGATATGGTGGCTTTGTTCTTTGCCGCTTCGGCTGGGCAAATCCTTCTTCACCTTGTATTGGGCAAATGCTCACCGCGGATGCCAGCCTGTCTGGGAGGCCTCTTCGGCAAACATTCTGCTCAGGGGATCTGGACACTGGAAGAGTTCAGACTAGTGATCAATGTCTTGGAACTCCGAGCGATCAGAATGTGTCTGGAGTGTTGGACGGATCATCTTCAGGGATGTCCAGTACACATTCAATCAGACAATGCCACGACTGTGGCTTATGTAACTCACCAAGGGGGCACGAAAAGTGTCCTGGCGACTCTGGAGGTAGCCAGGATTCTAAGGTGAGCAGAACAGTTCGTCCCAGCCCTATCGGCCGTACACATTCCCGGGGTGGAATTTCGGTCATCTTAGGGGGCCACGGACTGGCCTCGCCAGGCTTGGTACGCCGATCTGGTGCGGCTGGTAACTGACGTTCCTTGGAAGCTTTTTCTAAGGGAGGATCTGCTGTCCCAAGGACCTTCCATTCTGCTTTTACAGTTGCTGGCATAGACTGCTTGGCTGATGGATAGAGGTTTGTCTGAGTCGGTGATTCCAATGTTGTTAAAAGCTAAGAAAGCAACTTCTAGGAAGATCTACCATCGTATGTGGGGTTCATCCTCGCTCTTTTTCGGTGGCTCAGATCGTGACTTTCCTTCAACAGGGGGTTGAGCAGAAACTAGCCTTGAGTACTATCAAGGGTCAGGTGTCAGCCTTAGCGGTCTTCTTGGCCCTTGACCATATACTCCCTGATGCATAATTTTTCTTTGGGGAGTAAGACACTTGACCCATCCAGTGCAGTCTCTGTTGCAGCCTTGGGACCTCAATTTGGTGCTCTGTCCTCCAGAAACCTAGGAGATTCCCCTGCTTACGCTGTCCCCACATGGTGGCCTTTTTGGTGGCTTTCACCTCTGCGTGCTGGGTGTCGGAAGTGGCAGCGTTATCCTGTCGTTAACCTTACTTGGTGGTTCACAGAGATAAGGTGGTTCTTCTTCCCTGCCTGTCGTACCTTCCTCAGGTGTTGTCTGATTTTATTTTGAATGAAGACATTGTGATGCCTTCCCTGTGTCCCAGGCCAAAACATCCAAAGAAAATTGCTTTGCATGCCTCGGATGTGGTCCAAGCAATTAGGGTGTTCCTGGCAGCTACAAAGTCGTTTAGGAAGTCAGACTTGTGAGATTTGTGCTCACACATGGGCCTCGGAAAGGGTTATCCGCTTCCTCTGCGACAATTTTCAGATGGATCAGACAGACAGTATTCAGGCCTATTCTATTAGGGGTCAGTTTCCTCCTTTCCCTGTCCAGGCACTTGGTGTCTCCTGGGCCTTCCGTCATCAGGCTTCAGTGATGCAGGTTTGCAAGGCAGTCGCACTTTCACAAAGTTCTATAAAGTGGATGTGTTGGCATCTGCAGATGCTTCTTTTGGCCGCAAGGTTTTGCAGGCTGCTATTTAAGAGGACCTGGTCCTCTTTGAGGGTGTATTGTGTTTTTTTTTTTTTTCAGGTGAGCTCCAGTTGTTTTGATTGAGCTCCTGTTGACCCGGTTGGCTATAGTTAGCTTTGGGAGTTTCTTTTTCGCTTTTCCCACCCCTAATGTTTAACACTGCTTTGGGACGTCCCAATGGTTAAGAAGATCAGGAGCTGTGTCAATCAATGAACGAAAGAGAAAATGGGATTTTTTTACTTACTGTAAAATCCATTTCTCTGTTCTTTGACGGACACAGCACCCACCCCTCTGTGGATTTGTAATTCTTCTGATACTGCTTGTAACAAAACTGAGTACTTATAGACTTATAGCAGAGAGGAGTATACCCCCTGGGACTGCCCATAGGCATAGCCAGCAAGGAGAATAACTCATAGCTAGTCAGGGTAGGGGCCAATTATCACCTGTCTGAGGAAAACATTTGGATATTAGGGAACCCTGAGTTTCAGGGATCCCAGGGTTCTTCATAAGGCATTTTTAGGCAGTGCAGGAACCCTCTGATGCCTGCTTTTAATTACTATTGCTGGTGTATATTAGTTATTTCTCTTTAAAGGAAATCTGCTCCAAGAGAAGCACAGGCCACTGTTGCTGACCACCTTCTAAAAAAAATATTTGCCCAGTTTTTTTAATCTGGCCTCAATGTTTTGAGGCTGAAATAGTTAAAACCCCCACAAGGGGGTGGAACGCTACATCCCCAACAGTTAGACTCCATGTGCAGCGAAACAATATATATAAATATATAAACAATCCCACAATAATAATGCTTATTAGAAGTGCAATAAAGTGCTCAGTGCTTGTATTATTTCCAAGGTCTTCCCAACTTCTCCCACTCTCACCAGACACTATTGACTCCTTGTTTTGTCAAGTGATCAAATCAAGCATCAGTAACTCCCAGGGATCTGCTTCAGAGTTTTCACATGTACTGCATATGAGGTAAAACGATCAATGCCAAGGAAAGGATCGAATTTATTTTTTGAATAAAAAATGAATGCACCTACATCAGTGTACATATTGATTGCCTGTATCAGGAAGAACTGCTGAATCAAGAAGCGTGTGTGCCACCGAGCAGATATGTCACAGGAAGTTCCCGCCCAACATGTTTCGTCATCTGTAAAGGATGTCATAAGAAGCAAGTATCCCCCAGCATCACATTTGCGGTTTTAACCAGTTAGCCCCAACTATTACACCAAAATGTGAACTCCTAAATTGGCCCCATTTTGTGGTCCATAATATGACTGTGACCTGACTTTCAATTCTATAGAAGTTATTATTATAGTGAGTTCTTGCTAAAACAATATGTATACACACTTCTAAACTAACATCTTCCATGTAAGGACCCTTCTGTTATTGAGTGTGGATGGACCTAATCCCTATGTGTATATTGTACAGGTGATGTGATAAAACCTAATTCTATTCCCTGATTGTCTCTCTAACTATAAAATAAAAAAAATGGTGGGAAACATTGCCAATAATATTAAGGCTGCTTTCACACTGACTTGCTGCAAAAACGCAGCAAAACGCATGTGTTTTTCCCATATTATTACTGCGTTTGTGGTGCGGTTTTTAAAGGACATGTGACTCAAAAATCGCACCAAAAACACATTGCAGTTGCGTTTTTACTGCAATTTCCATTGCTTTTAGTGGTAAGGTGCTTTAAACTCCCCAAACATGCTCTAAAAATGCTGCAAGCAGGATTTTTTTCACTGTAACTGAAGCACACCGCCCCAGTGTATTGATTTTAAAAGGAAGCCTTTTCTTGAGCTTTTAAGGCAAAAGTGCTTGAAAAACTCCTCCATGTGAAAGCTGCATAATACTGGACTGTATTTATATATTGTAAACCTTTAATCTGTTGGTGAAGTAGCGCTGCACCCCCTGTGGGTTTTTTCCTATTTCAATATTTTAGGGTACTGATCTCAAACAAGCTTGCAAAAAGTAGCGGACTATCAGAACTGTTAATCTGCATACTTGTTCCGATTTAGGACTTGGGAAATATAGAATCCTTTGCATTAATATAACAGCAGCATCACTGTGTTTTCGAAAGACTTTATTAGTGATAGCCTATGTATGTTCCTAATACAGGTTCCCTTTAACGATAAAGGTCTCCTCTGCATCTTGGCCCTTATGGTTTAGAACCTTTTTCTTAATGGATCTTTTTTATTTATTTTTTTTTTCTCTGTTCAATTTTGTACTCTGTGGTAATTTTTTATTTTTTTTTGTATTTGTAGGGCCTGTGGGAATGGCTGCTGCTGCGGCTGTAGCCACAGGGAAAAAGCGCAAGAGGCCTCATATATTCGAGTCCAACCCTTCAATACGTAAAAGACAGCAAACAAGACTTCTACGGTGAGTAGCTGTTTGCAAACTAGCGAATAACCACCAGAATAAAAAAAAAGATTACTTTATCAAAAATATGCCTTCATTTGGTTTATTCACAGAATATTTGAGTCTTTCTAGATCATAGTACAATGGCTCTGTAGTTGGATTCAACTGTAAAGTGCCCCTGATGCTGTACAAAATTACCCTAAACAAGATATACTTGTAAGTAGTATTCTTATACTTAGAGGAGCTCCAGATTCCTTAAGAAAAAACAAATACTGTACTGTAGCTGCTTACATTTAATATAAGGACACTTAGCTGTGCAGGGATCCAGCGATGTCCTCACCTGGGCCGATTCTTCAGTGCAGGCGCCAGCATCTGTAGTAAGGGAAACAGGCCTCACGGCTTGTTTCCTACTGTGCATGCGCGAGTCTTGCTGCGCCTTGTGAATTGTCCCGTAGTCTTCCGGGACCTGTGATGTGTCCCAGAAGACTACTCAAGGACCCATCCCCCTATTTGTAGGAGGAGAGTAAACCTTTAAGCAATTGTCCCGTAGTCTTCTGGGACCTGTGATGTGTCCCAGAAGACTACTCAATGACCCACCCCCCTTTTTGTAGAAGGGGAGTAAACCTTTAAGCAAAAGGATTTTCTTTGTCCTTCAATGACGAACACCGCTCCTGATCATCTTAACCATTGAGTTATACTGGCCCCCCTACAGGAGTAGGACACTAAGCAGAAAAAAGCTTGACTACGCCTGTAGGCAGTCCCAGAGGGTATACTCCCACCCTCAGCTATAGTCATTCAGTTTCTTTTTCTGCCTAGTCAAGAGTAAGGACCTAGTTCCTTGCTGGGTTTTTCAGTCCTGGCAATTTTTTTCAATTTTAATGGATTTTTCCTGTGAGAATCTACAATCAACTGCTGGACTGGGCGATGGGCTGGATATTTTTTAAAATCCAGTGGTCACCCCAGTCTGGCCAGCGAGCACGCGCAGGCCTCAGCTCTGCACTAGGTCGGCCGTGACATAGCCCCACTGGGTCTCTTAGCAACATCCTTGCATCATTCCTTCCTGTCTTCCTCCATGCTGCTATCTCTGGGAGTTTTTCAGTCAGGCTTCAGGAGGTAGATAAATGGCCCACACCTATAGCAAGGACATTCAACTTTGGTCAAAGCTGCACAGTTATTCAGACACCCCTTATCTGCATAGGCAGTTTGGTGAATGATGCCTTTTAAGGAGGGATCCTAGCTGCAGGTTAGTAGAATCCTTAAAGGTAAATACACGTTCTACCTGTCTGGTTTTCTTCCTGTTAGGTGGGTCACTGGTGGAACCACAGTGGAAATAGATCACTTTAAAAAATGAATCTCTTTTAAGGGGAAACCATTCAAACACACTCAGGCAGGTGCCCAGAACCCTTGAGAGCGCTTTCAGTACACATAGAAGAATACCTCAAATAGTGTATATAGTGGAAAAGTCTTTGAAGCTGTATGAGCTCGAACAGACCCATGGCTGGAGATCAATAAGAACCCCTGCACATGCTGCATTACAGCATATACATAGGGATATACTTCACCAGCCTATGGCGCTGATCATGTGTCCACTTCCTACTTGTCGTATGCCTTTTAAGCTGGTATGGCCTGGTCACTGCAGCTCCTCTCACACTCCACTGGGGGGCGGATAAAAAGCAGGTTCCAAACTGTAATAGAGGGAAGCGCAAGCAGACCTCGGGCAATATCGCTTTATTAGGGGACAAACAGTACAGTTAAAATGCACTCACATTTTCATCCTTGTTACAAAAGCATATCGGCATAACAGCAGCTCCTCCTGTCCCTCCAGGTAGTTTAACTCTGGTCTCCTCTCTCACAGCTGACGCCGCTATGACCCCGCTCTCCCTTACTTCCTGCTCACGGCTCCCCCGTCGGGTCACTACGTATCAGTACTAGTGCGCCTGCGCACCAGTCCGCCTGCGCACCAGTCCGCCGCAATACACCTCCACACAAGCCGAAGCTGCAAGCAGTATGGGGCTACGGAGTGGAGGGATCCACAAGGGTATACTGCTTCTGCTGGTTGCCACGGACTTTAAAGTGGTGTCAATCCCAAAGCAAAAATGTAATGTAATATATTGCAGCTTACCGATCCTTAAATGTGGTGGCTGCATTATTCTCCCTTTTTAGGCTTAAGTCCTTTATTTTTACCTGATGATCCAGCCTGGAACATATTTCCCTAACTTGTCTCTATTCTGGATGGAGGAGCAACGGAGAAACCTTTGGACAGCAGCATTGTTAGTCTGGAGACAAGGAACTGTTAAGCCCACATAAATCTGCTAGTGCATCTAAGTTAAATCTGTACTCGATCCAACACTTTTAAGGCATTTACAGTAACAGTTTATTTCCTTTTTGGGATATAGGTTTTACATAAAAAAGGACCATTGTAAGGACCCCTGCCGCTGTTAAATGGTTTGTATTAACCCTCTAACTGCAACTTTTGCTGGTCAGCTTGTTCTGTTTAAAAGAAGTTGAAAAATTAGACAAAGCCTACGTTCACATTGGTCTGATTTGACATGTCAAATCGGTGCCAATTGCTGGCAACGGCACCTTCTGAATTGGCGCCATTGTGAGAGGTCTTTGAAAAAGCCCCTAAAGTCGGACTGAAATGCCGGCTTATAATCGTGCAAGTTCAGCTGAACTCGCACAATATCAAAACAGCCGCAGTGTAAACCTGGGCTTAGGCTCTATTCACCCCTAAGAGTTTTGTAGTTTGAAACTCCAAAACAACATCCAAAATCCCATGTATTTCATTGGTGATCACATATGAGCACTCATAGCTCTAATCTGCATGATTTACCTTTTTGAGGCAGTCTTTGAGGTTTATGGCCCCATAGACTTCTGTGGAAACACCTGAAACACTTACGCAAGGAAAAATTTAAGAACAAAGTTTAAGAAAAACAACTTGCATTTATTAGACTTTTTTCAGCAGAGCTAAAGAACAGCTATCCATCCTCCTAGGAGACTAGCAAAAACCTGAGTGGAAGAGCAATTAATACTGCAGCTAGCTTTCAATTTTTCTGTTTGTCAGAATTCACTCCTTCTGTAGGCAACAATTTATCCCACCTATTTTGAATTCCTGTGTCTCATTCA
The DNA here is from genome assembly GCF_965119305.1 of Pelophylax lessonae. Taxonomy (NCBI): domain Eukaryota; kingdom Metazoa; phylum Chordata; class Amphibia; order Anura; family Ranidae; genus Pelophylax; species Pelophylax lessonae. The sequence continues at coordinate 154,862,382 of NC_138771.1, forward strand.
AACACAAACTTAATTTCTCTTACGTCCTCTGACAGTTGCAGCCCGTTCAGTATGCCTTCACCATTGGGTAATGGCGCCCTCTGCAGGAATAAGCTAGGCAGTGAAAGGATTTAGCAAAAAACTTTACACCAAGACACACCTCTAGGGGGCTGTCCCTCAGGCATTACCCTGAACCATTCAGTACTGTTCTCCAGTTTCTTGCTGCCTAGCGTCAGGAGTAGATCGTCTGTGCACTCTTTCACAAAATTCTACAGAATTGATGTAATCGCATCCTCGGATGCGTCCTTTGGCCGCAACATTTTTAGCATGGCGGTTGTTTGAGGAGATGTGGTGTTCTGTCTCTTCTTGGGGAGAATTTTGTTCTGGGGTTGGCTCCTGTTGAGCTTCTGTTGCCATGTTGGACACGTTGCCTTTTTTCTTCCCATCCCAATGGAGAAGGCATACTGAACGGGCTGCGACTGTCAGAGGACGTAAGAGAAAATAGAGTTTTTGTAAGAACTTACCGTGAAACTCTTTTCTGAGTCCTCTGACAGTCGCAGCCCCCGCCCCTCTATTTTTGGGGTTGATTGTCTTCCTGTACTGCTTGCTACAAAACTGGAGAACAGTACTGAATGGTTCAGGGTAATGTCTGAGGGACAGCCCCCTAGAGGTGTGTCTTGGTGTAAAGTTTTTTGCTAAATCCTTTCACTGCCTAGCTTACTCCTGCAGAGGGCGCCATTGCGCAATGGTGAAAGCATACTGAACGGGCTGCGACTGTCAGAGGACTCAGAGAAAAGAGTTTTACGGTAAGTTCTTACAAAAACTCTATTTTTCCAGCTTGAAAATGCCCAACTTGGGAAGAGTAAACCATGCTTTTTTCAAGATGATGCTATTAATTACCCCATTTGCAAGATTTGTCCTAACGTCCTGTGACAGCAGGGCAATTAATATAGAATAAAATTATTTTTTACCAGGACTGGAAGATGCAGACTCTGACCGAGGCTCTAATCTTCCTCCGTTTCCTGCGGGGATAAACACTTTCGTTTTACATTCTGTGCCAACACTTCCTGTCTCAAAAGGAACTGAGGGAAAAGGGCTGGTAGAGGAGGGCAGGGAGCATACATCCTACTAAGTGCCCCTGGTTCTGACTGATGCAGAGCTAAACCCGGCAGCCAGCCATTTGTCTCTTGCAGTTCACTCGCTCTTTCACTCCGTCAGGACTGCCCACAGCTGTGGATTGTAATCGAAGAACAGTTCTGCCCTGACGCTCTAGTTAGAGTGGAAAGTAGTACATAGAGGGGATAAAAAGGGAAGGTGGGGGTTGGCTTGCCGAGGTTAGCAAACAGTGTTGTACAAAGGTGTGCAATCAGGGTTTTTGGGTTACAGAGGTGAGCAGAGAGGTGGTTTGGGGTAGAGAGGTGGGTTGTGCCAAGGTTATCAGATTTTGGGCTACAGAGATTAGCTGGGGGATTGGGATCCAAAGGTGTGCAGTGTGGGATTGGGATGCAGAGGGGGGGAACATGCAATGTGATTTTTGCAGTCTATTCATTTGAATGGGCTGCAAACAGAAAATGTAAATTAAGTGAAGCGCACCAGTATGCATGTACTAATTTTTCTGCGTTCCAAAGCAATCTGCGTTTTGGGTGCCATTAATGCATTGACACCCACATGCAGATCTCAAGGGCAGTGCAATCACCTGCGGTGCAGGAAACGCACATGGAGCACACCTCTCCCGCTCCACATTCTGGTATGAACCAACCCTAGTCCCCGATCCTTTTAATTTAAAATTGTGCCGCACTAAAAAGGCACAGTTTGTATGAGGATACGATTAAGAATTAATGACGCCCCTGTGCGTCTGCTAAAGAGCAGTGCGTTTGTCTGCTTGTCGGGAACACGTAAATTTGTTCTGACACGCAGAAATGTGAACCAAGCCTTATATAAATGAAAAAGTGCGCTGATAAATGTGAGTGTGCTGCTACCAAAGGTGTATAAATGAAATAGTGCGCTACTAAATTGCAATAAAATGAACAATGTCAATCATGCATACAAAATAGTGTACAAACAATTTAAAACAAATGAAAATGTGAATGAACAAAGTCTCTGGTTTCTCTTGCAAATCAATATGTTTTCCGTGAACAACTCCACCAGAAAAAAACTAAATAGATGAATGTGCAAATGAAGTCCAGTGTTCATGTAAATTCCAAAAATAATCACTGGTGGCCGTGAGAAAACCAAGTGCTGCTGCAAATCAACGAACGTGACATGAAAATCCCATCACCTGGTGAATTCACCGCTTACCAGCTTTAAGTAGATTTAGGGCAGATAGACAGAATATGATGGCGCGTTTCCTCCCTATTGGGCTTCCATGGAGATAGGAGGTGGAAGCCCAATAGGGAGGAAATGCGTCAGAGCGAAGGAGTCGCACCGTCAATCACAACAGCCGCGGCTTGCACTGCAGGCAGCCGCCGCTCTCCTGACAGAACTTGTATCTTCGTTTTTTCCTGTAAGTGCAATCTTTACATTTCTAATGTGATAAAAGGTAATGCACTATTAGTCTCTTCCTCATTTTCATGGTGCACCTTATGAGTGTCAGTCCGAGAGAAGAACCAGGAAACACCAGGAGTCCCTCATTTACGTATCCAGAGAGAGTCTACACTCATTACATGTTTGGAAACAGTGGGATCTGGTAAGCAGCTCCCCCAACCCACCCCCCCCCCCCAAGACCCCCCCCCCCCCCCCGGCACACACAAGGGTGGATTCCAACATAGCACTCCCTTTGGTTATCTACAGAGGTCCCTTTGGATTCATATTCTGTCTATCTGCCCTAAATCTACTTAAAGCTGGTAAGCGGTGAATTCACCAGGTGATGGGATTTTCACGTCACGTTCGTTGATTTGCAGCAGCACTTGGTTTTCTCACGGCCACCAGTGATTATTTTTGGAATTTACATGAACACTGGACTTTATTTGCACATTCATCTATTTAGTTTTTTTTCTGGTGGCGTTGTTCACGGAAAACACATTTTCTCTTACGTCCTCCGACAGTCGCCGCCTCTTCATATTCGTCACATATGGGTATTAGACTTTGCTCCGAAGGAGTAGCTAGGCAACAGAATATGTTAACATTAAAGCTTTTAACATATCCCACCCTCAAGGGGTGGTCCCCTCAGTCAATACCCTCCTACTTCCTGCAACCATATCTCAGTTTCAATGTCTAGCTTGTCAGGAGTGGCTGGCTCTCTCTGTGCTGGGGCTTTGTGCCCCAGACTCTTTCTTCTTTTTTGATTTTTTGTTTGAGTTTTCTCTCTACCTTTACTCAGCTGTTCTTTTTGTCAGCGTTAGTTCTTCGGGTGAAGAGGATCATGCGGGCTGGGTCTCGGGCTGATCCCCCTGGTCGCAGGTCGTGGGTCAGTGGCTTCCCAGCCTGCCATCGAGCGTTCAGCCAGGTAACGCTCCTGGCACCGTGAACGACCCATCCCTGTTCGGTGCAGGGATGATTGGTGAGGTGGCTACCTCACTGGACGCTGTGCGGTTTCTTAACCCCCATTCTGTGCGTCTTGTATGCGACTCTCCCTGCCTCATGTGCTGCGGCTTGTTCGCCTGTGCGGGTCCCCCACGCCATTGTGAGGTAAGTGTATCCATGTGGGGACCTGTCTGTCTGGGGGGGTGTCAGTCTGGGACTGTGTAACCTGCCTCTGTTCTCACTGTTTGTCTCCCTATCACTCGGCTGCATGCTGTGGGCTGCAAGGGGGGGGGGGAGCTGTGTGACACTGTGTGTGTCAGCCTTGTCAGTGTGAGAAGCTGTGTGCTGTGGGGCATGTTTTGTGGCATGTTTGGGCACTATACAGCGATCGCTGCGGCGATCTAACATGTTTTTTTTTTATACATGGATAACATGTGTGCATTACTGTACTGTGGAGCGGCGGTTTCGGCGCCAAACGGCGCCATTTTGCCTACACTCGCTCCGGCCGCATGTTCTACATGCATGGCGGCCATTTTCTTGTAGCCTCCCATAGGCTTTAATAGAGCGCCCTGGCCGCATCACTTCCTCTTCTCCAGGATACATCGATCGAGGCAGCAGCAGCGGCGAGGGTCTCCTCAGGTTATATCCTTCTTATCCATTGCCTGTGTCAGTTTTATTGTCCCTGTGGGGGTCTCATTGTGCTTGTGTGTAGTGCGGTGGGCTGCGCTCGCCGCGCTTGTTAAAGGGGCAGTTAACCCTTTATTATCCGGCATTTGTAATTGGGGCAATGGATTCTCAGGAGGGCAAATTTCCTACCGCCTTGGTGGAAAGCCAGGGGACCGCTGTTTCCCCCCCAGGGGGGGATTTAGCCACTATTGTGGCTGGCCTTGCTGCTCAGGTGCAGATGCTGGTGGCTGCTCAATCTACTAAGAGACCCAGAGTTTCTCTTTCCTCTGATTCTGAGGGTGAAGGTGATGGGGCTGTTATGGCGGGGCCTCCTTATCGGGGTCCCGCTCCTCCCTGGATCTAGTGGGGTCCGAGGTGGAGGCTGAAGTTGAAGGGGTTGATAATTCTCCCCCTGGCTCGCCTGAAGAGCTTGCAATCATGGATGAATTGATTGCTTCCATAAAACAAACGCTGCGTTTGCAGGATGAAGTGTGTCCCCCCGCTGCCTTGGCGGCTTATGGGACGCAGAGAAAACGCAGGACGCCGCAGGTTTTTCCTTGCAATGATGATTTTCAGCGCGCTGTTAAAGAACAATGGCGCAATCTACGCAAACCTTTTGCTGTACCAAGTAGGTTCGAGCTGCGTTATCCTTTCTCGCCTTCCACTGATGAAAGGTGGTGTGTGCCACCCCCGGTGGATCACGCAATTGCGGTTTTAAACAAATCCACTGCGATTCCTGCAGAGGATTCCCCTGTGTTCCGTGATGCCACGGATAGGAGATTGGAGTCTCTTGCCTGTCATACTTATTCTGTTACGGGTTCTATGCTTAAGGCTCTGTTTGCCTCTCTCATGGCGGCCCAGGCTGTCGCAAGTTGGACGCAGATGCTTAGGCGCGTCCTAGTGGCCGATTCGGCCTCGCCGGCGACCCTGGATATGGTGGATCAAATCCACCAGGGTGTCATGTATCTGTGTGATGCGGACTTGGACCTAGTCCCGTTGGCTGCACGTGTGCACAGCGTGGCGGTGTTGTCTCGCCGTCTGGTTTGGTTAAAATGTTGGTCGGTGGACCAATCTTCACGTAAGACCTTAGCCAATCTGCCTTATGATGGGTCTCGCCTTTTTGGGGAGTCCTTGGATGTGTTGATTAAGGGGATCACCGGAGGTAAGAGCACTCTCTTGCCCCATTTCCCCAAGGCTAAGGGGGCTTCTGGGAAGAAGCATGCTAATTTTCGGCCCCCTCAGGGGTCCTTTCGTGCCTTTCGGTTGCACTACAAGGGCAAACCGTTCAAAGGTCAAGGCTCTCAGAAGAAGCCCTGGTCTGGGAAACAGAAGTCCGGTCAATCCGGATCCGCAGCCCATAACAGTGCGGCCTGAAGGGGCGCCCTCACCCAGTTTTGGGGTGGGGGGACGCTTGCTCGGTTTTCTTCAACCCTGGTTGGCCCGCGTGCGGGACAGATGGGTTCAGGTGATCGTTCGATCTGGTTACAAGATGGAGTTTCTCTCTCAGCCGGAGAGCAGATTTTTTCCCTCAAATCTTCAACTGTCTCCGGAGCGTTTACGGGACCTGCACCTGGCGGTGCAGGACCTGAGGGCTCAGGGAGTGGTGGTTCCGGTGCCTCATCGGGACAGATTTCGGGGGTTTTATTCCAATCTGTTCACCGTGCCCAGAAAGGAGGGCAAGGTTCGTCCAATTCTGGACTTGAAGGCTCTGAACCGCTCTGTGCGGGTTCGCAAGTTCCGCATGGAATCCCTGCGGTCGGTGGTGGCTGCCCTGGTTCCGGGGGAATTCATGGCCTCCATCGATTTGAAGGATGCGTATCTTCACATCCCCATTTTCGAGGGTCACCAGAGGTACCTTCGATTCGCTATTGCGGAGGATCACTACCAGTTCGTGGCGTTGCCTTTTGGTCTCGCCTCGGCTCCGTGGGTCTTCACCAAGGTGCTTGCACCTGTTCTGGCATTATTGAGGGCCCAGGGCATTTCTGTCCTGGGGTATCTGGACGACATTCTGGTTCGGTCTGCGACCAGCCAGGGTCTGGAGAAGGACCTGTCTGTCACGATGCAAACTCTGCTGGAGTTTGGTTGGACGATAAATTTTCCAAAGTCGACACTGAGTCCGTCGGTTCGTCTTCCCTAAATGGGAATGATTCTGGACTCGGTGCAGGCGAAGGTCTTCCTGCCGGAAGACAAACTCAGAACTCTTCAGGAGGAAGTCAGGTCCCTCAGGGACGTTCCACACTCGTCTCTGCGGACGTGCATGAGATGTCTGGGATTGATGGTCTCGGCCTTCGAGGCGATTCCCTTCGCCCAGTTTCACACGCGGGGTCTCCAAGCGGAGATCCTGTCCATGTGGGACGGGCGACCTCAATCTCTGGATCATCAAATCTCGTTGAGTCATCGCACCAGAAGAGACCTTCTGTGGTGGCTCCAGTCCCCGATGGTGTCCGGGGGCAAGTCGTTTCGTCCTATCTCGTGGACGGTAATCACCACGGATGCCAGCCTGTCGGGCTGGGGTGGTGTTCTGGGCGTTCTGTCCGCCCAGGGGACTTGGTCGGAGGGGGAGTCCTCCCTTCCGATCAACATTCTGGAATTGCGTGCGATCAAACTGTCTTCATCGCTGGATGGACCGGCTGCAGGGCTGCCCGGTTCGGGTGCAGACGGACAATGCCACGGCGGTGGCCTACATCAACCACCAAGGGGGCACCAGGAGTGCCCGAGCGGCTCGAGAAGTGGCCGACATTCTGTCTTGGGCCGAGACTCATGTCCCGGCGATAACGGCGGTTCACATTCCGGGGGTGGAGAACTGGCAGGCGGACTATCTGAGTCGCCAGACCCTGGATCAGGGGGAATGGTCTCTCCACCCGGCTGTCTTCCAGATGTTGTGCGCGAAGTGGGGTCTTCCAGATGTGGACCTGTTCGCGTCTCGTCTCAACAACAAGGTGAGGAGGTTCGTGGCAAGGACGCGCGACCCTCGGGCAGACGCGTCGGACGCGTTAGTGGCCCCGTGGCATCAGTACAAGCTGATGTACGCGTTTCCACCGATTCAGTTGCTGTCCAGGTTCCTTCACAGGTTACACTCGGAATGCGGCACGGTGGTTCTTGTGGCACCGGACTGGCCTCGCCGGTCCTGGTACGCAGACCTCGTGAATCTGGCGGTCGAGACGATCTCCTGTCTCAGGGCCCGATATTCCATCCTGCTTTACAGTCGCTGGCTTTGACGGCCTGGCTGTTGAAACCGAGGTCCTGAAGGAGAAGGGTCTCTCCCCAGAGGTCGTTCATACCTTGATCAACGCGAGGAAGTCTTCCTCGGGGAAGGTTTATTACCGTACTTGGAAGGCCTATTTTGCCTGGTGTGAGTCCAGGGGGTTTTCACCCCGCACGTACTCGGTTTCCCGAGTGCTGTCCTTCCTTCAAACGGGTGTCGATCAGCGTTTGGCGCTGGCTACGATAAAGGGTCAGGTGTCTGTGCTGGCCGTTCTGTTTCAACGTCCCGTGGCTTCCAACTCCTTGGTTGGCACTTTTGTTCAGGGAGTGCGGCATCTGGTTCCTCCTAGGAGGGATCCTCTGCCCCCTTGGGACTTGAATCTCGTTCTATCTGTGTTACAACGTGCTCCTTTTGAACAGATCAGGGAGATCTCGTTGTCTATGTTGTCCAAAAAGGTCGCCTTTTTGGTTGCGATCACTTCGGCTCGCAGAGTGTCGGAGCTGGCAGCTTTGTCCTGCAAGTCTCCGTATCTGGTTGTTCATTTGGATAAGGTGGTCTTGCGACCTAATCCTTCTTTTCTTCCGAAGCGAGTTTCGGAATTCCATCTTAATGAAGATATTGTCTTGCCTTCGCTGTGCGCGAAGCCTAAACATCCAAAGGAGGTGAGACTTCATTCTTTGGATGTTGTTCGGGCGATAAGGGTTTACCTTAAATCGACTGAGTCTTTTCGAAAGACGGACTCCTTGTTTGTTCTTCCAGAGGGTCCTCGGAAGGGCATGGCGGCGTCGGCCTCTACCATCGCCAAATGGATCAGGCAGACCATTGAACAGGCCTATGCTTTGCAGGGGAAGGTTCCCCCTGTGCCTGTGAAGGCGCACTCTACTAGATCTCTGAGTACGTCTTGGGCCTGTCGTCATGGGGCTTCTGTAGCCCAGGTGTGTAAGGCGGCGACCTGGTCGACCGTGCACACTTTCACAAAATTCTACAAAGTAGATGTTCAGGCATCGGCGGATGCTTCCTTTGGCCGCAAGGTTCTTAGTGCGGCAATTCCCTAGGGTCCCTTGTTAGGGACCTCTGGCTGTTGGGATAAGTTTTTTATCCCCTGGTTATTTGTCTTTTCCTGGGTTGTTGCTCCTGTTGAGCAATTATTTTTCCTGTAGCCCAGCTGGTTTCCTTCCTTTGGTAAGGTTCCTTTCTTTGATGCGGAGACTGCGTTGCCTTTCGGCGCAGACGCGTTTCCCACCCCTCATGTTTGCACTGCTTTGGGACGTCCCCATATATGACGAATATGAAGAGGCGGCGACTGTCGGAGGACGTAAGAGAAAACAGAATTTTTGTAAAATCTTACCTGTAAAATTCCTTTCTCTGAGTCCTCCGACAGTCGCCGCCCCCGCCCCTCTTTTGGGGTTGGTTGTATACTCTACTGCTATTCCACTGAAACTGAGATATGGTTGCAGGAAGTAGGAGGGTATTGACTGAGGGGACCACCCCTGGAGGGTGGGATATGTTAAAAGCTTTAATGTTAACATATTCTGTTGCCTAGCTACTCCTTCGGAGCAAAGTCTAATACCCATATGTGACGAATATGAAGAGGCGGTGACTGTCGGAGGACTCAGAGAAAGGAATTTTACAGGTAAGATTTTACAAAAATTCCGTTGTATTGATTTGCAAGAGAAACCACAGACTTTGTTCACTCACATTTTCGTTTGTTTTAAATTGTTTCAAATTGTTTGTACACTATTTGGTATGCATGATTGACATTGTACATTTTATTGCAATTTAGTGAACCAAGCCTTAACTGGGGTGCCTCAAGACTGAAAATACTTTCAGGTTGCCCTGACTGGAAAAAGGTTAAACACAGTGTATCAACTCTGGGTGGCTTTAACCCTTTCATAATTAAAATATTTTGGTTTAGAATTGCTTAACCGAATATGTTAATAATGTTAATATGACTAAAGAAAAATAGAGGAAGAGGGATTAGAACACCGGTCAGTTTTTTTTTTTTTTTTTAATTACTCTACCCTCTATTTGTCATGTTTACTGTCATCACTGAGAGTGAATGTAAAAGACAATCCCAAATTTTGGTTTGTCACCAGAGCCAAATAGAGGAAAAATGTTCTGATGGGGACACTAGTTCTGACTACCCTGGTAACAACCATGAATTTCTTTCTGCAGGTACTGCCTGCGGTCATACCCTTCACACTCTTTTTGTGCATATACTGCCCAACATCATACCCTCTTTCTCTTCTGAACGTACCACCTACTGTCATACCTTCCACACCCCTCCCCTGCCCTACATGCACTGCCTACTTCTCACCTGCAAAAACTGTCATCCTTCACACACTGCCTACCATCATGCCCTTGGTTTTCTTCCTTGCCCATACTGCCTGCTAAGACACTTCCTTAGCATTTTTTTTTAATATCACCCATCTTGCCCATTCTGGAGCAGGCACACTTTTTTGCTAGTCATAATTCTTTATGCATACAAGTTCCATTGAGTATTTTTTCTTCTGTTACAGCATCTTTTTGGATTTTTCTCATGCTTTTGGTTTTGTTGGCAGGAAACTGAGGGCAACGTTGGATGAGTATACTACAAGAGTAGGGCAGCAAGCCATTGTCTTGTGCATTTCTCCTTCCAAACCCAATCCAGTCTTCAAAGTGTTTGGAGCGGCTCCATTGGAGAATGTTGTGAGTTACTTACCAATTTTACCAGTGTTATCTAATTGGGCATTATTTTTAAAAAGAAGTTGTATGATTTGTGGTTTGTTCTTTTTGAATTCACAGTTGTAACATTGACTTGCATTAAAAGAGCTTTTCTCCTGCTCCAAAAGATTTGTTTTGTGATTTGTAAGGTTAAAAATATGTGAACTGCCATTACCCTTAGTTTTTCAAAATTGCAGGCAGTGAGGCTGTCATCCTACTATTGTGTCATTGATTTTTAAGACCTTGCAGGCTACATGCTTACTCTAGGGTGATGAAGCTAGGATCAGGATTATTGCGTTAGTTTCTTTAACCACTTGCCTTCTGCCCAGGGCCGCTGATAGGGGGGGACCACCAGTCCTCCTGTAGGGGGCCTGGCACACAGGGGGGCCCAAACAGCACGGGAAAGTGGTGCGGTCGGGCGGAGGGGCAATTACAGAAGGAAGCCCAGTGTGGCTCTCTGCAGCAGCAGAAAGCAAGCCCCCCCTCCCCCCTCTTGACAGCTTTCACCTGCTGCGGGGAGAGACGTAGACACAGGGTATTGTTCCTGTAACTGCTTCTCCAACACCGATCCCCCCTCCCTGTTCTCCCTGCTTCTGATCCCCCCCCCCTCCAGTGTGCCCCCCTTTCACTGAACGCCCCTTCCCAGTGTGCCCCCCTTTCACCGATGCCCCCCTTTCGCTGTGCGCCCCCCCCCCCCCCCCAGTGCTGCAGCCTTCCCTGCCTGTAAAAAAAAAAAATTGTAAAATAATAATTAAACATTGTGATAAATAATTTTAAAAGATATGCAAAATAAAATAATTCATATTTCACTGTGCCACCCCCCCCCCCCCTCCTACAGTGCTGTGGGCTTCCCTGTCCTGTAAAAGAATAACAGATTTTAAAAATAAATAAATAAATACCTAAACATTGTAATAAAGAATTTTAAAAAAATTTAAAATACAATATTTGTAAACATTTTTAACATTTTAAAATATATATATATATATATATATATATATATATATATATATATATATATATATATATATATATATATATATATATATATATATATATATTTATTATTATTATTATTATTATTATTGTTTTTTTTTTTTTTTTTTTAAATTAAGAAAAACATGAGGGCTAATTCACATAGGTTCTCTGTTATGTTTGCGTCCACTAATAATAAATTTTAGTGTATTTTTTGTGAAAATATTGTCTTAAAAATATTCGGGGGGCCTGCTGGGTAGGCTGTACAGGACCTTGTGATTTCTAACAGCAGCCCTGTTCATCAGTAAGGCTGATCGGACCCCATAAACTTTGCGGCCAAGAAATTCTGCTTCCCTGTCCTGTAAAAAAATAACGGATCGTAAAAAAAAATAAAATTTAACGTAATAAAGAATTTTAAAAAATTGTAAAATAAAATAGTTGTAAACATATTTTTAACATTTTAAAATAAATATATAATTTTATAAAAAATGTAAAAAAATTAAAGAGGGCTGATTCACATAGGTTCTCTGTTATGTTTGTGTCCACTAATTATGATTTTAGTGTATTTTTAGTGAAAATATTGTCTTGACCCATTCGGGGGCTGGAGGGCCCTGCTAGGTAGGCTGTACGGGGCCCCGTGATTTCTAACAGCAGCCTTGCTTCTGCCCATTGTAGATAAACCACTCTTAGTGCCGGTTCACATTTGTGCGATCACAGAGATTGCATGTAATTCGGAGCGCACTGCTCCTAAAATTGTATGCGATGTCTGTGCGGTGCAAATTCAGCCGTACAGTTTGTATGGCTGAATTCGCACCGCAATCGCACTGAAACAGGCATTGGACCCTTTTTTTTTTTTGGTCCGCAGCAGAATCGGATTGCATGGTGGTTCACACTAGTGCGATCCGATTCTGTGCAAACTTTCAGATCGCACTGCGATATGTGATCTGATCTGGGGGTGTCGTTAACTTTGAATTGACACCCTCAGCGTATCGCATATGGCAGTGTGAACTGCCTGTTGTACGGATGCGATGCGAGAACGCGCTGTATATTCGCAGCATTCCCACATCGCATAAATGTGAACCGGCACTTAGGGGCTGCAGCCTATTTATAAACAAACACTCATCACTGTGTCCATTGGGAGGAAAACAAAACAGTGGTGATTAAATATGACCAAAAGCAGACTCAGTATAAAATTTATTCAAGTACACTTTTGGTTTACCGATTAATGTTAGTCAATTTATCACAATACTGAAAAATGGCCTGGACAGTAAGGGGTTAACATTGCTTGCTCCCAGGTATTTATGACAATAGGTCTTTGTTGCCTGTAACCTATTTTTTAACAGGCAAATTGAGACCGGGGACGAGAGAGGACAAGGTGGCACTTTATGCCAATGATGCCCTCCTGTTTCTTGGTGATGCACAGCTCTGATGCCGTTTATCTCACACTTTTGGAACATATTTGGATTTTTGTATTATTAGGGCAAGTCTATTTTATTGTCCATAGATCCTTTACTGGACCCCTTACTGAGGGAGCCTCCCCAATTTCATACAGGACAAACTTTTAAATGTCTTTGAGGGGTCATATCCACAGATGTGCAAGATTGTTACTCTTAAAATGGTTGTAAACTTTAGACATGAAACATAAAAAAGGCACATCCTTCTATACTGTGTACTTCTCTCTCCAAAGCACTAAGTGTCATTTCTCTCTGCTGCCTAGTTCCTCTACTGAAGAGAAAGCCGCTCCAGATGAGCACATTAGACAATCAATCTACAGCAGTGGTCCTCAACCATGGCCTACAGGGCCCACTAACAGGCCAGATTTGCAAGATAACTGAAATGCATCCCAGGTGATATCATTTGCTGCTCAGTGATTGCAGTACTCTAGTCTGCATCTCCCCAAGGTAATACTTAAAATCTGGCCTGTTAGTGGGCCCTGAGGACCGGAGTTGAGGACCACTGATCTACAGCATAGCCAGGGTTTAGGTGACAGTGCCGGCACAGCTCATCTGCCGGTACACAATCAAAAGAAACCTGGAATTTGCTGCAACACTTTACCTTCATGCAAAAGACATCACAGAGGGGTACAGTAAAAGCTTACGCGTTTCACTCTGTGCCTAGCGCTTACTCCTAACCCACCAAGGTGATTACGAGTAAGTGCTAGTTACAGCGGGAAATTTTAGTGTACCCCACATGTCTGATGTCTTTTGCATGAAGGATCAAAAAAAGGTGTTACAGCAAATTCCAGATTTCTTTTGATTGTGCGTGCTTCCTCTGTTATCAGCATGACTCAGTTCTGGCAGCAAGAATTAAAATGCTAATAAGGGAGGGAGCTGCAGCACAGCCTGTGATTATCTACAGCTGTGATTGTTTTCAGTGCTATGTAAAGGGGGTGTGTGTGTGTGTAAAGGGCGTGTGTCCCTTCCCTCCAATCAGGGCTCAGAGCTGACTGCTATGTGAAGACTTCAGATCCCCGCCCCTGCTCCTAGAACTAAAGAGAAATCCTGTCTTCTGTGTGTTTCCAGAACAATCTACAGAATAAATGACTGCAAATACACAGCTACAACCTATATAGGATGATTTGTTTCATTTCTGTGTATCGCCTAATGATTGTCACTTCACTGGGTACATATAAGGGTTTGCACTCTTTTTCATGATCCAGTTTGGAGAAAAAAGCACCACTGAATTAAATTATTCATACTGGTGTTAGCTAAAGATGCCAGAGGTTTAGCTATCCCCCACTCTAGGTCCTACTTCTTTGCCTCACAGCTCCAGCATTTACTGGGATGGGACAGGGAGGACTTATTAGATTGAATACCGGGTGTACTTAAAAATACCCCCTCTTGGCGCTCCTAGAAACTAGATGTCAAAGCGGTATGTCTCACAACTGTATGACAATTGTCTTGTTAAAGAGGAACTCTAAGCCCCCCCCCCCCCCTTCTTACCTGATGGTGGTATCTGAACATTTCAGATACTCACCCATCCAGTGGATCCATCATTAACCCACTGAGATTATCTCATGCCCGGCCATAGCTCCGTCCCGCACCATCATGTTCTATTTGACATCATTAAGAGGCCCCACCGACTCTTCCGGGTTCAGTGTGCGGGCCATTCGATGATTCACTGATAGGCTCGCCCCCTCCTCCTGTTCTTCAAATGAAAGCCTATGCCTCCTGGGATATGTGATGTACATATCCCATGAGGCACAGCGGGCAGTGTGTGCATCATTCGCCTAAGGCGAGTGACATGCATGGACAAGTGGGGCGGACTTTAAATAAAGTTTTTACAGAATTGTCCGATTCAGCCAGAGGAAGTTAGGAGGGGTGGAGAGGCAGGATCTTCCTTGGGAGGCTGAAGGTCCGCTTAAAGTCTGAGCAACTATGCACTGAATTTAACATACGCTGGAGGTTTTCAATGTTGAGACATGCTATCCAGACACAATTGCGCACTCCTACCATGCAGCTTCTGCAGTCCGCAATTGCCAACCTACTATCTAGTGACTCTAAAAGGGAAATTATTTACCAAATGTTTGCTATGCTCCACACCAAATTTCAAGGACAGAGTTCAAGCTGGAGAAAATTGGACCAGAGATTAAGTTCCTCAATTCGTATGACCAGTGGGAGGAAGCGCTGACCGCACTACCACTGGTTTCTCTGCCATTTTCTAATTGTAAGTGGAATTATATTAAAAAATGGATTGTAAAGTGAAAAAGCTTGAAAATCTTTTTTTTTTTTTTTTTTCTTCTTTTTCACAATTTTCTTTATTGCTTTCTTCATCTTGCAGCTATAATGTAGAATGGTATTACTTAACATTTCATCATCATTTCCTGCCTATTCTACCATCAGAGACACAGAATAATATATATTTTTAGCTGACAGCTGTGTTACCAGAGGTGCCTTTAAACCCTGGGGCAGCCATGTAGCTAAGCGCTGGGAAGAAGAGAGCTGCTCTCATCTCTGTTTACCACCTCTGTATTCCCTTAGGTACGCAAGTATAAGAGTATGATCCTGGAGGACCTGGAAACTGCATTAGCGGAGCATGCGCCTGTGCAACAAGACATCAACTCTGACCTGCCCCCCCTGACTATAGATGGCATTCCAGTATCTGTGGATAAGATGACACAGGTGAGGAGGCTGCTGCTGGTATATTATAATCTTCAAATATTCATTCCATGTGTTTTTAAATCTGTACAGTGGGGAAATGCACTCCTCTACGACAACTGAAAGAATGATTGATTGAATTTATCCTCTGCCCATAACAGCTCTGTCATGTCAAAACACTTGGCCATTCTTATCAGCATACCATTCCCTCCTGTAGTGCTTAACACACATGAATATGTAAATTAAAATAAAATGTCATTGTTTGAAAGTAATTGAAGGTGCCATTATCAGAATAGTAATTCAGCAGCTGTAAGATGATTCTGGTGAGTTGTGTTTTTCTTAAAGCATCATGTAAAAGCATGCCGTTTTGTCAAGCCACATAAAAAGTAGTGGGTTTTTCATTGTTGCAGCCAATAGCTGATTTATAGCCAGATTAAATGCTCTTGCTAAGTTCTGGCTTAGGGCAGTGATGGCAAAATCTTGGCACCCCAGATGTTTTGGAACTACATTTCCCATGATGCTCATGCACGCTACGGTTCCAAAACATCTGGGGTGCCAAGGTTCGCCATCACTGGCTTAGGGTAACTATTAGGTAGTTTTACTTCAGCTTCACTGAAGGTAGTAGAATGGGTAAAAAAAAGGAATTTAGTGTAAAAGATAGTTATTGCCATGTGACAGGAATATATTACTTTCTCTGTTTCTAAGGTAATGCCTGTTTATGGGGGATTTCTTCTTATTTAAGACCTTGTTTGTGTAAAATCTACTTTTTCTATTATTTATGTAACCTGTCCTTAAAGTTGAACCCCTGTCGGGAAATTAAGTCCTGCTAGATGACTTTTGCAGTAAAAACTATGTAAAACATTAAAAATAACTGCCTATACCAGTGGTTCTTATTTATATAACAAGTCACGCTAATTAATAAATGATAGAAAAATGAAGTCCATAAAAGTCCATATATTAAAGGATCACAATATTCTGATCGGGCTCCCTATGGATATGTGCTTACCAGAAATGGTAAAATAATGTGCAGGTTCTCTATATATGTCTTGTCCCCTTGATAGCAGACTGGAACCAATAAACTCGTGTTGATTCAGTGGTCGTTGAATCATAAAATAAATACAAAAACGCAATAGCGTAAAACCCAACACAAATGATAATAGGTGACTTAAACACCAATAGGTGATTGATGTAAATTCAAAATTGAGGTTGTGTAGAAAAACCACCACCAATGTGAATGCTCAAAGGCAAACAATTGAAAAGAAAAAAGAGAAAGGAATCTCTTACAGTGGGACACCTATAGGTACCCCTTACCAGAATGAATGAAAACAAGTGCATAAAAAATATGTGCTATCCTTCACCAGCTGGAATCGCCTCTTACCAAGCGAAGGAAATTAAACGCCAAAGTAAATAAAAGTGGTCCTAAATGAAACTCTATCTTCTGTGTATAAACCTCCACCGGTTGAACTCGCCTCTTACCAGAAAAATATATAATTGGGCCAAAATGCAGCAGAACATTCATATGTGTCACCTAAATTCAGTGCCAGCCTTCACCAGTAGCATTTGCCTCTTACCCAATGGGAATAATCAAATCGCCTGTAGAGATATCAGACCTCATAGAAAGAACCTGATGCAAAATCCGACCCGAAATGACTCCAAGGAAAGCCAGGGTAATCGCCACCATAAAAAAGAAACAGCTTCCATAGTGTAAAACCGTTATATTTTATTAAAAATAAAGAGTAACACTCACAGTATAGCAGGAAGTACAGAGCATATGTAGTTATAGCCGCCGGCCGGACGGCTCCGCTCGTCCGCACTTCCAGGTCGCAATCAGATGAGGTCAGTACGCCGTGTCCTTACAACGTTTTGTCACAGATGACGTTTTCAAAAGGTCTTGAAAACGTCATCTGTGACGAAACGTCGTAAGGACACAGCGTACTGACGTCATCTGATTGCAGGGTGAGGTGAGGTCCCGTCCCCCATATAGATCTTCCCCCTTACAGCAGGCCAGGGTGAGGTGAGGTCCCGTCCCCCATATAGATCCCCCCTTACAGCAGGCCAGGGTGAGGTGACATGAGACATAATGACATGAGAGTGGCACTTGCCAGGATAAAGCCAGGCATTTCTGAACTGGTCTCTGAAAGACAACAGCAGAAGTCACACTAATTTGCAGTAAATATTCATTATTCTGTTTTTGTTTTTGTGTGAAAATCATGTTTTAATGGTTTTGTTCTTTGTTCTTAATGGTTGTGTTCATTTTGTGCACCTATGTATAAATATATACCTATGTTTTGAATTTGAAAAAATCATATTTTATTTTTCCAATTAAGGAGGGTTCGGTGAATGCGCATATGAAACTGGTGGGGTTCAGTACCTCCAACAAGGTTAAGAACCACTGGCCTATACGATTTAAAATCTAGTAATACATTGTCTTACCCTGCTCTGCGCATGCTCGGTTGCTCTTTTTAGACAATGTGCTGAATTTTTAGTGGCCGATCTGTTGACACTCAAAAGATTTACTGCTTTTCAGGAACTCTGGGTTTTAGCAAAATGCCAGCCTCCAGCAAGAAGAAACCGTAACCATGCTGAAGGCAATTTACAGCACCCACTAATTTTGGTAGCATTATTGTTAATTGTTGCTTGCGAAAGAACATTATTTTTATCAAGTTGTTAAGGGTAAAGTTCCGCTTTAACAGCTTTAGTTCCTGAGCCCTTTTTGTGATTGTATTTCCTAATAACAGAAAAATAATGAACCAGAGGGCAAACCTGCAGTTTGGATTCTGTATTACCAGCGTGATGGATTCTACCGTTGACTTCTGAATTGAGATTAGCAATATTACATTTTGATGTCTTCAGTCCAGCCTGGATTAAATAAACCATGAATGAGTTCAAGTAGAGTGTAATTTCCTTTGGGATTACTCAGCAATTTTAGAGCTGCCAGTAACCTTTCATCAGTGAGATTCATTAAAAGTGAAGTTAAGCTCAGGTGTGCAGTTCGCTATTCTGGCTGTAGGTGACACAACCTTAATTGCTCTATTTTCTGTCCTTGTCTTAAGGGAGACGAAGCTGTCAGGGTGTCATGAGCTTGTAAATCCAATGTGTTTGTACGCCTAAAACATTAGATCTTTCACATTATTAACCCCTGGAATGTTTTTCTTATGTAAATGGTATGCTTGGGCTATATGGTTTTTAAAGACTGAAAGCACTGACTATATCAGACTTTTACCTGCTTTCAAAATCATATAGACAAAGACTGGTGGGCTTAAAATATCTTCTTGGGTATTAGTGCATGCAGGAGGAATTGCAGAATGTCATAACTTGGAAGTAGAGATTTGTATAGTGTGTGATGCCTGGAAAGTACGAAAATTTTGGGTATTTTGTGGGTCTGCTTTTTCTTAGGTAGATGGGAAATTGACAATCTCAGACAAAGTTGACTATTAATGCAATATCTGTATGCCTGTCCCTCGAAGTGCATTTTAGTTTGGGATTTTAAACTGGTAAAAACAGGAGTGTGATATTAACACCACATGCTTATTCCATTGTCTTTCATATCAGCAATAACTGATCAGATGTGACCCTGACTATATCCAGTCTGCTTTCTCTGATGGCACATTAGCCATTTTCCCTCTTTTTCTTAAAGAGCAGCAGTTTGAGTGTAGAGAAGGTTGTGTTCTGTAAAGTGTTTGTATGTAGAATAATTTGTGTTTGTGTGCTACATATTTCCCTACTTACTGATATGTGAATCATCCATCCTATTAATTAGAGAGTTTCTTACAGGTGAACAGGCTTTAGTATGACTGCTTCTGCTGCTGATCATGTCTCCAGGGGTTGTAGTTAACAAGACTGTGAACTACTGAGGCCTGGTAATTGCTACTTCACAATCTTAGTGTGGTGGTATCAATAAGGGTAATCTCTAATTATTGGCTAGGTAATAAGTGGGAGGATATTATATGTACGTGATGTGTACAATCTCTAAAAGCGCATACAATATGAACAGAAAAATAGATTTATGTGTGGGTTCTGGGTGCAACATGACTAACAAAAACGATTGGTGTATATAAGTTAAGGCCCAACTTCAGGATCCACCTTCCTGGCAGCCCCTCTCCCCCTTCTGTGCGTTTTTTTTATTAAATCGATAACCTTTTCGCAAGTCATTTTCCTAGACGGCCCTATGAGAGAGTGGCTCCTCCCACCTAGCACAGGAAACAGAAATCCACATTAATATAAAAAGACAGGCACTATGCATTGTCTCTCAGTTATTGTGTTTTCTCCGGCCAGACAGGATCACAGATTTGTTTTCTTATCATCTTTCAGGCCTTTGTGTTAGATGACAGGGGCCTCCCGGGCTAATATCAGTTTCCCCTGGGGCAGTATTCCTGGGTAGATGGAAGGATTAGCTTGGGCTCCCCTGTGTTTTTTGGTAGGTCCTGAGGGCAGCCATTGTAGGAGGCTAACCCTCTCCCCTGTGGATTTAGTGCAGTGCACTTGCCTGTAGCTTCCCCCTATGTGTTACTGTGAAGCCAGGGATGGCTTCCTGGTGGTTTGTAGGCTGGGGGCGAAGTGCTGATGTCACTTCTGGTACAGGCTAGTAATGTACTCGTAGCGGAAGTGATGCGGCGTGGAACGCACGGTGGCCATATTGGATGGGGCAGAAGCTGGAATGGAGTCCAGGTTGTCCCAGCAGGATGGAGGGGGAATGCATGCTGTCCACACATGCCAGGCCTGGATCCACTGGAAGACATGGGCTGAGCTGGGTGTTACTGGCTTATTTAAAGGACCCTGCGCTGATCTCCACTTCCTGCATGTGCATTATGGAGGTGGCTGCTGCAGAGGAAGAGGATCGGGGGACGCAGGAGGATCCAAGCCCTAAGGTAGGAAAGTAATGACACTGCATCATTCCGCTCGGTGGCACGGAGTGGGGTGTTTTAGTAACTTGTTTTTTGGAGAGGTCAGGGAGTCACACGGGTGTCCTTTTCTCCTTCCTTTTTTCTTTTGTTCTTCCTTACACCTGGCAGCTCTCTGAATCAGCTCCTTTTTTATCGTTTGTGCCTCCCCAGGGGAAGAGCCACGAAGCTAAGAATGGAGCATTGCCTGCTGAGGTCCCTAAAAAGATATGTGCCTCGTGTAAACACAAGTCGTCCTCATAGAAAAAAGCGTTATGCCAGGAATGCATAGACCCCTTAGCCAGGAAAGAAAGTATCTCTATGTTCAAGAAGTTTCTAAATACCATGAAGACTGAAATGATTAAAATGTTTGAATACTTCTGAAATACACCTCTAGATTCAGGACCCCTGGCTACTGCTACACCTAGAACTTCCGGTTCTAGCTCAGCAACTCCCATTCCCACCCCTGCGGCTGCAGAGGGGGATCCAGGTGCTGGTGGAGATGGGAGAAGGATCAAGCGGGGAATCTAGTCCTGAGGAGGAGGAAATCGAGGAAGAGAAAAGTAGTAGAGTTCAGAAGATCCTTTTTCCTTCTGATAAGACAGAGGAGCTCCTAAAATTAATTTACGTTACTTTAGTGCTGGAAGAGGAGAAGAAAGAGGCTCTATCTATCCATTACAAACTTTATGCGGGGTTACATACAAAAGAGACTTGATCTTTCCTAGTACATGCAGCATTGAAGGACACAATCCTGCAGGAATGGAAAGAGTCAGAGAAGAGGGTTTTTCTCCCTAAAAGCCTCAAAAGAAGGTTTCCCTTTTTAAAGAGGAAGACTCATCACTAAGGAAAAAATGTCTAAGACTGGATGCAGCTTTGTCCAGGGTTGCAAAGCATTAATCATTTCGGACAATATTGCCGCGGTTTCCTATATCAACAAACAAGGAGGCGCGCATTCAGCAATCCTCAGGAAACTAGCTGGGATAATATTTTGCTGGGCAGATTTTCTAAACGGAGAACAGATCTCCCATAATGAAGTCTGGATCAAGAAGTGTTCCTTTTTGCTTCCTCAAAAAATGCAAAAGTAAGGAAATTCTTCTGGATACACAATGATTCTAGCACTTTAGGGTTTGATGCGTTCACCCACCCCTGGTCAGGGAAGCTCTTATACGCATTTCCTGTCTTCAGGCTCATTCCGAAAGTCTTACAGAAGATCCAAACTACAGAAGCAAAGGTCATAGCCCAGTTTTGGCCGAAGAGAACCTGGTGTCCTGCTCTTCAGAACCTCTCTATCTCAAACCCTTGGAAGCTTCCAGTAAGGGAGGACTTACTGGTTCAAGGAAGATTGGGCCACCAACATGTGGGCCATCTTTCTCTGACAGCTTGGCTACTGGGAGAGCTGTTAAAAAGCAAAGGTCTCTCAGAGAAAGTAATCTGCACCATATTGTAAAGTAGAAAAAGTCCGCAAATGTAATTTACTACAAAATTTGGAAAAAGTTCTGCGGCTGGAGGAGGAAAAAGGCAGGATTTTCGGGTCTATTATTCCAGCCGTACTGGATTTTTTACAGGATGGTACAGATGAAGTTCTTCCACCCAACACCCTAAAATTGCAAGTGGTGGCATTATCCATTTTCCTAGACCTAAGATTAGCATATCATACTCTACTTAAGAGGTTCAGTTCATCAAGTCCGTTTCAAGAAAGAGGAGAACTCCAGAAGATGAGGTTCCCCCTTGGGACTTATAGGCAGTACTGCGCAGTTTGAGCCCCTCAAAGCTTTTTTAAAACTCCTAAGTTACAAAACCATACCCCTAGTGGCCTTGGTGTCTGCCAGGAGAGTGAGTGAATTGCAAGCTTTATCAGTAGCGGAAACTTACTGTTCCATTTTTCCAGATAAGGTAATTTTGTCCCTGGACCCGGGGTTCCTCCCTAAGTTATCCACTGATTTCCATAGGTCACAGGACATGGTAATTCCATATTTTTGCGGACAAGAAAGCAATTTAAAAAGACTATTTTCACAAATTAGATGACATGAAATGCCTGTTATGCTACATTGAAAGAACCAAAGAATGGAGAAAGTTACCCAATCTGTGTTTGCTGTATTAAGGTCCCAGGAAAGGACTAGGTGCCTCAAAAACCACTATCACAAGATGGATGAAATCCGCTATTGAGGAAGCCTATTCCATAGCAGGACTGCCAGCTCCACCTAAGCTTAAAGCACATTCCACTAGAGCCTTTGCCACCTCATAGGCAGAGAAAGCAGGGGCTACCCCAATCCAGATCTGCAAAGCAGCCACCTGGTCAAGTTTCCAGACTTTGGTAAGACACTGCCGTCTGGACCTTCTGTCATCAATAGACCAAGCTTTTGGGAGAAAAGAGCTTTAGGCACTAGTCCCTCCCTAACAGGTATTTCTATGATGTCGCATAGGGCTGTCCTGGAAGATGACTTAGGAAAACTAAGTTATTACCTGTTAACTTGATTTCCAGGAATCTTCCAGGGCGGGACTGTTCCCACCCTATGTTTTTGTAATAGTTATTAGGGGGGGTGTACATGTTAGGCCTTTTTTTATTTTATTACTGAGCGACCATGCGTAGTGCCTTTCTTTTTCTACTAATGTGGATTTGTGTTTCATGTGCTAGGTGGGAGAAGCCACTCTCTCACATAAAGCTGTCCTGGAAGATTCCTGGAATTCAAGTTAACGGGTAATAACTTAATTTTTCAGATGACTTTGGGACGGTCCTATGACACATATGGTCACCACCTTCCCCTCCAGCACTAGGCACCCTTTGTATCCTTACTCTGTAAGTGCTTGGTCCATGGTAATGCTCCTTGGAGGTGCGTCCATGACACCCTGTACTCACAGTATGTCCTCAGTCTTCCAATTTAAATGATGTGTATCATTCAACTCAAGAGACTGTAGACATCTTGTGGTAAAAAGGGAATTACTGTGGGGGAGAGCATTAGAAGGCGAGTATTGTAGACTGACCTGCAAGTTGCAGGTTTGGACCTTTTTTTAAAAAAAAACAAAAAAAAACTGGAGTTTAGCTTTAAAGTTGTAAACCTTTAAAATGATCAAAAAACACTCCTCACTTCTGACAGGCCATGCTGACAGCACAGAATCCTGAATAATTCCCCCACCCCCTCCAGCATAGGTGGTTAACAGCCTCAGCTGTGCATATTTCCCTGTGAGATTGTGTAGCGTGGGGGGTGTTTCAGAATTAACTTCGCTCCCTGCTCTATACTGTGCAGTGCACAACATTAGTTCCCTATCCCTGCCCTCTGGAGGTTAGAAATTCTGTGTAAAATGTGTGCTTTAGGAGGCTGTAGAGGAGAAAGGATGCAGATAGATGGGTACATCTATCTCTGTTATGCACTTGCCTAAAATTAAGTAATTGTTGATTTCATGCTCCCACTGCATATTCAGTCTTTCTGGCAGGCAGGCACCAGCAGGAACGGGAAATCATTTGATGGCCTCTAGTAAATGCTTACTCACCACCCCTCCTGTTCAGGTGTGATAGGGAGGCCGCATCGGCCCCTTGAATCATGGGGAGCCAGAATCTGGTCTAGGGTTGCAACGAACGATTATTTTCATAATCGATTAGTTGGCCGATTATTTTTTCAATTAATTGGATAAGAACCTTAAGTGTGGTGTATAATTTAGTTAAAATGTAAAGTTTAAAAAAAAAAAAAAAACAATTAAATATCTATTTGCAGTGG
Organism: Pelophylax lessonae; assembly: GCF_965119305.1. Classification (NCBI taxonomy): domain Eukaryota; kingdom Metazoa; phylum Chordata; class Amphibia; order Anura; family Ranidae; genus Pelophylax; species Pelophylax lessonae. The sequence goes on from NC_138771.1 coordinate 154,886,059, forward strand.
TAAATATAAAAATAACCAACTATATAGTTGGGGAGCAAAATCTCTAATCCATGCTGAAAATAACAGAAGCGATATACTATATATACTGTTCAAGGTTGAATCTGGTAAATATCAGACTCGGAGATCAAATTTTTTAGACTGCCGATTTTCAGACAGGACTCTGAAATATAATGACAGACTCCCTTGTCATAGGCAGGTGGCTTGACAAAAGCTCCCTACCTGCTTTTACTTATGCTGGCCATACAAAAACAATGTCTTCCTTCAAAAAAAATGTAATTTTAAGATCAAATTGGCATTCGTTTTCCACCACAGTAATTGGAAAATTCGAAGGAGCAGAAAAGAAAACTTCTTGGTCAAAGGAATTTTCAGTGTATGATTTTTCGTTCAGAAATTACATTAATTTCAAAACTGTATGTTAAAAGCAAGTGCCATTTTCAAACAATCTTTCATTCAGCAAATGTACAAAAACTTTTCATATGAATATTCTCATCTGAAAATCGATAAGTTTATGGCCAGCCTAAGGCTCAGTTTACAACGATGCAGTTTGCTTTTGATCCGTTTCTGCAGTGCTTTTTGTTTTGTGTTTTTGCTCACGTGATTTTGCTGTGATTTGCGTTTTTGCATTTTTTATGCTTTTTTTTTTTTTGGCCAATTTGCAGATTAAAAAAAACAAATGGCTGCAAAAACACACTAAATGCTCTTCTGCAGCATCCCAATTGAAGTCTATTGAACCAAAAAAAAGGCAACGTTTTGCGTTGATAAAAGTCCTTCACATTTCCAAATCAAAGCGGCTGAAAAAAGCATAGATGTGAACGTGCCTCATAAGGAAACCATGTTAAATAAACCGTAGTACATTTCTGAAAAATAGGTGTGAACCAGGCCTAGGATGTTATGTAGCAGCTGCATGTGTTTTTTTTTTTTTTTTTTTTAGTATCACCTGTCATGGGATTAAAAAAAACTAAAAATAGCCCTTTATAGTACAAAAAGAGCAGATAATTGCTACTATAAGAGGTTCACTTATACTGTGAGACAGTGAAAAGTAAAATATTTCATATTTAAAAACCAATACAGCCCAGAAGTAGGACATATGGGCATTTTAACTAGGAGTCAGACATGAAGACCTTCTTTTTTTTTTTTTTTTTTTTTCCCCATGGATATGATCATTTTAAATATAATGCACAATAGTGGTAAAAGTTCCTGCCCAGGGCTAATGTCCCATGAGGCATTGCTCCTCGCACATTCACAAGTTCTCAGGCACTTACTGACATGTATGAATGGAGTACTGAGCTGTATGTGTGCTGCACTGTGTCTTCTGACATGTATGGATGGTGTACTGAGCTGTATGTGTGCTGCACTGTGTCTTCTGACATGTATGGATGGTGTACTGAGCTGTATGTGTGCTGCACTGTGTCTTCTGACATGTATGGATGGTGTACTGAGCTGTATGTGTGCTGCGCTGTGTCTTCTGACATGTATGGATGGTGTACTGAGCTGTATGTGTGCTGCGCTGTGTCTTCTGACATGTATGGATGGTGTACTGAGCTGTATGTGTGCTGCACTGTGTCTTCTGACATGTATGGACGGTGTACTGAGCTGTATGTGTGCTGCACTGTGTCTTCTGACATGTATGGACGGTGTACTGAGCTGTATGTGTGCTGCACTGTGTCTTCTGACATGTATGGACGGTGTACTTGGCTGTATTTCATATGTACAGTAAACAAATAATGCATACTGTATGCAGGCCAACTAATCGGCTGACCAACTAATCGATTATGAAAATGGTTGAGAACTATTTCCATAATCGATTAATCGATTCGTTGTTTTGGCCCTAATCTGGTCTGAATAAGGTGTCCAGGTTTCAGGTGGACTGAAACCAGGACACATGATTCAAAACCTGGACTGCCCAGTTGAATACTGGACAGGTGGCAATCCTGAGTTCCCATGGTTCTGTTCCTATTATTCGGCAGTTATGACCTTGTGCACAAAATATTGAGTATAATGACTGCCATGTGAAAGCTACACATACTAAGAATCCACATAGTTGTCGACAGTTATTGGGGGGGATTTACTAAAACTGGTGCACACAGAATCTGGTGCAGCTGTGCATAGTAACCAATCCGCTTCTAGGTTTTAGGTTTTATTGTCAAAACTGAACAAGCCGAATTTAGAATCGGATTAGTTACTATGCATAGCTGTAACCGTTTTTGTATGCATCGGTTTTGGTATCCACCCCCACTGTGTGTTAAATCCATGCTTGGGATTATAAATCTATCAGCATGTAAAATGTAGGGTATTCTCTTTTATATTGCAGCGTTGTGCTTCCTAAAGGCAGCTCTGGCATTCCAATTTTAGGAAACTTGAAATGTAATTTCTGTAGAGGCTGGGTCAGAGAGATGCTCATTCAATTCCGTACTAATTTTGATATTTAGCAACTGATCTTTTAGGGTTTTTAGCCATGATGGTGAGCATTGACTTGCAACTACTATCCTCTTCACGAGTGCGGTTTTCCTGCATGTTTCTTGCATGCAGACATTATTTTGAAATTGTGTTCCCCTAAAAATCAACATTTCATTTTGAAAACTTGAATATTAAACTACTGAGTGATATGCTCTTTTTATAAACCACACAGTGTTATAGTGCATAAAAATTACAATGTTAATATACTGTATTATATAGTATGTAATCATGTTAATTTAGTTTAAAAAAATATTTTGTTGTGGTATTTCTGTTATTGCCTATTGTATGTAGATTATACTTTGAGTATATACTGTGTGTTTATGTTCTTCAGTATGTGGTAATTGTGGTATATACTGTATATACCTTCCTCTGCCGCTGGCCGTTTTTTGCAGTTTGTAATTTGGACCACTGTGTGGAAATTCCACAACCTTTATATATAAGAGAAGACGATAACAAAATAAAAATATAAAATGTGTACATATGCTATGTACCAGATGATGCTGTTGTGCAATCTTTCCACAGTCTTGCATTTCCTCAGTTACCTTAGGGAGCAAGATTACACCAGCCAGAACCAGGGAATAATGTGCATCTGGCAGGCTTGTATATAACATGGAATGGTAATAGTGCCCTTAAATAAGACTAGGTTTGTATACTTTGTTTTCATAGCCCCTTTGCTGTTTCATAGTGGTTTTAAAATACCTTGTATAAAAGACTACAAAATGATTAATATTTGTGTGTAGTAACTTGATATGTCTGCTGAAAAATAAGAGTGCATCTAAGTTTTATAGCCAACCTGCTGATTGACTTATTGGTGGTAAGCTGGAGAGGTGTTCAGGCCAGCAAACCAAGTTCTGTTTTAGGAGGCAGGGTAGAGAGGCATAATATTTGCAAGCACAGGGCTTGAAATCTTCAGACATGATATGTGTGATAAGACATTTCAGCGCTTAACGTGACAAGTCCCTAGTGAGGTGTTTAATAAACCAGTGATAAATTGAAAAACCAAGAACATCTAATTTCTTCTCTTTCCTGTGAATTCTTGGTGATAAGTACACACAAAGTATGTACCTGTTTAATAGGGAAAGGCACAAAGGTGCCCCCTAGATTTATCAACGTCAGACTTGGTGATAAAAGCTGTTTTTGGTGAAACACCCGGGCAAACCAGGCATGACTTGTGCTTGTGCTGTAAGACATCCACTAGGGTGCTTTTGCAGCATGTACCTCATTGTTTCTCCTCCCTTGACCCCCCCAGGAGAGAATTCATTATGGCCTATAGAAAATCAGCCAGACCCATCAGTTCTAGTGTTTCCTCCAGCCTAAGTGTAGACCAAGGCATAGAAACTGAGAAGGTACTTCTCTCATGTGCTGTCCTGGGGTGTACTTGTCTAATTCTTTTGTCTTTTTAAGTATCTTTGTCAAGCCACCCCAGCATCCCCTCTGACAGATGGAGGAAGCTCCAGGGATCCACTCACTCTTCAGTGCCCAGGGAGGGCCAGTACTGTCTGGTGTCTTGCTTCCCTGAGGAAGGTGGGGGGTTGTTTCTCCCTCCCTGGTTGGCGCTGTGTGAGGCAGTTTACAGTTTTCAGGCTCAGAGGACAGCTGTTGTTCAGGTGGAAGCAGAACTTCCAGTGGGCATAACCGTTTGAACGCAGAGGGGCGGATCAGGCATCAGTGCATGGAATATGTGACCCCACACGGCAGCATGAATAAGCCAGATTCCTTTATTGGGGCTCACTTTATGCTGGGACTTTAGCAGCATGAGTGACCTGAAGTCTGCAGCAAAAGTGGTGGCAGGTGCTTCTGGCACCAGCTATCTCCAGTTAAGGCTAAGGCTGCACCAAATTTTACTTAGCATATTCCATTATCATTTTTAAAATTTATTGAAAAGTCACAAATTAATCATTCAATTCTATGCACTGCAGTGTGTTGCAGCACATTCTGGTGGCACGCAGTGAGTTGCATTTGCTGCAACAGAGTGCAGCAATATGGTGTGGGGTGAACAGGATGCTCAAACAACTATTGTATTCATTGTGCCTTGCTTTGAGCCTTCGTTTATCTATGCAGATCAGAGTAACGCAAAGGACATGATGTGAACCATAGAGCACAATTGTGCAAAAAAAGAAAAAGTTGCCTTGTAAGCATTACGATATTAATACTGTTGTCTAGGGGGCATTCTATAATATGGGGATATCTATGTGGTTTTATTGTTAGTGCACGTATGTGAGACCAATAGCCTATGACAGTTTCTATCAGGATCGTATCTTTACTACCATGAATGCCTGTGTGCATTCCTACCCCTGTGTGCATTCCTACCCCTTTCTTCTTTCCAGGCTTTTCTCCTCACCATGTGGTGATATTTTATGGCTGCTTATAGAGAAATTTACTGTGATAATTCAGCCACTTAAACAGGCTTAAACTTAAAAAAAAAAGACATGCAGCAAAAATGCATGTAGACAGGAGTGGCTGCAGTAGATCAGCAGCACTAGGATGCAACAAAGGTTAAAACATTTTCAAAAGTATTTTATTTTTAAAAAGGGCAGTAATGCTTATACTGAGTTTTAACAAACCGAAATGTACAGTATTCAGTTAGGCTATTAAGCTAATTTTATAGAGAAATCATGTTCCACCAGGATAAGCATCCTTTCTAATCTCTTATCCTTCCATCCTTTTTTGCTTCTAGGCCCAGTTACGTGCCTTCATTCCAGAGATGCTGAAGTATTCCACGGGTCGAGGTAAACCAGGCTGGGGCAAAGAAAGCTGTAAACCTGTCTGGTGGCCTGATGACATACCTTGGGCTAATGTCCGTAGTGATGTCCGAACAGAAGAACAAAAACAGAGGGTAAAATATTTACCTAAAATAGAACTATACTGTACCAAGAAGGCGATTTTTATTAAATGACACAGTACAACTTTGTGCTTCATGCTCACGCTCTTTTTCTACAGTTGGCTCCCCTACCCAACCATCCATCCACCCCCCCCCTTTTTTTTTTTTTTTTATCTAATTTTTACCCCTTAGAGCCGGCGCCCAAAGCTGAGAGGCGGGGCTTATGGTCATGTGACCACCACGATTTTCTGTCACTGCGGGCAAATGATCGAAAAGCTCCCAGTCGCAAGCAGCGAACGGGAGCTTTTCCGTTAGCAGCCCGTAATTGTCCTGGGAATGTGCAGGGCGTGCACTTTTGGCACAGCTCTATCGGTGCTATTGAATGAAAATATGCGTCCTCTCAGCGTCAGGGCCCGACCGCCGAGAGGCTGCATATTTGGGTGCCCTCGGCACAAAGAGGTTGATCGTACAGTACAAGACACACAGGCTTGGATATTCATAGACCTTCGGTTTATAAGCTGCTACCTTCCGATGATTGGACACTGGCAAAGCTTTGCTGGGCATGCCCCTAGGTGTACTCCTATAACCTCACCCTACTCTTGATGATGTTTTTAGGTAATGGATCTCATCTCCCCTATGAAGGTCTATCCTCATCTAGTTTATTTTACTTCAAATTCTTTAATCAACTCTTCAATTACCTTTTACTGCCTTCTACTATAACAAGAGAAGCAGTGCATTTGAATCAGTGTAACCTTAGTAATGCCTTGGAACTGTACCCTGACGCCATGCTGTAGGGATGGCCTGTAATGTTGGTTAGGGGGGTATGGTTTGATCTCTGAAAAGCTACAACAGTATTGGTTGCCTCCGTCCATATATACAGTGGGGGGGGGGTGATATTATGGTGCCTCAGGCCAAGTGATCATGTACAGTGTTTATACAAGTTTTATATAAAATCAAAAGATAAATGTATTAAATAAATAGTAATGAACATAAATTCAAATAAACACACATAATTTGTGTTGGTTAGAGACCCAAAAGTGAAAAAGGTAAGAAAGGAAGATTGGAAAGAATCCGTGACAGGTGTGAATACGGTGACTTAGTATGGATGTTTATCTGTTTTTCCATGCTTGGGGGCTTGGAAAGATTTTCACAGAGGTCATCACATATTTTCCAACGCGTTTCAGCTAAATTATAGCCTTTCTCAAGGAATAGTCACCCAGTATCAATTTGCCTGTTTCATGTGTGCGTCTTTGTGTCCTTAAAATCGCAACAGGAATCAATGGATGCGGCAGATAATGCTGCAAAGTCGCAGTCACCTTGATGCTTCAATGTAGTGGGAACTTCTTGGGGTTTCTCCCCTTTTCTCGCAGAGAGGGAACAGTAAAGACTAGGACTGCGCTGCCTGGAACAAACCATTGGAACCATACATTCATCCTAAAAAACTATCCTGACTAAGGGAAGAAACCCCAAGAAGGGATGGCTCACTCCCGCTGTTTTCAGTCACAGCGGGAGTCGGGCCAGGGGAGGAGCGGCGGTGATCACCGCTGCTCTTCCCCGATCGTCGGGGATCGAGTGTGGAGATCCGCCCGCTTGTGTAAACAAAGCGGGCGGATCTCCTAAGTGACAAACAGTGACAGATTGCAGGATTCAGCATAGCTGAACCTGCAATCTGTGCCTGTGTCACACAGTCCCCTCCCCCCACACACGTTAGTAAGCACCAGGCATACATTAACCCCTTGATCACCAATAAAAGTTAACCCCTTCCCTGCCAGTGTAATTTTTAACGTAACAGTGCATATTTATAGCACTGATTTCTGTAGTAATGTCACTGGTACCCCCAAAAGTGTCAAGAATGTCAGTCAAGGGTCCGATCTGTCCGCCGCAATGTCGCAGTCCCGCAAAAAAAATCGCAGATCGCCGCCATTACTAGTTAAATAAAAAAACTAAAAATGTCATAAATTTCCCGTAGTTAGTAGCTGCGATAACTTTTGCGCAAACCCATCAAAATACGCTTATTGCGATTTTTGTTTACCAAAAATATGTAGCAGAAAACAAATTGGCCTAAAATGTTAAATTTAGATTTTTACATTTTTTTGGGGGGAATTTCATATAAAAAAAATGTGAAAAATATTGTTTTCTCTTACGTCCTCCGACAGTCGCCGCCCCTTCCCAATTCGTCACCAATGGGTATTGACCTTTGCTCCGTAGGAGTAGCTAGGCAACAAGAATTGTTAATACAAAGCTTTTAACATAGACACACCCCTAGGGGCTGTCCCCTCAGTCAATACATCCCTGCACCAGCATTCCCAACTCAGTTTGTCTTTGCCTAGCTTAGGAGTAGCTGCTATCCTGTGCTGGGGCTCAGTCTCAGCCTTCTACCCTTTCTTTGATTTTATTTCAAGTATTTTTCTCTTTTCCTGGCTTGCTGTTATTTTGTCAGCCTTAGTTTACAGATCTTCTGATGAAGAATCATCATGCGGAGCTGGGTCTCGGACTGGCCGCCCTGCATCCCAGGGCTGATAGCCAGATGGATCCCCAGCCTGCCATCGAGCGTTCAGCTTAGGTTTTACCCTGGCACATTGAACGACCCATCCCTGTTCGCTGCAGGGATGCTGCCTGTGAGGTGGCTACCTCACTGGACGCCATGACTGCGGTCCACAAGCATCCTGGCTGCGGCACTCCCTGTCTGCCCTGATAGCGGTTTGTCGCTGGAGACGGCTCCCCATGTCATCTGGTACGGTAAGCACCTTCTGTGTGGGGACCTTCTGTATGGGTGTCAGTCTGTGGCTGTGTTTACCCTCCATGTCTGTGTAACTGCGGGCTCCCTATCAGATCCCTGTGTGGCTGCATGCCTGTGGGCTGCGGGGGGGGGGGGCATCCTGCTCTGCTGTTTTATTATGCTCTGGGTGCAGTTTGAGTACAGACATGTGTGTGTGCGGTGATCCGCCATTTTTATTTGACTGTATACTGTGACCGGCCCTGTCTCAATGCAGCGCCGTGTTTTGGCGCCATTCGCCGCCATTTTGGCGGGCGATACTGTCCATGCACATGGCGGCGCCATTTTCTAGTAGCCTTTTTTCCTCTGCCGAGCGGCCATTTTGCTGGAGCCTTCCATAGGCTATATCTATCAGTCAGCATTGCATCACTTCCTCTTTCCCCGGGAACAGCGATCGGTGGCAGCAGTCTGGTGTGCTCTCTCCAGGTTTTTACCTGTCTGTCCTGTCATTCCTTGCTCAGTGTTTGTCTTTCCCTGCGCGGTCAGTGCATACAGCAGTGTGCGGTGGGCTGCGCTCGCCCGTGGTTTTAAAGGGCCAGTACCTTTCTTGCTTTTCTGTACTGGGGCATGGATTCTCAGGATAGCAAGTTTCCCCCCGCCCTGGTGGGGGACCAGGGGGTTGCTGCACCCCCCAAAGGGGCCGATCTGACCACTGTAGTGGCTTTCTTGGTGTCTCAGGTGCAGATGCTGCTGGCTGAACGATCCGCAAAAAGGGCCAGGTTATCCATTTCCTCTGATTCAGAGGGCGATATGGCTGCTGGGGCTGGCGTGCCCTTCTCAGGGTCCCGCTCATCTTTGGACCTTGCGGGGTCTGAGGGAGAGCCTGAGGTGCAGGGGGTTGATGTTTCTCCCCCTGGCTCGCCTGAAGAGCTTGCACTCATGAATGAGCTGATTGCATCCATAAAGGACACCTTGCACTTGGAGGATGAGCCTACTCATCCTGCTAGGACGTCTGCTTTCGGAACACAGAGGGCTCGCAAATCAGCGCAGGTTTTTCCCTGCCCTGCTGAATTTCACCATACTGTTAATGAACAGTGGCGCAATTTAAAGAAGCCTTTTACTGTGCCAAATAAGTTTAAATTGCTTTATCCGTTTGCGCCTGCCAACGACGAGCGTTGGTGTGTGGCGCCTCCGGTGGATCACGCGGTAGCCGTTTTGAACAAAGCTACTGCGGTGCCCTCCGAGGATACCCCGGTTTTCCGGGACCCTACGGACAGGAGAATAGAGTCTCTTGCCCGTCATGCCTATATGGTGGCTGGTTCTATGCTGAAGCCTATTTTTGCTTCCATTATGGCGGCGCAGGCTGTTGCTGATTGGACCAAGATGCTCAGGCGCACCTTGGAGGCTGATTCCACTCCGCCTACCACGTTGGCTATGGTGGACCAGATCCATCAGGGTGTCATGTACTTGTGTGATGCGGACTTGAATTTAGCTCCTTTGGCTGCTCGCCTGTCCAGCATGGCGGTACTGAACCGTCGTCTGATTTGGCTGAAGAATTGGTCGGTCAACCAATCGTCTCGCAAGACGCTGGCGGATTTTCCCTATGCGGGGTCTCGCCTTTTTGGCGAGGCTTTGGATACCCTGATAAAAGGGGTTACGGGGGGCAAGAGTACTCTCCTGCCCCAGTCTTTTAAGCATAAGTCTTTCCGTGGAAAGCGGACTTCCTCGTCTAGGCCCTCTCAGGGGTCCTTTCGTGCCTTTCGGTCGCAGTCCAAGGGCAAGCCCTTCAAAGGCCAAGGCTCCCAGAAGAAGCCGTGGGCAGGGAAGCAGAAATCCGGCCAGTCCGGTTCAACTTCCCATACCACTTCGCCTGAAGGGGCGCCCTCACCCGTTTCTGGGGTGGGGGGACGTCTGCGCGGTTTCCTACAACCTTGGCTGGTCCGCGTTCGGGACATATGGGTTCAGGAAATCGTTCGATCTGGTTACAAGATATAATTTCTCTCACGGCCGGCGGGCAGATTTTTCCCCTAAAATCTTCAGCTGTCTCCGGAGCGCTTGCGGGATTTGCACCTGGCGGTGCCGGACCTGCGGGCCCAGGGGGTGGTGGTCCCGGTGCCTCATCGGGACAGATTTCAGGGGTTTTACTCCAATCTGTTCACTGTGCCCAGAAAGGAGGGCAAAGTGCGTCTGATTCTGGACTTGAAAGCTCTGAACCGCTTTGTGCGGGTTCGCAAGTTTCGCATGGAATCCCTGCGCTCAGTGGTGGCTGCCCTGAGTCCGGGGGAATTCATGGCCTCCATCGATCTGAAGGATGCGTACCTACACATCCCCATTTTCGAGGGTCACCAGAGGTACCTTCGATTCGCCATTGCGGAGGATCATTACCAATTCGTGGCGTTACCTTTCGGTCTCGCTTCGGCTCCGCGGGTTCTTACCAAAGTGCTGGCGCCGGTTCAGGCCCATTGCTGTCTTGGGGTATCTGGACGATATCCTGATAAGGTCAAACGCCTGTCAGAGCCTGGCGACCGACCTGTCCGCCACGATGCAGACTCTGCAGGAGTTCGGTTGGACCATAAACATTCCGAAGTCGACTCTGTGTCCTTCGGTTCGCCTTCCCTATCTGGGAATGATTCTGGACTCTGTCCAAGCGAAGGTCTTCCTGCCGGAGGACAAGCTCCGGACTCTTCAGGACGAGGTCAGGTCCCTCAGGGACAACCGACACTCGTCTCTCCGGACATGCATGAGATATCTAGGTCTAATGGTTTCGTCTTTCGAGGCGATACCTTTTGCCCAGTTTCACACGCGGGGTCTCCAGGGGGAGATTCTGACTGAGTGGGACGGGTGGCCGCAATCCCTGGATCTACGGATCTCGTTGAGCCAAGACACCAGAAGGGGTCTTCTGTGGTGGCTCCAGTCCCCGGCGGTGTCGGGGGGCAAGTCCTTTAGTCCACTGTCATGGACGGTGCTCACCACGGATGCCAGCCTGTCGGGCTGGGGTGGTGTTCTGGGCGTTCTGTCTGCCCAGGGAACTTGGTCGGAGGAGGAGTCCTCCCTCCCGATCAACATTCTGGAATTAAGGGCAATAAAGCTTTGCCTTCTGCGATGGACGGACGGACGGACCGACTTCGGGGCTGTCCGGTTCGGGCTCAGGCGGACAATGCCACCGCGGTGGCTTACATCAACCACCAAGGGGGCACCAGGAGTGCCCGAGCGGCTCGGGAAGTAGCCGACATCCTGTCTTGGGCCGAGACGCACGTCCCGGCGATAACGGAAGTTCACATTCCGGGGGTGGAGAACTGGCAGGCGGATTATCTGAGTCGCCAGACCCTGGACCAGGGAGAATGGTCCCTTCACCCGGATGTCTTCCAGATGTTGTGCGCGAAGTGGGGTTCCCCAGATGTGGACCTGTTCGCGTCTCGTCTGAACAACAAGGTGGAAAGGTTCGTGGCAAGGACGCGCGATCCTCGGGCAGATGCCTCGGGCGCGTTAGTGGCACCCTGGCATCAGTATCGTCTGTATGCCTTTCCACCGATTCAGCTGCTGTCCAGGCTTCTTCGCAGGTTAGCCTTGGAACCGCACACGGTGATTCTGGTAGCGCCGGACTGGCCTCGCCGGTCCTGGTACGCGGATCTCGTTAATCTGGCAGTCGACGCTCCGTGGCGTCTGCCACTCCGGGAAGATCTCCTGTCTCAAGGGCCGATATTCCATCCTGCTTTGCAGTCGCTGGCTTTAATGGCCTGGCTGTTGAAAGCCAGGTCCTGAAGGATAGGGGTCTCTCCCCTGAGGTCATTCCCACTTTGATCAAGGCTAGAAAAGCCTCTTCGGGTAAAATTTACTACCGTACTTGGAAAGCATACTTTGCCTGGTGTGAGTCCAGGGGGTATTCCCCTCGCTCATACTCTGTGTCGAGAGTGTTGGCTTTCCTCCGAACTGGAGTGGACCAGCGTTTGGCTCTGGCCACGATTAAGGGTGAGATTTCTGCGCTGGCCGTTCTCTTTCAACGCCCTGTGGCGTCTAATTCATTGGTTAGTACCTTTGTTCAGGGGGTGCGACACTTGGCCCCTCCTAGGAGGTACCCTATACCTCCATGGGACTTGAACTTGGTTTTGTCCGTGTTGCAACAGGCTCCCTTTGAAAAGATCAGGGAGATCTCGTTGTCCCTGTTGTCCAAGAAGGTTGCCTTTTTGGTGGCGATCACTTCGGCTCGCAGGGTGTCGGAGCTGGCAGCTTTGTCCTGCAATTCTCCCTACCTGGTGGTCCACAAGGATAAGGTGGTCCTGTGGCCTAACCCATCTTTTCTTCCGAAAAGGATATCGGATTTTCACCTGAATGAGGACATTGTCTTGCTTTCGCTCTGCGCGAAGCCTAAGCATCCGAAGGAGGTTGCCTTACATTCCTTGGATGTTGTCCGGGCGATCAGGGTTTACCTGTCGTCCACTAAATCTTTTCGCAAGTCAGATTCTCTTTGTCCTTCCTGAGGGACCTCGGAAGGGCATGGCGGCGTCGGCTGTGACTATCGCCAAATGGATCAGACTGATCATTGAACAAGCCTATGCCTTGAAGGGGAAGGTTCCTCCTTTTCCTGTGAAGGCGCACTCTACCAGATCTTTGAGTACGTCTTGGGCTTTCCGGCATCAAGCTTCTGTGGCCCAGGTGTGTAAGGCGGCGACTTGGTCATCCGTTCACACTTTCTCAAAATTCTATAAGGTGGATGTTTAGGCATCGGCTGATGCCTCCTTAGGCCGTAAAGTTCTCAGTGCGGCAGTCTCCTAGGGACCCTTGTTTTCATGGGCCCTTGGTTGTTGGGGTGTTTTACCCCTGGGTTGCTTGTTTTTCCTGGGATTGTTGCTCCTGTTGAGCACGTTTTTCCTGTTGCCCAGTTAGTTCTCTTACTCTGGTAAGGTTCCTTTCTCTGATGTGGGTACTGCGTTGCCTTTCTACGGTTGCGTCTCCCACCCCTCATGTCTACACTGCTTTGGGACGTCCCATTGGTGACGAATTGGGAAGGGGCGCCGACTGTCGGAGGACGTAAGAGAAAACGGAATTTTTGTAAAATCTTACCGTAAAATTCCTTTCTCTGAGTCCCCCGACAGTCGCCGCCCCCCGCCCCTCTTTTGGGGTTTTTGTTTACTCTTACTGCTATGCTACCAAACTGAGTTGGGAATGCTGGTGCAGGGAGGTATTGACTGAGGGGACAGCCCCTAGGGGTGTGTCTATGTTAAAAGCTTTGTATTAACAATTCTTGTTGCCTAGCTACTCCTACGGAGCAAAGGTCAATACCCATTGGTGACGAATTGGGAAGGGGCGGCGACTGTCGGAGGACTCAGAGAAAGGAATTTTACGGTAAGATTTTACAAAAATTCCGTTATTTTTCAAAATTGTCGCTCTTTTTTTGTATATAGCGCAAAAAAGTAAAAATCGCACAGGTGATCAAATACCACCAAAAGAAAGCTCTATTTGTGGGGAAAAAAATTTTTTGGGTACAGCATTGCACGACCGCGCAGTTGTCCGTTAAAGTAACGCAGTGCCGAATCGCAAAATATGGCCTGGTCAGGAATGGGGTAAAATCTTCCGGTCTTAAAGCGGTTAAAAATAGGCTCATTGAGAATTTTTTTGTCAAGGACCTGTAGCTAAATACATTTTGGCCTAAATATATGACAAAAATTGAAAAAATTGGATATTTTTTAACTGTCAAAGTAGAAAAATATTGTTATTTTTTCAAAATTGTCGCATTTTTTTATTAATATCGCAAAAAATGAAAAGCGCAGAGGTGATCAAATACCACCCAAAGAAAGCTCTGTGGGGAAAAAAAGGACATAAATTTTGTTTGGGTACGGCGTTGCATGACCGCACAATTGTCAGTTAAAGTCGCACAGTGCCGAATCTCAAAGTGGCCTGGACGTACAGCAGGAAAATCCTCCGGTGGTAAAGTGGTTAATAAATTTATCTTTTGATTTTATATATAAACTTGTGTACATGATCACTTGCCCATAAAGTCCCAAACTTTTGGCCTGAGGCACCATAATATCCCCCCCACTGTAATGTTGGTTAGAACACTGGATCCTGCTTACACACAATGCCCTCAGTGCCAAGGTAAGCGTTTAATTCATTCCTATGGTTCCCAGGCTCTGAAAACCCCTTTTTGGCATAGTACAATAAAAGGGCAAGCAGTGTTTTCTTACATCAAGGCCTCTGCTCATAGTTTTGAATGCCCAGCAGTGCTAGTTCCGGGGACAATGGCAGGGTCAACTGAAGACAGGCAATAATACATTCAAATGCTTGCTTCCAAAACCGTGCTATTCCTGTGCTTGACCAAAACATATGGTAGTATTTACCCACCTCATAAGCGTTCTCTGCACTTTACCATAGGAGGCGAATACTTCCAATTTTTTGGTCTGTTGTTTGACCTGTCCCCTGCACACAGATTAAAAACAAGTGTGCTTGCACCCCTAATCTCCCTCTAAGGATCCTCTAGTACTGGTATTAGATAAAAACAGGTATATACTGCGCTAGATCAAAGAAAAATAGTGTTTTGATATTACCAGCTGCTGGCATAAGAAAGTTGTTGTACCTCAACCCAGTAGAATGAAAACAAGAGTATGCAGCGCTTGGTGGAAAACACAAAAAAATGAGCAATCTATATTAGATACATAGTGTCACAATATATCAATGTACACTAGAAAAACAGCGAAAGAAGAGTCCGTGGAGAGGAAAAACGTCCAACAGGAAGCTCAGGTAGTGTGTTGAATAGATGTGACCTTCACCAAAACACCCAAAGTAATAGCCTCTTACCAGACTTATATGATCCCCATGACAGAGATCATATAGCGCTTGCAACAAGGGCTCCTCACACTCCACAGCACTCCTCGATTCTTGTACATGTAAAGGATCACCTCCAGCAAAGAACTGCCTTAGTACCATCAAACAATATCCTCTCGTGGGGACATATAGTCATGTCACATGTAGGAAAAAGAGACCTCGCATGGTGTAATACGTTCAAGATATTACTTTAATAAGAAGTAGATTTTACACTCACATGTGAATCACGACATATAGGCATCAAGTTATGGTCTTGCGGGGATCTCCAGATGAAATGTGCGGTAGCTGCAGCCCGGTCTCCTGAGTGAAGTAACAGGACACTAAAGGGTGTGCATAAAGCAGACGATCACCGGTCCCCTACCGGTTTCATCAAAATATGACATCATCAGGGGCGCCGCCCCCTGATGATGTCATATTTTGATGAAACCGGTAGGGGACCGGTGATCGTCTGCTTTATGCACACCCTTTAGTGTCCTGTTACTTCACTCAGGAGACCGGGCTGCAGCTACCGCACATTTCATCTGGAGATCCCCGCAAGACCATAACTTGATGCCTATATGTCGTGATTCACATGTGAGTGTAAAATCTACTTCTTATTAAAGTAATATCTTGAACGTATTACACCATGCGAGGTCTCTTTTTCCTACATGTGACATGACTATATGTCCCCACGAGAGGATATTGTTTGATGGTACTAAGGCAGTTCTTTGCTGGAGGTGATCCTTTACATGTACAAGAATCGAGGAGTGCTGTGGAGTGTGAGGAGCCCTTGTTGCAAGCGCTATATGATCTCTGTCATGGGGATCATATAAGTCTGGTAAGAGGCTATTACTTTGGGTGTTTTGGTGAAGGTCACATCTATTCAACACACTACCTGAGCTTCCTGTTGGACGTTTTTCCTCTCCACGGACTCTTCTTTCACTGTTTTTCTAGTGTACATTGATATATTGTGACACTATGTAACTGGTATTAGATGCTTTGGTAATTTCCTGGACTCTGTTCAGGTTAATGTATGCCTTCCTTCAGTGCAGATTCTTCCTCCATTGTTCTGTACAACAGAGGAACAAAAGAAACCAGTGATTTTTATTGCACCAAATTGGCTCAGAAGAACCTGGTACACAGACCTACTTAAACTATTAGGGGATGACCCAAGGCCTCTTCCAAGCGGGTCAGACCTGCTGTCTCAAGGCCCTGTTCTATCTTGCTACTCAGTCACTTGCTTTACTGGTATGGCTATTGAAACCCAGGTCTTGAAGGACATGGGTATCCCTGATTTGTCACTTCCCACATTGCTCAAATTTAAAAAAAATGCAGGGATTACTATGGATCTCTCATTTTGACTTTCCTACAATCATGACCTGACCAGAATTTGGCTGTAGGTATTCCTAAGGGACTGGTTTCAGCCTTGTCTATTTTATTCCATGAGCCTCTGGCTTAATTTCCTTTTGTAAAAGACTTGAGGTGTCTCACAAATCAGATCCCCCATTACAGCACCCTGTGCTTTCTTGGGATTCTAATTTGGTTCTCTCTGCCCCTGCCAACTTTTGAATGCACTGGGGAACTCCCCTTTGGTTTATTGCTTGCAAAGTAACCTTCTTGGTAGCTATCGCATCTGTCCAATATATTTAAGTTAGTGTCTATCTCCAAATTCACAAAGATAAGGTGGTCTTGCCTCCAGACCCTCTTTTCTACCCAAGATGGTATTGGCCATCCACCTCAAATACTTTCTTTCCTTCTTTGCGCCCTGCTCCTAAGCATCACAAAGAAATTACTCTTCTCTGTCTGGACATGGTCATCGCTATCATTGTTTATCTGAAACTCACAAACTATCAGAATAACACTCTCCTTTGTCTTGCCCTCAGGGTCATGAAAAGAACACCCTGCAGCCAAATACGTTATAGCTGGTTGATTAAGACCGCTCATTGCTAGAGCTTATACTCTAATGCTAGGTAAACATGTAAAGGTTTTTTTATTTTATATATATATATATATATATATATATATATATATATATATATATATATATATATATATATATATATATATTCAACCCAGAGTGCTGCACGTCTAAAAAAAAAACCTGTTAGGTTGCCATACTAACACAAGCGATGTTAGTGTGGAAATCTCCTCCGCTCACATTTGTGTTCAGACAGGGGGACTGTCCACCCTCACAAGAACACACTGATTGGCAGCAAACGCTGATCAGCTGCTCATTAGAAGCTGGTTTTCCAGCAAGACTGTTTGACATAAGCCAATCGTTAGACTGGCTTCTGTTCAAGAGGCAGCTGTGCACACTGTCCGAGTGTTGGCTGGTTCAGATTGTGTGTACCTGGCTTAAGAAATAAGGCTCCTCCTAGTACCCTTACATGCTCGCTCCACTAGATCAGTGGGGGTTTCCTGGCCATTCCAACATCAAGCCTCTGTTGCCCACCTTTCTAAGGCCAGCAACTGGTCTTCAGTTCATACCTTCTCCAAATTTTACCAGGTGGATGTTCAGGCCTCTGGATGCAGCCTTCAGTTCTAAGGTTCTTTCAGCAGCACTGAGTTGCGCCCTTGACCCTTGTTTATTTTGTTTAGCCAGTTTGCTCAGTTTGCTTCACCTTTTTGTGGCCTACTACCCCCCTGTTGCTTTGGGACATCCCAGGGTCTATGAATATCCAGTCTGTATGCTATACCATACAATTAGGATTAAAAGAATTTTCACTTCACTGTTCCATATTTTTGAACACAGGACCCAGGCCACACCCTCTCTGTTCCTATGTTACTATGCATTGCTTGCTTTTAAACTGAGAATTCGATATCTAATCATACAGTGCATCTGGAAAGTATTCACATCGCTTCACATTTTCTACTTTTTATGTTACAGCCTTATTCCAAAATAGATTAAATTCATTTTGCTCACAATTCTACAAACAATACCCCATGATGACAGCCTAAAAGAGGTTTGTTTGAATTCTTTGCTAATTTATTAAAAATAAAAACAAAAAAAATCCCATGTACATAAGTATTCACAGCCTTTACTATGACACTCAAAATTGAGCTCAAATGCATCCTGTTTCTACTGATCATCCTTGAGATGTTTCTACAACTTCATTGGAGTCCACCTGTGGTACATTCAGTTGATTGAACATGATTTGGAAAGGCACACACCTGTCTATATAAGGTCTCACAGTTAACAGTGCAGGTCAGAGCACAAACCAAACCATGAAGTCCAATGAATTGTCTTTAGACCTCTGAGACAGGATTGTATCGAGGAACAGATCTTGGGAAGGGTACAGAAAAATGTATGCAGCATTAAAGGTCCCAATGAGCACAGTGGCCTCCTTCATCCGTAAGTGGAAGAAGTTTGGAACCACCAGGACTCTTCCTAGAGCAGGCTGTCTGGCCAAACTGCGTGATCGGGGGAGAAGGGCCTTAGTCTGGGAGGTGACAAAGAACCCGATGGTCGCTCTGACAGAGCTCCAGCATTTCTCTGTGGAGAGAGGAGAACCTTCCAGAACAACCATCTCTGCAGCACTTTACCAATCAGGCATGTATGGTAGAATGGCCAGACGGAAGCCACTTCTCTGTAAAAGGCACATGACTGCCCATCTGGAGTTTGCAAAAGGCACCTGAAGGACTTTCAGACAATGAGAAACATAATTCTCTGGTCTGATGAAACAAAGATTCAAATCTTTGGGCTGAATGGCAAGCGTCATGTCTGAAGGAAACCAGGCACCAATCACCTAGCCAATACCATCTTTAAAAGAAAAGGAGGCGCAAACACCTAGTGCATTACCCGTGGTACTGTTAAAATTGGTTTAATAAAAATGCTGAATGCATACTCACAAACATGAAGAATAAAAATCGTATTGCAAATTCCCGTCACCCATGTGTTGGACCATGTCCTGGAAATGGCGACAGCTAACGCGTTTCGGGAGTCAAGCTCCCTTCCTCAGATCAGAAGTCTGAGGAAGGGAGCTTGACTCCCGAAACGCGCTAGCGGTCGCAATTTCCAGGACATGGTCCAACACATGGGTGACGGGAATTTGCAATACGATTTTTATTCTTCATGTTTGTGAGTATGCATTCAGCATTTTTATTAAACCAATTTTAACAGTACCACGGGTAATGCACTAGGTGTTTGCGCCTCCTTTTCTTTTTTTATGCATCCGTTTGGAGTTCCCTGCCTGAGGAAAGCAGCACGCCAGTCTTCCCCTTTGGAGTGAGCGCTTGGCTGATTATTTGTTTGCAATACCATCTTAACTTTGAAGCATGGTGGTGGCAGCATCATGCTGTGGGCATGTATTTCAATGGCAGGAACTGGGAAACTAGTCAGGATCGAGGGAAAGATGAATGCAGCAATGTACAGAGACATCCTTGATGAAAACCTGCTCCAGAGCGCTCTGGATCTCAGATTGGGTTGAAGGTTCAACTTCCAACAGGACGACCCTAAGCACACAGCCAAGATAACAAAGGAGTGGCTACAGACAACTCTGAAGGTCCTTGAGTGGCCCAGACTTGAACACGTTTGAACATCTCTGTAGACGTCTAAAAATGGCTGTGCACTGACACTCCTAACCTGATGGAGCTTGAGAAGTCCTGCAAAGAAGAATGTGAGAAACTGCCCAAAAAAGGTGTACCAAGCTTGTAGCATCAAAGACATGAGGCTGTAATTGGTGCCAAAGGTGCTTCAACAAAGTATTGCACAAAGGCTGTGAATATTTATGTACATGTCATTTTCTCTATCATTCATTGACAGTCTCTGATCTCCATATCAGTAGGGTTATGCTGCCCCCTACAGGAGTAGGACACTAGGCAGAAAAAAGTTCTGGCTAAACCTATGGGCAATCCCAGGGGGTGGTGTACCCTTTCTCTTCCTGCTATAGGATGTCAGTTTTAATCTGCCTAGTCACGAGTAAGGAACTAGTTCCTTGCTGCGATCTCTGATCCTGGCAACGTTTTTTCTAGATGATTTTTTTTTTAAGTTAGCTTTTCTCCGGATTTTTTCCTGTGAGGTCTACAAGCAACTATGCTGGATCTGGGCGACGGGCTGGATGTATAGATCCAGTGGTCACCCCAGCCGGCTAATGAGCACGCGCAGACCTTAGCTCCGTGCTGGGTCGGCCACGACATAGTCCCACTGGACGGGGACTGGCCCTGCGAGTTAAACGTCTCGCCAGGTCGCATACGACCGGGTCTAGGCCCAAATCGGAGCATTCCTATTTGGCCAACAACTCCCCCACTTTGGCGAAGAGGGGTTCTGTCAGGAGATGGCACCCGCCTGTTTTCGGTATGGTGAGCAAATGCGTGCGCGCGCGCACACACACACACACACACACACACACACACACACACACACACACACACACACACACACACACACACACACACTCTGTACCACTCCAGGGCCCACCTTCCAATCGATCCCATTTGGGAGGCTGGGGGTCCCTACGAGGGTCCTCAGTAGCGCCGCAGGCCGCGCGGGGCTCCCATTTTCTTGTAGATCATGTGCTCTGCATGAAGCGGTGGCCATCTTGGTACACCCACCGCCTTTATTCTGTGTTTTTCTCTGATAGGAATCAGGGAATGGGAGTTCCTGGAGGCGTTTTTTGTGGGTGGCGCTCCTCCCTTTACCCTGATGCTGATCTTTAGATCTCCATTTTGGATCAAGATCGCTGCCGACACGTTTTGTACAGACATTTATGGGCCTCCTGGGGCATGTTTGGTGTAGGGTGGTGAGTCTGGAGGGTCTCTCTCTGATGGGGGTCTCAAGTGCTCTC
Organism: Pelophylax lessonae; assembly: GCF_965119305.1. NCBI lineage: Eukaryota > Metazoa > Chordata > Amphibia > Anura > Ranidae > Pelophylax > Pelophylax lessonae. The sequence continues at coordinate 154,906,634 of NC_138771.1, forward strand.
TGCCTGACCTCTTGGGGGCGCTATACCGCGGTGGGACGTTTAAAAAAAAAATGTTTTCAACTTTTTGCTGACTGGTTCCCTTGGCGCAACATGGACCCTGCAGACCATGTGTCCCCACCTGACTCCCTCAGGGAGGCCGTAGGGCCCTCCGGATCCCAGCTCTCAATAGATGCACTTTCTGCGGTCCTGGAATCGTTTGTTTTCCCATCTGGAGGTAGCCTTTAAAGGGTGAGGTGCTAAGAAAGGTCCTCCACCTACCGCTGCCTCATCTAATGTCTCTGATTCTGAGTCTGACTCAGCCACCGCGCCCTGTCTCCTCTGATAGTGAGGATTACCTTTCTACCTCCACTGCCGCGCAAGACAAGGCACTGGTGGACGCCCTGGTTGTATCTGTGCGTGAGACTCTAAAATGGGGAATGTAGCTGTGACTGAGTCACAGGTTACGTTTGGCACTCACAAGCCTTCCAGAGCGGCAAAGGTTTTTCCCTTTCCCGCGTATTTTGACATCATACTCAAAAAAGAATGGGACCGCCCAAAGCGTTCCCCCCTGGGGTGCTTTAGCGGATTGCTAGATGCTACCCTTTTGAGGAGTCCCTTGTAAGGAAGTGGACTGTGCAACCTACAGTAGACCCTCCGGTCTCCAGACTAAATAAAACTACCTGTGAATGGTGTTCACCGTCACTGGGAGTGAGGCTTTAGATGGGAGAGTGATATTTTGTCAACGGTGTCTCAAGAAATGTGAAGATTTGATCCCACTTTGCACTGTGAGACCTGTGGCCTGTTGCCATGGAGTTTGTGACACCTAGATGTGTATTTCATGTGTTTCAATGTAGTAGATGGACAGACTTGTCATTGGCAGTCTTGTCCTATTGTCTATTGAGCAGGGATGTGGATTGTGTTAAGTCTGCCTGTCCCATTGTTAAATGTTAATGACCTCACATTGTTCTGTCCAGATGGCCAGATAATTCAGTTTAATTCTGTTCCTGTATACAATTTCATCTGCATAGGATAATGTAATAAGGCAACCCCTGACCTGTGTGTAGTAATTTAATCAGGAGGGGGATGTGCTCGTGTGTATAAATTGATTGTGAAACTGTTCAATAAAAGAAGGTTCCAAAACTTATACAAGCTAAGTTGTTGGCTAGCTTTGTATGCGGGCGGCTGGGAAAATCTGGTATATGTTTATGACTGCAAGGAAGCCGTATACTGACTAAAGACCACAAGTACAGTGTGGGTCGTCGGTTCCGTTACACTACCTTGATCCCAGTGGAGGATTCCCCGTCCTTTAAGAATCCAGCGGATAGGAAGGCGGTGTCTGTAACCCGCAATATATCCTCCCTGGCGGTGTTTACGGTTGCCCTTGTCTCACAAACATTGGCTGAATGGGCTAGGTTACTACATCGTGACCTGGAGGGGGAATCCATTCCCTCCTGCCTTTTGAGGAGCTGGTGCAGGGGCTGCAATTTGTTGGTGATGCCGCGCTGAATGCTGCTCCCATATTGGGCCAACTGTCTGTTTCGACAGTGGTCCTTCGGCGTATACTATGGTTGAAGTGCTGGTCTGCGAATCAGTCTTTAAAGAAGGCCTTGACTGATTTACCTTTTCAAGGAGATCGCCTGTTTGGGGCTACCCTCGATGACATTATCAAAGGTCTCACAGGAGGTAAGCATACCTCTCTCTCCCGCAGGCCAACAAGGGTAAGGACCCTCCGTCGCAGACGGGGTCCCTCCTTTTCAGCACACAAGAAGTTTTTTCGTCCCTCAGGGTCAGTCCCTCAGTGTCCGTCGATAAGGCAAAGCCCTTCAAGACTCCCTCGGATGGTTTCATGTGACCCTGGTCTGGCAAGCAGAAATCTCTAGTTTCTCCAGACCGGAGGACAAGGCCACTTCGGCTTTAAGCTGCACCCTCACCTGTATCTGGGGTGAGGGGACGTCTTTGCCGGTTTCCGGACCCGTGGCTATCTCGGATACCGGACAAATTGGTTCAAGAGGTCATACGGTCCGGTTAAAAGATCGAGTTTCGATCTGTCCCGCTGGTAAGGTTTTTGCCTTCCAATGTGCGACTGTCCCCGGAACGCTTGCTGGCGCTCTCTGGGGCAGTACAGGACCTGGTAGAATGTGGAACGTTTTCAGGGCTTTTAGTCAAACCTGTTCACGGTTCCCAGGAAGGAAAGCAACGTGCATCCAATCCTGGACCTGAAAGCACTTAATTGCTTTTTGAGAGTTCAAAAATTCAAGATGGAATCTGTTTGCACGGTGGTGCCCTCCCTACATCAGGGGGATTTCCTGGCCTCCAAAGACATCAAAGATGAATACCTTCACATCCCAATCTGTGCAAGACACCAATGGATTCTGTTTAGCCATGAGAGAGGATCACTGTCAGTTTTTGGCATTGCCCTTTGGCCTTTCCTCTGCTGCTCGAGTCTTCACGAAGATGTTGGCTCCGGTCCTTGCGCTGTTACGGCAGCTGGGAATATCGAACCTGGGTTACCTGGACGATCTGCTTCTATGTGCGGAGTCTCCCCGGGTGTTGGTGACAAATCTAGAAATCGCCATGAGAACTCTGGAGGAGTTCGGGTGGATTCTGAACCATCAGAAGTCGTCCCTGGTCCCTTCCATGAGACCAGACTACCTGGGCCTGACTTTGGCCTTTACTTAGCCAGGGTGTTTCTTCCTCTGGAAAAACTCCAGACTGTGGTTCAGCTGTTGCTGTCTAGCAAATGGTCGTCCCTTCGGACCTCTATGAGAGTCCTGAGACTGATGGTTTCTTTCTTCAAGGATCCTCCAGAAGGAAATCCTCCTCAAATGGAACAAGAATCCAAATTCCTGGACAGTCAGATCCAGCTGAGCCAGGTGACCAGGGAGTCCCTGATCTGGTGGCTTTGGTCTCCGATGCTCAAGCAAGGGAAATCCTTCCTCTCTATATATTGGATAATTGCCACCACAGATGCAAGTCTGTCCGAGTGGGGAGGTGTTCTCGGCAGGTTGTCTTGTCCCTGTAGGAATCCAGGTTACCGATCAATGTTCTGGAGCTGAGCGCTATCCGGCTTAGTCCACTGGACTGAGTACCTGCCGTGGCTTATGTCAATCACCAAGGGGGCACCAAAAGTGTCCTTGCGGCCTTAGAAGTGGCAGGCATCCTTTGATGGGTGGAACGCTTTGTTCCACCTCTCTCCGCTGTTTACATTCCAGGAGTGGAAAATTGGCAGGCGGATTACCTCAGTCAACAGGTCTTGGATGCAGGGGAATGGTCCCTCCATCCGGAGGTGTTGCAGCAGTTGTCCCTTCGTTGGGGCACTCCAGATGTAGATCTGTTGGCTTCTCGGATCAACAGAAAAGTGCAGAGGTTTGTGGCCCACTACCAGGAACTCTGGCAGATGCGCTGGAGGCCCCGTGGGGTCAGTATCAGCTGATGTATGCCTTTCCTCCTCTCAAGTTGCTGCCAAGACTTCTTCGCAGGATCGAGGTGGAAGGGATTGCGGTCATTCTTGTGGCTCCGGACTGGCCTCGCCGAGCTTGATACGTCGACTTGGTCAGGCTGGTCACTGACGCTCCTTGGAGACTTCCTCTCAGGGAGAGGATTTACTGTCTCGGGGGCCAATCTTTCATCCTTCTTTACCGTCGATGGCTTTGACGGCTTAGCTGTTGAAAGCCAGGTGCTTAAGGACAGGGGATTGTCTGCATCAGTGATTCCCACTCTGCTTAGAGCGAGGAAAGCGACTTCTAGGAAGATCTATCGTCTTGGGGCCTCCCCTGCGCTCTTACTTGGTGGCTCGGATCTTGGCTTTCCTTAAACAAGGTTTTGACCAAAAGTTGGCTTTGAGTACTATCAAGGGTCAGGTCTCGGCCTTGGCAATCTCTTTCCAAAGGCCATTAGCGACCCATTCCCTGGTGAATAACTTCATCCAGGGGTTGCCACACTTGGTACATCCAGTGCGTCCTCTGTTGCCACCTTGGGATCTTAATTTGGTGGTGTCGGTTCTTCAGAAACCTTCTTTTGAAAGTATTCGGAGATTCCTCTCCTTACCTTATCCCAGAAGGTGGCCTTCTTGTTGGCTATTACTTCTGCGCGCACGGTGTCGGAATTGGCATCGTTACATGGTTAGTGAGGTTGAAAAGACATCAGTCCATCCAGTTCAACCTATGATGTGTGTTTGCTGTTAACCGTACATTCTATACCCCTGTATGTTGTGGTCTTTAAGGTGCCCATCCAATAGTTTTTTGAAACTATCAATGCTCCCTGCTGATACGACTGCTTGCGGAAGAGAATTCCACATCCTTACTGCTCTTACAGTGAAGAACCCCCCCCCCCCCCTCGTATTTTAAGGTTAAACCGCCTTTCCTCCATTTTTAGTGAGTGGCCACGTGTCTTATTGTATTCCCTTTCTCTGAATAGGTTTTTCCATATGCTAGGGTTGCCAGTACAGTATTTGTACATTGATATCATATCCCCCCTCAATCATCTCTTCTCCAGAGAGAATAGGTTCAGTGCTTGTAGTCTTTCCTCATACAGTAGCTGATGTCCTCCATTCCCCTAATTATTTTTGTTGCCCTTCTCTGGACTTTCTCCAGTTCCAGCACATCCTTCCGGAGGACCGGTGCCCAGAACTGGACAGCATACTCCAGATGTGGCTGGACCAGAGTCTTGTAAGTGGGAGAATAATGTCCTGTCCTCCCTATCTGGTGGTTCACAGGGATAAAGTGGTACTTTGCCGGGATCCGTCCGTCCTTTCCGAAGGTGGTTTCCAGTTTTCACTTAAATGAGGACATCGTGTTACCCTCTGTGTCCTAAGCCAAAACATCCTTAGGAATTTGCACTGCATACTTTTCATGTGGTTCCGGCAATCAGGGTGTATTTGGCGACTACTGACTCTTTTCGGAAGTCAGATTCGCGCTTTGTACTCACGGATGGCCCTAAGAAAGGGCTGCCTGCATCTGCTGCTACTATTTCCAGAAGGCTCAGACAGACAGTAATGCAGGCTTATTCAATTAAGGGTCAGGTTCCTCCTTTCCCTGTTAAGGGGCATTCTACTCAGGTGCTTAGTGCTTCCTGGGCTTTTCGCCATCAGGCATCTGTGCTTCAGGTTTGCAAGCAGCTACCTGTTCGTCTGTTCATACCTTCACAAATCTTATAAGGTGGATATGCTGGCAGGCTGCTGTTAAAGGGGACTTCTTAGCCTTCCTTGAGGATGTTTAATGTTTTGTTTTTTGTTTTTTTTTCAGGTGGGCCTCATCTTGTTCTGATGAGTCCTATGTTGCCTGGTTGGCTATGTTTTGGCCTTGGGGACTTATTTTTCTGCGGTTCCCACCCCTCGTTTTATGGCCCTGCTTTGGTACATCCCTACTGATATGGAGATCAGAGACTGCGCCGTCAATGAACGATAGAGAAAATTGGATTTTTGTCTTGCCGTAAAATCCTTTTCTCTGAAGTTCATTGACGGACGCAGTACCCGCCCCTCTATTTTTAGTTGGGTTGGTATTTTTCTCTGACACTGCTTTGATACAAAACTGACATCCTATCCCCTGGGACTGCCCATAGGCATAGCCAGAACTTTTTTCTGCCTAGTGTCCTACTTCTGTAGGGGGCAGCATAATCCTACAGATATGGAGATCAGAGACTGCGTCCGTCAATGAACTTCTTCAGAGAAAAGGATTTTACGGTAAGACAAAAATCCAATTTTTTTTCCTTTTTTAAATTTGCAAAGAGTTTAAACAATCTTCTTCCGTGTTGTCATTATGGAGTAATGTTTGTAGAATTTTGCTGAAAATAATGAATGGAATAAGGCTGTTGTATAACAAAATGTGAAAAAAGTGAAGCGCCGTGAATACTTTCTGGATGCACTGTATCTAACCCAGGATCTAGGACTAACTAACTGGTGTCCTGAATTATACTACAGGATATAGAGTCAAAGTCAAAATTTTGTTTCGATCTTGCGACATTCAGCGAGATATATTTATATTACACATACAAACACCCGCACACCTTATTGTATATTTAAAGTTAATATGCCAGCTATTTGATTTGATATTAGTCATTGATACTGATATTGGTCAGTGATTCTATTGATTAGAAATGGAATTGTACTACTTTTACAGGTTTCTTGGACACAAGCACTAAGAACGATCGTAAAGAACTGTTACAAGCAGCATGGAAGGGAAGATCTGTTGTATGCATTTGAAGATCAGCAGACGCAACATGTGGCAACAGCACATGGCATTGCTCACCTAGTTCCATCACAGACTGTGGTACAGACTATCAGCAATCCAGATGGCACAGTATCTCTTATTCAGGTTTGTTGTTAGTGCACATAATCTAGTGTTGGTATAAATTTAGCAGTAGAAATATTTTTAGCTTGACTAAGTGGTGGAGCAGTTAATTGACAGGATTCCACTGCCCATTCACAGAATGTGGTGCATTGTGGGAGTAGGAGTTCTGTGACTGGCAGAAAGGGGCAGGTGGCACAACTTTCCTCTGTAGCTTTCTTTGGTTCCACCAATATCCTTACGGTGAACTGGTGCCCAAAACTGAACTCCATATTCTAGATGAGCTCTATCTCTGTCCTTATTAATTTGCTGGTTGTCAGCACAGGCTGCACATTTTATTAGCAACATGCAAGAACTAGAGAAGAATGCTGTCTTGTCTTAACACATGTATATATTGCATGTTGCTTCTGGAACGTTCTCCCCATTTATCAATAGCAGTGCTGCAGCTTAGCCATAATCATACAGTCCTCTTTAATGAGCCATGTGCTAATGTTACCATATTATTGAATAATATGTTTGTGTAATTCCACGCTATGGATAATAAATGTGTGTAGCTGCTGCCCCCACTGTGACTGGCTACTGAGGTAGGGTCTAATATGATCATTTGAGACAAAAGGTGGTTTGGTGCTGCTATTTTCATGCCTGAATAGTGTTAAAAAATGTTACTTAAAAAAAACAAAAATTCATAAATCACAGTGTACCAAAATGCATATGCAGTGCCTCATAATAAAAATTAATATGTGCTAGTGCCAAATGAAAGTGACCAGTGCTATAATATAAACTGTTTTTTTCCGAAAGAGCATAAAGCCTAATGTGATTAGAAGAACAACAAATAGATCAATACTGCAAAAATTCATATAAAGTGACCAGTGCTCCAAATTATAAATCATTGTGTGATACAGAAGCGACAATATTTTATCCTTAGTCCAGTGTTTCCAGCATTCACAGCTCCACCTGACTGTTTGGATATCCAGGATGGGCCCTAGGGTGTCTCTCCTTATCCTTGCTTCCACTACCCCTGCAGTCTCAAACATGCATGTAAATAGCAAAAACAAGCCCCATAGCATAATACTGTAAACCACAGTTTATTATAAGGAATAGTTTTGCACTTGCTTTAAAAACAATCACAAAAGAGAAGCACATTACCAGTCCCTGCACAGATCCTGGAGATTAATTCTCAAGCTGGGGAACCTTGTAGTATGGCCAGTGGTGAAACCCATAAGAAAAAGCGTGGCAGCTCTCTTAACCCTCCATGGGCTGTGAGGCAGTGAAACTAAGCAGAAAACAAAATAAACAGAGCGCACACCGCCCTAGTGTAACACCATTTAATGAAAATAATAGAAGCCATAAAAACAGGTACTCACACACATGTATAGTGTCATGCATGGAAATAACATCCCCCGATCTGATGTGTACAGGGTACTCTCCTCCTTGCCAGCCGCTCAGCTGTTAGTTCCCGCACTAATGAGTGGATAACGTCCGGCTAAGCCAACCACCTCAGATGACTCAAGGTAACTCAATGCGGTGCGCCTGCGCACGGTCCAGCCGCCACTGCACACTCCAAGAGCCAGATGCTGTAGCCGACAGTGTGGTTACACAGAGGGGAGATCCCCGATCAGGACCCAGGACATGACATTCATGGGGTTGCTAAGGACAACGTTTCGGAGGCGTGGCCTCCTTCAGGTCTCAACACCCCAAAAATCTTTTGCCTTCATATATATATAACGATATAACGGCTCCTCCCCTCAGTTTCTTAAAGGGACATGACAATAAAGAGCCTATAATTAAGGGCAATCATATCAAAACATTTATATCCATAAATTGTACAATTTTGATAAAAGTTAATAAAAAATAAATGAATAAATTCATAATACAATAAATACTATAAAGAAAAAAAAAATATATACATTACATGACACTGTGGAAAACAAAACAAAAATATCAAATGACACCCACCAACCCAAATATACCGTACATGTACGCATGTGTATCTCAACACGCATCAGCATGAATTTACTGGGTGCGTATAAATGGTCACACATACACTTTTAGTAAATATATATACACGTGTGCATGTATGTGTATGTATATGTGTGTGTGTGTATGTATATATATATATATATATATATATATATATATATATATATATATATATATAGTGTATATATAATATAACATTAAAAAACAATAGAAGTAGAAGAGAATATAAATGTATGCTGACAAACTGTTAACCTTAAAGATATAACAATATATAGACATGAGACTTCAAATCAGGGTGCCAACCTCCAGTTCCTCATTCAAGCCATCGGGGGACATAGAGTTGAGCATAAATATCCAATACGTTTCGGCATACATAGACGCGAAAATCTTTCACCTTCTGATAATGTCATAGGGATGGCTTCAATACCAAATAACTCTAACCCCTCAGTGCTACCCCCATGTACTTGGCAAAAATGCCGGGGAACACTATGTTTATCTTTCTTTTGTTCGATGAACTGGCGATGTTCATCAAATCTTGTTCTCGTAGCCCTCACTGTTCTGCCCATGTAGAATAATCCACATGGGCACCGTAGACCATAAACAACAAATTGCGTGCTGCAGCAGATAAACTGTTGAATATTAAATGTCCGCCCATCTTTACCAGTAAAGTACTTCTTCCCATGGTGCATGAAATTGCAGGTCATGCACCTCCTGAGTCTGCATCTATAAGAACCCACCATATTAAGAAGCTGAGGGATGCTATTTACTGACTGTTTCTTGTTTTTAATTTGGCTAGGTGCCACAATATTTCTGACACTTCTAGCCCGCTTAAAAACTACCTTAGGTTTAGTGGGAAGTACTCTACATAGGGCGGAATCTTGCATAAGGATGGGCCAATGTTTTTATATGGCCCTTTTGACAGCCCAATGTTGATTGGTAAACTTAGTACTGAACAGAGCATTAGAGTGTTCTTCACCTTTACCCTTAATCCTTCTACTCTCACCACCCATAGCATACCTATCGATGGCCTCATCAATATGCTCCTCACGGTAACCTTTTTCTAAGAATCTTCTCTTCAATATATCAGCCTGCACCAGGTACTCTGAGACTTCTGTACAGTTCCTACGCAACCTACAAAATTGATTGTGGGGTATATTCTCCTTCCACTTAGGTAAATGGCAACTTTTACGATGTAAATGAGTTGCCTGCAGTCTCCTTGAAGTGTGTCTTAGAGATGTTTCCATCAACATCCCAGGATAACTCTAAATCCAAAAACACCAGAGTTTGCGCATCGACTACATGTGTAAAACTAATACCATAGGGATTAGTTACAATAGGCCACAAATTCAAAGACTGAATTGAGGTCACCATCCCATATGATAATCACATCGTCGATGTAGCGCCCATAATAAACAAGATGCTTTGCAAAAGGGTTCTGGGTCCAGATATAATATTTCTCCCAGAAACCCATAAACAAGCTAGCATAGCTAGGCGCAAAATGTGCACCCATAGCTGTGCCAGCAACTTGTCTATAAAATGAGCCATCAAACTGGAAGTAGTTTCTTTCTAGTGCAAACTTAGTACATGAGCATATAAATTCAGACTGAAGCGGATGCATGTATTCCGCTTCAGAAAGTATTCTACTGCTCTTAACCCACCCTCATGTGGGATGGATGTGTAGAGAGAACATACGTCTTAAGGATAACCACGAATAGTTGGCTTCCCATTTGTATTTTGCCAAGGTGTCCAAAACCTGGGAAGAGTCCCTAATGTAGGCTACATTAAAAACAATCAGCATAAGAAACTATGAAGTCCGGGGCACGATGCGCTTCACAAACCTGAATACCAGAAGCAATGCAATGATGCTGTAGCTCCATCCTACGCGTTTCATCACAATTGTTTTTAAAGCAAATGTCAGTGCAACACTATTCATTTTAATAAACTGCGTTTTACAGTATTACGCTATGGGGCTTGCTTTTGCGATTCCATGCATGTTTGAGACTGCTTGGGCAGTTGAAGTAAGGATAAGGGGAGAGACTCTAGGGGCTGGTCCTGGATATCCACATACAGCCAGGTGGAGCTTTGAATGCTGGTTACCCCCTTGAGAGGAGAGCTTGCTGGTGAGTGAAGCAACAAGAGGGGGGCACGTGTGGAGACAGCAGGCACACTGCATGATTTTGTGGAACTCTCTTCTGTCGCAACACCACCAATAAATGTTTTAATAGCAGCACCATTTGAAGGACTCCTAGTGTGGATACATGATACGTTTAACACTGGACTAAGGACGCAATATTGCCACTTCTGTATCACACAAGGATTTATTATTTTGAGCACTGGTCACTTTTTTTAAATTTTGACAGTATTGATCTATTTGTTTATTTCCAATCACATTAGGCTTTATGCTATTTTGGAATACACAGTTTATATTTTAGCATTGGTCACTTTCATTTCGCACTAGCACATATTCATTTTTATTATGAGGCACTGTGTTATATGCATTTTGGTACACTGTGATATATTAATTTTTTGTTTTTTTATCTAACATTATTTAACACTATTCAGGCACGAAAATGGCAGCGCCAAAACCACCTTTTGTCTCAGGCTCCAAAAATATGGTAATTTATCTGTTGCTGTCTAGAGGGCTAGGTTATATACCTATTGTCTGTGTGCAAACAGCATCTACATTTTTAAAGGCCTTTGGGGCCATGGCACAGAGCTTGTCAAAGATGGCAGTAGAGCTGTGGCTCCACTTTAGTAATATGCTCTTATGCTAATTCTTATATCTATCTTGTTCATTCCTCCCAGGTTGGCACAGGTGCTACTGTTGCCACATTGGCAGATGCTTCTGAGCTACCAACTACAGTAACTGTTGCACAAGTTAATTATTCTACAGTTAGTGATGGGGAGGTAAGACATGCACTTTTGTATATGTACAAAAGCATACAACACAAACTTTGGTATTGTAAGAAGTATTTTTGTGAAATTAACAGTTTGCAGCAGCATATGCACGTTCTTTGTTTTGTGATAGATACTGTATGTAAAAATGAAAATACTGCATTTTAGTACTATGAAAAAGAACAGACTAGTGACATAGTATTCCAAAGTGTCATTAGTACATAATTGCCAGTCTGTATCTTGTCACTTGTATGGTACATCTTTTCAAGGCATGGTTTTTTTTTTTTTTTCTTTTTTTTTTTTTTTGAGTGTGTGTGTGTGTTTCTGCTGAGAATAACATGTCAACACGTTGATCACATAACCAAACTATTATGGGCAGTTAAAAATACACTTTTTACAACATTTACATTATAATCTTTACTAAAATGTGCACTTGGGTCAGAGAAATTTTGTTTTGAATGTAAGCTATAGGGCTGATGATGTCTAATATGAAATGCTATATGTATTGTGTAGTGAAATGTACAACATTTATTCTGTCAGGTAGAACAAAACTGGGCAACACTTCAAGGTGGAGAGATGACCATTCAGACAACACAAGCATCTGAAGCCACTCAAGCTGTTGCTTCCCTAGCAGAAGCTGCTGTTGCTGCATCACATGACATGGCACAAGGTGCTACAGTCACCATGGCACTAAACAGGTAATTATACAAGTATTCTGCAGCCTATGACTTGACTTTCACTGCCGATGCAGACCTTCTACATGAAAATGGCTGGATATGTGAATGGTTATTTTTATTTCTTCTGAGTTTGTGTTTACACATCCTATAGGTCCTGCCAGCCCCTTTTTTCCAGCCGGACACTAGGGTAAGCTGTACATGAAGTTAACTGTTATTTTTGACTGGCTTGGAAATATGTAATAAAATGTACAGTATGTAAATTAACTATTTTCTCTGCAATGTAGAAAACTTTAAAGTCTAGTTTTGAGAACAAAATTGCCACGTGCAATGTAAATTGGCTTTGGATTCTTTTGCATGCTGATCATTTTAAATTTTACACTTGCATGCTGAATTTTAACTGAGACAGTTTTGAAATTCATGCAGTGAACACAGGTTATTGCATACATTGAGTTTGAAGGGTATCGTGGTGCACATTTTTACGTTTTTTGTTTTTTTTTTTTTTCTTTTCAACAAAGCAGTGTTTATACTTTAAAGACCGTAATGATAGAGGGTACTTAAAGCAATATTAAACCCAAAAGCAAACATTCATTATATTGAAGCTTACCAATTCTTAGATGTGATGGCTGCATTTAATTTTAATTTTTAGGCTTTCTTCTATTTTTATCTTTTGATCCATCAAGCAAATCTGTTTTTCAAAAGCTCAAGCTCTCCAAAAGAATGTATAGGTTTACATGGATGAGACACACCATTTAACACTGGCAGGTGTGCTTAAAATCCGCTTTTATGCATGCAAAATCCCAAAAGGAAAAAAACTATTTGCTGTAACGGATTTAAAAGTATTAGCTTCAATTAGTGTATTTAAATCTGCTAATATATTTACCCCCCGACTGATAATGCTGCTATCTGCTGTGCCTCCTGTGCTCATTTATCCAGAGTTGTGTTACTGCCCAGATCACCAGATGAAAACAGGAGAAAAGCCAAAAGAAAAAAAAGGTAATGAAGCCACCACATCTAATGACTGGTAAGCTGCAATATAATACATTTTTGATTTTGGGTATAATACCACTTTAAGAGACATGAATAGACTAGAAAGTCCTTAAGGGTCCTTTCACAAGGGTGTTCCGTCTGTCCATTTTTCATCCAACCGATGTAAAATGGACAGCAATGTACTTCTATGGGTGAAGGGATGGAAATGAATTATCATCTGTTCAACATTACCTAAATATTTTTTACCTTAATGCAGGCAATGCATTACCCCCTTCTCACTGACTGCCTCCTGGCCCTTTAGGAGTTCTAAAAGCCAAGAGGCAGAGGCAAGCATTCGAGTCATGTGGCCACTGTAATTGGCTGTCAGTGTTACATGATCGGAAAACTCCTGATTGCAAGTATGCATCGGGGTCTTACTTATCCCCTCCGGCTACTGTGCTGGGAGTGTGCAGGGAGCGCAGTCTCAGCGCGGTAAGTTTTTTTACACAGGGCCACAAATATGCAGCCTTTCGGCCTTAAAGCCCACCTCTCCGAGAGTCTACATAAATGCGAACTGTCGGTGCCAAGGGGTAAAGGTAAAAAATTTTAAGGCTTTAGGACCACTTTAAGGTACCGTATCAATAATGTTTATATACACTCTAGCATAGAAGGATTGAAAACATTTGAAGAATCGCCACAATTATGGCAAACTTTATATAGGGTTAGGGTCTCTGAGCAGAATACAGATGATTTATGAAATATGTTGAGAAGTAAAAGTAAAAAATATATGTCCTAGTGAAGAGTGTAAACAATGGTAGGAATATCCTTTTATTGAGACATTATAGATAACGGTTTTGGTAGACTGGGCAAGTATAAAACTATTAGTCAGGTTTTTATTGCTGTTTGTGTTGTGATGATTTCCCCTCTTGACAGATTTTTATGGTTGTGTCCCACCGCACAAATTTCCAGTTTCTACTTTTCCTCACTTTACCTAAAAATGGTAAACACATTATGGGGAAGTTCCATTTTAAACACATAAGAACACTGATGAGGGTAGGAATATAATGGCTGATTCAAGTATTTGCATAGTATTGGCTTGTGTAACACCTCAATATTTATCTGACATAGGCTATCCTTTACCATTGATCTTAGTGTTTACCTGTAGAATATTGAATTGTACTTAGTATTCTAAAGAATCTTCTTCTGTGTGTGGTTATTAGTTTTAGTTTAAAATAAACTTAAAGAAAACATAAGCCCAACATTTCATATTCCTGATATGTGCCGGCTGTAGCATGCACTGAAAAAGTATCCTGTTCTGCCTGCTCTCCTCCAATGATCAGACTTGTCCTGATACCCCACACCCAGCCTTTCACTGGGAAGATCAGTGTGCTGATGTCTTTCCTCCCCTAGCTCTTATACAGTTGAGAACAGTGGGAATTTGATCACTTATATAAAAAAAAAGGTATTTATAATGTTTATCTGTTTAATCTATACACAACTGGTTTGCCTTTCATTTCTATTTGAAACTGAATGGGTTGTTTTACAAGGTGAGGGTTTACAATCCCTTTATGCTATAAAAGAATGCCTGCTTCTCTCATTTCTTTTTGTTTCACTATAGTGAAGCAGCGGCTCATGCAGTAGCCACCTTAGCTGAAGCCACACTTCAGGGAGGAGGACAAATTGTTTTGTCAGGAGAAACGGCTGCAGCTGTTGGGGCTCTAACTGGAGTACAAGATGCCAATGGTAAGAGCAGGCCATCCTGCAGTATTTTATAACTGCTATTGTACAGAACGCTATGCAAGTCCCCTTCCTTTTCATTAGCTAGACAGATATGTGTGCAAGGTATTTCAGGCTTTTTAACAACACTACAGCTTTGTGGACACTGGTGCAGTTTTGTAACCACACTCCATCTAGTAGTCTATATTCTATTGCCCTTATCCGCAGTGTTGAGCTATTTACACAGCACACAACAGTTTGATGTGGATTCTCACGGCAATGTCCATTGACAACCCTAAGGCTCCATTCACACCTGAATGTATCATTTTCAGGTGTTTTTTTTGGGCATTTTCCAGGCGTTTTTTGCAGGTGTTTGGAGGCAAGCAATGACATCTGACCAAAAACGCTTGTAATCTGCTAATAAAGAAGCTCTTTTTTGAGCTTCAGGCGTTCTGCTTCAGGCAACAAAACGCTCATATGTGAACAAGGGCCATTGAAATGAATGGGATTTTGCTTGTTGGGCATTTTGAGACTTCAGAGATGAGCGTTTTACAAGCTGAAAAACACTCAGGTGTGAACAGGGCCTAAACCCTTTAACAAAAATTCTTTACTACGAAGACAAAATTTTTTAGTAATTTCATAAATAACCTTTTTCGTAATTAAAGATGTTGGCATTTACGAGCTAGATTGTTCTACCTTTCTAATATTCAGATAAAAAAGTCAAGTTAAATAAATCTCTCCTGCAAGCCTTCTTTCTCATTCTTTTGATTATATACATCTTTCTCTAAGGCACAATGTGCAAAACCTAAAACAGGATGCTTATATCTCAAACAAATCTATTTGAGGGTCTTTGTTATGTCTGCGTAAATTATACTGTATTTCCCTGTAGACTGACACCTCAAAAAATTGTGTCCTATCCATTAAAGCATATTTTTTTTTTTTTATATCCATGTTAGATGGTCTGGCGGTTGCTACCAAAACAGAAAACATGTATTCTTTTATTTTGTGCAGATTGTAATATAAGCACACAATGGTACGTATAAAGAAGTAGCTGTAGTGATTGACAACAATGGTCAATAGGACATAGTGTAAGGGGAATTCTCTTCAAAGTGCATATGTAACTATTCCCACACAATTAATGAGCTATTCCAGGCTATTGGCCAATTGTGGTGTGCCCAAAAGCCATCGGCTGCATAGGCCAGCACTCCACACAATATCCTTACACATTTTTTTCTTTAAATTTATGAGATCGAAGGCCCTACTGCCTCTAAATTCTAGTCTCAAGTAATGGAGTGCTATTTGGCGATATCTGATTGATCTCAGATACAAAACTCTGCCTCTACCTAGGTGGCTACTTGGCACCACACAGAGATACAGTGCAGAACAAGGTAGGATTATAGGTAATGGGGGAGAGATCAGCTGTATGGAGACCACATGTGACTACCAGTGACTAGTTCTTTGCCTTTTGCCTGCCTTTCTGTTTTTTGTTTTGGACAGTTTCCAGAGTTCTGTTTCTCTTTAAAAACTACACTTGATCTCTAAATGTAATGATTAAACCCCCCCCCCCCCCCAATGATTACAAGTACTACTAGTACTAAAGGCTCCTTATAAAAAAAAATATAAATCTTAGTAACCTTTCTGCAATGTGAATTATCAAGCTCTTTATCTTAAACGTACAGTACATGACACAGGCTTGATGTTTATGGACCCTGGGATTTAGGCTGGTACCTTCAGATGATTGGACACATGCAACTTGAACGTGTTACAGGTGTACAATGCAAAAGGTGAAGTTTCCTTTAACTAGTTTTTATTATTTTAACTTCAGATTCGTCAATTAACTATTCACTGTCTTCTGTTCCAATAATTTTTATTGAAAAAGATTTTTAAACAATGAGGTATGAAAACAGATCACTCCATGGCGTTACAGTGGAATCGACATGTTCTGGATACAATATAACTATACCGTATCATAGTGTGCATAACCAACCCTCCCAAGGAGGTTAAATGGTGTCATGCGAGCACATAATGCAACAGTCAAGATAGTTACGGTAGTTCTCTCCAGGCATAGGAATGTGAATATCAACATGTTCGGCAAGTCAGAAACATTATTTGTGTTTGGTTCCAAGGCAGGGGAAGAAAAACAAAGGGGGAAAAAAAGGGGAGAGGAGAACGAAGTCCTGCGAGATAAAATTGTGTGTTTGAACCAAATTTGCCTACACTAGAACACCAAAGAACACCACATTTACAAGTATGGACAAGGCTAAGGGCAGCCTTGAAGCTCACTCTTAAATGTACTGTCTAAAAAATTCAGATCAAAGTTAGAAGTTAGGAGAGAGGTTAAAAGGGAGAAAAAGACAAGAAAGAAGAGAAAAAAAAATGCCACAGATCCCCACACTCCAGAACACCGACCTCACCTCAGCAGTTGGTGCAATGTGTGTAGTTAGCAGCAAGGTGCTATACAAGTCCAGGCTCAGGTTTAATCCTTGTGCAATCCAAATTCTGCAAACCCCCTTTGTGGGTATGCCCACTATGACGGGCAAAGCCTGAACCCTATATAGGGACCAGTAAAATGATAGAGGTAAGACAGGGTCATCCTGTGTCTCTGATTACTTTAGTCCCACAGCAACTGAGACTGAATAACTCTTTAGATTACTTATGTGTATCCTGGTTAGTATACGTTTAGACCTTAGAACTGTCAGAAAACTGTGAATTTGGAATGTATTCACACATATACAGTGTAAAATTGTAAACTTGGCAATACAATTCAACCACCCAGAGTTTTGTCACAGGCGGGTGACCAGGTGGTACAAAATACCACAGGTCACACTCCACTTCTGCCTAGAGCTCTTTATAACGTGCTCAGGCGCTTTTTTCACATGCAATTTTATACAGCATGTTCACCTCCCGGGTTGCTGTGTACTCCTTCTACGGACACTTTTACCACATTTTTGCATCCTACTCCATGAATGCTCCCATAAACATTTGCTCTCTCAAAGGCTTGTAAAATACTCAGACCGCCTAGACTAATGACACCCTTCAACTTGAGAAGGACCTTATTTTAACACCGGTCTCTGCATTTGATTCTAGAATTATCTCAGGCATACAACACGCAGCCTACCTAACTAAGGCAAATTTTTGTGCAACTGTCACATTTCCTCAGACGATTGATGGCTTTAATACAGCAATCCCTATCCAGGGCTCCAAAGCACCAGGCTCCTTCCCTACCCCCATCGTCTCTTCCTGAGTCAGAGCCTGATATGCCTGCTGTAGAAAGAGGTATGCTAGAGGAGAATGAGGAGACTGTGTAAGATTTTCCACCCCCAGGCTCCTATAAACCTGATATCCCCCCCCCCCCCCCATTTGGCAATGCCTCCTTTGAGTACTAAGAGATCTACTTAGTCAAAAAAAAGACATTCCCCATTTATAAACTAATAGAATGGGCAATCTATAAAGATTGGGGCAATCCAGAAAATATTGTTACCCCTCAGAGAAAATTATTGTGGAGCTTTATCCAGTGGAAGAAATGTTAACAAAGAACTGGTCTGTTCTGGTAGAAGACTCTGGCATTCCAGTCTTGAACATCCATCTTACTGTACCTATAGAGCGCACTGGGTGGGGGTGAATCCGGCCCCCCAGGCCATTTCATGTGGTCTAGTCTTGCAGATGCAGCCGGCCCTTTGAAAGCAACCATAATGCTGATGTGGCCCACAATGAAATCAAGTTCGACACCCTTGCTATAGAGGATGTTCAAAGATTCTGCTGACAAAATTTGAGACTGTCTTGAAGTAAAACTATAGGCAAAACTTTTTTTTCCTCTTTCGTTCATTGACGGCCACAGCTCCTGATCTTCATAACTATTGTGTATACTGCTCCCTACAGGAGTAGGACACTAGGCAGAAAAAAGTCTGGCTATGCCTATGGGCAGTCCCAGGGGGTATACTCCCTCTCTGCTATAGGTACTCAGTTTTTTCTGCCTAGTCTGGAGTAAGGACCTAGTTCCGTGCTGGGATCTCTGGTCCCGGTAATTTTTTTTATAGATTGAAAATGTTCTCCTGGTTTTTTTTCCTGTGATATCTACAATCAACTGCCAGACTTGGCAACGGGCTGGATAATCTAGATCCAGTGGTCACCACAGTCTGGCTCAGCTCCGCGTTGGATCAACCACGACGTAGCCCCACCGGACGGGACTGGCCTGCGCGACCGTATCTCAGCCCATGTCGCAGCGTTCCTCCTGGCCAACAGCCCCCCTTTCCGATGGAGAGGCGTTCTGTGTGAAGCGGTGCCCGTTTGGTTCCTGGTATGGCGAGTAGCTATGCCCCCTTCTCCCCCTGGATGGTTTTGGGGTGGACGTAGGCCCCTCCTTGTTACGGTCGCACCCCCCGGGTTCCCCTCCTTCCCATCAGGCACCCCCCTTCATCTGTCCCCCATTCCCACTGCCCCCACCCCCCCCCCCCCCACTTAGGCTGGGGCTGTGTGGGTGGTTTGGCCACCTCCTTGGCTGGGGGCGCTGCTGGCGATCGGCTGGGCTGAGGGGATTATCCTGCCCCCACCCTGCCTGAGCCTATCCTTGAGGCCTAGGGGTCCCTCCTGGTGCTGCGCGGGGCTGCCATTTTCTGCCATGTTTGTGTAGTCCGGCAGCCATTTTGCGGTGGTTTGCCATTGAAAATAGCGGCTGCCATGACAGTGGAGCTCTCTGAGCGGTGATTTTGGCGGTGGGAGCCCCTCCTCATCCCCTGGTGCAGACTCCTGGATCCCTTTAGTTTAGTTTCCTGATCGCCACTCGTGCAGTGCAGATTCACTGTGGTGTGGTGCCTGGTTTCTGCAGGGTGGTGAGTCTGGTAGGTTCCTCTCCCTCTCCTGCTGAGGATGCGATTGGTGCTCTGTGACTGGCAAACGGGTGGCGCTGCCCCTTAGTGTTTTACACTTTTTTTTGTGGAGTCCCCCTGGTGACTCATGGAGTCTTTGGAGCACTTCTCTCCACCCGATCCCCTCCCTGGGGCTATGGGGCCCTCCGGGTCCCATCCATCCATCCATGTACTGACTGCTGTCCTGGAGTCCCTTTATGTCCTGGGTGGAGGTTGTTTTTGGGTGATGGGCTGGCAAAAAAGCGCCCCCTGCCTCATCGGTCTCCTCAGATCCTGATCTGATTCGGTCGCCGCGGACGTGGATCACCCTGCTGGGTCTGCAACCACGCGCCATGAATCCTCAGATAGTAAGCATTCTTCCGCTTCTGCAACCGCGCACAAAAAGGCGCTGGACGACGCACTGATTGTACCTGTGCTTGAGACTTTTACGTTGGAGGACACAGCTGTGGCTACCACGGAGGTGCAGGTTCCCTTTGGCACAAGCAATCCAGAGCGGCAAAGGAGTTCACTTTCCCTTCCTATTTTGACAGAATGGTCACTGAAGAGTTGGGACGACCAAAGCGTCTCCTTGGGGTCCCTAAGCAAATTGCTAGGCGATACCCCTATGAGGAGTCCCTTCTTAAGAAGTGGACTGTTCCACCGGTGGTTCCCAGATTAAACAAGGCAACCGTGATTCAGATTGAAAAGTCCCCGGCCTTAAGGACCCAGCTGACGGGAAGGCGGAGGATGTGGCCTGCAATTTGTACACCCTGGCTGGTTTGGCACTATTTCACCATTGCCCTGGTGTCGCAGACTCTGACAGAGTGTGGGCTAAGCTCCTACGCTGTGACCTGGAGGGAGAACAAGCTCAGTCCTGCCTTCTAAAATTGCCTTGACTGATCATCCCTTTCTAGGAGATCGCCTGTTTGGTGCTACCCTGGATGACCTCATTAAAGGTCTCACAGGGGGGGAGAGTACCTTTCTTCGGTGGGCTACTAAGGGCAAGGAACCTCGTCGTAGACGTGGACCTTCCTTCTCAGCTCAGAAGTTTTTCGTCCCTCAAGGTTGACTGGCAAGGGTTCGAAACCTTTCAGGGCCTCCTCTGGCGGATCCAAGCGAACCTGGTCTGGTAAGCCGAGAGCGGGCTTCTCCAGACCCGCGGACAATGCTCCTTCAGCATGGAGGTGCAGCTCACCCATATCAGGGGTGGGGGGGACGTCTTCGCTGGTTTCCAGAACCGTGGACTTCCCTGATGCAAGACAAGTGGGTCCACAAAGTCATTTGGTCCGGCTACAAGATCGAGTTTTGCTCTTGTCCCCCAGCAAGGTTTTTTCCTTCCAACCTGCGCCTGTCCCAAGATCGGATACAGGGTGTGTATGGGGCGGTACAAGACCTGTCCCTTCAAGGGGTGAATGTTCTGGTTCCAACTTTGGAACGTTTTCAAGGTTTTTACTCAAACCTGTTCTTAGTCCCCAGGAAGGAAGGCAAGCCAAGTCCAATCCTGGACCTCAAGGTGCTAAACGACTTTGCGCGGGTACAGAAGTTCAGCATGGAGTCCATTCTAACGGTGGTGACATTTTTGCGCCAGGGATTTCCTCGCCTCTATAGATATCAAAAATGCCTATCTTCACATTCCATTATGTGCCAGTCACCAGCGTTTTCTCTTCTTTGCGTGTAGGGGGGAGCATTATCAGTTTGTGGTGTTACCCTTTGGTGTCGCCTCTGCTCCTCAGGTCTTCACAAAAGTGTTGCCTCCGGTGCTAGCCTTGCTACGCCAATGAGGGATCGTGGTACTGGGCTACTTGGATGATCTCCTTCTGCGAGCGGAGTCTCCCTCTGCTCTGGTCGAGAACCTGGAGATCACAACACAAACTCTGCGGGAGTTCAGCTGGATTCTGAATGTTCAGAAGTCTGCCCTGGTGCCGTCCATGAAGCTGGACTAATTTGGGTCTGATTCTGGACTCAGCTGTAGCCAGAGTGCTCCTTCCTCTGGACAAGCTCCGGAAATTGCAGGCTGCAATTCACCTCCTGCTGTCCCAACAAATGGTCATCCCTCCGGACTTGCATGCGGGTGCTGGGCCTGATGGTATCTACCTTCGATGCGGTTCTGTTTGCACAGTCACCTATGTGGTCCCTGCAAAGGGAGAGTCTGACAAAATGGGACAAGCCTCTGCAGTCCATTCAGTTCCAGCTGAGTCCAGGAACAAAGGAGTCTCTGATATGGTGACTTCGCTCTCCAGCGCTTCGGCTTGGAAAATCCTTCCTCCCCTTGTATTGGACAGTGTTCACCATGGATGCCAGCCTGTCCGGCTGAGGAGGCGCCCTCGGGAGGCATTCTATTTAGGGGATCTGGACACTGGAAGAGTCCAGACTACCGATCAATGTCTTGGAACTCCGAGGAAATCAGACTGTGTCTGGATCATTGGACGGATCGTCTTCAGGGTTGCCCAGTGCGCATTAAATCAGACAGTGCCACGGCCGTGGCTTATGTCAATCACCAAGGGGGCATAAGAAGTGCCCTGGCAGCCCTGGAGGTGGCTGACATTCTAAGGTGGGCAGAACAGTTCTTTCCAGCCCTCTCCTCTGTACACATTCCCGTGGTGGAAAATTGGCAGGTGGATTACCTCAGTCGGCAGGCGTTGGACCAAGGAGAGTGTTCCCTTCATCCAGAGGTGTTTCAGCAGCTGGGTTTCTGGTGGGGCACCCCTGAGGTGGATCTGTTGGTGTCTCGGCTTAGCAGAAAGGTGCAGAGGTTTGTGGCTCGGTCAAGGGGATCCTCTGGCAGATGCCACAGACGCGCTGGTGGCCCTGTGGGATCAGTATAGTCTAATCTACGCCTTGTCTCCTCTCAAGCTTCTGCCCAGACTCCTACGCAGGATCGAGGCAGAAGGGATTCCTGATTAGTGGCACCAGACTGGCCTTGCCGGGCCTGGTACGCTAATCTAGTGCTGCTGATCGCCGTTTTTTTTGGAAGCTTCCTCTAAGGGAGGATCTGCTGTCTCAAGGATCGATCTTCCATCCTGCTTTACAGTTGCTGGCTTTGACGGCTTGGCTGTTAAATGCCAGGTGATAGAGGTTTGTCTGAGTCAGTAATTCCTATGTTGTTAAGAGCTAGAAAATCTACCTCCTAGGAAGATCTGCCATTGTACTTGGGAGACGTACTTAGCGTTGTGAGTCTCTTGGGTTCCATCCTCGCTCCTTCACAGTGGCTTGGATCGTAACCTTCCTTCAACGGGGGGTTGAACACAAATTGGCCTTAGGTACCATCAAGGGCCAGGTATCAGCCTTGGCAGTCTTTTTCAAACCACCTTTGGCGCCACACTCCCTGGTGCGTTCTTTTCTTTAGGGTGTCCCGACATTTAGTTCCTCCAGTGCGGGCTCCGTTGCTGCCCTGGGATCCTAATTAGGTGCTTTCAGCTCTCCTGAAGCCTCCCTTTGAAAATATTTGGCAGATTCCCCTTACGCTGTCCCAGAAGGTGGCCTTTTTGGTGACTATTACCTCTTGCTCGCAGGGTGTCGGAACTGGCGGCGTTAACCTCTCGTCCACCTTACATGGTGATTCACAAGGATGTGGTGCTTCGCCCCTGTCCGTCATTCCTTAGGTGGTCTCTGACTTTCAGGCCTACTCCATCAGGGGTCAGGTTCCTCCTTTCCCTGTCAAGGCGCACTCTACTAGGGCACTTGGTGCCTCCTGGGCCTTCCGTCATCAGGCCTCAGTGACGCAGGTTTGCAAGGCGGCCACCTGGTTGTCAGTGGACACCTTTACAAAGGTTTATAAAGTTGATGTGTTGGCATCTGCGCATGCTTCCTTTGGCTGCAAGGTTTTGCAGGCTGCTGTTAAGAGGACTTGAAGGTGTATTTTTTTTTTTTTCAGGTGGGTTCCAGTTGTTTTGGTTGAGTTCCTGTTGCCTGGTTGGCAAATGTTTAGCCTTGAGAATTTTTTTGCTGTTTCCCACCTCTCATGTTTAACACTGCTTTTGGATGTCCCAATGGTCAAGAATGACAGGAGCTGTGTCAGTCAAAGAACAAAAGAGAAAATGGAATTTTTTTGACTTGCCGTAAAATATATTTCCCTGATGTTCATTGACGTACACAGCACCCACCCCTCTGTGGAGTTATGATTCTCCTGACAGACACTGCTTGTAACAAAACTGAGTGACTATAGCAGGAAGAGGGAGTATACACCCTGGG
Source organism: Pelophylax lessonae (assembly GCF_965119305.1). Taxonomy (NCBI): domain Eukaryota; kingdom Metazoa; phylum Chordata; class Amphibia; order Anura; family Ranidae; genus Pelophylax; species Pelophylax lessonae. The sequence goes on from NC_138771.1 coordinate 154,930,166, forward strand.
ACTGCCCATAGGTGTAGCCAGAAGTTTTTTCTGCCCAGTGTCCTACTCCTGTAGTGGGCGGCATAACCCAATGGTCAAGAATGACAGGAGCTGTGTCTGTCAATGAACATCAGAGAAATGGATTTTATGGGAAGTCAAAAATCCCATTTCTTTTTTTTTTTCTTTTTTTTCTAATTGTCTTTTAAGGGACACAGGAATTGCCTCTTACTGTCCAGTTATACTTCTGCCTAATTTTATCCTCTGGCAAATAATATAACCAGACTGTTTAGGAATTAGTGTCCCTCAGTGGGCTCCAAGAAAAGGATTTCAGCCTGTCACATGACCGTTTTAACAAAAGAATGTAATATTTCTACAGAGAGGAAGTTAGCCATACATTTATTGATCCAAGTTCAGAGAAATCAGAACTTTTTTTTTTTTTTTTCACATAAATGTAAAATTCAAAAGATATAATTGTTGCTATTCTGCTGCATTAACTCTGGGATCTGTATTCAAACCAAAGCACTAGTAAGGCTTCATTCACATCTAGGTGTTTTTGGGCGATTTTCTGCTATAAGCCTCAGCTCTAAAAATGCCCAACAAGACAAATCGCATTCATTTCAATGGTCCCTGTTCACATTTGAGTGTTCTGTCGCTCAAAAAAGTACACGGGCTTCTTTTTTGGCAGATTACAAGGGTTTTTTTTTTCATTGGTCACTTAACCTAAAAACGCCTGAAGAAACGCCTCTAAAACACCTGTAAAAATAGTAATGCCTAGATGTGAACGTAGCCTTAAAGTCCACCAGCATAAAGATGGAAGCATTCTGTCAAAAACGAATGATATGTTTTGGTAGCACTGCTGTGTTTTGTCTTAACGAACAACTAGATCAGCTCTGCTAATGATTTGTCCTTCTCTGCCCATCAACCCACACTAAATATAGTTCACAAAGCAGATCAGTGCACAGCACTCTGCTGTCTGTGTGTGATGCCACATAATGATGCCACATAAAATGGAAACAAGGACTAGAATAAAGCCGACATATTACAAGCCATGTATCTGGGTCTGTGAAGCCTTCACACACAAAGCTATGCTAGGTGTGGCTCAATAAATCCAGCAAGACCATTAGCTGAGTAGCTTTTTTTTTTTTTCTTTTGCTTTTTTTTATATGATGGCATATGGTAACTGAACCACCCATTTTATGGATGAAGCATACTTTTTTTTTATGCTGTGCACAATTGATATTAGTGGGCTATACTAACACTGTGCGTTACTCAGGTGAGAGCAAATGGCTCCAAGCATGAAAACTTCTATTTAGTTTCTCTTTTTTTTCTTTTTCCTTCTTTCTCCTGTCCCCTTTCATCCAATTCAACTGGAATGCTTCCTTTTTTTTTTGGCACAGCGGGTACACGCATTTGAAATCAGTTTCTGTATTCACATAGAGAAGAATCGACAGGTTATGGATCTTTAGTGCTAGGTAGAGATGGGATGTTGTGTCAACTTGCCCTGGATTTCAAGTAGTCCTGCAAGGGCACAGCGCCAAGTTTTAATATTGACCTATGTTACAACAGGATGCCTGTAATGCAGCAGCATTATCACCTTGAGAGAGTGTAAGTGATCACACACAGTGTGTTACAGATACTGTGTATTGTAGCTTAGCTTTTCTGTTTATATGAGCAATAAATGTAAAATTTAGCTTTTTTTCTTCATTCTAATGCTTTATACGGGTTTTAGTCATTGTGTCTGATACTAGAAATACGGCTGTCTACAGTATTAAACAGCATAATACTAATGCTAAAAGCAACTTTCCAGGATTATCCTTGATTTGTACGTACGTGCGTACGAACATATATGTGTGTGTGTGTATATATGTGTGTGTGTGTATGTATGTATGTGTATATATATATATATATATATATATATATATATATATATATATATATATATATATATATACACACACACATACACACATTATATTGTCAAAATGATTGGGACGCCTGCCTTTACACGCACATGAACTTTAATAGCATCCCAGTCTCAGTCCATAGTGTTCAATATTGAGTTGGCCCACCCTTTGCAGCTATAACCGCTTAAACTCTTCTGCGAAGGCTGTCCACAGGGTTTAGGAGTGTCTATGGGAATGTTTGACCATTCTTCCAGAAGCGTATTTGCGAGGTCGGACGAGAAGGACTGGCTGGCAGTCTCCGCTCTATTTCGTCCCAAAGGTGTTCTGTCAGGTTGAGGTCAGGACTCTGTGCAGGACTGTCAAGTTCCTCCACCCAAAACTCATACATCCATGTCTTTATGGACCTTCTTTGTGCACTGGTGTGCAGTCATGTTGGAACATGAAGCAGCCATCCCCAAACTGTTCCCACAAGGCAGCATGAAACTGTCCAAAATGTCTTGGTTTGCTAATGCCTTAGGCTCCATGTACACGGGACGTTAGAAAAAACGTGCTGCAAAGCTAGTTCTGACGCTGGGAAAAAGCAGCTGTTAAACTGTTTGGCCACGTTGCTTTTAGCAGCGTTTTTTCTGCCTCCATTCAAAATCGATGGTTCCCTATGGGGAGCCTATTGATTCGAATGGAAGTCGCACTGCAAGGGGGCCCCCCAGATCCCGGACCCCCTCCCTATGTGAATGTACCCCTACTCCTTTCACCCCATAAAAGGCAGTGTATGTAAATAACGACAGACGTTTTGGAAAGTTTATTAAAAATCTTCATCCGGTCTTCTCCGCTCTGGTCTTCTCCTTTTTTTTCGGTGTGGGGCTACCCTCAAATTCCATACCAGACCCGAAGGGCCTGCTTTGGAACCTGGGGGGGACCCCCACGCAGTTTTTTTCCCATTTTTGGCGTGGAGTTCCCCCCTCAAGATTCTCACAGCGCAAGTTGCACCGCAAGTCGGATCATCCTGATCCGACTTGCGGTGCTACTTCCATTCAAATCAATAGGCTCCCATAGGGAACCATTGATTTTGAATGGAAGAAAAAAAAACATAATGTGGCTGAACGTACTTCATCGCGTTCGGTCCCGTTTTTGCGTTTGAAACACCGGGAAACACACTTTCGAAAGCAAATAATTGCGTTCCAAAAAACTTCCCTGAACTCAACTGCCTGCAAATGACTGTAAACGACCCTGTGTACATGGACAGATAAGATAACATGTAGGTGGGTTCAGGGGCTTCTGAAAAAACGCCCAACTGCTCCTAAACGGCTATTTACAACGTCCAAGGCTAATTCTTAAAAAACAACCCCACACTAATCCCCCCTCCAAATAATCTATATATATATATATATATATATATATATATATATATATATATAATATATATATATAGATTATTTGTGTGTGTGTGTGTGTGTGTGTGTGTGTGTGTGTATATATATATATATATATATATATATATATATATATATATATATATATGCACAGTACAGACCAAAAGTTTGGACCCACCTTCTCATTCAAAGAGTTTTCTTTATTTTCATGACTATGAAAATTGTAGATTCACAATGAAGGCATCAAAACTATGAATTAACACATGTGGAATTTTATACATAACAAAAAAGTGTGAAACAACTGAAAATATGTCCTATTCTAGGTTCTTCAAAGTAGCCACCTTTTGCTTTGATTACTGCTTTGCACACTCTTGACATTCTCTTGATGAGCTTCAAGAGGTAGTCACCTGAAATGGTCTTCCAACAGTCTTGAAGGAGTTCCCAGAGATGCTTAGTACTTGTTGGCCCTTTTGCCTTCACTCTGCAGTCCAGCTCACCCCAAACCATCTCGATTGGGTTCAGGTCCGGTGACTGTGGAGGCCAGGTCATCTGGCGCAGCACCCCATCACTCTCCTTCTTGGTCAAATAGCCCTTACACAGCCTGGAGGTGTGTTTGGGGTCATTGTCCTGTTGAAAAATAAATTATAGTCCAACTAAACGCAAACTGGATGGAATAGCATGCCGCTGCAAGATGCTGTGGTAGCCATGCTGGTTCAGTATGCCTTCAATTTGAATAAATCCCCAACAGTGTCACCAGCAAAGCACCCCCACACCATCACACCTCCTCCTCCATGCTTCACAGTGGGAACCAGGCATGTAGAGTCCATCCGTTCACCTTTTCTGCGTCGCACAAAGACACGGTGGTTGGAACCAAAGATCTCAAATTTGGACTCATCAGACCAAAGCACAGATTTCCACTGGTCTAATGTCCATTCCTTGTGTTCTTTAGCCCAAACAAGTCTCTTCTGCCACTCGTTTTCCTGTACTTAGCTGCTTTTTTCTTGCTATAATACAAATTCTAACCAGGGCTGTCTTTATTCTTGATTGGACCCTGGGCAAAAATTTTCTTGGGCCCTCTTGAATCCACTTATCAACTATTTGGGGGCTCAAGGGGCAGCTGCTTTGGGCCCCACAACAATGACTAGACCTGGGGCAACTGCCCCTTTTGCCCTGTGTTAAAGACAGCCCTGATTCTAACAGTCTATTCAGTAGGACTATCAGCTGTGTATCCACCTGACTTCTACACAACACAACTGATGGTCCCAACCCCATTTATAAGGCAAGAAATCACACTTATTAAACCTGACAGGGCACACCTGTGAAGTGAAAACCATTTCAGGTGACTACCTCTTGAAGTGTGACTCTACAATTTTCATAGTCATGAAAATAAAGAAAACTTTGAGAAGGTGGGTCCAAACTTTTGGTCTGTACTGTGTGTGTGTGTGTATATGTATGTGTGTATATATATATATATATATATATATATATATATATATATATATATATATATATATATATATATACACATACACAGTGGGTACGAAAAGTATTCAGACCCCCTTAAATTTTTCACTCTTTGTTATATTGCAGCCATTTGGACGAATGGTCCAGACCTGGTTATTTCCTCCCAAGTCTGGACCAAGGGCATCACTGAGCTCTTAAAACAGACTGAGATGCAAACTAGCGGCATCGGGTGAACTGAAACATAATGTCCCAGAGGTGTTCTATTGGTTTTAGTTCAGGTGAGCGTTGGGGCCATTCAGTAGTATCAATTCCTTCATTCTCCAGGAACTGGCTGCATACTCTCACCACATAAGGCCAGGTGTTTCACCACATAAGGCCAGGTGTTGTCGTGCACCAGGAAGAACCCAAGACCCACTGCACCAGTGTAAGGTTTGACGATTGGTGCAAGGATTTCATCCCGATTCCTAATGGCAGTCAGGGTGCCATTGTCTAGCCTGTAGAGGTCTGTGCGTCCCTCCATTGATATGCCTCCATCAATGACCAACCACCAAACCGGTCATGCTGAAGATGTTACAGACAGCATAACATTCTCCACAGCATCTCCAGATCCTTTTATGTCTGTCACATGTGTTCAAGGTGAACCTGCTCCCATCTGTGAAAAGCACAGGGTGCCAGTGGCAGACCTGCCAATTCTGGCATTCAATGGCAAATGCCAATGGAGCTTCATGGTGTCGGCAGTGAGCACAGGGCCCACTAGAGGATGTTGGGCCCTCAGGCCACCCTCATGAAGTCTGTTTCTGATTGTTTGGTCAGAGACATTCACACAAATGACCTCCAGCAGGTCACTATGTAGGGCTCTTGTAGTGCTAATCCTGTTCCTCTGTGCACAAAGGGACAGATACCAGTCCTGCTAATGGGTTAAGGACCTTCTATGGCCCTGTCCAGCTCCCCTAGAGTAACTGCCTCTCTCCTGGAATTTCCTCCATGCTCTTGAGACTGTGGTGGGAGACACAGCAAACCTTCTGGCAATGTCACGTATTGATGTGCCATCATGGAGCAGTTGTACTGCCTGTGCAACCTCTATAGGGTTCAAGTATCGCCTAGTGCTATCAGTAGTGACACTGACCCTAGCCAAATGCAAAACTAGTGAAAAAAATATAAGAAAAAATGACATGAAAGAAAGGCCTCCACCTTTTTAAAACCATTCCGGTTTTGAGAGTTGTCATTATTGCCCATCTAGTGCAGCTGTTAATTTTATTAACACCAAAGCAGCTGAAGCTGATTAATATATTAGGGATCGACCGATTATCGGTTTGGCCGATAATCTGCGGCCGATATTCAATTTTTTGAAAGTATCGGTATCTGCCACAAACTTGGGCGATATGACCGATATTTTCTTAGGGTAGGGCTGCCTCCGGAGGGGAAGGGGGGGATGGGGATTAGAGCACCGCCTGGTTATGCAAAGAGCAGGGTTCTTCTGCTTACCCGGCACGGGCGCTCTCATACGAAGTCCTGCTTCCTGGACCGGCTCCTAACTATGATAGACAGCACACTGGTGACGTCTATCTAGGAGGCGGGACTTCGTATGAGAGTGCCCGCGCCGGGTAAGCAGAAGAACCCTGCTCTTTGTGTAATCAGTTGGCGCTCTAATCCCCATGCAGTGGTCAATCTGCATTGTTGGGTGCACTGGTCACTTTGCATTGATGGTGGCACTGGTCGCTCTGCATTGGATGGGGGCAGCACTGGTCACTCTGCATTGGGTGGGGGCAGCACTGGTCACTCTGCATTGGGTGGGGGCAGCACTGGTCACTCTGCATTGGGTGTTGGCAGCACTGGTCACTCTGCATTGGGTGGGGGTAGCACTGGTCACTCTGCATTGGGTGGAGGCAGCACTGGTCACTCTGCATTGGGTGGGGGCAGCACTGGTCACTCTGCATTGGGTGGAGGCAGCACTGGTCGCTCTGCATTGGGTGGAGGCAGCAATGGTCGCTCTGCATTGGATGGGGGCACTGGTCGCTCTGCATTGGATGGGGGCAGCACTGGTCGCTCTGCATTGGGTGGGGGCAGCACTGGTCACTCTGCATTGGGTGGAGGCAGCACTGGTCACTCTGCATTGGATGGGGGCACTGGTCACTCTGCATTGGATGGGGGCACTGGTCACTCTGCATTGGATGGGTGATTGAATATCGTCCGATACCGATGCGCTGTGACCAAAATATCGGTATCGGCCCTGGAAAAACCATATCGGTCTATCCCTAATATATATATATATATATATATATATATATATATATATATATATATACATATACATATACATACATGCACAAAAAATGGCTGCCATCGCACACAAATCGGGGATAAAAAATGGGCCCAGGTGCACAGCAGAGACTGCAGCACATATAAATCAAGTAAGAGCTGCACTCACGGGCCTTGAAAGGTGAGTGCACGATAGCGGTTTTAATCAACGTTTTGACGAGGCACAAGCTCATCTTCCTCAGGATTACGAGCTTGTGCCTTGTCGAAATATTGATTTTTTTTTTTCTTGAAAGGTGAGCGCACCATAGTGGAGCTTGTCCCTCGTCGAAACGTTGATTAAAACCACTATCGTGCGCTCACCTTTCAAGACCAATGAGTGCCGCTCTTTTTTGATAGAGATATATATATATATGTATATGTATATGTGTGTGTGTATAGATACATTTATTTATTTATATATATATATATATATATATATATATATATATATATATATATATATATATAGATATATACATTTCTCTATATAAATATAGAGAGAGAGAGAAATGTATGTGTGTGTATTTGTATATATATATATATGAATAAATGTATGTATTTAGCTAGTTTGTAGTGATGATATCATGATAATTGTTTGTAATATTGATTGCATAGATCGTACACATCTGTATAGTACTAGATATTTTTGTCCTTGTCAAATGCTTTGCTAAACTCCTCAATAATTGCTCATCTCAAGCAACACTTTTGACAGGTGGCTTTGAAAACCTACACCTTCATAAGTCGCAGGGGAGTTCATATTACCAGCTGTCTGTGTTATTTGTATTACACTATCATATATATATATATATATATATATATATATATATATATATATATATATATATATATATATATATATAATGATGCTTTACTATTCATGGGCCTCAAATTAGTGTAGGTTGAACTAGAGGCACAAAAAAAAACCTAAAAGAAAAAAAATAGCAGATTTTAAAGGGAAGTAGCAGAGGCTATTAATCCACCACCAATTTGCCAGGATAGGTGATTGGTTTACATTTCTTATAGACACTAAATAACCCACCTTAGCCTGCATAGACAACATGATTCTGAGAAAAATCTGTAAAACTGACAATCCCCTTCCCCAGACGTGGGTACATCGTATGTCTGTAAGCAATTAATAGATAGCAGCTATCATAGAGGAAAAGTAATATGATATGAAAGGGAAGTTGGCAGTGATCCCAGAGGACTGCTCCCTTACCATACAAAATCCTGTACAGTAAAAGATTTCTTTCTGCTCAGGTAAAGATCTATGATATCAAGGTTTTTTGATGGCATGGATTTTTTTTTTTTTTTTTTGCACATAAAGTGCTCCTTTTCATTTTCATCTATAAAAGTCCACATACATTAATTACAGTCCTTGACATTTTTAAACCCTGTTACATTATTAATTTTCTTATGTCACTATCACACCCGCTTCTGAAAAGAGAAAAGGTAGAGAATATAAGAAATCTATAGCCAATCACATCTAAAGTTTCCTACATGCAGTTATGGTTATAGTGTCATATAAGTACTTTAGGTGTTTGATGCAGTTTAATAACACAGGTCTTGTCCCTCTCCCAGCTTGAGATCGGACAATAAAAGAAGAAGAAACTGACTGACATGCTAATCTTTGGCAGCCTATTCTCTCCTCCTGTCAACATGTTCCTTGTTGGCTCATGAGCACAGCAGCAAATTAATTGGCCCATTGTAATGCTTCTTACACTCTTAGCCTTAGCTCTGCTGTACAGGGAGACTGATCCCCAGCCAAATTCAGATACTTACACTACTTGTGTTTTAACCACTTGCCGACCGCCGCAAGTACATATACTGCAGCGGTCAGCCCTGTGCAGGCAAAGTGACGTACCGGTACGTCACTCTCCTGTGAGCCAATAGGGGGAGAGCGCGCGCCGCGGGAGGCACATTTCCGCACGTTCAGACACCTCCGCGCCAGTGACTATATATACACAAAGTGATGTTTGTTTTTCATTCTTTTGTTAACCTGTTTCTCTTGCAGGTACCCGTCGCCTGCCACACTGATTTTATATATTCTGACGCAAACAGCGTTTGCGCTCAGCATATATGGATACCTCTGATGGCAGCAGCTGTGGTAGGCTGATTTCACCACTGCAGTTAAAATACCTTTTAGGTATAAGTGGAATATTGTCATGTATACCCACCATTAAAATCAGTGGGTGGCTGTTTGGGCGGTTAATGGTGTGTAATACTACACAATATTCCTGTGATGATTTCTGTTAGGTTCTCTTTTTTTTCGTTCAGCCCACAGGCTGCATGAAAAAAAAAAAAAACCTACACTATATGCCAAACAAGGACCAGCAATGTACTGGTACATTGCTGGACTTTGAGTGGTTATACCAGGATGATGCCTGCAGATTTAGGCATTACCTTGGTATAGTTTTTCACAGCGAGCGGCCGGCTTACATGTAAAAGAAATCCTAGCCGATAATTGGCCGCTAGACTGCTTTTACATGCAGTGGGAGGGCATTCTCCCCCCCCTACCGCTGCCTTCCGTGGTTTTACTCAGGCTCTCCTGTCCCACCGGTTAAACCGAGAGTGCAGCCAGTGGTTCAGTTATCTAACCATAGAGCTGATTGGAGATGAGACTGGCTCCAATCATCTCTATGGCCTAAGATACCGGAAGCTACGAGCATTTCATGACTTCTGTTTCGCCAGAAATAAACAGCGCCATTGGGAAATTGGGAAAGCATCTTATCACACCAATTTTGGTGTGGTCAGATGCGTTAAGGTCAGAGGAGAGATCTAGAGTCTAAAAGACCCCAATTTTTAAAAACAGTACCTGTCACTACAGATTGCTATCATAGGGGATATTTGAATTCACTGTGATAACAATAAAATAATTTAAAAAAAAATGAAAGGAAAGGTGTCAAAATAACATAAAAAAGAAAAATAAAGTCGAGTGCAGTAATTCTTGCAGTAGACCTCCTCTAAGTCTAAAGTGGTAACCTGTAAAGACTTTTAAAAGCTTTTAAAAATGTATGTAGTTTGTTGCCGCTGCACAGGCGTGCGCAATTTTTAAAGCATGTCATGTTTGGTATCTATGTACTCGGCATGAGATCATCTTTTAAATTTTACCAAACAATTTGGAATTATATAGTGTATTTGTGCAATAAATTTTAAAAAAATGTATTTCTTTTCGCAGAAATTGCGTTTGGAAAATCTGTGCATAAATACCGTGTGACAAAAAAATTTGCAACATCCACCATTTTGTTCTATAGGGCCTCTGCTTTAAAGAAATATATAATGCTGTTTGCTGAGAGGCATATTGAGTCCATGGAGTATATTATATTTTGCCCTAAGTTTCGGTAAGATGACAATTTGTTTTTTTTTTTTTTACAGAAAGTTGTCACGAAATGATATATTGCTCACGTATGCCATGGGTATATGTGAAATGACACCCAAAAATACATTCTGTTGCTTCTCTTGAGTACAGGGATACCACATGTATGAAACTTTTTGGGAGCCTAGCTGTGTATGGGACCCCGAAAACTAATCCCCATCTTCAAGTTTTCTAATGGCGTAAATTGTGTATTTTACCTCTGCACTACCTGTCACAGTTTCAGAGGCCCTGAAATTTCAAGATAGCACAAAACCCCCCCAAATGACCCCAGTTTGCAAAGTAGACACTCTAAGCTATTTGCTGAGAGGCATATTGAGTCCATGGAGTATATTATATTTTGCCCTAAGTTTCTGAAAGATGACAATTTGTTTTTTTTTTTTGTTTTTTTAACACAAAGTTGTCAGTAAATGATATAATGCTCACATATGCCATGGGTATATGTGAAATGACACCCCAAAATAAATTCTGCTGCTTCTGAGTACAGGGATACCCCATGTGTGAGACTTTTTGGCAGTCTAGCTGCGTACAGGACCCCGAAAACCAGTCCGCACCTTCTGGCTTTCTAAGGGCGTAAATTGTTTATCTCACTCCTTACTACCTTTCACATTTTTGAAGGCCATGAAATGCCAAGATGGCACAAAACCCCCCCAAATGACCCCATTTTGCAAAGTAGACCCTCTAATCTATTTGCTGAGAGGCATGGTGAGTATTATGCAGCTCTCATTTTTTTGGGAAAATTAAGAAAAACAGGAAAATGCATTTTTTTTCTCTTTTCTATATCCAAAACTTTGTGACAAAAAGTGAGATCTGCAAAACACTCAACATGCCTCTCTGCAAATAGCTTAGGGTGTCTACTTTCCGAAAAGGGGTCATTTGGGGGGGGGGGGGGTGGGGGTTGTGCTGTCTTGGCATTTCATGGCCTCCGAAACTGTGATAGGTGGTCAGGAGTGAAATCAACAATTTACGCCCTTGGAAAGCATGAAAGTCAGGATTGGTTTTCGGGGTCCTGTACTCGGCTAGACTGCAAAAAAGTCTCACACATGGGGTATCCCTGTACTCAGGAGAAGCAGTAGAATGTATTTTGGGGTGTCATTTCACATATACCCATGGCATGTGTGAGCAATATATCATTTAGTGACAACTTTGTGTAAAAAAAAATATATATATTTCCCGGAACTTGTGGCAAAATATAAAATATTCCATGGACTCACCATGCATCTCAGCAAATAGATTGGTGTGTCTACTTTCCAAAATGGGGTCATTTTGGGGGGTTTTGTGCTATCTTGAAATATCAGGGCCTCCGAAACTGTGATGGGTAGTGAGGAGTAAAATCAAAAATTTACGCCATTAGAAAACCTGAAGATGGTGATTGATTTTCGGGGTCCCGTACACAGCTAGGCTCCCAAAAAGTCTCTCACATGGGGTATCCCCATACTCAAGAGAAGCGGCAGAATGTATTTTGGGGTGTCATTCCACATATACCCATGTCATGTGTAAGAAATGTATCTTTTAGTGACAACTTTGTGTTAAAAAATAAATAAATTGTAATTTTCCCAAAACGTGTGGCAAAATATAAAATATTCCATGGACTCACCATGCCTCTCAGCAAACAGCGTGGGGTGTCTACTTTCCAAAATGGGGGTCATTTGGGGGGGGGGCGGTTTGTGGTATCTTGACATTTCAGGGCCTCGTAAACCGTTATAGGTAGTGAGAAAATGCAATGAAAAATGTACGCCCTTTGAAATTCTGGTGGTGGGGATTGGTTTTCGGGGTCCCGTACACAGCTAGGCTCCCAAAAAGTCTCACATATGTGGTATCCCTGTACTCAGGAGAAGCAGCAGAATATATTTTGGGGTGTAATTACACATATACCCATGGCATGTGTGAGCAATATATCATTTCAATGACAACTTTGAAAAATGACTAAAAAAAAAAATATATATATATATATATATATATATATATATATATATATATATAATTTTTTTTTTTTTTTGTACAAACACCTGTGACAAAAAAATGAAATATTTAATGAGCTCAACATGCCTCTCAGGACATTCCTTAGGATGTCTACTTTCCAAACAGTGGTAATTTCGGGGGAGGGGGGGGGTTTGTACTGCCCTGCCATTTTAGCACTTCATGACAGTCAGAAATTAAAGCTGCGTAAATTCCAGTATTTACACCATAGTTTGGAGATGCTATAACTTTTGCGCAAACCAATAAAAATACGCTCATTTAGATTTTTTTTGTCAGACATGTAGCTAAATACATTTTGGCCAAAATATGACATAAATTGAGTATATTGGATATTTTTTAAAAGACAAAGTTGAAAATGTAATTTTTCCTCAAAATTTTCGCTCTTTTTTTTTATTAATATCGCAAAAAAATAAAAAGCGCAGAGGTGATCAAATACCACCAAAAGAAAGCTCTGTTTGTGGGAAAAAAAGGCCGTAAATTTCGTTTGGATACAGCATTGCATGACCGCGCAATTGTCAGTTAAAGTCACGAAGTGCCAAGTTGAAAAAAGGGGTCTGGTCTTTCAGCAGGAAAATCCTCCGGGGCTTAAGTGGTTAAAAGGAAGGTGTGCCAAAAAATATAAAAATCAGTCTGTCTCCAAATGTCCTCCTCTTATTCCTTGTCACTATTGCACTATTAATCTCACCATGTTAGGACTATTGAATTTATATGCTCTCCCAGCCACACAAACTTTATAGGCAAAGAGGGGTGTCAGTGTATTTTGTCAGTTTTTCTGTTTTTTGCCCCTCCTGCAGCGAGTCCTTTTTTTTTTTTTTTTTTGTATTGAGAGGCATGGACTGCAGAGAGATCTTTTTTTCCCCTGTACAAATCATTAGTAAGACCTCATCTGGAATATGCAGTAGGTTTTGAGAAGCAGTTCTCAAAAAGGATATCAGGGAACTGGAGACAGTGCAGAAAAGGGGCAACCGAACTGATGAGGCATGGAGGAGCTCAGCTACGAGGAAAGATTGGAGGAACTGAATTTATTCTCTTGAGGAGAGGAGATTAAGGGGGGGGGGATATGATCAACATGTACAAATGCCTAAGTGGTCTATATAGTGAACTTGGTGTTGAGTTATTCACTTTAGGGTCATTACAGTGGAAAAGGGGGCACGTCCAGAGGAAAAGGTTTTAGTCTCCAAATGCAGAAAGGTTTCTTCACAGTAAGAGCCGTGAAAATGTGGAAGAGACCCCCTCCAGAGGTGGTTCTGGCGAGCTCAGTAGATTACTTTGAAAAAGGCCTGGATTCTTTCCTAGGTATACATAATATAACTGGTACTAACATTTATAGGTAAAGTTGATTGCCCCTCGGGGGATCAGGAAGGAATTTTTTTCCTGTGCTGTAGCAAATAGGATTATGCTTTGCTGAGGGGTTTTTTGCCATCGTCTGGGTCAACTGTGGGTTTAAGATAGTGTATATGGGATTGTATGGTTGTGTGTCCTTTTTGTTTTTTATTGTTAGAGCTAGATGGACTTGTATCTTTTTTTCAACCTGACTATGTAACTATTTGTTTTATATTTAAGTGCCGGTTCACACTGCCGCGACCACTAAAGTCGCCTCATAAGGGGCGACTTTTAGCGCGACTTGTGAATTATTTTACGCGAGACGACTTTGTACGACTTTGTATTTGGCCAATCAGAATATGATGTGTTGTGATCTAATTTCCCTTTCCTGTTTTTTTTTTTTTTTTTTTTTGCTGGCATTTATCGGGGTTTTTTTTGGCGTCTTTGGAGGCAGGCATGTCTTTAGTGTCTGGGGGGTCTAAAAAGTGTACCTGTGAAGTTTCATCTCTGTAGCATGTCCAGAACCAGAAAAAAAAGAGCATTTTTCTTATTATTAATACAGCAGTGTGGCGGCTTCTCTCCACCTGGCTGTTTTTCTTGCAGGCATTTATCGGGCATTTTTTGGGCATCTTTGGAGTCATGCCTGCCTCCAAAGACGCCAAAAAAATGCTAGATAAATGCCAGCAAAAAAAAATGCAAGGTGTAGAGAAGCCGCCACACTGCTGTATTAATAATTATAAGAAAAATGATATTTTTTTTGGGTTGTGGACATGCTACAGAGCTGAAACTTCACAGGTACACTTTTTAGACCCCCCAGACACTAAATCCAAAAAAAGTAATGCCTGCCTCCAAAAATGCCCGATAAATGCCTGCAAGAAAAATGATCAGGTGGAGAGAAGCCGTATGCCTGTGCTACTAAAAATTATAAGAAAAATGGTCTTTTTTTTCTGGTTCTGGACATGCTACAGAGCTGAAACTTCACAGGTACACTTTTTAGACCCCCCAGACACTAAATCCAAAAAAAGTCATGCCTGCCTCCAAAAATTCCTGCAAGAAAAACGGCCAGGTGGAGAGAAGCCATATTCATGTGCTCATAAAAATTATAAGAAATATGGTGTTTTTCTTGTTCAGGACCATTTTTATGGGAAGGCGGATCACAAGTTGGATCACAAGTCGCTTCAATTAAGATAAGGAGACGACTCCCATTGAAGTATATGGGACAAGTCGGATCACAGGTCGCCTCAAAGTAGTACAGGACCCTTTTCTGAAGTCGGAGCGACTTCAGTAGTGCCAATTAAGACGGCACTGATTGATTAACATTGCTTTTGTTATGTCAAGCGACTTAGGGCGACTTGAGGGCACACAAGTCGCCTCACAAGTCGCGCTAGTGTGAATGGGCTCTTAGACCAGTTTGCCAAAAATATTTGACTGGATACCTTCTATGTGACAGTTTATTCAGTCACATTGTATCTTGCCACCTTTTTGCCGTGCTTTCTTTTTGCCGCTAGATCTTTGTACTTTTCTGCTTTACTTGAACTGTATTAGTTTATTAAAAACTCAATAAAACTTATGTAAAAGAAAAAAAAAAGCATACCTTTTTTAACTCTCCAGAGATATTCCCCTTTTCACTCATACCAACAATGTGGTGCTTCTTGTAGCAGTCATCTCTGGGAGGTGAGTGTCTGAGCTGGCGGTTTTATCCTGTAAAGAACCCTTTCTGGTCTTGCACAAGGTGATGTTGAGCCCAGAACTTCCTTCCTACCTAAGGTACTTTCGGCCTTTCACCTCGATCTGGACATCGTTCCTTCATCAACAAAATACAACTAAAATGTTTTTATTCCATGTAGCGATACTATAGTGAATAAAGGCAAGGGTGTGCAACCTAGTCCCGCCAACTTGAGCTTGAAACCTGAATAAAGAAAAGTCTTGTGTACCATAATGCATAAAAAAAATAATTTATTGCAAAACTTTTGTATATTACCGGTACATCACAACTAGGTAATCTCCCTACAGAAAACGCCACTAAAAATAATAAAATAGGTTGTCAACAACTAGAGGCCAATTAATTCCTACATACAATAAGCACACGGGGAGATTTACTAAAACTGGTGCACACAATGTGGTGCAGCTGTGCAGAATAACCAATCAATTTCTAACTTCAGCTTGTTCAGGTAAGCTTTGACAATAAAACCTGGAAGCTGCACAAGATTCTGCGTGGAATAGGTAAAGAAATCAGGTGCGCTGCCCTAGTGCATATGTGCAACATACAAAATGATGTAAACAAATAAACCAAAAATGCAATAATAATGCAAAAAAATGAAAACGTATGCAAATCGTGTAAAACAAAAAATGTCCAGAAGGTGACTAGTGATACACCAATGTGCAATAAACGTCCATATTATAAGTCCATAAATAAAGTGCAAAAAATGGTGACAAAAACTTCCAGCTTGGGGAAAGGTGAACTGTGATTGGAAGGTGCAAAGTCCCACCACCAGCTTGGCCTCTTACCAGAAGTTAAACGTTAAGGGCATATATGAATATGACCGCTCCAAAGGTCATGCAGCCAGGTAGAAAAGTTCCCAGAAATACAGAAGGCACTCTGACACACTCGTGCTCCCTAGACTCTTACCGGACAAAAGCCAAACAAGAAGCCTGGTTCTATGGTGAAGAGTGGTCCTGCCGGGGGTTACTGGACTCTAGGATGGCTGATGTAGTTGCTTGTGTCCAAGAGGAACAGACCCAGTCAGAAAGCCTGACGAAAGAAGATCCTGCCAAAGGTGGCTAGACTCTGATTGGCTGCTGTAACTCCTTAGTCTGGTCGACCTCAATAATAGGGGACACAACAGAGGGGACCGCAATGGTGCATTACCAACAGTAGATTTTTATTAAAACAAGTGGTTGCACTTACAGTTGTGAAGACAATAATAGCGAGTTCCCTCACGGAGGAGCTGTATGGCGGGGTCCGCCTGCAGTGCAGACCGCTGCCTGGTCTAGATGTGATGACGCGGCGCCTCCTCTCTGACGCGTTTCTCCCGATAGGGCATCCACTTAGATAGGAGGTATCTATCTATCCACCTCCTATCTAAGTGGATGCCCTATCGGGAGAAACGCGTCAGAGAGGAGGCGCCGCGTCATCACATCTAGACCAGGCAGCGGTCTGCACTGCAGGCGGACCCCGCCATACAGCTCCTCCGTGAGGGAACTCGCTATTATTGTCTTCACAACTGTAAGTGCAACCACTTGTTTTAATAAAAATCTACTGTTGGTAATGCACCATTGCGGTCCCCTCTGTTGTGTCCCCTATTATTGAGGTCGACCAGACTAAGGAGTTACAGCAGCCAATCAGAGTCTAGCCACCTTTGGCAGGATCTTCTTTCGTCAGGCTTTCTGACTGGGTCTGTTCCTCTTGGACACAAGCAACTACATCAGCCATCCTAGAGTCCAGTAACCCCCGGCAGGACCACTCTTCACCATAGAACCAGGCTTCTTGTTTGGCTTTTGTCCGGTAAGAGTCTAGGGAGCACGAGTGTGTCAGAGTGCCTTCTGTATTTCTGGGAACTTTTCTACCTGGCTGCATGACCTTTGGAGCGGTCATATTCATATATGCCCTTAACGTTTAACTTCTGGTAAGAGGCCAAGCTGGTGGTGGGACTTTGCACCTTCCAATCACAGTTCACCTTTCCCCAAGCTGGAAGTTTTTGTCACCATTTTTTGCACTTTATTTATGGACTTATAATATGGACGTTTATTGCACATTGGTGTATCACTAGTCACCTTCTGGACATTTTTTGTTTTACACGATTTGCATACGTTTTCATTTTTTTGCATTATTATTGCATTTTTGGTTTATTTGTTTACATCATTTTGTATGTTGCACATATGCACTAGGGCAGCGCACCTGATTTCTTTACCTATTCTACAACATACACTCTAAGGTAGCAGCACACCCTATATTGAATCAGCGCACTTTCCTACCCACAAGATTCTGCGTGCACTACTTCTTGTAAATCTCCCCCACAGTGTGAATAACACCTGAGAAATTGCAATAAAGTGCAGAACTGTAATGTACTTTTATTGACAGTATCTACAAAAAGTGGTAAATACTGTTCAGAAGTGGTAGGAGTCGATCAGCCAAACTTCATTTTTCATCCTGGCATTATCCAGATTAATTGCACACCATGAGGAACTTTTTACACACTGGTAGGGCTGTTGGACTGTGAGTAGCTAGAGGGAGAGACATACTCTTGGGGAAGTAATCCATATTAAATCCCTGCATTTTGGCTACTGAGCCCAGCCAGTTCATAATTTTATGTGCATCTTCTCCTTGGACCATTTTTTTTCTGTATTGTTTTATTGTTTTTTCATCCATCTGTTTGACTCCAGGTTACCAGAAAGACATTTCCCCTCATTGCTTGGATGTAGTTTGGACTGTGAGAGTGTATTTCTTCGCTATTCTTAACCTTCAAAAGGATTGCTTTACCTTTGTCATCCCAGATGGTACCTGTAAAGGTGCACCAGCTTCTCTTTCCACCATTTCTCAGTGGCTTATGATCGAGAATCCGATTCCTCCCTTTCCTGTCAAGGCAAACTTTATTAGATCTGTGACTGCCTTCTGGGCTTTTTGGTATCGGACTACTGTTTTCTAGATTTGCAAGGCTGCCATCTGGTCTTCTGTTCACATGTCACAAGTTCTACCAGGTTAATGTTCAGGTCTATTCAAATGCCAGCTTTATGCATAAGGTCCCTTAAGCAGCTCTTTAAGATGCAGAAGTCCCCAGTTTTCATTTGTTTTGGTGAGCGTGTTAGCGTTTTTGTAAAGTTGCCCCACCCCCCAGTTGGACTGCTTTGGACATCTCAAGGTGAAAAACTTCTGTGTTGCCTAATGGACAAAAAATAAAATAGTTTTTTTTTTTTCTCATTCATTGAGGGACATCGGAAGCAATGCACTGTCAGTATGCCACCTACAGGTGGAGTGAACATTGGCAAACAAAAAATCTGTAGACAAGCCTAGAGCAACCTCTTCTTCTACCCAGCATTTTTTGCTAGTGTTTACTGGTCAAATTATGTTTTTAATGCCCTGGCCTCCACCCTCTCCCTCAGCAGTTTGCCCATTGGGGCATGTAGGGATGCTAATGGTACCTGGAATCCATCAGTTTCACCATTCATTTCCTTCTGCAGAGGGATCCTCTGGCCTGCTCTTTCAAGTGGAATTGGCACCTCTGTACAACTAGTACTCAGGATATTGGCTCCAGTGTCTTTCCTTATACCTTCTCATGACATTCCCATTGTATGGGTTAATTACCTCCAAGATCCAGCTGTGTCTGATTTCCTCAGGCATTTGCCCCGGAAACCTGTAGGTGACAATCAACATGTTCTATGGTAAGGGAGGCTATGGCACGTTTAACCTAATGCCATCTGTTATCAGCCAGGGGTTCACCCATCTCTATTGTCCAGACCTGATCACTCCACTCCAGTCTCGCAACAAGCAGTTAATAGAGGCTCCCCCCCCCTCCCATTTCTGGGAGGTTCCTCTCATTTGAGAATTGGGGCTATATTCTGGAATACCAGAACAGGTGGTTCCTTCTTTAGTCGGATCTTCTGGTTTGGATACCGCTGGACACTATTTTGGTCCTTCATGCCTTAGGAGAAGTAGTTTGGTTTCAGGGGTCCTAGTTTTACTTAAGCTGATCCCCTGCCCTGGAGTCAATCTTAGTTTTTACTAAATACCTGGTGATCCTGCCAGTTTAGCATTTAAAACTGGCCATGCTAGGCACGGAAGCCATCTTAGCATAGCCAGTTTGCATCACTTCTTATTTTGGAGCTACAGAACACTCTCTGCCAGTAGTCCTGTAGTCTGATTTAGAGTTCACACCTCCGTCCAGTTTTCCACAGTTTGATTGACAGGTGGAGGAACCATGTTGTCTGCAGATTTGGTGGAAGCTGCTGAACGGCCTCTTCAGGCTCTCTACCTTCATCCATTCAAGCTGTGGGAGAGGAGCGATGAGAGGTCATGTTACTGCAGCAAAAAGGAGCTGTGTCATTAATATTGACTACTGTCATTACATGTGTTTTTTTCTTTTTTATTTATATACATATTTATATCTATCTCTCTCTCTCTATATATATATATATATATATATATATATATATATATATATATATATATATATATATATATATATATATATATGTGTGTGTATGTATGTATGTATATATATATATATATATATATATATATATATATATATATATATATATATATATATATTAGGATGCACCGAAATTTTCGGCCGAAAATGGGCCTATCCCATTTAGGCCAAAAATGGGTTAAAAATGCTGAAATTAATGGCCGCCGTGAGAAAGGAGGAGGGCGCAGCGCAGGTTTGAAAAGTCCTGCCTCTGGCCGGTCGCCCGCCTCTCAATGATGTCCCTACTAAGACTATGTGTATGAATGAACTGACCTGACACCGGGCGGGAGGGCGGGCGAGCGGCCGCTAATAGCTATAACTATGTGAGCGCTTCACTTCCCTATCATGCGGGTATCTCCTCTGACGGAAGTGAAGCGCTCACATAGTTATAGCTATTAGCGGCCGCTCGCCCACCCGCCCGGTGTTAGTTCATTCATGCACAAGAACGTAGTAGTAGTGACATCACCGGGAGGCGGGCCACCGGCCAGAGGCGCGTCTTTTGAAACTGGAAGGACACCGGAGGAGCTGAGTGAGTAGGAGATTGCATCCTTGGGATGAGGAGGGACGCTGAGGCGGGGGGGGGGGGTGTACTACCGAGGGGGACGCTGAGGCAGTGGGGGGGGGGAAGCTGAGGCGTGCTTACCAATGGTATTAGTATTATGCAGCATGAGGGGGTTCATGTATTGCCACTGCTGGTCATTAGTGCATTAGTGACCGACCAGTGGCAGTTAATTAACCCCTTTGTGCTGCATTAGTGCAACCAGTATCAGTGCAAGCAGTGTTAATTAACACTCATACTGGTTGCACTAATGCAGCACAAAGGGGTTAATTAACTGCCACTGGTCGGTCACTAATGCATCAGTGACCAGCAGTGGCAATACATTAACCCCCTCATGCTGCATAATACAAATACCATTGGTAATTAACCTCTTGTCAACCAGTCACAGTACATATACTGTGACAGGGTGGCAGCGACAGGTGTACGTCGCTGCCTGTTTTTGGTGTATGCCCCTCTTCTATCTATTTTAAAATTATTTGGGGGAAGAAGTCATTTTCGGTTTTCGGCCAAGGGCATCCTGCATTTTTGGTTTCAGCCCAGAATTTTAATTTCGGTGCATCCCTAATAAATAAATAAAAAAAGCAAAAAATTGGGGGAGCAAACCCTGAACATGTATATCTAAAGCCGGTGCAGCTATGAACCAAGCGACATGTATATTAAAAAAATATATATATATCCTTTACATTGACATATACATTAACCACATTTGGTTGTGGATTTTTTCCTTCCCTAAATGGGAATTTGTGGTTTGTTTTCTACCCTTGGTGAGTTCAGGCTGTCCAGCTAATTGCCTGGTCTATGGTTTGGTGCCCTCTTCCCTGTTAAGTTCGTGGCCTTTTTTTTTTTTCTTTCTTGTTTTTGCGGATAAGGTTGGTTCATAGTGTCATTGGTCATTTTGGCAGGGAGGTCAGCCTCAATCCGTGTCAGATTTAGACATTGGTCGTTGAGGTGACTATTGGGTTGCAGGCAGTCTCCAGCTCTGTTTTGTTGGGCCTGTTAGCAATTTGTTGCTGTTGCCCCTATGGGTTTTGGATGTCCCAACAATATTTATTTCCTTGGCTGACCTACAGATTTATTTTGTTAGCCAGTGTTCCAACCTGTAAGCGGCAGTAGTTTATGACCACCTGTGCCTCACAGCGACTCTAAGAAAAGGAATTTATTGCAAGTATAAAAATCCTATTTTTTTTTTCCTAATCTCTGTAAAAACCCTTTGCTTGGAGTCCACTAATCTGCACAGGTTCCCACCCCTCATATTTATGATCATGATTTCTGTACTGCTTCACTACAAAACTGAGGCATTCGGTTAGTAGGATGGGTTATCCTGGGCTGCCTTACTTTTTTTTTTCCGTTTGCCAATGCTCAATCTTCCTGTAGACTTCCCTCAGTGGGTTCAAAGAAAACGATTTTGAATACAAAAATCCTATTTTGCTATTTCTGTCAGCTATATATTTAAAATGATTTGGTAATATAGTTGCTGTGGTAAATTGTAACAATAACTCTTCTATGCAATTGGATGTCTGGTATTTCTACATAATTGGTCATGTCATTCACTATAAAACACTTTGGTCAAACATTTTATTTGCAAATTGTTGACCATTGCTTAAAGGATAAGCTCACCTTTTCGAACATGTTACATCTTCCACCTGTATTTAGGGTTGAACATGTAACCTGTTCAAGCAGCTGAAGCCATTCCTCCTAACCCTCCCCCTCCCCAGTGACAGTGCGCTGGCATCTTCTCCGGGCGCCTGCTGCCACTCTTTGAAACGAATGTGGCCATGCAGGACTCCACACACCCGGCCACGGATTCAATCACAGTCCTCTGTGAATGGGAAACTACAAGTCCCCACCTCCTTTGCGGCTGTGGGCTTGTAGTTCTGAATGAGCTTCCACGGCGCTTTTGAGTGCTGTGGGAGTTCATTCACTTGTCCTGTCACGGTGTAACTACCTGGCAGTACGAGTAAGCAGATACACTGACAGATCTTTTGGACTCCTGCATGGCATCAGCGATCTGCTGATCACTGGTGCAATGCTTTACAGGCTCCCAAAGCAAAATATAGTAAATGCATTTTTTTTTTTTTTTTTAGCTGCAAAAAATGTGCATTTTATTATTTGTTAAAAGATGAACTTATCCTTTAACACTTCTGTGATCTGCACTTCTATATGGGACATCATCAGGTAATGTATGCAATTGAGAATAGTTGGCAAAGTGTTCATTTGAATTATTCAAGGCCACAATTATTCTGTACGTTTTAGAGTGTGTGCCGAAAGGTACCAATGTATAGACTGTGCAGTTTACAATAGGTTAGTCTGACTATTATGTTTTGCAGCTTGGCTTGCAGTCTTTTGTAATGGGTGTGGAGCAGGCCTTGATCTGCCTGTCGTCCTCCCAGTATACCGCAGTGCGGAGTGGATGGAGCAAGTCTGTCCTGATTCCCCTCTCCTCCCCATGACCTTCCCAGCCCCTGACAGCTTGCTGTGCTGTAAAGCAGCTCATGTGACTGCAGTAATCCAGAGCCAGCAAACAGCTGTGCAAGAACATAGCAGGATGAATCAAGCCTATTGTTCCGCACTGCAGACCTGTCTCGGTTAGGCAGTGCTTTTAATGCATTATGTTGTAACAGTGCCTTGCTGGATCGTAGTTAGTAGAGGGCGGGTTGTGTGTAATGGTTTCTGATCAATTGTTACTACTACTGGAACCATGCCCAGGGTGCAGTAGGAATTTCATTTTTACTCCCCTTTCATCATAAATAGATTAGAAGGACCAGCAGTAGCTGCAGACACATTTTAATCGGGGGGAGAATATATCTAATTTTACACACATACGTTAATACAGTCAAAAATTGCACTTTCTTTTTTTTTTTTTTTTGCAAGCAATGCTGTTACCTACACTTGATTTTATATCTGCCTCTTTCAATCCCTGTACAGCAGAGTTTAGACTGGAAGAGGGAAAAGCAGCACAAGAAGCCAATTCATTTTACTGCCCTACTCATGTGATAAGGGGCTAAAAGGAAGAGAACAAAGTGACAAAGACTTGGTCGTGTGCTACTTCTCCTTTCATTGTCAAGTCTCGAGCTAGAGGGACCAAACCCTAAAGCAGACTAAACTGCAGTAGAAAAAAATAAATCTGCTCCCTTGCCCTGCCAGAATGGCTGTGCTGTGTAAAGCATAATATACACGATCAGTATATCATGCAAAAAATATCGATCATACAATAATCTGATCATTAGTATGCAGTATCATGCAAAAGATATCGATCATACAATAATCTGATCGTTAGTACACAGCTATTCGTTTAACCAGTACAGTTTTTGTCCGAAAATACAATACAAATACATTACATCATTTCTGAAATTGTATTCTGTCGTCCAAGAACTTTCATACTTAACCTGTTCATTTTCGATTTTGAGACTAGCATGCAAAAAAAAAATAAAGGGACGATAATTCATCCAATAATCTCATTGTGTGTACTAGGCTTATGTCTCGGAACTGAATTGGCAGAGCTCAAAAATAATCTTTTTGTTCTGGTTTAATAATCTGTGTTTTAAGCTGTTTTCCTGAAGTTCAGCTTCAAGACTTTTATTTTTATTTGGATATTATATTAGAATGTAAACCTAATAAAATATTAGATTTTTTTTTTTATTTTACTTAAAAAGAGTCTACTTAAATTGAATTGCCCTGGTTTAGGACAGATTTACTTGAAGGGCATTTTGTCATGACAGAAGAGTTACAATTGCTGCTTTGTTTAAGGTGTACTCTGTCTATGGCATCCTTCTCCTTCATTTGTTTCCTAGAGAATTAACAGATCCGAAATTAACAGGTGCATTTCAGATGCTAAGACATTTAATTTATACATGCTTGTTGTGAGTCGGTGACTAAGCAAATGACAAACCATCAAAAATTAGTCACCAGTGGCAATTTCTATATTTCTGCGCTGTCAGACTCCCTTTACAATGATAAAGAAAAAAACGTATACAGAAGCCCACTAAAGTGACTAGCTTCAGGTGCTGCACAATAATGAAGCAAATCCTCCCATATAAACTCTCCTTGTTTATCTGTAGCCCTCTCTTCCACAGCCTTCCAAAGTAGGCTGATTAGATGGTATTTCTTAGCTTCCAGCAGGCATGGGCAGGCATTTACCTTGCACTCCCTCAGCTCAAAGTAGAAGAAAAGAGTGTAATTTGAGTGTTAGGAATGAATTCCCCCCCCCCCCCCAAAATAAATCCTCTACACAGTCTCATAGGGAAACATGCACAGCTGATGCTGTCAATCATCTCCTGCTTTGGTGGGGGGGGGGGGGGTGGAGTGGAACCATCACCATGGATTGCTGAGTTTTTGGGAAAACTGTCATAAGTGATTCATGCAGAGGAAGAGAGCAGCCAGGATCCACACTTAATATTGACTGAGGCAAGTATATGCTATATGAGAATATGCTTTGTTCATTTTTCATTTCAGAGAGAAGTTTCCTTCAGTGTAACCCCTCATAGCAAAACAATCCATAGATCCAGGGACACAGGCAACCTAAATGTATATTTAAATTTTACCTTCTGTAAATGCTTTACAACAAACATGTGGGTTTCACGGTAGTTAACTTCTGCTCTAAACTGTTGCATGTCTACATTAAAGTGGGACAAAAGTCAGAACTTTTTTTTTTTTTCCCTCACATTTTTGGATAGAGTAGGGAAGGGTTTATAACCCCTGACTTTTTTTTTTTTTTACATTTGTTTGTTTTTGAGGGATTTCCTCTCACTACTTGCTATTGCTATAGGACAGGAAGTGAAGAAAAATCTCACCAAGTAACGAAAACCCAGGCTGTCAGCAGAACTAATGTCCCCCATATGTTTCTACTCCTATTCTGGTGGCAACTCAAAATTGTGGGTTTTCTTTCTTTGACTCTTCCAATACCGATCATCAGGACAAATCGAGAGGTTACATTTCCCTAACGGGGATGCAGACCATACAAACATGAAAGGTGTTCTAATCCTTCTACGTTCTATCCAAACAAAAAAAAAACATTTTTATCTTTAGTTATACTTTTAAATCTAGTTTGTCACTTCCCAAAAATATGCAAAGCATTGCTTCTGCAATAAAAGACATTACTTGCCTAACTGCTGGTTGGTTAGCTTGGATCATAGGGGCTGGGTGGAAACAATGCAGTAAGGGGTGCAAGCAATTGAAAATGTGTTGAATGCTAAAGACTTTGCCAGAGACTCCACTGGTTGAGGAGTTCAGACTCTAACCACCCAAGGAGTAAGTATTCTGTGTTTTCTAATGCAGGTGCAATACTTTTTTGGAAAGCCATAGTTGCTTTTAAGGCCCCTTTCACACTTATGCGACGCGATTTTGCGGCGCGATTTTGACGCAACTTTGCCGCGATTTTGAAAGCAATGGCAAGGCTATATGCCTCAAAACGCATTAAAATCATGGCAAAGTAGTGCAGGAACTACTTTGAAGTCGGTGCAACTTCAAAACGCACTGATATGAATGGGGCTCATTGAAAATAATGTAAAACGACTTGTCATGCAATTTTGCAGTCCAAAATTGCGGGACAATTTGCACTAGTGTGAAAGGGGCCTTAGCGTCAATGCATAACAAACTGAGATTTCAGTTTTGGAAGATGCTGAGAAGTTGTTGTTCAGTATTTCATTTTTTTTGAAGATCTCAGTGTTTAGGTTCTTGAATATACACAGTTGCCACAGCAGTTCTGAGAGTAGTCCCACTGTGTATATTGAATTTTGTATATTATGATAGATGCAACAGGAGGACTGGAAATGTCCATTTTAATCAAGTAATGAGGCCTAAAGATGGGCAGGAACAAACCCATCTGGGCACAGAAGTCACCATGGGACTGAAATACAATGAAATCCTCCTGCCTGGCAGTCTAAACAAATAAGTGCTGTCAATCCAAGAAGCAGATAAGTGTGGCCCAGTACTGACTGACAATCTACAGGCTAGAGTGAATCATCCGTGACAATAATGGCAGGCACAGCCTACAGGAGAATGGCAGCTCTGCTCAATATGCAGGAGCAGTGACCACAACATCACAGAAAACTGCATTAAAGTATAAGTTCACCTTTAAAAATAATGCACTTTTTTTTTTTTAGGTAAACAAATATGTATGTATATATATATATATATATATATATATATATATATATATATATATATATATATTTATATATATTTATTTTTTTTGTTAGGAGCCTGTAAAGCATTGCACCCACAATCAGCAGATCATGGGTGTAATGCCACTGTCCTGCGGACTGTGTAGCTCTCTGCCTGTACCTCCAATATGGGCAGGCAGTTAAAATCCTAAACTCTGACAGGAGGACACAATGAACTACCTAGAGTGCTTACCAGCACCCTGGTAGTTCATAGAAAACTACAAGCGGACAACCGCTAAGGTTTGTTGGTACTTGTAGTTTTTACATACACAGAACTCTGAATGAATGGCTTGATCGCTGTCAATTCGGTGGAGGGGGGGGGGGGAGTTGTGCAGGGGCCGGTCCATCTGTACCAGTTTACACCCTAAATATGGGTGTAACATGTTACAAAAGGGTGAATTTATCCTTAAGTGGACGTTACTGGCAAGCTCAACAAATATTGGTAAGACTTGGTAGGGAAACATTGAAAACGTATGAGCTCGTATGCCTTTATAATTAGGTTCTGTAGGCCATTTTTTTTTTTTTTTTTTTTACTGGGAAGCCACATTTTTACTTTAACCACTTGCCGACTGCCTAACGCCGATCTACGTCGGCAGTCAGCCCCTCACAGGCAAAGTGACATAGGGCTACATCACTAGGTTGTGAGGGTCTAGGGAGCGAGCGCGCGCCCCCGGAGGCACGCTCTGGCTCCCGCTTGGTCACGGACCCCCCCGTGCATGTGACCAGTGGACCCGATGTCCGCCGGTCACTCGGCGATCGGCGGGGGAGAGGGAGGATGTCAGGCAGCTTGTGTAAACAAGCCACCTGTCATTCTCCTCACTGTAAAAACACTGATCACACGGATCTACTATGTAGATCCGTTGATCAGTGTCCTTACAGCTCAAGCCACAGCCAATCACAGTAGAAAGCACGCCCCTAGGGACACACACAGCCCCTCCCTCCCAAATAAAGTTAACCCCTTCACTACATGTGTATTTTTACAGTAACAGTGCATATATATAGCACTGATTACTGTAGAAATGTCACTGGTACCCCCAAAAATGTCAGTCAAGGGTCCGATCTGTCCGCCCCAATGTCGCAGTCCCGCAAAAAAAATCGCAGATCGCCGCCATTACGCGTTAAAAAAAAAAACAACAAAAATGACAAAAATCTTTCCCTTTGTTAGTAAACGCGATAACTTTTGCGCAAACCAATCAAAATACGCTTTTTGCGGGTTTTTTTTCCAAACATAGGTAGCATAAAACAAATTGGCCTAAAATGTTAAAAAATTTTGATTTTTACATTTTTTTGGGGGGAATTTCATATAAATATATGTGAAAAATATTGCTATTTTTGCAAAATTGACGCTCTTTTTTTGTTAATAGCGCGTGATCAAAAAATTGCACAGGTGATCAAATACCACCAAAAGAAAGCTCTGTTTGTGGGGAAAAAAAGGACACCAAATTTGTTTAGGTACAGCGTCGCACGACCGCGCAATTGTCCGTTAAAGTCACGCAGTGCCGAATCGCAAAATACCCCCTGGTCGGAATGGGGGTAAAATCTTCCGGGGCTTAAGTGGTTAATAAAAATGTACAATTCCTTGCCGTTCCCTTATAGTCTTTTGCATGTTTGAACCACTTGCAAAGCTGTATGAGTAAACAAACCTTTGTTTTCGTGTTCCTTTTTCTTTTCTTTTTTTGCTGATTTACCCCATAAATGTAATTTAATGCTCTTTTTTTTTTTTTGTGGTTTTGTTGTGCCCCCCCCCCCATACCTCATACACTTGCTATTTTTAGTTACAAATTTCAACCTGTTACTCAACAAAACAATCAAATTAGTCAACCTCCTTAACCTTTCTTTTTATTATTTCTTCTCACCTTCTCCATTATATGGATCCCTGCCAGATACATATAAATATACTTCAAGTGTAACTAAAGGCACATTTTTTTTTTTTTTTTCAGTTTTGGACAGAATGGAGAGGGATTAGTGCCTGTCAGTTTTTATTGCTATCTGTGTTAAAGTAAAAGAAAAACCCACATTTTGGGTTGTCCCCAAAAAAGTAATAGGGGGGGAAATCTTCCAATGGGGACAATAGTTCTGATGACACACTGGGATTCCCTCACTTTGGAGGGATTTCCTCTCACTTCCCTATTTGCCTATAAAGGGGAATCTCCCCTATGGGACACAGCAATAAAAGCAAAAAAAACTCACAGGTTAAAACCCTCCCTTAGTGTATTCAAAATGGGGAAATGTTTTTTTTCAGTTAGTTACACAGCAACTTCTTCCTGCCGGCTGTACGCATATATGCGGCCGCTTGGCGGGTGGGCTTTAATGCAAAAAGGCAGCATTTATGTCACTTTGGGAGCTGGAGCTTTCCAATCATGTGACCGCTATGAAGCCAATTACAGCAGTCCCATGACCCGATTGCCCACCTCCCAACATCTAGAAGTTCTTAAAGGGCCAGGGGGCAGCAGCGAGAAGGGGTTAAATACATAGCATCTGTTGCAAGTGGGTTTCCTTGTTTTTGCTATTGAAAAATTTGTGTATGACCTGCATTGTGGTCATCTTCTCATATGGCAGTCTTTTTACTGTCAAATTAGGCACCCCACTCGGTTTATATTAAAAGTAAGGACTAACAAGCCCTGTGGCTGCATGGTGGAGTGATCCTTTCATAAATGCAGATCCAAGTGTGGAGGGTATGAAGCAGGTACTGGCCACAAATGATACCTGGGAGTTCTCAGGTGTCTGGAATAGAATATTTTAGTGTGTGTGTATACAGTATCTCACAAACGTGAGTACACCCCTCACATTTTTGTAAATATTTTGTATCTTTTCATGTGACAACACTGAAGAAATGACATTTTGCTACAATGTAAAGTAGTGAATGTATAGCTTGTATAACCGTGTACATTTTACTGTGCCCTCAAAATAACTCAACACACAGCCATTAATGTCCAAACCGCTGGCAACAAAAGTGAATACACCCCTACGTGAAAATGTCCAAATTGGGACCAAAGTGTCAATATTTTGTGTGGCTACCTTTATTTTCCAGCACTGCCTTTACCCTCTTTGGCATAGAGTTCACCAGAGCTACTGGAGTCCTCTCCCACTCCTCCATGACGACATCACGGAGCTGGTGGATGTTATAGACCTTGCGCTCCTACAACTTCTGTTTGAAGATGCCCCACAGATGCTCAATAGGGTTTAGGTCTAGGGACATGCTTGGCCATCACCTTTTACCCTCTGCTTCTTTAGCAAGGCAGTGGTCGTCTTGGAGGTGTGTTTGGGGTCGTTATGTTGGAATACTGCCCTGCCGCCCATTCTTTGAAGGGAGGGGGATCATGCTCTGCTTCAGTAAGTCACAGTAAATGTTGGCATTCATGGTCACTCAATGAACTGTAGTTCCCAAGTGCTGGCAGCCCTCATGCAGCCCCACACCATGACACTCCCACCACCATGCTTGACTGTAGGCAAAACACTTCTCTTTGTACTCCTCGCCTGGTTGCTGCCACACACACACTTGACACCATCTGAACGAAATAAGTTTATTTTGGTCTCATCAGACCACAGGACATGGTTTCAGTAATCCATGTCCTTAGTCTGCTTGTCTAAAGAAAACTGTTTGCAGGCTTTCTTGTGCATCATCTTTAGAAGAGGCTTTTTTCTGAGGTGACAGCCATGCAGACCAATGTGATGCAGTGTGCAGCGTATGGTCTGAGCACTGACAGGCTGACAACAGCCGACCGGCCTCCTCCTCTCAGCAGGGAAGATCGCGGGTGTCAGGCGGCAATCACCCACATCTGATTCCCTGCTGACGATCGGGGGCAGGAGGGCGCTGCCGGTGGCACGCGCCCGCTGCCGGTGGCACGCGCCCGCCACCTAGCTGCCCCCGGGCGAGCGACATAGACCTATGTCGTTTTGCCTGTATGAGCCAGTCTGCCGCAGTAAATATAATGTAAGTGGTCCGGAAGTGGTTAATGGCTGTGTGTCGAGTTATTTTGAGGGAGCAGCACATTTACACTGTTATACAAGCTGTACGCTCACTACTTTACATTGTAGCAAAGTGTCATTTCTTCAGTGTTGTCACATGAAAAGATATAATAAAATAATTACAAAAATGTGAGGGGTGTACTCACTTTGGTGAGATACCGTATATGTAGTCACCTTTTATGTTGCTTCATTTTTGATCATTCTGCCAGTATGTGCCTAAAGCTAAGAGTCCTTTTTATTGCAAACTCTGTGCACATTCCTACAGTGGAGCAATGACAGGTCTACAGGGCAAGAGAGCTCTGTATTAAAGCTCAGTGGACAGACAGTGGAGCGATTAAGCCCTTGACAAGTATTAATCAGGTTTCTGATTGTCCCGACACAGCATCTGGTCAGGCGTGGGGCTTTGATTAGGCTAATCTAGTCAGCACATGTCCATAATCCAAAGAGAGGGATTAAGACCCTTTCAGTTTTATTAAAAGACAGTCACGTCTCTACAACACACTGAATCTCGCCCCCAATGTCATCAATATTGTAAGGTATTGCAGTAATCTGTGGTGTACAGAAAATGCATCTTTATTCTTCTGCAGTGTCATCTTATTCTAAAGAGCTTTTCACTCATACTTGTTTAATAGACACTATGCCATATAACTTTGTACTGTACTTCATTTTTAATTAAAAATGTAAAAACATTTGTTCGAGGCCAGTAAAAGAATTCTCACCAGTATAAATTTTGGTGTTTAAAACATATATTTGGGTTTGAGTTTTTTTTTTAATTCCTATGCATTTGTATTATCAGTACTGACATGTTTCTGGTTCCTTCCAGGTCTAGTTCAGATCCCTGTCAGTATGTATCAGACGGTGGTGACCAGCCTGACGCAGGGTAATGGACCCGTCCAAGTTGCCATGGCTCCTGTCACTGCAAGGATATCTGATTCTACAGTAACAGTGGATGGGCAAGCCGTGGAAGTGGTTACTTTGGAGCAATGACTGTTACAAGGGGGAAATGTGTGATATGATTTCCTTTTCTGCTCCTCTCCTCAGTGTTTTGAGCAGGAGTATCTATAGGCATCCTCTGTTGCTTGAAGACCTGTGCCGCTGAAGGGATCTCCTGTGTACAAGACTCATTGCCAAGCCTTTATCTCAGTTTGTTTTTGCCCATACACTGGTCCTATTTTCCCTTTAAGCATTTAATTTATTTCAATAAAGCAAGCGTCGCTTGCATCAGTCAGCTTTTTTAACTCCTTAAAGACTCAGTGGGACACACAGCACACTGTGGAAAAGATAACTGATAATGTTTAATTTATGGAGCAGCTTCTTGCCATCAAAGATAACATGACGGATTTCCTTGGAAGCAAAGACTCTATGGTTTTAATCTACTTTTGGACTAAAATGTTAATATTGAAATAGGTTTATGTGCTGCATTCATCATATACTTTAGCAATCAAGGCCTGGACACATTGGTTATAATTTTAGAAAACGAGTCATTTTTGTCCTCTCTAGGACCGTGAAATGTCTGTAATCGAAAGTAACCAGTAAGCATTTGTAATGGCACCTTCATACATTGCTAACTGCTGAAACTTGTAGATTAACAACATAAAGTTGCAATATATCTGCCAGAGCTTGGGTAAAAGAACATAAAGCTAATAAAAGGTCATAATTGTCTACCTACATTAATTTTGGCTCCATATAAATTTCAGTGAGTTTGCGTTGTTAGGCAGTAAAGTCCATTGCGTTGTGTAACTTGCCCATTTCAATGGTACATCCATTCGAGAAGTTGATTTGACAGTATGACTGTATATGTAATGGGACTATTTGATAAACTAAGACTGGACAGTGCAAAATCTGAGGCAGCTCTGTATAGATATCGGCTTCTGTTTTTTTGTTTTTTTTTTTGTCAAAGCTTAATTGAATAAGCTGAAGTTAGAAGCTGATTGGCTACCATGCACAGCTGCACCAGATTTTGTGTTGGTCTGGTAATGTCTTTCTACTGTTCTGGTACTGCAGAAGATAATGCTTGATTCGGATGCTTTGTTTTGTAGACTTGAAAATGTAGGATCCTGCTTTGACTCATTGTATTGGAGAAAGCCGCATACACATCTATAACTGCAGTTTTGGAGGGTGCTATGCAATAATTTGCTTTATTGTTGAACATTGCAGGTCCACGTGTATCACTAAGTGAATGGGGGTTGCTGAATGAAAACAAAATGCAGAGTTTTAGGAGAACTTGTGTTTTTTTTTTTTTTTTTTTACTGTTGCTGCTGGTGTTACATCCAAAACAATATTGCCTTTCCCACCTGTATTGTTTTAAAGGCTAAGTTCACTTTTTGTTAAAAAAAAATAATAGATGCACATATTTCTGTGTAAACAAAAATGTGAAAGAATGGCGCGGCTGTGTGGGTGGAGCCCCGCACGCCCACGCTGTTTTTAAATTGTGACAGTGGGTGAAAGGAGAATAACCCCCGCCTGCTGGGGGGAGGGGGGGCTGCTGAAGCATGTTACACGTTGCATCCTAAATGTGGGTGTAACATGCCTCCAAAGGTGAACTAATCTTTTAAATAAATGATTCTTTAATTCCTAATAGTCATTTAATTTTTAGGTATTTTTTTTAGTTTATCTATATTCTAATGTTGCTGCCATTTTAATAAGTGACATTGTCTCATATTTGCAGTGTAATGTTCAGGAGCTGCTGGAGATAGGCATTTGCCACTGACAGGGGTGCTTACAATGATCAGCTTTTAGTTATGTAAAACCTTTTTTCCAAAATGAACAGAACATATGCTGTAACTGCTTAAAAAGTGTGAGGTGGAGTTTGGATTTAGATTGATTGGGGACAAGCATATACCTGTTTAGGGATTTTAGTCCAAAATTGGGTAAATACTTCCATTCGGCTTCGGAACTGTGAATAGGTTTGAGTAAAACCTTTTGAATCTTTCAATTGCAGGAACTGGGATTACCACAGAATTTGACTCCAGGTATCTAAATCTGAACTTTCCCCTTCCCCCAGACTGACAATGCTGCTGTCCAAAGGTGTGTCCTTTTTTCTTTCATGCGGAGTGTAGACACTCTAAGGCCCCTTTCACGCGGGCGATCCGATCCACCTGTCAGTTTTTCAGGCGGACCGGATCGGATGCTCCATGCAGCCCTATGGGGCAGCGGATGTCAGCGGAGACATCCCCATTGACACCCGCTGCTATCCGATTCCGATCCTGTCCGGGAAATCAGGACGGACGGAAACCCTATTTTCCATCCGTATATCGGATCGGATGGGATTAGATGAGAACGGACAGGCGGTCCATTCTCATCCAATCTCCCCATAGAGGACAGCGGGAATCTAACTGCTCCATCTCCGCACACATAGCAAGGGCAGAGCTGTCATCCGCCTGCTCAGCGGGGATCAGCGGATCGATCCCCTCCCTGCTGAGCAGAACAGGCTCTGTTCCGTGTGAAAGGACCCTTATACAGGAGGCTTGTTTCTGCGTGGAAAAAAAAAAAAAGCCTAAAAAATAAAACTAGCAGCCACCATGTCTGATTGATCAGTTGCAGTATGTTACATTTTTGGTTTTGGGTTTAATACTGCTTTAAAGTATATCTAAAGCCAAAACATTTTAATCTTAGATAAAGTAGAAACATGATTAAAAGCACTGCTGTCTTTTTTTTCCCCCATCTTGTGTCCCATTTTGGAGATTTATCACCAGGACGAATTGAATTAACCTGTGTAACAGGGATGTGGACCGCAATAAAAACCTGACATGTTAAGCCTTCCCCAATCCATCCAAAACCCATATTTAATTTTTTGGTAGGTGTTGTGTGGTTAGGCAACCTGACAGTCTAATATTTCTTGGGATCTCTCTTAGGCCTCTTCCACACGGGCAGGCTCTGTTGAAGTCCACTTGCTCAGTGGAGAATCTGTCCGTTGAGCAGGCAGATGGCTGGTCCATGTCTGCTCCACTTATGTAGAGCGAACATAGACACAGCCCACTCTCCTCTATAGGTGGTCGGATGTAAACAGACCACCTGTCTATTTACACCCGACTGCCATCTGATCAGAACCACCAGATGGATAGAGAACAAATCCCCATCCGTCTGTTTTCAGCTGATTAGATTGGATGTCAGCTGGTGTGACATCATCACTGGCCGTGACATCATCCGTAAAAGACTGCAGGGTCCAATCCGTTTTCTGTGGAAGGCCAAGGTCAGGACTTAGGGATAGTGTTAGGGATCTCCTCCAAAGGTGTAGTCCCAGAGGTCAAAGGTCAGGAGGTGGGGCTTCCACCCATCCAAGTGTGCTTGCCTACTGTGCCAAAATGGCTCCCGAGCTACACATATGGAAAACGTGACACAAAAAGCTGCAACTGACAATGGTAGGCAAAAAAAATCTCAAAGGTCAGGTGGGTGGGAACAGATTCAGGAATTATGGCAGGCAGAGCTAACTGTTGGAGTGTCCAAGATATATAGGGCTCCTTGTTTAAAGCCTAACTCCCATATTTACTGTGCCGTACGTTTGCCCAAATGAACATGTCCTTCACTAACAGATGTGACTGCTGGTGTACCATATAAACTGTATGCAGAATCGGCTACTGCACCACAGCACTCCTCGATACTGTGTATAGCTGATGCTACCTACCGTTTATACCTCGCTCCTAGCAAATGCATGAATTACTGAAGAAAACCGTTCATTTGGGCTAGCTTGGCACAGTAAACATGCAGTTACCTTTTTTAAATAAAATATTTTTGTGGAGACCGTCCCTTTTTAATATGTAAAATAATCTGTAGCAGTTTTTGGGGGTATTTTTTGGGAAAAGAGTAGGGAAACATTAGTACCTCTGTCTTTTTGCCATCTATATCCTCACTGGAATTATTTATCATCTCCATTTGTTTTGCTGACTGCTTTCCCAACGCCAGATAGTGGAAAATGCAAACCTTTTGAGTTGTCAGCAAAACCAGACACAGCGGGAAATCTTCCAATGAAAACACCAGTTTTGGGGACGACTCCTTATTTTTGAGTTTTCTCTGGTTGGATCTTGCAAGAAAAGTGAAGGGAAAAATCTCCAGGAAGAAAATTAAAACTGACTGGTTGATCTACTTCCTATTCTATCCAAACCTGGAGAAAAAAAAGTTTTGACTATGGGTAGCCAAATCATGGGGTGTCAAATCCATTTCATCGCGGGCCGCATCAGCATTATGATTGCCCTCAAAGGGCCGGTTATATCTGTAGGATTAGATGCCCAGAGCATCCCATGTCCTGGGGGGGCAAAGAGGAGCATTTCTACAGCTGCACAGAGGAGTGCAGGATCT
Source organism: Pelophylax lessonae (assembly GCF_965119305.1). Classification (NCBI taxonomy): domain Eukaryota; kingdom Metazoa; phylum Chordata; class Amphibia; order Anura; family Ranidae; genus Pelophylax; species Pelophylax lessonae. Next base: position 154,966,026 of record NC_138771.1, read on the forward strand.
GGCAAAGGAGTTCTGTCCTCTCTGCTGTCGACTACAGAGACAAGGTGGGGGCAGAGACAAGGGGGGTGCCGCAGTTGCAGGAGAGATGCGAGGGCCACATGAAATGGCCTGGGGGGCCGCATTCGGCCCACGGGCCTTGTGTTTGACACCTGTGCTTTAGTGGATAAGTGTATGTTCAGCCAAATCCTTTTTATTTCCCATCATTCTGGTCTCTGACAGTGGTCACCCAGACCAATAGAAATGGAGAATCTACCTAACTAGGACAGGACAGGAGCAAAATAAAAAATTGACAGAAGTTCTAATATATACTTATACAAAGACTAAATCTTGTCTATACATAAACTTTAATGCAGTGATGTAAGGTAGAACCAAAGACCAAATCCTCTGTTTTTATTGTTGTAAATTAATGGCATAGGGAGGGTTCCTTCACTTAATTTCTTAGTGACAATCAAGGACATTGCTATGATAGTTGGTCATTATAGTTCACAGCAATTCCCTGAATCACTGGGGGAGATTTACTGAGGGCTCTTTCACACACTCCGTCGGACGGACTCCGCTTTTCTCAGCGGGGGATTGATCCGCCGATCCCCCGCTGAGCAGAATGACAGCTGTGTCTGTGTGCTGTGTGCGGAGACACAGCCGTCAGTTCCCCATACATCTCTATGGGGGAAATCTGATGGGAACGGACCGTCGGTCCATTCTCATCCGATCCGCTGGACGAATAGAAAATAGGGTTTTCATCCGTCCAGATTTGACGGATCGGATGTCAGCGGACATGTCTCCGCTGACATCCGATGCCCCATAGAAATGCATGGGGGGGGACTGTTCAGATCCGCCAAAAAAACCGACAGGCGGATCTGAACGGTCGGCCTGTGTGAAATGGGCCTAAAACTGGCGCACTCAGAATCTCGTACAGCTGTGCATGGTAGCCAATCGGCTTCTGACTTCAGCTTGCCCAATTAAGCTTTGAAAATAAAACCTCTAAACTGATTAGTTTCTATGTAGAGCTGCACCATATTTTTCACCATGCAGTTTTAGTAAATAACCCCCACAGTGACAGAACAGAAGGGAAATTTCCATAGTAGACTACATAGATTACACAGAATTTAAAAAGAAAATGGTGATTCAACATAGTGTTGTAAGTTTAAAATTTATTGAACCAAAGAATATGTAAAAGTTTATACATCGATGATAAGCTCATGCAGTGGCCCTGCTATTACTACTGTTTAAATAAATCTGAAATCCCCAGAAGGTGTCTACCACCATATTACCTGATTGGTCACACCACCTCTAATGTCATCACTTGGTAAGTCACACCCCAGATATGGTAGCACTGCTTGACAGTTTTTTATTTTATTGCTAATAAATAAAACAAACAAACTGTAACATTTTCTGTCAAAATAAAAAAAATGGAAAACGTTAACTTTACTAGTTCATTGGAGATGGTACATTCTTTTCAGCCATGGTGATGAGCACTTGGATATCTTGCCTAATCTGAGAAGAATGTCCCTGTTTCTAAGCACATCCGACCTCATAAAAAAAAAACCTTGTGACTTCAGAACTGCAGTTTGATTTACAGCGTATTCCTTGTATGTTTATCATATACATGCTGCTTATTTAGGGAGTAGGAGGATTATGAAATTATATTTTTATACTGATCACCCTTTTTTGTTTCTTTTAAGCAAATTGACATACATATTGTTGCTACGAGTTAGTAACTTTTGCTCTGCTCCTGATTTGATTTTAAATGTCAGGTTTCATTTTTTTCTGTTTTTTACATAAGAATATACAGTATAGGCTCTAAGAGGAAACCTAGACAAAGCACAGAATTTCCTCAATCCTTACTAGTTTACAGTGGTGTTGATTTACTAAAATCGGAGAGTGCAAAATCTGGTGTAGCTGTGCGTAGTAGCCAATCAGCTTCTAAATTAAGCTTGTTCAGTAAAGTTTTGACCAAAAAAAAAAATATATATATATATAAACACCTTGAAGCTGATTGGTTTCTATACAGAGCTGCACCAGATTTTGCACTCTCCACTATTAGTAAATCAAATCCTGTTTCTTTTTTGGGTGCAACATTTGCTCACTATGATAATGGTTCATGTTATGAGCTTCAGTGCCTACTGTAACTCCAAATCCGTTGTCACAGGCATAAGTGTATATGTTCAGGGCCATATTACTGTGGTTCTGGCTTTACGGTAAAAGGAGCCCTTTAGATCAGGGAGATCCCTGATCCTCCAATACACCTTCCATTCTTTCAAAATGAACCATGTTAAAAATGCTTGAAACACTGTTCCTGCACGTATTTTTGATCACAAAAGTATTGTGATGGAATGGTAGCTAATGTTTGCACATAATAGTTCAAAGAGTGACAACTGGACCTCTGCAGGCTCCCTCATCTTAGAGAATATGTAAACCCAACCTTTCATATTCCCGATTTGTGCCTGCTGTACCATGTATTTGTATGATAAAGTATCCTGTTCTCTTTCTATTGCTTCCTTTGTCTTTAAAATAACTGGTGTTTCTGCCAGTCCCTCAGATTTCCTATTAAAAACCGACCACACGAAGCAGGAGAGCACAGTGGGGTCAGTTCTCTAGCTGTGCGAAGAACTCCTCTTGCTTTTGTCCAATGATTAGACTAGTGCTGACATGCCCCACCCCACCGAGGTTATGTAATCACTTATTTAAAAAAAAAGGAGAAAAAGGGTATTAATGTGTTTTTTTTTTTTTTTTTTTTTATACCTATACACCAATGTTTTGCCTGTAATTTCTATTTTAAACTGAATGGGTTGATTTACAAGGTGATGGTTTACATATACTTTAAATTCACTCCGGAAGTGAGGCATCATTTATGTGTACTAAGGTTAAAGCAGTGGTATATCAGACACATTCAGTGTTGTTGTAAGAACGTAGAATGTTGCCATAATTATGTAATCTCACCTGTAACCTGAGGCCCCGTTCACACTGGGGGGATCAAACTTCCCGGGGCGACCTCCGAGGTCGCGGTGCAAGCAGCGCGCCGCGACCTCGGAGCAGCCGGCACGGACTTCATAACATTGAAGTCTATGACGGTCGCTCCGGGTCGCCCCAAAGAAGCTCCGGACCCTTTTTCTAAGTCAAGCGACTTGTGTCGCTCCTATTAGAACGGGTCCGCAGCTTCCCTATGGAAGGCGACCTGTGAGGCGACCAGGTCGCCCCAGTGTAAACGGGGACTTAAAGTTCCATGTTGGCCAAGAGTTACCGTTTTACTAGAAAGGTTTTGCGCTTAGAAGTGGCAAGCTTCAATACTGTCCCATGGCTGCCATGTAAATCAAAACCCAGAGGTGACTTGCTGCCAGCAGTAAACATTTCTTATCCTGGGTCAGCCTTTATGCATATGGAAATAGCTTAAACTTCTCCATCCCTTACTAATTTCTAATGCTCCCAGGATACACTTCCTCAGCTCTGGCCACATTATCCAGAGTGCAGAGTTAGATATATAAGCGACTACATCGGTTATATCATGTAATGTACTCCACTGACACAACGCAGCTCTACACTTTTCATAGTGAGTTGTGTATAGAGCAGTTAAGAGCTTCTGATTGACAGTTCTACATGCCCGTCAGAAGAGCGCATTACATCATACAATTTCCACTACTGAATTACCTCTTCCTACTGGTGGATTATTTAGTCCATTGCACATCTGATGTAGCATCTTTTTAAATGGGGCCAAGACATGGCAAGTGTACAGGCAGCACATTGCATAGAGTTGGCCATCTTCTATTATTATTATTATACAGGATTTATATAGCGCCAACAGTTTGCGCAGCGCTTTACAATGTGAAGGAAGACAATACAGTTACAATACAGTTCAAAACAGGAGGAACTAGAGGGCCCTGCTCGTTAGAGCTTACAATACCAAATTTGAACTGAGCACCAGGGGAACCAAAGGAGCTGGATGTTTACACTGCAGTTTAAAATGGAGTCACAAATTCGTTTATCTGTTCTAGACTTTTATCATAACAAGAGGGTTAACAAAATTATGTAGCACTCAGGAGCTTGTTGGTCAAATTCAGACAGCCACAGTATATCTTGGAAAGCTAGCTGTGAATCCAGAATAAAAGGCAGGCAGAACAATTACAGCAGGGGTCTTCAAACCACGGCCCTCCAGCTGTTCAGGAACTACAATTCCCATCATGGCTAGTCATGTCTGTGAATTTCAGTTTTACAATGCCTCATGGGATGTGTAGTTCTGCAACAGCTGGAGGGCCGTAGTTTGAGGATCCCTGAATTACGGTATCTTGCCAGTGTCTGGGTAGATCTTTATTGCATCCTAATTTGGCTCCAGAAAACGGCTGAAATATTATTTAGTCATGCCTGAGTAAATGATATTGTACACCTGCCTCACATTTATTCCACCCTATTATGTGCCCACTATGCCCCTACCACTCCAGAGCATGCAGCAGCTTTGACTGACCCACCAAAGGCAATCTGGACTTCTCTGGAGTTCTAGTATTTTGTACATATATGAAAGTGATATTCTTTGTTTCACAAAATGTGTGTTGTCCTGAATCATTTATATACATATAGGCTCAGCTTGTACATTTTTTTATCTGTGTTAAAGTTTTTTCTTATAACTTAAAGTGTTTTGTTTACTGCAACACAAATGTTTTTATTGAGAATTTTAGAATGACAAACCACTGTACCCTGCTGATTATTTCAGTTGACCCACTTTCCCCATTCATTATCCACTGCATTGGAAAAAAATAAATTGTTCAACCCATTTGTGTGTGTCACCAGGTAATATAATGCTGCATACATGGTTTTTGTGTAAATCAAGTGACAGTCTGTCTATAGGAGCCTTGCACAATATCACTTGTGAAGAACAGTCACCAAGTTAGATGATCTGTCCTTATCACTGTTGGCCATCTTACTGTTAAGCCAGCACCACTTCCCATTTTCTACCCTTCAACTTACACTCACCAGTCACTTTATTAGATACATCTTTCTAGTCCTGGGTTGGACCCCCTTTTGCCTTCAGAACTTCCTTAATTATTAGTGGCATAGATTCAACAAGGTGTTGGAAAATCCCTCAGAGCTTTTGGTCCATATTGACATGATAGCATCACACGGTTGCTGCATATTCGTCAGATGCACATCCATGATGTGAATCTCTCAATCCACCACATCCCAAAGGTGATTTATTGGATTGAGATCTGGTAACATTGGAGTAGAGTGAACTCATTGTCCTGTTCAAGAAACCAGTGGTCAGATGATTTGAGCTTTGTGACATGGTGCATTATCCTATTGAAGTAGCCATCAGAAGATGGGGACACTGTAGTCATAAAGGGATGGACATGGTCAGCAACAACACTCAGGTAGACCATGGTGTTTAAACAATGCTGAGTTGGTACTAAGGTGCCAAGAAAATATCCCCCACACCATAACGCCACCACCGGCCTGAACTGTTGATGCAAGGCAGGCTGGATCCATGTTTTCATGTTTAGGCCAAATTCTGACACTACCATCTGAATGTTGCAGCTGAAATCAAGACTCGTCAGACCCATGTTTTTCCAATCTTCTATTGTCCAATTTTGGTGGGCCTGTGGGAATTGTAGCCTCAGTTTCCTGTTCTTAGCTGACAGGAGTGGCACCTGGTGGGGTCTTCTGCTGCTGTAGCCCATCTGCTTTAATGTTCAATATGTTGTGCATTCAGAGATGGTATTCTACATACTTTGGTTGTAACGAGTGATTATTAGAGTTACTGTTGCTTTTCTATCATCTTGAACCAATCTGCCCATTCTCCTCTGACATCAACAAGGCATTTTCGTCCACAAAACTGCAGCTCACTGTATATGTTCTCTTTCGGACCATTCCATGTAAGCCCTGGAGATGGTTGTGCATTAAAATCCTAGTAGAGCAGCAGTTTTTAAAATACTCAGACCAGCCCTTCTGGCACCAACAACCATGCCAAATTCGGTTTGAACTTTAGCAAGTCGTCTTCACCACCAGGGCTGGCCCAAGACATTGTTCTGCCTGGGTCCAAAAATTAAAATCTTGCCACCCCCCCCCAAAAAAAATTCACGCCCTCCAAGAGGCCCCCACATTCTATAGGACTATGAAAGCAGTCAGAGGAGTGTGTACAGAGTGACAGCAGGACAGAGCAGTAGACACTGGGCAGATGAGCGCACCAGGCTTTCTACTGTCTATAGTGCCTTGCAGTGCTGTGGACATGGTACAGGAGAATGCAGTGCTATGGGCATAATACAGAAGAATGCAAGGCTGTAGGCATGGTACAGGAGAATGCAGGGCTGTGGGCATGGTACAGAAGAATGTGGGGCTGTGGGCATGCTACAGGAGAATGCGGGGCTGCAGGCATGGTACAGGAGAATGTGGGGTTGTGGGCATAGTACAGGAGAATGCGGGGCATGAGAATGCAGGGCTGCGGGCATGGTGCAAGAGAATGCAGTGCTGCGGCCATGGTGCAAGAGAATGCGGGTCTGTGGGCATGGTACAAGAGAATGCGGGGCTGCGGGCATACTACAGGAGATGCAGTGCTGCATCTTCTGTAGTATGCCTGCAGCCCCGCATAATGGCAGGAAGTGTGGCGGTGGAGCAGTCTCACCTGTTCCTAAAGGCGCCTTAGGGTTTAAAAATGGCGCCGCCCGGCGCCAACACGTCACTGCGCCGCCGCTCGGGAAAGCCCGTACATGTTTGGCTATTCCCGGAAGTAGCCGAACATTTACGGCTTTCCCGAGCGGCGGCGCATGTGCAGTGTGTATGTCAGGCCGGCCGTGGACCTTTTTTTTTTTATTTGACGTAATAGCCGATGAAGAGAAGAGGTGGCCGGGGGCGCTCTTCTCTAAGTGCCGCCTTGGTCCCATGGTAGGGCCGGCCCTGTTTACCACGTACTAGATGCCTAAATGCATTCAGTTGCTATCATGTGATTGACTGATTAACAATTTATGTTACCAAGCACTTGAACAGGTATACCTAATAAAGTGGCCGGTGAATGTAGTTTACAAGTCATGCTGTACAGTTTCAAAGACTGCTTCCCCTGAGAACAATTGGATCGTGCCTATCATCCAAACCTGTTCCAAGTCTTTTGGCAGCCTAAATCTACTTACTAAGATGGGGCAGTCCTCATAAATTAACAAATGTTCTCCTTTATTTTTCTCCTCCATTTAAAAAATTACTGGCATAATGTATTTCTGTTTATACTTTAGTGAGATTTTAGCAAATCATGCATAGACACCCAAGATAAGAAGATAGTTTATTCACACTGTAACAAAGGAATCCACAACAAATGTGATTTCCAAAATGTGGATTTGACTCTTTAAATCTGCTAGTTCATCTAACACTTCCCTCCCAACTAGACTGACAATGTTGCTGCCCAAAGGTGCTCCCTGTGCTCACTCGTGCCCCTGGGCACTCAAATACAGGAGGTGTGTTAATGGCCAGATCACCAGGTGAAAGCACAAGGAAAACTGATGCAGCCACCACATTTGATGATTGGTAAGACGCAATATATTACATTTTTGGTTCTGGGTTTAATACTCCTTGTATGTCCTTTTTACTGACTGGGTGTTGCAAGGAACTGAGGACTTGCTTCAGATGCTGTCAATCACAGCCTAGAGCAGGGCGGGGCCGAGCTGCACTGTGTGTGTCAATGGACAGGGGGGGGTGAAACAGGGGGACCCCAGAAAAGGAGGATCGAGGCTGCTCTGTGCAAAACCATTGCACAAAGAAGGTAAGTATAACATGTTTGTAAACCTAACATTTTTTAAATTAACAATCACTTTAAGCTGGCCATACAGCTATTTGTTGTTTTTTTTTTTTTATTGTTCAGCTTGCTGGTTAAAAAAAAAAGAAAAAAAAACCAACACATTCCACCTTAATCACAAATGGGGTGGATGTATTCCCCGCCCCAGGATGTTGTATTTTGACAACCGCTGCTGTTATAATGCACTGATCAGCAGCTCAAGCCAATTTTGTAAATATGCAAGTATGTGTAGACACCCCTAGGTGCCTGCAATTTATATCTGCAGTTGATCCTTTCTTTATTGTACCAAAGTCAGTCTTTTTTAAGATATATTTATTGTTTTTATCAATAAAACCTGTACAAAGTACAACAAGAATTTCAACTGTCATACTAATCTCTCACTTCTAGATTGTACGCTCTAACGAGCAGGGCCCTCTAGTTCCTCCTGTTTGGAACTGTATTGTAACTGTATTGTCTTCCTTCACATTGTAAAGCGCTGCGCAAACTGTTGGCGCTATATAAATCCTGTATAATAATAATAACATCAAAATGCTACTAGCATAGCATGGGTAAAGAAAAATCTCACGGGAGAAAGCATTTAAAATCCGTATTATATATAGGACTATGCAGGACCCTGGATCCCAGTGAAGCAATTGTATGTATGGTTTAAACCTACCTGCACCATATTTTATCAAAGATGTGAGTTTATACAATGGTTAGTTGTCAGTGATTATTTTTTTTCCAATTCTCAATTGAAAGGTAAGAGGATCCTTTCCACGTTAGGAGAATCGTCTTCCTAGCATAAAAATAAAGTGTAAGTAATAGCAATATAGCATATTTAGAAATTGGTAACTCTCCAATAATACCCAATAAATGATTTTCAGGATGGGAAATATTGTGATGTCCAAGAGCTGAAGAGATAAAATAATTGACCCTTAGGTAAAAGTTTTGGATGTATTGACCAGTTGAGAGGCAGTGAAAAAAATCTGCCGTATCTCTGCATCTTCTGAAAAAAAACTGCAGAAGGACCAAGAACTACTTCATGCTATCTATCAGATGTAAAATGGCTGCGATGGAACAGTTTCAGTTGTTTTACTTTGTCCTTAGAAGAAATAACTGAGCTCTGACTCCTATCCTCAAAGTCCAACAAGTCTTGGTCTGTGGGCTGAAGAGTATGTGAAGGCCAGTTGAGTTATGCCTCGTACACACGCAACGATTATCGGCCGACCAATCGTCCGACTTTTGTCCAGAGTGGTGTTTTGTTGGTTGGAATGTGCCTAGACACACGAATTTTCTCGGCCAACAAAAATCTACTTCAGAAGTGATGTCATGTGCTGGTTTACTTTCCGTGTGTTTTTTCTTCTCTGAGCATGCCCAGTCTTGCTCATCAGATTTTTGTCTGCCGAAATCTGTACTGACTGACGGAAAATCGGCCGTTGTGTTGACGGCCAACAAAAAATTTATAGCCTGCACACCAGATTTTTTCCGGCCGAAAAGTCAGAGTCGGTTGTGGGAAGCATCATGCTAACAAGCCGAAAATCGGCTGATCGGACGTTGGCCGAAAATTCACGGCCAATTATCGACGCGTGTGTACGGGGCTTTAGGCAGAACATTTTTACTGCAGTGATAGGACATTTATAATACTGTTCAATTACTTTGAGATAAAATGCAAGGAATGCAACAAGAGCAAGTATTTTTTTTAGAGGATAATGACCTTACCAAGTTTTATTGGGCAATTTTTCTAAAGCGTAATACCCAGTAAAATAAAAGGCCACATATAGGAGAGGAACCAGTGATGAAATGTTGCCATTGCTATGATATTTGACCTCTTCATATGTGTGATTAAAAGTGCAATTTAAATGTGGGAATTGCCATTACTAACTTTATTCATTTCTGACTTGGAAGAACCATGAAGTCTGGAAGTCATGCATGCTTTTTAATGTAGGATTCAATTAGAAAAACATATGAATCTTGACTGAAATTTTGGGTATTCTTGGATGAAAACATTGATGAATAGACCCTTAATTAGTGAAGACAGGAGCAGGATAATGGTACTGGATCCTGCACCTTTTAAATACAAGTTAGCAATGACAGCTGTTTTATTTTTATTCTCAGTTTCCTTTATTTTTATTCTCTGTTTCCTTAAAGCGGTAGTATCCCGCTTTTTGACACTTTTACCTACAGGTAAGCCTATAATAAGGCTTACCTGTAGGTACAAATAATATCTCCTAAACCGGCACGGTTGCCGGGAGCTTGCCGGAAAAATCACTCCCGCGCGCATGCGTGGGAGTGACGTCATCGCGGCTCCGGCCAATCATCGCGCCGGAGCCGTCTCTTCCGGCCAATCAGCGCGCCGGAGCCGCCGAACCCGGAAGAGACGACGAGGGACCATGGCAGCGCCCGCAGCGGTGTCCGGGGGTCCGTGTCGGAGCTTCGTTTTAAGGTAAGTTACACATAATGGGCTAGTAAGCGATGCATACTAGCTCATTATGCCTTTGTCTTGCAGGTTTATTTTTTTTTTTATAGAGTTTACAACCGCTTTAAAGAATATTTACCAAGGGCTACAGTATGTGCCAAGATTTTACTTTGCCCTTTATCAAGAAAATTGTAATATTTATTTTAGTCTTTGCCCATCTATCTGACTAGGGTTTCTCTAGTATGTTTTTGTTTGGGAAAAAACATTTTACCTCCACAATGGAGATTGTTTTATTCTCAGATCCAGATAGGATCTGATAATAATAGGAAGAGTTTCTGAAATACCTTTTGCAATGTGACATTATTGCCCTAACTCTACCTGTTGAAAACCATGGAGACCAAACCAGCAGGAGATGTGGTGTCTACATGCTGGTCTGTATTTGTGGGAGTATACGATTGCAATGTTTAGAACCTTTTCCCTTTTGTTATAATGCATTATCAAACAGATTTCCAATCACTTTTACTATTGTGTTTGCAATATATGTTTAGCTCTACCCGTAATGTTCTAATGTCATCTTTTAAAATGTGCTATTCAAAGCCTTAGTTTAGGAAATAGGGATTTAAGTGAAAGTAGCCTGGTGTTGTCTCAGCTGCCAGTCCATGGAAGGCTGTAAAACAAAGGCTTTGCAGGTACTGGCAGGTGATGTGAAGGGAGGTAAGGTTCACCTGCTGTGGGCAACCAATAAACATACATGTGCTGTGTTGACAGACTTGAGTGTATAGGTGAGCGTGACACAGTCCTCTATGCCTTTTACATAGGAGCCTCACTGAGAAGCTGCAGAGGTAGTATCGGTAATGTACAGAGACAACACTCAAATGTTTCATAAATAACTGTTAAGTTCAGTGTTACATGACCTGCTGGTGATATATATCCTCAGAATATTGGAAGAAAGAGGTGATGTCAGATTTGCTAACTTGCCTTGTAATGGAATTCTGAATTTGCCTTATCAGCTTCTGCGGCATGGAAATGTAAGCTAAACTATAAAAAGCTGGGCTCTTGTCTGTGGCGTACATTAATTAGATGGACTTAAAGTCTAGCTAAAACCAATTTTGTTTTCTTATTTTAGATAAACTAGGGAATTTATTTATTAAATATACGTGTATAGTTCCAACAATAAACATACAGTAAACCCCTCTCCATCGCGGTTCAGTTTTTGCGGTCCCGGTATATTGCGTTTTTTTTGTAATGTTATTTTACTATATAAATCATTAAAAATGAAATATTTTTGTGTTTTCCATAGCTCTTGCTATGTCTCTCAGTATCTTTTATGTGTTTAAATGAGTTTCTATTGTTTTAAAAGTGTGTTTAAAGATCTTAAAATGCTTTTACACGTACAGTGACAGTAAAAAAAACATGCCTACAATGCATTTTAATAGGGTTTTTCTATTTCGCGGAATTTCACTTTTCGCGGCTGGGTCCGGAACGTAACCCCCGCAATGGAGGGGGGTTTACTGTATACAGTATATTGTACATTCACATCAGTCTGTGCCCTTAGGGAGCTTACAATCAAAGGTCCCTAAAGCCCCGTACACACGGGCCGAATGTTGGGAGACATTGGCCAATTCAATAAAAGCCAGCCGACATTGGCTAGTGTGTATTCCAGCAGGTCCAACAGAAGCTTGCCATTTGGCTGGCTTCTGTCAGATGTGCATGCTGGAAAACCAGCAGCCAACTGGCTTCCGATCAACGCTCTAAGCCAATGGCGGGGGGCTGTCCCCCTGTCAAAACACAAGAGCTCAGTGGGAAGATCGCTGTACTAACACTGAATCAGTACAGTAGCTCCAACCGGAGCTGAATGTTTTCTTTTCTGTGTACCTTTATAGTGTGTACCAGGCATTAAGTGGAGCTCCACCCAAAAGAAGAAAATGCCTCCTCCCAGGCACTTGTGTGTGAAACAGAGCTTTTGGAGAGGGGAAAGGGTACACAGATTTTGACAGGTACCCGCTCCTTTTTCTGTTCCAGTTGCCTCAGGCGATCGGAAGCCAAAGTTTCTCTCTTTCCCCCCCCACCTCCCGAAGTCTTCTGGGACACATGACAGGTCCCAGAAGACTTCGGGACCAGTTACAGAGCACAGTGCCTCTTGCGCACTTGGCACCCGGCTGTGAAGCTGCAAGCTGTCACAGCTGGGTGCCCATGGTAAAGATGCCAGCGCCGCCAAAGGAAGACACGGTGGGATGAGTGCACCGCTGGATTGTGGGACAGGTGAGTGGCTGTTTATTAAAAGACAGCAGCTACACTTTTTGTAACTGCTGACTTTTAATGAACACAAAAATGACTGGAGCTCCGCTTTAACTTACATTCATACATATAGTATGCTAGGCCTATTTAGGCAACCTACCAGCATGTCTTTGGAGTGGGGGAGGAAACCCACACAGACACAGGGAGAACATGCAAACTCCAAGAAGGTAGTGCTGGGGTTGGGATTCAAATTAACAAACCCTTTTTTAACCACTTAAGCCCCGGAAGATTTTATACCCTTCCTGACCAGGGCCTATTTTGCGACTCTGCACTGCGTGACTTTAACGGACAATTGCGCGGTCGTGCGATGCTGTACCTAAACGAATTTGACGTCCTTTTTTCCCACAAACAGAGCTTTCTTTTGGTGGTATTTGATCACCTGTGCGATTTTTTGATCATGCGCTATAAACAAAAAAAGAGCGTCAATTTTGCAAAAATAACAATATTTTTCACATTTTTTTATATGAAATACATCCCCCCAAAAGATGTAAAAATCTAATTTTTTTAACATTTTAGGCCAATTTGTTTTCTGCAACATATGTTTGGTAAAAAGAAAATCGCAAAAAGCGTATTTTGATTGGTTTGCGCAAAAGTTATTGCGTTTACTAAAGGAAAGATTTTTGTCATTTTTGTTGTTTTTTTTTAACGCGTAATGGCGGCGATCTGCGATTTTTTTTTTTTTTTTTGCGGGACTGCGACATTGCGGCGGACAGATTGGACCCTTGACTGACATTTGTGACACTTTTGGGGTTACCAGTGACATTACTACAGTAATCAGTGTTATACATATGCACTGTTACTGTAAAATGACACTGGCAGTGAAGGGGTTAACTTTTTTTGAGAGGGAGGGGTTAAGTGTGTCCCTAGGGCCGTGTTTCTGACTGTGATTGGCTGTGGCTTAAAGTGTAAGAACAGTGATCAACGGTCCTACATAACAGAACTGTATGATCACTATTCTTACACAGGGGAGAATGACAGGCGGCTTGTTTACATTAGCCGCCTGCCTTTCTCCCGGTGTAACGGGCACACGCGGGGGGGGGGTCCGTGACCGAACGGGAGCGTGCATCCGGCGGCGCGCGCTCGCTCCCCAGAGCCTCACAGGCTAGCGACGTACCGATACGTCACTTTGCCTGTGAGGGGCTGACCGCCGCAGTATATGTACTTGCGGCGGTCGGCAAGTGGTTAAGGTAATTAGAGAGGTCATGAACCAATAGACTTTAAAAAAAAAAAAGGAATTCCAAACAAAACCTTTAGACCGCATTCACACTGAAGCAGCATGACATTTGCACGACTTCGGGGGCGACCTGTGAAGTCCCGTGCACCGCGACTTTGGCGCGACTTGCACAGACTTCACATAATGGAAGTCAATGCAAGTCGCCCCGAAGAAGTACAGGACCCTTTTTCTAAGTCGGTGCGACTTGTGTCGCTCCTATTAGAACGGGTCCTGTACCAGTGCATGGACCGCAAGGGACCGCAACTTGTCAGGCTGACAAGTCGCGGTAGTGTGAATGGAGCCTTAATTTTTTTTTTTTTACACTTTTGGACCAAGCAGGGACACAGACAGCAATGAAAGCACAATAGATATTCTAACTGTTCTCTATTCTTTAAAAAAAAAAAAAAAATCCTTGTGTTTCTTTTTTTTTTTTTTTTAATGCAGAATAGTATAGTATCATAAACATCATATCATTACAAGTGCTATTATTTTTATCTTTCCTTATATGCTGCAAATTCATAACACTTCAATGATTTGTTCACAGTTGAAAGAACTATCATTTAAAAAGACACAGTCAGTACTAAAAAGGAAACATGTTGAGGATAAGTTATTACTAGTTCTAGTACATGTATTTTCCCATTACAGCTAAAAATTCAGAATTCCTGAAAATAACTTTTAGGGTGATTACACGGGAGACTTTACCTAGTGTTGTCTAAATATCAGTTGGTCTTCTTCAAAACTCCCGATGGTGGAGATGGACCTACAAGCCTAGTGGTTTTTGGTCTTCTTTGCTGCAAATTGGCACTGGCACTAGGTCTCAGACTCAGGATCCCCCCACCAAGCGGTTGCTGGGATAGAGAAGAACTGGCGAAGAGGCTGTCTACGATGCCACAAACAAGAGTACAGGCGGTCCCCGGGTTTCAAACAAGATAGGGTCTGTAGGGTCTCAATTTGAATTTGTTTGTAAGTCAGAACCGGTACATTTGTTAAGTGTAACTCCAGCCAAAAAACTCATTTTTAAGTTTTTTGGATAACATATGGAAGAGTTAACACCCCTGTAATATTTTTTTTTTTTTGCTGTCCGTGCCCCTGTTCAGAAGATTTCACCTCACTTTCTGTCCCTGTTACAGTTAGATTTTGAAATTTTGGGTTGTTGTGGAAACAAGGATTGGTGATAAAGCTTCGGTGGAGACACATTTTTCCCATGCTAACTCTTACAGGAGTGAATTTCCCCTTCCTAGGGGTAGATTTCCTCTCACTTCCTGTTGTCTCCTCTCCCTCCATTTATAAGTTGGAATATAAAAATGGGGATATTGCTGCGCTAAAATGTAAAGATAAAAACATACATGAATAAAAAGTCAACAGACCAAATGAAAGCAGCCAGCACCTGATCTAGAATCAGAAATACCAGATCTAAATAGCAATATAGAATGGGATTGGTGCAGCGCTAACACAATTGAATCCACAGTCCATACAAATGTTCAAATGGATCAAATACAAAAAGTGCAGTAAACAAAAGTTCATCAGAGAGTGCTCCAATAAAGAAGGGAAACTGTCCACCACTTCAAACTTGGAAAAAGCCCCGAGTGCAGGAACCGCCACCAAGATAATAAATGGCCTCTTACCAAATTGCAATGACCCCCATTACAAGGATCAAAGACAGCCTGTGTGATCAAATCAGTGCCCAGATCGACATGTATCGATTCCCAGTGTTCCCTCAGCAGCTCCGACCGGAACAAGTGAACATAAGGAAAAGAGGGACAACTCCAATAGTGAAGTACGTTCACAGGTTTATTCAGTAAAAGCAGAGTGGCAACTCACGTTTGCATGAAGAAATCACAGCATGTCTCGGAGCTATACTCTCAGAACCTTTGTTTCCAACCAATAAAATGGCCGCCGTGTCTCCTTGCTGGCCTCAGCACGACGAACCGCAGGCTCCTCCTCCGACCGGTTTCGTCAACACGTGACTTCGTCAGGGGGTGTGGCCTATGGCAGAACGTCTTTCCTTATATGCTGGGTGAGACAGGGCGGAACTCGCTGCGTCCAATCCGGAGCCAGCAGGAAGAGGTCATCCCAAACCATAAACAGGAAGGAGACCAACGACCCGGAACAGGATGTGTGACCTTTGAATGTCAACATCCGGAGCTAAACCCGGAATTGGAGACCGCAAACAGCGATAAACCGATCAAATATTAACATGATTGCACAAGAGATATATGTGCCTTTATATTTCAAAGGACTTCTAGTGCATATTTGATCTTAAGAAAGAAACCTTATTTAAAAGAGCTTCAAAACGGGGGAAACCTATAGGTAACCAGGGGAACAGTGCTCTACTCTAGCCGTGCTAGACTTTGCAGGGAAACACCGCCATCTAGCGGCCAGAAACAAAAATTCCCGAGAGTGCTCCATTACATAACTTACATTGACATGAAAGGAAAATTATAAATGTAACTAAAAATGTGAACTAAATATGATACACAATATGACAGTTTAATAGCATCACAAAAAATATAGAATAAAAACATTTAAAACTATCCCACAAATAAAAACAAAATAAAATTATGATAACCAACAGTGCAGAACATACTGAAAACCCCTTCATCAGGCATTATTGATAAAGGAATTAATATCCCAATCAATATTTAACCCGTGAGGGGCGTAGGTCTTCAACCGATAAATCCAGCTGGTCTCTAGTTGTGAGACACCTCTGGTACGGTTACTACCCCTCCAACTGCCTGAAAATTTATCAATGCCTAAAAAGACAGTGCCTTTGGGGTCATTCCCATGACATTCATCATAGTGTCTAGAGACACTATGTTTTGGGAATGCCTTCAGTATATTTGCCACATGTTCCTGCAACCGCACGTGTAACTTTCGTATCGTCCTACCCACATATTCACGGCCACAAGGGCAACGTAGTAGGTAGACAACGTGCCGTGTGGAACATGTGATGAACGGCTTGATTTTAACATTACGTTGTGTGGCATTGGAAAAGAACGTCTCAACCCTCCTAGACCTACAAGCATTAACCTTGCAGATGGCACAACCTCTAAATGGATAAAAACCACCCCTCTCCTGAAAAAAAGAGATGGTCTTAGGTGGATCCACAATGTTGGGGGCCACTTGAAGCCTCAGCGGAGGCACACCCCTAAAAATGACTTTAGGAGCTTCAGGTAGTACAGGGCCCAGAAGGCTGTCGTTCTTTAGGATGTGCCAATGCTTCCTGATCAATTTTTTAACAGAGAAATGCTGAACGGAGTATGATGAAAAAAAGGCAAACTGAAAATCATCATTACTCTCACGTTCTCGTGGTACCAACAGGTCAGCCCTATTACGGGAATCTGCCTGCA
Organism: Pelophylax lessonae; assembly: GCF_965119305.1. Taxonomy (NCBI): domain Eukaryota; kingdom Metazoa; phylum Chordata; class Amphibia; order Anura; family Ranidae; genus Pelophylax; species Pelophylax lessonae. Next base: position 154,983,044 of record NC_138771.1, read on the forward strand.
TAAGGGCTGTTTCAAGATCCTGTTCTTTATACCCCTTCTCCAAAAACTTGGACTTCAAGGAGCTAGCCTCCCGCAGGAAGTCCGCTCTATTGGAACAGTTCCTCTTGAGTCTGAGGAACTGACTGACAGGAACGGATCTAAGCCACGACACATGGTGGCAAGTAGATGTGTCAATAAATCCGTTCCTGTCAGTCTCCTTGAAGAAAGTAGAGGTTTCAAGGGAACTACCAACCACTTTAATTTTAAGATCTAGAAAATGAATTTCAGATCTACTGCATTCGTGCACCAATCTAATTCCTCTGTCATTGTCATTCAGTGCAGAGATGAATGATTCAAGGGACTCAGAGTCACCATCCCATAGGAGGAGGATGTCATCGATGTACCTCCGCCAGAGAACTATCTCTGGTCTCGGAACGTCACCGATGACATCCTCCTCCCATTTGGCCATGAACAGATTGGCCATACTTGGCGCAAACTTCGCGCCCATGGCCACCCCCTTATTTTGTCTGTAATAAGTGCCATTGAACCAGAAGAAATTATGGGCCATAGCATAATCCAACAGGGATAAGATAAATTGACTCTGAAGACCTAACAAAGTGCTCTGACCCAAGAAATACTCAACAGTCTCCCTTCCATGCTGGTGTGATATAACCGTGTAAAGGGATGAAACATCAGCAGTGGCCAAGATGTAGGTGTGCTTCCACTCTATATCCTTAAGTATATTAATGACTTTCATAGAGTCCCTCAAAAATGAGGGGGTCTTGGTCACAAGGGGCTGGAGAAAGAAGTCTATGTATTTACCCACCCGGGAGGTAACCGAATCAATGCCACTAATGATTGGCCTCCCGGGTGGGTTCACCGCATCTTTATGCACCTTGGGTAGATAGTACATTATTGGCACCCTTGGGGCGGATGGTACCAAAAAGGATTTCTCCTTCTTGGTAAGGAGTTTGCGCTGAAAGCCATCCTCCACCAAGTCGACAAGTTCTTTTTTGTATGATGTCGTAGGGTTACCCCTCAGGGGAATATAAGTGTCCCGGTCTGACAATAACCTATTCATTTCCACATTATAAGCCACAGTATCCAGAATGACTATTCCTCCCCCTTTATCTGCTGGCCTCACAATTATGTCCTTACGCTCCTTTAAGGAGCGAAGTCCCCGTTCAAACATATGTGTTTGATGGACTTTTTTGAGGCTAAGCTTATCCAAGTCCTTGGCAACCAAATCTCGGAACACAGTCAGAGTGGGAGCCAAAGGACCTGGGGGGTTGAATAGTGAGGCATTGGAAAATGAAGTGGACTTGATGCCCATATTATATTCCACTCTAGGGGTGATGGGGTTCCCCATCATATGCCTTTTAATGCTCATTTTACGCACAAACTTTTGAAGGTCTATGAAAGTGTCGAATTTGTTAAGAGGTCGGGGGGGAGCAAACTTGAGTCCATGATTTAACACATGCTTCTCTTCAACCGAAAGAGAAGCTGAACTCGAATTAAACAAACCCCGATCCCTCAACGCCGACTTCTTTTTGTCGCGGACCCTCCGCCCCCCTCTAGTCCCTCTCTGCCCTCCTTTTGCCTTTTGTTTTTTGGGGTGCCCCCGTGAAAAGGGGTATTAAGCTGGTTCCATGAGCCTTGCCCCCCAGGAGGGTTAGAGTAGGCAGATGGAGGCTGGTGGTATCCCTGTGAAGTCTGTGGCCGTTGGTTCCCTCTATTCTGATAATAGGGTCCCTGTGGCTGAAAAGGAGGTATGTATTCCTCTTGTTGCGGGTGTGTGGTGATATATTGAGCGTACCTGTTGGTACCACGAGAACGTGAGAGTAATGATGATTTTCAGTTTGCCTTTTTTTCATCATACTCCGTTCAGCATTTCTCTGTTAAAAAATTGATCAGGAAGCATTGGCACATCCTAAAGAACGACAGCCTTCTGGGCCCTGTACTACCTGAAGCTCCTAAAGTCATTTTTAGGGGTGTGCCTCCGCTGAGGCTTCAAGTGGCCCCCAACATTGTGGATCCACCTAAGACCATCTCTTTTTTTCAGGAGAGGGGTGGTTTTTATCCATGTAGAGGTTGTGCCATCTGCAAGGTTAATGCTTGTAGGTCTAGGAGGGTTGAGACGTTCTTTTCCAATGCCACACAACGTAATGTTAAAATCAAGCCGTTCATCACATGTTCCACACGGCACGTTGTCTACCTACTACGTTGCCCTTGTGGCCGTGAATATGTGGGTAGGACGATACGAAAGTTACACGTGCGGTTGCAGGAACATGTGGCAAATATACTGAAGGCATTCCCAAAACATAGTGTCTCTAGACACTATGATGAATGTCATGGGAATGACCCCAAAGGCACTGTCTTTTTAGGCATTGATAAATTTTCAGGCAGTTGGAGGGGTAGTAACCGTACCAGAGGTGTCTCACAACTAGAGACCAGCTGGATTTATCGGTTGAAGACCTACGCCCCTCACGGGTTAAATATTGATTGGGATATTAATTCCTTTATCAATAATGCCTGATGAAGGGGTTTTCAGTATGTTCTGCACTGTTGGTTATCATAATTTTATTTTGTTTTTATTTGTGGGATAGTTTTAAATGTTTTTATTCTATATTTTTTGTGATGCTATTAAACTGTCATATTGTGTATCATATTTAGTTCACATTTTTAGTTACATTTATAATTTTCCTTTCATGTCAATGTAAGTTATGTAATGGAGCACTCTCGGGAATTTTTGTTTCTGGCCGCTAGATGGCGGTGTTTCCCTGCAAAGTCTAGCACGGCTAGAGTAGAGCACTGTTCCCCTGGTTACCTATAGGTTTCACCCGTTTTGAAGCTCTTTTAAATAAGGTTTCTTTCTTAAGATCAAATATGCACTAGAAGTCCTTTGAAATATAAAGGCACATATATCTCTTGTGCAATCATGTTAATATTTGATCGGTTTATCGCTGTTTGCGGTCTCCAATTCCGGGTTTAGCTCCGGATGTTGACATTCAAAGGTCACACATCCTGTTCCGGGTCGTTGGTCTCCTTCCTGTTGATGGTTTGGGATGACCTCTTCCTGCTGGCTCCGGATTGGACGCAGCGAGTTCCGCCCTGTCTCACCCAGCATATAAGGAAAGACGTTCTGCCATAGGCCACACCCCCTGACGAAGTCACGTGTTGACGAAACCGGTCGGAGGAGGAGCCTGCGGTTCGTCGTGCTGAGGCCAGCAAGGAGACACGGCGGCCATTTTATTGGTTGGAAACAAAGGTTCTGAGAGTATAGCTCCGAGACATGCTGTGATTTCTTCATGCAAACGTGAGTTGCCACTCTGCTTTTACTGAATAAACCTGTGAACGTACTTCACTATTGGAGTTGTCCCTCTTTTCCTTATGTTCACTTGTTCCGGTCGGAGCTGCTGAGGGAACACTGGGAATCGATACATGTCGATCTGGGCACTGATTTGATCACACAGGCTGTCTTTGATCCTTGTAATGGGGGTCATTGCAATTTGGTAAGAGGCCATTTATTATCTTGGTGGCGGTTCCTGCACTCGGGGCTTTTTCCAAGTTTGAAGTGGTGGACAGTTTCCCTTCTTTATTGGAGCACTCTCTGATGAACTTTTGTTTACTGCACTTTTTGTATTTGATCCATTTGAACATTTGTATGGACTGTGGATTCAATTGTGTTAGCGCTGCACCAATCCCATTCTATATTTATAAGTTGGAGTCGTTTGTAACCCAGGGACCGCCTGTACTCAGATTCAGGCAGAGGTCATGGGAAGCTTTAGGCACAAGTGTAGTCAGCCATGGGGTTGGTTACACCATTTTTGCGCTGTTTTTCATTTGCACTATCATTCACTAAATCACTTTGATTTATGCACAGCAGCACTTTTGGTTATAATTTATTCAATACCATAGCGCAGCATTAATTATCTTTGCACTACAAGTGTAGTCAGGTCTAGCTTGGTCGGCAAGAATCAAAGGCCTTTAGAACTTGGGGAGCTTGAAGCTTAAATATCCTAGTCAGAGGACATGCCCAGTGTCATTACTGGGAACTCTTGGTGGAGGTCCTAGAAATCGTGGCAGGGATCTTGCAATGAATACTGGAAGGACCCACAAGGGATCTTGGGAAAATCCTGGGAGACTTAGCAGGGGTCCTGTGAGTACTGTAACCATTAGCTTTGTTAAAGAGGAGCTCCAGGCTCCTTTAGAAAAAATGAAAAGTCAGCAGCCACACATACTGTAGCTGCTGCCTGCTAATATAAGGACACTTACCTGTCCAGGGATCTCGCCATGTCCTCACCCGAGCCGATTATTTATTGACTTCGGGTGCAGATGGCAGCTTCTGTAATAAGGGAAACCGAAAGTGAAGCCTTGCGGCTTCGCAGCCTGTTTCCTACTGTGCATGCGTGAGTCGCACTGCGCCTTGTGAATGGACTTGTAGTGTTCTGGGACCTGTGATGTGTCCCAGAACACTGCAGGGAAAGGGGGGGGGGACTTCTAGCTCAGTTCATTGTGGCGATCTGAGCCAGAAGTAGGAGCAGGTACCCCCTCCTACCCAATATGTTCCAAATGTGGCAGTGGAGGGGGAGAGGGTGCAAACAAGCAGAGTTTCCCCTTTTGGGGGGAGCTCCACTTTAAATTAGTTAGGTTAGTGTGACAGTTACATACTCTGAGCCTCACCCTTTGCAGATATTTTCCAGCTTGCAGGACAACAATCAAACTACCAGCTGACTGAGACTGATCATCACTAGGGCAGGTTAACTGAGCAATTAACCCTTTACATACACAAACGATGCAGCTGTCACAATGGGAGGGATTTACTAAAACTGGTACACATAGAATCTGATGCAGCATACTCCACAGGCCGCACTTCAACTCACTAACTTCACCCACCTGTCTATGTATAGCCTATCAGAGGGGATTTTAAGTGACAAGCCTGTTGCTAGGTACCCAAGAGATAAGGCCTATGCTTAAAGAGCTTAGCACCCTGTTACAACACCCCATACCCTTATTGTGATTTTTCTCCAACAGTGTAGGTACAGTTCATTTAAGTCCAAGTGAATGGATGAATGAATAGTGGAGATATATTTTTGAGTCTTTGGTCACATAAAGCCAATTTAGAACAGCTATGTCCTACATTAGAAAAAAAAAACAAAACTTTCTGTTAAACTCTGTATACAGAAAAAACTATAAATGGATATCCTTAGATCTTTTTGATGGGACACACCTGGGGAATGAGTCTCTGGAACACTTTGATCTGTTGTCAGACACGTCGGATTGGACACTCTGTTGTTTGGGCTAAAGACCTGGGTTTGCTTAACTTTCCCTTCTATGGATGGCTGGGTTTAATTGTAGTCCAGAATAGATTTAAATTCTTGTATGAATATATTATTTGTTATTTATGGAGTTTGTGCTTTTGGCATAACAAAATTAGAGGACTATTTTGGAGAGACAGCATATTGCTTGAGTTACCTTCTTTATGCCCCTTGGATATTTCCTTTCAGAATTGAGAATCTCCACCCTGGAAAATTGTATGAAGACTTATTGATTTTACACTGTTTCCTTATGCGGATACTGTTCACATGTGCCCCTGATGGACGTGTGGAGGTTCAATTGAAAGAAAATTTGTGAACCCTACTTTGCAAAACATTGGATATGATGCTATACACAATTTTAATATTTGTGTAATAAACGTTTTGGTTTTAGGTATTTATTTTGTTGTACCATTTACTATATGCCCAGTTATCCACTGCTACTAAAATTATTTTGTCTCATATGTATCTTAGGATTTGGTTATACAGGACAGAAAACCTATTTCCCTTGTGGATGTATCAGATCTACAGGCAGACTTATATCACCTTTTTCAGGTTTGTTGTTAGAAACAAGTTGGCATGGTTCTTGCAGAAGATAAAGGGTAATACTACAAATCTGGAAAAATATATACATGTGAAATTGTGCTAGGTGGTAGGCAAAATGTCTCTCTTTTTCTTCTATATCTGTCTTCTGTAAGCTTTAAGAGGAAGAAAACACTTTTCACTATATACAGTATAATTTACCAACACTATGTACAGTATATCATTGGAAGTACACACAACTGTGTTCCTCTATCTGTGGTTATAAAGGGTGGCACAATAACACTGGTCTGGGGGGGTCACCTAACTGATATCCAGTCCTGGGTGTGTACATCACTCTTCCTTTTTTATGTAGGAATTATTCTCACCCTTGTTCATGGATGTTATGATACAATATGTGCTTGAACATGTCAGTATGCAAGGGGAGGAAGGGGGGGTAGGGAGTCTCCTTGTCTACAGATGAATGGTGACTTTAATCTTCACTAATCGCTATTAAATGAGAGGGTCAGGCCCACCTGCTGGCTTCCACCTTCTGCTCATTGTACAACTCTGTTTAATCCAGAGTTAGGTTTAAATAGCCGAGGAACAAAGCTAAGTAATGTGTACCACAAGCGTGCCTGGGAGGGAGCCATGATCTGAGTGTGACACCCTGATACAGATGCATGTTTAATGGCTTCATCACAAAACCTGCCTAAACGAGGGCAGTGCTCCAAACATGACACGTGACTGCCTTGTGATGTTCACCAAATACAGCACAATCATCATTTTCTGTTTCAATCATTTTTATTAGATTTTTCTTGTTCAAATGAGAAAATGAAGAAACAATACAAAGCAGAGCATCAAACAATTCTTATATAGCTCTATATACACAGTAAAATAGGAGCACAAAAAGGGGAATAAAAAAAAGCATCCCAACAACATGGATGAACCATCTCAGGTGGGTCCAGCATAGTTGTATACAAATAGGAAGACCATACATACAGAAAAAGCGGTGGAAACTATACAGTATGGTCTATCAACATGGTAATAATGATTCACAATTCACGGAATTTCCTATTCAGGGGGATCCGGCCTTTTTTTGCTCCACTTATCCGATATCCCCATACAGAGATATGAGAAATCGGTGGTACGCCATCTAGTCAATGGAGCGAAGGCTTGTATCCCCGTGTTACGGAAAAGTTCAGTTTCTCCCACGGTAAAAGACTGGCTGCGGAGGGTAGAGGCTATCAATAAAATGGAAGATTTGGTGATGACTGCACACGGTAAACGGGGGCTATACTGTGAGACCTGGGAGCTCTGGAATACCTTTATTATGTCTGATGAGGGTGTGGCTCTATTGCACTCGTAGGTGGAGACGGTGAGAAAATTTCCTCGGTCGGAGCTGGCGACTATTTTTTTTTTTGGGGAGAGGGGTGTTGTTTGTTATGTCCTGAATAAGAGAGGTAAATCTGGAATAGACGGGCAAGTCTAGGGTGTTCTCTGCTCCTTGCCGTGAGCACTTGCTATGGATAGTTGTGTAAATCTAATGAGCTTCGCTTACGAGTGTTCATGGCAGGGGTAGTGAGGATCTGTATTATAAAAAAATGTTTTCAGGATGAATTGATCCTATTTTCTCTTCTTGGAGGATAATTTGGTCTGATATGTATTTACCTTTATTTATGTTTCTTCGTTGTAAATTTTTGTGTGTTTCGAAAAAAGAATAAAAATTATATTTGGGAAAAAAGAAAACATGGTAATAATGAATAGAAAAGGGCCATCCAGAAAAATATCTGAAGAGGTGCACCAAAAAAATGCAGGAGTTCCATGTGGCCTAAGGCACCAATCATACTTAGCATCCACGAGGTGGTCTGTAGAGTAATTAAAAAGTTAACTTATGTTACAAAATATCCAAAACCCCTCCCAATGTCAACCATCCTTTCAGTCATCTGTTGGGGTCATGAATCCCTGCAACAAATAGCAAAATTACCAGAAATGAAGAGGGGGGGAAGAACAATCATAATTTTATTGTCTTTTCATCATACTAGCATGTTACAATCGGGCGTAATAAATACGTCAAGAGTGACGTGAAATGCAAATTAACCAACAGCCACAAAGTTTCATTTTATTACAGTCAAATTAGTAAAAGATTTCTAAGCGACTCTGCTTACTGTTCTTTTTAAGCCTTTCTGTAGAAGACTGAAGGCATGCATGCTACAATGCATTTGCAGAGAAATAAGAATACGAGGAATAAGGCCCCTTTCACACATACGGACCGTTCGTCAGTTTTTCATTCTTACGTCGACAGATGAAAAACGGACTTTAATGCACTCCTATGGAAAAACAGATGTAAATGGATGATCATTCGTTTACATCCGCTTCCGTCAACAAGCCCTATTTTTCATCCATTAAAAAAAACGGATCAGACGAAAAATGGATGACAACGGGTGAAAAACTGGTGACAAATGTAAAACTGATGTTGACTGAAAAGAACTGATGAGAAAAAAACGTGACTGAACTGATGAAATGAAAGGTCCTTATGTGTGAAAGGGGCCTTAATGAGAAATATTTCAATAGGGTCATTTGTTCAGCTGACAACTTTCTAAGACAGAATTTCCTTAATTTCAAGAATCTACCTGTCACTTCCTATTGTGTCTACTGAAGAGAAATCTCTTGAATAGGACACAGTTGGCAAAAAAATAAAAATAACTGAGGTTTTTACCATTTCCTCATCTATCCAAGATGACAAAAAATGTTTTGGCTTTAGCTATACTTTGAACTATGTATTGTTCCCAGTGAGAACATTTCAAATTCAGCTGATTGCAGAATGATCAGAATTTTACCGTATCCAGATTTCCAATGGGATGATGGGCAAAAAGTAAGCCTTTCCCACTGGGCACAGAGAATGCTATATAATCAATAGAACCTTTGGCTGGATTGTTTGCTGTCTAATGTGGACACAGAAAGTATTTAAATACTTCAGTTAAAAGAAATTCTAAGGTCGCGTTCACTTATGTGCGAATTGAATATGGTTTTCACCGCATCTATTTCGCATGACATGCGAGTGTGGCAAGGGCGGACGGAGCGATACACTATTGTCTAGGTGAGGCTGTCCGCTATCGGCGCACGCTGTGGAGACCGGCGGCGCTGTGCAGTCTCTCCCACTATACCACCACGATTTCCACCATTTACTTGATGCTATTGTCCAAGTGCATGTGTTGCACCCTACAAATGTGAGTGAGATTTATCCACCTTTACTTAATAAAAGCTGATTGTTTAGGGATTTCATACACTATTGCAAGTCTCTTTGTTTGCATATATACTGCATTGATTGATGCTGCAACTCCTGTGAATGAGAGGAGCCCTGAAAGATATGGATGGATGATCTTTTTGGGATAACAATCCATGCACTCTTTTTAAGGATTTGAGGTGAGCACCCATTCACAAGGGTGTGCACGGCTGGCTGTCCACTGTGATACTCTTGTCACTTCTCTCTGGGAGCAGAGATCACTTTAGGATTACATTTTGGACTTTATTTATTGGCTTTTTGCACTTTGCACACTGGACTTTTATATCTATATATTTTCTCTTTTCTATGAATATTATATTCTATATTCTATTTTACTACTTTATTAGCACTATTGGCACTTTAATTATTATGTCACATATGAATATTTTGGATTTTTAATTATTTAAGCACAAAATTTATTAATTTAATAATTTTTTATTTGCACAATACTATATATTTCTTTCAATTAAGCACACTATTATGAGAAGTGGAGTGTCTGCGGCAAATAACTGATTGATTTAGAGCCTCAGGGTCGCTCGCAGGACTTATTCCTTATACTTATGCGAGTGTGACCAGCCGCGGTGTGGTTTCCAGAAGGGTCCTGTGCCTTTTTGGGTCCGGTTCAGGTGTGAATTCAGGAAAAATTCAGACCTGAATCACACCTGAACCAGTGAACAGAAACGCACTGGACCCCAGGCTGGAAACTGTGGCCACACATATATGAACCCGGCCTTACCCTTTTCCACTCTATCCAAAACCAAAAGGTTTTGTTTATGGTTGGGCTTCAAACAGTTTATAAACACAGAAAAGCACAAGGAAGCCCTCCACTATGAAATATTCTTAAATCATAGGTCGAAGACATACCTCCCAACTATCTTGATTTCCACAGGACTGTCCTGTGTTGAACTAAATCCTGGGGTCAGCTGGACTCACCCCATGATCTGGCATCAGGCATTAAAATGCAAATTTAAGCCTGATACACCAGATATCTGACCAGTCGCATGCAGGAGAGTGGAACAGTCTTCTATCCTCACTTTGTGCTTCTGGTCACGTAACAAACACATCACAAGACATATAGCTGTAAGGAAAGTCTTGGGCATAAAACTTTCCGGCTCTGCTGTATGGAAGGTGTCACTGGTCAGAGGTCTAAATAGGGAGGAGGAAGAGTCCAGTCCAGGTGGTTAAAAAAAAATCGTTCAATGATTTATAGTTAGTTTTCATTCCACAGCAGCTACAGCCTGAGTAGAAGAAAAACATTCCCTCTGCCAGCAGCTGCAGGGTGGGACCCTTGCTGCCTGTGGGGAAGCAGTGGGCTCTTTGAGAGGTCTGATGTATCTTCTGCTGAGTTAATGCCAGAGCTCAGCAGGCAATTGAATTTTTCTATTTGCAGACCTATAGGTCCAACTCCGTAGGGGGCATGTTAGCCCTTTGCAGAGAGTTCACTGCTTCCACACAGAGTGCAAAGGTCCCTCTCTGCAGCAGCTGGCAGGACACAGGATTTTCTACTCAGGTTGTAGCTGTTTTAGAAAGAAAATGACTGTAAAAGAATGAACAGCATTTGTTTTGTTGCATCTGAGATGTATTTAGCTGATTTCCACTGAAAGTTTGATGAGGCTTTAAAGTAGTAGCACCCGGCTTGCTACATGAGGCACCTAAATGAACCTACAGTGCCAGCAGAGACTGCTGAGAAGAATAAATATATTTCTCTTACGTCCTCCGACAGTCGCCGCCTCTTCATATTCGTCACATATGGGGTATTAGACTTTGCTCCGAAGGAGTAGCTAGGCAACAGAATATGTTAACATTAAAGCTTTTAACATATCCCACGCTCAAGGGGTGGTCCCCTCAGTCAATACCCTCCTACTTCCTGCAACCATATCTCAGTTTTAATGTCTAGCTTGTCAGGAGTGGCTGGCTTTCTCTGTGCTGGGGCTTTCTGCCCCAGACTCTTTCTTCTTTTTTGAATTTTTGTTTGAGTTTTCTCTCTACCTTTACTTAGCTGTTCTTTTTGTCAGCGTTAGTTAGTTCTTCTGATGAAGAGGATCATGCGGGCTGGGTCTCGGGCTGATCCCCCTGGTCGCAGGTCGTGGGTCAGTGGCTTCCCAGCCTGCCATCGAGCGTTCAGCCAGGTAACGCTCCTGGCACAGTGAACGACCCATCCCTGTTCGGTGCAGGGATGATTGGTGAGGTGGCTACCTCACTGGACGCTGTGCGGTTTCTTAACCCCCATTCTGTGCGTCTTGTATGCGACTCTCCCTGCCTCATGTGCAGCGGCTTGTTCGCCTGTGCGGGTCCCCCACGCCGTGTGAGGTAAGTGTATTTATGTGGGGACCTGTCTGTCTGGGGGGGTGTCAGTCTGGGACTGTGTAACCTGCCTCTATTCACACTGTTTGTCTCCCTATCTCTCGGCTGCATGCTGTGGGCTGCAAGGGGGGGGGAGCTGTGTGACACTGTGTGTGTCAGCCTGGTCAGTGTGAGAAGCTGTGTGCTGTGGGGCATGTTTTATGGCATGTTTGGGCATTATACAGCGATCGCTGCGGCGATCTGACATGTGTTCTTATACATGGATGACATGTGTGCATTACTGCACTGTGGAGCGGCGGTTTCGGCGCCAAACGGCGCCATTTTGCCTACACTCGCTCCGGCCGCATGTTTTACATGCATGGCGGCCATTTTCTTGTAGCCTCCATAGGCTTTCATAGAGCGCCCTGGCAGCATCACTTCCTCTTCTCCAGGAACACCGATCGAGGCAGCAGCAGCGGCGAGGGTCTCCTCAGGTTTTATCCTTCTGTTCTTGCTATCCATTGCCTGTGTTCAGTTTGAATATTCCCTGTGGGGGTCTCATTGTGCTTGAGTGTGGTGCGGTGGGCTGCGCTCGCCGCGCTTGCTTAAAGGGGCAGTTTATTATCTGGCATTATAGGGGCAATGGATTCTCAGGAGGGCAAATTTCCTACCGCCTTGGTGGAAAGCCAGGGGACCGCTGTTTCCCCCCCAGGGGGGGATTTAGCCACTATTGTGGCTGGCCTTGCTGCTCAGGTGCAGATGCTGGTGGCTGCTCAATCTACTAAGAGACCCAGAGTTGCTCTTTCCTCTGATTCTGAGGGTGAAGGTGATGGGGCTGTTATGGCGAGGGCCTCCTTATCGGGGTCCCGCTCCTCCCTAGATCTAGTGGGGTCCGAGGTGGAGGCTGAAGTTGAGGGGGTTGATAATTCTCCCCCTGGCTCGCCTGAAGAGCTTGCAATCATGGATGAATTGATTGCTTCCATAAAGCAAATGCTGCGTTTGCAGGATGAAGTGTGTCCCCCCGCTGCCTTGGCGGCCTATGGGACGCAGAGAAAAAGGTTTTTCCCTGCAATGATGATTTTCAGCGCGCTGTTAAGGAACAATGGCGCAATCTGCGCAAACCTTTTGCTGTACCAAGTAGGTTCAAGCTGCGTTATCCTTTCTCGCCTTCCACTGATGAAAGGTGGTGTGTGCCTCCCCCAGTGGATCACGCAATTGCGGTTTTAAACAAAGCCACTGCGATTCCTGCAGAGGATTCCCCTGTGTTCCGTGATGCCACGGATAGGAGATTGGAGTCTCTTGCCCGTCATACTTATTCTGTTACGGGTTCTATGCTTAAGGCTCTGTTTGCTTCTCTCATGGCGGCCCAGGCGATCGCAAGTTGGACGCAGATGCTTAGGCGCGTCCTAGTGGCCGATTCGGCCTTGCCGGCGACCCTGGATATGGTGGATCAAATCCACCAGGGTGTCATGTATCTGTGTGATGCGGACCTGGACCTGGTTCCGTTGGCTGCACGTGTGCACAGCGTGGCGGTGTTGTCTCGCCGCCTGGTTTGGCTGAAATGTTGGTCGGTGGACCAGTCCTCACGTAAGACCTTAGCCAATCTACCTTATGATGGGTCTCGCCTTTTTGGGGAGTCCTTGGATGTGTTGATTAAGGGGATCACCGGGGGTAAGAGCACTCTCTTGCCCCCTTTCCCCAAGGCTAAGGGGGCTTCTGGGAAGAAGCATGCTAATTTTCGGCCCCCTCAGGGGTCCTTTCGTGCCTTTCGGCCGCACTACAAGGGCAAGCCGTTCAAAGGTCAAGGCTCTCAGAAGAAGCCCTGGTCTGGTAAACAGAAGTCCGGTCAATCCGGATCTGCAGCCCATAACAGTGCGGCCTGAAGGGGCGCCCTCACCCAGTTTTGGGGTGGGGGGACACTTGCTCGGTTTTCTTCAGCCCTGGTTGGCCCGTGTGCGGGACAGATGGGTTCAGGAGATCGTTCGATCTGGTTACAAGATCGAGTTTCTCTCTCGGCCGGAGAGCAGATTTTTTCCCTCAAATCTTCAACTGTCTCCAGAGCGTTTGCGGGACCTACACCTGGCGGTGCGGGACCTGAGGGCTCAGGGAGTGGTGGTTCCGGTGCCTCATCGGGACAGATTTCGGGGGTTTTATTCCAATCTGTTCACCGTGCCCAGAAAGGAGGGCAAGGTTCGTCCAATTCTGGACTTGAAGGCTCTGAACCGCTCTGTGCGGGTTCGCAAGTTCCGCATGGAATCCCTGCGGTCGGTGGTGGCTGCCCTGGTTCCGGGGGAATTCATGGCCTCCATCGATTTGAAGGATGCGTATCTTCACATCCCCATTTTCAGGGGTCACCAGAGGTACCTTCGATTTGCCATTGCGGAGGATCACTACCAGTTCGTGGCGTTGCCTTTTGGTCTCGCCTCGGCTCCGCGGGTCTTCACCAAGGTGCTTGCACCGGTTCTGGCATTGTTGAGAGCCCAGGGCATTTCTGTCCTGGGGTATCTGGACGACATTCTGGTTCAGTCTGCGACCAGCCAGGGTCTGGAGGAGGACCTGTCTGTCACGATACAAACTCTGCAGGAGTTTGGTTGGACGATAAATTATCCAAAGTCGACGCTGAGTCCGTCGGTTCGTCTTCCCTACCTGGGAATGATTCTGGACTCGGTACAGGCGAAGGTCTTCCTGCCGGAAGACAAACTCAGGACTCTCCAGGAGGAAGTCAGGTCCCTCAGGGACGTTCCGCACTCGTCTCTAAGGACGTGCATGAGATGTCTGGGATTGATGGTCTCGGCTTTCGAGGCGATTCCCTTCGCCCAGTTTCACACGCGGGGTCTCCAAGCGGAGATCCTGTCCAGGTGGGACGGGCGACCTCAGTCTCTGGATTTTCCAATCTCGTTGAGTCATCGCACCAGAAGAGCCCTTCTGTGGTGGCTCCAGTCCCCGATGGTGTCCGGGGGCAAGTCGTTTCGTCCTATCTCGTGGACGGTGATCACCACGGATGCCAGCCTGTCGGGCTGGGGTGGTGTTCTGGGCGTTCTGTCCGCCCAGGGGACTTGGTCGGAGGGGGAGTCCTCCCTTCCGATCAACATTCTGGAATTGCGTGCGATCAATCTCTGTCTTCATCGCTGGACGGACCAGCTGCGGGGCTGCCCGGTTCGGGTGCAGACGGACAATGCCATGGCGGTGGCCTACATCAACCACCAAGGGGGCACCAGGAGTGCCCGAGCGGCTCGAGAAGTGGCCGACATTCTGACTTGGGCCGAGACTCATGTCCCGGCGATAACGGCGGTTCACATTCCGGGGGTGGAGAACTGGCAGGCGGACTATCTGAGTCGCCAGACCCTGGATCAGGGGGAGTGGTCTCTCCACCCGGCTGTCTTCCAGATGTTGTGCGCGAAGTGGGGTCTTCCGGATGTGGACCTGTTCGCGTCTCGTCTCAACAACAAGGTGAGAAGGTTCGTGGCAAGGACGCGCGACCCTCGGGCAGACGCGTCGGACGCGTTAGTGGCCCCGTGGCATCAGTACAGGCTGATGTACGCGTTTCCACCGATTCAGTTGCTGTCCAGGTTCCTTCGCAGCTTACACTCGGAACGCAGCACGGTGATTCTTGTGGCACCGGACTGGCCTCGCCGGTCCTGGTACGCAGACCTCGTGAATCTGACGGTCGACGCCCCGTGGTGTCTGCCTCTTCGAGACGATCTCCTGTCTCAAGGACCGATATACCATCCTGCTTTACAGTCGCTGGCTTTGACGGCCTGGCTGTTGAGACCGAGGTCCTGAGGGAGAAGGGTCTCTCCCCAGAGGTCGTTCATACCTTGATCAACGCGAGGAAGTCTTCCTTGGGGAAGGTTTATTACCGTACTTGGAAGGCCTATTTTGCTTGGTGTGAGTCCAGGGGATTTTCTCCCCGCACTTACTCGGTTTCCCGAGTGCTGTCCTTCCTTCAAACGGCTGTCGATCAGCGTTTGGCGCTGGCTACGATCAAGGGTCAGGTGTCTGCGCTGGCCGTTCTGTTTCAACGTCCCGTGGCTTCCAACTTCTTGGTTGGCACTTTTGTTCAGGGTGTGCGGCATCTGGTTCCTCCTAGGAGGGATCCTTTGCCCCCTTGGGACTTGAACCTCGTTCTGTCTGTGTTGCAACGTGCTCCTTTTGAACAGATCAGGGAGATCTCGTTGTCTATGTTGTCCAAAAAGGTCGCCTTTTTGGTGGCGATCACTTCGGCTCGCAGAGTGTCGGAGCTGGCAGCTTTGTCCTGCAAGTCTCCGTATCTGGTTGTTCATTTGGATAAGGTGGTCTTACGACCTAATCCTTCTTTTCTTCCGAAGAGGGTTTCGGAATTCCATCTTAATGAGGATATTGTCTTGCCTTCGCTGTGCGCGAAGCCTAAACATCCAAAGGAGGTGAGATTACACTCTCTGGATGTTGATCGGGCGATAAGGGTTTACCTTAAATCGACTGAGTCTTTTCGAAAGACGGATTCCTTGTTTGTTCTTCCAGAGGGTCCTCGGAAGGGCATGGCGGCGTTGGCTTCTACCATCGCCAAATGGATCAGGCAGACCATTGAACAGGCCTATGCCTTGCAGGGGAAGGTTCCCCCTGTGCCTGTGAAGGCGCACTCTACTAGATCTCTGAGTACGTCTTGGGCCTGTCGTCATGGGGCTTCTGTAGCCCAGGTGTGTAAGGCGGTGACTTGGTCGACCGTACACACTTTTACAAAATTCTACAAAGTAGATGTTCGGGCATCGGCGGATGCTTCCTTTGGCCGCAAGGTTCTTAGTGCGGCAATTCCCTAGGGTCCCTTATGGGGACCTCTGGCTGTTGGGAAAATTTTTTATCTCATGGTTATTTGTCTTTTCCTGGGTTGTTGCTCCTGTTGAGCACCTGTTGCCCAGCTGGTTTCCTTCCTTTGGTAAGGTTCCTTTCTTTGATGCGGAGACTGCGTTGCCTTTTCGGCGCGGATGCGTTTCCCACCCCTCATGTTTGCACTGCTTTGGGACGTCCCCATATGTGACGAATATGAAGAGGCGGCGACTGTCGGAGGACGTAAGAGAAAACGGAATTTTTGTAAAATCTTACCTGTAAAATTCCTTTCTCTGAGTCCTCCGACAGTCGCCGCCCCCGCCCCTCTTTTGGGGTTTGGTTGTATACTCTACTGCTATTCCACTAAAACTGAGATATGGTTGCAGGAAGTAGGAGGGTATTGACTGAGGGGACCACCCCTTGAGGGTGGGATATGTTAAAAGCTTTAATGTTAACATATTCTGTTGCCTAGCTACTCCTTCGGAGCAAAGTCTAATACCCCATATGTGACGAATATGAAGAGGCGGCGACTGTCGGAGGACTCAGAGAAAGGAATTTTACAGGTAAGATTTTACAAAAATTCCGTTTTTTCTGTGCAATATTGTAGCATAGACCAGGTAAGTGTTACTTCTTTTCTCTTACGTCCTCCGACAGTCGCCGCCATCTTCATATTCGTCACAATGGGGTATTAGACTTTGCTCCGTAGGAGTAGCTAGGCAACAGAATATGTCAATATTAAAGCTTTTAACATATCCCCACCCCAGGGGGTGGTCCCCTCAGTCTATACCCTCCTGCTTCCTGTTTCCTGCTTCAGTTTCAATGTCTAGCTTGTCAGGAGTAGCTGGATCTCTCTATGCTGGGGCATTTTGTCTCAGCCTTTATCTTCTTTTTTGATTTTTTGTTTGAGTTTTTTCTCTTTCTTTACTTAGCTGTTCTTTTTGTCAGCATTAGTTAGTTCTTCTGATGAAGAGGATCATGCGGGCTGGGTCTCAGGCTGATCCCCCTGGTCGCTGGATGTGGGTCAGTGGCTTCCCAGCCTGCCGTCGAGCGTTCAGCCAGGTAACGCTCCTGGCACAGTGAACGACCCATCCCTGTTCGGTGCAGGGATGATTGGTGAGGTGGCTACCTCACTGGACGCTGTGCGGTTTCTTAATCCCGATTTTTGCGTCCTGGATGCGACTCTCCCTGCCACATGCGCAGCGGCTTGTTCGCCTGTGCGGGTTCCCCACGCCATTAGGAGGTAAGTGTATCTATGTGGGGACCTGTCTGTTGGGGGGGGTGTCAGTCTGGGACTGTGTAACCCTGCCTGTGTTCACACTATTGAAATCCCTATCTCTCTGGCTGCATGCTGTGGGCTGCAAGGAGGGGGGGCTGTGCTGCACTGTCTGTGTCAGTTTGTGTATGTGTGAACGGCTGTTTGCTGTGGGGCATGATTTTTATCATGTTTGGGGCACTTTCAGCGACCGCTGCGGCGGTCCGCCATGTTTTTACATGCTATGCTATGTTTGGTCCACCTCGCTGAGGTGGAGGAGCGGCGGTTTCGGCGCCAAACGGCGCCATTTTGGCAGCGCTCGCTCCGGCCGCATGGTATCTCTGCGGGCGGCCATTTTCTTGTAGCCTTCCATAGGCTTTCATGGAGCGCCCTGTGTTGCATCGCTTCCTCTCCCTGGGTGCACCGATCGAGGCAGCAGCAGCAGAGATGGTCTCTACAGGTTTTTACCTCCCTATCCCTTTATCCTTGCCTGTGTTTTTCTCCCGGTGGGGGTATAAATTGTGCCAGTGTGTGTGTGCGGGGGGCAGCGCTCGCCGCGCTTGTTTAAGGGGCAGTTAACCCTTTATTTTCCGGCTTATCATTGGGGCAATGGATTCTCAGGGACACAAATTTCCTACCACTTGGTGGGTGACCAAGGGCTGTTTTCCCCCCCAGGGGGGGTTTTGGCTGCGGTTGTGGCTAATCTTGCTGCTCAGGTGCTAATGCTTGTGGCTGTTCAATCCACACAACGACCCAGAGTTTTCAATCCCCTCTGACAGAGGGTGCTGGTGATGGGGCTGCTATAGCTGGGGTCTCCTTATCGGGGTCCCGTTCCTCCCTGGGTCTTGTGGGGTCCGAGGTGGAGGCTGAGGTAGAAGGGGTGGATAATTCTCCCCCTGGCTCGCCTGAAGAGCTTGCACTCATGGATGAATTGGTTGCTTCTATCAAGCAAACACTGCGTTTACGGGTTGAACCACGTCCTCCTGCTGCCCTGGCAGCTTATGGGACGCAGAAAAGACGCAAGACATTGCAGGTCTTTCCCTGCACTGATGATTTTCAGCGCGCTGTTAAGGAACAATGGCGCAATATACGCAAGCCTTTTGCTGTACCAAGTAGGTTCAGGCTGCGTTATCCTTCCACGCCCGCTACTGATGAATAGGTCCACTGCGATTCCTGCAGAGGATACCTCGGTGTTCCGGGATGCTACGGGCAGGAGGCTGGAGTCTCTTGCCCGTCATGCTTACTCTATTACGGGTTCTATGCTAAAGGCTCTATTTGCTTCGCTTAGGGCAGCCCAGGCTGTCGCGAATTGGACGCAGGCACTCAGGCGCGTCCTTTTGGCTGATTCAGCCTCACCGGTGACATTGGATATGGTGGATAAAATCCATCAGGGTGTCGTGTATTTGTGTGATGCGGACCTGGATATAGTACCGTTGGCTGCACGTGTACACTGTGTGGCGGTATTGTCTCGCCGCCTGGTTTGGTTGAAGTGTTGGTCTGTGGCCCAATCTTCGCGCAAGACCTTAGCCAATCTGCCCTATGATGGATCTCGCCTTTTTGGCGAATCCTGGGATGCACTGATAAAGGGGGTCACGGGTGGTGAGAGCACGCTCCTGCCCCGATCCCACCAGGCTAAGGCTGCTCATGGTAAGTAGCATGCTTCTTTTCGGCCCTCTCAGGGGTCCTTTCGTGCCTTTCGGTCGCCCTATAGGGGAGAACCATTCAAAGGCCAAGGCTCCCAAAAGAAGCCGTGGTCGGGTAAGCATAAGTCCGGCCAGTCCGGATCCGCTGCCCATAACAATGCGGCCTGAAGGGGCACCCTCACCCAGTTCTGGGGTGGGGGGACGCTTGCTCGGTTTTTCTTCAACCCTGGTTGACCCGTGTTCGGGACAGGTGGGTTCAGGAAATCGTTCGTTCTGGTTACAAGATCGAGTTTTCTCTCCCGGCCGGAGAGCAGATTTTTTCCCTCAGGTGGTTCCGGTGTCTCATCGGGACAGATTTCGGGGGTTCTCTTCCAATCTGTTCACTGTGCCCAAGGAGGAGGACAGGATACGTCCAATTCTGGACTTCCAGGCTCTGAACCGCTTTGTGCGGGTTCGCAAGTTCCGCATGAAATCCCTGCGGTCGGTGGTGGCTACCCTGGCTCCGGGGGAATTCATGACTTCCATCGACTTGAAGGATGCGTGCCTTCACATCCCGTTTTTTTGTGGGTCACCAGAGGTGACTTCGATTCGCCATTGCTGAGGATCATTACCAATCGTGGCGTTGCCTTTTGGTCTCGCTTCGGCTCCACGGGTTTTTTTCGCCAAGGTGCTTGCACCGGTTTATGGCTTTGTTGAGAGCCCAGGGCATCTCTGTCCTGGGGTATCTGGAAGTTATCTGGTTCGGTCTGCGACCAGCCAGGGTCTGGAGGAGGACCTGTCCTTCACGATGCTGACTCTCAGGAGTTTGGTTGGGCGATTGATTTTCCATAGTCGACGCTGTGTCCGTCGATTCGTCTTCCCTACCTGGGAATGATTCTGGACTCGGTCCAGGCGAAGGTCTTCCTACCGGACGACAAACTCAGGACTCTTCAGGAGAAGTCAGGTCCCTCAGGGACGTTCCGTGCTCGTCACTCCGGACGCGCATGAGATGTCTGGGATTGATGGTCTTGGCTTTCGAGGCGATTCCCTTCGCCCAGTTTCACACACGGGGTCTCCAAGCGGAGATCCTGTCCAGGTGGGACGGGCGACCGCAATCTCTGGATCCAGATTTCGTTGGGCAATCGCACCAGAAGGGATATTCTGTGGTGGCTCCAGTCCCCGGCAGTGTCGGGGGGCAAGTCTTTTCGTCCTCTCCCATGGACGGTGGTCACCATGGATGCCAGTCTGTCGGGCTGGGGTGGTGTTCTGGGCGTTCTGTCCGCCCAGGGAACTTGGTCGGAGGCAGAATCCTCCCTTCCGATCAACATTCTGGAATTGCGTGCGATGAATCTCTGCCTTCATCATTGGCCGGACGGGCTGCAGGGCTGTCCGGTTCGGGTGCAGATGGACATTGCCACGGCGGCGGCTTACGTCTTTCGCCAAGGGGGCACCAAGAGAGCCCGGGCGGCTCGGGAAGTGGCCGACATTCTGTCTTGGGCCGAGACACATGTCCCGGCGATATCGGCGGTTCACATTCCGGGGGTGGAGAACTGGCGGGCGGATTATCAGATGCCGCCAATCCCTGGACCAATGGGAATGGCCCCTCCGTCCGGATGTTCTCCAGATGTTGTGCGCGAAGTGGGGTCTTCTGGAGGTGGACCTGTTCGCGTCTCGTCTGAACAGCAAGGTGAACAGGTTCGTGGCAAGGCCACGCGATCCTCGGGCAGACGCGTCATTCGCGTTGGTAGCTCCGTGGCATCAGTACCGACTGATGTATGCTTTTTCACCGTTTTCAATTGCTGCCCAGGTTCCTTCGCAGGTTGGACTCGGAACCGAAACACAGTGATTCTTGTGACACCGGACTGGCCTTGCCGGTCCTGGTACGCAGACCTCGTGCATTTGGCGGTCGACGCCCCGTGGCGTCTGCCTCATCGGGAAGATCTCCGGTCTCAAGGGCTGATATTTCATCCTGCCTTACAGTCGCTGGCTTTGCCGGCCTGGCTGTTGAAACCGAGGTCCTGAGGGATAGGGGTCTCTCCCCTGAGGTCATTCACACTTTGATCGACGCAAGGAATTTTTCCTCGGGGAAGGTCTTTTACCATACTTGGTAGGCCTATTTTGCCTGGTGTGAGTCCAGGGGGTCTTCACCTCGCCCGTAGTCGGTGTCTGGGGTGTTGTCCTTCCTTCGAGAGGGTGTTGCCAGCGTGTGGCGCTGGCTACGTTCAAGGGTCAGGTGTCTGCGATGGCCGTTCTTTTTTCAACGTCCTATGGCATCTAACTCCTTGGTTGGCACTTTTGTTCGGGGGCATCTGGTCCCTCCTAGGAGGGTGCCTCTGCCTCTTTGGGACTGGAATCTTGTTCTGTCCGTGTTACAACATGGTTCTTTTTTGAACGGATCAGGTAGATCTCGTTATCTATGTTGTCCTAGAAGGTCACCTTTTTTGGTGGCGATCACGTCGGCTCGCAGAGTGTCGGAGCTGGCAGCTTGTCCTGCCATTGTTCGTATCTGGTCACTCGCTTGGTTAAGGTGGTTTTGCGACCTAACCCTTCTTTTTTTCCGAAGAGGGTTTCGGAATTTCACCTCAGTGAGGTCATTGTCTTGCCTTCGCCTTGCGCGTAGTCTAAACATCCGGAGGAGGTGGAGTTGCACTCCTTGGATGCTGTTCATGGCGATTAGGGTTTACCTAAAATTGTCTGAATCTTTTTGCAGGTCGGATTCTTTGTTTGTCCTTCCGGGGGTCCTCGGAAAGGGCGTAGCGGCGTCAGCTTCTGCCGTCGCCAATTGGTTCAGACAGGCCATTGAACAGGCCTCTGCTTTGCGGGGAAAAGTTTCCCCTATGCCTGTGGAGGCGCACTTTACCAGATCTCTGAGTACGTCTTGGGCCTGTCGTCATGGGGCTTCTGTGGCCCAGGTGTTCCACGTAGTGGATGTTCAAGCATCGGCAGATGCTTCCTTTGGCCGCAAGGTTCTTAGTGCGGCGGTCCCTTAGGGTTCCTGGTTTTGGTCCTTTGGGCTGTTTGGGATTTCTTTTTATCCCTGGGTTATTTGTTTTTTTCCTGGGTTATTGCTCCCGTTGAGCAAATTTTTTCTCGTGTTGCCCAGCTGGTTTCCTTCCTTTGGTAAGGTTACTTTCTTTGA
The DNA here is from genome assembly GCF_965119305.1 of Pelophylax lessonae. Lineage (NCBI taxonomy): Eukaryota > Metazoa > Chordata > Amphibia > Anura > Ranidae > Pelophylax > Pelophylax lessonae. The sequence goes on from NC_138771.1 coordinate 155,005,242, forward strand.
TGTGGAGACTGCGTTGCCTTTAGGCGCGGCTGCGTTTCCCACCCCTCATGTTTGCACTGCTTTGGGACGTCCCCATTGTGACGAATATGAAGATGGCGGCAACTGTCGGAGGACGTAAGAGAAAACTGAACTTTTGTAAAATCTTACCTGTAAAATTCCTTTCTCTGAGTCCTCCGACAGTCGCCGCCCCCGCCCCTCTTTTGGGGTTTAGGTACTCTACTGCTATTCCACTGAAACTGAAGCAGGAAACAGGAAGCAGGAGGGTATAGACTGAGGGGACCACCCCCTGGGGTGGGGATATGTTAAAAGCTTTAATATTGACATATTCTGTTGCCTAGCTACTCCTACGGAGCAAAGTCTAATACCCCATTGTGACGAATATGAAGATGGCGGCGAGTGTCGGAGGACTCAGAGAAAGGAATTTTACAGGTAAGATTTTACAAAAATTCAGTTTTTTTAATGTTAATTCTAATGTTACTTTAAAGTGTTACTAAACCCACAACAGTAAACTCAGTGTGTATTTGCAGTAAAGCATGCTTGTTATACTCACTGTGGAACCTAAGCAGTTAATTCTGTGCATTGTGTAAAAAGGCAGTTTGATCCTGTCTTCTCTGATCCTCCCCTCCTTCCACTGTCCCAAATCCATCTCCTGACAATTCAGAGCCTTGGGGGCTCTCTGGACATGCTCACTTTGGTGTGTATTGCTATAGAGTTTTTTTTTTTTTCTTGGGAGGGTGTAAGTGATCAGCACAGTGCCAATCAGCACTGTCCAGACAGAGGGTCAAGATTCCTGCAGCCTCATAGGACAGTCAGAGTAGAAAACTCCTACAAGCTTTAACCAGACACTGATAGAAGTCAAAAGACAGCTCTAATTGCTAATGAGAAAAAAGGTATTTAGCTGTTTGTATTTACTAAAATAATTGCATTTCCATGTTCTGTGAACTGTGGGAGACCAGATATAGTGAATGTAGGGTCCTGGGTTTAGTAAAACTTTAAGCTACAATTTGAATTCATTAGACAATGCAGCAGATGTTGAAGACAGGGAACAGATTTCCTGGTGTTGCAGCTCAAGTCTTTTTATTACCATTAGATTGTGTGGCCATGCGTGGCCATGGCAATTGTGGCTTACACATATATTTGCAAATGTGTGCAAACAAAACTTTCTGGTTTTATTGTAAACTGGTAGGTCAGTAAGTGTGCTTGGAAATATTTTGTTTGTTTGTGATCTGCTGATTCCTGCAGCTGTTTCTGTCACCTGTAAGCAGCTAGCTGTGAGCCCTGCACACTTTAATAATTAAATAATACTGATCTCTGCTGGGCACAGTTTGTGTGCTAGTAATTTAATGTAGTAATATAGCCTCACAGTTCAGCAATCTGTCATATAATGGTTTCTGCTGTCCAGCTCATTGGGGCCCAATTGTGATGTCTAAGCGCTCATGATAATAATCCCTTTAAGCACCGATGATAACACTGACTCTGGTCCCTTTAAGCACTGGCTCTGTAATACTCACAGGCAACGCTTTCCTTTTTTTGTTAAAATGTAGTGCGGGTTTTGCCAGTGGCCTCTCACAAACTTCTGTGTTAGCAAGGTGGTATCCCTCTGTATGTTGGGCAAAACGCAGATGGTCTGTGTCCACAACCTCCTGGATCAGGCAATGGGCTTCACCAAAGAGAAGAAAGGGAAAAGAAAAAGGAATGTTGTCGTTCGCAATTCAGGTGAGTGCTTAGAGCCATGTCCGAGCTGGACAATATAAAGCAGTTCTCCTCGGTCACAGGCATTCGTCTCCAATAGACTCAACTGCTACCCCAGCTGGGAGAGGAGTGGAGAGCCCACCCAACTGGATGCATTCCTGCTCGGGTGTACAGCTCAGAGAACAAACAAAGCGCCAACAATATTAGCTCACTTAGTGATTAGGCTCACGTCACCTGATAAGGCCGTGGTCATAGTGCTTACACCTGGTTCACAGATAGTTTGGTTCCGTAACTGAGCGATTGTCAACAGTGAGATTTTGGTCTGCTTGGACCAACTGTTTAAAGGTAAGGTGTGCCAAGGCTATTAGGGCTATATCTAGGCTAGAAGATACTGGGGCCAAGTCTAATGTGTGGTTTTTCTATTGAGCCCAAGTGGAGTCAAATCTTTTTTGGGTATCCCTGCAAGTGCCAAGCTAATCTTCTGCTTCCATAATGTCTCCCACCTTCCGGAGCCACTCCCCCTCACTCGGGATATGTGAGCTTTTCCAGTGGATAGGTATAAGACGCTTGGCAGCACTAAGAAGGTGGGGGAGAGCACTATGGGGGGATAGGTACAGTATCTCACAAAAGTGAGTACAACCATCACATTTTTGTAAATATTTTATTAGATCTTTTCATGTGACAACACTGAAAAAATGACACTTTGCTACAATTTAAAGTAGTGAGTGTACAGCTTGTAAAACAGTGTAAATTTGCTGTCCCCTCAAATTAACTCAACACACAGCCATTAATGTCTAAACTGCTGATAACAAAAGTGAGTACACCCCTAAGTAAAATTGTCCAAATTGGGCCCAACCCAAGTGAAAGTCCCCTTATCCCAAGATTGTAGATCTAGTCAGATCTTCTTAAGTAAGGGAATATAATTGTGTGTCAAGGCTCCCAGTGAGCTGGATACCTAGGTACGCATAGAGGAGGAAGCTCACGTAAAAGGGAAAACCCCTTTCGAAGCTAAGGACAGGGTTGGAGATATTGTGATGGGTAAAATGTTGGATTTGGTATTCCTGGAAGTCAAACTGCTGTTGACAGAGACCGGAAGTCATCCGCCAGAAGGACCTCGCGCGGCTGGCACATAGCCAAAGGACTGAAACCGCAGTGGAAGCGCGCGAAGGGGAAACTTCTGTTGGTGAGAGGGCACATGCCCAATAGCTGACTTTATCTGCCGAAGAGATAGTTTTATCTACAGATAGCGGTAGCGCAACAGGAGGTGATAAAACCCCGGGGTTTATCAGCATCCTCTCTCAGGAGACTCATAGACAAACAATAAGGTCTGAAAAGGAGTCGCCAGAGGCTTATCTCTCTTACAGAAGTTATTGCTCAGTTACGCAGACACCCTGCGGTGACAGCTAACAGCTTGTTGTTTTTCTCTCTCTTGATCTTCATTTCCTAAATTTGGATTACAAATGAGCTCTATTCAATAACCTTGCTAGCGAAGATCAACAAGAAAAAAGAGAACTCTGGGGGAGGGATTCAGATAGGCCTACCTATCTGGTACTGTGTCTAGCCTTAATGAAGGAGGAGTGTGGGGGTATTCTTTTACCTTTTTTAAAGCTGTTTTAAATAACCTTTTATGGACTTGTATTGTATTATATTGTATCTCCCCCTATTCAATTTGATATATAGTAAACTAAGTTTGGTTAATTATAATCCTGTGTGCTGTTCCATTGTGTCACCCAGAAGGACTACTATTCAAGAAGGTAACAAGGTATTGTTGCATAGTGGAGTATTGTATTCCAATCTGTGTATCCATTTGATAGTCCAGTCCTATTCTGGGTCAGTTGTGCCTGAGGAGGGATCGAGCCAATTTGATTGGGTTGTTAGGCAGGGTGTAGACCCAATAAACTAATCAGCAGCTCCTGCGGGGGTGGTGCTACACGTGGGGGCTCGTCTGGGATTTCTACAGTCCTGCAACACAACCCTCTCAGCCCCAGAATCCCCTCCCACGCAGAAATGGATCCTGCCGCTGCTGCTGAGTGGTGCAAGGAAGAGAATGTCATAGTGGAAAATGGCCTGGTGGTTGAAATCAAGGGAGAAGCCTGGACTGAAGAAAAGCTCCTCCCTGTTTTAAGGGCACTATCCACAGACAGGAAATTCTGGGTGATTGACATCAAAACTGACACCACTGCCCCACACACGTATGCACTGTGTGAGTGGAGGAAAGGGGTCCCTGATTATTTCAATGGAAACAGTGTAAAAACTATTGACCAAACAGAACTTTTCCTGATACATCCAGGAGTTCCTACTGCGGGTCCCTCATCTACTACTCCTGGGGTATCCAGCCAAGAAAAAGGTGTCCAAGAAGGGCATCCTGAGTCATCACCTTTGTCGACTTTTAGCTCAGAACTGTGTGCTGTTCTGGGGGAGATTGTAGCAAAATGTAGTAGGGACTCCTCGAGCTATCTGATGACTGGATACAGGAAGCTCCGGACATTCTCTGGGAAACAGCCTGTGCCTTCGGCAGAAGATGGGTTCGAAGAGTGGTTAGATACCGCCACTCAGGCTTTGGAGGAATGGGAGGTACCAGAACAGCATAAGAAGCAGAGAAGCACAGAGAGTTTAAGGGGACCTGCATTAGAGGCTGTACGTAATCTAAAGCTTAGCAAGAAGAACTGCACTGCACAGGATTATTTGGACATTCTGCAAGATGTGTTTGGTCGGACGGAGAACGCGGCTGAACTCCTCTACCAGTTAGACCACTGTTATCAAGAAGAGGGGGAGAAGTTGTCCGAATTCATTAAACGTCTGGATAGGATTATCCACCAGATCCTGTTAAAGAAAGGAATAGACCCCCGGAAAATAGATGAGACTCGTGCACGACAGGTTCTGAAAGGGGCTCAACCTTTAGATCCCATTGCCATACTGTTACGAACTCGTCAAGATGGCGGCATTCTAGAATACCCCGACCTGATTCGAATGGTCAGAGAGGAAGAGGTCATGTTGGACAACAAGAAGAAAAGTCGGCAGTTTGACTCAACTGCCCGGGTTAGAGTGATAAGTGTGGAAGAGGGCGACTCTCAAGTTGAACTCTTAAAGACCCAAGTGTCTCAGTTGATAGAAATGGTGTCTATCCTGACTGGTTAGGTATCCACTCTACCCAAGGGGAGTATATCGGAGAGGCCAGATGAACCTGTTAGTCTCAGCACAGATCCAGAGCCACGGCCTGTAAGATTGTTAACTTGTTTCAACTGCGGGGGAGTTGGACATGTTAGAAGGGTATGTCCCAGCTCAGGAAAGGCTGCCACGAAACCTCGTGAGCCAGCGGGAAACTTCAGAGGACACCGGTGAAGGAGTCAACCGGGCGTCCGCCAGTCTTAAGGGACTCCAGGAGTGGTGCAGGATCAGGGAAACCGAGTCAGGGGGTCAGGCCTAAATATAACATCCCCAGTTCTAGACTCCGGGTTACTGAGGGAAGGAAAATCAATGCACGCCGGGTTCAGCGGGGGCCCAGATCAAGGAAGAAAAAAGAGAAGAGGGCCAGGGTACAGAGAACTGAATCAGATAACAAGGCTACATCAAGAGAATTTCCAACTAATTTGGTCGGGCCCTCCCCAGTGGTCTCGGTTCAGGTAGAAGGAATTTACGCAAGAGCCCTCCTTGATACAGGGGCCCAGGTGACTCTTTTGTATAGAGACTTCTATGATAAATATCTTACCCATTTACCTTTGCAGAAGTTGGAAGATCTGGAGATATGGGGTATCGGGACCCAAAGTTTTCCTTATGACGGGTATCTGCCAATCAAGTTGACCTTTGATCCATCAGTGGCTGGTGAAGCGGAAACCTTCGACACCTTAGCGGTGGTCTGTCCTCGTCCACCAGGGGCCAACAAAAGCTCTCTCATCGTAGGAACAAACACTGATCTGGTAAGGCGCCTTTTGATACAACTGGTCCAGGGACAAGATGCTCAGGCGCCAAGGATCCATCCCATGCTACGGCAGGCCTACCAACGATTAGTGTTGGAGCAAGAGACCCCCGCAGAAGGAGTTGGACGACTCTGGAAGCTGGACAGAGCAGAAAAGGTCTTACAGCCAGGAGAGGTGGCCTGTTTTAAGGCTTCTGTTAAACTCACATGGCAACAGCCGGGTCCCTTCATTATCTTTGAATCAGGTCAAAAGGAGAGACAGAGAGGGATAGAAGTGATCCCTGAGGTGATCCCTTTGAAGGTGTTACAGGAAAACCGTGGAAGGGTTTTAGTGAGTGTCAGAAACACCTCTATTACACCGGTGAAGGTACCGGCCAGAGTGCTCCTGGGCCAAGTCAACCCGGCTACCCCAGTTGCCCCCATTGATTTCAAAGAAAAGGAACAGGGTGAAGCGGTTATAGAGGAGCTCTGCTCTGGAAACGCTGCCCTCCCGCCGGAATGGGTGAAGAGGGCCAAGGCACAACTTGCTCGATGGAGGGAAATATTCTCTAAGGATGAGTTTGACGTTGGATGTGCCAGGAGTGCCACTCATAAGATCCGCCTGAGTGAGGACAAACCTTTCAGGGAGAGAGTCCGGCGAGTCCCCTTAGGTGACTTAGAAGATCTACGTCAACAGCTGGCAGAGCTCAAAAAGATCGGGATTATCCGAGAATCCAGGAGCCCGTATGCTTCCCCGATAGTGGTAGTCCGGAAGAAAAATGGATCTTTGAGGCTTTGTATCGATTACCGAACGCTGAACAGAAGAACCATTCCAGACCAGTATACTACTCCTCGAATCGAAGATGCCCTACAGAGTCTGTCAGGAGCGAAGTGGTTCAGTGTGATGGACTTAAAGAGTGGGTATTATCAGATCCCCATGCACCCTGAAGATCGGGAGAAAACAGCCTTCATCACCCCTGTGGGGTTCTTTGAGTTCAATCGCATGCCTCAGGGGTTGTCCGGGGCCCCTGCTACCTTCCAAAGGCTGATGGAAAGGACCGTTGGAGATATGAATTTGATAGAGGTACTGGTATACTTGGATGATGTTATCGTGTTTGGCAGAACTTTGGAAGAACACGAGGAGAGGTTGGAAAAGGTCTTGAAGAGGCTACATGAAGAAGGTCTGAAACTTTCTCCTGAGAAGTGCCAATTCTATCAGTCCTCGGTCCATTACTTGGGCCATATCGTGTCTGGAGAAGGGGTGGCCACTGACCCGGACAAGCTGGATGCTGTTGCTTCTTGGCCGAGACCCACAAATGTGACCGAACTCCGGTCATTCCTGGGCTTTTGCTCCTATTACAGGAGGTTTGTGGAGGGGTTCGCCCAGATTGCCCGACCCCTAAATGAGCTCCAGAAGAATGAAGAAGATGATGTCCCTGAGTTGGTAAAGCCGATGAAGTCCACCATGGGACCCCGGAAGGCTAAGGAATCCATCCAGGATCAGTGGACCCCGGAATGCGAAGGGGCCTTTGTCCAGCTGAAGAAAACCCTAACCACTGCCCCTGTGTTGGCCTATGCGGACCCCACAAAACCCTATGAACTGCATGTTGATGCCAGCCGAGATGGGCTGGGGGGGGTTCTTTATCAGGAGCATGAGGGTTATCTGCGACCTGTTGCCTATGTGAGCAGAAGCCTACTGCCTGCTGAAAGGAATTATCCTACCCACAAACTTGAATTCTTGGCCTTGAAGTGGGCAGTGGTTGACAAATTGAAAGACTACCTATACGGAGCTGAATTCGTTGTCAAGACAGATAATCCCCTCACTTATCTGTTGACTACGGCTAAGCTGGATGCAACAGGACACCGATGGTTGGCTGCCCTCTCTAGCTTTAATTTTAATCTGAAGTATCGGCCAGGAATCGGAAATAGGGATGCAGATGCCCTGTCCAGAAGGTTGCATGCTCCACAGGAACCTGTGGAAGAATGGACTCATTTGGCCCCAGAAGGGGTGCGTGCCCTATATCAGGGAACTGAATTTCGATCCCGAGGAGGGTCAAGAGCAGAAGAGATTGGGGTTTCGGCTATCGGAGTACCCAAATGCTACTGCCAGGTGACCCAGGTTGAAGGGGAGGATTTGCCCCGGCTGTCCAAAAGGGACTTGCGGAAGGAGCAGTTGGAAGACCCTTTGGGAAAACTTCTCTTGGAAGCCTTGGAGATCCAGAGCCCTGAGTTGCTTCTAACTGACTCCTCTCAGGGGGCCCGTCTGTTACATAGAGAGTGGACCCGGTTACAGATCAGAGAAGGAGTGGCCTACCGGAGAGGTCCTTCTGAAGATCTGGAGGAGAAGTGGCAACTGTTCTTACCAGCTAAATACAGAGAGGGAGTTCTGGCCGCTCTTCATGATAATCATGGCCATCTGGGGCCCGAAAGAACCTTTCAGCTTGTCAGGGACAGGTTCTACTGGCCTTGTATGAGGGCCGAAGTTGAAGGATACTGTCATTCTTGTGTCCGGTGCATACAGAGGAAGACTCTGCCACGTCAAGCAGCCCCAATGGGCCATCTACAAAGCCAGGGACCCATGGAGCTGGTGTGCATTGATTTCCTTTGCTTAGAGCCTGATCTGAGTGGCCAGGGGAATGTCCTTGTGGTAACAGACCATTTTACCAGATACGCTCAAGCATTCCCAACAAGGGATCAGAAGGCCTCAACGGTAGCCAAAGTTCTTGTAGAGAAGTTCTTTGTACATTATGGGTTACCACAACGCCTCCATTCTGATCAGGGAAGGGACTTCGAAAGTAGACTGATCAAGAGACTGTTAGATATGTTGGGCATTCAAAAGACTAGAACCACTCCCTACCATCCACAAGGGGATGCCCAGCCTGAACGATTTAACAGGACTCTCTTGGATATGTTGGGGACTTTGAGCTCAGAGAAGAAACAGCATTGGGGCAAGCATGTAGCTGCTATCGTGCATGCCTACAACAGCACTGTCAGTGATGCTACTGGATATTCCCCTTATCGGCTGATGTTTGGAAGGGAGGCTCGGTTACCAGTGGATTTGGCCTTTGGCATTTCGCCTGACCATACCTCTTCAGCATCGCATAGAGGATATGTGGACCGACTGCGGAAGAGTCTGAAAGCGGCCTATGACAAGGCCCAGGTTACATCTGATCAACGTGGACTGCGGAATAAAAAAAGTTTCGACCTAAAAGTTCGGATCCATGACCTGCAGCCAGGGGACAGGGTCTTGTTGAGAAACTTGGGTGTCCCAGGGAAACACAAGTTGGCAGACCGCTGGAAGTCCCAACCTTATGTTATCTGTAAGCAACTGCCAAACCTTCCTGTGTACCAAATTCGGCCTGAGGGAAGTGTGGGTCCATTGAAGGTTTGGCATCGGAACCATTTGCTGCCTCTCTCTGAAGCGGTTCGTATGCCCCCTGTGGAAGACTTGTCAGAGGCCCCTTCGACTTCTCGCCGGTCCAGACCGGTTACCAGATCTCAGACGACGCTCCCAGATGAGGGAGAGGGAAGTTCTCTATCTGAAGATTTGGAAGATGAAGAGGAGGTACCCGACTGGTTGTGGTCATCTCAGTTGCCAGAACCCACACCTGCCTCCCTGTCTTCATCTGACTTGGCTGATAGAGGAGCCCTTCGGGCAGAAGCCCCTGAATTCATACCCTTTCATATGCTTCCAGAAGAAGCAGCTGAGGATGAAGATCCTGAGGAGCAAGTTGCACCTTTCTCTGAAGAAGAACTGACCGCTCTTGAACCATCAGGTTCCTCTGTGTTGGAACATGAGGAGGTGGATATTGAAGAATCCTCAGAAGTGCCTGATCCTAGTACCTCTGAGAGTATGCCTCCACGGGAACAGAGGGAAAGGAGAGTCATTCACCCACCTAAGAGACTGACCTATGATCAATTGGGTAAATGTTCGGAAGAAGCTGTTTTTACCTCCAAAAGATCTCCTGACCAGCCTAGCTCTCCCACTGTAGATTTGGTGGGGGACAACCCTAGCTCACCCCCAGGCACAACTGTACAAGCCACCCAAGTTTCGGGGGGGTCTGTGAGAGATCATGAGAACAAAGTATTGAAGTAGAAAACGTTTGCATTTAAGTTTGTACATAAGGATATTGGGTTTGGTCATTATAATAAGCACAGTTTTTGATGTCCACAATTTGGTTTACTTTGTGAGTTAATGTTTGTGCACATTTTGTTGCTCTGACCCCACTATATGTTTTTTTCTTTTTCTCACCTTTTGATGTTTTTTTTTTACAACACAAACTTTAAGATGTAAGTGTTTAAAAAATTGTAAATGCACATGTGCTTTTTAAAGGAGCACTATATAAAAGCACTAGAAATCAGCACTATATTAACACTGTAGAAATCACTTATTTGCTTATTAATTGCACTTTATCGTTTTACTGTTGCACTGCTATTAGAATACAAAAATTGGATATATTCAGATTGACTTATTTCAGCAAAATGTTAATGTTTTTGTTGTATAATGCCAACCTATGCACTAGGGTACATACTGTTGACCTCTTTGGGGGACCAAAGTTTCTCAAGTGGGGGGAGTGTGTAGCGGGGTTAAAAATGCCTAAAGACACTGTTTGATATGTGGGAAGGAACTAGGCTCCCTCTAGTGGTAGCTGCATGGAATTTCCCGGGCTGTGACTTCCTTTTTACAAGATGAAGAAACTACATCTCCCACGCTGCTTTGCAAGATCCAGGGTGCACGGCTGCATCGCACGGCACTATGGGGGAAGTTATTTAAAGGAAGAGAGAAGCGCGCGAAGGGGGGCCTTTTTCTGCGCTGGACTCTGAGGAACCAGCGAGCGAGAGTGAAGGACTGGTGCCGGATATTGGGCCAAAGCCTTTTAGCCTGGAGGGACGACGTGGAACCGTCCCATCTCAGGCACGAGGCATATTCCTGGAAGTCAAACTGCTGTTGACAGAGACCGGAAGTCATCCGCCAGAAGGACCTCGCGCGGCTGGCACATAGCCAAAGGACTGAAACCGCAGTGGAAGCGCGCGAAGGGGAAACTTCTGTTGGTGAGAGGGCACATGCCCAATAGCTGACTTTATCTGCCGAAGAGATAGTTTTATCTACAGATATCGGTAGCGCAACAGGAGGTGATAAAACCCCGGGGTTTATCAGCATCCTCTCTCAGAAGACTCATAGACAAACAATAAGGTCTGAAAAGGAGTCGCCAGAGGCTTATCTCTCTTACAGAAGTTATTGCTCAGTTACGCAGACACCCTGCGGTGACAGCTAACAGCTTGTTGTTTTTCTCTCTCTTGATCTTCATTTCCTAAATTTGGATTACAAATGAGCTCTATTCAATAACCTTGCTAGCGAAGATCAACAAGAAAGAAGAGAACTCTGGGGGAGGGATTCAGATAGGCCTACCTATCTGGTACTGTGTCTAGCCTTAATGAAGGAGGAGTGTGGGGGTATTCTTTTACCTTTTTTAAAGCTGTTTTAAATAACCTTTTATGGACTTGTATTGTATTATATTGTATCTCCCCCTATTCAATTTGATATATAGTAAACTAAGTTTGGTTAATTATAATCCTGTGTGCTGTTCCATTGTGTCACCCAGAAGGACTACTATTCAAGAAGGTAACAAGGTATTGTTGCATAGTGGAGTATTGTATTCCAATCTGTGTATCCATTTGATAGTCCAGTCCTATTCTGGGTCAGTTGTGCCTGAGGAGGGATCAAGCCAATTTGATTGGGTTGTTAGGCAGGGTGTAGACCCAATAAACCAATCAGCAGCTCCTGCGGGGGTGGTGCTACACTAGGTTTACTAGTACCGCATTAAGGAACTCCCAATCCACACAATCAAATGCCTTCTCTGCATCTGTGAAAAGGTTTAGGTAAGGAGGCTGAGAATCGCGTGTACAGACCCAATGAATTAGCTATAAAGCCCAGATGGAACTATACTTGGCCTCTCTACTCACCACAAAACCTGTCTGGTCGGGATGAGCCCCCTCTGGGAGGAGGTATTTAAAGCGGAGTTCCGGGCACAGAAGTCATTTTTTAACAAACATACCCCCGGGACAGTCAGGGCTAGCACATTCCACAATGGCTAGCCTCTGATCTGTCCCAGTTCGCACTTACCTTTTAGAAGAAATACTTACTTATTTAATTTCTTCCACAGCGTTTCCATCTCTCTTGTGGGCAGCTGAAGCCGGCGCGGTCCTCTTCTGTGTCTTCTTCCGCGTCTTCTTGTCCCAGAATGCGCCTGCACCGGCTCCTCTCGTCACTTCCAGTGCAGCGCCGCATTCCTAAACAGCTTCTGGGCATGCAGGGGAATGCGGCGTCGCCCGGAAGTGACGAGCGGGGCCGGTGCGGTCGCATTGATTCCTGGGAGCGATGACGTTCATCTCCCAGGAATCATCACGAGACAGGAAGTGACAGCGGAGCCGCGGCGCTGAGGGAGGAAGTACCCTGAGGTGAGTATTTACGATCTTCAATTACAAGGTGAGTTTTAAAAAAAAAAAATCCTAACTATCCAATTCCTTTTCAGATTATGCAGAACTAGCGGACGGGCACAAAAAAAAAATATCGTTTTTGTGCCCGGAACTCCGCTTTAAGACGATTGGCAAGGATTTTAGCGAACAGCTTTAAATCTGTGTTCAATAATGAAATTGACCAGTAACTCTGGGGAAGAGTGTGATCCTTTCCTTCCTTCAGGAGGACAGTGATGTGAGCCAGTGATGTTCCCTGAGGAAGGAGCCTGTCTGTAGCTAAGGAATTAAAGAAGGCACACATAGGAGCCTGTATCTGCATAAAAAAAAATTTGAGGAATAAGCCTTTGTAAAGCCATCAGGGCCAGGGCTCTTCCCCTCAGGGAGAGACTTCATTGTAGCCAACAGTTCAATCTGTGATATGGGAGTCTCCAGATCCGCTTGCCGCTCTAGGGGCAAGTTGGGGAAACCAGATGAGAAGAGATAGTCTTCAATGTTTGCCCCTTTCTGTGCGATATCTACACGAGAAACGTTGGAGTCTAAATTACATAGAGCTGCATAGTAATCGCAAAACAGTGGCGCAATTTTTTAATTATGATGTACCAGCTCACCTGAAGAAGAATGGAGCCTTTGTACATAGGCAGATGCACGGTGTTTCCGGAGAGCCCTTGCCAACATTCTTCCTCATTTGTTACCGCACTCATAATACTTATGGGCTACACAGCGTAACCGTCGCCTATTTTGTCTATCCAACAGTTTAGAGAAGAGCGCTCGTAATTCCTTCAGGCGCCTCCAGGTCAGCCCTATGCTTGTGTTTTAGTTCTGATTGTTGCAGCGCATTGAGAACGCACTGAAAGTCTGCCTGTCTCTCTTTCTTCATCCTGGATCCCCAAGCAATAAGGAAACCTCTTATGACTGCCTTGTGACCCTCCCATAGTATACCATCGCTGACCTCCCCATTAGTGTTCTCTGTAAAATAATGGGTCAAGTTCTCCTCTGCCCCCGAAACCACCGTAGGGTCATCCAGGAGGTTTTCGTTAAGTCTCCATGACCAGGATTTGGTCGTCATATGAGGGTAATGTAAGCAATAAGGTCACGGGAGCATGATCAGCGATGGTATTTTGATCAATGGTGGAGTCTGCCAGTAGGTCTAGGGTGCTTTGGTCTACAAATAGCAGATTTATTCTAGTGTATACTCCATTAACTCTAGAATAGTAGCTATAATCTCTCTCTGAGGCATGCAAAGCCCTCCAGCAGTCGATCAAAGCATACTATATCTCCGAAGGGACTTGGGAAAATGCTTCAGGAAAGCATCCTCTAGGCCAGAGGTGTCAAACTCAATTTAATTGCGGGCCGCATCAGCATTATGATTGCCCTCAAAAGGGCCGGTTGTATCTGTTAGACTAGTTGTCAAGAGCATCCCCTACCCTTACATAAGACGTCAAGAGCCTCTCTACCATCAGAAGTTGAGTCCCCCACCCTCCCTTACATCACAGTGCACCTCTCTTACCTTGTGGTGCTGCTGGGAAGAAGCTGGAGGCATTGCTGGAAAGCAGAAAGTATAAGGTCTGGAGCTCTCCTGAAGCTACAGGAGAGGTGTGAGGGCCACATAAAATGGCCTGGAGGGCCGTATTCGGCCCGCGGGCCTTGTGTTTGACACTTGTGCTCTAGGCTAAAGAAGAGATGAATTTTCTAGCTTGTTCTCAGTGCACAGTTCAAAAGCCCGCATCTCTGGGGTGCATATTGTGTTTGGAATGGGCAGCTTGCACATCTGGAAAGGCACCACCAATGCTTAAAGATATGTTCAGATTTTAGAGCATTTTGGGCCATAGCCAAATGATGGCTACGGGGTCAGCTTATTCAGGGAGGGCGTACAATCATGTCCATGATGTACATCCATGTCACGTCAGTGCTCATCCGTGCCACATTCTTGCCACATCAGTGCTTATCCGTGACACATCAGTGCCACTACAGTGCTTATCAGTGCCCTCACACATGTGGTATCGCCATACTCAGGAGGAGTAGCAGAATGTATTTTGGGGTGTCATTTTTGCTATGTACATGCTATGTGTTAGAAATATGTTATAAATAGACAACTTTGTGTAAAAAAAAAAAAAAAATGCAGTTTTGTTTTCTTTCCACATTTTCCAAAAACTTTTGGAAAAAAAATGACATGTTCAAAAAACTCATTATGCCTCCTAGATTATGTGATGGGTGTTTGCTTTCTAAAATGGGGTAATTTTGTGGGTGTTTTCATTGTTCTGATGCTCCAGGGACTTCAAAAGTGTGATAGGTTTGTCAGAAAATTATATGTGTAATTTATGCTCATAGAACGCCTAGAGGTGCTACTTGGATGTTGGGCATCTGTATGTGGCCAGGCTGTGTAAAAGTCTCACACATGTAGTATCGCCATACTCAGGAGGAGTAGCAGAATGTATTTTGGGGTGCACACTATAAAGTGTGTGAGAAATAACTTGGTAATATGACAATTTTGTGAAAAAAATCTTCAGTTTGCAAAGAATTGTGGGAAAAATTACAACTTAAAAAAACTCACCATGCCTCTCACTAAATACATTGGAATGTCTACTTTCCAAAAAGGGGTAATTTGGAGGATATTTGTACTTTCTTGGCTTGTTAGTATCTCAAGAAATGAGATAGGCCATCAGTACATCAGGTGTGATCAATTTTCAATGATTGGCACCATAGCTTGTAGACTCCATAACCTTCACAAAGTCCAAATAATATATACTTATTTGGGTTTTGTTTTACCAAAGATATGTAGCAGTATAACTTTTGGCCAAAATGTATGAAGAAAAATTACTAAATTTGCAAAATTTTAAAACAAAAACAAAAAAAAAATGCATTTGTTTTTACATAATTTTCGGTCTTTTTTTATTTATAGTGCAAAAAAAAAAAAATCCAATGATGATTAAACACCACCAAAAGAAAGCTCTATTAGTGTGAAAAAAAAGAACAAAACTTTCATATGGGTATAATGTTGCATGACTGAGTAATTGTCATTCTAAATGTGAGAGCACTGAAAGCTGAAAATTGGTCTGATTAGGAAGGGGGTTTAAGTGCCCAGTGGGTAAGTGGTTAACTGGCCTTCCTGCAGTCCAGACCTTTCACCAAATGAAAATATTTGGTTCATCTTGAAGCTAAAAATATGACAAAGAAGACCCAGGACTATTGAGCAGTTAGAATTCTATATCAGCCAAGAATGGGACAACTTTCCTCTTCCAAATCTCCAGCAACTGGTATCCGCAGTTCTCAGACAATTACAGAGTGTTCTTAAAAGAAAAAGAGATGCTACATGGTGGTAAACATGGCCCTGTCCCAATTTTTTTAAGAGGCGTTGCCATCAATTTCAAAATTACCTTTATTTTTATCTTAAAAATTGTACATTTTCTCAGTTTAAACATTTTGATATGTTTTCTATTTTCACTTTTAGTAAGTTTTTATTCAAGTTTTATAGGATACATAAGGGAACCCATAGAAATGTATAAAAGTAACCAATATATGAAAGAATTCCAGAGTGCATCTGTAAGTCATAGGAGATGGTGATTAAAGTAAAGTTATGTATGGCATGTTGCGTGCTAAGTTTACAGTAACAATACACAATTTTTGAACAACAATAGGATAATTAGGAAAGGGAAAGTGCGGGGGAGGGTAAATCATGCTTCAGCCGTTAACCGGGGGACACTCTTGGATTTGATGTGAGAGTCAGGTCCTGTACAGAAGATAGTCAAGAAACATAGTACCTAAGCTCCCCAGCGGAGCAGAGAGAAAAGAAAGGGGAAGGGAAATAGAACAGGATTGAAAGAGGAAGAGGAGAGCAGAAGGAGGACATCAGGGGCACTCTTACCAGAAACCTAGGGCTTCAATGCCTATTGTGTAACTGGCAGGGGACATGGAGGGGTAAGTGTCTTGTGTCCACAGGGCCCAGGTTTTTAAGAATTTCGTATGTGTGTCTAGGGGAATGCTAGAAAGCTTTTTGTTAAAAAAAAGTTGTCTATACGGCTATGAACTTCCGTGAAGGGGGCAAACTGTTGTTTCCAAGCTTTTGCTTTTAATTTTAATGATGTTGATGTCAAAATAATAAAAAAAATATATATTTTTTACTCTATAATATGAGTCTGCCTTACAGTCCATGAGGTGTTCATTGTGCATCACATGCACGCAGTTTTGTATAATTTTCACATTGGACCATGGCAAAATACAGGGACTTGCATGTTTAGTGAATTTGCTTTTTATGTGATTTTTTTATATACAGTATCTCACAAAAGTGAGTACACCCCTCACATTTTTGTAAATATTTTATTATATCTTTTCATGTGACAACACTGAAGAAATGACACTGAACTACAATGTAAAGTGGTGAGTGTACAGCTTGTATAACAGTGTACATTTGCTGTTCCCTTTAAAATAACTCAACACACAGCCATTATTGTCTAAACCGCTGGAAACAAAAGTGAGTACACCCCTACGTAAAAATGTCCAAATTGGGCCCAATTAGCCATTTTCCCTCCCCAGTGTCATGTGACTCGTTAGTGTTACAAGGTCTCAGGTGAGAATGTGGAGCAGGTGTGTTAAATTTGGTGTTATCACTCCAACTCACTCATACTGCTCACTGGAAGTTCAACATGGCACCTCATAGCAAAGAACTCTCTGAGGATCTGAAAAAAAGAATTGTTGCTCTACATAAAGATGGCCTAGGCTATAAGAAGATTGCCAAGACCCTGAAACTGAGCTGCAGCACGGTGGCCAAGACCATACAGCAGTTTAACGGGACAAGTTCCACACAGAACAGGCCTCGCCACAGTGGACCAAAGAAGTTAAGTGCACTTGCTCAGCGTCCTATCCAGAGGTTGTCTTTGGGAAATAGATGTATGAGTGCTGCCAGCATTGCTGCAAAGGTTGAAGGGGTGGGAGGTCAGCCTGTCAGTGCTCAAACCATACGCCTCACACTGCATCAAATTGCTCTGCATGGCTGTCGCCCCAGAAGGAAGACTCTTCTATAGATGATGCACAAGAAAGCCCACAAACAGATTGCTCAAGGCAATTACTGGAACCATGTCCTGCTGTCTGTTGAGACTAAGATAAACTTATTTGGTTTAGATGGTGTAAAGCGTGTGTGGCAGCAACCAGGTGAGGAGTACAAAGACAAGTGTGTCTTGCCTACAGTCAAGCATGGTGATAGGAATGTCATGGTCTGGGGCTGCATGAGTGCTGCTGGCACTGGGGAGATAAAGTTCAATGAGGGAACCATGAATGCCAACATGTACTGTGACATACTGAAGCAGAGCATGATCCCCTCTCTTTGGAGACTGGGCCGCAGGGCAGTATTCCAACAGGATAATGATCCCAAACACACCTCCAAAACGACCACTGCCTTGCTAAAGAAGCTGAGGGTAAAGTTGATGACTGGCCAAGCATGTTTCCAGACCTAAACCCTATTGAGCATCTGTCGGGCATCCTCAAATGAAAGGTGAAGGAGTGCAAGGTCTCTAACATCCACCAGCTCTGTGATGTCATCATGTTGGAGTGGAAGAGGACTCCAGTGGCAACCTGTGAAGCTCTGGTGAACTCAATGCCCAAGAGGGTTAAGGCAGTGCTGGAAAATAATGGTGGCCACACAAGCTAATGATGGTGGTTTACAAGATGTACACTCACTACTTTACATTGTAGCAAAGTGTCATTTCTTTAGTGTTGTTACATGAAAAGGTATAATAAAATATTTACAAAAATGTGAGGGGTGTACTCACTTTTGTGAGATACTGAATGTTGTTTCAATAAACGTTTATACTTTTAAAAATATGGGCACTCCTCTTTCCATACATGAGATTACATGTGGCAACCTTTAAAATCTAATTTTTGTGTTTTTTTTTTTTTATACTTTTAAAATACAGTGACCCCTTTATTGGTCATCCAACAAATATGGAGGAGCAAACATTAAAAAATGGGACTATGATGGTAACAACTACTCAAAATGTGTTCACTAGAAATACGTTATATTTCCCCCTTAAATATATACATTAGTAAAGCAGCCTTCGTTAGATCAAAGGATCGCAGCCTTAGTTATTATTATTAAAAGGCCTCCTTCAAATTAGGCCATCGCGCTATCAAGGCCTGTTCTTAAATACCCGTGAGTCACGCTGTAGAAGAAAGGGCTTAGCAAGTACCGATGAGCTGTGTGTGGGATGCTGGTGACGGTATTGTTTTTATTTCAAGACCTGGAAGCAGATGATGACGCACCGCATATTTCAAAGAAAAGGGGGTGTATGTTAAAAAAGTTTGAAATGGGAGATTAGAGAGATCTAAAAGCTCTTATACTGTATATAAAAAACGTTTTGAAAGTGAATATTGTTAAGATTAGTGTTAGGGCAAGCAAGTTCTCTGAAAATCCTATGTTCTAATATAACATAACAGTGGATTACAGAGGGCTTAAAATGTTATGAACCAGTGCGGGCTCTGCGTTATCTACACAGGAGAAGTGAGAAGAGTTTGTGTGGTCTGTAGCAACCAGCAGCTATCTAACCTTTGAAAAGATAGCTGCTAGAATTAGACAGCTTATGTCTGGTTAGTTGCCATGGTCAGATAAAGACGGTTTTATATTAGGCCAGTATGATTAAAATGGAAGCTGTTTTCTAATGAATAAAATTAGAGTGCAGGGTTAAATCAGGCTTTTCCCTATTGTGCATGCATTCTCTGGATAGCAAAATGTGATATTTATTTCAATGTTTGAATACACCATACACATTATTGGAGGAAATTTTTTTTCTTCAATGGATCACAAACTTTGGCCTTTGCCAGCCCATGTTAGAGTTAAAGAGACAACTTCCTGCTGACGTCATTTAGTGAAATGCATTAAGGTTTAGTACAACGGCATCACTTCATCACGTCCGACCCATGGAACACAGGTAGAACACACGCTGGCACAGAGCGGCGATTTCAAATAAACCAGGCGACTTAAGGGGGTGCTGCATACAGGCACAAGTATGTGTGAGTTTTTAACTGAACGTTTTTATTCATTATCTTAATAAAACTGTATTTTGCGATTATCCGTTTATTTTATATTTTTGGGAAATCTGGGAGACAAACTTCTACTGCTGATTGGACACCCATCCAACCTGCCATTAAACCTAGGAGGCAATATAATGGCTGGTTTACACTGAAGAGCATTTAAGTCGGCTTTGGAGAAAAGGGAGTCTATTCAAAATGGTACGGGTCATGGTGACCCTCAACTATCCAGTGAGTGGCCCTTTTGAAAAGAGGTGGAGGAGCACTAATAAGGAGTACCTATATTTAAGAGGAATACAGAGCACTTATCACACGGGGTGATCTGAAGAATTTAAGTTGTTATGGGCAATGTTGAAAATTGGAATTTTGTGTAACATTATATATTTTGAGTTTGTATAATTTTTTGAGTTTATATAATTTTTGCACTATTATACAATACAATTGGAGTTCAAGGCTGATCTGAATACATTCCTAACAGCGCCTCAAAAAACAACTTATATATATATATATTAATTTTTGGTCCACCAAAATTGAAGGCAGCTGTAATATGATATTCAACCATAGGTGGCACCATTTATAACACTATCTTGTAATGTAAACCTGATGTCTATGGCTTATGTACTTTAGGTTGTTATTGGGTACATTGTATTAAGAGGCAGCCAACTGAAACGCATCTAGATGGTGGTGTGGGACACAGGCAAAAACTCCTGAACAGCAGATTGCTGCAGTACATTGCTGCATCTGCTGGGCAGGAACCCTTGTGAGACCTTCTGTTTGAGAGAGGATCCTCGCCTCTAGTTCCCCTGTGGACATCCTGACCACCATCCTTGCTGTGTCTACTTATTGCAAATCCTGATGTGGTGTGTGATACCATCTACCCTAACAGGACGATTAAAGGCCCCGGCTGTGTATAAGCCACAAGCCTGTTTGACCCTCTGTGATAGGGGTTCCTTGCCAACTGGTATGCATGCAATTTACAAGGTGGAGGTTGCACTCTATTTGTGGGGATTGGATATCCATAACACTGGAAGAATTTCCTTTCCCATATTTTCACTTTTTTTCTTTTAAATTCAATATTGTTTCATGGGTGATGTGATAATCATTTGTGCCTATATACAAGTACAGATTTTCCTCTCTTGGGACAATTCAATTATTAGGACTTTATTTTCGCAATGTTTTATATTTTTTGAATTTGGTTTTGATTGGTTTAACACTATTCACATGTGTGTTTAGTGCAGCTCTATATGCAATAGTTTATCTTTTCACCGTGTCCATCTCACAGCTCAGTTGCCGTTTTTAGGGCATGTTTACAATTTAGCACAGTTTTTTTTACATTACATTAATACAGTATTTTCTTTATTGAGTCTTTAATGTAAAGTTTTCCTTTCTTTGAGTTGATTCATTCTTTCTATCTTTTGTAAACAATTGATGAAAGCTTTATTGTAATCTTCTTTGAAGAGCAAATTGATATTATTTTGACTCAGTGTCAGGGGGCCCTTAAATGGCATGGGGCCCATGGGTCGTTGCCTACTCTGCCTTTTTCGTAATCCAGCACTGGGTCACAATACCCAGTTCTTTTTATGTGGGGAAGCATGTGCCCTTCTCTCATATGTTTACATATTTTGGCAGCCCATTTTAAATGAATCGAGTTCTCACAGATAGTGGTTCTAAGGGTACAGGGACGAAACAGGCTGGGCAATGGGCAAAGGTATTCATCTATTGTGTATGTGAATAGAAAAATAGTGCGCTCTACAAAAACCATGCATTAGAATGCATGAATAAAAACTACATACAATAATAAATAAACAATATACTAGTTGTAAAATACACAAAACCACCAAAGTGATATGTGAATAAATGTTGTGAAAAAAATATTTCTAACAAGAGAGTCTCTCAAATAAATAATATGGTGACGTCTTCAGATCTTGAATTGATGAACAAACACCACGATAAATACTATGATTGACGTCTTCAAACCATTGAAGTGATAAGCAAACACCACGTGACACAAATCCAAAAGAAGAAAAGTAGCCCCTTACCGAAATATACTTCAAATAAAGTGTCCAAAAAATCCTCACTACAGTGATGGCTTGACTTAACAGGTGTCACCCAGTGGTAGAGATTACTTCTTACCAGATTTTAAGGAGGGTACGTTTTCAACCGTTGGTCTGGTGTAAAGATTCCCAAATACAGATGACACACAGGCTTGGCTCCAATGCATGGACAATATGGACCTATCCCATTCACGGTGGTATGGATCTCACATGTACCGATAGCTGTGCATGCCAGATTATGGCTGCCAAACAACAAAACAACAGGAAGTGCTCTTCTCATTTGCATCACAGCCTTCAGATTTCCCGCCCCCCCCCCCCTCCGCTTCTCAGGCCTGGTACAGAGTGCAACCTCCACCTTACTTTTTTTTTTTTTATATTCATCTATTGTGTGTCATTGGAAACTGGCCACGACACTGGTGAACAATAACCCAAAGTTACCCAATCTGGACGCAGATAGCATCCAAAAAACAACACACACTAATATCCACACTGCCACCACTCACAAATGACAAGATGGTGTGAAACCTTGGTTCTGATAGTCTTATGCTTTGTACACACGCAACGATTATCGGCCGACCGATCGTCCGACTTTTGTCCAGAGTGGTGTTTTGTTGGTTGGAATGTGCCTAGACTGCACACGAATTTTCTTGGCCCAACAAAAATCTACTTCAGAAGTGATGTCATGTGCTGGTTTACTTTCTGTGTGTTTTTTCTTCTCTGAGCATGCCCAGTCTTGCTCATCAGATTTTTGTCTGCCGAAATCTGTACTGACTGACGGAAAATCGGCCGTTGTGTTGACGGCCAACAAAAATTTTATAGCCTGCACACCAGATTTTTTTCGGCCAAAAAGTCGGAGTCGGTTGTCGAAAGCTTAATACTAGCAAGTCGAAAAACGGCCGATCAGACGGAAAATTCCCGGCCAATAATTGATGTGTGTGTACGAGGCATTAGTTTGTACACTCTGCTCTCCAGTAGACTAGTTCACACGCTTTCATAGACCATACACCCTGCTCTCATTAGCTGTTACAGGTTAGTTAAACCAGGCAATATTAGAGTTAGTACAAACATCAATGCACAGTCTCTACCAGTGCTCTATCCAAAGTCTCACCAGTGCTACTAGAGGGAGACTTTACCAAACTCTATCTAGCTGGACACACACAGATACAGATACAATACTTCTGTACAGTACAACCTGGTGTGCTTTAAAGGTAATCCCCTCATGCTTCTGAGAATGCCAAAGCTATCCTGAGAGTTGGATTTCTTATGCAGTCATCCTTCCCACTTCCCACAAATCCCTATTGATGACAATGAAAAGTGTCTATGCCTGTGGCAGATACGATACCTTCCACACACTGACACTAATCTGCATGCAAGCATATTGGCCATCGTGTTCTATGTCAAACAACTGATGTAATTACAAAGAACACGAGGGTGCAGTCACATGATGCAGCAACCTAAAACCAAGGGAATAGATATTGATAACACAATGCAACTGCACATACAGGTTGGGGCATTCTTTACAGGAATCAAAAACCAGCAACTAAATATCCCTAGGCAGGCAGTGCATTGAAAAGGTACGGAAAAGGCGGAAGGCATACATACGCACACAGCATTGGAATAAAAGGTTTTATGAATTACAGATCTAAAAGTAAGTGTAATGGTTATAGGTGTTGTTCTTCTATCTCTATACATATACACCAAATATGGGTGCTTTATGCCTAGCAGAATCATTACCAAATGAAAAAAAGACACAAATATTAAAGTGTTACTAAATCCACAACAGTAAAATCTGTCTATATATGCAGTAAAGCATGCTTGTTATACTCACTGTGGAACCTAAGGGGTTAATTCTGCACATTGTGTAAAAAGCCTTTCTTCTTTGATCCTCCTCTTTTTCCATTGTCCCCCAATACATCTCCTGATAGAGCAGATCCTTTGGGGTCACTCTGCACATGCTCAGTTTGGTGTATATTGCTAGAGAGACATTTTTTTTTTTTTTTGGGAGGGTGCATGTGATCAGCACAGAGCCTATCAACACTGTCCAGACAGAGGGTCAGGGGTCCTGCAGCCTCATAGGACAGTCAGAGCAGAATGAAAACTGCTCCTACCATCTTTAATCAGACACTGATAAAAGTCACAAGACCGCTATATACTGCTGATGAGAAAAGGTATTTAGCAGTTTATATGTACTAAAATAATTGCATTTCCAAGTTATGTGAACCGTTGGAGACCAGATATTGTGAATGCAGGGTCCTGGGTTTTTTAACACTTTAATAACAGTGTCATTTTTTATAGTAGCTGGCTTGTTGGAATCTAACAACTTCTCTTTGTGCAACCAGGCTTTTGCAATTTTTTTTATGATTGTGCACTGCATAAGATGGGTGTTGTCAGATATTACATTTTCCATTATCCTCCAGGACTGAATAGTGAGAACTGTACAAGTAAGCAAGCCATAGATTATACAATTTAATTTTCTTTTCTTCTTGCACGAGTGAAGGGAAAGAAAATTGCTCAATTCCCCCATCAATGCAAGCAGTGTTGATGGGGGAATTACTCCTGCAGCCCAATTGTGTTCTGCCGGCGGGAAGCCTTTCTGGCCGGCAGAACACAATGATTACTGCTAGCGACTATAGATAAAAATCTGACAGACTTGTTGTATTGAAGTCGATCAATGGATTGACTTCAGTACAACCAGCCTGCCCATCGGTGGATTAAATCTCAGCCGGTCCCTGCTGAACTGGCTGAGATTCGCTCCAACTATGGTCAACTTATCGTGTGCTAATTTGAGATGCAAACACATCAGCTAGAATTACCATTGATAAGGCAGAGGGTCTAAAAAGATTCCTACTGTGCAGGCACACAAATCAAACTTTTGACTTCTCCCCGATACTATATTAAAATCATGGCTGATTTTTTTCTGTAAATTTCGAAATGTTTTTGAAAAATTGATCCAGGCCTACTCACTCTTGTTTGCATTATGACAGGGCTGCTTTAAAGTGTAACTCTGGGGACACACATCTTTATAAATTCTTAAGTGTAAAAAAGGTAATCTCTAGTCATGTGTATTTGATATGCGGATCTCTTCTCTTTACTGTACAATTCATAAATTTGTATATGCCGTGTACTACAGCTAGTGCTGTGCTTTTTTAACTTCCTCGGCTATAAGAGTTGTGGCTGTCGTACAGGAACGCGATAATGTAATTTATCTATCCCCATTTCTCATTTTCTATTCACAGAACCCCTTGTATTCTGTCAATTGTTTATAGAATATACAGCCCGGGTCCTGAAGCAGCAAAGGACCTACAAGCCATAACATTTCTGCCACCCTGCTTCACAGTTGGTATGATGATATTTTTCTGAAATGCTATTGTATTAAACATGTTTACTGTTACTGTGGCCAAACAAATCTATCTTTGATTTATTTGTGGACATTATAATGTTCCAGAAGGTTTGGTCTTTGCTTATTTGTTCAATGGCTGTCTGTGGTCCTGCTCAAATGTGTGCCAGGAAAAAGCAAAAGCTTTTTCCTGGCACATCTGCCATGAAGATTAAATTTGTGCTGTTTTGACTGTACATAGATGCATGAACTTTGATCCAAAGTGTTGCAAGAGTTACCTGCAATTCCTGCAATTACTTTTTGGGATTCTTGGAGACATCTTTTGGCATCAAAAGGTAAAATTATTGAACTGAATATAATGGTCAAGCAGTTGTTTTACAAACGACCAAACGTATTTTTTGTGGAATTATTGATTCAAAATAATTTGGTAATTTCTTAATTCTCTTGCCAGACTCCTAGGCTTTCACAACTTTCTTTCTGAGAGCCTTAGAGAACTCTTTTGACCTTGGCATGGTGATAGCACAGACCCCAAGAGCTAAAAGAACCCTAGATATCTGAGGTCTAAATAAGACAGGTTCCACCTTTAGATTCCAATTAATAACACCTGATTCTAACTTAATGCATTGAAATTAGTGGGGTTGGGATGTATTTGATTTTTCCATGTGACAAATCTGTAAGTTTAGGAATTTGGATTAGGAGAATGAATACATCATGTCAAGTCTGTGTGTCAGTTGTCTCCAAGTAAATCACCTTTACTTGTAGCCAATATTTAAATAATGTGTTTCAGTTTACATTTGGTGAAAAATCCAACAATTTCCCTTCATTTTCACATTGCTTCATTTTTTTAAAATTCAGCAGGGAAAAATCAGTGGTACTGGCACCTTCTGTTTAAATATTTAATACTATAGTTGAAAATTACACAGTGCTGGGAGCTTTTGCCATTGATCTGTGCCAGCACACTTTGAATAAATATTCAACATGGCTGCATCCTTAAAATTTTAATTTTTACATTGTGGACACTGAAAGGCCTGCTGAAAAGATGTCCCATTACATGCAAAATATATCGTGTGCAATATACTTTCTAATGCTTCCAAAGTGATCATAGTTACACAGTTAGTGGGGTTGAAAAAAGACACCAGTCCATTCAGTTCGACCTATGATGAGTGTGTGTATGGATGTTTGCAGTTAACAGTACATCGTATACCCCTGTATGTGGTGGTCAATAAGGTGCCCATCTAATAGTTTTTTTAAACTATCAATGCTCCCTGCTGATACCACTGCTTGTGGAAGACAATTCCACATCCTTACCGCACTGAAAGTAAAGAACCCTTTATGCAGTATAAGGTTAAACCACTTCTCTTCTAATTGTAATGAATGGCCGCGCGTCTTTTTAAATTCCCTAAAAAACAAAAAAGATATTGGGGGGCACACTATTATATTGTTCAATTTTTAAATTCCCTTTCGCTGAATAGTTTGCTCCCTATGCTAGGGTCGCCAGTAAGGTATTTGTACATTGATATCATATCCCCTCTCAATTGTCTTTTCTCCAGAGAGAATAAGTTCAATGCTTGTAGTCTTTCCTCATGATGTCCTCCATTACCCTAATTATTTTTGTTGCCCTTTTCTGGACTCTCTCCAGTTCCTGCACCTCCTCGAGATGCGACCGGACCAGAGTCTTGTAGAGTGGGAGAATAATCATATTATCTCTGGAGTGAATTCCCTTTTTTAGGCATGCCAGTATTCTTTTGGCTTTGCTTGCAGCAGCTTGGCATTGCTGAACTTGTTGTCTACTAGGACCCCCAGGTCCTTCTCTATCTTAGATTTCCCCAGAGGTTCTCCCCCTAACGAGTAGCTTGCGTTTGTATTTCTGGCACCCGAGTGTTTTACCTTACATTTTTCAACATTAATCCTCATTTGCCATGTAGTTACCCACCCCATTATTTTGTAAAGGTTTTTTTGGTTTCCACATCCTGTGAAGAAGATATTGCCCTGCATAGCTTAGTACCGTCTGCAAATACAGAGATTGTACTGGTCATCTCATCCTCCACATCGTTTATGAATAAATTAAACAAGATTGGTCCCAGGACAGGTCCTTGGGGGACCCCACTTTCCCCCCCCTAACCAGTTTGAGTACTCCCCATTTATCAACACCCTCTGGAATCACCCCTGAAGCCAGTTTTCAATCCAGGTACTCACCCTATGGTCCATATCTACGTACCTTAGTTTGTACAGTAAGCGTTTGTGGGGAACTGTATCAAATGCCTTTGCAAAGTCCAGATACACTACATCTACAGGCCTTCCTTTATCCAGATGGCAGCTCACTTCTTCAAAGAAGGTTATTAGATTTGTCTGGCAAGAACGATTCTTTTTAAATCCATGCTGATTACTACTAATGATACAGTTTTTATTACAAAAAGCTTGTATATAGTCCCTTATCATCCCCTCAAATAGCTTGCAGACTATTGATGTTAGGCTAACAGGCCTGTAGTTCCCAGAGATATATCTCGGGCCCTTTTTTAAATATTGGTGCCACATTGGCTTTTCTCCAATTAGCTGGTACCTTTCCTGTCAGTAGACTGTCCTTAAAAATTAGAAACACG
Source organism: Pelophylax lessonae (assembly GCF_965119305.1). Taxonomy (NCBI): domain Eukaryota; kingdom Metazoa; phylum Chordata; class Amphibia; order Anura; family Ranidae; genus Pelophylax; species Pelophylax lessonae. The sequence goes on from NC_138771.1 coordinate 155,032,314, forward strand.
GGTCTGGCTATCACCTGGCTGAGTTCCTTAAGGACCCTCAGGTGTAAGTTATCTGGTCCCGGTGACTTATTTATGTTAAGTTTTTCAAGTTTGGTTCTGAGTCTGTCTTCTGTTAAACATGAGGGTGCTTTCTGTGATGTGTTATTAACTTTAACATTACAGTCTAGGTTACTGTATCCCCCCAATTATTTTGTGAAGACTAGGGAGTAGATTTTTTTTAGAACCTCTGCCTTCTCTTTGTCCTTTATAGCCAGATTCCCTTCATCATCCTTTATGGGGCCAATATGTTCTGGCCTCACTTTTTTACTAATTATATACTCAAAGAATTTCTTGGGGTTTTTCTTACTCTCTTCTGCTATGTGCCTTTCGTGTTCTATCTTAGCTGCTTTGATTGCGCTCTTACATTTCTTTTTGCATTCTTTGTAGTGCTGAAATGCTGCCAATGACCCCTTTGCTTTGTATTTTTTTAAGGCCTTTTCCTTTGTTTTTATATGCATTTTTACGTTGGAGTTTAGCCACCCAGGGTTTATTTTAGCTCTTTTAAACTTATTCCCTGTCGGACTGCACTGGCCTATACCTTTATTAGGTATGTTTTTAAAGCACTCTCATTTTTCCCCAGTGTTCTCTGTTCCCAGGATTATATCCCATTTAATGTCGTCTAGCATAGAACGCAGTTTCAGGAAATTGGCTCTTTTTAAGTTCAGTGTCTGTTTCCCTTATGTTTCCCATTTCTGTGATTTATACTGACACTAATTGACCTATGGTCACTGTTTCCTGAGTTGCCCCTTTTTTTTTCATCTGCAATCACGTCTGTATTATTCGTAATTAGTAGGTCTAGTAACGCATTGTCTCTCGTTGGTGCGTTCACCATCTGACCCATGAAGTTGTACTGCAAAACATTTAGGAAATGGCGAGCCTTAGACGAATGTGCGGTTCCTTCTGCCCAGTCTATATCTGGATAATTAAAATCCCTAATTTTAATGACATTTCCTATCCTTGCTGCCATTTAAAGCTGTGATAGGAGGTACACCTACCCCTCCTCCCTCTGGTTGGGGGGCCTATAGCATACAGTATGCCCAATATTACTTTCTCCTTAGTATCTTCCCTTTGAAGCTCTACCCATAGGGATTCCACCTCCTCCCCAGCTCCATTAGTGATATCGTCCCTCATATTCACTTGCACATAGTTCTTGATATACAGGCATACCCCTCCCCCTTTTTTACCCTCCCTATCTCTGCGATAAAGGGAATACCCCTTAATGGTTGCCAGCCAATCATTAGAGCTGTCAAACCAAGTTTCTGAAATTCACCCAAAATCAAAATCCTCCTCATACATTAGCAGCTCCAGTTCTCCCATCTTATTAGCCAAACTTCTAGCTTTCATATACAAACCACTTCATTTTGTCCGGTCCCATACTATACCCTTGTTAGATATTATGAGGCTGCATTTTGGATTTGTCAACTTACCTACCTTGGGTTTTGGATCTCTGGTCACCCTACCATTATTGCCCCCCCAATATTGCCTGCTGAACCTTGTTCCCAGCTGGTTAGCTCTACATCTGGACCCTCCCCCCATAACCTAGTTTAAAAGCCCCTCTAAATTTTTGGCCATCTTCTCTCCCAGTATGGCTGCACCCTCCCCATTTAGGTGCAGTCCGTCCCTTCTAAAGAACCGGTAACCGACTGTAAAGTCGGCCCAGTTCTCCAAGAACTCAAACCCCTCCTTTCTACACCAGTTCCTCAGCCATTTGTTAATTTCCCTAATCTCCCGCTGCCTCTTTGGCGTGGCTCAAGGTACAGGTAGTATTTCCGAGAATATTTACTTGGAGGTCGTACTCCTCAATTTAGCTCCTAAGTCCCTGAAATCGTTTTTTAGGACTCTCCACCTTCCTCTAACTTTGTCATTGGTACCCACGTGTATCATGACAGCTGGGTCCTCCCCAGCCCCACCCAATTATCTGTCCACCAGATCCGTGATGTGCCGAACCCGAGTGCCTGGTAAACAGCATACTGTTCGGCACTTACGGTCTTTGTGACAGAATGCCCTCTGTCCTCCTAATAATTGAGTCCCCTACCACCAGAACCTGTCTTTCCTTAGCCTCACTCTCACCTTCGCTGGAAGAGTTCTTACCCTGGCAGCTAGGGGCGTCGATCTGCTCCAGCAATGCTGGTCCCTGACTGGTTTCCCCAACATCACACAACAGGGCGTATTTATTGGGATGTTCCAGCCCAGGACCGGCCTCCATGATTCTTTTCCCTCTACCCTTCCTAACAGTCAACCAACTACTCTGCTCTGGTGCCTGCACCCTTGTATCTCCACCTGCATCTGTGCTGGCCCCTGCCGGCACCTCCTGGGTATGTTCCCAACTCTCCTTTAGTATGGACATTCTTCTTAGTGTTGTCAATTGCTTCCCTAGATCCAGAACCTGAGCTTCCAGGGAAGCAACGTGCTTACATTTTGTGCAGCTGTATTCGCCCTCGATCGCATGATCGAGGAACGAATACATGCCACAAGATGTGCATCGAGTCGCATCTTTACACCCGCCGGGCATCGTACCAACTAATCTAAAGGGAATTGGGAATTTAGCGCTGTATGATTAGCTGTTTACTAGTTTCCTGACTCTAATTTCTCAGCACACAGTTACTCCTCAGTCACACACAGTTACTCAGCAGTTTTCAACACTCAACACTACTCAGTTATGCCACAGTACTCAACAATACACAGGTACTCAACAATACACAACAATACACAGGTACTCAACAATACTCAATTACTTGCAATACTTCAGCAGCTTCTTTTGGTCAGCCTGCCTCTCACTGCTCCCGCCACTTCCCTGTCACACTCCTCCTCCGGTCAGTAGTTTTCACCTACCCGCTGCCTCTCCTGTCAATAGACATCTACAGTAACAACCCATTACCTCACGGCCTCCCGGTCCCGCTGTCACTCCCGTTCTCCCAGTCCCGCTGTCACTCCCGTTCTGCCCTCTCAGTGGTTTGTGTCACCTGCCGCCGCTCTTGGTCCCCCTGGTCACCCACCGCCGCCTCTCATGGTCTCAGTGGGGGTTCGATCCACAGCTCCCAACAATCACCACATCATGCTGTCTCAGCACTTCCTGCTTCGCACAAAACGTAACAGCACCACCAGCATCACATGTTGTTAATAGGATGTGTATAGTTTCCCTGTCCTGAGCATATTTACATATAGTGCCGTAGAACTGTGACAGGAATATCTAGTCATATTTTTACATCATGTTCTTCTACCTGTATGAACATAGTAAGCAAACTATTTGTCATGTCAGATTCCATTTGTGATAATAGAGGAAGCTGCTGAGGTGGTGAAATGTTACCTGACATTTTCAGGCCCAACCACTGGTAGTGAATATGTTTTAGAAGTAACCTATTCATGGCCAGATAATCCACCATAAGGTTTCCTAGCATCACACTTTTCATTGTGGTTGGATATGAACTGAAACACACACTTGCTGTGTACTAGTATGAAAAGCATCTTAGACTATTTTCTAAAAAAAAAAGGAAAAGAAGAACAGGATTCACAATTCCACATGTAGTAACGTGTAACACGGGTTACTGCATTGAGTGTCATTCATTTTGAATGGCACTGCAACGCACTATGGCATCTACATGTGTTGCAGTAATATGCATTAAGGAAAAGGGTCACATGCTGTTTTTAGGAAAATTAGGACGGATTGACCGCCAATTCATTTTGAATGCTAATTCCTCTAATCATTTCAGTATCATTTTAAATTATGGTTGAATATGGACTTCAACACAAACTTGCTCATTACCAGTATGACTATTTACAAAGACAAAAACAAGACATTAGGAGGTAACTGAGCCAGGGCTGGATTTACACTTCCACATTGCAGTAACGCACATAACAAGTGGTAATGTGTTGCTACTAATTCTTAAACTCTCATGTAAACTAAAGATGACAAATGGATGCTCAACTTTTGCAATATTATTGATGTGCCATTTACAGTATAATTGCTTTAGAATCCATTTTATTATGTAATGTTATAAAAAAATAAATTTCATTCTGTAGATGCAGTTACCTAACATTGTCAAGAAAATAAAAAAAATACATATTGCATTATGGCAACCTAGATGGCCCAGGAATCCTATGATGTGTGATTGGTTTCCTTCTTTTCTCAAATGTCTTCACAAAGAGATTTTTAGACATCCTCTGCAATAGAAGCAGCTTTTTGGTGAGATACTCTATAAGGCTTGCAGACACTGCAGTATTTCTAGTTATAACAAGTTATTGAAATCAGATGATTAAAATGAAGGCTGACCCTTACATTGAGTAATTACTGTAAGAAGACATAGTAGAACAAAATCAAAAAATGAAAAAAACGAAAAATACATACAGTATACAGAAAAAAAAAAAAGAAACATGAAAAGGTTGTCTTGCGTAGAAGAAAGTGGTACATGCTACTTTCGAGTTGCAAGCATGTGGATTCACTAAGATTTGGATGGCCATTGACCCGTATACCAATCATATTATTACTGGCTGTGAGATGTATATGCCAATAAGTAGGAGACCGAATACTTATCACTCAGACTTAGGAACCTATCCAGCACCTTCCCACGACACAAGCTGAAGTGTAATGATGGCATTTTTTCTTTGAATGATTGCTGTGATATCCTGTAACTTCAGGTGTGCAGAGGAGCTCATGAAAACAGTCCTACTGCACTACCATCAGCCACTGATTGAGGAGGCTTGAAAACTAAATGGCTTCCATTGTTGTTCCTACTGTAAACAGTACGTTGATGCCATGTTCCTGATGAGCTGAGGCTTGTATAGCATTGTATTTGTCCTGACGAGAGCATTCCTCCCAGGCCATAGTTGGCAAGTCTAGAACCACCGGATCCACATAGCTCACCAGTGTGAGTTCTACCATTGCCAAACACTGCCGGAGAAGTCAATCTTTTCTGTCCTGAGCCTGAGAAATAAAAAAGTGGACAACATCAACACAGAAAACCATCAAGTTATTATGCTGTTTTAGTACCCTAAGACCAGACTTATGAAAGTTTATTCAGAAATTAAAATTAAAAGTCTTCTCGTACTGCTAACATTTACCATAAAATCTGGATGCGATCTGAATAGCAGGCAAGTCCAACAACTCAATTTGTCACATTCTCCAGCTTATATAAATATTTTTCCATATTCCTAATGAATTTGTTGGAAACTTTGAGACACTGATATAGTTACTAGTTCTGATCACAAGAGAAACATATTTATTTTTCTGCCTAAAATAGCCTTTGGTAAAAAGAAGGCTCCAAACATGATGAAGGTCTTGATTTCTAGGAAGGGGAGAAAAAAACAAGGAAGTCAAAAATAAAATCTTAACACTGTGGTCAAATAAAGAGGTTTAAAAAAAGAAAATAGAAGAAATGGGCTTCTGCAACTCAAGGTTAATACAAAGAATTTAAACCAAATGAAGAGCATTATCAATTGGCATCTACAGCTTTCCCCTCTTTAGTTTGCGTTTGGGTAATTGTGATTTTTTTTACATCAATAAAGTTGCAGATCTCTTTCTTCTTGAGCCCATCATATGTCACTTAAATAGAGTTCAGTAACTGCTTGAGTGACCTCTACGAGCACATTTGTAGCCAAGAAGCCTTCCATTAGCTCTCACTTCACTGATCTGTGGTTCCATTTCTTGTGGCGAGAAGCCCTAATCTAATGAATAGCTCAGCCCAGACGTTGGTGGAAGTAATACAGACAGATAAGAGATGGCCTTGCTGCCTCTGTTGAATGGAAAATTACTCAATATTCAACCCTTGTTATTGATGAGAATGCACCGCTTAGCTTCAAAACAATTTTTAGATTTCCAAATTGCTTCTCTTGACTTTTTAAATGCAAGTGATACATTTCCTATTGCTGATAAACAATCATTGGACAGCAACTTTCTATTGACTCATTCCATGTCAATTCTTTTTAGGATAATAATAAAAAAATATGATGACTGGATTCCTCCTATTGATATCTTTTGGAGGTGCTGGTGAAGACAGAATGTTAGAACTATTGCGCTACTTTTAGAGCTATGTGATCGTATGTGGGTGTATATAAATGCTACGTGAGCAAAGCAGATAGAGTGTCAGCACTGGAATCTAGATTGAGTGTAAACTACCTAAAAGACCCCAGTTGCAACCTACATGTTATGTGGATCACATGGCCTCAATTCTTTAAGCTATAATTATCATTATTTGACATAAAATAGTTATTTTCAACAATGCGAGCAAGTAACAGCTGACAATAACTATAATCATGGCAAATAACGTGCATTACAGCAGTATTAAACCCAAAAGCAAATATGTATTATATTGCAGCTACGTCCCTATTGTTGTTGTATTTTTATATTTTTGTAAAATAATAAAATATATATTTACTTTTAAGGGTACTGAATTGAGACTAATATTTTGTCTTTATTTATTGAACAAGATACGTTGCTGGCAACATTTATATAGGTTGCTAAAAAACAAATTAAAAATGAATCTTTTAACTACGAAACTAACCTCTCCCCAGGATGCTAGCCACTATGGGGTTGATTTACAAAATGCAAGACTGTTCACTTTACAAGGGAAGTTGCACTTTGCAAGAGAACTATCCTTACAGTTTAGTGAATGAGATGAAGCTTTGCTGACTTGCATCATCTAATCATGTGCAAGCAAAAATGCTGTTTTTTTACTTTCCTTGCACTTGATTTGGTATTCTTTGCATGGTGAAACTTCACCACATTCACTAAGCTCTGGGGAAAATTCCCTAGCAAAGTGTAACATCCTTTGGAAAGGGAACAGCCTATTTGCCTTTAGCAAATCAACCCCTATAATTTGGTTTTATTAGGTAAAGTGTTCCTCCCTTTAAAACAAACCTGAACCTCACAGAACTACCTAAGCAAATGCAGGCTTTCTGAAAGTCAGTATTTGCATTGGCTTAGACCCCGCAGGTTTAGGCAGAGAATAGGTATGGTATAAAATTCAAAGACAAAGATGATGTCTGTGAGCGATTTTGGGCACGTGTGTAAATTGAATTTTCATGCTTGAATTTGTTAATGCACCACTTCCCACTTGTAATTAGATATTCCTAAATAATTAAGGAAAATGGTGAATGCTTATTTAATCTAATTTATGGAGCAATGCTGGGAAAGACTCCATGGAAAACAGCTGCATCATCATAAGATGGTCTAACTCATGTAGTGTTAATGCACGAAAAAAAAAAAATCAACTTTACAAAGGATTTTTAGGACACTAAACAGTATATTTTTTTACTTTCTGGAAATATGAAAAAAATATATTTGGGTATGCACTCACTTTTCTGAAGTTTTCCTGCCACAATTACCTAAGATGCATAACTCTTCTTTACATTCTGAGCCATTGGGGGTATCCTGTGTCACTAGCCTGTCCCTTCTGTCTCCTCCCTCTTTTTTTAAGACCCAATTATTCCTTACTAGAACGTTGTACCTTCTTTTTCCATTTCTTTTCCCCTGTTCCCAACTCCTTGACTCGCTTGGGCAATCTATACATTTTGCATGCTTTATCTTGATAGCCCAGTGTGTGACTTAACCACTGGGTGTTCTCTGCCAGTGGTAATATTAATGCCAAATTTTGATTTTGTTTTAGTCATAGTCTTTTGACTAAAATGGCATTTTAGTTTTGGTTGAATTTTAGTCTTCTGCAATTGTTTTAGTTTGTCGTATTTAGTCTACCAAAATCTGCAGTACAACATAGTCGACTAAAATGTAATGGGTTTCATTTAATTGTGATGCATTATTTATGGATTTCCAAACTCATTATATACTCCTAGAAGAAAAAAAAATGTATTATTACCATGTTATTATTTATAGTATTATGGTTTGAACAAACTGCACAGTCTGGATGGTTTGAGGAGACCTGTAATGCACAGTGAGTGCTCTGGGTGGTTTGAGGAAGCCTGTAATACTGCACAGTGCTTTGGACGGTGGTCTGAGGAGTTTTGTAATGCACAGTGAGTGCTCTGAATGGTCTGAGCAGGCCTGTAATGCACAGTGAATGCTTTAGACGGTCTGAGGAGGCCTGTAATGCACAGTGAGTGCTCTGAATGGTCTGAGCAGGCCTGTAATGCACAGTGAATGCTTTAGACGGTCTGAGGAGGTCTGTAATGCACAGTGAGTGCTCTGGATGGTCTGAGGAGGTCTGTAATGCACAGTCAATGCTCTGGATGGTCTGAGGAGGTCTGTAATGCACAGTGAGTGCTCTGGATGGTCTGAGGAGGTCTGTAATGCACAGTGAGTGCTCTGGATGGTCTGAGGAGGTCTGTAATGCACAGTGAGTGCTCTGCATGGTCTGAGGAGGTCTGTAATGCACAGTGAGTGCTCTGGATGGTCTGAGAGGGTGCACAGTGCGCAATGCACAGTGAGTGCCCTGGACGGTCTGTGGAGGTCTGTAATGCACAGTGAGTGCTCTGGGTGGTCTGAGGAGACCTGTAATGCACAGTGAGTGCTCTGGATGGTCTGATGAGGTCTGTAATGCACAGTGAGTGCTCTGGATGGTCTGAGGAGGTCTGAAATGCATAGTGAGTGCTCTGGATGGTCTGAGGAGACCTGTAATGCACAGTGAATGCTCTGGGTGGTCTGAGGAGCTCTGTAATGCTGCACAGTGCTGTGGACGGTGGTCTGAGGAGGACTATAATGCACAGTGAGTCCTATGGACAGTCTGAAGAGGCCTGTAATGCACAGTGAGTTCTCTGGATGGTCTGAGGAGGTCTGAAATGCACAGTGAGTGCTCTGGATGGTCTGAGGAGGTCTGTAAATCACAGTGAGTACTCTGGATGGTCTGAGGAGGTTTGTAATGTACAGTGAGTGCTCTGGATGGTCTGAGGAGACCTGTAATGCCCACTGAGTGCTCTGGATGGTCTGAGGAGGTCTGTAATGCACAGTGAGTTCTCTGGATGGTCTGAGGAGGCCTATAATGCACAGTTAGTGCTCTGGATGGTCTGATGAGGTCTGTAATGCTGCACAGTGCTGTGGACGGTGGTCTGAAGATGCATGTAATGCACACAGTGCTCTGGAGGGTCAGGAGGTCTGTTAATTTCCTTTCATATTCGTCACTGAAAATATACCGCTGACAAAAAATATGACGAAAATGTTTTCCTCTACAAAATTAACACTGCTTTCTACTACTATGGTATACCTAAGAATGTTCATCTGTTCTACAAAGCCCCTGCATGGGTGATACGGTTTGTAATCTTTTATTTGCAAAATCAATAAAAACAACATAAAACATGAAAAAATGCACCAGTCTCACAAGGAAAGGCAAAAAGGTATATTAACCCAGGATTCTTTACTGCTGTTTGGCAGTACTTTTCAACATGCCATTTACCTATAAAACCTCCTGCTTTGCCTTATTTTAATTCTATACACTGGTTGACATTATAACAAACATTGCAAACGGGAGATAAAGTTCATTATACAAGTGCTTAAATTGTTAGATCATGCTGCACATGATCCTGGATACCATTAAAGGTATTACCAAACTGTGATGTAACTTTAAATGGCAGTTGTTCATATGAGAGACAATAGAGTTTGATTTTGTAAAGAAATAGACTGTTGCAAGGCGAATTTTCACCGAGCTTAGTAAATACAGTGAAGTTGCGTTTTCTTTAATCAACCAATTATGAGGAGTAAAATTATGTATTTTTTTCTGGCATATGATTTGGTATATAAATGGATTTCAGCTTCAGCTTTTTAAAAAATCTAAGTCAGGGGTCCCAAAACCGGCTAAACAAAGGGCCATTTTACTGTTCTTCAGAATTTAGGGGGGCCAGATTATAACTAGCCAGAGTAAAAAATGCCCCAGCACCAATGAGAGTAGACAAGGTTTCAGGCTTAGATGGTCAGCAGGATTAAATAAATGTCATAGCTCCTGTTAGTAGGAGGAGGAATAGTTCCCAATCACTGGTATCAGTGGGAAGAATAGTGTTCAATTGTTTTTATCAGTGGAAGGAATAGTTAGTGCCCCATCACTGGTATCAATGGGAAGAACAGTGCTTCAATTGTTTATATCAGTGGAAGGAGAAGGGGCCCCATCATTGGTGTCAGATGGAGAAATTATGCCCCATCATTGGTGTCAGTGGAAGGAATTTTGCCCCACTGTTGGTGTCAGTGGAAGGAATGATGCCTCATATCAGTGGGAGGAATAGTGGCCCAAGGGCTGGATAAAGCCAAGCAAAGGGCCGCAGTTTGGAGACCACTGATCTAAGTCAACAATCAGGTTGCTATATGAATTGTCTCCACTCCCTTAGTAAAGAAACTCTAATACATGTAACAAAAATCATGCAGTAAACACAAACTGTCTATATACATTTTTCAGTTTACGCAGTTTTAAAGCAGCATCCTGGCTGCAATATGCCTCCCATGGCTCGTTAATTGTTGTCTATCCTGTGATGTCCTATATTGGCACTACACATAATTGCTCAAAGAAGATGTACAAAAGCAAAAATGTGCTAGTGCCAAAGCAGGCCAGACAGAGTTCTTTCCTAGCAATAAATAATTACAAAAACAACAATACAAATCTAAAAATGTAGAAGATCACTGTTAGATATTAAACAAAAGGTGTTATTTTGCCATTAAAACTCAGTAGTTAAATACTAACTCCAGCCAAATGTTTTTTCTTTATTTGTTATTTATATGTTATTTCTTTACTTACTCTATTTCTTTGTGTATCCACTGACCTGACCAAAAGTGAGTGGCGATTTCCCTAACTTGGATACAAATGTCAATGAAAACTTGACAGAGGCTCTAAGCTGTCCCTACTTTAGCCAGAATTAAGTATAAAACTTTGGCTGGAGTGGAGCTTTAACATTTAGGGGCAGATTTACAAAAGCAGCATTTTTTACAATACTTCCATTGTTTCAGGTTTCCCACAAATACAAATTTGCCTTAAACTTTATTGGGTTTCAATAAAAAAAATACTCCTTATGTTATTCAGGCACATACTGTCCAGGATAAGTGGTGTATATTTTTTACATTCTACCGAGCATTTGACTAAAGGCAAAACTTTTTAGATTTGGGCAGAATATTGAGGGGTTAGAACCCATGTCCTATTTCATTGCTGTCTATGTACTCATTAGGGGGATTCACTGTCTCCATTGCCCCAGGAAAATCACCAGTGTCACCAGAAAAGAAGGTGAGTAAAATTCCAAAATTTTGAACTGCCACGGGAACAAGAATAGATGGGAAATCCTACAAAGATATCCTCACACTTATTGTTGAGTCGATAGGAAGTGAAATTAAATTTCCCCCAATGAGACACAAATGGCAAAAAAAAAAGACAACAACTTTAATGCTCCCCAGTAACCCGCTCACCACTCACGAGATTGCAAATCACTGCAAAAACAAGATTGATGCAATTCGTGGGGGCATCTCCACTACACAGATATCTATCTCACTTAACATACCCTGTACAAAACCACTCTCAACACTTTCCTTTTTTGACCTTGCTATCACTGAAGAGGTCACTAAAGTTTTCTCAGAAGCCCGCCTTACCACATTTCCTCTGGACCCTGTTCCCTCATAACTAATATGGTTACTCTTTTCTTCTTTCCTATGCTCTGTCCTTCACATTTTCAGTCTCTCCCTCTCTTCTGGCACCTGCCACTCCCCTCTAAAATATGCGCTGATCACCCCCATACGTAAAAAGCCCTCACAGCCCTCACCAGCCTGAACAACTTAAGACCTATCTCCTTGCTTCCGTTTACCTCTAAACTTTTAGAACGGTTAGTCTACAACCATTTGAGCTCCTACCTCACTGACAACAACCTTCTTGACCCTTACAGTCTGGATTTCGCTCACTACACTCCACTGAAGCTGCCCTACTAAAACTCACTAATGTTTTTCTAACTTGTAAAACCAATGGCCACTACTCCATACTTATACTACTAGACCTCTCTGCGGCCTTTGATACTGTTGACCATCCCCTCCTCCTTAAAAAACGCCACCCTCTTGGCCTGCAAGACTCTGCTCTCTCCTGGTTCTCCTCCTACCTATCACAGTGCTCCTCCATTGTTCCCTATAACTCTGTCGCCTCTTCTCTACTTTCTCTTTCTGTAGGGGTCCCCCAAGGTTCTGTCCTCGGACCCCTCCTCTTCTCCATCTACATCTCCTCCTTTTGTCATTTGATAAACTCCCATGGCTTTTAGTACCATCTCTATGCTGATGACACCCAAATCTATCTTTCTAATCCTCACTTCACTCCTTCAGTCTCCTCTTGCATTACTAACTTACCAACAGACATATCAGCATGTATGTCACGCCACTTCCTCAAGCTCTATATTTTTAAAACTGAGTTCATAATATTCCCCTCTGTCTGTGTCCCCTCCACTGACTCCTCCATCAAGATCAATTCAACTATCAGTCCCTCCCCTCATGCCAGGGTACTAGATGTAATCCTGGACTCTGACCTGTCCTTTCAGCCCCAAATCCAAACACTGTCCAAATTTTGCCGACTCTACTTCCGTAACATCTCCACAATAGGCCTCTTTTGAACCAATGAAACCACTAAGCAACTTATTCACTCACTTGTTATCTTGCGCCTTGACTATTGTAACTCCCTCCTAATTGGCCTACCTCTTCACAGGCTCTCCTCTTTTTGGTCTATCATAAATGCTGCTGCCAGACTTATCCACCTTACCAACCACTCATTTTCTGCCACCCCTCTCTGCCACTCCCTCCACTGGTTTCCCATTGTCCAACAAATAAAATTCAAAACATTAGCAATAACATACAAAGTCATTTACAACTCTGCCCTGAGCTACATCACCAATCTTGTATCCAAATATAACCCAAACCGACCTCTCTTCTCCACCCAAGACCTCCTGCTCTCCATCTCCTTTGTCTCTTCTTCCCATGTTTGTCTCCAGGACTTATCCAGAGCCTCTACCATCCTCTGGAACTCCCTACCCCAACCTGTCAAGCTATCTCTTACTCTGTCCACATTTAGGTGATCCCTGAAAACTCCTTTCTTCAGGGAAACCCATGCTGCCTTCAGCTAATTACCAAATCTTCTATTTCTCCCATCAGTTCATCCCTATCAGTTATTACCTTTTGTTCCACCAGCCCCTCCCTATTAGATTATAAGCTCCCAGGAGCAGGGCCCTCCTAGCCCTCTTGTGTTGAATTTTAGTGTTGCCGTATTGTCTCCCTTTATATTGTAAAGCACTGTGCAAACTGTTGGCGCTAAATATAAACTGTATAGTAATAATAATAATGCTCCTCTACTCTAACAAAAAAAGTTTTGCCTTCATTATGCTTTAAGGGAAATATCCCCGTGTCTTCCAACAAAGTCAATAGAAATTGGTCATTTTATATATAGAGCCTTTGTAAGGCTGGATTCACATATGTCAGGCCCCAGTTTCCAGCATTGAGCCCAGTGCGTTCCTGTTCACCGGTTCAGCTGCGAATCAGGTCCGAATTTTTGCCTGAATTGGCACCTGAACCGACCTAAACACACAGGACCCTTTTTGGCATGTGCACCGCAGCCACCTTGGACCTGTGTGAACTGGCTCCATTGAGAGGCGGTCATACTTGTATGTCATGCTAATTGGATGCAGAGAACCCCGCATCCAATTCGTACATATGTGAACCCAGCCTAAATGTTATTATGAAATGAAATAGAAGCTCTTAATACAGATCACAGCTCTTACTACAAGGCAATGGCATAATGTTAGCTACCATAGACCTCATGTCTGAAAAGTGTTCAAAGGTTAGGAGCCTGTGGGAACTAAAATATATAACTTATGTGCAACATACAGTATTACTGATTACAAAAAGTAACATTATCTGGCCAATGAATATTGCTTTATAATACAACATTTACTCTGGGTTCAGCCATTCTGGGTACTTAACTGCAGTGTCCAGGTACAGGTAAGTGTTGAGAACCCCAGCTCTGTGTCAGAAATATAAATAACCTACACTACCCTGGTAATTGTTAAACAAGGGGAGCATTTAAATGTCAAAGTGAAAGCTACCTTGCAACAATGCAATCTTCTTTCATGTATGAACGCTTTAAGCTTTGTGTTTCCCATAGAAGCCACTTTACAGCAATTTTAGTTTGTTTGTGACAATGAAAAAAGGGATCTGTTCGGTTGCTATGGACAATATTTTCCATTTAGAACACTTTTCATACTTGAGGCCTACTGCTTGTGTGTATAAACAGTTGAGTCTACAAGACAGGAAGTGACATGGAATTTCCCCCTAATGAGACACAGATGGCAAAACATCCAATTTTTGTTATTATTTACACACTTTACATGCAACCACAAAAGTCAGACTAGGTCCATGTAGAATGAAGGATACGTATTTATTATATTACAGTGATATGTACATTTGTGAGCCCAATCTGACCAGAATGACCAGTGACATTGGTGATCCATGACCGGAGCCTCCTGTGGTTCTTTCTCTGCTCTGTTTATGGCCCTATGGTAATTCACTGATTGTGTGTTTTCACAGTGAATTCTACCAGTGCCATACACAGAACAGGAGGGATGTTTACCAGCAACCCTGCAAAAAAAGTCATGTTAGTCATGAACATTGGCTTTAAACAACAGTGTTCTCCAATCCACAAAGACTACCAACAGTTTATGTTTTGAGCGTAGGTTGATCACAGTGTTAATGTAGTACATTGTCACACCAGGAGATCTGAAAGATGCGGCCTATTCGTGGTCCCTGACTGTTTTGGGAAGCACTATGCTATTAAATGAAGAAACGCTAATCAAAAACATGATGGAAACCAGTTTGGCTGCTTTTATTATAAACAGACTTTGAACTCATATGTTTCATAGGTTTAATAAAAGTTGAGAAAACCAGTTTGCAGATCAGCCACACGTTCATATACTGAAATAATGTGCGAAGGGAATGTCATTTTAGCATCAGAATTTTTTTAAGAGGTTGCAAATCTCTAAATTAAAAAATGTACAAAGCATATCCCTCTATAGTGTGTACTAGCCTCAATCCAAAGCCCCTAGTGTGGCTTATATCTGCTTTCTCTTCCCTTTGCTATCTGCATGTCTCAATTGACAGCTTTTAACTACACCCCCCACCCCGCTCAAAGCACACAGAAGGTGATTGACAGCCTCAGCTGTGCATGTTTCCCTATGAGAATGTGTGGAGGGGTGGTGTCCTCTCGCTCCACTCAGGTGTAAGATTACATTCAGGTCTCTTCGCTATGCTTTGCAGTGTGTGACATCAGATACCCTCCCCTTGCTTTCTAAAGCTCAGAGATGCTGTGTAAAATGTGTGCGTAAGGAGGCTGTAGAGAAGAGAGTGCTGCAGATAAATGGATATGACTTATATAGGAGAATTTGTTTCACCTCTGTGTATCACCTGATACTAATCACTTAAGTGGGTATATGTAAGGTTTAGAATCACTTTAAATCTTAGGGCTCAGAGACCAAGTAACAATAACTGCTTCTTTTGTCCTTATTGGTAAATCTGTGATAGTAGAGATTGATTAAATATAGATAAGTAATAGGCTAATTCACCACAATCTCTTCATCAAATGCCCTGCATATATTATTCCATTAGGCACAAACTGAGATGATTTACTAAAGGAGTACATAATGGTCAAAGTGAATGTTAGAACCTCTGCCAGCTTTTTATTGCTGTCTTCAGTGCAGGGACAAGGTCATCCAGCGCCCAGGGCAAGAATGCCAAACTGCGCCCCCCCCCCTTCCCTTAGGGTTAGGGTCAAGGCTTCCCCCCATCCCTGAAATAAACCATTGCACCTAGGGCAACTGTCCCTCCTGCCGACCCCTTGTCCTGGGCCCTGGCTGTCTGTATCCCTGTTTCAGATTTACTCTTGCTTCCTGTCTGGTAAAATGTCCAATAGAACAGAAAGTGAGATGTTAGAGCCCTGGATAGCAATAAAACCCAACAGGGGTTCTTACCTTTCCCAATGTATCAAAAAAAAAAAAATGTTTGGGTATATATATATATATTTTCTCTACTGCTTTAGTAAATCAACCCCTATGATGCCAATTACGGTATAGGTTAACTGACAACTTTAGCTTGAGGTAGGAAAAAAAGTCCAAATGCAGGGTTGATCTACCCAAAATATATTGAAAACTATGTTTTATGTTTATTATGGTATACCTCTAATGCTGGGATCCATTAAAACTATCCATTAAAACAATTTTTTATGTTCTATTATGGTATACCTCTAAGGCTGGGATCCATTAAAACCATCCAATAAAACAATTTTTTATGTTTTATTATGGTATACCTCTAAGGCTGGGATCCATTAAAACTGTCCATTAAAACAAATCTTTATGATTTATGATGGTATACCTCTAAGGCTTGGATGATGGATCCATTGAGCATACCCTTAATTGACCCCTCTGAGTTTAGCTATGACATTTTGATATCTAAAATTCTAAATGTGCCACTTATCCTAAATGTACAGTAATTTTACATAAAAATATATAATGGCTAAAAGTTGAACTTTAGTTATTTTTTCCAGCAATATAATATTTTCTGCCATGTCATGAATGTACACAGTGGACCTGATTACTCGTAGACACACACAGCAAGTCCTCAAACTCTAGATAGACAGCAGGAAGGAATACTTTAATTTGGTTTACTATAATAAAGCATACTTATGTGAGTGATAAAAGCATGGCTGTAACCAACTTGTGTATGAGAATTTACTAAATTCAAGCCTACGTCCTCGTGGCTGTAACAGCCCCCTTCCCAAGTACTTTAATGCAACTTTAATATCAGATAATAACCTCCTTATTTTTGTAAATTGAGCTTATAAATGCATCAATGAAGAATACATATTGGCATTCATTTATTAATTTAATTTAAAATAAATATATTTATACTGTATGCAAATCTGAGACTCTGATATGCCATTCAAAAAATGTGTTTTTAATATATAGTTAAATCGTTTTTTTTTTTTCTTTAATCATACTGTAATAGGAAAGAAATATATTCTTAAAGTTGAAGGTTAACTCCCTTACTTGATTTTTACCTATAGATAAGCCTATAATAAGGCCTACTTGTAGGTACAGTAAATATCTCCTATACATGCACCGTTTAGGAGATATTTACTTGCAACCTCACCGACACATGCGCTTTGAAGTAACAGCATACCCGTGCCGTTCCTTCAGAGTCTAAACCGCTGGAGTGATGTCATTGCGGCTCGTCCAATCAAAAGACTAGATTTTGCCAAACCGGAAGGAAGACCGGGTGAAGATGGAAGCCCTGTCAGTGGTGACAGCGAGCCGCTGGGGGGCTTGGTTTTAAGGTAAGTTTCACATAATGTGCTAGGATGCGATGCATAGTATAACTTTTTCTTGCAGGTTTTTTTAAAAAACAAATGACAGTTTACTACCGCTTTAAACAGAGTAGTCATTAACCCCTTGGTGACCACAATGCTGTTTTTTTTTTTTTATATGTCCACATGAAAAGTTCCCCTTATCTTGAGAATGTTCATTAACTTTCCAGCAGAAAACTAGGAGTGTGCAACTAGGTGTATTCCTAGTTCTCTGGCCCAATGTTAAACTGAAATATTAGTCATAGAGTTATTTTCAAGGTAACTGACACACACTGAAGCTGCGAAATTTGGACTGGGCATCTAAGCTGGAAAAAATGGTGGTCATGTAAGGGTAATAATTTTATACATGTTGTATGGCCAATGGAGCTTTAGCTAATCTAAAAAGTTTCCATCACAGTCAATGGGCATCTGTAAGCCATTTCATGCTTTGCAATGTGCATGTCCCTCCTAATTCTTATTACCACCCATTCTGTGGTGGGTGTGTAGAAGAGTTTGCTGTCACCCCAAATGAATAGAATCAAATGGATACTTATCTTCATGTGTAGATGTACAGTATGAAAAGCCATCCTTTATTTAACTCAGTGGAATGGAATGCAGTCATTCGCATCCCATACTCAAGACAATTCAGTGAATTGGGTAGCAGCCATTCACATCCCATGTCCTATATAAAGTAGAAATAAAGGTAGAACTTTTCATTGTATTTATTTTGAATAGAAAAATGGAGGGTTATAACCCCTGTAAGTTTTTTTTTTTCCACCTGTGTCCGATTTGGGAGATTTCTGTTCACTTTCTGTCCTATAGCCAAAACTGAATGTGAGAGGAAATCCATCTAAAGTGAGGGAATCCTCAGTTGTCACCAGAGTCACAAGATCTTGTCACTCCACTGAAAGATTTACCATTTATTCCTGTTCTGGTGGAAACCAAAAATTTGGGATTTTCTTTCATTTTCAATGACAATGGCAAACAGGACAAAAAGAGAGGGTACATCTCCTTAACGGGGGCACAGACAGCAACAGAAGCCTGACCGATGTTCTATACCCTCTCCACATCTAAAATAAAATAAAATAAAAAATTGCCTGTAGTTCTACTTTAAATTGGAACTAAACCTACATTTTAGAAAACTACAAGCAGACAGCATTTTATTGCAGAAGAGACAAGATGTGTCTTCTGCAGCAATAAACTTACCTGCCTGCTAGCATTTTTCTATGATTGTACACTGAGCTGCACATACACATTCCTGGCACACTTCTGCAGTGCTGGAATAACTGACCCCTGTGCGCATGCGTGGGATGACATCATCCCCCTCGAGCAAATCAAGAGGTCGAAAACCCAACATCAGGGAAAAACGGTTGGTGAGGGATGTACCTACTGCATTGCCGGAAGGTGGCAGTGGGTATCCTGGGGAGTTTAGTTCAGCTTTAACTCAGTGGATTGAGATGCAATTATTGACATCCCATATCCTGCCTAACGCAATGGATTCAGATACAGTCATTGACATCCCATACCCTGCCTAACTCAATGGATTCAGATACAGTCATTTACATCCCATACCCTGCCTAACTCAGTGGATTCAGATACAGTCATTGACATCCCATACCCTGCCTAACTCAATGGATTCAGATACAGTCATTGACATCCCATACCCTGCCTAACTCAATGGATTCAGATACAGTCATTGACATCCCATACTTAACTTAGTGGATTGAGATGCAATCATTCACATCCCGTACCCTACTTAACTCAATGGATTCAGATACAGTCATTGACATCCCATACCCTACTTAACTCAATGGATTCAGATACAGTCATTGACATCCCGTACTCTACCTAACTCAATGGATTTAGATGCATTCATTCACATCCCACACCCCATTAAACTCAGTGGTTTGAGATGCAATCATTCACATCCCGTACCCTACTTAACTCAATAGATTGAGATACAGTCATTGACATCCCATACCCTGCCTAACTCAATGGATTGAGATACAGTCATTGACATCCCATACTTACCTTAGTGGATTGAGATGCAATCATTCACATCCCGTACCCTACTTAACTCAATGGATTCAGATACAGTCATTGACATCCCATACCCTGCCTAACTCAATGGATTGAGATGCAGTCATTAACATCCCATACTTACCTTAGTGGATTGAGATGCAATCATTCACATCCTGTACCCTACTTAACTCAATGGATTCAGATACAGTCATTGATATCCGTACCCTACTCAACTCAATGGATTCAGATACAGTCATTGACATCCCGTACCCTACTTAACTCAATGGATTCAGATACAGTCATTGACATCCCGTACTCTACCTAACTCAATGGATTTAGATGCATTCATTCACATCCCACACCCCATTAAACGCACTGGATTGAGATGCAGTCATTCACATCCCATACCCTACTTAACTCAGTCCTTTGGGATGCAGTTATTTACATCACCTACCCTTTGTAAATCAGTGGAATGGGTTAAAGTAATTTAAGACTGTGGCAGAGGGAACTTTAGCAAATCAGGCCCATTGAGAAGACACATAACTATGGTTAGTAGAGTAAAAAAGAAGCTGGGCACCAACTGCTCATGACATGGAAAGGGGTTACTAAGGACTGGTTCTATTTACAGTAAACCATGTGAAAGAATGCTACCCTTGGTAAAATGATTTCAGTATATAAATAGTACAGAACTGTATAGGAAACTGATGCTGGAAAACAGCATTTCTATATGAAATGCCCAGCCAACACGTGCAGTTAGGGCTGTTCACACTATGCACATCAAGCAGGCCCACTGCTATGTATGGTAAACACACAAAACTGGGTTTATCATGTGATTTTGTATGTTTTTCAAAACAAGGAAAAATACCTAACTTCCTGACAGGGTATACCTACTCAGTGTACAGGCCCATTCACACCTATGTGTTTTAATGGCAATTGACCCATGTAAACAGGTTAGCTATTGTTTTCAATGGTGCTAGTTCACATCTGTGCAACATGTGTTGTCTATTTTTGGATGCATTCATGTACTCATTGGTGGTAATGGATGTTGTTTATAACCAGCTGGTTAAAAATATATACATTTATCTACTCTAAGACAATAGGAAATACATACTACTACCAGGTAAACCAGGCTGTAAAAGAGGAGTGCATGTTTTATGTCCTATTACATAACATCCAGTGTAGACAGGAGTGCGTGTTAAATCTCTTATTACACAACATCTAGTGTAGGCAGGAGTGCGTGTTAAATCTCTTATTACACAACATCTAGTGTAGACAGGAGTGCGTGTTAAATCTCTTATTACACAACATCTAGTGTAGGCAGGAGTGCGTGTTAAATCTCTAATTACATAACACACAATGTAGACAGGAGTGCGTGTTAAATCTCTAATTACATAACACACAATGTAGACTGGAGTGCGTGTTAAATCTCTAATTACATAACACACAATGTAGACAGGAGTGCGTGTTAAATCTCTTATTACATAACATGCAATGTAGGCAGGAGTGCGTGTTATTTGTCTTAATATATAACACCTAGTGTAGACATGAGTGCATGGTATAGGTCTTATGCATGTGATACGGGACTACCGATCTACATACATATCAATGATGTAAAACATTGACAATATAGATATACATATATATATAGTTAAACCAGTATGGAACCCAAAACAAAAATATTATGTGTTGCAGGTTACCAATTCTTAATAGTGGTGGCTGCATTTGTTTTATTTTCTTTGTTTTTTTCCCTTTATTTTCACTTGGTGATCCAGGCATTACCACACTGCCTGTCTTGGAGTGTCCCTACTCTATGGGGGGGCAAGGGTGCCACCCTTGGACACTAAAGCCAAATTCCAGCTAACGCTGCGTTAAATGATTGGTTTCAACCCTCTAATTGACACTTTTGCTGCATAGTTTGGTCTGTTAATGTGATTTGAAAAATAACCGACTTGCTTAGTTGCAGTCTGATTGGTTCATGCCAATTAGCTCAGTCCAGATTTGTGCATAACATAAAGCTGCATTGGTTATGAATAACATGGTTGATATGCAGTAATGGGATACAAATAAAATTGTCTGCTTAGCCAATCATGTTTGGAGTTCTCATCATATGATGTATTCCAGGCAGACATTTCCAGCATGCTCAATTTCCTAACAAGCTCTCCATTATGTGGAAGCATTGCTGGCCTGTGTGCAGCTCCCTCTGGAGCACAGTAATGGCACAGGCTGCTGTGTACATCATATCCCGTAATAGGGAACAGGACTGGGACATTGATACCTCATTCCCCTTCTGCTATGTGCAGATCTATAACTACATCATACAAAGAACCATGGCACCATATTTACAGCAAGCCCCAATTAGATGAAGTGGACGCTTATAATCCATTGTCAGTAAATAGGACACATCTGAAGATTCTACCGATAAAAACCTCAAACTAAAGACTGTTCTATGCAAAAACACACAGTGATACATTCACTGCTTAATAATATACACAGATTGACATATACACAGTGATATACACAGAGACACACACAAAGTGACACATTCACAAAGTAATATACGCATAAGACACACACAGAGTGACACATTCACAAAGTGATATACACATTGACACACACTCAGAGTGACATACTCACACAATGAATTACACATAGACACACACACAGACTGACACAATCACCAAGAGATATACAAGTAAACATGCAGAGTGACATACACACAGATAAATAAATATACACACAGTGACACACTCACAAAGTAGTATAAAAACAGGCATACACATTGTGACCCCCTCACACATTAATATATAGATAAATACACACAGGGTGACAAACTCACACAGTGATATACACACTGATACACACAGTCACACATTCACAAAGTGATATACACATTGAGACACACAGAGTCACACACTCACACAGTGATATACAGATTGACACACACTCACACAGTGATATACAGATTGACACACACTCACACAGTGATATACAGATTGACACACACAGAGTCACACACTCACACAGTGATAAATAAATAGCCATACACGGCGTAACACTCTCACAAAGTGATATACACATTGGCACACACAGAGTGATACACTTACACAGTGATCTACAAAGTGACACACTCACACAGTGATATATAAATAGACACGCACAGCGTGACACCCTGACCAAGTGATATACACATTGACACTCACAGAGTGACATATTTGCAAAGTGATATACAAATTGAAACACACATTGACACTCACAGAGTGACACAATTACATATAGTAGTAAGTAACATAAAATAGGCATACACAGTGACACACTCACACATTGATATACACATAGACACACACAGAGTGACATGCTCACACAAAGGTACATAAATAGACACCTACATATTGACACAGTCACACTGTAATATACACATAGACACACACACACACATGTAGAGACAAACTCTAAAAGTATTCACACACTCATACACAGATTCACACAGATACACACAGATACACACAGATTCACACACTCATACAGTGATATACACATAGACACACACAGAGTGACATGCTCACACAAAGGTACATATTGACACAGTCACACCTTGATATACACCATAGACACACACACATGAAGAGACAAACTCCCAAATTAATATACACATAGACATACAGATTCACTCACTCATACAGTAATATACACATAGACACACACACATGAAGAGACAAACTCACAAAGTAATATACACATAGACACACACAGAGTCACACACTCATACAGTGATATACACATAGACACACACAGAGTCACACACTCATACAGTGATATACACATAGACACACACAGAGTCACACACTCATACAGTGATATACACATAGACACACACAGAGTCACACACTCATACAGTGATATACACATAGACACACACAGAGTCACACACTCATACAGTGATATACACATAGACACACACAGAGTCACACACTCATACAGTGATATACACATAGACACACACTCATACAGTGATATACACATAGACACACACAGAGTCACACACTCATACAGTGATATACACATAGACACACACTCATACAGTAATATACACATAGACACACACTCATACAGTGATATACACATAGACACACACTCATACAGTGATATACACATAGACACACACAGAGTCACACACTCATACAGTGATATACACATAGACACACACTCATACAGTGATATACACATAGACACACACTCATACAGTAATATACACATAGACACACACAGAGTCACACACTCATACAGTGATATACACATAGACACACACAGAGTCACACACTCATACAGTGATATACACATAGACACCCACGTTGAGATACACTCACAAAGTATTATACTATTATTTGGGGGGGGGGATGCTCCTTACATTTGGGGACATTAGGAAGAATCCCCTTCCAGACAGCTAAAAAGATTATTGGTGTCTGTGGTTACTAATCTGAGAGGCAGAAATTGCTCATTGCACAAGGAACCCCTAGAAATTTTAGAGGAACCCCAGGGGGGTCCACACTGTGCCTGGCTGAGAAAGGCTGCATATGTTTTTATAGAAGAGAAAGGTGTGTTGTCTGATTGCATGGTCTAACATGGAAACATTTTCACCTCAAAATAGCAAACAATAAACATTTACTGACTTCTAAAGAAGAGGAAATGAGCACCACATTTGCAAGTTGCTATTAATAGCGACCAATCAAATATCAGCTATCTTTTTTCAAAACTTTCATTCAATATTTTTAGTTGGTTGCTCTGGGTAACAGCTGCAGTTTTTACATATTTTCTTGTTCTCTTTGTTCAGCCCAATGTGAACACAATGTATCCATCCTGCTATACAACAATTCTACACAAACAATGTATCCATCCTGCTATACAACAATTCTACACAAACAATGTATCCATCCTGCTACATGCAACATTTCTACACAAACAATGTATCCATCCTGCTACATGCAACATTTCTACACAAACAATGTATCCACCCTGCTACATGCAACATTTCTACACAAACAATGTATCCATCCTGCTACATGCAACATTTCTACACAAACAATGTATCCATCCTGATACATGCAACAATTCTACACAAACAATGTATCCATCCTGCTACATGCAACAATTCTACACAAACAATGTATCCAGCCTGCTATACAACAATTCTACACAAACAATGTATCCAGCCTGCTATACAATAATTCTACACAAACAATGTATCCACCCTGCTACATGCAACATTTCTACACAAACAATGTATCCATCCTGCTACATGCAACAATTCTACACAAACAATGTATCCACCCTGCTACATGCAAAATTTCTACACAAACAATGTATCCATCCTGCTACATGCAACAATTCTACACAAACAATGTATCCACCCTGCTACATGCAAAATTTCTACACAAACAATGTATCCATCCTGCTACATGCAACAATTCTACACAAACAATGTATCCAGCCTGCTACATGCAACATTTCTACACAAACAATGTATCCATCCTGATACATGCAACATTTCTACACAAACAATGTATCCATCCTGATACATGCAACAATTCTACACAAACAATGTATCCATCCTGCTACATGCAACATTTCTACACAAACAATGTATCCATCCTGCTACATGCAACATTTCTACACAAACAATGTATCCATCCTGATACATGCAACATTTCTACACAAACAATGTATCCATCCTGATACATGCAACATTTCTACACAAACAATGTATCCATCCTGATACATGCAACAATTCTACACAAACAATGTATCCATCCTGCTACATGCAACAATTCTACACAAACAATGTATCCAGCCTGCTATACAACAATTCTACACAAACAATGTATCCAGCCTGCTATACAACAATTCTACACAAACAATGTATCCAGCCTGCTATACAACAATTCTACACAAACAATGTATCCAGCCTGCTATACAACATTTCTACACAAACAATGTATCCATTCTGCTACATGCAACAATTCTACACAAACAATGTATCCAGCCTGCTATACAACAATTCTACACAAACAATGTATCCAGCCTGCTATACAACATTTCTACACAAACAATGTATCCATCCTGCTACATGCAACAATTCTACACAAACAATGTATCCATCCTGCTATACAACATTTCTACACAAACAATGTATCCATCCAGCTACATGCAACATTTATACACAAACAATGTATCCATCCTGCTACATGCAACATTTCTTCACAAACAATGTATACATCCTTATACATGCAACATCAATACACAATGTATACATCCTTTTACATGCAACATTTATACACAATATATACATCCTTATACATGCAACATTTATACACATTTCTACACAATGTATACATCCTTTTACATGCAACATTTATACACAATGTATAGTATCAATGATTAGTTCTCCTAAAGGCTTTGAACATGGAAATCTGCAATAAGCTGAGAACGGAAAGGTTTAATGGAGTTTTCCTGGGCTGCAGTGCTGTATGATATTGGGGAATATGGCTTTTACTGCAGTAAGGTGATAACAGTGTTAATAACAGATTCATTGCACACTATTTCTATTGGTATGGTTCCTTTATTGTATAATATGCCAATAAAGAAATGGCCGGCTAACACGTTCTATTTGGATTAATGGGAGAAGAACAAATGCCAGGCTTGGTATAGAGAAGAAAAGCAAACCACAGAAACCAACCACTCATTTTACAATTTGATTGTACAATCTCCTTTAGATACACCAAGAAGTACTGTATATTGTGCAAGGGTCTGCCTGATTAGATATAATATGATTGGCTAGTTTAGGTAGGTCCTCACATTACATTGTTTTAATAGATCCAAAGAGGATTGTACAGAAATTGTATATTCAGATTGTAATGTGTATGGGCAGATTGGAGCACACATCAGCCAGTCAGGTCACAGCTTTCAGAGTTTGTGTCGCTGTATTAATAAATACTATATTGCCTGGATGCTATAAAATTGGACTAACTTGAAATAGGAGGAAAATAAAGTATTCAATCTAGTCCTCCCCAGTTTAAGTTCCACTTATCGTTGGTCTGGTAAAATAAAGCAGTCCTATACATTATAGCGTCTAAACCAATTCAGATTGCATCGTCCTGTCACCATCAGACAAAAGTCGCATAGATCGGATCTGATCGGCTGATTGCAGAAAAACACACACACACACACAAAATAAAAAAAACAATTTGTGTGTGTATATATATATATTCTTCAACTGAAACAGTTTTACCGAATATTGATTGATTTTTCCGAACATTTATTAAATCTGCTCTCTCAGATGTCACTCTCTTCGATATATCTTATTTACTTGGAATACTTCTTTAAAGAAATATTTCATTTTCCATTTTTTTCTCAGTGTATTTTGCATACACTACTGATATTCCAGCTAATGGGGTGTACCGACCCCCACATTCCAGCTCTCTGTATTGAATCGGTTAGGGGGATTGTTTGGAAACTTTGGGGAATGTGATCTTTGATTGATCAGAACTATTTATTAACTGATCTGCTTTTATCCCGTCCATAGCCAGGAAAACAAGCCTGGTGTCATCGAACTACTACGAGGAGTCCATCAGCAGTGTCCTTGGAGTGACCTTGGCAGTGATGACGTCACACACCGTCTATGGGGAGGCTGGATCCATCATGGCGGACTCTGCAGTGCTTTTTTTTTTTTGCTTTTCTTATTTCGGAGCCTCATCATTGAAAGGCACTGCAGATGATTCAGATCTATAATCAGATTATCTAATTCACATCTTCAAATGATGAGACAATTATAGGAAGTGAAGGTCCAGAGAGAGCAACTTGCTCCCCTCCACAGGATCACTGCAAATCCGATGGCAGGAAATGTCAGCGATCCTGGGGAAAATGTCGCAGGGGCGTGGGATAGTAGGGAATCAATCAGGACATGGCCAATTCATTTAGGAAGGGGATCAGATGAGATCGTAAACCCCAAACTATCTAATAAATCTAACACATCATGCTGGAAAATAATAGGACTGTGCATGTAAAACAAGCCTTTTGTTGGACTGACACTTCTTATCTCCAGAAGATCTAAAAGCTTCATCTAAAGTCAGCCTGGAAGGTCCAAAGAGCTTGGATCGTGCAGGAAAAAGTCATTTACTCGTAACTAAACGGAGATTGTCTGGGAATGTCAAATCCAAATAATGGGATTGTGCTGAGTGACGATGTACAGATAACCCCACAACGATACTGAACTTCATACACCTTGTACAGGTCTGCTCTATGGAGCCAGTGCTGAATATTTAGGACCATTGTGAGCAAAGGACCAAATCCAGCACCCCATGCTTTTAAATGAAATATTTGGAATAAATACCCCTTTTTGCAGGTTTTTTTTTGTCCTCTGCCATATGACCATTGTGAGCATAGTACCAAATCTAACACCCCATCCTTTTGAAGGGATATTTGTAATAAAATACCCCTTTTACGTTTTAGGAGGTGTTTTTGTCCTGTGGCACATATATATATATATATATATATATATATATATATATATATATATATAAAAAATATTGTATTAGTGTATATATTTATATGTATATAGCACACGCATACACACACACATATATATTATATACTGTATTACTGTATATATATATATATATATATATATATATATATATATATATTACACACACGCATATATATATATATATATATATATATACACACTGTATTACTGTATATATATATATATATAAAACACATATATATAAATATATATTATATACTGTATATCTACATATATATATATATATATATATATACACAGTAATACAGTATATCAGTATTATATATATATACCGCATTACTGTGTATATATATATATATATATATATATATATATATATATATACACAGTAATACAGTATATATATACTACATATATATATATATATATATATATATATACACTACATATATATATATATATATATATATATATATATATATGTATATACTGTATTACTGTGTGTGTATAGATATATATATATACATATATATATATACACACATATATATATATGTATATATATATATATATATATATATATTTTTTTTTTTTTCAAAAATGCCTCCATTGCTATAGCTAATATATATCGTTTTGGATATATTGGGGACATAAAGCAAAACAGCCCTGTCTTATGACAATACAGGAGGTAGAAGAACTATTTCTTTTAGTATTGAGCAGTAAGTGATTTTTAGGTATCCCATTTGTTCCCTTAGCTGCAGGTCATTTTCTCGCACATTTCCTGGACCAATCAATACATCTCCTAAAAGAAGTCAGGGTCAAAAGGATGTAGAGAAGCCTGTCCTTAGACAAGAGCCCCCCAGCTTCTGCCCCATCCCAGGCTTAGCTCAGGGCATCAATTAGGATCACTTAGGCAGATCAGAGATGATTAATATTTCAGGAAGTGGGAGCACATTCTGTCTACCTCCCCCAGCTTTGTACTTTATGTTCAATCGTTACTATTATCCCTTGTTCTGTCATCTGCACACACATCATTTATTCCTACTCCATACAATTCCACATAGGGAATGTCATATCTGTGCACTTCGGATAGGATTAGTACTACTCCCCTAAAATAAAAATTTCACCTATCAATGTTTAGAATTTCAGCTTGTATGTTAGATTTTCTCCTGTTCCCGAATGATTTAGGAAAAGAAAGAGAATATGTGACCTAAGATCTCTCCTGGTTGGAATTAACGAATGTAATTCGGATTTTTATTCTAGGGGTGATTTATATAAGCAATTCGTTAAAATAAAATACAAATTAACGAATTTTTTTTTTTACTTTTAATAAACATTATAATATAAAAAAAAAATAAAGGAACAATGTCAATATAAGTAAAAAAAAAAGTGACAGCTGTATGCTTCAAACCCGCATGAGGTTCAAATAAGCACTTCGTTTGCAATGCGCCATTATTGTGTCATAACGAATCCGGTTAGCCTGTGAGTGGCTGGCACTGCAGTGGGGCGGCAGGGGTTAATAATACATTATCGGTGCGGAAGTCGGGAATGCAGACGTACAATGCGGGGAAATGGAGTCATTAATATCTCATGCTAAATCAATCTCAGCCCACTTTGCAGACTCTTATAGAACATCTTATGTAGACTTTCCAAGGCAGACGATCTGTCCAATATCCCTGCTAAGATCTGCTGCAAAGAATTATTTTTTCCAAAAACAGAAATATCAAATGCCAAGGTGCCATCGAATGTGATCCAATCACTGGGCTATATTATGCTAGGGATCACAGTGGGGCACATTATCAGAGATGGCTACAATTCTGTGCCACATCCTAGGCTTTATAAAATATTGCACATGTCAGATGGCAGAGGGCATGAATGGCAGCAGAAATCACATTGTTGTGTTAGCCCAGAGATATGTACATGGGCAGGAGAGAGACAAATATGGGAGAAATAGTGTGCAATCCTCTTGACAACTAGCAGTCTCCTGTAGTCACATAAGCGGATTTCCACTGGGATATTGCATGGGACTGCTCCTAGGGGCTTTTTATAAAATAATCACCTAGTTCCATCAAATCCCTCTAACATCAAGAAATAATAATTCTCTTCTGCGTTTTTAGATGTAATATTATTATTATTACTATTATTATTAATAATATTATTATATATATATATATATATATATATATATATATATATATATATATATATATATATATATATATATATATATATTATTATTATTATTATTATATTTTTCCTATAGTCAAAAGGTTAATTTAACAATTTCAAATTTACTCCTGAATTTTCCACTGCTGGGGTGGATGGGTGGGGGGGGGGGGGGGGTTATTAAAAGTAGAATAGATAAATCAGTTGCGCATTCATTTTCCAGAACAGGTTTGGGAATAAAGCTGAATAGTAACTATTTGCTAAGGGTGACTCTTGCATCCCTCTGTGTACAGGTTGCTGCTGCTATGTATGCTGCCCTCCCATTCCTAGCAATGTTCTGGTTGTCCCTCCACCTGCCTCTGGAATGAATGGACAATTATATTGCTGCCAGGGGTTCAGACCTGCCAGGTCTCCAGCCTGGAAATGTACATGGCTGATCACGCAGCTTTCACACAGAATTGCACCAGATCATTTCATCAGCCGGGACAAAAAAAAAACCTTCTCCCTTTGCAACTAGGATTAAATGACACCCCCTGTGGGTATAAGATTAATGATGCCTCAGTAGCCAGCTTCCATGTTCCACTCTCATAACAGGCACAAAGCAGCACTGCAGTCCTGGGCGTGTGTACCTGCACCCTCCTACATCCATCACACCCAGACATTGTGTATGTACAGGTATATGTATAGGTATATGTACAGGTATATGTACAGGTATATGTATAGGTATATGTACAGGTATATGTACAGGTATATGTATAGGTATATGTACAGGTATATGTACAGGTATATGTATAGGTATATGTACAGGTATATGTACAGGTATATGTATAGGTATATGTACAGGTATATGTACAGGTATATGTATAGGTATATGTACAGGTATATGTACAGGTGCTGGACAGGCCATCAGCTACTATAACAATACCATCATCAGTATGCTCATTTAAATCAAGATGATTGCTATCTTAACCCCCCCTTATAAAATATGGCGCTCTTCCATCCTTCCAACAAAACGAATTATTGCTGAAAAATATACAGCAGAGTTCCATTGAACTGCAATTAGACTGGATGTGCTTTCTCCTATATATATTATAAGAATATATAACATTTAGGAAAACAGTAAAGATCCAGCCTGTAAATGCAGCTGACAGTTAAAAAAATATAAGTGGGCTGTAGGCTCCTTTAGGGGAGTCATCAGTCCCCATAAGCGGGTACAAGTCTCCTTTAGGGGAGTCATCAGTCCCCATATGTGGGAACACTACAGGCGTGGCGTATAAAGGTGACCTAAGCCTCCTTTCAGGGAATTCATCAGTTAAGCGGGTACACTGCAGGGGTGGCATACTGGAGTGACCCAAGCCTTCCTTCAGGGAGTCATAAGTCCCCATAAGAGGGTACAAATCTTCTTTCAGGGGAGTTACCAGTCCTCATAAGCGGGTACACTGCAGAGGTGGCATACGGGGATGACCCAAGTCTTCTTTCAGGGGAGTCATCAGTCCCCATAAGAGGGTACACGTCTACTTTCAGGGGAGTCATCAGTCCCCATAAGAGGGTACAAGTCTTCTTTCAGGGGAGTCATCAGTCCCCATAAGAGGGTACAAGTCTTCTTTCAGGGGAGTCATCAGTCCCCATAAGAGGGTACAAGTCTTCTTTCAGGGAAGTCATCAGTCCCCATAAGAGGGTACAAGTCTTCTTTCAGGGGAGTCATCAGTCCCCATAAGCAGGTACATTGCAGGGGTGGCATAAGAGGGTGACCCAAATCTTTCTTCAGGGAATTCATCAGTCCCCATATGCGGGTACTCTACAGGGGTAGCCTATAGAGGTGACCCAAATCTCCTTTCAGGTGAGTCATCAGTCCCCATAATCGGGTACAATGCAGGGGTGGCATACAGGGGTGACCAAAATCTCCTTTCAGGGGAGTCATCAGTCACCATAATCGGGTACAATACAGGGGTGGCATACAGGGGTGACCTAAGTCTCCTTTCAGGTGAGCCATCAGTCCCTATAATCGGGTACAATGCAGGGGTGGCATACAGGGGTGACCCAAATCTCCTTTCAGAGGAGCCATCAGTCCCTATAATCGGGTACACTGCAGGGGTGGCATACGGGGGTGACCCAAGTCTCCTTTCAGGGGAGTCACCAGTCCCCATAAGAAGGTGCACTGCAGGGGTGACACACAAATAGGCGATGGCAGGTGTCCCTCCATTGTGCTGGTTGGGCACTCCTAATATAAGCTAGAACAAGGATCAGCCACCTATGTACATAATCTTTGTATTAACCCTTTAGACGCCAGGGGCCAGCACAGGGCTGTGTCATTGAGGAGCTGCACCTGGTGTGCACAGCCCCCCTGAGCTCCATTCATCCGATGAATAGCTGCTCATTTGAATCCCAATTCTGCGGCAGGTAAGAGCAGAAAATACACCCGGCGCTCTCAGAAACAAATGAGAGATTTATTTAAATAGTTATGCAAAGAGAGCTCAACAGAAATGTCCCCCAGCTATAGGATAGAACTCCCATACACCATGACAAGGAGAAATAAACAACTACATAGAAGACAGTATGGAAATGTGACCTGACAAAACACAATATACATTCATTCATTTATGATGGATGTATTTTAATGAAATATTCACCAAAGATCCGCCTGTCTGCTGCTCGAACGAATCTCTTTTACCAATGTTTTTTAATAAAAACATATTTACAGCTGTGGTCCATACCATCCACATAATGCCTAATTTTTTTGATCAAACAGCTGCCTATTGCTTTCTTACTTGGGATTACATGTATATATATATATATATATATATATATATATATATATATATATATATATATACATGTTTATCATACATATATGTGAATGATTAGCACTATGCACTCTGGACTATTGTAATATTAGTGATGGGAGTCGGATCGTGTTAGAGGAGGCAGGCTGTTATCTGCAGGCTGGAGTGAAATGTTATATGATGGGTTTCAGTTTCCCCATCACCGATGATGGCTGGAGATGTCACAAGAGAAGATGTAACCTAACACAGCCTGATAACAGCCTGTAATGATTGCCTCCCAACTAATAGACTGGACCACTGGCATAGTACAAGATGTACTGCAGATTAGACATCTGCCTTAGCATCATCTCTTACTGCCACTGTTCATATATCCCCAAATATAATACAGTAATAGTTATCTGTCACCTATACATGGAGGCATCTATATCCCCAAATACAATACATCTGTCACCTATGGAGGCATCTATATCCCCAAATACAATACATCTGTCACCTATGGAGGCATCTATATCCCCAAATATAATACATTTTGTAGTTATCTGTCACTTATACATGGAGGCATCTATATCCCCAAATACAATACAAATAGTTCTCTGTCACATATGGAGGCATCTATATCCCCAAATTGAATACATTTATAGTTATCTGTCACTTATACATGGAGGCATCTATATCCCCAAATATGATACATATAGATATCTGTCACTTATATATGGAGGCATCTATATCCCCAAATATAATAGTTATCTTTCACTTATACATGGAGGCATCTATGCCAGTGTCCATAAATCCCCAAATATAATCTCTCACTTATACATGGAGGCATCTATGCCAGTGTCTATTTATCCCTAAATATAACCTCTCACTTATACATGGAGGCATCTATGCCAGTGTTCATTTATCCCCAAATATAATCTCTCACTTATACCTAGAGGCGTCTATACCGGTGTTCATTTATCCCTAAATATAATCTCTCACTTATCTATGCCAGTGTCCATATATCCCCAAATATAATACATTTATAATTATCTCTCACTCATACATGGAGGCATCCATGTCGCTGTTCACATAGTCCTGTTCATATTTCCCCACCAATAATAAAATCATTATTTACTCATATAGAGGCACTGATGGCGTTAGTTCATATATCCCCACCTATAATCGAACCATCTCTCGCTCATAGGGAGGCACTGATGCCACTGTTCATATATCACTTCATATAATAAAAATCAGCTCTCACTCATATAGTGAAGCATCTATGCCACTGTTCATATATGCCCCACTATAATACAGTTATCTCCCACTATTACATTAATGCATGGATGCCACAATTCATACATCCCCTCCTATGATAGAATAATCTCTCACTCATATAGAGGATCTATGGCACTGTTCATTTATGTCCAGGATCATCTCTCACTCATATATGAAGGCATCAATTCTGGTGTTCATATATCCCCACATATAATACTACTATATGTATAATATGTGTAATAATAATATAGGCTGATTTATTAAAGGATTTAGATTCACTTCACTTATCCAATCAAATAAACACCAGGTTCCTGTTTATTTTAAGTATTTCAAGTGAACGCAACTACAATTTATTAAGTGAAGATTCTTTTTTTTTTTTTGTTAAATGAATTTGGTCTATTAGGAAAAGATGTTCTCAAAAAAAACAACGAAAAGAGAAATCTCATTGTCCAGAACAATCATGACAGCGCTATACATCAACTCCTTTAGTATATTAACCTCATAGAATCATTCTCACTCAGATCTGGAGGCATCTAACCCCCCATGTTCATACTCCCACATACAAAAGATTCGCCTGTCACTCAGATTTAGAGGCATCCATGCCACTGTGCATTTATCCTCACATGTAATAGTTAGCTCTCAGATTTCTGGTATTCATGCCACTGTACATTTATCTATATTATATGTATGTATATATATATATATATATATATATATATATATATATATATATATATATATATATATATATATATATATATATATATATATTTATATTCTCTTTTTATCGCTATCTCAGATACATGATCTCAGTCAGATCTGGAGGCATCTATGCCACTTTTCATATATTCTATTACACAAAGTCATCTTAGATGCGGAGGCATTATTGCCATTGTTCATTTATTCCCACATATATATATACAGAGAACCATCTCTCACTCAGAGATGGAAGCATCGATACCACTGTTCACATATCCCCACAAAACAAAACATGAGGGTGTACATTCTTAGTTATCAATATACATTTTAGGACAATCTAATAAACATCTATTAACACATTTATATCAAATACATTGACTAAAGATCTGCGGATGAGCAAAAGACTATAGAACCCCCCATACATTTTTCACCTGTCCTGAGCTGGCTGTATGAGATTTCATCTGATCAAAGTCTTATTACAATGTATATTTGTGGATGATCAGCAACAGTTGATCGTGTGTTACCTGTCTGTTCTCATATGTATATTTCTGAATGATCAGCAGCAGTTGATCGTGTGTTACCTTTCTATTCTCATGCAATGTATATTTCTGAATGATCAGCAGCAGTTGATCATATGTTACCTGTCTGTTCTCATGCAATGTATATCTCTGAATGATCAGCAGCAGTTGATCGTGTGTTACCTGTCTGTTCTCGTATGTATATTTCTGAATGATCAGCAGCAGATGATCGTGTGTTACCTTTCTGTTCTCATGCAATGTATATATATTTCTGGATGATCGGCGGCAGTTGATTGTGTGTTACCTGTCTGTTCTCATATATTTCTGAATGATCAGCAGCAGTTGATTGTGTGTTACCTCACCTGTCTGTTTTCATACAATATATATTTCTGGATGATCAGCAGAAGTTGATCTTGTGTTACCTTTCTGTTCTCATATATTTCTGAATGATCAGCAGCAGTTGATTGTGTGTTACCTGTCTGTTCTCATAGAATGTATATTTCTGGATGATCAGCAGCAGTTGATCTTGTGTTACCTGTCTGTTCTCATATATTTCTGAATGATCAGCAGCAGTTGATTGTGTGTTACCTGTCTGTTCTCATGGAATGTATATTTCTGGATGATCAGCAGCAGTTGATTGTGTGTTCCTTGTCTGTTCCCAGCTCCAGCATGCCTCCTTCCTGTTTTCCTAGATCCCTCTGTGAACAGGACATAAAACATAAAGGAAAGCGAAGCTTCCAGTCTGACTGGTCCCCCTCCTCCCAGACTGCGGAGATCAGAGGAACATCAGAGAGACAGAAAGAAAAGAGCCCCAGTCTCCATCAGCACAGCATTAGTGAATCCTCCCTGTATCAGATGACAGGAGGTGCCCCGGGGCAGTGCCCTGTGTTACCTGCCTGGCTCCCTCCATGCACTATATTGTGGATGACTTGCAGTCCCAGCACTGAGTCTGCTGCCTGTCACTACACTGTCATCTTAGCCTCCATCAACAGGTGACCCGGATAAATCCCCAGCCCACCCCACCTCCAGCCTGAGTCCCTATAGATGTTCCACAGCAGACACAGATAATTCCCCGGTAATCACCTTACCTCCCCAGCCTGGGAAATAATCCAAGACAGAGCCTGTGCCTGGGAGAGACGCTCATTTTCCAATGTCATCGGCCCAGGTGCCTTTTAAGGTGGCAGCGGAGGGGGGCGGCTCACCTTGACAGTCACATGCTAATTAGTAATAAGCTGCCAGCAGATTGGTTGATGGGGGTGTCTCTGCCACTAAACCCCAGCCTCCTTGTCTGATGTAATTTCCAAAGCCTTTTGATGGAGATCTGTTTGTCCATCTGAGCATCCTTTGGATACCTATGAAAGATTTAACCCCTAATTTACCACCCAGGCGCTATGATAAAAATGTATTACTATCATTGCCTGGAGAACTTCTTATAAAAATAAAATGATAAGAAAATAAAACTATTGCAGGGTGTACATTGGCATTGCTGTTACTATAAGAGGGCAGAGTAATACCCTTCCTTTATCCCAAGGCTGGAAAAACAGAAAACACCAATATTTACTCATCGAATGTGTCCGAAATATGACATAGATCACTTTGTCCTTATACAGTTACATCATCTGCCAACGAACTAAACGAATAAACACATTTATTGATCAATTATATCGAAATGTAAAGACTTAACCATTCAAAGCCTCTGTCTGACAACACAAAGGAAGCTCAGGATGAAATAAATAGGCTAAAATTCGGTGTACAGGCATGGAGAAATATTATATGTTATTACAGGCAAAATATCTGTCCATCAAATATCTATCTATCTATCTATCTATCTATCTATCTATCTATCTATCTATCTATCTATCTATCTATCTATCTATCTATCTATCTATCTATCTATCTATCTATCTATCTATCTATCTATCTATCTATCTATCTATCTATCTATCTATCTATCTATCTATCTATCTATCTATCTATCTATTTGTTTGTTTGGCTCTCTGATCCCCTTGTCCATGTGTGGTGTGATGATGGGTATGGGGTTGCAGTGTGCCCATCTATCTGATCCCCTTGTGCATGTGTGGTGTGATGGGTACCCTGGGGTTGCAGTGTGCCCATCTATCTGATCCCCTTGTCCATGTGTGGTGTGATGGGTACCTTGGGGTTGCAGTGTGCCCATCTATCTGATCCTCTTGTCCATGTGTGGTGTGATGGGTACCTTGGGATTGCAGTGTGCCCATCTATCTGATCCCCTTGTGCATATGTGGTGTGATGGGTACCCTGGGGTTGCAGTGTGCCCATCTATCTGATCCCCTTGTCCATGTGTGGTGTGATGGGTACCTTGGGGTTGCAGTGTGCCCATCTATCTGATCCTCTTGTCCATGTGTGGTGTGATGGGTACCTTGGGGTTGCAGTGTGCCCATCTATCTGATCCCCTTG
This sequence comes from Pelophylax lessonae, assembly GCF_965119305.1. Taxonomy (NCBI): domain Eukaryota; kingdom Metazoa; phylum Chordata; class Amphibia; order Anura; family Ranidae; genus Pelophylax; species Pelophylax lessonae. The sequence goes on from NC_138771.1 coordinate 155,070,040, forward strand.
TCCATGTGTGGTGTGATGGGTACCTTGGGGTTGCAGTGTGCCCATCTATCTGATCCCCTTGTCCATGTGTGGTGTGATGGGTACCTTGGGGTTGCAGTGTGCCCATCTATCTGATCCCCTTGTCCATGTGTGGTGTGATGGGTACCTTGGGGTTGCAGTGTGCCCATCTATCTGATCCCCTTGTCCATGTGTGGTGTGATGGGTACCTTGGGGTTGCAGTGTGCCAATCTATCTGATCCCCTTGTCCATGTGTGGTGTGATGGGTACCTTGGGGTTGCAGTGTGCCCAGCAGACAGTGGCTCCTTGGACCCTGGGTCCTGAGTCCTTCCATGTCCCAGCTCATGCCCTTTTTTTTTCTCTCCATATATCCAGCCGCTTTTTGGTACTTGCAGGCTATTAGCGAGGAGATCTCAGTGAACAATCCACCTGTACTTGTTCTGCTTCAGTAAGTAAATCCCACAAAGGGGCACCTTTCTGATCAGGACAAAGGCAGATTGTGTACAGGTAGGCCAGCATAGAGCTCACTGACAAGAGGCTGCTGCCTCCCAGGGCACAGAGTCCAAGGCTGGCACACAGTGCACAGCAGGGGATCAGGTAGAGGAGATCAGGGCCAATGCTGGACATATTAGCAGCCATTCTAGTGATACATGGGGCTGGGGTGCTGACACTGCCTGCAGGTCTGGATGGAGGACAGTGAGGGGAATTCATGCAGCAGGTAGAACTCCAAAGATCAGTGTGTGAGTGTATTGTGTCTGAGATGGCCGGCTGCCTATGCACATCTGTCATCTATCCACCCCCTTCCTCTTCCCACAGAAATATCAGCAGCTAGAAAACAACTCTGCTCCATTCAGAAATGTGTGCCCCGGGGATAAACGACTGCTCTCCGGATAATGCACAGCCTGCTGCCAGCACTGGTATTCTACAGGAGCATATGGGAGGGAGATGGAGGGGATTAGTTACCCTACAGCATGGCAGCGCTGGGTCACTACTGTGCCTAGGCTAAATGTCCATATACACTACACAGTGCAATCCAATGCCAGGACATCTTCATCCCACTTCAATGGCCTCTGCACTACAGAATACATGTACACCTATCTATTTCATGGGTGGGGATAGGGGGGACACATATAGCACAGCTAAATAATACTGATAAGATAGTAAAATGAAAGTTTTGAGTCTTGTATCGTTATAAAGAATGAATCCAATGTCTGGGCAATCCTAAAACCTATTTTTATTATTATGCGTATTATCATTATATGAGGTCAATAGTCCATTCCTTCTCTATGTGGGCGTTTAATCCATTGTAGAGGGACTCAATAATAGAACTGAATGCAGTCTATAGGCTGAATAATCCCAAGTGTTTACTGTATGGGGTCTGTCACTCTTCTAAAGAGGGGCCTTGTATTATTACTATAAAGTTAATTATTTCAGTGTGTGGGGACTATTATTATTATTATTATGATTATATATGAGGTCAAGTCTTTTCTGTTAATCCACTTATGTCAATAATATCAATAATTCAGTGTGAGGGGGCCCATTAATTATTATTATTATTATTATTATTATTATTATTACTATGAGATCAATAGTCTTTTCTGTTAATCTATTTATGCCAATAATATCAATAATTCAATGTGAGGGGGGGTCTATTAGTATTATTATAGGGGGTCAATCTTCTGTTTATGTTATGTGAGGTGATAATTCATTGTACAGGGCCCGATAATTTTAACAGTAGAGCTAATAATAGGATATGTGGGGAATTATTATTATTATCATCATCATCCTGTTTGCAATTATTGTTGCATGGGGTCAGTAAGCCTATGATTGTTATTCCTTGTAAGGTATTCTACCATTGCACAGGGGCTCTTGATATATCGATATGATTGATTACATCTATTGTCGAAAATTTTGTATTATCATTGGAGCATGTACTATGTGATGATTATGATAATAAAATGATAATAACAATAATATTAATAATAATAATAACAATAATAATAAAAAAGGTTGAATAAATCCTGTGTGCATGATACTCATTAATGTATGGGGGAAATCGGCCACTGTGTTTTGCTCTATTGGGGGCGCTAAATTAATATAGTGAATATGTTTACATTATAAAGTGATTTGATCCAATAGGTGAATAACTGAAATATAAATGGATTAAAACTAGCAATTTTTAGGGTAGCAATCTACTACGAATAATAATATTAACAATGTTGTTTGTAATTAATCTAATTTTTGTGCTCAGTCCTATAGGGCATTTGTATATAGTTTTTATGATGATTACGATGATGATGATGGTTATTATTTAATCTATATTATTGAACAGTGTTTTTTTATTTGCAGCTCAGCTTACACCATAGATGGATGCCTTTTATTATCCAGTATGTGGCAGCTCAGTATATATATTTTTTCTCAATGTCTTAGTATTTACAATTATTTTATTTCATTTAGTATTAAGACGCCTTCCAATAATATTGAAGTGCATTGATATAATTGATCTGAGTTGATAAAATGCTGTGGGGATCTGCAGACTAAGCGGACCTGTCACCAGAACACAAGGCAGTATAGAGGTGGCCTCCAGCAGAAAATGTACAGAGGTGAACTACCCAGGTACCGGGTGACATTCTGCTAGAAGAGTCCCATACTGGGGATTCATGAAACTAATTGTACTTAAATAATTTACTAGAACAGTCCCATACTGGGGATTCATGAAACTGTAAATGTACTTAAATAATTTGCTAGAACAGTCCCATACTGGGGATTCATGAAACTGTAAATGTACTTAAATAATTTGCTAGAACAGTCCTATACTGGGGGATTCAAAAAACTCATTGTACTTAAATAATTTGCTAGAACAGTCCCATACTAGGGGAATCATGACATCATTGTACTTAAATAATTTGCTAGAACAGTCCCATACTGGGGATTCATGAAACTCATTGTACTTAAATAATTTGCTAGAACAGTCCTATACTGGGGATTTATGAAACTCATTGTACTTAAATAATTTGCTAGAACAGTCCTATACTGGGGATTCATGAAACTCATTGTACTTAAATAATTTGCTAGAACAGTCCTATACTGGGGATTCATGAAACTCATTGTACTTAAATAATTTGCTAGAACAGTCCCATACTGTGGATTCATGAAACTAAATGTACTTAAATAATTTGCTAGAACAGTCCCATACTGTGGATTTATGAAACTCATTGTACTTAAATAATTTGCTAGAACAGTCCCATATTGGGGATTCATGAAACTCATTGTACTAATAATTTGCTAGAACAGTACTATATTGGGGATTCATGAAACCTATTGTACTAAACAAATTTCTAAGGTCCAAAGAGCCAATCTTCCATCAGAGATATATACAATACAGAGAGAGCTGCAATGGTTTCCTATGGGTCTATGACACAATGATGGAGAAAGAAGAGACATTGTGATATTGTAGGTCAGCAGTAGTAAGATAATAAATCCCCTCTATGAGAGGTGTGGGGGGAAATCTGATGGCACTTATTTAAATGAATGTGATTTGCAGGCTGCTCCCTCCCAGCACACAACATATGTACATGGCATACAAAGGCTCTGTTTCTTTAAGAGAAGCTTCCTGCGCTCAGCAATTTAGGAGGATCAAGTGTCTGTATCCAGATGGTCTAAACTGCATCAGACGACTCTCATCCAGGGGGGACACCCTACCAGCCCAGAGACCTCTACAAAGCACAGAAATCCATGTCTGCTACCAAAATCCCAATATATATCTTTATATATCTGTACAAGGACACACAGCCTATTAGCTGTCCATAAGTCAGGCTTTAGAGAACAGAAGGAAACTTGTCCAGCCATCAAGCTGCATACCTGTCATTGTTCTCTTGTCCCAGGCTCCCATCCAGGTCCACACATAGGAGGAAAGAGAGATCCACAAGACATTGGCATGCCCTGGACTATGCTGGGGTATGGGGGTCCTACAGGGGCCCTTTATACATCCCTGGAAGCATGCAGGCTCCTCCTTCTCTGGTGCCCAATGTACCTGCTGTTTATCATTCTAAAGAATAAGCTAAGCAAGAAAAAAGAAAAAAAAAATTGCCCACCTCCCCCTACCTGATCCAGCTGTGGCAGGAGTTTGCAGGGATCCAGTTACCATCAAGTGAAAAGAAAACCTGTAATGGGATCTTATTGCCTTCATTAAGCAGGTTAACATTTGATCAGGAACAATCAGATAAGTAGTCCCTCACCCCTTACACTCCCAGTCATCACTGCCATCTTTTGCCACATCCCTTGTTTCTAGCTGATTAACTTTTGGAGAAGTTGAAACCTCATCTGAGTTTCAGGTCTCAATGAAAGAACAGGAGAGCAGCAAAGCCCCTCATAAATATTTCATGTGCTCCATGCTTGTGTGCCTAACCTGGCTTGTTCCACATGACGTCTGCCATTGTGCTCGCTGTCTGTCAGGTTGGGTGGGGGGATGTAACACAAGCACCCCAGTGGCATCAGGTCTCCTTTGTTGCTGCTGATGTGTGATACCTGTACAGGAGAGGCTGGTGAATGGAGCAGACATGGCATAACTCTGCACTGGACACTGCTGAGCTGTCTAATCCTCTTGGCTCATGCTGAGCTACTACCAGTGCAGAACATATAGTACAGAATGATGGATTATTCCATACTGGGGTGGGGGGATGTACACATTCTGCGGTCTAATACTAGTTCTTACATTGGGATTAAAATAAAATACTAGGACTGATTAGTAGACAGATATACCACTTTACATTTATAACCAAATTAGACCCCAAAACAAGAATGTGATCTATTACAATTTACTAATTCTTGAATGTGGTGGCTGCATTCATTTTTATTTTTTAGGCTTTTTTTCTTTATTTTCACCTGTTGATCTGGCCCGTAAGTCTGTTATTTTTCAACGTCCTTTGAAAAAAATTGAAGTTTAGGCTCTTTTAGGCTTGGTTCACATATATGCGATGGTAGACATTGCATGTGATTCGGACAGGGCTGCTGTTAGAAATCGTGGGGCCCCGTACAGACTACCTGGCAGGGCCCCCTCCCCAAGAAAATATTAAAGATATATTTAGCTAAAATTACAACAAAATCACTATTATGTTAAATAAAAAAGAAGATGAGATGAGAAAAATATGCAGGCTGGGCAGATGGAGCTCAGTGATCAGAGAGACAGAGAGAGAGAAACAAAGTTACAAATAAACTCCTGAGCAGAGATAACATTAGAGCCAGTGCTGGGAGGGGGGCCCACACAGGGAGGGGGATTAGTGAGGGACAACTGTCTCTTAGCAGATAAAAGCTGATAGCAGGGAGAGGGACAGATCAGATTCAGATGCTGGAGGAAAATTTCTGTATTTGTTGTCCATCACTAATCCCCCTCTCTGTGTGGGCCCCCCCTGTGTGCTCGGGCCCCCTACAAGAGGGCTGGTGGTCCCCCCCTATCAGCAGCCCTGGATTCGGAGTGCACTGCTCTGAAAATCACATGCGATGTCTGTCCGATGCAAATTCAGCCATACAGATAGTATGGCTGAATTTGCATCTGATTCGGACTGAACAAGCACAGGACCCTTTTTTGGGTCCGCAGCGAATTCGGATCGCATGGTGGTTCACACCAATGCGATCCGATTCATGTCGAATGTCAGATAGCACTGCGATATGTGAACTGACCTGGGGGTGACGTTAACTTTGAATTGACACCCCTAGTGATTTGCATATGGCAGTGTGAACAGCCTTCGCTGGGAATGCGATGCGGGAACCTGCAGTAGATTCGCAGTGTTCCCGCATGGCATCAGTGTGAACCAGGACTCAGAGGGTGTTTCACAGATGGTGAGGAGGTGTTATGTTGTCTCCTCACTGCCTCTTTTAACAACAAATAACCAGCACCCTTGCATGCAATGCATATGGTTGCAGGGCTGTTGCGGAATGGCTTCCCATCACCTAAATGGATTGCATTTGGTAGGTGTTACTGTCCGCCAAACTTGACAGTGCGGATAAGCTTTGCTGTGCCGCCATACAAAACATTGCACTCGCAGCATGTGTATAACCCTATACAGCTACCTTTGCTGCCTAAAGTGAAACTCCACTTTTGTTGAGAAAAAAAACATTCCCCTCTGGGTGATCTCTGTACATTACAAGGATTTCAACAAACTTTGTTGCAGATTCCTACCTTTTGTTATTCTGAAGAAATCATTGTTTGTTCCTCTGTGCCTCTGTGCTGAGTGGGTCAAATGGAAGTGGTTTTATAATTATCTATCAGCTGTAGCAGCTGCAGGGCACCAATGACGGAAGCTGCTGGGCCTGCATCCCTTTAGACGTGTTCCTATTGGGAGTATCTCACCCAAGATGACATTTTTTTGCAGGGGATGCTAGAAATCTGACTTGTATCTTAGTGCAGACTTCTGAGAAAATTGGTGAGCCAATCACACAAGCAGGAAATAATGTTTCTGGGGTGTGGTCAGTACACATTCTGTGCACAGAACAGCTCCAGGTAGCCATATTGCATTGCATTTTCAGAAAATTTCAAGAGCTGCAGATTGAAAAGGAAAGGTAATTTTAATAACGCTCAATTACAATATGATTTGTGTCGCAATTGTATACGCTGCATTGTTTTTTCTTTATTTGCTATTTTTTTTTCCCCACAAAAGTGAAATTACCTTTTAAGGCTGACACACACAGGCCAAATATTGACCCGTATCAGCCATAGAATAGTGCCCCTTTTGTCAGTGTCAGTGGGAGGAATAGTGCCCCTTTTGTCAGTGTCAGTGGGAGGAATAGTGCCCCTCTTGTCAGTGTCAGTGGGAGGAATAGTGCTCCTTTTGTCGGTGTCAGTGGGAGGAATAGTGCCCCTCTTGTCAGTGGGAGGAATAGTGCTCCTTTTGTCGGTGTCAGTGGGAGTAATAGTGCCCCTTTTGTCAGTGTCAGTGGGAGGAATAGTGCCCCTTTTGTCGGTGTCAGTGGGAGGAATAGTGCCCCTTTTGTCAGTGTCAGTGGGAGGAATAGTGCTCCTTTTTTTGGTGTCAGTGGGAGGAATAGTGCTCCTTTTGTCAGTGTCAGTGGGAGGAATAGTGCCCCTTTTTTCAGTGTCAGTGGGAGGAATAGTGCCCCTTTTGTCGGTGTCAATGGGAGTAATAGTGCCCCTTTTGTCAGTGTCAGTGGGAGGAATAGTGCCCCTTTTGTCGGTGTCAGTGGGAGGAATAGTGCCCCTTTTGTCGGAGTCAGTGGGAGGAATAGTGCCCCTTTTGTCGGTGTCAGTGGGAGGAATAGTGCCCCTTTTGTAGGTGTCAGTGGGAGGAATAGTGCCCCTTTTGTCAGTGTCAGTGGGAGGAATAGTGCCCCTTTTGTCGGTGTCAGTGGGAAGAATGGTGCCCCTTTTGTCGGTGTCAGCGGGAGGAATAGTGCCCCTTTTGTCAGTATCAGTGGGAGGAATATTGCCCCTTTTGTCGGTGTCAGTGGGAGGAATAGTGCCCCTTTTGTCGGTGTCAGTGGGAGGAATAGTGCCCCTTTTGTCGGTGTCAGTGGGAGTAATAGTGCCCCTTTTGTCTGTGTCAGTGGGAGGAATAGTGCCCCTTTTGTCGGTGTCAGTGGGAGGAATAGTGCCCCTTTTGTCGGTGTCAGTGGGAGGAATAGTGCCCCTTTTGTCAGTATAAGTGGGAGGAATAGTGCCCCTTTTGTCGGTGTCAGTGGGAGGAATAGTGCCCCTTTTGTCGGTGTCAGTGGGAGGAATAGTGCCCCTTTTGTCAGTATCAGTGGGAGTAATAGTGCCCCTTTTGTCTGTGTCAGTGGGAGGAATAGTGCCCCTTTTGTCAGTGTCAGTGGGAGGAATAGTGCCCCTTTTGTCGGTGTCAGTGGGAGGAATAGTGCCCCTTTTGTCGGGGTCAGTGGGAGGAATAGTGCCCCTTTTGTCAGTGTCAGTGGGAGGAATAGTGCCCCTTTTGTCGGTGTCAGTGGGAGGAATAGTGCCCCTTTTGTCGGTGTCAGTGGGAGGAATAGTGCCCCTTTTGTCAGTGTCAGTGGGAGGAATAGTGCCCCTCTTGTCAGTGTCAGTGGCAGGAAGTATGTCCCATTGTCAGTGGGTGTCAGTGACAGGAACATTTTATTTATGCATATAGTAGCATTTATTTTCGTATGCGCTGATAATACACATGTTTTGAGCTTCATGAAACCTGCCATCTACTGTTCTGGCAGTGGTAATTTTTATAATAGTAACGAGTAACTATGCAGCACAAAAAAAAAATATTGGAGTAGAAGTATTGAAATCATCGAAAAAATGTAGTGAAGTAAAAGTGGAAGTAGGAGAAAAAAATTCTACTCCAGGAAAGTACAGATACCGCCTTTCGGTACTTAAGTACAGTAGTGAAGTAGTTCTACTTAGTTACTATACATCTCTGAGTACCAATATAAGTTCAGTGCAACCAGTTGTTGAGGTGCAATGAGACAGATGTATAAAATCAACCTTCTAGGTCGTATACAAAGGTAACATTAAGGAGCCATTATTCATAAATCAATCATGTGAAAAAACCGTGAGGCCTATAAGAGAGAAGTCAGTAACCAAAGTTGGGTTAGTGAATGAAATACAGTAAAAATTGGGAATTGCTGCAGCAGAACAAGTAAAGATTATCTCATGTAACATATAGTCTATGTGACTCTTGGTGTAAAGGGAGCTCAGTGCACAAAGTCATAGATCAGGGTTTCTCAACCAGGGTTCCTCCTGAGGTTGCTAGGGGTTCCTTGAGCAATGGGCGATTTCTGCCTCTCAGATAAGTTTCCAATGACACCATTGTTCCTTTCAGCTATCTGTAAGGGGGGAATTCTTCCCAATGATGACCAGAGTAAGGAGTATTCTTCCCACTGACTGTCACACTAATGTATCAGTTGTAGAGTTGTAGATTTTTAATTTTTAGCAGGGGTTTCCCCGAGACCAGAAATTTATTTCAAGGGTTCCTCTGTGTTGAAAAGGTAGATAAAGGCTGACATAGATGATCAAGTTTGGGGTGGTGGAACTTGACTGGCCTGTCCTGACCTTAACTCGATAGAACACCTTTGGGATAAATTAGAGCGAAGGCCTTCTAGTCCACATCAGTGCATGACCTCACAAATGCGCTTCTGGAAGAATCGTCAAACATTCCTATAGACACACTCCTATACCTTGTGGACAGCCTTCCTAGAAGAGTTGAAGTTGTTATAGCTGCAAAGGGTGGGCCAACTCAATATTACGGACTAAGACTGGGACGCCATTAAAGGTCATGTGTATGTAAAGGCAGGTATCCCAATACTTTTGGTAATATAGTGTATAATAGAGTAGAGCAGAAGAAGGAAGAATAAAAGAGAAGGGGAAGAGGACAGGAGGAAAGGATCCCCGAGGAAGATATGTCCACTGGTAATACATCTGATGGGGTTTAGTTATATCTTACCGCTACCACAGCATTAAGACCGTCTTTTTGAAAAGTGTTTTATCCAAGGTTGCAAAATTTTGTCAAATTTAGGCATCTGTTTTTTTCCAATAGCCTCCACCTTCGCAGGTATCATTGTGCGATTCAATGCAATAGAGACATCTTTGGACAACAGCATTGTTAGTGTGGGGAGAGGGTAGTGTTAGATGGACTAGCAGATTTAGATACACTAACAAATTGCAGCAAAATCCAGCTAAGGCTTCTTTCATATGTAGAGGACTCTGCTCAGCAGGGGATCTGTGAGCAGATCCATTGCTGATCGGAGCCAAACTGGATAGATGTCACATCCATGCCCATTCAGTTTCTGCAGAACTGATATGAACGGATCCTCATCAGCTCTATAGGCGGTTGGATGTGTACGAACTCTGCTTGTCCATTTACATCAAACTAACTCTGATCTGTTTTTTTCATACTGGATGGACTCGGGGGTAGGCGGATGTAAATGAATACAAGTCTGTTTACACCCCCATGTCCGTAGGGCTTCCAATCAGGTCCACCTGAAAAACTGACAGGTGTACCTGATCAGAATGCCCTTGTGAAAGAAACCTAATGCTTTTTAAACAGTTGCAGTAAACAGTTTTTTTTATTCTGGGATAAAGCTTTTACATAAATAAAAGCTGACCATTGTAGGCACCCCTGACAGCGTTAATTGGTTTGTCTCAACCCTCTAACTGCTATATCTGCAGGACAGCTTGTTCAGTGAAAAACTACATACTTACTGGCTGGAACACCAGATGAAAATAAAAAAGAAAGAAAGCTTAAAAAGAAAATGAATACAGCCATCACATCTAAGAATTGGTAATCCGGAATATAATAAATATTTTCTTTTGGATTTATTTCCACTTTAAGGGCAAGTAAACTGCGATATAGTAAATTTTAGTTTTTGGGTTTATTACCGATTTACAGGCCAATAGCACCATAAACCTATATATTATTTTATTCCCTGATTGCTGGAAACTTAAATAAGTTCCTGGCTTCTTACCAGGGCTCCAGTGGATAGATTTTCCACCAAGAAACATCAATTGTGCCTATTATAAGGCCAAAAATAAGAAGTCACGCTATAATGGATTCTATGTAATGCAGAATATATACACACTAGGGGGATCTTCATATGAGAGAGTGGCATCATCAATATGGCTTTATGGGAAGATGATATGCACTGAAATATTAGAGCCAGTGGGCGATCGAGAGAAGTGTGCAAACTGCTTTTGCTGCTCTGTGTTTGTAATGCTAGTTGCCTGGCACAAGCATGCAGTAGGTAGGGTCAAAGTGAAGTCAGAAGCCCTGGGCTGCCTACTTATTCTGGCTCAGTGACTCAGAAAGTACTGGCCAACCAAAATTTCCAGAAAGAGAGGCCATCAATGGGAGCCTCTATCTCTCTCTTTCTTTCAGTAAACAAATTCCTTTAATCTACCAGTGCCTATTCATAACTGAAATATCACTTTTGTATTGAGTCAGCCTTATCTTCCAGAATATATGATGTATTACCTAGCTTGTCAAACTACATTGTCATTTGTGAGTTCTGCACTCAGATCCGCTCATATTAAACTTGCCCGGTAAATTAAGAATGAAAGAATAACAACAATTAAATGGCATGACATGCAACGCATCAATGAATAACATTTGAACATGGGACAAAAATTTGCTTTTCAAAAGCTTCTTTTTTTTTTAGGCAATTATTTATTTATTTGTTTTTTGATTGATTGTGTATTTTTTTATTTAATTTTAATTACATAATTACATACAACGTTGCCTTGTCTGGTTCAAAAAACTACGCAAAGTTCAAACAATAAAAGAGGAAAAAACATATGTTATTAATTAGTTTATACATTTTTTTATTTATTATTTCATTTATTTATTTTAGTAATAATTTAGTCATTTGAGAAATCTTTTTTTCTTTTTTGTTTTGGTTTGTTTATTTGAACCTTTATATCATGAACTTTGACATGAACACAAACAAAGCTAGCTAAGAATTTGGGGCGTATTTATCTTCGAGGTATAACTTCATCCCTTAGTTTTAACATCTATTTTCCTGGTTGTAGGACCAGTAAATCCACCCCATGTGATATGTTAGAGTGTGCTTGTCAAGTCAGACCTTATATATAAAGAAATGGCAACCATCTTACCTATTTGTGGTTATCAGAAATGCTGAGCTCCTGTTGTTACATGTCACATCTCTGTATTTTTCATGCAAAAAGATTGTAGTGCAGTGTCTTTTTAGATGTGTTTTACATGTTTTACCATTCATCTATATAAAGAGTGTGCTTTGTTGGATACTAAACCAAAGGTGCATTAAGCAGGGTTTCCTTTTAAGTATATTAAACCAAAACTCATAAAAGGGTTGGGGGGGGGGGGGGATTTCTTTTTTCTCCTGCTTTTTATAGTGGCAGTTTTATTTAGACACAAAGGGGGAAAAAAAATAATATATATATATATATATATATATATATATATATTTTTTTTTACAGTTACAGTTAAAATACAGCTTTATTTAGACACAAAGAAAAAAAAGTATAAAGTATATATATATATATATATATATATATATATATATATATATTTTATTTTTTATTTTTTCTTAAATATCATACCCAAATAACTCTTTATAGTTTGTCTACATAATTTTAAAAAGCATGGAACATTTGGCCAGTCCAATAAAGTAACCTCTAAAAGCTCAATTCTAGATTTTAGTCATTGTTCAGTTACGCCTTCATGGTTTTAAATAAGGCCTCATTGACGCAGTCATAAGACAGCCGTAAAATTTTACTGATAATTAGGCAAGGAACAAGAGTTTCTGCGTAAATAAATCTGTTGTCAAATGCATAAAAATTGTCCTGTTCTTTTTGTCAGGGGTAGATGTGTATATACATGTACCCGGATGGCGATTTTTGGATTTTATTACAAATCTGAAAGCAGTGCATTTTTATACAACTGTGTGAATGTCTCAGTTGAAAACAATGCAGTTGCGTTCGAGTCCGTAAATCATTTTTTTTTTTTATGGATGGGTAAATTGGGCCTAATTATGTCCAGTGCTGAGGCACAGAGGAGTGTTGTGAATCTCCAGCTTTCTACTGCACAGTCAGAAATGTAAAGCATCAACACAGCAGATTATCTAGTAATGATTACTTGCCAATAGTATTATTAGGTAAAATGATTTCTAGGTCTATGACCTAGTATGTGACCTTGCTGATGACTTAATAGAAAAGTTTAAAAAAATATTCCTACATTATTTTAAAGTGACACTTTTTAATATATTGGAAATCAGCAATTTTGATTTGCCATATTTTTCATCTATAGAAAAGATTTGTGAAATCTTAGATTTTTCTTGGATTTGATCTGTTAGATCAAATTTGGCTAATCATAGACCTAAGACAGCGGGTGATTCCAATATTCATATGTCTAAAGGAGAACATACATAACCAAATTTTCTAACAGCCTTAAACACAATGAGGTTGATTAACTAGTAACAAATATACTGTGCACTGCAAGTGCAGTTGCTTTAGATCTGAAGGGAAGATCTGTGGATTTCTATCATCCAATCATGTGCAAGCAAAAATGCTCCTTTTTTATTTTCCTTGCATGTGAGAATTATTTGCAAAGTGAAGCTTTATCTCATTTACTAAGCTCTGGAGCAAGAGCACTAGCAGTGCACAGTATGTTTGTCTTTAGTAAATCAACCCCAATGTATAATTCTCCAGCAAAGCATTCTAAAGATGATCTTTTTTGATCCAATTGCAGTGATGTATCAAATTGACAAAGAAATGTTTGCTTGGCTGTAAAATAATTTAGAAGATTTTTTTTTGCCATTTTCACTTTAGAAGGTCAAATATCCAAAATTTCCAAAATTAGTTAAATCTTTCTGTATTCCAAAGCATAGGCACCCTGGCATCCAGATAGTAATCTATCCTCAGTGAGTATGGAGCTTAAGCTAGAAATCCATGGCAAAAGAAGATATCTGTGGACATAAAAATAAACTTTATCCATGCAAACAAGAGAAAAAAAGAAAACACTTCAGAGACACAAACCTTACAGAAACAGGTTCATATTAATTGTTAATAGAACAGATTCATAATGAATCAGAGAAAATCCTTTACGTGTTTTTTTTTAATGTGAAAATAAATATTTTAGTCCCAACAAAAGCAATTGGCAGCTTGAAAAAAAAAATGATTTGAGATTCACATACAACTTTGATAGCAGTAGATGGTAAATTCTTTGATTGCATTTTATTGGAGTAATTTTGGTCAGATCAATCAGTAATGCTAGATTAATCAAAGATTTATCAAATATGAGCATACTGTAAATGCTCTTGACTTTCTCCCTCAATTGTGATATCATATAATTAATTTATTACTATAATTGCATCATGTATGAGCTCCAAAGGAGAGGGTAAGAAAAAGCTTTCTTAGATACACATAGAAAATTTAAACTCTATAAATAAATGTTTCTTGCTATCTGTTTTGCAAGACACAAAATCTGTTTGCTGTCTTTTTTTTCCAGACATACACAATTCTCATGCATATTTTTCGTACCAGGAAGAACAATTTCTATGTTACCTGGTAAAATTATATATTTATATGTACATTTTCATATATATATATATATATATATATATATATATATATATATATATATATATGGGAATTTATTAAACAAATAGGATTTATGGTAAAAAATATTGATATTGTTTGCATAAAAAATCATATATATGAGCATGCTTTCCCAAGTCTGACAAACATGTCTAATGTTCATGACTAGCCTTTACCAATCGCTAATTTAATTCCCATTTGTATAGGAATTGCATTGGTGGTTTAGTCGTCCCTTTCACCACATATTGTATCTGCTAGCAAATTTGACTCATCTACTGGTCAATTCTATTGCTACCCACACACACACCATAAACTCACAAATGTTATTATGAATTTACTGAAAATGATCAACAGCACAAAAAACAGAACATGGTAAAATGTGATGATGATTTTTTTTAATGCTAGGACCAGTTGTTACCTTATTTAATTTATTGCAGTTATTTGTATAACACCAACAATTTACGCATCACTTTACGTACAGTATTGTATATTCACATCAGTCCCTTCTCTCAAGGAGATTACAATCTAAGGTTTATACCTCATGCTAGGACCAGTTGTTTCCTTATTTTATCTATTAGAGAGATTTATATACCGCCAACAATTTATGCAAGACTTTACATACAGTATTTTTATTTATTTTTTATTTATTTATTTCAGGTACTTATATAACGCTGTCAATTTACGCAGCGCTTTACATATACATTGTACATTCACATTAGTCCCTGCCCTCAATGAGCTTACAATCTACGGTCCCTAACTCACATGCATACACAGTAGGGCCAATTTTTTTTTTTTTTTTTATACAGGATCCAATGAACCTACCAGCATGTCTTTGGAGTGTGGGAGAAAACCAGAGTAACCGGAGGAAACCCACACAGGCACAGGGAGAACATGCAAACTCCAGGCAGGTAGTGTCGTGGTTGGGATTCGAACCAGCAACCCTCTTGCTGCTAGGTGAAAGTGCTAACCACTACACCACTGTGCCACCCTATATACATATTGTACATTTACATCTGTCCTTCCCTTCAAGGAGCTTACAATCTAAAGTTCCTACCTCACATGCATACATACAAATTCTAGAGCCAATTTAGACAGAAGCCAATTAACCCACCAGCATGTCTTTGGAAAGGAAACCAGAGTACCTGGAGAAAACCCAAGCAAATAAGGAGAACATGCAAACTCGATGTAGGTAGTATTCACACTGTTGGCCATGGTACTGCAAAGCAAGAGTGCTCAATAAATGGACTATTAATTAACCAAACCATCCATTATTGCTACTCATTTTGAAATGATTCTTGAGTTAAAATGTTCACTTTATCTAATAATTGTTAGATGTATGGCCAGCATAGGAAAAATCTAATCAGCAGTTTAGATGCACTATATGCTTTATTTTTGTGTTTTGTTTTTAGAATTCTTTGATAGGAGTGAACTCTGAAAATAGCACATGCAGGATTTTGTAAGTCTGAGCTGTAGCCCAGGCAGCTATCAGTTATTGTAGTAAGTATAAAGGAGGGGGCACCAGTAAAGTGACAGATATACAGCATCTGCAATTCAGCCTTATAATGACATGTGCTATCCTCTTACACCAGCTCCCATGTACACAGCAGGTGCCCTCCACAAAAGCTTCAATAAACTCTGGGGGCAGCTTTCAAGAGCTCTGTTTGTTTCCTTTAAATGGAGTCTGGAGCAGGTAGTATAACACCAACAGTTTACATAGTGTCCAAGGAGTTCATTACAAGACGTTGGCCCCTGCAGAGAATAAATCAGCATGACTGTATCCATACACTCTAACACTATAGGAGACTGAAAGACTCTTTACTGAATAAAAGTTTTTTTTTTTTTTTTGCATAAACATATTTAAAAAAATAAATAAATCATACATTTTTAAAAAAAAATTCATGAAATTACAACAAAAGAAGTAGACAGCTTCATGAATGTTTAGACAAGAATGTGACATAACATACAATTTGGGAACAATAAAGGATCAGCAGGGATCCTTAGGAACCTTTAAGGTGCGCCAGGATGTATCTATAAAGTAAGCAATTAGTATTGTCAAAGATGAACCTAACCTGAGCTTTCCCACAATCCTTCATCTCCAGCTTCTCTTTTGTAGGGTAGTGCCATTTTTGTTAGGACCCATCAAAATATTGTTATTTAAAATAATTCTTTATTAAGAGAAATAGAATGGCTATTAACATAAATAGTGTATACTCACAATATACTGTGCATATTATGAAAAAAATGGAAACCATACATATGCCAAAGACATGCTGGTAGGTAATTGGATCCTGTATAAAATTGGCCCTACTATGTATGTATGAATGTGAGCGACCTTAGATTGTAAGCTCCTTGAGGGCAGGGACTGATGTGAATGTGTAATGTATATGTAAAGCGCTGCGTAAATTGACAACGCTATATAAGAACCTGAAATAATAATAATAATAAATATGCAATTCTGTATAATTTAATTGTATTCCTTGTCCGTTTTAATTCATGGAACATTCTATTTCATTAATTTATTTTACAGTATTATATTTATTTATTTTTTGCAACACAAAGAATATGACTGATTTACTAAAAGAGCAGCTTTTAGCCTAGTTTATGTTGTATATTGCTTTTATTGCATATTCTGCTTCAATGGAATTAAACAAAACTTTGGAATCAAAGGGCAAAAACATTCCATAGCTAGGTTGCACTATCTGGCCTATCCCTTGTATCTTCACTTACACACCTTATTTTAATTTTAGTGTTGGTTGCATCTTTACACAAGCACTTTAATGCATACAGCAGGCTTGATGCTGAAGAAGCACATTGATGCTTGCATACAGTTTGTATTTTGTAATGTGGGTCAATGTAGTAGAATAACTCAGCATGCATAATTTTCAAGAGCGTGTCTTCCTATGCACAATGAGACGCACTGTGACCTATCCATTTATCGATTACAGCCATAGAGATACCTGTAGTCTGTATGCATGCAATGAGGCACATCGTTGGACCACAACAGTCCTACAAATGCATCTAAATGCTGTCATTTTGTAAAGTATTAAAAACTACTTGGATTTTGCACCAGGCAGTTAAAAAGCAGGATTATTAGACTTTTAGTACATAGGAAACATCAACATGAATAATAAATAACTAATAAACAAAATATAATTTTAAATAATATGTCAATGATAATTTTTTAGGTTAACTCACAATCCGTAAAGATTCAGAGGCAGATACTTAAGAAAAAACTAAATGGTTTCTTTTCATTTTCTAAATGTATACATTTTAAAACCAATGCTTTATATTTGTTTTTTAGTATTTAATTAAAAATCTTTTAACAAATAAACATGCTATATATGATGTACCATGACTGCACACAGTGCATCGAATAATGGGTTTTATTGTTTTATTGCTTTACTTTCAGTACCTTACTGTATCATTATCCAACCATGAGTATATTTAATCCAGAAATCATCAAGGCTTTGCATGTATATTTATTTGCAACGTTGTTTTAAATGATTTTAAAAATGCATCTTTATTTGAAATAATACCACAGAATCCTGTTATGAAATTTCTTATCCTTTCACTTCCTGATGAGAGGTGACAACAGTCTTCCAATTGTGCAGATATGGTCCACCGTTATCAGTAACCGGTCAGAGCAATTATGTGCAGCTGATAATGTAGCAAGTCCATTCAGACAGCAAGTGGCCTAGTGAGGCTGAAGGAGATCAGCAGCACTAAAGTGGGGTACACACTAGTAGAAAATCTGCCGAAAATTCCCGTCCGAGGTAAAATCGTACGATTTTCGGCTAGTGTGTACACAACTTTCAGCAGCCAATGCCGACATTTTCAACGAAAAAAAAATGGAGGGACAAACACCAAAATTTTTATCGTCCGTCCCCAGCACAACCAATTTTCGCTTAATGTGTATGCAGTACGTCCGCGAAAAATCGGATACGAAAGACCGTGCATGATCTGAAGTTTCTGACGACCCGGACGAAATCGGACGAGAAATTTCGTGAACATTATGCACTGTCAACTAAAACGGTAATGACCGCTGAGCATGAGAGAGGAAAATCGGAGGATATTTCGTCCGATTTTCGTCAAGTGTGTACAAGCCTTAAGAAGCAAATAAAATCTGAAAAAGTATCTTAAGACAAAATGTTATATTTGAAATACAGAACCAGACCAAACATTAGGTCATTCAGTTAGCGTTTAGGTATATTTTAGATACAGTATACTTTTATTTATTGCTTATTATAGCTGAACATCCTGGTGATGCTGTGTCTACATTTCAGGACTGTGTAAATGATATGGTGAAATGAGATGGTTGGTTTCTGCAGCTTAACACATGTCTCTTACACTGGTACATGGACACCTATTGAAATGAAGCTGGTGTATATTTTGCAGCATAAACTTGTTTTTTTTTTCCAAGGGATCTTTTCTAGAAGTCTCCTTAAGCAAAACTGTAATTCATTTTCCACTGGTATGCAGTTTCATTGGTTAAATCATTTTAGTAGAATTTGCTTCACAAATTGAAAAAAACACTTGAAATCATACTCTGCCGGTTTTCTAGGTTACTGATTGTCCTTTTTTTAGAACACAGTAACCCACCAAAAGCTTGGTGTATGATGTTTAAAAATATTAAAAACTATGCTTACCAAGGTTTAGGGCACAGGGCACCTCCCCTGGCCTCCCCCAAAGGTCTAACATGAGTAATCGTCCAATGTGAATGTTTGTGTTTGAATGTGGGCTGGCATCGATATCTGAGGGTGGTTGTATCCTGCTTCCACTACACTACAGTGGCTAGCTTTACATGGTGGTGGTACTTATTATGATAAAGCCCTTTATGGTACTGAGCCATTAAATAAACTTCTGATCTGATCAACACAAAAAGAGGACTTAAAGGTACTCTTGGCAGCCGTTAATAAAACACTGCTTACCATCAGACTTCAAAAAGACGGTCCTTATGCCGTGGTAGCGGTAAGATATACCTAAACCCCATCAGATGTTTTACCAGTGGTCATATCTTCCTCTGGGATCCTTTCCTCCTGCCTTCCTCCCCTTCTCTTTTCTTCTTCCTTCTTCTGCTCTACTCTTTTATACACTATATCACCAAACATATTGGGACACCTGCCTTTACACACACATGACCTTTAATGGCATCCCAGTCTTATCCTGTAGGGTTCAATATTGAGTTTGCCCACCCTTTGCAGCTATAACAGCTTCAACTCTTCTGAGAAGCCTGTCCACAAGGTTTAGGTGTCCGCAGTCATGTTGGAACAGGAAGGGGCCATCCCTAAACTGTTCCCACAAGGTTGGGAGCAAGAAATTGTCCAAAATGTCTTGGTATGCTGATGCCTTAAGATTTCCCTTCACTGGAACTAAGCGGCCAAGCCCAACCCCTGAAAAACAACCCCGCACCATAATCCCCCCTCCAACAAATGATTTGGACCAGTGCAAAAAGCATACATTCTTCTCAGATTTGCTGTCATCTTAAAGGGTAACAGTTTAGTTAATTTTTTGAATGGGTGATTTATATAATTTGTTACATTATGTAAAAAACGTATGAATAAACATACAATACAGGGTGCACCTATGAGACTGCACTTTCAGAACATTCCAGGTTTTCTAAAGAAGCAGCCCAGCAGTAGCTGTGTCCTTTGTGCCTATCTCTCTCTCTCTCTCTCTCACTCAATCTCTGTGCACTATGTTGTAACATACAGCAAGAACATAACATCTCAGTACATGCAGCTGCATAGGCTGTTCACCAAACTAGGCAGAAAATTATTTTTCTTGAAACTCAACTTTCGACTGCTCTGGGACACCTAGATATTGGTTGAATGGTGAGAATAATTCTCCTAACTAAAATCTGAAAATCTGTTGACTATATCTTAAAAATCAGAAATTATGTATGTGACATCCAGTACATTTCTGCAATACATACACATTTCCCCATGTTTTGTTACTTTTGAAAACACTAAAAGTAGAGATCATCCTTACATAAATTTAGGGAGCTCCCAACTTCCTATAGTGAGCTGACAACACTGCCTCTGCTGCACTGAAATTCCACAAGCAGTGTTGGCAGCCCTGCTTGAGTTCTTCCCTGCTGGACTACAGAACACCTCTCCCTTATGTTAGAGATGTACTGTACCTCATACTACCTGCTTTCTTGTTCACTGGGCTCCAGCAGGAGTTGCCACTGTCAGTTTGAGTTCCTGGGCTGTAGTTAGAAGCTGCTCCCAGCATCTCCCAGCTCAGTGATTAGTAATCATTATTTTTTTTATTGCTATTAGCTGCAGGACCACAATGCACATACACAGCACACCAAAATATACATAGGTATTGGAGCACCATGACAAACATTCAGTATGTGAACCGTCTATGTTTTGTGGTGTACTACATTAATAAAAAATAGGTGCAAGTGCATTAAACCTGCTTTGTGGTTTGCTGACAGGGTTTTACTCAAAATGAATAGACTACCTTCCTTAACAGAATTCCTGGTTGTGCAAACAATCATGGATACCTGTGACTGCGGTCAGCCTGTTATTGCATTGTATGAGCAGAATAGCCACAGCACATACCTCTCATTCCAGCTGCTAATTGCCCATGTGCATACAGACTTACAGAAGGTTTTTTACTTTCATGCATTCTATGAAAAACCTTCTGTGTGCAGCACCCCCCCCCCCTCACCTAGTCCCCTCAATCCTTACCTGAGCTCCCTTCGATCCAGCGATATTCATGATGGCCTCGACTGTCCCAGGACTCTCCCTCATCATTGGCTGAGACAGCCGCGGGAGCCCATTGGCTCCCAATGTTGTCAATCACAGCCAGTGAGCCAATGAGGAGAGAGCACAGGGCTGGGCTGAGCCATGGCTTTATGTGTCTTATGGACTCATAGAGCAGTGGCTTGGGAGCAAGCACGCAGCAGTGCCCCCAGGACAAGTGGCTTTCTCTGGTGGCACTGCTCAAAGGGGGAGGAGCAAGCAGCGCTGGTGGAGGACCCGACAAGAAGAGGATCGGACCTTCTCTGTGCAAAACCACCGGTAAGTATAACACGTTTGTTATAAAAAAAAAATAATAATAAGCTTTATTACCACTTTAATGCATTCCCTGCATTAGGGTAAAAAAATGACTTACTACTTGCTCTTTCCTCCCCCTTCCTAAACACTTACCTGCATCCTATCTCTTTCCAGTGCTGTACCCACTGGCAGCCCCACACTCCTTTCTTCCTGCATTCACAGGCTCCACTCAAAGCACTGGCAGTCATTGGCTTCTGTTGCTGTCAGTCAAATCCAGTGAGAAGGGAGTGGGGGGGGGCAGGATGGCACCAGGCAGTGTGTTTCTGTGGAAGCACACAGCCCGAGTTGGAAGTGCGCTTGCACAAATGCCCTCTCAGCACACAATTAGCTGAGGAGGCACTCGTAGGAGAGGAGGGCGCCAACAGGGGAGGACGTAGGCAACAGCTTTGTGCATACCACAGCAACAGGAGTGTGCACCCATAGACCCATAGATTGAGAGAGGATGGGGGAGGGGGGGGGGACAGGTAGTGGGACTTTTTTACTTTCTCATTACTTTAAACTACTAAAAAATGTTTTATAACAGAAAGTAAGGAAACTAGTTATTCTCAGAACTTTCAGGCTATTTTCTTTATACAAAGGGGTCTTCAAAAAGCTTCCGCACTTTTATATTTTCGTTGGAAACGGTGAGGGTAGGAGGAGTTTTGATGACGGCAATAAAAAGTTGTTACAATATGGGGAAAAATGCATCGCAAAGGAAGGTGACTATGTAGAAAAGTGATGAAATTCTTAATAAAAAGAGTTTAAAAAAGTGCAGAAACGTTTTGAAGAACTCCCCCATATAAAAAATAAACAAAAGTGGTTGTTAAATACCACCAAACGAAATCCCTGTCCGTCTCAAAAGAATGTAGTGTTTTGTGAGGCACTACTACCTATAATATGTGATAGATAAAATTGAAACTAACTACAAAGTACCTGTGTGCTTCATTAAGAAAAAAGTGCAAACGTGCTTTAAAAGTGCGTTCAAAATATCATGTGCAATATATATATCTGTGCATAAGAAGATAATAGTTAAATGCTTATAATGTATACTTGAAACAATTTTTTAAAACTTTACATAAAAGTATATAATTTATAAGTCTCTAGTGATAAAGAAGGGGGGGGGGTTCTCCCCAAAAAGTGCTCCGTGCTTAGAACCAATAAAGTGTTGATATATAAGTGCTTCGTGCTCCACCACCTTGGTAAGTAATGGCCACTTACCAGAACAAATCAGGCCCCCAGGACCTAAACAGCTGTAGTGTACCTTCTCTGGTATAGCGATATTTCACCTTTTAGCAGTAAATGGGCTTGTTTTAGCAATCCAGATGTGGCTGGCCAAATCGTCGGTTAATATTTAGAATTCCCATGAAAAAAAAATTAAAAATGATCATTGCGCAGATATCATTTATTTAAATTATTATTATTTATTTTTCCAATAAAATATATAAAAACTCACATTTGCAAGTGCTTCCAGTAGCACTAACTTTAAAATCCTGTGTATATAATGTTCGGAAACGCCGCTACCTGTAGCGGCCTTGCCTGGAAGTGACATAAACCAGTGGCATTTACTTTAGTGGTTCTAAGCACGGAGCACTTTTTGGGGACATGCAGGATAACCCCCCCCCTCTTTCTTTATCACTAGAGACTTATAAATGATATACTTTTACGTGAAGTTTTAAAAAATTATTTCAAGTATACATTATAAGCATTTATCTATTATCTTGTCATGCACAGATACTGTATATGTTTATTTTGCACATGATATTTTGAATGCACTTTTGCACTTTTTTCTTAATCAAGCACACAGGCACTTTGTATTTAGTTTCAATTTTATCTATCACATATTATAGGTAGTAGCGCCTCACAAAACACTACACACTTGATTTAAGCACAATACCTAAACTGATGGCGACACTACAAAATTAATTTATTTACCCTAACACAAGGATAAGCGCGGAATTCTAAATTCTTTAATCAAGTCTCAAAAGAATAATTCAAAATTAATTTTGGTACACTATTGGATGATTGAGTAATTGTTAGTCAAACTTTTATAGCGCTAAAAAACGGCAATGAGTATGGTATATACAGGCTAGTACTCAAGTGTTTAAACTAACAGTAATCAGTCAATACAAATATGTGTATTCACTTAATTACTTTTGTACTCACTGTAATTACTATTTTTAAGAACTTAAGAAGCAATTTGGATACTTTGCGAAATACCTTAAAACGGATTTTCACTGCATCATAGCACCACAAAGCAAAAACACTATTTAATTAATTTTAAATATTTAAAGCAAATTCCCTCATCCATTCATGTCTCCATGCATTATTATGTTGAGAAGTCACTTTGAAAAACAAACCACTAGCATTTCTGGCCATGGTCATCTTGAGTAAGGGCGAATGATGGGAAGACCCCTCCTCCTCTCCTGAAGACTCCTGAGATGTAGGACATCATTTGCCTAGGCAAGAAACCAAGAAGAAATGTAAAAAAAAAGGTTAAAACAAGTAAATATGATATACTTTGCTATCTGTTTACAAATGCTAGCAGCATTAAGATTAAAAATATTCAATGTTGATTGGGAGAGTGAAGTTCCACTTTAAATGTGACTAACTACTACTAGCTATTCTTATGGGGTAGTAGACAGGATTTCTTGGATAGCTAAATAACTTAAACTAAGATAAATAAATGACACCACAATAATTTAAGGTTGGAAATTGAAGAGGCCGCGGCCGTTTATTATTTATTAAATTAACCAATAACTTTAGATATCAATATAAAACATCATAAAACAACCCAGTCACCACGACCCAGGTTGCCACCAGCAAAATTAAAACTTCAAAATAATTATCCAAACGAACTTAGAACATACAATCACAAGAATAAACGTCCTCCTTTGCAGCATGCAAAGGTGACCCTAAAATAATAAACTGACCGCGACAAACAAGGGATGGGGGGGGGGGGGGGAACCGCTCGGCTTCGTCTTCCTGAGGCGAACTGAAGTCCAGTCAGTGAGAGGTCCCTTAAGTGAGGCTGAAGGAGGGCTCCGAACCAATCCTGGATGAGGAAAATAGGCGGGAAAAACGGGATGCAGCAGGTAGGAAGCCTAATCTGCCTGGATACTGGGGCAGCTAGTAAAAGGAACAGCCAATCAGCTCAAGGATGAGCTAACCGGTTTAAACTCCCTATAAATATCCCTGGTCCTATAATACTTATGCTAAGCTAACTGTACCTGTCACTACCCCATAAATAAAAGGGGTTAATTAACCCCTTTTCTTTTTATTCATATTTATGTTATTGTTATTCATAAAGTGTATATTATAAAGATATTTTATTGTTGATAGTTTTGATATCACCTGATACATGGCTATTATTTAGGTGAACAAGTATACCTTATCATGGGAAAATATTATATACAGTATTACCGAGAGAAATTACTATTTCAACAAAATGTTTAAAACTATTTGAGGGTTATATCTATTTTACCTGTTACATTAGAGTCTTAAGTATGTATTTTTATTTTGATTTTAAAAACCTTGACAGAATTTTGTGTCTGAAAAAGTTTGTTTATTTGGTGTAATATATCTAATGCTGAACTTGGTTTTCATTAACCCCTTAAGCCCCGGAAGATTTTACCCTTTTCCTGACCAGGGCCTATTTTGCGATTCGGCCCTGCGAGACTTTAACAGACAATTGCGCGGTCGTGCGATGCTGTATCCAAATGAAATTGACTTCCTTTTTTTTTCACAAACAAAGCTTTCTTTTGGTTTTATTTGATCACCTGTGCAATTTTTACTTTTTGCGCTATAAACAAAAAAGAGCGTCAATTTTGAAAAAACAACAATAATTTTCAAATTTTTTTATATGAAATTCCCCCCCAAAAAAATGTAAAAATCAAAATTTTTTAACATTTTAGGCCAATTTGTTTTCTGCTACATATGTTTGGTAAAAAAAATCGCAATAAGCGTATTTTGATTGGTTTGCGCAAAAGTTATTGCGTTTACTAACAAAGGGAAAGATTTTTGTCATTTTTGTTGTTTTTTTTTAACGAGTAATGGCGGCGATCTGCGATTTTTTGCGGGACTGCGACATTGTAGCGGACAGATCGGACCCTTGACTGACATTTTTGACACTTTTGGAGTTACCAGTGACATTACTACAGTAATCAGTGCTATACATAAGCACTGTTACTGTAAAAATGACACTGGCAGGGAAGGGGTTAACTTTATTGGAGAAGGAGGGGTTAAGTGTGTCCCTAGGGGCATGCTTCTAACTGTATAGGGATGTGGCTTGTTGTGTAACAACAGAGAAATACGATCCTGCATAGCAGGACCGTATGATCTCCGCTCTTACACAGGGGAGAATGACAGTCGGCTTTGTTTACATCAGCCGCCTGCCTTTCTCCCTCTCCATGGGGAGATCGCGAGTGACCGACGGACATCGGGTCCGCCGGTCACTCACATGGACATGTTAGGCAATGAGCGGGGGCGGGAGCGCGCCTCTGGCGGCGCGCGCTCGCCCCCTAGAGGCTCACAGGCTAGCGACGTAGATCTACGTCACTTTGCCTGTGAGGGGCTGACTGCCAACGTAGATAGTCATGCGGTGGTCGGCAAGTGGTTAAAGTGGTTCTAAACCATCTCACAGAGCAACCCTAATCCTCTTCTTCAGGGGTCCCCCGCCAGTGCTCCAGGCCCCTTCTCTTCATCGGGTGCCCCCAGGGAAAGCTGCTTTCGTTCCTGAGTCCATTCACACAGACAGCGGGATTTGGCCCCATCCCCCCATCCTGTGTCATCAGATTTGATTGACAGCAATGGGAGCCAATCGCTCCTGCTGCTATCAATCTGTCCAATGAGGAAAGAGACAATGACGGGAGCTGCTGCAGTCATGCATATTGCTGGACCGTATGGGCTCAGGAATTAAAAAGGGGGAGGGGGTCTGGGGAGCTTTAGAACCTTTAGAACCACTTTAATTTCCTCAATGCATTAAGTTCAGAATCTCTACTCACATAAAGATGTGGAAATGGCATAATTAATGTAGTTGTCTCTACTGATGAATTTGGTTGCCTCTTTTTGAGGCCGACGTAGACAACGTGCATCCCTCACCAGCTGTTTTTGGCTGGGTTCAAAGATCCACAAGCTTCATTGTATGTTGTTTGGGTGCATAATGTAACTGCTAAATGATTATATTGCTCACAGAGGCAATTGCGCATTTGTCAGATGCCATTACATGGCAACATCTGTAGAAAGGGAAGACCGTATTATTTTTAGAAAGCCATGAAATCCTTTTCTACTATAAACTGCATACAGCCATGGATAGGTCAATCTGCAATGTGCTGGAAATTACAACGGAAATCTACAGTGGCTCTCCCATGTCACAGGCAGAACATGTCCTAACACATTGAGACATCAGAATTGCTTATTATCATTAACTGCAATTTTCCAGCTTGCTCAACTCAATAAGAAAAGGAGAGGAAGGTTTTAAAAGCACATGCACTTCTTCAGTCTCTAAAGCAGGTCATGCAATTATCAGGCAAAGGTTCTGGCTGCACAGGCAACAGGCAGAGATCTTTCCACCTTTCTTAATCTTCTCATTCTTCAAGAAGTAGTTTTTCTTTTCCTAGCGGCCATTGGTGACAAAAATACTTTACTATTTTGCAAGAACTTTGGTAAAAAGACATATAATACAGATCACATTCTCAGGCATCAACAACAGTAGAATAACCATAGTTGTATAAATATATTTCTCTATTTCAGTTGACATAGTTGTATTTTCCTCAATGAATTATGAAGGTCCAAAGATATATGCATGGATATAATACCCCAGATACACCAGTACACAAGGCTTTATGCACACTGGGGATTTTATAAATGCTTTTATCCTGGCGGGAGA
Organism: Pelophylax lessonae; assembly: GCF_965119305.1. NCBI lineage: Eukaryota > Metazoa > Chordata > Amphibia > Anura > Ranidae > Pelophylax > Pelophylax lessonae. Next base: position 155,097,014 of record NC_138771.1, read on the forward strand.
AAAACACCTACAAAAACGTGCCTAAGGCCCGCCATACACAGTTCAAATCAATAATGGGCATGATAAATGTACTAAGTTGAATGATGGATTAACTTGGGTACAACCAGCCTACCCGACTACCTTCCGATTATCGCAAACGCTTGCTAAAACCACTAGCGATAATCACTGTCTTCTCCCAGCGGGGACAGCTTCCCTGGCACACCCCCGCCTCCCAGCCTCCCCGCCGGGAGAAGACAATTCCCCTGGCAGCACTGTCTGTGTTGATGGGGGAATCATGCAAATTTCTTTCCTGCGACCATGGGTTGCAGGTAAGAAATTTGCACTGTCTATGGGCTGCCTAAGCATCATTTTTGCAAACTCTTTTAGGCACGTCAAGCAATTTGGTGTTTATTTGTTTAATTGGCCAGAATTCTAATTTATTCTGGCCATTGAAATAAAAAAAAAAATACTCAAGAGCTAAATGCGCCTAGCACCTAGGCACGTTTAGACGTGTTTACCTGCTTTTAGGCACGTCAGGCATTTTTTCCTCTCAAAAGCTCTTCTCCTGAACAATTTTGGTGGGGTTTTTTCTACCCCTAATTGCCCCATCCTCTAAACCCCTGTAGATATCTATAGTGTGCATGGACACATAGACTAACATGAAGGGGCATTTAGACCAGAGGCATAACTAGAACCTTCAGGGCCCCGTCGCAGAAAACCATGAAGGGCCCTCCTAACTTACTGGTCCTGGGGACCTTTCCATCAGTCGCTGGTCCCTTTCCTTTGGTTCCAGGCATGCTGAGGGTCATTATTGCACTTACTGACACTAATGTTGGGTACTATTGCACTTCAATGTCTTCAGTATGAATTGTTATAAAAATGCAGGGGCACTGAGGTGTGAATTGCACTGATTTGTGCCCTCTGGAAGTGTTGGGGGCTGCACTTGAGGCACTCTGTAATTTTCAAATTGATCACCACTAGGGATGAGCTCAGGCATGCTCAGACAAGAATCTGAACCCGCCTGAGCTATCCCACCAAGAAGCTGCCCTGCAGTCACATATATATCCACCTCTTGAAAATGTGTGGCTGCAGGGCAGGGGATACCTCCACTGCTTATGATTTGCTGTCTGCGTGACAGCTTTTGTGCGGAATAGCTCAGGATGGTTTGAACTCACGTCTGAACACACCAGTGCTCATCCCTGACCACCACTGCTGTAAAGGTAGGAGCATTTAGTTCTGCTTTAAGACCTAAAGGGCCACAGTGAGTGCTTAGGAAGGGGTAACATTTTTTACATGACCCATCTTGGGACATGGTGACCCCAGTGCCCTGTCAGAAGCTGGTGACCCCAGTGCCCTGTCAGAAGCTGGTGATCCTGGTCCCTTGTCAGAAGCTGGTGACCCTGGTCCCCTGTCAGAAACTGGTGACCCCGGTCCCCTGTCAGAAGATGGTGACCCTGGTGCCCTGTCACAAGCTGGTGACCCTGGTCCTCTGTCACAAGCTGGTGAGCCCAGTCCCCTGTGAGAAGCTGGTGACCCTCGTGCCCTGTCACAAGCTGGTGACCCTGGTTCCCTGTCAGAAGCTGGTGACACCGGTGTACTGCTACAAGCTGGTGATCCTGGTCTCCTGTCAAAAGCTGGTTACCACGGTCCCCTGTCAGAAGCTGGTGACCCTGGGCCCCTGTCAGAAGCTGGCGACCCCTGTGCCCTGTCACAAGCTGGTGACTCTGGTCCCATATCAGAAGCTGATGACCTTGGTTCCCTGTCACAAGCTGGTGACCCCAGGCCCCTGTCAGAAGCTGGTGACCCCGGTCCTCCATGTCACACTCATTCACCCTGATTCCCTATACTGGGGTCACTTACCGGGCGGTATGAAGAGAGTGGCCTGGTCTCTGCCCTTCCTCAACCCAATCCCTCTAAGTGAAAATGTCCAAATTGGGCCCAATCCGCCATTTTTTCTCCCCGGTGTCATATAACTCATTAGTGTTACAAGGTCTCAGGTGTGAATGGGCAGCAGGTGTGTTAAATTTGGTGTTATCGCTCTCACTCTCTCATACTGGTCACTGGAAGTTCAACATGGCACCTCATGGCAAAGAACTCTCCGAGAATCTGAAAAAAAGAATTGTTGCTCTACATAATGATGGCCTAGGCTTTAAGAAGATTGCCAAGACCCTGAAACTGAGCTGCAGCATGGTGGCCAAGACCATACAGTGGTTTAAAAGGACAGGTTCCACTCAGAACAGGCCTCGTAATGGTCGACCAAAGAAGATGAATGCACATGCTCAGTGTCATATCAAGAGGTTGTCATTGGAAAATAGATGTATGAGTGCTGCCAGCATTGCTGCAGAGAGGTTGAAGGGATGGGAGGTCAGCCTGTCAGTGCTCAGACAATACACTGCACACTGAATCAAATTGGTCTGCATGGCTGTTGTCCCAGAAGGAAGCCTCTTCTAAAGATGATGCACAAGAAAGCCTGAAAACAGTTTGCTGAAAACAAGCAGACTATGGACATGGATTACTGGAACCATTACTGTGGTCTGATGAGACCAAGATAAACTTATTTGGTTCAGATGGTGTCAAGCGTGTGTGGGGGCAACCAGGTGAGGAGTACAAAGACAAGTGCGTCTTGCCTATAGTCAAGCATGGTGGTGGGAGTGTCATGGTCTGGGGCTGCATGAGTGCTGCCGACACTGGGAAGCTACAGTTCATTGAGGGAACCAGGAATGCCAACATGTACTGGGACATACTGAAGCAGAGCATGATCAAGCAGAGCATGATTCAGTAGATTGTTTTTTGTTTTTTGGGGGGTTTTTTTTGGTATACTTGTTTAAATAAATTGAAAAATGTACAAGTTGTACAAAGAAGAATAAAATAATAAAAAAAAAAAAAAAAATCAAGATAGACATACCATAAGTACTAGAAATCACTGGAACATGATATTGCACTGGTGACAAAACTTAGAATAGCAAATAAACAGCTTCTCACATAATGAAAACAGCAACTGGGGTGACCCACTCCGAAGCCACAGCAGAGATCCCAAAGCGGGCTAGCCCATACAAGACATGCAATACTAAAACAAGTCAAAAAAATAAAAATGTAATGCATGATACCATTACTATGCAGCAACATGGTCCATAAGAGGGATGCAAAATTTCAAGAGTAAAGAGGATAGACAAAAGAGATGGGGTACCAGACCCAGTAGATTGTTTTAAAAAAGAGCTGGATGCATTCCTGAATGCATAAATTTTTACTGGATACTAACATTTATAGGTAATAACACCAGGTATGGTTGATCCTGGTGTAACCTCTTGAAGCTTATAAAGGGCGGAAGACTCTGTCCCCATCAACAAATAACAGAACTGGACGCCTGAGTGTTCAATTGCCAAATAACAGCCCTGAGAAGGTGAATGTTTATCATTAGTTGGGCCACCATTAAAATAAATCTGTTGCTTTGCATTGCATGGGCACAGCTCGAGATTGTGTACAGGTTACTCCAGCATGTTAAACAAGCCACTAATTTATTTAATTTATTTCTCTCTCAAGTTTGTCACTTCTCACTTATGTGTGTGTTTTCTTCTCACGGATGGAGGGTGTGAGTCCTTGGGCTTGCCCTGAAGTCTAGGGGGAGGATGTGTGGCCTTCTGGTTCCTTCCTCCCCTGTCCCTTGGGGGGTCTCTCTTCGGGGGAGCCCCTCGACCTAGTATTCGGGGTGGCTTTGGCTGCCTAGAAGAACGGGGTCTGCCAGGCCTTCTGGCTAGGCAGACCATTGGAAACCCTTTGTCCCTGTCAGGAGCCTTGTGCCCCGGGGGATCAGGGTAGAGGTCCTACTTCTTCAGGGGGTGGACAAAGCACACCCCTAAGTGCACTTTTTTGTGTGTGATCCACATGCACTTTTTTGGTTCACTTATCGGGTTTTTTCGTTGTAGTTTTGCACCACCGCGTATAAAAAAGAATCCCATTTCAGAAGACAATTAGCAAATATGGCTGTGGTGAATGATGATGACACAATAACACTGAATGAGAGTAGCCCTCAGTCAGGGCCGGCCTTAGGTGTTCAGGCGCCCTGTGCGAGCTAATCCTGTGGCGCCCCCCACCGCGCGCGTGACCCCCCCCCCCCTGCACATTTTCTTGCACTTTTTTGTACTTTATTTGACTTTTCTTTTTTATGATCACTAATAACATAGCCCCCCTTACATTAGAGACCCCTCACAGAGCCCCCCTTACATCTAATACCCCTTTACATTAGAGATCCCCACAGAGCCCCCTCCTTACATCAAAGATCCCCTTACATTAGAGACCCCCACAGAGCCCCCCTTACATCAGAGACTCCCCACACAGAGCCCCCCTTACATCAGAGACCCCCACACAGAGCTCCCCTTACATCAGAGCCCCCCCACACAGAGCCCCCCTTACATCAGAGACCCCCACACTGAACCTCCAGGCCGTGGTCGCCGCTTACCTCCCGATGTGCGGCCTGATCATCTGCGAGCTGTGATGGCCGCACAGCGCCCCTGTTGCCCATGGCGCCCTGTGTGGCCGCACAGCTCGCACACCCCAAAGGCCGGCCCTGCCCTCAGTGTTATTGTGTCTGAAGAAGGCACTGTGCATCAACACTCAAAAAAATCAGGACTTCTGTAAACTGCCAAAATGAATATTTTCACATTATGCAAATATGTTTGTTCATCTCTTGAAGCACTGAAGATATCTGTGCTGTGTAAAGCTGTCACAATATTACCTATTTGACAATCAGTAGTTTTAATTTATATAAAGGTATAAAGGGAAGATTTATTATTGGATAGGATTCTGAGCTCCCTGCATATCTGGGTTGTAAAATGCATTTTAAAGGAGGACTCTTTAAACTGAGCTGTTGATCTAATCCGGTACTGATGTTTTACAAGACACTTCCCAAGGGTCCGCCAGCAACATACACCAAACAGCTGAGCTTATGCCAACCAAGGATATCATTACCCTAATAACGTAAATTGTTAAAATATATTTATATTCTACCACATTTCTGCAAATCTACAAACAAAACTTTCCCTACAAATATAACATACATATTATGCAAGACAAAAATGAAAAATACTCTTTTCATTACCGTAAATATCCAAACAACCATAACCAATGTCTTATATATATAGAGACGCAAACCATTTTTCAACCAGACTACCAGGATAGCAGAACAAAATACCAGAATCATATCGGCTCAGTTACCAGCTACGAATGATAACATAGAATTTTGAATTCTGATTCTTCTAACAGAGCTACCACAGACAAAATGTGTCCAGAAGGGAATTTGGGATGTGGGATAATAAAACCAGTTTGACCAGTTTTTGCAAGGTCTGCCAGAGCTGGGATCATATTGCTAAAAGCCAGCAACCTGGGATTACGACCAAGTCTTCCCAACCCCCTCACAGTGCAATCACTATCCTAGAGTCCCTCTGCAAGGCAGCTCCTGTTTTAGGTTTCTAGATCACAGCCCAGCTGACATGGATAATCCTGCAAGCTGGGAAAAGAGGTCAGGGAAACATGGACAGTGCAGTATTGTTCTTAACCCTTGGGATGGTGTTATTGGAAGAAGAAGCTACTAACGGAGCTGATGGGGTGTGATGATGATCAACATGGATTTTACACACACACTAAATATATGTGTGTTTGCAGATATACACACTGCACATACATAACACAGAAATACATCCCTTTTTAATAAGACTACTGTATTTTTTAGTCCTCCAGTAATGTAAATTATAAATATATTATATATATATATATATATATATATATATATATATATACACAGTATCTCACAAAAGTGAGTACACTACTCACATTTTTGTAAATATTTTATTATATCTTTTCATGTGACAACACTGAAGACATGACACTTTGCTACAATGTAAAGTAGTGAGTGTACAGCTTGTATAACAGTGTAAATTTGCTGCCCCCTCAAAATAACCCAACGTACAGCCATTAATGTCTAAACCGCTGGCAACAAAAGTGAGTACACCCCTAAGTCAAAAAGTCCAAATTGGGCCCAATTAGCAATTTTCCCTCCCTGGTGTCATTCCCCGGTGTCATGTGACTCATTAGTGTTACAAAGTCTCAGGTGTGAATGGGGAGCAGGTGTGTTAAATTTGGTGCTATCGCTCTCACTCTCTTATACTGGTCACTGGAAGTTCAACATGGCGCCTCATGACAAAGAACTCCCTGAGGATCTGAAAAAAAGAAATGTTGCTCTACATAAAGAGGGCCTAGGCTATAAGAAGATTGCCAAGACCTTGAAACTGAGCTGCAAACAGCGGTTTAATAGAACAGGTTCCTCTCAGAACAGGCTTTGCCATGGTCGACTAAAGAAGCTGAGTGCATGTGCTCAGCATCATATCCAGAGGTTTTCTTTGGAAAATAGAGGTATGAGTGCTGCCAGCATTGCTGGAGAGGTTGAAGGGGTGGGGGCAGAGCTGCTGATAAGGCAGCACAGCCAGTCCTGTTATACAGGGCCTAGCCCTATCAGCTTAACAGGGGGCCCAGGGTCCTCTACACTTAATTCCTGCAAAATAACAAACAGGGCTTTCTAAAGCCCTGTAGGAGCAGAAATCTCAATATGATTAGATGCTTTTGAAGGCTAGAGGAGAGATCTGGGGTCCAATAGACCCCAGATCTCTCCATGAAGAGGACCTGTCATGTTTCATTCCATTACATGTTGAAAGCCAGGACAGGGGAGGGGCCAGGGGTGGGATCAAGGGCGGGTCAAAAGGGCCCCAAAAGGTAGGCTGTATTGGGCCCCATGAGTTATAACAACAGCCCTGAGTGGGGGGGGGTCAGCCTGTCAGTGCTTAGACCATACGCCGCACACAGCATCAAATTTGTCCGCATCGTTGTCGTCCCAGTAGGAAGCCTCTTCTAAAGATGATGCACAAGAAAGCCAACAAACAGTTTGCTGAAGACAAGCAGATTAAGGACATGGATTACTGGAACCATGTCCTGTGGTCTGATGAGACCAAGATAAACTTATTTGGTTCAGTTGGTATCAAGCGTATGTGGCGGCAACCAGGTGATTAGTACAAAGACAAGTGTGTCTTTCCTACAGTCAAGCATGGTGGTGGGAGGGTGATGGTCTGGGGCTGCATGAGCGCTGCCGACACTGGGGAGCTACAGTTCACTGAGGGAATCATGAATGGCAACATGTACTGTGACATACTGAAGCAGGGCATGATCCCCTCCCTTTGGAGACTGGGCCTGCAGGGCAGTATTCCAACATGATAACGACCCCCAACACACCTCCAAGATGATTACTGCCTTGCTAAATAAGCTGAGGGTAAAAGTGATGGACTGGCCAAGCATGTCTCCAGACTTAAACCCTATTGAGCAACCTGTGAAGCTTTGGTGAACTCCATGCCCAAGAGGGTTAAGGCAGTGCTGGAAAATAATGGTGGCCTCACAAAATATTGACAATTTGGGCCCAATTTGTACATTTTGACTTAGGGGTGTACTCACTTTTGTTGCCAGCGGTTTAGACACTAATGGCTGTGTGTTGAGTTATTTTGAGGGGACAGCAAATTTACACTGTTATACAAGCTGTACACTCAATACTTTACAATGTAGCAAAGTGTCATTTCTTTAGTGTTGCCACATAAAAAGATATAACAAAATATTTACAAAAATCTGAGGGGTGTTCTCACTTTTGTGAGATACTGTGTAAATATATATATATATATATATATATAAAAATAAGAATATATATATATTGGCATGCTGACTGCAGGAATGTCCACCAGAGCTGTTACCCGTAAACTGAATGTTCATTTCTCTACTAAAAGGCCGTCTCCAAAGGTGTTTCAGAGAATTTGGCAGTACATCCAACCAGCCTCACAACCGCAGACCATGTGTAACCACACCAGCCCAGGACCTCCACATCCAGCATCTTCACCTCTAAGATCGTCTGAGACCAGCCACCCGGACAGCTGCTGCAACAATCGGTTTGCATAACCAAATCATTTCTGCACAAACTTGTCAGAAACTGTCTCAGGAAAGCTCATCCTCATGCTCATCGTCCTCATTGGGGGCCCAAACCTGACCTGACTCCAGGTCGTCATTATAACCAACTTGAGTGGGCAAATGCTCACATTCTCTTCATGGATGAATCCTGGTTTTCTTAGATCTTTGAGATATATATATATATAAATAGGAGAGGAGAAATATAAGATATTTAAGAATGTTATTCAAATACATACAGTATATTTATATATATATATATATATATATATATATATATATATATATATATATATATATATAAAAATACAGTATCTCAAAAAAGTTAGTACACCCCTTACATTTTAGTAAATATTTTATTCTATCTTTTCATGTGACCACGCAGAAGAAATGACACTTTGCTACAATGTAAAGTAGTGAGTGTACAGCTTACAGTGTAAATTTGCTGTCCCCACAAAATAACTCAATACACAGCCATTAATGTCTAAAACACTGGCAACAAAAGTTAGTACACCCCTAAGGTAAAATGTCCAAATTGGGCCAAAAGTGTCAATATTTTGTGCGGCCACCATTATTTTCCAGCAATGCCTTAACCCTCTTGGGCATGGAGTTTACAATTTGCCCCTGGAGTCTTCTTCCACTCCTCCATGACGACATCACAAAGCTGGTTGATGTTAGAGACCTTACGCTCCTCCAACTTCCATTTAAGGATGCCCCACAGATGCCCAATAGGGTTTAGGTCTGGAGACATGCTTGGCCAGTCATCAACTTTACCCTCAGCTTCTTTAGCAAGGTAGTGGTAATCTTGGAGGTGTGTTTGGGGTACTGCCCTGTTGCCCAGTCTCTGAAGGGAGGGGATCTTGCTCTGCTTCAGTATGTCACAGTACATGTTGGCATTAATGATTCCCTCAATAAACTGTAGCTCCCCAGTGCCGGCAGCACTCACACAGCGCCAGACCATGACACCCCCACCACCATGCTTGACTGTAGGCAAGACACTGCTTGACACCATCAGAACCAAATAAGTTTATCTTAGTCTCATCAGACCACAGGTAATGGTTCCAGTAATCCATGTCCTTAGTCCGCTTGTCTTCAGCAAACTGTTTGCGGGCTTTCTTGTGCATCATCTTTAGAAGAGGCTTCCTTCTGGGACAACAGCCATGCAGACCAATTTGATGCAGTGTGCGGCGTATGTTCTGAGCACTGACAGGCTAACCCCTTCAACCTCTGTAGCAATGCTGGCAGCACTCATATGTCTATTTTCCAAAGACAACCTCTGGATATGACGCTGAGCACGTGCATTCAACTTCTTTGGTCGACCATGGCGAGGCCTGTTCTGAGTGGAACCTTTTCTGGTAAACCGCTGTGTGGTCTTGGCCACCGTGATGCAGCTCAGTTTCAGGGTCTTGGCAATCTTCTTATAGCCTAGGCCAGGGGTGTCAAACTCAGTTTCATCATGGGCCGCATCACAATTATGGTTTCTCTCAAAGGGCCAGTTATATCTGTAAGATTAGACGTCCAGAGCACCCCACTTCTCTTACACCCATACATGAGATGTCATGAGCCCCCCATGTTCATAAGTCAAGAGTCACCCACCGTTTCTTACATCACAACGCACCCCCTTACCTTGTGCTACTGCCAGGAAGAAGATTCAGGTGGATCTGGGAAGAAGAAAGTGCAGGGGCTGGAGTCAGCTTCCAGAGTCTGCTGAATGCTGAGACCAGGGGAGGCAGAGACAAGGTGGTGTTGTGGCTGCACAGAGAGGTGCAGGATCTATATAAGGAATTCTGCCCACCTCTCTGCTGCAGACTGCTGAAAAGGGGTAGGCAAAGAAGAGACTTTCTTCAGCTGCACAGAGAAGCGCAGGATCTGGCAAAAGAGTTTTGTCCTCTCTGCTGCCGACTACTGAGACAAGGTGGGGGCAGAGACAAGGGGGGTACCACAGCTACAGCAGAGGTGCGAGGGCCACATGAAATGGCCTGGGAAGCCATATTCTGCCCGCGGGCCTTGTGTCTTTGACACCTATGGCCTAGGCCATCTTTATGTAGAGCAACAATTCTTTTTTTCAGATCCTCAGAGAGTTCTTTGCCATGAGGTGCCATGTTGAACTACCAGTGACCAGTATGAGAGAGTGAGAGCGATAACACCAAATTTAACACACCTGCTCCCCATTCACACCTGAGACCTTGTAACGCTAACGAGTCACATGACATCGGGGAGGGAAAATGGCTAATTGGGCCCAATTTGGACATTTTCACTTAGGGTGTACTCACTTTTGTTGCCAGCGGTTTAGACATTATTGGCTGTGTGTTGAATTATTTAGAGGGGGCGGCAAATTTACACTGTTATACAAGCTGTACACTCACTACTTTACATTGTAGCAAAGTGTCATTTCTTCAGTGTTGTTGCATGAAAAGTATATTAAAATATTTACAAAACTGTGAGGGGTGTACTCACTTTTGGGAAATAGTGTATATATATATATATATATATATATATATATATATATATATATATATATATACATACTGCATGTATTTGAATAACATTCTTAACTATCTTATATTTCTCCTTATAATTTATCGATCTTGCAGGCTGCTTAAAGTGGTAAACATATCCCTCACTTTCCCTGCAGTAGGTACTATTCTCCTTTCTCTAAAGACCCAGGTTGTGTTTGGATGCTCAATAATGTGGTGAGGATTCAATAAAACCTTGCCAGGTTTGCCAATTACTCACTGCTCTACATAAAAAAATAAATACAAGTTTTTGCTTTAGCTCTTTAGCACTTTAAATGACCATCTACACGACCCTTATTTTTTTAAGTGTGAACTTTACTTTTAGAGTAAGATGCAGGAAAAATACATTTTAGTATATTTTTTTTACTTTATATCTTTACATTTTCTTTTATTCAGCAAGTTCTTTTCTCAAATAATATTTGTTGACAGTACAAACAAATGCATCTCATATGTGTAACATTTGCATCACTCCAAATCCCTGAGTAATGGGAATGGAGTCACCCAAGAGATGCCCGGCACATTCACCGGATAGGTGTTGCTAGGAGGTAATGTGCACCTGAGTCAGCACACTGCAGGCATTCCATAGAATGCAGTAGATAATACATAAACAAACGTTTATTCAAATCCTAATTTTTTCTCATTGATTTAATTCCACCAGTAATTCATAAACCTAACCAGAATTCACTTTAATATATTGTTGCATTATTGAAATGATCTAATATGATACCAATAAGATGTGTTTGGATTGATTATCACTGAAATTGGCCTATTTACTTTGCCCTTTTATCCTTGCACAGTTTATTAAAGGGTAACTCCACTTTTGTGGGGGAAAAAAAAGCAAATAAAAAAAAATATTATAGTATATACAATTGGAACTCAGGTCATATTGTAATTTACTGTAATTTTCTGTAAAATGCAATGCAATATGGCTACCTGGAGCTGTTCTGTACACAGAATGTCTACTGAACTCCCCCCAGAAACATAATTTCATGCTTGTGTGATTGGCTCACTGATTTTGCCAGAAGTCTGCACTAAGATACAAGTCAGATCTCAGGCATCCTCTGCAACAAAAATGCCATTTTGGTGAAATACTTCCTGTAGGAAATCACATCTAAAGGAATGCAGACACAGACATTTTCCTTATTAGAGCCCTGCAAGTGCAGCAGCTGATTTATAATTGTGAAACCACTCCCATTAGATACACTTACCACATGGACACATACAAACACACAGGGATTTCTTTAGAATACCAAAAGGTAGGAATTTGCAATAAAGTTTGGTAAAATCCTTGTAATGTACATAGATCACTAAGAGGGATTTTTTTTTCTCAACAAAAGTGGAGCTTAAATAAGCCAGTTTAATCTTTTACTTATGTTTACTATAATTTTTTTCAGCAATTTCCACATTTTTTAAGCTTTCTATTGTATAGTTTCCAGATGGTATCCATTGTACGTATTGTATGTACAGATTTGTAGATTCTCTTTAGAGTGTTTATCTATACTGTATATCAGGGACTGTTGTCATCATCCTTGCTTCATATGACATCAGCTGAAATGAAATGAGTTAGCCACATACAGTATATAGTCTGTTGTGCTTAGTAAGCCAGAGCAAACTGATCGAATAGCAGTTACAAAGAGGAACTTTAAAACATATTAACACCTTTACAGTCAAATTTGAGGAAAGCCCAGTTTTTTATGTTTTCCCATTCACACAGCATACCTAAAAAAAAACAAACCTCAAATATTTCCTACCTTTTAGATGTTTCCCAGGAGCCGTTATGACGGACTGCAAGGTTTTTTGAACAATGTTAGAGTGAGCCTGTCCCAAATCTGTCCTTATTAACATACAATATAAGAAGTCCATCCGCTACACCTTTAACCCTTTGTTAGGACAGACAGTGTTCATATCTAATTACAATTGATAATGAAGATCTGTCGGCACAGTACAGACAAACATAGCTGCCCAATCTCCTCATAAACATAGACAAACTAGTAGGGGTTTTACCACTTCTCCGCTCTATCCAAGACAAAAAGCATTTTAGGTTTAGACACACTTTAAAGGGTAAAATAAAATAAAAAAAATGCAACACATCCCTGCTAAATATGAACATTTTTATCCATGTTCTATCCCTTTAAAAGATCAGCACTTAATTTCCTATTGCGGGGTGACAACACAGCACTATGTTGTCAGGCCTGTCCAGCTGTCTTTGACTAAACTACTCAGCCACTCCCACCTGCTTCTTGTCCTCAACAATGGAATTGGAACTAATTGACTTGTAGTCCAAGATAAGAACAGAGAGGGCTAAATAGTCTCTTTGAGACAGGACAGTTAGAAAGCACAGTTCATTTATGAATTTCTGATGAGATGAACAGATTTTGCACTTGTAGCACCCTCCTAGATGGGTTTCTAGAAAAGCTAAGTGAATTTTGTTTTGCTCCTCTGCAATCAGTTGAGCAGCTTGTGATTGTTTTGGGCTGTTCTAGGCTTCACTTTCTGCAAGTTTGACTGCTTCCCCTGCCTTCTAGAGGATTCTAGAATGTGGTGGGTTGGAAATCGACAGCCTGAACATTTATGTTGTCTCAGACATCCCTGAGGAAGGGTGCCCAGTAGGTGGCTGGGGAGTACATAAATAGCCTGGACTTGGGTCAGCCCTGTTTTTGCCTAGGAGTAGATGTTCCTGACCTGAAGTGCTGCTGTCCTTCCAGGCAGCCCAGCTGAAGTTCTATATGTGTTCATCGAGGTCCCAGCTATGCTAAAGCTGGGGGCCTGTTTGCTGAAACTAAGCAAAGGATTTCACTGAGGATCTGGTCTGGAGAGTTCATTGGAGAAATATCTCCCTGATATTGGAAGGAGGCATCCAAGTATTCCGGGGATACTGTGAGTACATAACTGAGTGCAGGATCCTGGTGACTGTTGCTGCTGCCATCCCTTGTGTTTCAGTACTAGTGCATGCCTGGCCTAGAATATCCCTGATTGTGTCTCAGTGCTGTCCATTTTCTGAGCCATTACTAAAGCGACCTAAGGAGTAGCAACAGGGTGAAGAGTGTCATCTCATTACTGTTCAGTGCTAATTAGGTATCCCACAGCTCCCTATGCCCTATCCAAGTTTGTTCAGCAATAAATATCAAAAAGGCAAACCCTAGACCAGTGATGGCGAACCTTGGCACCCCAGATATTTTGGAGCTACATTTCCCATGATGCTCAACTACCCTGCAGAGTGCATGAGCATCATGGTAAATGTAGCTCCAAAACAACTGGGGTGCCAAGGTTCACCATCACTGCCCTAGACTGTTCATTGAGCCAGAAAAGTGACTGCTGCTGTGTGCTTGGCTGCTGTTGCACTGATCTGGGAAAGAGACCTGTGGCAAATCAGCGGCCCTTTTGGGGGTAAGCCCTACACACTTATAAAACAGAAATAACAAAATGCTTTTGATGGTATATTTAACAGATCAAAAGGAAGCAAATATGTTCATTGCTAGGGTTTACTTACATACACTTTAACCAATTGTTGACCACCATATAGCAGTTTTGCCCCGAACGGGTGTATATATATATATAGATATAGATATATGTGTGTGATCTGGCTCTTCCAGGTAGCAGGCACGAATGCGGGAGCCAATCAGCAGATACCGTGGCCTGGATGTCCTCCCGCACCTGCCTATCATCAGGCAGAGACACAGAACGGCAGTCTGCCTATGTAAACAAGGCAGATCGCCATTCTGACAGAAGGGAAGGCATGGATCCTGTGTCTCTGCAAAACAGGGAAAAGGTTTCATGTCTTCCCCTAGTAAAAGCACCTCCCACACTGTAGTAAAACACTGGCTAGGCACACAGTTGACCTTTGATCGTCCCTGATGTTAACCCCTTCCCAGCCAGTGTCATTTGTTCAGTGACACTGCATATTTTTTAGCACTGATCACTGTATTAGTGTCACTGATCCCCAAAAAGTGTCAGTGTCTGAATTTCCACCGTAAAATCGCAGTCCCGCTATAAGTCGCTGATCACTGCCATTGTTAGTAAAAAAATATACATAACACATATGTACATGTGGGCACTATAACTTTTGTGAACACCAATCAATATACGCTTCTTGGTATTGTTTTTACCAAAAATATATATCAGATTACATATTGGCCTAAGTTTATAAGGACTTTTCATTTTTTCAGTTTTTTTTAATTGGATATGTTTTATAGCAGAAATTAAAAAAATATATATATTTTTTTCCAAATTGTCAGTCTTTTTTTGCTCATAGCACAAAAAATAAAAAGACGTGGTCAAATACCACCAAAAGAAAGCTTGATTCGTGGGGGAAAAAAGGACATACATTTTATTTGGGTACAGCGTGGCACAACCGCACAATTGCCAAAATAACGCAGTGCTGTATCGCAAAAAATGGCCAGTCATGAAGGGGGGTAAATCTTCCAGAGCTGAAGTGGTTAAGGGACTGTCCAAGTTGCTGCATCGACAGTTTCACAGTGTCCAGTCCCAGGACATGCCAAGAACTGCCTCTATTCTGCTCACTTTAGAGAGTCAACCATTTATAGAAGGTGCCAAATCCACTGATTTTCCACTTTAGAGAGTCAACCATTTATAGAAGGTGCCAAATCCACTGATTTTCCACTGCTGATTTCTTGACATAAATAAAAATGTAAAAGTGTTTTTAAATTGTTTTAATCCCTTCCAAAATCCTCTGATATGCTTTTTTTTCTGGGGAAATAGTTTCTTTAACATGCAGTCATTTTGTCCTTACCGAATTACCTACTACTATGTATTTTACGTATCTTTTTTTACATATACTGAGACTGATTTATTAAAATAGTTAAAAATCTTCACATAAAAAATTGAGACTCTTTACAAATTTATGTTTAAAGAGTTCACACTGGGCAATCCGACTTCCCGGGGTGACCTCACAGGTCGCGGCGCGCTGCTCGCACCGCGACCTCGAAGCGGCCGGCACGGACTTCATAACATTGAAGTCAATGCAGGTCGCTCCAGGTCGCCCCAAAAAAGCTCCGGACCCTTTTTCTAAGTCGGAGCGACTTGTGTCGCTTCTATTAGAAGGGGTCTATAGCTTCTCTATGCCAGGCGACCTACGGCGACCTGTCAGGCAACCAGGTCGCCTGACAGGTCGCCCCAGTGTAAACGGGGGCTAACTCCATTTTTGTTGATGAAAAAAACATTCCCCTCTGAGTGATCTGTCTACATTGCAGGGTTTATAACAAACTTTGTTGAAGATTCCTTGCTTTTGTTATACTGAAGGAATAGCTGCTTGTTTGTCTGTGTCTATATGCAGTGTGAATCTGTATGGGAGTGGTTTTATATTTATCAGTCAGCTGCTGCATCTGCAGGGCTCTAATGAAGAAAGTGGCAGGGTCTGCATCCCTTTATAAATGATTTCCCTTTGGAAGGATTTAACCAAAAATGATATTTCTGTTGCAGTAAATGCTCAAAATCTGACTTGTATCTTTGTGTAGCCTTCTGGGAAAATCAGTGAGCCAATAACCCAAGCAGGCAATGACATATCTGGGGGCGTACTGTACACCATCTGTGCATTTTTTTTACAGAAATTTACAGTTCTGCAGATTAAAAAGGAAAGGTCATTTTTAATAACATTCAATTACAATATGAGTTTGCAATGTCGCAATTATATATATATATATATATTTTTTTTAATTTGTTAATTTTTTTTTCCTACCCTTTATTTGATTTATAGTAGGAGGCCCGTAGTCATTCAAATCTACATCTTACGTTTCCATTTTAACGTGTCTTCACGTGGCTAAAAAGGAAAGGTAATTTTTAATAACATTCAATTACCATATGAGTTTGCAATGTCGCAATTATATATATATATATATATATATATATTTTTTTTTAATTTGTTAATTTTTTTTTCCTACCCTTTATTTGATTTAAAGTAGGAGGCCCATAGTCTTTTAAATCTACATCTTACGTTTCCATTTTAACGTGTCTTCATGTGGCTATATAGTTAGCATTCTGCAGGATCGTTAAATCTTTTACATATATTTCACAATAAAATTAACTTTTAAAAAGGAAGGGTTCACATACCCAGTATATAGTGTCTGATTCTTTACTACCACTTAGGACAGTATGCCATTCCTATGAGATGCATCTAATGAACTCAGCTCTGTCACAAGCAGCTGAGTAGCCATTTTGTATATCTATACTTAAAAAGGGGCCGATGATAACCATTTTGTTTTTTAGCCAATTACCATTACATTTCTCAACTACACAAATTCCCTATAGAGACTAATAGTACCATGCGTTGCGCCCACTGTAATTGTGGAGCAACCAGCTGTCCAATACATTTCTGGAAATCCACTTGAGACTGAATGTGACTACTATTTTTTTCCCTTTTTAATTATTCATTACAGTATGGACTTTTTAAGGAGGGTTATCAACATCTGATATATTCATTTTTGGTTCCCAAAATGTAATGCAGATTTGGTCATGTAACACAAATTTTGTATAAGCTCCCATACCCTGTCAAATATTATTTATCCCTAATGCTTACTGCCACTTTCACACATAAAGGAACATAATGCTTGCACTAAATGTCATTATGGCCATGTTTCATTACTTGTCGTAAATGTCCTTCATTGACCATTAAATGTTTCTATGGTGCACACTGGCTAGGCCTACTTTTTAGGTGTGTTTAATTATTATTATTTTCATGCAAGATTTATATAGCATTGACAGTTTGCACAGCGCTTTACAAAATGGATGGAGATGGTACAATTAGAATACAATTTAAAACAAGACGAATCAGAGTGCCCTGCTCGTTAGAGCTTACAATCTAAAGCCCTGTACACACGATCAGATTATTGAACGATCTGTCGTCCGTTTTTTGTGGCATGTTAGTCTGATGTGGAAAGTGAAGAGGTTATTTTCATACAAATGTTCCCGTACAACAGAATTCTACTTCAGAAGTGATGTCATGTGTTGGATTGATTTGTATTTGTTCTTTCGTCTATGAGCATGCCTAGTCTTGCTCATAAGATTTTTTTCCGTCAAAATCTGTACTAATGAGACGAAAAATCGGACGTTGTTTTGACGGATGGCAAAAATTATATAGCCTGCACATCAGGATTTTGCCAGCCGAAAAGTCGCAGTCGGCTGTCGAAAGCATCATACTAACAAGCCGACAATCGGCCGATCGGATGTTGGCCGAAAATTCACGGCCAACAATCGTTGAGTGTGTACGAGGCTTTACGATCTGAAAATCGACAGATCGGTCGTCGGACGAATTTTCCCCACAGATTTTCTTATTGTGTGTACGGGCCTTAAAAGGAAGGGGAAAGTGAAAAAAAGGTAATAACTGTGGGGGATGACTTTATGGAGAAAGTAAAAGTACAGTTTATTAGTTAGAGGTGGGGTAAGCCTCTTTGAAGAAATGGAGTTTCAGGGATTGCCTAAAGGTGGATAGAGTTGGACAGATTAGGGTAAGGAGTTCCAGAAGTTGGGAGGTGCTCTGGAGAAGTCCTGGAAGCAAGCATGGGTGGAGGTGACGAGGTAACTAGAGAGCAGGAGGTCTTGGGAGAAGTGAAGAGGATGGTTTGGTTGGTATTATGATATGAGGTTGGTGATGTAGCCTCGGGGAAGCGTTGTAGATGGCTTTGAAGGTAGTTGTTGTAATTTGAATTGTATTTGTTGTGAGAGCTATAATGAGTTTCATTCACTGGCAGCATAAATGGAGGAGGAAGTCAAATGCAAATTTTCAGGTTGGCGTTACACAACCCAGTATTTACAATTGATGCTACTGAATAAAATACTGAGTTATGAACTTCTGAATGGTTTATTTTATAGAAGTTGTCCAGCTGTGAAACCAACCACTTAACATCCTGTGAATGTCTGTCTGCTTTGCCATTGTATTAACTAATATAGACCACAAGACAGCTGTCACCCAGTAGCCAAAGGCCATACGGTCATTGAATGAAACATATATATTACACGTTCCTGAAATTGGCCACCATCCTCACCTTTTGTATTCATTTCTATATGTACTTCACAGAAAGATGAGAAGACTACTATAAGTAAGCCTTTTATAAGGTGAGCAACAGATGAACATCAGAAAACAAATGACCAATAAAAAAAGAATTACTGGCAAAACTAAAGTAGCATCCCATATATTAGCACAAAGATTTTAGGTTACTTGACCAGTGCTTACAAACACACTTTACAAAAATGCTTTATAGGTCTGCCTAATAACAATGGCATGCTGTCACCATCACTTAAAGCGGAGTTCTGGCCTCAAATACCTTTTTTAACTAAAAATACCCCTATAATACTGATCCATCGCCCTTTACAGAACCGCTATTCTCATACTTTCAAGGTGTACAGTATTGGATTTTAGTAAAAATCTTACTTTTAAAAACGCTGTCTGGGCACGGCCATCTTGGATATGGGCATCTGAAGCCACAGTGTAATCTGCTGTGTCCTTCTTCCTGATTCCAGGGAGTGTTCTGGGAGTTCTTCCTGATTCCAGCCTCCTGGGAGTGATGACAAACCGCTCCCAGGATGCAATTCAAAGGCGGAAGTGATGTCGTTGGCCTTGGCCACAGAGGGGGGAGAAGGAGGAAGCACAATCAAAAATGCCCTGAAAATAAGGTAAGGGACCCCGAAAAAAATTGAAAATGCCCAATTGTTGATCAGCATAGCGAGCACTCCAGGAATCAGTAAAGTTGCAAAATAGGCCGGAACTCCACTTTAAGCTCATTAGTGTTCGGCCATTGTTGGTTACTTATAGAGACGAAGATCATAACTGTGATCCACTTTACCCAACCCAATTTACCAATTTGTAATGAGTATGCAGGGGCCACCTCAAATTCCAAGGCTCCTTTTGGACCACAGTGGATATTTCAGCCACAAATTTCATTGTAACAGCAACCCATTGGGGGCAGGTAGGCCGCCACAAACAAATTACACCAGTGGATCTGTGGAGAAGTTTAAAGTGCCAACAGACTTGAGATGGTGGCCAACCATGCACACATGAAATGGCTGCTGCATGATCATTAATATGTACTACTGTCATAGAGACATGTGAACCCTCCTACACACTACTATTTTTTTTTCGGGTTGAACGAAAAATAACTGATAGCTCAGGTCAGAGCCGCTGTACTAACAATCCGATGTTAGTACAGCGATCTCCCCTGCTGTGCTATTGTGTTCAGACAGGGGGATGGTCCCCCTGTCAGGAAACTCTGAGAGCGCTAATAGAGGCAGTCGACAGACCTTTTTCATGACAAATTTCGTCCAGTTTCTATTGAACCCGGCCGATGCCATCCAACATTCGTCCGGTGCGTACTAGGCTTAAGTGTACACAGGACAGATTTCCATTACATTGCATTGTTGTGCCTAATAACTATTTTGGACCAGAAGGTTTTCCCCCTTAATGACCAGGCCATTTTTTTGTGATATGGCACCGCATTATTTTAACTGACAATTGCGCGGTCGTGCGACGCTGTACCCAAATAAAATTGATGTCCTTTTTTTTTTTCCACAAATAGAGCTTTCTTTTGGTGATATTTGATCACCTCTGCAATTTTTATTTTTTGGGCTATAAACAAAAAATGAGCGACAATTCTGAAAAATAAAAACAATATTTTTCACATTCTGCTATATAACATTCCCAATAAAGAAAAATAAAAAAATCTAATTTTTTTCAGAATTTTTGTCCAATTTGTATTCTGCTACATATTTTTGGTAAAAAAAAAAATCCCAATAAACGAATATTGATTGGTTTGCGCAAAAGCTATCGCGTCTACAAACTAGGGGAAATATTTATGTAATTTTTATTTATTTATTTATTTATTTACTAGTAATGGCAGCGATCAGCGATTTTTAGCGGGACTGCGACATTACGCCAGACGGATCAGACACCTAACTGACATTTTTAACACTTTTGGGGGGACCAGTGACTATACTACAGTAATCAGTGCTAAAAATATGCACTGTTACTGTATTATGTACTGTGTGTCCCTAGGGGGTGCTTTCTAGCTGTGGGGGGATGGACTTGCTGTATGAACACAGAGACCTGTGTTCCTAAATAAGAGGAAACAGGATCCCTGTGTTCATAACTGACAGAACAGCGGTCTGCCGTGTTTACAACGGCAGACCGTCAATCTGTCTCCACGGGGAGCTGAACGCGCTGATTGGCTCTCTCTGTAGCCAATCGGCGCATATGCGCGTCTCCAGCGGCGTGCTGGCGCCCCCACTAGCAGTCTCGCGAAATGACGTTCAGTTACGTTGTTTCACGGGACAGTATATGTACTGCTGCCGGTTGACAAGTAGTTAAGTGGGGAGGAATTCTATAGAAGACTGTGGTCTCATGGCAAGCAATAACAATTAGCTAGTAAAATCCATCCTGGCTAGGGGGGACTGGGCTAGGGGACATTTTCTCCCAACGTCACTACTAGAAGGATATGTTGGGATGGAAGCACTGAGTGGAGATACTTCCCTATTCAAAAAAAACAAACAAAAGAGGGCGCACCAGCCTAGTGCATTATCCCACAGTTTTATTAAAAATTATTATAAAAATATACTCACAAATGTATGAAAAAAAATTGCTTGTTGAGCCACTCGTCCGTAGCGCAGAAATCCAAGACTCAAGCAGTCTTTAGAATATAAGAGGACCTTACCGGGATCCCTGCTGGCTTACGTGTTTTGAAGGCATCGCCATCTTCATCCCTATTAATCAGTAGGATCTCAAGTCAATGACCCATGCAGGCAATACTCTGATTGTCCGCTGCAGGAGCTGAACGTGAAAAGTTTTTCAACCTGTTAAATGACCAACTTCTGTATAGAGAACGGCCACACATAGATTGAAATTCAGCCAGTCCCTGGTAGACTTACTTACTGTTTAAAGTGTATTTCAAGCCAAAACATGTTTTCAGGTTGTGGATAGAGTGGAGAATGATTACATCTTTTGTAGGATCTCTACTACTATGCAGGGCTCATAAATCCAAGACTCAGCAGTCTCCAGAATATATGTGGATCTCACCGGGATCCCTGCTGGCTTACGCGTTTCAAAGGCATCACCTTCTTCATCCCTGTTAATCAGTAGGATCTCCAGTCAATGAAACATTCAAGCAATTATATGGATATCTGCTTCCTGTTAGGTCCTGCAACCACAGCATCTGGATATTTCAGTCAGTGGGCAAACGAAAAAACAAACAGGATTCTCGTTCCATACAAACAAGGAGGATGGAAGGATCCCCCCTGAATGGACATTGTATTCCGACAGTGGCGCCTGTTGCTGTCAGAATACTCTGATCGTCCGCTGCAGGATCTGAACATAAAACATTTTTCAACCTGTTAAATGACCAACTTCTGTATAGAGGGGACGGCCACACAGATTGAAATTCAGCCAGTCCCTGGTAGACTTGCTTACTGTTTAAAGTGTATTCCAAGCCAAAACATGTTTTTAAGTTTTGGATAGAGTGGAGAGTGATTACATCTTTTGTAGGATCTTCACTTCTATGCAGGGCTCCCTTAGAGAGATCTACCCGCACTTCCTGTTCTGATGACAACAATTTCACCAGACAGAAAATTAGGGAAGATCTTATTTTATCCTTCCCTTACTCTGTTGCAGAAGCATTTTTATTTCTATCTGTGTTGCTGTTAGGGCTTGTTTATACATGTGATGCCCTTTGATGAGCGATCTGCATTGGAACTCTCTTCAGAAGACAGTGGCATCGGTGGATTCTCTGCAGGGGATAGCCATTAATCAGACCCACCCCACGCACCAGAGCGTGGTTTGGACGTGGTTTGGACGTGGTTCACAGCGATCCTGTAGAGCCGGGGTGGGCAACCTGTGGCCCGCAGGCCGCATGCGGCCCGCACAATCATTGCGTCCAGCCCCCCCCCCCTGCCGCTGAGCCTGTATTTGCCAGCGGAGCCGATGACTCCGTCCTGACAGTGTGAGTCTCAAAAAAGGGTGGACCCGGGGCGCAGAGCAGTGCGCCCGAGTCCACCCATTTGTGTGACAATAGCGAATGAAAATTCGCTATTGTCACACGTATCCTCCTCCTGGCCAATCAGGAAGCGGGTCCAAGACCCGCTTCCTGATTGGCCGAAAGGCGAACACATGCTATTGGTCTAGGAGGAGGCAGGAGGACTCTAGGAGAAGCAGCCGCTGCAGGTAAGTGCACTGGCTTTCTGCATTGAAAGGGGGCACGCTGTGGTCAGTCTGCATTGAAAGGGGGCAAGCTGTGGTCAGTCTGCATTGAAAGGGGGCATGCTGTGGTCAGTCTGCATTGAAAGGGGGCATGCTGTGGTCTCTCTGCATTGAAAGGGGGCACGCTGTGGTCACTATGCATTGAAAGGGGGAAAGCTGTGGTCAGTCTGCATTGTAAGGGGGCACGCTGTGGTCAGTCTGCATTGAAAGGGGGAACGCTGTGGTCTCTCTGCATTGAAAGGGGGCACGCTGTGGTCAGTCTGCATTGATGGGAGAACGCTGTGGTCAGTCTGCATTGAAAGGGGGCACGCTGTGGTCATTTTGCATTAAAAGGGGGCACGCTGTGGTCTCTCGGCATTGAAAGGGGGCACGCTGTGGTCAGTCTGCATTGATGGGAGCACGCTGTGGTCACTCTGCATTGAAAGGGGGCACACTGTAGTCAGTCTGTATTGAAAGGGGGCACGCTGTGGTCAGTCTGCATTGAAAGGGGGCACGCTGTGGTCAGTCTGCATTGAAAGGGGGCACGCTGTGGTCAGTCTGTATTGAAAGGGGGCACGCTGTGGTCAGTCTGCATTGAAAGGGGGCACACTGTGGTCAGTCTGCATTGAATGGGGGCACACTATACCTTGATTACTGAAGGCACCTTTCACACTTTTATGACCTCAAAGTCACGCAATTTTTTACAGCGTTTTTTGCCGCAAGGTAATGCCTATTACATTTATGCATACATTTTGTACGGCCCCCTAATGATGTTACAAAAATCCGAATGGCCCTTGGCAGAAAAAAGGTTCTCCACCCCTGCTGTAGAGAGAGCTGTTTGCAGTTAACATAGATAGACACATAAGACAGACACAGCCATTCAGATAAGCAGCAACGTTGCTGTGTTTTATATAAGTGAAATTAATTTCTGTCTTTAACAAAAATGTTGCAGTGAGCACTATGCATGTTTTGTCTTTTTTTTGGGGGAAATTGGTTAATCTACTACCACCTGAGCCATTGATGATTGTTGAACCAAACAAGTGGAGGAGAGTGGGACTCCTGTAAGCAATCCAGAAGGGAACACAGGCATGGGTGTTTTATATCAAAGCGCATTATGGCCTTGGTTGTGGGGGTCATATTTAGAAGGTGAGGGTGTGCCCAAAAGGAAAGCATCATGGATTCATCTCTTTAATGGATACAGCATTTATGGTGGACTTTTCTCATGGACTTGCACCTTATTTTTTTTGCATTTATTAACTTTATTTGCTGTTTTCACATTGGTATTTTATGCTTAATCATTTAGTATAATTTATTTGCTTATCGACACATATTTATATCTTTGATTGATTGTATGATATTTATTGGAGTTCATTATCTATGAATTTTTTGTTAAGGCCCGTACACACGTACCAATCGTCGGCATACAAACGTCGGTGGACGAAGGATCTGCCGATTGTACGCGTGTTAGTATGGTGCCTCCGACAGATGTCTGCGCACAATCCGCAGACAAAAGTCTTTCTTGCAAACATGAAAATTTTTGTATGCCGACACCAGAACGGACGATTGTTCGCCTGTCAGTACACAATTCGGCCGACAGACCGCAGATTTGCAAGACTGGGCATGCTCAGAAAATAGAAAACACAGGGAAAGTTAACCATTACATGACATCACTTCTGCAGTCGGCAGACAAAATTCTTGTGCTGTCCTTGTGCTGTCTTTGCACTTTTCAGCAGACACCGACATCCCGGGGAGAAAAGAGGAACATTTGTATGCCGACCATCGGTACGTGTGTACGGGGCTTTAGTTTGAATAAGGAGTGCAGCATACACATACACCCGTTTTTGGGGTCATTTATCACTTTTTTGCTTGCAGCTTAGATTTTTATAATTTGTGTGCAGAATTGTTTTTTATACATAATCTTCAGGCCCAAAACAATGTTTTAAACTTGTGTGCAAAAAAAGCAAAATCGGCTCCGGCAGCAAAAAGATTAAGTGCCGGTTCACATATATGCGATGCGGGAACCCTGCGAATCCACTGCGGGTTCCCACATCGCATTCAAATCGCTGGCAGTTCACAGTGCCATATGTGAATCGCTGGGGATGTCAATACAAAGTTAATGACACCCCCAGATTAGTTCGCAAATCGCAGTGCGAACTGTCAGTTCGGACATGAATCGCATCACAAAGGTTCGAACAACCATGTGATCCGATTCTGCTGCGGACCCAAACAAGGGTCCTGTGTGTGTTCTGTCCGAATCTAACAGTCTGTATGGCTGAATTTTCTTTTACACAGATATTGCATTTGATTTTCAGAGCAGTGCTCTCCGAGTCACATGCAATGTCTGTCATCGCACTAATGTGAACCGGAGCTTAACCTCGCACCAGTGCAAGACATGTGGTTACTGGGGCACTCTCATTCAGTTGAATGGGTTGCGATTGGCAGGCAGTAATTCATCAGGGATAATTTTTGCCGCGTTATATGTACACCCCTTTCACTGTCTTTGCAGCTTAAGGGGGAGTAGTTTTGGGGTGTTAAAAACACTATTAACCACTTGCCGACTGCCGCACAACTATTTACGTCGGCAGTCAGCCCCTCACAGGCAAAGCGACGTAGGGCTACGTCGCTAGCCTGTAAGGGTTTTGGGAGCGAGCACGCGCCGCCGGATGTGCGCTCCCGCTCCAGCTCGGTCACGGACCCCCCGCGCGTGTGCCCGGCGGACCCGATGTCCGCCGGGCACTCGCGATCGTCCGTGACAGCGGGAAAAAGGCAGGCGGCTGATGTAAACAAGCCGCCTGTCATTCTCCCCTGTGTAAGAATGGTGATCAAACGGTTCTACTATGTAGGACCGTTGATTACTGTTCTTACACATCAAGCCACAGCCAATCATAGTTAGAAACACGCCCCTAGGGACACACTTAACCCCTCCCTCTCAAAAAAGTTAACCCCTTCACTGCCAGTGTCATTTTTACAGTAACAGTGCATATGTATAGCACTGATTACCATAGTAATGTCACTGGTAACCCCAAAAGTGTCAAAAATGTCAGTCAAGGGTCCGATCTGTCCACCCCAATGTCGCAGTCCCGCAAAAAAAATCGCAGATCGCCGTCATTACGCATTAAAAAAAAAACAGCAAAAATGACAAAAATCTTTCCATTTGTTAGTAAATGCAATAACTTTTGCGCAAACCAATCAAAATACGCATTTTGCGATTTTTTTACCAATCATATGGTAAAAAAAATTGGCCTAAAATGTTAAAAAATTTTGATTTTTACATTTTTTTGGGGAATTTCATATAAAAAAATGTGAAAAATATTGTTATTTTTGCAAAATTGACGCTCTCTTTTTGTTTATAGCGCATGATCAAAAAAATCGCACAGGTGATCAAATACCACCAAAAGAAAGCTCTGTTTGTGGGAAAAAAAGGACGCCAAATTTGTTTAGGTACAGCGTCACACGATTGCGTAATTGTCCGTTAAAGTCACGCAGTGCCGAATTGCAAAATAGGCCCTGGACAGGAAGGAGGTAAAATCTTCCGGGGCTTAAGTGGTTAAACCATGTGTTTTTTTACTGTCTGCCAACTGCAAGTGACAACTACCTTCGTGAGCTCCCTGTGTTTCCTATCCTATGGTAAAACATTGCTACCAGGACAGGAGATCAGGATAAATCCCTCTAATGGAGCCATTAATAGCTGAAAAATCCAACATGTTGGAGCTATTCTCTGAGTTATGTTTTGCACTCCGAATAACTGGCTTAGTCAGTTGGCTCTGTATTAGTGTTGAGCGAACAAGGACTGTATTATTCGTGTTCGTACCGAATAATTGGATTTTTGTTACCCGAACACGAACACGGACACTTTACTGTATATTCGGGTAAAAATCCGTGTTCGGTCGTTTTATTTCCGGGTTTTGCATGCTTTGGCGCTCTTTTCATGGCGGGCTTTCAACAGCCAATCAACAATCGTTTAACTGGTGTGCCTTAAGCCATCCCAGCCATGCCTGCAAATGTCTCAGTAGCTGTGATTGGCCGTCTGAAGCATGTGACCAAGTCTTTATAAGTTCGAGGCAGCCGCAGCGGCGTCATTATGCTGCTTAGATCAGGGACAGAGCACACATCAACGTGCTGGCTGCTGATTAGGGAAAGATAGGCAGGAAAAAACCATTTGTGTCCGGATAGAATTGAGGGACAGGTCGGAGTGTTTAGGCAGGGCGAGTTGTAGGCATTTTAGGGATAGAGTCTGCTGAATTATAGGGTCAGTGTCTTCTGCAAACTACAATCGATATTGCTGTGTGGGGGGTGGGGTCTGCACTCAATCCTGATCTACGATCTCTTCTCAATCCTGTTAGGGAGAGGCTGCTGCTGAATTTTAGGGTCAGAGTGTTCTACAAACTACAATCGATATTGCTGTGTGGGGTGGGGTCTGCACTTAGTTCTCCTGATCTACGATCTCTTCTCAATCCTGTTAGGGACAGAGTCTGCTGAATTTTAGGGAAACTGTGTTCTACAAACTACAATCGATATTGCTGTGTGGTGTGGGATAGGAGATAGGCAGGTGTCAGTGATCCACATCCATTTTTCTGTGTGTGGGCTGCAGTGAACACAATCTTTTTGGGGTGCAGTGAACACAATCCTTTTGGAGTGCAGTGAACAAAATCTTTGTGGGGTGCAGTGAACAAAACCTTTGTGGGGGTACAGTGAACACAATCTTTGTGGGGTGCAGTGAAGACAATCCTTTTGGAGTGCAGTGAACACAATCTTTGTGGGGTACAGTGAACACAATCTTTGTGGGGTGCAGTGAACAAAACCTTTGTGGGGTGCAGTGAACACAATCTTTGTGGGGTGCAGTGAACACAATCTTTGTGGGGTGCAGTGAACAAAACCTTTGTGGGGTGCAGTGAACACAACCTTTGTGGGGTACAGTGAACACAATCTTTGTGGGGTGCAGTGATCAAAACCTTTGTGGGGTACAGTGAACACAATCTTTGTGGGGTACAGTGAACACAATCTTTGTGGGGTGCAGTGAACAAAACCTTTGTGGGGTACAGTGAACACAATCTTTGTGGGGTGCAGTGAACACAATCTTTGTGGGGTGCAGTGAACAAAACCTTTGTGGGGTGCAGTGAACACAACCTTTGTGGGGTACAGTGAACACAATCTTTGTGGGGTGCAGTGAACAAAACCTTTGTGGGGTACAGTGAACACAATCTTTGTGGGGTACAGTGAACACAATCTTTGTGGGGTGCAGTGAACAAAACCTTTGTGGGGTGCAGTGAACACAATCTTTGTGGGGTGCAGTGAACAAAACCTTTGTGGGGTGCAGTGAACACAACCTTTGTGGGGTACAGTGAACACAATCTTTGTGAGGTGCAGTGAAGACAATCCTTGTGGGGTGCAGTGAAGACAATCCTTGTGGGGTGCAGTGAACAAAATCTTTGGGGGTTACAGTGAACACAATTTTTGTGGGGTGCAGTGAACAAAACCTTTGTGGGGTACAGTGAACACAATCTTTGTGGGGTGCAGTGAACAAAACCTTTGTGGGGTACAGTGAAGACAATCTTTGTGGGGTGCAGTGAAGACAATCCTTGTGGGGTGCAGTGAAGACAATCCTTGTGGGGTGCAGTGAAGACAATCCTTGTGGGGTGCAGTGAACAAAATCTTTGGGGGGTACAGTGAACACAATCTTTGTGGGGTGCAGTGAACAAAACCTTTGTGGGGTACAGTGAACACAATCTTTGTGGGGTGCAGTGAACAAAACCTTTGTGGGGTACAGTGAACACAATCTTTGTGGGGTGCAGTGAAGACAATCCTTTTGGAGTGCAGTGAACACAATCTTTGTGGGGTGCAGTGAACAAAACCTTTGTGGGGTACAGTGAACACAATCTTTGTGGGGTACAGTGAACACAATCTTTGTGGGGTACAGTGAACACAATCTCATACTTCTGAAGCTTTGAGGGTGCTGCCTGTTCTATACTCCTCCTCCTCCTCCTCATCCATCCTTTTAGGTGTACAAACAATAGTAATTGGGGCCTAGTGTGCTTCTGTACGTGTGAAAAACATACACTTTTTTTTGATCATATTTCCTATTCCGCTATTCTATAAAAACCTTTGGGGCTCAATTAAATTGCGGAATAGTCTGTGTCGGTTCGTGTGAGATCCACCTTTCCAAGTTTTTGGGGTTCATCTCATACTTCTGAAGCTTTGAGGGTGCTGCCTGTTTATACTCCTCCTCCTCCTCCTCCTCATCCATCCTTTTAGGTGTACAAACAATAGTAATTGGAGCCTAGTGTGCTTCTGTACGTGTGAAAAACATACACTTTTTTTTGATCATATTTCCTATTCCGCTATTCAATAAAAACCTTTGGGGCTCAATTAAATTGCGGAATAGTCTGTGTCGGTACGTGTGAGATCCACCTTTCCAAGTTTTTGGGGTTCATCTCATACTTCTGAAGCTTTGAGGGTGCTGCCTGTTCTATACTCCTCCTCCTCCTCCTCCTCATCCATCCTTTTAGGTGTACAAACAATAGTAATTGGGGCCTAGTGTGCTTCTGTACGTGTGAAAAACATACACTTTTTTTTGATCATATTTCCTATTCCGCTATTCAATAAAAACCTTTGGGGCTCAATTAAATTGCGGAATAGTCTGTGTCGGTACGTGTGAGATCCACCTTTCCAAGTTTTTGGGGTTCATCTCATACTTCTGAAGATTTGAGGGTGCTGCCTGTTCCATACTCCTCTTCCTCATCCTCCCTTTAGGGTAGGAAAAAATTTAATCGGGCCTAGTCTGTGTTTGTACGTGTGAGATACACAGTTTTTTATCCTATTCCGCTATTCAATACACACCCTTTTGGTGTAAAAAACATTAAATTGCGGCATAGTTTGCATATTTGACTGTGAGATACACCCGTGCGATACTGTTGTTCTTTTGTTCCGCTATTCAATAAAGACCTTTCTAGGGCAAGATCTTAAATTTCAGAAATATGAGGAGAGCGTCAAATAGGGGCCGTGGCCTGGGTCGTGGTGGTGCTGCTGCTAGAGCTCCTGTTGCAAGGAGAGGACGTGGTCGATCTGTGCCAGCTACACGCACAAGTGAAACACCTTCCTCAAGTGTGAGTAGGCGACAGAACCTGCATCAGTATTTGGTAGGGCATCATACGCCCCTAGAAGTGATGAGGCCAGAACAAGTGGAGGCGATAGTAGATTGGTTTGCTGCTGACAGTGCCTCCAGTTCCTTCACATTGTCTCCCACCCAGTCTACTGCAGAAAGGTCACAGTTGGCACCTGCAGCCGATGTCCAACCGTCTTTCACCTCACCCCCTTGCAAATCAGGCAAGCAGTCTGAGCCCCAAGCCATACAGCAGTCTCTTCTTCTTTTTGATGACTCTGTCAGCAGGGTTTCCCAGGGCCATCCACCTAGCCCTGCCCCAGAAGTGGAAGAGATTGAGTGCAGCGATGCCCAACCACTTATTTCTCAAGATGAGTACATGCAAGGATCATCGCAGCACGTCTCCGATGATGACGAAACGCAGGTGCCAACTGCTGCGGCGTTCAGCATTGTGGAGACCGACAAGGAGGGCAGGGGTGAAGACTGGGTGGAAGATGATGTGGAGGACGATGAGGTCCTCGACCCCACATGGAATGAACGTCATGCAGGTGACCTGAGTAGTTTGGAGGAAGAGGCGGTGGTCGCACAGAGCCACCAGCACAGCAGAAGAGAGAGCAGGGTGCAGAAGCGGAGCGGCCGTGCCCTAGACACTACGCCCGCTACTGCCCAACGCAGCAAGGGAACGAGCGCACCAAAGTCAGCTCAAAGGAGTTCTCTAGCGTGGAAGTTCTTTAGAAAATGTGCTGATGACAGGACACGAGTGGTTTGCACCCTGTGCAATCAGAGCTTGAAGCGAGGCATAAACCTTCTCAACCTGAGCACAACCTGCATGATCAGGCATCTAAGTGCAAAGCACGAGCTGCAGTGGAGTACACACCTTCAAAACCAAGAAACGTCTCTGGCTCATCCTGCTTCCTCTTCTGCTGCAGTCTCGGCCGCTCCAGCCACATCTGTAGTGATACCGGCACCTGCCACCCCGCAAACAGACGATCTGTCAGCAACACCACCACCTGGGTCACCAACAACCATCTCCACAATGTCCCGTGGAAGCGTTCAGATTTCCATCTCCCAAACACTTGAGAGGAAGAGGAAGTACCCCCCTACCCACCCACGATCCCTGGCCCTGAATGCCAGCATTTCAAAATTATTGGCCTTTGAAATGCTGTCATTCCGTCTGGTGGAGACGCACAGTTTTAAAAACCTTATGTCGGTGGCTGTCCCACAGTACGTCGTGCCCAGCCGCCACTACTTTTCCAGGCAAGCCATCCCTTCCCTACACAACCAAGTGGGGGAAAAAATCAGGTGTGCACTGCGCAACGCCATCTGTGCCAAGGTCCACCTAACTACCGATACGTGGACCAGTAAGCACGGTCAGGGGCGTTATATCTCCCTAACGGCACACTGGGTAAATGCAGTGGCGGATGGGCCTGAGGCGGATAGCAATTTGGCGCATGTCCTTCCACCACCGAGGATTGCAGGGCGCTTCAGTTTGCCTCCTGTTCCTAACTCCTCCTACTCCGCTTCCTCATCCTCTACCGCCTCCTCATCCGGACAGCGTAACACCTTCACCACCAACTTCAGCACGGCCAGGGGTAAACGACAGCAGGCAGTTTTACAACTTGCCTGTTTGGGGGACAAACCACACACCGCGCAGGAGTTGTGGAGGAGCATGGAACAGCAAACAAATGAGTGGTTGCTGCCAGCGAGCCTCAAGCCCGGCCTGGTGGTGTGCGATAACGGGAGAAATCTCATAGCAGCTCTGGGCCTAGCCGGTTTGACGCACATCCCTTGCCTGGCGCATGTGCTGAATTTGGTGGTGCAGAGGTTCCTTAAAAACTACCCCGATATGTCAGAGCTGCTGCAGAAAGTGCGGGCCGTTTGTGCGCACTTTCGGCGTTCTCACCCTGCTGCTGCTCGCCTGGCAGCGCTGCAGCGTAACTTCGGCCTTCCCGCTCACCGCCTCATATGTGATGTGCCCACAAGGTGGAACTCCACCTTGCACATGCTGGAAAGACTGTGCGAGCAGCAGCAGGCCATAGTGGAGTTTCAGCTGCAGCACGCACGCGTGAGTCGCTCTGCGGAGCAGCACCACTTCACCACCAATAACTGGGCCTCCATGCGAGACCTGTGTGCCTTGTTGCGCTGTTTTGAGTACTCCACCAACATGGCCAGTGGCAATGACGCCGTTCTCAGCTTAACTATCCCACTTCTATGCCTCCTTGAAAAAACAATTCGGGCGATGATGGAAGAGGATGTGGCACAGGATGAGGAGGAGGAGGAGGAGGATGAAGAGGTATTTCAAAGGATTTCAAAGGCTTTCAGGGCAGTCATTCGCAAGGGGCTCCGAGGGTGGGTTCCTGCACACACAAACGCCAGGGACACAATTGTCCAGCAGGGGCACAGTTCTGGAGGATGAGGAGGATGAGGAGGAGGAGGAGCTGGAGGAGGAGATGGAACCATGTTCACAGCAGGGTGGCACCCAGGCCAGCTCATGGCCATCACTGGTGCGTGGCTGGGGGGATACAGAGGACACGGACGATACACCTCCCACAGAGGACAGCCTTTCGTCGCCTCTGGGCAGCCTGGCACACATGAGCGATTACATGCTGCAGTGTCTCCACAACAACCGCCGAGTTGCCCACATTCTAACTTGTGCTGATTACTGGGTGGCCACGCTGCTGGATCCCCGTTACAAGGACAACGTACCGTCCTTAATTCACTCACTGGAGCGCGATCGCAAGATGCGCGAGTACAAGCGCACGCTGGTAGACGCGATGCTGCTGGCATTCCCATCTGACAGCGGGGCCACAGTGGAAGCACAAGGCAGAGGAGGAGGAGGAGGAGGTCGCCAACTCAACCAGGGCACCGCCAGCACCTCAGAAGGCAGGGTTAGCATGGCCGAAATGTGGAAAAGCTTTGTCAGCACGCCACAACAAACAGCAGCACCAGCAGCTCAGATGGAACGTCTTAGCAGGAGGCAGCATTTTACCAACATGGTGGAGCAGTATGTGTGCACACGCCTACATGTAGTGAATGAGGGGTCTGCCCCCTTCAACTTCTGGGTCTCCAAATTGGGCACATGGCCTGAGCTTGCCCTTTACGCCTTGGAGGTGCTGGCGTGCCCTGCAGCCAGTGTATTATCTGAACGGGTATTTAGCACGGCTGGGGGTGTTATAACAGACAAGCGCAGCCGCCTGTCCAGAGACAATGTGGACAAGCTCACGTTCATTAAAATGAACCAGGCATGGATCCCACGGGACTTTTCCGTACCTTGTGCAGAATAGCAATGGATACCGACCTTACCCAGCCATTGTTCCATTTTTGCTCTTTCTCACTCTTTTGGGGTGTACCCTCATTTAAAATTTGTGAAAAGAAGCAGTGTTGGCTACCTCATCCTCCTCCTCAGGGCCAGATTAACGTAGGGGCTATTGGAGCTGCAGCTCCATGCAGGCCCCTACCTTTTATATAGGCCCCGGGTTGGCCATATTCACTGTGACCGCTCTTCTGTCACTTGTAAACACAGAAGTCTGGCTTCTATGCTCGCTTCCCCAGGCAGCACCCTCAGAACCTCCCCACACAGCGCGAAGGCCGGACAAGGAGGGACAGTTGCCGATGCATGGATGTGTTTATGGGCTTCAGAGACAGCATCCCATGTTGAATTAGGCATGCATGGCTGCACCCTTCCTCCTCTGGGTGCATGCCAAGGCACGGCCCTTAAGGCCCTTCAAAATCCTCAGCACCAAGACCATGATGCTCTTAATCCGGCCCTGGTCCTCCTCCACCGCCGCTTCCACCTACACCGCC
Source organism: Pelophylax lessonae (assembly GCF_965119305.1). Taxonomy (NCBI): domain Eukaryota; kingdom Metazoa; phylum Chordata; class Amphibia; order Anura; family Ranidae; genus Pelophylax; species Pelophylax lessonae. Next base: position 155,130,573 of record NC_138771.1, read on the forward strand.
CATAGGTGTGCGCAGCCTATTGCATTAGGGTGTGCACCCCAAAGTTGAAATACACATGCATGTGTTTGCCTACATGTACATGGCCCCGATACATTACTCTCCCTGCTGGCAAAGAGAAATAGAGCAGAGCAGGTGCGAGGGAGATCTTTCCCATCTCCTCACTGGCAAACAGAGCGATAATGCTATGTGCCCTAGGTGATTAGGGTGTGCCCAGGTACACCAGGCACAACCTGTGCGCACGCCTATGACACCGCCACATCCACCACCACCTCAACCTCCCTCCTACTCCTTATGGGCCTCGTCCTTCAGAGATGAAGAACATTGTTTTATTTTTCTGTTTTTTTTTTGTTGTTTTAAGTTATTTCCCTATCCACATTTGTTTGCAGAGCACTTGCCATGCTCTTAACTACGTTTTGCTGCCATTTGCAGCACTCTAGCCCTTTCCATTGGTGTTTTAGAGCCATTTTAGTGCCTTAAAGTTCGGGTCCCCATTGACTTCAATGGGGTTCGGTGTCCGGGAAAAGTTCGGTAAAAGTCCGGGACACGGACCCGGACTTTTTTTTAAAGTTCGGCCGAACCCGTCGAACACGGACATCTAGGTGTCCGCTCAACCCTACTCTGTATGTCTTTACAATCTGTTAATAAAAACCTTTTGTATATATGTTATGTGTCCTGTATATACAGTATGTAGGCCACATGAGTGGTGGAATATTTGAACCAAGAGATATGGACATGATGAAAACCCAAACAACCACTGGACAAACACTTGTACTCAGAGAAAGATTCCGCCACTTCAGCCATGTGTCCACCCAAGAAAAATCCATTCCCAATCTTCCCCCAATCTATCCAAAACTAAGACAACAAGTTTGGGCTGGACATTTACTTTAAATAGGTCCTTTATAATGTGAAACAAAACCAAGACAATATATACAGGAGCATCCCTAAAAATGTTTCCCACTGAAGGAGTGTTAAGGCCCGTACACACGTACCGATCGTCGGCATACAAACGTCGGTGGACGAAGGATCTGCCGATTGTACGCGTGTTAGTATGGTGCCTCCGACAGATGTCTGCGCACAATCCGCGGACAAAAGTCTTTCTTGCAAACATGAAAATATTTGTATGCCGACACCAGAACGGACGATTGTTCGCCTGTCAGTACACAATTCTGCCGACACACAGCTACAAATCCCAACACGCATGATCAAACCAAATGAGTTCCCGGAAGAATTTTCTCTAGTAAACTCAACATTTTATTCAGAAAGAACTTTCGGCTCGCGGAAGTCCAAGAAATAGGTGAAATGCGGAGCACATGCTCATCTTGATAAATGTGAGAAGAAGGAAGATGCTGCTCATAATGCCATACTTTTCTAATAAAAAGGCATGTGTTCTGTTATGATGAAGATAATGTTTGTCTATTCTATCTGTTCTATCAAATTTTAGAATTAAATAATTTGAACTCTTCACCATTATTTTTGTATTTTCACACCAAAGATCTAACTATTGATATGACCCTTTATTCTTGTATGAATTAATGTCTAAAACATATTTTTCAGGTTATGCACAATATTAAACATGTTAACAAATTCAGATAGGCCATTTTTTATTTTCAATTTTCTTTATTTTTTGGATCTCAGCAAAAAAAAAACAAAGCAAACATTAATACTTTCCGTATAATAAACTAAACATAAAAAAGGTCCATTTGGACAAAATTAAACTAGAAACTGGCAAACAGGGGTAAAATAAATAATAGGGGGTTACAAAAATTAAAGTTGCTGGTAACTGAAATCAGGTTGCCATGAGGGCAGGTTTGGATCATGCTGGCCATATTGCCACTGGCCATGTGGCATTTGGCGAGGTGGTGGGTGTTGTGGAGGTGGAGGTGGAGGTGGAGGTGGAGGGCACGGGTGCTCCTGGCATGCATGGCTGTGCTCAGTAAGTATGCCGTTTTCTGCGTTTTGCAGCACATCCAGAATAATTTTTCTGGCATACTGACACTGCCTGAGGTCCACCTTATCTAAAATTTTTGCCGTCATGTTGCCGAAGGACTCATTGGCCTCCGGTTTCCGACGTAGGGCTATGGTGGCCTCCTGGATAAACTCGTCTGTGATATCATCCACGTGCTTCCTCTTTTGCCTCCGTTTGGCAGGAGGAGGTGGTGGTGGAAAGAGTTCCACAGGCTCCCCAGGCTCCGCAGGCTCCCCAGGCTCCTGGCTGCAACCTGGCTCCTCCTCAGTGACACTTCCCTGTTGATGAAATGAACAATTGATTAGAATGTTATAGTGTATATAAAAATGCATGTTTGTTATATTATTGTGAACAAATAGCAGACTTTACATACAGTGGCATATCTAGGGTCTCCAGTGCCCTTGTTGAGGAGCTGTATTTGGCAACAACCCCCCCCCCCCCCAAGATCAATGTAAAACTGTAACCCACCCCCCCAAAAAAAAATTAAAGGGCATTAAAAGTTTCTAATTTGCCCCTTGTTTGCCCAGTGTAGAGCTCTCTAGTGGGCAATCATTGTCTCAGGTGTGAAAAAGAAAGAGAGGGTTGAGAGCTAGAGAGAGGGAGAGAAAGAGGGGGTGTGAGAGAGAGAGGAGGGGGTTGCAGAGAGAGAGGGGCCTGAACTTGCAGAGGACTTGATGTAGGGCATTGAGGGTGAAGCAGTGCAGGGAAACATGAATAAGGAAGCCACCTGCCTTGCTGACCCAGAGTGAGAGACCAGAGACATGGAAGCAAGGATGGATGGATCATTTGCAGGAGCTGTTAGTTTTGTATTAAAAAAGGTTGAGCCAGAGGAATGCTGAGGCTACAGCAGTGTTTGTTAGGACCAGAGGTGTGCTGGGGATGCAGCAGTGTTTGTAAGACCAGAGGTGTGCTGGGGATGCAGTGAGAGGCAGTCTCAGTCTCCTGGTCTTTTGGCTCAGCTGCTCTCAATGTTTTACACCTGCATGAAGCAGCTCTCAATGTTTTACACCTGCATGAAGCAGCTCTCAATGTTTTACACCTGCATGAAGCAGCTCTCAATGTTTTACACCTGCATGAAGCAGCTCTCAATGTTTTACACCTGCATGAATCCGCCTGCAAACTGGGGGTTCTGGGGTGTGCAGGCTGAGTGGATTGTTAAAATAAACAATAAAACAATGCCAATGTTTTTGTGACCCACCCCCCTTGGCCTGCGCCCCTGGCGGTTGCCTGTCATGCCAACCCCTTGCTATGCCCGTTTACATAAAGGGTCAATTATGGTTTAGCTTATAATTTTGTTACATGATTACATTTTAGCAGACAATATATTGTGAAATGCCATACCTGAGTAAAACTCTCCTCCAGGAAATCCTCATCCTGGCTTGGATCTACAGACACTGAGCCCTCTGCCGAAGTAGAAGGCAGTGTAGAAATTGACGGCCTGGATTCCATGGTGTCTGCCAGGAACCGCATGTTATCAAAGTACCACAGCCGTGGTACATGTACATTCCGTGCCCCTGCTCCAGACTGGGTGGAATCTTCTATTTTTTTTAACTCCCGCCTGTAGGCAGTGCGAATACTGTTTATTTTTTTGCGGATATACTCAAAATTTGCCCCAGGACAGACGGGCTTGTAGAAGGCCACCAAATGTTCCATGGCCTGTTTTCTGAGTTTTCTATTTTTATAATCTGCGGACTTGACTTGCCACAAACAGGGCAGTTGCCTGAACTCATCAATAAAACTTATTAAAAAGTTGTGGGTGGTGAAATTGTCCACCATATTGCAGGACAGTATATGCCTGCAAGACACAAAACAACACAAAACATATTAAAATAGCATGTATTTTGGCACATAATAAAGATATTCCTAATAAAAGCTGTATAGGGCCCAAAACACACACTTTCTATTAAAAGAGTCGTACCTTTGTTTGTGGGGAAAAGTCGTGATTCGCCGCTCGATCGTGCTCCAACTCTCGATATGTCCGCTAGCGAATCGTCGGCCGAACGATCTGGCGTCCTTTAAATACAGCGCAGGCGTCAACTCCTCCTCCAGTGGCGGGCTTGTGCAGGGGTGTGTACGTGCCGAAGATCAGGCCTACATGCGACACTCACACCTGAGGCAGTGGAATAATCATTGTTTAATTAGGAACCATGTCTCAACAATCTGGGAGCTCAATTAGTGGGGGCCGAAGTGATTGGGCCACCCGAAAATCAAGGGCTACACCCATGTCAAAGCCAGAAATGGTGGAGATGGTCTCCATTTTAGAAAAAATGGATTACGATGGAAAGTTGGCAAATTACGATCGGCCCAATGCCAGGAAAGATGGCATCATGGACAAGGTGGTGGCCTGTTTGGTCAAAAAATTCGGTGTCGAGCGATCGAAAGATCAGATTCGGAAACGGTGGTCTGACCTCAAACACCATGAGCAGGATCAGCTTTCCCAAATCCATCGGATTTTGAAAAAAAGTAAGTTTTATTTTTTCTTTATTTTTTTAATCATGCAATATGTTTTTTATAATTTTGTGTATGTTGTATTAACATGTCTAGATTATAATGTCTATGTAAAAAGTTAGATTACTCATTTTAGTTGTCATGTCGTGATTTGATCGATCTATTGTTGATGTTTTAGTATATGACATTAAAAGTCAGGAAGCCATAGTTAAAAATATATGTATTGTGTTGCAACGAACGTTCTTTCCTGCACGAATCTTCTCAGCAAACATTCCTATTAATCACAGATTATTATTCAAACCTTTAAATAGGAGAAAAACGTAAACTCCGTGCCAAACTATGGGAAAGGAGGAGGAGAGGTCTGGCAGCTCCATCGGCAGTTGCCGAACAAGATGAGGACATGGGCACAGAAGGTGGCACAGATTCCACTAAAGGTAATTGGTTCCTATGCACTGTCAAACATTAATGTACCATATTTTTCGTAGATAACCATGTACATGTCTTCATATTTGTTACTAAAAGAGCTATCAAGCAGGGCACCATGTCCTAACAAATGTACCTCTTGTGACTTTTATGATATGGCCAATGTTTTGTATTATGTAGATGAAGACATTATTCCGGAAATAATCCTGGTGGAGCCAACAAGTGATGAGACACCAGAGCAACAAGAAGGTTGGTAGTCACAGATTTTTGTGTAGTGGTATCATAGAAATATGTGTATTTGCAATGATTGTTTAACCTTATATTCTTGTATTCCCTTACAAATTTACATTGCAGATGTTGCATCATGCCAGGATGTGGCATCCCCAGCCAGGTCAGAAGCCCGATCTCCTGGCAACTTGCCAAGCAGCATGGAAGCCAGTTCCGAAACTGTGGAGGAACCAGGACCAAGTGTCCAAGAGCCAATTGTGTGCCCACGTAGGTTTTTTCAGAATGATTTTTATCAGTGTTATTTTTAGCCTCCAATTTACAACACTAGTTCCCTATGGGAGCCTCTTTATTTGAATGGAAGTCGCACCGTAAGTCGGATCAGGATGCTCTGACTTGCGGGGCCACTTGCGTTGTGAAGATTTTTGAGGGGGAACTACACCCAAAAATTGAACAACCCACCGTGGGTGTCCCCCCAAGTTCACAACCAGGCCTTTTGTGTGTGGTATTGAGTTTGAGGGTATGCCCACAACAAAAAGACAGCGTGGGTTACCCCCAAAACCCCTACCAGACCCTTATACAAGCATGCAGCTTGTCAGGCCAGGAAAGAGAACGAGCAAGCGGACCAAACACCCCCTGGACCACAGCAGGACACATGCCCTCAACATGGGGGGGTTTTGTTGCTTTGGGCCAGGGGGCCTCTGCACCGCACACCCAAAAGCACCTTACTCCCATGTAGAGGAGGACAAGAGCCTCATCCCCACAACCCTGTCTGGTGGTTTTGGGGGGTCATGCGGCCAGGGGGTTCCTAGGACTTTGGAAGCAACCTTTAACAAAGGGTGGCCCCCAGATCCCAGACCCCAATCACTATGTGAATGGGTATGGGGTACATAGTACCCCTACACATTAACCACATAAATGGAAGTGTATGTGAATAACGACAGGAGACGTTTATGAAATGTTCTTAAATATCTTCATCCGGTCTTCTCCACTCTGCTCTTTGGATCTTCTCCTCTCCACTCTTCTGCTGTCCAATCTTCTGCTCTTATGTTGTCTGCTCTTTTGCCCTAGGCTCTTCTTCTTCCTCCTGTCCTCCTCCAATGCTGTTGCCGTGCATTCTGCCCGTCTCTGGTCTCTGCATCTTAATATATATACATTACAACCATGCCCTCACAATGACGTCATCATGCGTTCACACCCCTAATGAATATATAGTAAGCTCAGGAGACCGGCAGAATCATCAGCAACAGCATCGGAGGAGGACAGGAGGAAGAAGAAGAGCCTAGGGCAAAAGAGCATAAGAACAGGGTAGGTATTAACTCGAGAGGAATTTAAGATTACCTGGACACCAAATGTTTCTCTATTATTATGACCTCATGTAGGTGATTCACATTGACTCATTTTTTTTTAATTTTTACAGACCATGTTTTACATAGTTGCACATTAGCCAAATTGACCCGTGAGGCTCTCCAATGCTGCGCAGACCTGGAACAAATAAAGGAGACTGCAACGGCATTACAAATCAAAATGCGCAATTTTGTGGACATGATTGGCAAATTTTAAGCCACAATTTTACTAGGTTTTTAATGTTTGTATTGGGATGTTCCTGATGTTACAAATTTTTTATAATGTTTTAGGGCATTTTAATTACACTCAGATGTTAAAGAGTGTACCCAAGTTTGGGAAAAGCACTTTACAACACCCTAACCCTAACCCTAACCCTAACCCTAACCCTAACCCTAACCCTAACCCTAACCCTAACCCTAACCCTGTGAATGTTTGATACTAAAACGTTTTTACATTCAACAATGTGTGTTCAATTCTTTATTAGACTTTCGTTGGGGGGTCGAGGTCTAAAGCTGTGTAAAGAAGCACTAAATGTATGATGGCTGTCCTATTCCCATATTTACATGTTAATGAAAGCATTTTGGTCACTGCCATATGCGAGTTGCTGGAGGTGTCAATGAAATGTTAAAGATACCCCCAGTTTTAACGCATATCACAGTGCGATCTGACATTTCACACAGGATCGGATCACACAAGTTTGAACGATTGTGCGATCCTATCCTGATGCGGCTGAATAAATGCATCATGTGCGACTTTTGTGCGAGTGCAGTGCGAATTGAGCCATACAAACTGTATAGCTGATTTTCGCATGAACATCTGATCGCATGTAATAAAGGAGCAGTGCGCTACGATATTACATGCCATCAGATGTGCAGTGTGAATTGAGACATACACTTTGTATGGCTACATTCGCACTGAACACGCATACAAGTCGCACATGACCCTTTATTTCTGATGTATCTGGATTGGATCGCACAGTGCTTAACACTTGTGGAATACAATCCTGTGGAAAAAGTAAGTGGCGGGTCACCCTTATGCAATGCTGGAAGGCTGCAAAGTCGCAGACTTCCCGCATCGCATAAGTGTGACTCAACACTCAAGGTACTAGCAGTCCTAGGATTCAATATGGCATTGATATTGCCAGTAGCAATCAGTGTAGGGAGATCAGTGTAATCTATAGTGTATTGCTTGTTCGTTGCTCTAGTTCACTTTCCATTACCTATATATATAACACTTTGAGATGAACAATGATCAAGTTTCACATAACACTGACATATCCTAACATTGGTGGGCAGTGAGAAGGATGTCATAAATGAACACAACATAACAGGTGTAGGTACTTTGTTAATACCCTAATGTATTATATGAAATATATAGTATGGGCAACTTCTGGACAATGAACACCAATGTAAGGTGACATTAGATGAACCTTGGGTGTGACCTAGTTCTCAATGTGACAGGGTTTGTGTACATTTTGTGGGGTGCAGAAGGCCCTTGTATTTACACCACTGGCTAAAAAATAACACATGGCCATCATCACTTTGGATCAGCTGGTGAGAGACTACAGTCAAGAAACACACTGATGAATGTATTAACCCTTCCAAAGTCACACATATATAACACATGATTAACCCAAATAATTGTGTTTGGCATATGTGCCCAAATGATTATAATCCACAATACAGAATCATTGCAATTTTTGTTTAATGTGTTGAAAAATAATATATCTCTGACATTTATCTTGTGTGTCCAATCTTTAACAAGATTAATGGGTGTGTGACAGTGATTGCTGCCAGGACACAGCTCCTCTCCCCACGAAATAGTCCAGATATTCCTGGCGGATCTGACGGGCCCTGTGTGATGCCAATGCTGACCGTCCAACTTCCATTGACGTCATGGACTCCACTTGGTTAGAAGGTTGGGCCTCTCCACTTGTACCTGGCATAGCAGGGTCAGTATCCAGTTGCTGCAATACATAATTTTGTGCATTCCTGCGTAGGAAGTTGTGCAAAATGCAGCAACACAAGACCACATTATCCACTTTGTACAGTGCCAGGTTTATGGACGTCAGGAATATCCGGAACCGGTTGGCCATTATCCCGAAGGCATTCTCCACAACTCTGCGAGCTCTGGACAACCGGTAGTTGTAAATCCTTTGGTCTGGGGTGAGGTTCCTCTGAGGGTAGGGCTTCATGAGATGCTCCCCAAGCGCAAAAGCCTCATCTGCGATAAACACAAAGCTCATACCCTCAACAGTTTGCTCCCTGGATGGCAGGTTCAGAGTGCCGTTCTTTAGACGACGAGCGAACTCCGTCTGATCAATAACTCCCCCATCCGAATTGCGGCCATTTTTGCCAATATCCAAAAAAATAAACTCATAGTTTGCATTAACTATGGCTAGCATGACTATACTAAAAAAACCTTTATAATTATAATAAAATGTGCCGGAATTCGGAGGGGGGACAATGCGGACGTGCTTCCCATCAATAGCACCCCCACAATTGGGAAAATTCCACTTCTCCAGAAATTGATCAGAAATCTCCAGCCATTGCTCTGCGTTTGAAGGAAACTGTGGGGAAAAAATAAAAAAAAATAAAAAAAATAAAATTAGTGCTTGAGCACATCACATTATTAATTACACACACAGTTGTCTGTTAAATGCTTATGCAACTTGCTAAAAAAATATACAACAGGAAGGCAAAGGTTTGGATATGGGGATGTAACATCTACATACATTTCTTTTCAACCTCCTATTGTTCTTATATTGTAAAGGGCCATACACACTAGAAGATTCTCTGAAGACTTTTTCGTGCAGATTTAACTTTTCTATGTAGTGCAAGGGCCTACCAGATTGCATAGGATTTGAAAGTGTTTGTTGGACCTCATATTATTTGGTTTTGGTAAATCGGAAGGATAAATTGTTCTGACAATCTTCTAGTGTGTATGGCCCATTATACTCACCAGCTAGAGCTGAGATTTACAAACTACGGCCCTCCAGCTGTTGCAGAACTACACATCCCATGAGGCCTTGTAATTCTCTGACATTCACAGACATGACTAGGCATGATGGAAATTGAAGTTCGTGAACAACTGGTGGGCCATAGTTTGAAGACCTCTGAACTTGAGCTTTGGTATATGCTGACTTTGAGATTTAGCATGTGGGTGGGGGATGGGTAAGTAAAACTGGGCATTTATACATCAATTAGGGCTTGTGGTCAGTGAAGGTTTTAACATCATTACATAAACATACAGAATCATAGGTGGGAATGGATGGACTGATGTATTTTAGATAAATCATTAACTAGGTACTAAAACATTGGCCAAGGAATAATTGTTTGAGGGAAAGCAATAAAATGACCCAAATTCAAAATACTGTTAACAGGCAATGCGTTTAGGGACACATAGGAGAGAATGGTGGGGTGGTTAGTGGGTAATTTTACAAATGGTTAAAGATAATCTACATCTTTACTACTATGTGCATGCGGACAGAGGGTAGTTTACAAATAATGGCCTGTGTCAATTGCTGTACATCCAAAAACATCATAATTCGGGTGAAACTAGTAATACATGTAATGTAATGTAAAAAATCAAACATACCTTGATATAGTCCTTCTGCAAGACCTTGATGATGGCAGAGCAGGTCTCAGGGATGATGACTCCAAGAGCTTGGGGGGAGATGCCTGTGGTGAACTTCAGATCCTGCAGGCTTCTCCCTGTTGCAAGATACCTCAACGTCGCAATTAACCTTTGCTCAGGAGTAATTGCAAGCCGCATACAAGTATCCTGCTTCAGAATATAGGGGGACACCAGGGCAAGAAGACGGTAAAAGATGGGATCCGTCATCCTCAAATAATTCCTGAAGTCATCAGGATTATTTTCCTGGAGCTCCCTCAGCAAGGACATATGAGAAAATTGATCACGGTTAAGCAACCAATTTTTCGTCCAGGAGGTCCGCTTCTTCTTCCTATTGCTCGTACGTCGTCTCAGAGCCAAAACTCCAACACTAACGACAGCAACGGACGAATTCACGGTCGCCATAATAAATTCTCGAACGATGTCTCGGAAAATAGCGAAATGTCGTCAACCAAACAAATGCTACCGAAATCAGCGCGAGATGCCCAGAAGGGTCACGGCCAAACACTCACTTCCTCTTTTGTAGCGGCGAACGTGCGTGGAACGTAGTGACGTCATTTTCTGTCGGAAGACAAATGTCCTGGGCAAGTTTGGAGCACTTTTCAACAGACAAACAACAAACACACCAGCCGCGAACATTTGTAGGACGTTCCGTCGGCCGACGATCGGTACGTGTGTACGGGGCTTTACTTCACAGGGGTACAAATCAAGTGATGATTTAAAGGGCAACTCCATTTTTGTGGGTAAAAAGAAAATAGCAAATAAAAATATATATATAGCATATACAATTGCTACACAAGTCATATTGTAATTGAATGTTATTAAAAATTACCTTTCCTTTTTGGTCTCCTCAGAAACTCCCCAATATTTGTAAATCCAAGTGGTGCTTATTGGGTGTCTTTGAAGATATTTGATCTTAGTGTCGTGCAAAAAACACTTTGCTACAAATTCTTTCATATTACACCAGGAAAATAGTGGCACGCCAATGGATACACACAGGATGCCTCCATATTACTATGTGGAAGAAACTAATTAATCAACATTTGCCCCTATATAAACTAACCTATGAAGCTGGAGGGTGTCCAAATTTTTTTTTATAAAATTTGGGGTGCCTGGTTAGATAGTCAAGATGCAAGCAACTCCCTTTAACCACTTTACCACTAGAGGATTTTGCTGTCTTACGTCTGGGCCAATTTTTGCGATTCGGCGATGTGTGACTTTAACTGACAATTGCGCGGTCGTGCGACGCCGTACCCAAACAAAATTTACGTCCTTTTTTTCCCACAAACAGAGTTTTCTTTTGGTGGTATTTGATTACCTGTGCGATTTTTACTTTTTGCGCTATAAACAAAAAAAAGAGTTTTTATTTTGAAAAAAATAACAATATTTTTAACATTTTGTTATATGAAATTCCCCCCAAAAAAATGTAAAAATCTAATTTTTTTTTAATTTTTGGCCAATTTGTTTTCTGCTACCTATGTTTGGTAAAAAAAAATCACAATAAGTGTATTTTGATTGGTTTGCGCAAAAGTAATTGCGTTTACTAACTAAGGTAAAGATTTTTGTAATTTTTGGTGTTTTTTTTTAACGAGTAATGGCGGCGATCTGCGATTTTTTTGCGGGACTGCGACATTGCGGCGGACAGATCGGACCCTTGACTGACATTTTTGACACTTTTGGGGGTACCAGTGACATTACTGCAGTAATCAGTGCTATAAATATGCACTGTTACTGTAAAAATGACACTGGCAGGGAAGGGGTTAATTTTATTGGAGAGGGAGGGGTTAATGTATGCCTGGCGCTTACTGACATGTGTGGGGGGAGGTGACTGAGTGAGTCAGGGACAGATCGGATGTTCAGCTATGCTGAACACTGCGATCTGTCACTCCCTGTCACTTAGGAGATCCGCCCGCTCTGTTTACACAGGCGGGCGGATCTCCAAACTAGATTTCCCGACGATCGGGGAAGAGCAGCGGCGATCGCCGCCGCTCCTCCCCTGGCCCGACTCCCGCTGTGACTGAAAACAGCGGGAGCGCGCCTCCGGCGGAGCGCGAGCGCCGCCTACAGGGGGAGGAGTCTAGCGACGTAGTACTACGTCGCTAGACGATAACGAGCCACGTTGCTCGGTGATGTCACCATGGAGGAGTGGAAGAGGACTCCAGTGGCAACCCGTGAAGCTCTGGTGAACTCCATGTCCAAGAGGGTTAAGGCAGTGCTGGAAAATAATGGTGGCCACACAGAATTTTGACACTTTGGGCCCAATTTGGACATTTTCACTTAGGGGTGTACTCACTTTTGTTGCCAGCGGTTTAGACATTAATGGCTGTGTGTTGAGTTATTTTGAGGGAACAGCAAATTTACACTGTTATACAAGCTGTACACTCACTACTTTACATTGTAGCAAAGTGTCATTTCTTCAGTGTTGTCACATGAAAAGATATAATAAAATATTTATAAGAAATTTTGTGAGATACTGAATATCATTTGATTGTATATGTCACCTACAGAATTCCCTGCACAGCTGATTTATCATTTTCTATATGTGCTGTATTTTCTTGTGAAGTTTGACTTGATACCACTTGATTTGATAATACTGTCAACTACTTGATTTAGCACAACTTTGCATTGTGAATGTACATGTATTTTTTTTTTTTTTTTAATTTGGTTTTATTTGTATTTTTTTGTGTATATACAATAAAACAAGTTTTAAAAAATAATGACCTACCTTTTTCATTTTACAGGGCTGTCATTTTCTGTCAAATGCAAAATGGCAACCTGGAGGCGTTCTGTACACACATGGTATATGGAACAACCCCTAGAAATGTAATTTCCTGCTTGTGTGATTGGCTCACTGATTTTCCCAGAAGTCTGCAGTAAGATACAAGTTACACCCCCTGCAACAAAAATGTAATTTTTGGGGAGATACTTTCAAAGGGAAATCACGTCTATAGTAGGGTTGCCACCTCATCCCTTTAAACCAAGACACACATGAATTACACAGGTTCTGTGACTGATTAGGGTGGTAATTAAACTCACTTAGTGCCTTAAGCCCCGTACACACGTACCGATCGTCGGCATACAAACGTTCTTCTTTTCTCCCCGGGATGTCGGTGTCTGTTGAAAAGTGCAAAGACTGCCCAAGAATTTTGTCCGCCGACTACAGCCGACTGCAGAAGTGATGTCATGTAATGGTTAACTTTCCGTGTGTTTTTTCTTTTCTGAGCATGCCCAGTCTTGCAAATCTGCGGTCTGTCGGCAGAATTCTGTACTGACTGGCGAACAATCGTCCGTTCTGGTGTCGGCATACAAAAATTTAAATGCTTGCAAGAAAGACTCTTGTCCGAAGAATGTGCGCAGACAGCTGTCGGAGGCACCATACTAACAAGCGTACAATCGGCAGATCTTTCGTCCGCCGACGTTTGTATGCCGACGATCGGTACGTGTGTACGGGACTTTATGTGCATTATATTAGTCTCAGAACCTGAGTCCCGGATTCAAGGGATGAGGGGGAAACCATAGTCTAAAGGCATGCAGACTCTGCCACTTTCCTCATTAGCCCTGCAGATTCAGCAGCTGACTGATAATTATAAAGTCACTCACATTTACATTCACTGTGCACATGGATGCAGACAAACAAACAGGTATTCCTTGGCACCTAGTGGCCGCATATTTATGTGCAATAGCGCCAATGGTGCTGTGCCGAGAGCGCGTGCCTTCCATGCTCCAGGCACAGTGACAAGCGGCTCACGGAAAGTTCCCAATCGCTGTTTGTGATTGGGAATTTTTCTATCATGTGACTGCTGTGACAGCCAATCACGTCAGTCACATGGGCGCCTCTCAGCATAGCAAATCCCTGAAAGTCCCGGCGGCAGCTGGTGCCAAGGGGTTAAAATTCTTACAATGCACATAGAACAACCAGGGGGGAATGTTTTTTTCTCAACAAAAGTAGAGTAACCTGTTGGCACAGATGGCACGCAAATATATGGCCTCTTGGTGGGTGGACCTTGGCGCCGAGCGGCCACATATTTGCGTTCAGTATTGCAAAATCAGCTGTGCTGAGAGTGCACGCCTTGAGCACTCCTGACACAGTTACCGGCAGCTAATTGAAAGCTTTCTGATCATGTGACTGCAGTGACAGCCAATCACGACAGTCATATGATCATAGACCCTGCCCCACCTCTGGGCATCTGGAAACCTTTGAAACTGTCACAAACACAATGCCTCCTGCGCTTAAGAAAATGGCCCCTCCAAACAGGTATGTTTAGATCTTCATTACACTTGAAAGTGGATAACCATGGTCTTGCTGCCCTAAAAGACTTGGGGAAGTCTACAACACTGCAACCATACAAGAACATACAGAGGGCGCACCGACCTAGTGCATTATCCTGAGACAAAAAATTTATTGTATAAAAACATGGTAAGTATTCACAAAATTGTAATTGTTAAAAGCGCATCTCAGATCTTAGCATGTTCCGTCCAAATGTATCAACATGTACAGATATAACAGAAACTGAAGACCCCTGTGGGCTGACGTGTTTCGAGGAGTTCCTCTTCTTCAGAGCCACCAGCCTCCAGACAGTTACAATTTTGTGAGTACAATCCTTACTATGTTTTTATACAATAAATTATTTGTCCCTTGATCTGAAAACCCTAAAAGGGTTAAATTCTTATATTGTCTGAGAAACTCCCTGCTCCTGTTATGCACTGCCGTGACCTGCGGCATAGTGGACAAAAATGTCCTTTTAGGTAGGGTTGCCACCTCAACCCTTTAACCGCTTGCCGACCGCCGCAAGTACATATACTGCGGCGGTCAGCCCCGTGCAGGCAAAGTGACGTATGGGTACGTCACTCGTCTGTGAGCCAATAGGGGGCAGGCGAGCGCGCCCCGTCGGAGGCGCGCTCCCGCCCCCACTCGTTCACGGACACCTCCGCGCGAGTGACCAGCGGACCCGATGTCCGCCGGTCACTCGCCATCATCCGTTACAGAGGGAGAAAGGCAGGCGGCTAATGTAAACAAAGCCGCCTGTCATTCTCCCCTGTGTAACAGCAGAGATCATACGGTCCTGCTATGTAGGATTGTAGATCTCTGCTGTTACATGAAAAGCCACATCCCTGCACAGTAAGAAGCACGACCCTAGGGACACACTTAGCCACTGCATCACTAATAAAGTTAACCCCTTCCCTGCCAGTGTCATTTTTACAGTAACAGTGCATATGTATAGCACTGATTACTGCAGTAATGTCACTGGTACCCACCAAAAGTATCAAAAATGTCAGTCAAGGGTCCGATCTGTCCGCCGCAATGTCGCAGTCCTGAAAAAAAAATCGCAGATCGCCGCCATTACTCGTTAAAAAAAAAAACAACAAAAATGACAAAAATCTTTCCCTTAGTTAGTAAACGCAATAACTTTTGCGCAAACCAATCAAAATACGCTTATTGCAATTTTTTTTACCAAAAATATGTAGCAGAAAACAAATTGGCCAAAAATGTTAAAAAATTTTGATTTTTACATTTTTTGGGGGGAATTTCATATAAAAAAATGTGAAAAATATTGTTATTTTTGCAAAATTGTCGCTCTTTTTTTGTTTATAGCGCATGATCAAAAAATCGCACAGGTGATCAAATACCACCAAAAGAAATCTCTGTTTGTGGGAAAAAAAGGACGTCAAATTAGTTTAGGTACAGCGTCGCACGACCGCGCAATTGTCCGTTAAAGTCACGCAGTGCCAAATCGCAAAATAGGCCCTGGTCAGGAAGGGGGTAAAATCTTCCGGGGCTTAAGTGGTTAAACCAGAACACATTACACAGGTTCTGAGGCTAATATAATGCACATGAGGCACAAAGTGAGTTTAATTACCACCTTAATCAGCCACAGAACCTGTGCAAATAATGTGTGTCCTGGTTAGACGGGATGAGGTGGCAACCCTACGGTTAGGTGATTCTCATATTGGCACAAGCTCAGAAGTAATCTTGTTTTAATCTCCCCCCCGAAGTAGGTTTATTGTATTGACCAGCAGCCTGAGTGTTCTTAACCGATTACTTATGAGTGGGATAGAGCATACTACTGTCACAGATGGGGTTAAAGCAAAAGGAAGAGTTTCCCCTCCCCCCATAAGCATGTGCTTTGGGATAGATTTGAATCTTTACAAATGCAGCCATCCATACATTCAGAACAAGATCATTTCCATGACTGTGTTTATACTTGTGTGCAGGAGGCATGAACTCCCTCAGGTGTTGTGCTGATTCAGAGGTGTATGCAAAGGACCATCCCCACACCAAAGGCGGCTTCTCATGCAACATCTGCTCTCAGGCATGGCTAAGCTCTCCACCAAAGCAGCTCCCTCCATATTACAGGTGTCTCTGCCTCCAGGGAAGACCCCAATTACCACCTTTCACAATGTCCCTTAAAGAGATGCAAACTTCAAATCGCTTGTCCCCCACCCAATGTAAATCTTAAAACAATAAAGGGAAAAACTATACTTTTATATATTTTATGTTTATATGTCATTCGATAGCTGAAGAGCACCTGCTTTAAGTATTATCAACAGCAGCAACCTGAACCTTGACCAGAGGTTCAATATGTGGTCTTTTTAAATGTATTTCTGAGAGCAAAACACATATTAGAAATAGTTTCAGGCACAAGCCTTTTGTCAGGCCAACCGAAAACCTTAAGGCCTAATTTTCACCTGCTGCAAAAAGACATGGATGAGCCACATTTTAACTACCATCACCTCATCCCCCCCTTAAAGCAATTGTAAAATGTTTTTTTTTTTTTAAATTACAAACATGTCTTTCTGAGGCTCAGTGCTGTATTTTGGCCTAGGCCAACAAGGCCCAGGCCTAGGGCGGCACTTTGCAGGGGGGCAGCAAAAAAGCTGCCTCCCCTCCACCTCCACCTCTCTCTCTCCCTCACCCACCCCCTCTCTCTCTCCAACCCCCCCTCACCCCCCCCCTCTCGTGAGATCTCAGGGGTTCAAGCTGGGACTTGTAGTCCTTCAATTTTGGAGGGATTCACATCCGTTAATAGAGGAGTGGGGCAAATTTATATAGGAGGGGGGTGCCCAATTTTAGTCTTGCCTAGGGCAGCACAAAACCCAAATACACCATTGCTGTTAGGAAAGAAACATAGAGGCTGCCATTGCTCAGCTGCAAACAGTGGGATAGAGTGGTCTTCACTTGGTTCTGAGGGGACAAATCCTCAAAATGAAGGCCCTGCTAAGGATACTTTTCTACGACCAAGTGCTTCCTATAGAGATACCAGGCTCCTTTTTATCGGCAGTTATACCTACTTCTTCGGGCCTTTGTGTCAGAGAGCTAGAATTGCTTTCTCTATAATATGATGAATGAAACAGATCGGTGGTCTCAGCTTGGGGGATCTTTATCTTTATTATAAGGCAGTAATATTATTTAGGATAGTAAAAGGGAACTCAGATGTAAGAAATAAACAATGATACCTCCTGAAAAAATGACCGCCAGGCATAATTTGACCAATGGCAAAAACAACAAAAAGCCTTTCCCCGGGAGGGTTTTCAGGTAATGCTGCTACACTCTCCCTGGAATGACCATAATAAACCAAAAGGCTATGTGTCACATGCATATGGCATCAAATTTATAATATGAATATAGATACAGCAATAAATAAATAATGTGAACTACTGATCGAGTAGCCCAACACTTAAGCCTGGTACAGACAATGAACTTATAGGATGAATGATCATCCTTTTTTTTTGCATGCTAGTCTCCATATCTAAAATGAAGAGGTTACCAAAGTTATGAAAACTCTCCCACGACAGATTAAAAATTTGAAAGTGATGTAACATGTATTTTTGGACCTATACTGTACAGTATATGTTCTATGCACTGTATTATACTGTAGTGAAAATTGTACAATCTGGTACAGTACGAGAAAATTTTTCTTGTTTGACCCATTGGATAATTTTGGATGAACTGTTGTGATCGACTCTCGTAAGCTGTGTACGAATGATCAGATTATGGTACAATTGTTCGATAGCGGTATTTTTCATACGATTTTCTTATCGTGTGTATGGGCCTTAAGAAACACACCTACTACAAACTAGGAGGAGTGCTGCTGTAATCAGGGAGAGGGAACTCCGCCTGTGAAGACAAAAGCAAGGGAAGAGAGAAAACAGCGCAGACCTCTGGTGTAGTAAAGAGATCCACATTTTGTTATGTTACAGCCTTATTCCAAAATGGATTAAATTTTGTATTTTCCTAAAATTTCTCCAAACAATACCGCATAGAGACAACGTCACAGAAGTTTGTTTGAAATCTTTGCAAATGTATTAACCACTTTCCCACTAGCCACTGTGCTGCTACTGCGGCACAGTGGCTCGTTATCGTCTAGCAACGTAGACCTACGTCGCTAGACTCCTCCCCTGTAGGCGGCGCTCGCGCGCCGCCGGAGGCGCGCTCCCGCTGTTTTCATTCACAGCGGGAGTCGGGCCAGGGGAGGAGCGGCAGCGATCGCCGCTGCTCTGCCCCAATCGTCGGGGAATCCAGTTTGGAGATCCGCCCGCCTGTGTAAACAGAGCGGGCGGATCTCCTAAGTGACAGGGAGTGACAGATCAGAGTGTTCAGCATAGCTGAACATCCAATCTGTCCCTGACTCACTCAGTCACCTCCCCCCCACACGTAAGTAAGCACCAGACATACATTAACCCCTCCCTCTCCAATAAAATTAACCCCTTCCCTGCCAGTGTCATTTTTACAGTAACAGTGCATATTTATAGCACTGATTACTGCAGTAATGTCACTGGTACCCCCAAAAGTGTCAAAAATATCAGTCAAGGGTCCGATTTGTCCGCCGCAATGTCGCAGTCCCGCCAAAAAAATCTCAGATCGTCGCCATTACTCGTTATAAAAAAAAACCACCAAAAATGACAAAAATCTTTCCCTTAGTTAGTAAACGCAATAATTTTTGCGCAAACCAATCAAAATACGCTTATTGCGATTTTTTTTACCAAACATGGGTAGCAGAAAACAAATTGGCCAAAAATTTTTTAAAAAAATTGGTTTTTACATCTTTTTTGGGGGGAATTTCATATAAAAAAATGTTAAAAATATTGTTATTTTTTCAAAATAAACGCTCTTTTTTTGTTTATAGCGCAAAAAGTAAAAATCGCACAGGTGATCAAATACCACCAAAAGAAAGCTCTGTTTGTGAGAAAAAAATGACGTAAATTTCGTTTGGGTACGGCGTCGCATGACCGCGCAATTGTCAGTTAAAGTCGCACGGCGCCGAATCGAAAAAAGTGGCCCAGACGTAAGACAGCAAAATGCTCTAGTGGTAAAGTGGTTAAAAATAAAAAACGAAAAAAATTACACGTACATAAGTATTCACAGTCTTTGCTCAATACTTTGTTGAAGCACCTTTGGCACTAATTACAGCCTCAAGTCTTTTGAGTATGATGCTACAAGCTTGGCACACCCATTTTTGGCAGTTTCTCTCATTCTTCTTTGCAGGACCTCTCAAGCCCCATCAGGTTGGATGGGGAGTATCGGTGCACAGCCATTTTTATACTCTCCAGAGATGTTCAATCAGGCTCACGTCTGGGCTCTAGCTGGGGCACTTCAAGGGCCTTCTCCCCTGATCACGCAGTTTGGCCAGGCGGCCTGCTCTAGGAAGAGTCCTCTTGGTTCCAAACTTCTTCCATTTATGAGAGGCCACTCAAATTTTCCTGTACCCTCCCCCAAATCTTTTCTGTAAATACAGTCCTGCCTCAGAGGTCTACTGACAATTCTTTGGACTTCATGATATGGTTTGTGCTCTGTCCTGTACTGTTAACTGTAAGACCTTATATAGACAGGTGTGTGTCTTTCCAAATCATTTCCAATTAACTGAATTTACCACAGATGGACTCCGATCAAGTAGTAGAAACATCTCAAGGATGATCAGTGGAAACAGGATGCATCTGAGCTCAATTTTGAGTGTCATGGCAAAGGCTGTGAATATTTACGTACATGTGATTTTTTTGTTTTATATTTTTAATAAATTTGCAAAGATTTCAAAGAAACCTATTTCACATTGTCATTACGGGGTTATATTTGTAGAGTATTGAGGAAAATAATGAATTGAATCGATTTTGGAATAAGGCTGTAACATAAAATGTGGAAAAAGTGAAGCGCTGTGAATAGTTTCCGGGTGCACTGTATTTTACACTCATAAAATAAGAAGTGAGAGAGCGCATGAGAAAGAGCCCACACAACCCACAAAGCAGTCACAAGGAAAGGATGGATGAGCAGTCACAGTGTCCGGATCACTGTATGGCCAGCTGACAGGTGAAGAGCTAGGCTGGATGCCAGAAGTCTCTGCTCCCGCTCAGTTCACTCAATCCCAAGGACAGTGGATGGTGGTCTCCTGTAAAAGTGGGGTCTCAGGGAATTAGTTACATTCTGTTTTTCAAATCTTCTAGTTTTCCGTTTCTGTAATGGGCGATAATAAAATCGGGTGAGCAGTTATAATAAGCATGTATTTCAAATTGCTTACCAGAATGTGATGAATAATAATAGACAATAGTATATCACTGATAAGACATTCTCTGTAAGTTCACTTATCCACATCATTGGTAATGTTACAGGTTATTACACCACACTATTTGTGCAGTAGATTCTTTATGGTTACCCAAGGGACCAATCACTTCTTCTATGATGATTCCCTTGGGTGGATGTAGTGCCAACGATCTGTAGGGCACCTTCACAAAATGTTCTCTGTGTTCACTCTTTAAACAAAAAAAGTACGATGCAATCATCATAACTAGATTTCAAAGACAATTGGTATTCATTGTGTAAAATACATAATAAACTTGATCATAAAACTGATAGTCAAATAGCCTGACTGATAACCAAAATGATAGGTATATTAGCTCAGTCAGCTAAAACTAGCCATACAGGTTTATATTTATTCCATTCAACCCCTAAAGGATTGCTTCATTCATGCTAAACAGTGTGGATGGAGGAATTTTCCCTGCCGTCTTTTGTATTCAGACAACTGCAGTTGACTGACAGGATGCAATCACTGATTAGCGAACAATTTTTCATCCAGCTTCTTCAATCTTTCATTCTGGGTTTCTCGTCTTCGGTGGTGACTACAGGGCCATTCATGGTTCAAATTCTCACTGATTCCTATTCAAATTCAAGCTGTGTATGGCCAGCTTTAAGTCAGAAACAAAAACAATAATAGTTTTCCTACTGGCTTTACTAATACATTGTACATGATAATATTTCTTGTTTTTTATAAGAAAAACAATATACTTTGCGGTAAATCCCACCACCATGTGCTTAATCTACCGAAACGTTGCCTAAAAATAGTAATTTACAGTGAATCCGGAAAGTTGGATGGGGAACGTCGGTGCACAGACATTTTCAGATCTCTCCAGAGATGTTACATCAGGTTCAAGTCTGGGCTCTGGCTGGGCCACTGAAGGACATTCACAGAGTTGTCCCGCAGCCACTCCTTTGTTATCTTAGCTGTGTGCTTAGGGTTGTTGTTCTGATGGAAGATGAACCTTCGCCCCAGTCTGAGGACCAGAGTACTCTGGAGCAGGTTTTTATCAGGGATGTCTCTGTACATTGCTGCATTCATCTTACCTTTGATTCTGACTAGTCTCCCAGTTCCTGCCACTGAAAAACATCCCCACAGCATGATGCTGCCACCACCATGCTTTACTGTATGGATGGTATTGGCCAGGGGGTGAGCGGGGCCTGGTTTTCTCTAGACATGAAGCTTGCCATTCAGGCCCAAGAGTTCAATCTTGTAATGTTCTGGTACCTTTGGGTACCCTAATTACTCTTTCATAAGTGTATGCGCCCCACCATTCTCTTTTGGTAAGGTGCGCATACACCTTTAAGACTGATGCTGTCATCACTGAGCGCCGGACTGGATGGCTATTTAGATCGCCGGCTCTCACTCACATGTGTTCGTTCAAACTGCTTTGTGCCTTGATGCTAACCTGTCTTGAAGCTCACATGCTTGCAAGCATACCTCGCTGTCGGAACCACGCTGCGCTGATCCCTGTATCCCGCTACCGGATCATCCGCTCTTGCCGAACCTCTCCTCTGCTACATTGCTATTAGTGATAAGTACCCCACAGGGGAAACCTCTATAACCTTTATACTAAAGCTTACACTATCTAGCTCTGCATACTAAGGACTATTACTACATCTGCATTATCTAAGATTGCTAGCTCTTGAGCCTACTACCACCTGTTCTTGCACTGGGTTGATCTCTCTTGTATGTCCACCTGCTACTCTGTCATCTACTACCATACATGATTGCTAAACCTATCTGCATCCCATCTGCTACTATCTTACTTTCAAGAACATTTCCTTTCAAGTGTCTGTCATCTACCATCTCTACCCAACCTGTCTCTTCAGCCTATCATCACTGTGTTACTATATACATAAGTCACTCTAGGAAACATCTTATTGAGTGTGTGCATTTACTTGCTGAATTGAGATCATCCACACATGATGAGTCATTGAGAGTTGGGAATGGTGTCTCAGCGTTTCTCTACATGACTACTGAAGTGGAATATTTCTGCAGCTGAAAATCCACATCATACGTAAAACGCAGGAGCGTTACAAATCTTTGTTTCATCAAACCAGAGAACCTTGTTTCTCATAGTCTAAGAGTCCTTCAGGTGTCTTTTGGCAAACTCCAGGTGGGCTGTCATGTTGCTTCTGTCTAAAATTACATACAAGGTGGCGCGAAAAACAAGCTTGGGGAACTGATAATGTCCATAAGGTGGTCATGTAGACCACCCTTAAAGTCCTTAAGATGTATGGGTAAACAGTCTCTAGTTCAGCGCCAGCCTAGTGGGGACAGAAAGCCATCTCCAAACATGGGAAGGAACAAAGAGAAAACAGGCGCCTCTTGAGTAAAAGACTGTGAAAGTTTGTTAAACAAAGTTCATAAAGAACTTACATGAAAGCAGTTTCAGGGCAGTTTAGGGGTTGCCTGGTGTCCTAGAACGGCATGGGGCCACTATCTGTGGGTCGGCTGTACTCGCTAGTCTCTGCTGGTGTCCGGTTCCTGTCTGGCAGGAAGTGACGTAGGAGGCTGGGTCCGAGGCCTAGACTGCACTGTGAGCCGCAACGGTGGCGCCTGGGATCTTTTGGCGGCTTACGACGCGTTTCAGAGCATGCGCACTGCGATAAAAAACCAGAGCGCCCTCCTTTTTCAAGCTACAACTTTTACAGCCTTTACTCAAGAGGCGACTGTTTTCTCTTTGTTCCTTCACATGTTGCTCCTGTCTGGCCAGTCTACCATACAGGCCTGATTGATGGAGCGCTGCAGAAATGATTGTTCTTCTGAAAGTTTCTCCTCTCTCTACAGAGAAATGCTGGAGCTCAGCGAGGGTGACATCTGGTTCTTGGTCACCTCCCTGACTAAGGCCCTTCTCCCCCGATCGCTCAGTTTGGCTGGACGCCCTGCTTTAGGAAAAGTCCTGGTGGTTCCAAACTTCTTCCATTTACAGATGATGAAGGCCACTGTGCTCATTGGGACCTTCAATGCTGCAGACATTTTTCTGTACTCTTTCCTAGATCTGTGCCTCAATACAATCCTGTCTTGAAGGTCTACAGACATTTCTTTGGACTTCATGGTTTGGTCCTTTTTTTGCACTGTTAACTGTGGGACCTTACATAGACTATATAGACTTATATAGAGTGTGTGGCTTTCCAAATCATGTCCAATCAACTGATTTTACCACAGGTGTACTTCAATCAAGTTGTAGAAACATCTCAAGGATGATCAGTGGAAACAGGAGGCACCTGAGCTCAATTTTCCACAGCAAAGGCTGTGAATACTTATGTACATATGATTTTTTTTTGTTTTTTATTTTTAATAAATTTGCAAAGATTTCAAACAAACTTCTTTCATGTTGTCATTATTCTGTATTGTTTGTAGAATTTTGAGGAAAATAATGAATTTAATCCCTTTTGGAATAAGGCTGTAACATAACAAAATGTGGAAAAATTGAGGTGCTGTAAATACTTTCCAGGTGAACTATACAGGAATCCTAAAAATTAGTTTTATTTCAAAACATACTTTATCTACTCTCGTCTGTGATTTTGGATACACTTACTTTTAACTTTCCATAGCTAGCCACTTAAAGGAGTTGTGAAGGAAGAAGATTTTTTGCATTAAGATAAAAAGACTTCTGTGTGTGGCAGCCCCCCTTAGCCCCCCTAATACTAATGAGCCCCATCTGTGTCCAGCGATGTCCTCGAGTCCCTCGGCCATCCGGGACTCTCCTTCTCAATCGGCTGAGACACAGCAGCAGCGCCATTGGCTCCCGTTGCTGTTAATCAAAGTCAGTTAGCAATTTAGGAGAGAGGGGGCGGGGCCAAACCCCAGCTCGGTGTCTGAACGGATACATGGAGTTGCAGCTGAGCTCGGGTGTCCCCATAGCAAGCTGCTTGCTGTGGGGGCACACGAAGGTAGGGAGGGGCCAGGAGCACCGAAGAGGGACCCAAGAAGAGGAGGATCTGGGCTGCTCTGTACAAAACCAACTGCGGGAGGTAAGAGGTAAGTATAACATATTTGTTATTTAAAAGAAAAAAACAAAACAAGATTTTACAATCACTTTAATGGTCCATTCACACTAGCGCGACTTGTCAGGCGACTTGGTCGCCTGACAAGTCGCGGTCGGTCGCTCGCTATTGAATAATACAGGACCCGTTCTAATAGGAGTGACACAAGTCGCTCCGACTTAGAAAAAGGGTCCTGTACTACTTTGGGGCGACCTGGAGGCGACTTGCTTTGACTTCAATTATATGAAGTCCCTGCAAGTTGCGCCGAGGTGCACCGCGACATCACAGGTCGCTCCAGCAAGTCGTGTCGCGCCTAGTCTGAATGGGCGCTAAAGACCAGGCCCTTTTCTGTCATTTGTTGTTTATAACAAGTAAAAATCTGTGTTTTTTTGCTAGAAAATTACTCATAACCCCTAAACATTATGTATGTTTTAGCAGAGACCCTAGAGAATAAAATGGCATTTGTTGCGATATGTCACACTGCATTTGCACAGCAGTCTTTCAAACTCAATTTTTTTGGATAAAATACACTTTAATTAATTAAAAAAATAAATAAATAAAACAGTAAAGTTAGCCCAATTTTTTTTGTATAATATGAAAGATGATGTTACCCTGAGTAAATAGATATCATGCTTTAAAATTGCGCGCGCTCGTGGAATGGCGACAAATTACTGTACTTCAAAGTCTCCATAGGCGACGCTTTAAACATTTTTACAGGTTACTTGTTTCGATTTAAAGAGGGGGCTCTGCAGTAGAATTATTGTCCTCACTCACTCATTTGAACACCGTTTACATATGTGGGCGCAACTTACATATGAGTTCGCTTCGGCAAGCAAGCACAGAGGGATGGGGCATGTAAACAAAAATGTTCTTATTTATTTGACCTTTCACCACTGCCAACACCTATAAAAGTGATCTCGCAGCGAATCTGCAGCTGAGATCATTTTTATCTGAAAGTTGGCCGCCTAAGGGGAAAAAACGGGGTTATGGCAGCTAGCTGCTTCCATAAACCCGGTATTTACCATCAAAATCATGATATACATTCCCAGTTAGAATGGAAATGTTCAAGAGTTCAGTCATTATTCACTCAAAAAGAGTTGGGAAGATATTCAAGATATACAATTTAAAATATAGCTGAAGAAAAATGTAATCATTTGAAGCTACCCAGTGTTTATATGTGTGGGTTGCATTAGTTTTAATTTTTCAGGCTAAAAACATATTTACCAAGTACAGAAAATGCCTGGTGATCCTACCAGCAACTTAGCATCCTTGTCACTTCCTATGAGATAAACTGAAAGTAAAAAAATGTTATCTTTTTTGTGTAAGCTACCAATTCCATCACCCCCATCCCCGTAATGGAGATGAACAAAGGCAGACATGTTTAAAGCGGAGCTTCACCCAAAAAAGGAGGTTCTGCTTTAGGGCCTCCCGCCACGCTCCTCTTTCAGAAATGGCACTTCTTTTTTGGGGGAGGGGGGAGGTGGTTACCTGTTTACCTAATTTCTAAGTTATCCTCTCATTCTCCTTCCCCGCAGTCTTCTGGGACACATCACAGGTCCCAAAAGATTGCAGAACTCTTCACAATGTGGAGTGAGCATCCAGCTGCGAAGCTGCAACCTGTCACAGCCAGATGCTGGCACCGGGGTCTGAAGAAGTATGGAAAAAAGGGCTTGGTTGAGCACAGCACTCGATCCTGGGACAGGTGAGTGTCTGTTTACTAAAAGTCAGCAGCTAGTAGTTTTTTTACAAAAACTACTGGAGCTCCTCTTTAAAGTTCAAATTGAATGGCAACTATGGCTCCCTCCATAGATACAGTGTAGCTGTAGACTTAACCACCCGGGTACAGAAAGGTTGTTGTTCACAGGATTACCAGGTGAAAACAACAAAAAAAGGCTAAAAAAATTAAAACTAATGTAGACGCCTAATCCAAGGACTGGTAAGCTGCAATATTTTACATTTATGGTTTGGGGCATTGACATGCTGCAAAAGTAATGTCAGTGTTTGTGATTACAGCATCTGAAAACTGTCAATCCTCCTGGGAAAAAGGTACAAAAAAATATCCAGTGAGTGGCAGTTCTGTGGATGAACAAAGTTAGTGAGAAAGATCAAAGCAGAATGGGCAAAGGTTAGCAGGAAGTCCACAGTTGCTCAAAAAAAAAACACTCTTCAAATCTTTGGCATGTAGAAGGGTGTTTCTGAAGGAAAAATGCATAGAATGCATAGAATGTTGAAGAGCACAGACTACAGCAGCAGCAGACCATGCTGGGTCTTACTCATACCCACTGAGAACAGCAAATTTAAGCTACAGTGGGCAGTGGGATCGGCAGTGGGATCAGCAAAATTGATTAACCAAAGCTTGCAAAAATGTTGCCTGCTCTTATGAATGTTGATTTTTGTGGCAACGTACAGATGGTCATAATTGCCATCCACTCCCTGAATCTATGATGACCAGAGATCTTGCCCACAGAACTGCCAAAAGTCAGGAGTGACTGATGGATACATACACACATACCCTGCATCCATCTTTTCAAGTGTCAGTGGCCTAGGCCGTAACGGTAGTGGTGTATAGAACGTTTTATTAACACTTATTAGTTCCATTAGTCCCACCTGAGCTGAATGCCACAGTCTACCTCCCTATTGTTACTGAACATATTGCACCCCTTTATGGGTATTAGTTGAACTTCATACAGTGCCCACTGAGTGTAGGTAAAGTCTATACAAATACTGTAAATAACTAACTATATAGCACTATATTGTGTTAATTATATCACTTCAAAAAACAACAAAATAAAGCTAAAATAAAAATCATAAACTTCAATATTTCTCAAAAGTGTCCCTGTTCGAATATAAATATAAAAAGTGTCCATGCATTAGACACTTCAGCAAAGCAACAGTGACATCATCTGGCGTTGCACACCCAGAAGTGACAATCATACATCCAGAAGGATCCACAATTATCGAGAAGGAAGGATGAGGAGCAGATTGCATAGATTGTTTATGAAGCAGTTACCTTGGCCTCTCTCTGTAGCACTGTTCCCGTAGAGCATTCTGTGTGATGACTTGCTGGGCCTCCCCTGACTACCTGCAGACAGTCACTTAGGGTACAGTTCACAAATCTATCCTTACTCCCAATGGCTTGTTACTCAATAAACAGTCCACGGGTGTCAGTTTTTTGGTATTTATTGTGGAACTTGGATGGGAGAAGGGAATAGTGGGATGCTACAACTGGACCATTTTACAGTTGATAAAGACAACTCTCACTTGGCCTCACCAGGGTTTTGTGGAAGCAGTCACACTGCTTAGACCATACTGCCACATGTATGGAAAGGGTTAAGTCTCCTTCCTCTTTCTCCAGCAACAGACTTGATGCACTAAATTATCTTCAGGATACTCTCTAGCATCCCCTTTACTGACACCCATCCACTGACTCTTCTAGCTGCAGGGATGGCCCCCCCTCAGGTCAGGCCCCTTGACACAGATCTGTACTTACTATATGCAGAATCAGGTCCTTCAGTGTCTCCCTTCCAGTCAGCTCTACAGAACCTCCGGGTTCAGTTAAACTCTAGGTCTTTAGGCCCTCAGGTCAACCACCTGAGGCCACATGGCAACTTCTACAGAGGAGGAGGAGGCAGCCAGCCCCTCCCTCCGGGACTCCGCTCTCCAGCTGAGAAACCCAGAGCACATGTGCTCTTGGCATTTATACAGTATCCCAGCATGCACAAAGGCACTCTCCTCTGCCAATCACCAGGGCTGTACTAAATGCCTGTGCACTAATTTGTCAGATTTCCTCCAACTGTCTAATATGCCTCCCTATTGGATCAATGTGAAACAGTTCAGACAAACTGAGCTGCACCATGAGCAGACCTCACAAGCAGATCCTGCTCTCTGGTAGGCAGAGAACAATATTGATTTACCTGGCAATCCTCCTGGTAAGCAGAAAGGATCCAAAACTATACTCTCGATCTCTAGAATCTACCTAGGGGGTTGGTACATCTATATGATGTTTACAAGTGGTTTACCTTTATATGAGGTATAGCACTATCAAATGTGAGTGGGCATTTGTATAAGAGGAGTTTTTTAGTGTTCTAATAAATAGAACACTATAAATAGGTTTTACACTAAGGAGGCTTTCCTTGTCTTCCTTATGATACCTCCAAAACATTGGCATTGATATATTGATGTGAGGAGAGGAGTAATACCTAGCCCAAGCTTGTTGTGGATGGTGGAAACCTCTGTAATACAAATGCTGTATGACTTACCTGTAGTGGGTGGCCATAGAAAGTTTGTGAGTTTTCTGGTTTTATGGTGGAGAATCACTGGAGCATGCATGAACTACATTATATTGTGAAAAGTATTGGTACGCCTACCTTTACATGCACATGAATTCAATGGCATCCCAGTCTTAGTCCGTAGGGTTTAGGTTTGAGTTGGCCCACCCTTTGCAGCTATAACAGTTTCAACTCTTCTGGGAAGGCTGTCCACAAGGTTTAGGAGTGTGTCTATGTGAATGTTTGACCATTCTTCCACAAGCGCATATGTGAGGGTCAGGCACTGATGTGGACAAGAAGGCCTGGCTCTCAGTCTTCACTCTAATTCATCCCAAAGGTGTTCTATCAGGTTGAGGTCAGGACTCTGTGCAGGCCAGTCAAGTTCCTCCACCCCAAACTCGCTCATCCATGTCTTCATGGACCTTGCTTTGTGCTGGTCCAAATCATTTGGTGAAGGGGGGGATTATGGTGCAGAGTTGCTTTTCAGAGTTTGGGCTTGGCCCATAGTTCAAGTGAAGGAAACTGTTAAGGCATACCAAGACATTTTGAACAAATTCATGCTCCCAACTTTGTGGGAAAAGTTTGGGGATGGCCCTTTCCTGTTCCAACATGAATGTGCACCAGTGCACAAAGCAAGGTTCGCAAAGACATGGATGAGCGATTTTGGGGTGGAGGAACTTGACTTGCCTGCACAGAGTCCTGACCTCAACCCGATAGAACACCTTTGAGATGAATTAGAGCACAGACTGCGAGCCGGGCCTTCTTGTCCAACATCAGTGCCTGACCTCACAAATGCGCTTTTGGAAGAATGGTCAAACATTCCCATAGACACACTCCTAAACCTTGTGGACAGCCTTCCCAGAAGAGTTGAAGCCGTTATAGCTGCATAGAGTGGGCTAATTCAATATTGAACCCGATGGACTAAGACTGGGATGCCATTAAAGTTCATGTGCGTGTAAAGGCAGGTGTCCCAATACTTTTGACAATATAGTGTATCTGGCAAATGGAAGAGTTTATTTCTGGCACAGTACATTGCACTTTGTGAGAAATCAGAAGTTCTAATGCATGGACACTTTTTGAATTCGTATTCAAGCACGGACACTTTTGCGAAATAGTGAAGTTTATGATTTTTATTTTAGCTTTATTTTGTTGTTTTTTGAAGTGATATAATTAAAACAGTATAGAGCTATCTATCTGTCTGTCTGTCTGTCTGTCTGTCTGTCTGTCTGTCTGTCTATCTATCTATCTATCCTGTATTTGCATATACTTAAATACTCATAGGGTATTGGGAAACATCTGCTTTCATTGTATATTAAATCCCAGCGCTGCTGAACAATAGCATCTGGGATTTTCTATACAAATACTGCTTGTTATAAGGACCATGTGAAGCTCTCATCTCTAATTAAACAATGTTTTATGGGATTGGATACAAACAAAGCTTGATTACATTGCTGACTCAATTATCATGTACAAGTTTATGTCAAATTACCAACAAAACGTGTGTTACCTTACCAAAAACAAACATTTTGCAGCCTCTAAATGATGTTAAACCCCAATAATGCACCTGGTAACCAAAGACTATGTGATCCATGCTGCGTCAGTTCTAGGTAACATAACGTTTGGTGTTCTTTAAGGGAGGGGTCAGATGATTTTGTCCATCTCTCCATTGTTTTTTTTTAACTAATTTTACAATCTGGGTTGGATTTCAATATATCAATCCACAGGGTTCTTTCATTTTACCTGTGTCTTTCCTATAATCAGACATTTTTGTGGGCACGCAATATTATAAACTGTACTCTTTCTGTAATGTAATATTAATTTCCTAATGTTTTTGTCCACCACAGAGTTATATAAGAAAGAAAATCAATTAGTAAAACAAGAGACAGTCTGTAGCCCCTAGATATTGGCTGCCCTAGGCCTTGGCTTATGTAGGCAATGCACAAATTCTTGCTCTAGCCACATTATGATAAATCACCACAATTCAGAGCCTTTCCATTTTATTTTCATTGGTACCTGTTATTGGCTGCCTATTGTTAGATGGCCTTGTGGATAGTTAAGAATCAGAGGAATGATATAAAGAATGTGTTAGTTGTGTATTGATTTGCTGCTTCTACTGTCTGTTTCGTAAATAGCTGTTTCTTGTTAATGTTACAAAGTTATTTATGTACATTACTTTCTGCCTCTGTGAGGCTGAATCCGAAACTCCAGAGGGAGGAAGCAGAAAGGGGGAGTCTAATACCATATGTTCTGCTATAGAAGGGTTGCTGCTAATCCAGACCAGAAGCAGGGATTATTAGACAAGTGTTTCTATATTTAATAGTTTACTATTGTTGCGCATAGCTTACTATTGTTGGGTGTATATATTTAAAGACTGGTGGAAAAAGTGTATATGTTCCCTTGTTGGTATCTCACATGCACTATACCAGATAGTTCAGTCTGTGACACAATGTGTGTGTAGTGGTCACCTTCCTGGATGTTAGTAGGTGAACCTGTTTATTGCAATAGAGATTATATACATCTCCTGGTATTCTAGTGGACCCTGTCCCTTCTGGTCTGGGATTCTATACCTAGTTTTGGCTCAGGGCTCAATAACCAGTATAGGCTAGTACCAGATAAGGCATCTGGCGGCCACTTGGTAGTTAGAGGTTCAGGTGCATGACAGATTACAAGATACGAAGATGCAGAGTATATAGGCTGATTCTGAGTTCCAGTATCACACTATGATTTCTGCTGGTGAGAAGCTGCCTTCCAGGCTGGTTGGGCAACAGTTGGAGGATCCCCCATCATTGTGAATCTTCTCTTTAGGCCTTCTTCAAGACATACGTTACATTGTGATTGTCTTCAGGGCCCCTGCAGCTGGACTTAGAGTATCTTTATTATTAACTATATGTACCTGGGTATATATTCACACAATTCCAGCAAAACTCCTATTGGGCCCTTTGCTGACATTACCTGTTTGTACATTTGATGTATGTACTATTATTACCCTTTTAATATATAAAGCTTGCATTATTTCAATACTGGTTTGCATCTATATACTTATGCCTAATGTTATATGCTGGTTGCGTCCAATTACTTTAATTATGTTACTGGTTTATTTCCCAGGAAGGGAATCCCTTCTGTTCACAGAGGCCATCTCCTGGGTGTAGGCGCTGCCAACTTTATTATCAAGCCCACTCTTCCACTTAGCAAAGGTTTTGGTTCTCTCTTTTACTTACAGGTTTAGCACACTATCCTGTTTGGAGAGATACATTTCTCATAAATTATCTACTTTACATTAGAAAGGGTCTTTTCTAAGTGCTTCCACAATGTCCATACTCCAAACCCTTGGAAGCCAAAGTTCCCTGGGTTTCTCAATATCACCCCTTCCTTTGTGGCCCCCCGTCAGGCAATGTGAGGACAGCCTCCAAACAGCCTATTAGCAAAGCCTTATTCAGTAATAATACCAGTACGTCTCACTGTACCTGCATCCTTTATCCATCTGCAGAGACAGCTAGGTAACAATATACTCCAGAACCGGCATTATCACAGAAGGATACAATAACACTAACTCCATCTCATGTTAAGCCTCTACTGCAACATTTATAAGTCTCATGGTCTCATGTTGGCAGGCCTCATGTCAGACAATGTAACCAAAGAATAAGGACAAAACTGGGCAAAGATATGCTGCTTACGGACAATTCAAAAACAGGCCTAAACTGGTGTTTTAGAGAATCCAGTGTCACAAACAGGCAAAAATATTGAAAATATCTGTGAAAGTCAACTTTTGGCCATTTTGTTTGTCCATATGGACATAATGTAGGGGCAGAAAATCAGCTCCTGTGTAGGAGTCAAAACTGGGAGAGGGCATTTTTTACAGGTTTCCATGTACTTATATTATCCACTTGCTAAATATTGACCTGTGACTTAGATCGCAGTAGGAAATGTAACTACAGTATAAGGTTCTCACTTATTTTATTTTAGAATTTGTTCCCTAATAAATTGTAACATTCAGCGGGCAGGACCCCCCTACATTTTGTCTCTTGCTCTATATTATTACTATTTTCTAAAACCTGTATTATTAGTATTGGTAAAATTCACTGTACATTCTACAGTAACTCACAGACTCATGATATCTATACAAAGCATTCTGACTTCACATGCCGTATAATTGTTTCAGGTCAATGACACAATGAGGTTGATTTACTAAAGGCAAATATACTGTGCACTGCAAGTGCAGTTTCTCTAGATCTGAGTGGAAGCTCTCAAATGAGGGGAAGCTCTGCTGATTTCTATCATCCAATCATGTGCAAGCAAAAATGCTATTTTTTTTTTTTTAACCTTCTCATGATTCTTTTGGATTTTAGGTGCTGAAAGCGGTACCATTATTTTGCATGTAATTCTTGTGAATGAGCAGCCCAAACCAACTGTATACATTAATTATATATATATATATATATATATATATATGTATACATATTATATATATATATATATATATATATATATATAATGTATACAAAAAAGGAATGTATACCAGCGCTATGGAGTTTTCCGTATACTGAATCAGGCTTAAAAGGTTTAAAAAGGTGGTGTAAGCTGCCTCCAACCTACCTCTGAGGTAGTAAAATAGAAAGAATTGCAAAAATGTTGGGACCGGCGCTACCACTTATAAAACGTGCATGCGCAAAATAGAAAGTGCATATAGTGCTAAAGGTGCACGCAATAAATATATAAAGTGCTACGTGCTGTTTATGGGCTGTGCCTTGTGTACCATACTGTAAACATCATATGTTATGCATATACTTATACAAATAAAGTGCCGAGTGCTGATATTGCCAAAACCCCGTGTAGTGATTAAGAAATCAAACAAAGTATGGTGTCGGTAGGTGATTCACCGAAAACACCGCTGCTTACCACACTCTTTTGGCCGATACCTCGACACTTCTTCGGTCACTAAAATAAAGGATAAGCCTCCATTGCGTAGCATATGTTATGTCCAGACAAACAAACGTAGCATCCACTCACAGTTAGGGAGTTCACTATCAGCTTGGAGAGGTGTTCGCCGGACCGCTTTCGCGTTCCACCGGCTCAAACCACCGTTCCCGGAAGTGACGTATTGACGTACGTGAACCACGCCCTACGCGTTTCGTCATACGACGTCATCTGGAGCGTGCCGTCCATCTCTACTCCCGGTCTTTTTATAGGCTGGGATGGCGCCATCTTGGTGTACCTACTTTGCGACCGAACACGGCGGCCATCTTGGTATACCTATCCCGTAGCCTAGATAATATTTACTCATCATGTGAACTCCCTTCATGCTGTGTTTGCCGTACTTATAAAACAATAATCTTTATTAAAACGACAAGTACGACTAAACATAAATGACTATTGGTAATTAAAATGAAATTAAAAATTAATTAAAATTGAAATGTGCTAAAAGTGATGTGTCTGGTTTAATCGGTAGTGAGCCGATACCCAGTGGTGCCGTGATACAAATAAAAATACTCAAAATAATTTTATTATGGTGACATTGTGATCTAGTGGTGTGTATTAATTATACTTGATATAATATAAGCTCGTGGGCCCACGTGTCTACGCAAAATAGTGCTAGACTATAAAGAAGGTGCCCATACATATACCAATCTAATCGGTGAGATAGAGATCGTGCTGAAAAATATTTTTGTTTTTTTAAAAACAAGATTAATCTTTTAAAAGGCAATTTCTCAGTAAGTCCATCCGCTGTGCTGTAAGTCCATATCTTTGTAAACTTTGTTATTCTGAACGGGTATGTAGTAAAAATCCATTATAGATCCAAGTTTTTCCAGAGGACCCAATAAATGTTATATAGGGGACCATATACGATAAATATTCCAAAATAGGTAAAAATTATAAAAATGGGAAAGATATGTATAAAAAATGTGTATACAGGGGAAAAATTATATATATACTCAAAAGTATGTCCTTAAAACTGTATCTTTAGAAGACAAGAGGCTGTGATTCATGAATTTCCATACAAAAGGAGGACTAATTCCTAAACAATTCCTTAAAAATCCTTAAAAATCCTTAAAACCCTTAAAATCCTTAAAAAACTCAAAACCCCAAAAAAAAACCCCATGCAAATTGAGGGCCTATAGGGAGGTTTATATCAAAAATCAAGGATAAAAGGGGGGATAAAAGGATTAAAAGGAGGACTAAAAAGGAGGGCTATAAAAAGTCAAAGGAGGATCCAACAAAGGGGGAGGGGGGGACCCAAAAAGGAGGCCACAGGCTTAAAAGGTTAAAAATCAGTAATAAAACAGTTCAAGTCTATGTCGATATTCAAGCCTTTAGGTTGGAGGGTCTGCATCTGATATATCCACTTCGTTTCGTTCCTTGACACATCTATTTTCTTGTTACTTCCTCTCCAGTTGTTTTTGATTTTGTCAATAGCGTAAAAAACCATTACGGTGGGGTCTTGGGAATGATGGAACTTGAAGTGTCGTGACGGACTATGTTTCTCAAACCCTTTTCTGATATTCTTTACGTGCTCCCTAATGCGGACAAATAGGGGTCTGGTGGTGCGGCCTACATACTGTAATTTACAGGGGCACTCCACCACATAAGTGACGTGAGTGCTTGTGCAAGTGATGGTTTCCTTTATCTCATACAATTTTCCTGTGCTTTGTGCCATAAAAGAAGTTGTTTTCCTTTTCTTTTCCTTAGATGTTTTGCATGGGAGGCATTTTCCACATCTGAAGAAACCCTTTAGGCTGGTTGGAAGATTTATTTGCTTAGGAGGATCAACAACGTTGTGCACCAGCCGGTTCCTTAGGTTTGGTGCTTTTCTATATATGAAAGTGGGTTTTGCAGGGAGGATGTCTCTAAGTGTTGCATCTGCTTGTAAGATAGGCCAGTGTTTTCTCACAATTTTCTCTAAGGCCTTATGCTGAGTATTGTATCCAGTTAGAAATGCAAATTCAGTGTTTTTATTTCCGCTGATTTTAGGTGCTGAAAGCGGTACCATTATTTTTCATGTAATTCTTGTGAATGAGCAGCCCAAACCAACTGTATACATTTATTATATATATATATATATATATATGTATACATATTATATATATATATATATATATATATATATATATATATATATATATATATATATATATATATATATATATATATATAATGTATACAGTTGGTTTGGGCTGCTCATTCACAAGAATTACGTATATATATATATATATATATATATATATATGTATATACGTATATATGTATATATATGTATATACGTATATATGTATATATATATATATATATATATATATATATATATATATATGTATGTATATGTATATATATATATATATATATATAATTTGTATATATATATATATATATATATGTATATATACATATATTTACATAAAAAGTACAGTAAAACTGCAGGAAAGGGCACTGGGGGGCAATGTAATGTGAATTTTTTTTATTTTGAATGGTATCAGTGTGTTTGGTGTGTTTTACATTTGAATTTGCCGCCGGTTCCACCCCCCGGCGGACGTCAGGTCGCCGGAGACGGAAGCCGGGGCTCGCAGACTATCGGGAGAGAGCTCTGCCGCCGCACACCGCCGGGATACATCGCTGGATCCCGGAGAAAAGGTAAGTAAAACCTCTTCCAGGATCCAGCAATCTTCCTAGCGCTACCCCGAGTGTGACTCGGGGTTACCGCTTTTGGCTCTGAAATGTAACCCCGAGTCACGCTCGGGAATACCGCTAAGGAGGTTAATTTTCCTTGCATGTGATTGAGTATTCTTTACAAAGTGAAGCTTTACCTCATTTACTAAGCTCTGGAGCAAGAGCACTAGCAGTGCACAGAATATTTGCCTTTAATAAATCAACTCCAAAGTGTAAAATCCAAACACATTCAGGCAACTAGCATTTTTGGAAGTTACCAATACAGTCCTACATATTTCTTTTTTGTACAAGATAACACTGTGTAAATAAATGAAATACACATGCATATCTGTAAATTACACAACAACACACGCATATCTGTAAATTACACAACAACACACGCATATCTGTAATTACACAAAAACACACACATATCTGTAATTACACAAATACACACGCATATCTGTAATTACACAAAAACACACGCATATCTGTAATTACACAAATACACACGCATATCTGTAATTACACAAAAACACACGCATATCTGTAATTACACAAATACACACGCATATCTGTAATTACACAAAAACACACGCATATCTGTAATTACACAAATACACACGCATATCTGTAATTACACAAAAACACACGCATATCTGTAATTACACAAAAACACACACATATCTGTAATTACAAAAATACACACACATATCTGTAATTACACAAAAACACACATATATCTGTAATTACACAAATACACATGCATATCTGTAATTACACAAAAACACACATATATCTGTTATTACACAAATACACACGCATATCTGTAATTACACAAAAGCACACGCATATCTGTAATTACACAAAAGCACACGCATATTTGTAATTACACAAAAACACACACATATCTGTAATTACACAAATACACACGCATATTTGCAATTACACAAGAACACACACATATGTGTAATTACACAAAAGCACACGCATATTTGTAATTACACAAAAACACACACATATCTGTAATTACACAAAAACACACGCATATTTGTAATTACACAAAAACACACACATATCTGTAATTACACAAAAACACACGCATATCTGTAATTTCATAAATACATACGCATATCTGTAATAACACAAAAACACACACATATCTGTTATTTCATAAATATACACACATATCTGTAATTACACAAAAATACACACATATCTGCAATAACACAAAAATACACGCATATCTGTAATTACACAAAAATACACACATATCTGCAATAACACAAAAATACACACATATCTGTAATTACACAAATTGTTATTCTTCTTTTTAATTTTCTTTTTTTTTATGTGAAACATTTGCTTTAAAAAACATAACTAAATCCAATTGTTTAAGAACAAATAAAGCTGTATTAAAAAATACACTATAGGCTTTAGACAAATTCCTTTTTTTTTGTTTTAATTTTTTATTTTTTTTCAAAGATAACACTTAAAATTGAACTACATCCGGCAGGTTGGTTAGGGCTACACATGCAATATAATCTCTGCTACTGTGAGATTTAACCACTTATTTGCAGTAATCTGCTTTGCAGCTCAATGAAATCAATGTGAATTTAATAAGATAACTGTCAGCAAGCAGTAGTACCTCTCAAAGTAGCCTTAACTATTACAATTAAAATAAATGTACTCCAAATTATGTAGAAGAGCTACTAATATTGAAAAATAGCATGCCTATTTAAAATTTTAGCCAATTATAAAAATTGTAAAAATTTGAGAAAATTATTTGTGAAAGTCAGATGTGTTGTAAAATACTGTTGAATGCTGTTCAGGGATAAGTATGTGATCTTCACAGACAGCTTTTCACTAAATATTTGTGCTGTTTGGATGTATTCATCATATTACAGCTGTCAGTTTTCCAATAACATACACACACACACACACACACACACACACACACACACACACACACACACACACACACACACACACACACACACATATATATATATATAATTATTATTATTTATTTTTAAAAAAATACTACTACTGCTCTTAACAATAGTAATGTGGTTGCAGCAACATCTTGTGTGGCCCTATACAAAATTAACATTACAATGTCATCTCATGCAGATCCAAAAAGAAAAAAGGATGAACAGAAAGAAATTAATTGCAAATGTCACAAAATCAGGATTCAACAGAAGTGAGATCTGCCTGTACAAATTTACAGTGTAAAAATAGATATGGAAACCAGAAGTAAGGGAGTACATACACTGGGAGCTCATTCCCCCGGAAGTTGTATTGTGCTGTATATACTGGGTATGTAAGCAAAAGTGTGCTAACAGGTTAAATTCCCCTGCTTGAACTTTTTATTTATTGCATACAGTATTTTTTTTTTTTTTACTCTTTTTTTTATCAGTTTGCCATGATTTAAACAGGTATTGTGC
Organism: Pelophylax lessonae; assembly: GCF_965119305.1. Taxonomy (NCBI): domain Eukaryota; kingdom Metazoa; phylum Chordata; class Amphibia; order Anura; family Ranidae; genus Pelophylax; species Pelophylax lessonae. The sequence continues at coordinate 155,169,522 of NC_138771.1, forward strand.
ATCAACGTGATATAATGATTATTTTTTCTAGTTTATGTTTCCACCATTTTTTTTTTTTAATAGTGCAACAGGTCCCAGAGAAAAGAAGAACAATATTCTTTTGTAACAATATCAGAAATTACCAATAGTTTGAAATAATCCAGCGCTCATTCTGAACAGATTAAATAGTAGAACCTGAAAGCAAACACTTACTGCTGCTTACACTCATCTCAAATTTATTGTCTAGAGTGCCCCTATATTCCCTGAAATGGCGCCCAGTATCTTAGGTATGCAATTACCTGAGAAGAAAGCAAAGGCACCTTGCATTGAGAGATATGCATACCTGAAATCTGAGAATCAGGGTGAAGTAGGGCACCATGTATATTTGCCTGGAGTTCAGCTTTAAAAGAGAAGTATGGCCAAAGCTTATTCTACTATTCAGTGAGGGAAAAAGGTATTTGAACCCCTGCTGATTTGTATGTTTGCCCACTAACAAAGAAAGGATCAGTCTATCATTTTAATGGTAGTTTTTTTTTTTTCTTTACCAGTGAGAGACAGAATAACAACAAAACTATCCAACTAAACACATTTCAAAAAAGTTATAAATTGATTTGCATTTTAATGACTGAAAAATTTATTTGATCCCCTATCAATCAGCAAGATTTCTGGCTCCCAGGTGTCTTCTATACAGGTAACAAACTGAGATTAGGAGCACTCTCTTAAAGGGAGTGCTCCTAATCTCAGCTTGTCACCTTTATAAAAGACACCTGTCCACAGAAGCAATCAATCAATCAATCAATCAATCAAATTCCAATCCCTCCACCATGGTCGCGACCAAAGAGTTGTCCAAGGATGTCAGGGACAAGACTGTAGACCTACACAAGGCTGGAATGGGCTACAAAACCATCATCAAGCAGCTTGGTGAGAGGATGACAACGGTTGGTGAGATTATTTGCAAATAGAAGAAACACAAAATAACTGTTAATCTCCCTCTGTCTGGGGCTCCATGCAAGATCTCACCTCATGGAGTTTCAATGATCATTTGAACGGTAAGAAATCAGTCCAGAACTACACGGGAGAATCTTGTCAATGCTCGCACCATAGTCACCAAGAAAACAATTGGTAACACACTACGCTGTAAAGGACTTAAATCCAGCAGTGCCTGCAAGGTTCCCCTGCTCAAGAAAGCACATGTACAGGCCCGTCTGAAGTTTTCTAATGAACATCTGAATGGTTCAGAGGAGAACTGGGTGAAAGTGTTGTGGTCAGATGAGACCAAAATTGAGCTCTTTGACATCAACATAACTCAACGTGTTTGGAGGAGGAGGAATGCTGCCTATGACTCCAAGAACACCATCCCATCCGTCAAACATGGAGGTGAAAACATTATGCTTTGGGGGTGTTTTTCTGCTAAGGGGACAGGACAACTTCACCGCATCAAAGGGACGATGGACGGGGCCATGTACTGTCAAATCTTGGGAGAGAACATCTTTTCCTCAGCCAGGGCATTGAAAATTGGTCATGAATGGGCACTCCAAAATGACAAAAGCACAAAACACATGGCCAAGGCAACAAAGTAGTGGCTCAAGAAGAAGCACATTAGGATCCTGGAGTGGCCTAGCCAGTCTCCAGACCTTAATCCTAGCCTCGAAACCTTAATGACTTGGAGAGGATCTGCAAAGAGGAGTGGGAAAATATCCCTCCTGAGATGTGTGCAAACCTGGTGGCCAACTACAAGAAACGTCTGACCTGTGTGATTGCCAACAAGGGTTTTGCCACCAAGTACTTAGTCATGTTTTGAGAAGGGGTCAAATACTTATTTCACTCATTAAAATGCAATGCAATTTGTAACTTTTTTGAAATGCGTTTTTCTGGATATTTTTGTTGTTATTCTGTCTCTTACTGTTAAAATAAACCTACCATTAAAATTATGGACTGATCATTTCTTTGTCAGTGGGCAAATGTACAAAATCAGCAGGGGATCAAATATTTTTTCCCTCACTGTACTTCTCTTGTGGGTCACAGGAGTACATTTACTTTTGTTCTCCTGTGGCTCAGAGTCAGCTGATAGCTGGACATTGCCTTCTATCAGCTAAATTCAATGGTATGCCTTTATCAAGGAATATCACCATATACATGATTCATTTGCCTGATCCATGTAGGAAGACTGTTTCCCTCTGGTCCCCTAAACGCATCGAGAACTATGGAAATGCTGCTTAGACCAAACTGCAGAGTTCCCCATGTTCCCATTGCGCGTGCATCGGGAGGGCTGCTCACGTATCTGGGAGAACGTCCGGCCATACACTACTACAGGAGCCGCCGACACTTGGAGAGGAGCTGAGACCCGTGGGGGATCAGAGAGGGCAAGATTTGCCGCCCTCTTATGCTCCTAAAAGCCCCAGTTTGTGTGTACTGGGGCTTTCTGTGCCGGGTGCAATTACGGGTGGACAATTCTGAGGGAATAAACCTTTCATTCATCCACCCATTCTCTATTCATAGATTGTTTTTCATCCATGGAAGCTATTGTACAGCGTGGAAGTATTGTAAAGCCTCTATGAATGGAGGAGGGGGAGGCGGAAAGGGCAGTTGATGAGTGCATATAATAGGCCCCTTGGATCTATAAAAGCCTGCACCATAAGACAGGGGTGGCAATGGTAAGGGGGCAATGGAAGATGGAAGATTTTAACTAAAGCGACAAAGTAATGTCCCCTCTGCTGATTAAATTATTTTATTATTTTTGACTAATTGTAAAGTGATTATAAAAACCCTTACATATACTCAGTGAATGGACTAGCCTCAGGTAATACACAGAGATGTAACAAATCCTCCTACATAAGTTGTACCTGTTTATTAGCAGCCCTCTCTTCTCTACATCTGTTCAAAGTGCTGAATTATAAAGTGTATCTAATAATTCAGAAAAAAGGAGACGGAGAGCTAAAGTCGCACTCTGCAGAACTCAGTGGGGAGAGCTCTGAGAGCTGATTGGAGGGAGGAGACACCCCCTTCCCTTCACACAGCAAACAGGAACGGATCTGAGGCTGTCAATCAGCTGAAGATTCCTCCCCTGTCACCTTTTTGTTCTCTTGGTGTCAGAAAAACTTGTCACAAGTGATTCATGCAGATAGCAGGGGAATGAAGCAGCAGACAGAAATTACACTTAGTGCTCTTAGTAAAGACAAGCACACACAATAGAGGGATATGCTTTATTCATATATCATGTCTTAGGTGTACAACCACTTTAGGCTTAAAATTATTTTTGTTAGTTCCACCCAAAATTCTAATACTCACATTACTACAAGCTCCCACTTGCTGTATTCCTGTCGACTGACCCACCCAAGAAGCTACTCCTTTTTCAACGGTTGACCTCAATGTATGTGAGAATTTTTAGGGATCAAATCACATTCTGTGCCTGAAGCAGGAGCAGAGTTGATGACAAGGGAGCAAGAAATAAGGTACGTATTCCTCTTTGTTAGTCCCAGTAGAGGAAACAAGATTTAGAACGTTACTATGAAGAAAAGGAGGGTAGCTACGAAAGGGTGATTTTTACAAGCTAATTGGAGCTCAACTTAAAATATTACATGGCAATCCTACCATAAAAGCACCCTTTGCAGCTATAACAGCTTCAACTCTTCTGGGAAGGCTGTCCACAAGGTTTAGGAGTGTGTCTATGGGAATGTTTGACCATTCTTCCAGAAAAGCATTTGTGAGGTCAGGCACTGATGTTAGATGAGAAGGCCTGACTCGCAGTCTCCCATCTAATTAATACCAGAGGTGTTCTTTTCGGGTTGAGGTCAGGGATCTGTGCAGGCCAGTTAAGTTCCTCCACCCCAAACTCCCTCACCCATGTCTTTATAGACCTTGCTTTGTGCAGTTGTGCGCAGTCATGTTGGAACAGGAAGGGGTCATCTCCAAACTCTTTCCACAAAGTTGGGAGCATGAAATTGTCCAAAATGTTTTGGTATGCTGATACCTTAAGAGTTCCCTTGGCTGGAACTAAAGGGCCAAGCCCAAACCCTGAAAACCACCCCACACCATAATCCCCCCTCCACCAAATGATTTGGACCAGTGCACAAAGCAAGGTCCATAAAGACATGGATGAGCGAGTTTGGGGTGGAGGAACTTGACTGGCCTGCACAGAGTCCTGACCTCAACCAGACAGAGCACCTTTGGGATGAATTAGATGGGAGACTGCGAGTCAGGCCTTCTCATCTAACATCAGTGCCTGACCTCACAAATGCTTTTCTGGAAGAATGGTCAAACATTCCCATAGACACACATCCTATGTGTGCATGGACACATAGGATAACATGCTGGGGAGTTTACTGGCTGTAGACAAAAAACGCCTGACGCCAAAAACAGCCGCTGTAAAAATGTTCAGCGTGCATGAGGCCTATCTGTCCATTTACATATGTAGTCATGTATATATGTCATATATAGTCATTTAGAGGCAGTTGTGTTTAGTGGCATTTTTTTAAAGCAAAAAATTGCATTTAGGAAGGAAGTTTATTGGCATTTGAAATGCCAAATGCTTGTAATGGCGTGCAAATGTGTCTAGACGCGGTAACACGCGTTTATAAGCATTTTGTTTATAGGTGTTTTTAATGGGGATACATTTTTGAACATTTTACAATATAAAGCCGATTCTAAACATAAACGGCATTAACAGAGCATAAACGTGGCATGTAAACACGGACATTTTTAACCCGTTGGTTACTGGCTCTCAAGTTCCAGCGTTCAGGAGAGGATTTCAAATGTCCCGTGTACATGAAGCCTTCAGTCTCTTCCCCCTGGAAGATTTATGCTGTGGGGGTTAAAGCCAAACAAAAGTTTCAATGTAACAAACAGCAAGCAGACAGGCTTTTATTGCAGAAGAGATGTGCGATTTCTCTTCTGCAATAAAATGCTACTACCTGCCGGCATGATGTCTTCTGCAATGCTGTAAATTTAGCTGTGCATGCACAGCTCAGCTTATAGCGTCAGGCTGGTTTCTGAGTGCCAGGATGACAGCCTCCTACGCATGCTAGGGAAGAGGCCCGAAGACTGGCGATTAGAAGAAGATGCTGGTGAGGGACTGTTGGACAAGTAAGTATTAACCCTTTAGTCAATGTTAATATAAGTGGTGGCACCTGTGGCAGGCACTCGTCAACAGGTAGGGTGAAGCCATTTGCTGACATCATCGTATATTGGAAGTTGCAGTATTTGCCAGCTAGAGTGGTATTTTTAATGTGCAATTGCTCTTTTTAAATATACGTAAGAGCAAAACTTGAATTGATAAAGGTACCAAGAGATTTTTTACATTTATTTGTTTATTTCTCCCCTGAGCTAATAGGCCCCTTTCACACATATCGTCCGTTCAGTTCATCAGTTCAGTCACGTCAAAATGTATCAGTTTTCCATCCGTTTGTCATCCATTTTTCATCCATTTGTCATCCGTTTTTCATCCATTTGTCGTCCGTTTTCATTTGTTTTTCATCCATTTTTCATCCGTTTTTCATCAGTTTTTTTACATCCACTACCAATGCAAAACCGTTTGTCCGTTTACATCCGTTTTTTGTCCGATCCGTTTTTTTGACGGATGAAAAATAGGGCACTTATCCGTTCCAAAAAACGGACATTGATGGAAGCGGATGAAAACGGATGTTAATGGATGATCATCCGTTTTTACATAGAGATGCACTGATGTCCATTTTTTCATCCGTCAACGGATGGATGAAAAACGGACAAACGGACCGTATGTGTGAAAGGGGCCATACAGGTAGGGATCAGAGGTGGATACTTGGGTGACAGCGGGTGTAAAGGAGGAGGGAAAGGAGGGGGAAAGACGCTGAGTAATATTGTTGTTGTATAGGCTGTGCTGTTTATGTCTTCTCTTCAATTAGGGTAAGCCTGCATCTTGCCACTGTCTTAGCGAAGGTTCTGGATTTACTTTGGCACTCATTCCTGGAGAAAATAAAGTTTTTCTTCTTGAATCACATTCAGTGGACTTTCTTTACAGACGTATTTGGAAACATTTCTTTATTTCACACTTTTTATGTATTTGATTACATTAGATACTTGATTTAATGATTGATTTATGAAGTGGATATTGTTATTTTAATTTCCACATAGAATAAGGCTGCTTTGTGGACTGAGTATAAACAGAGAAAATAAGGAGAAAGCGCCTATACCTAAGTGTTGCATTTATTAAAACATATGGTTAAAATCAAAAACAATAAATATGCACTCACATATGAAAGACATTAAAAAGCTATCAATAAGACTCCAGCAGGTGGTAATCTTCCAGGTGATCGATGGTGAGTAAGCCCCTCTGTGTGGATATGTTGTAAGGTGCTTGGAATCAGGAAGTAGACCAGGGGAACACCAGAAAGAGCCAGCAAAAGCAGCAGAAACTGCTTTGTGGACTAAGCAGAGAAACTACAGATCCCATAGTAATTTGGGGAGAGGAAAAGGAGGAGGATTAAGGACATTAACAGAGCGAGGGGAATGCACCTGGTTGCTGGCAGTATGCTTATCACCCCATCTGAGACAGAGAGAGGCATCACATAGGACACTCCCTGGTACTTGAGACCATCACTGTTGCTGACTGCGCCCACTGTACAGTTTTTGGAAAGAACAGTTTATTGAGTTTATTGAGCAACTTGAAAACAGGGAGAGATCATCTGCTGCCCCAAGAGTCAGTAAGAGATCACTCATTAGCCTCCCTACAAACTGTAAAAAGGAATAGCTTTGCCCATGTATGTCACAGTGCAGGCGGGTTTTCCAGTGTTTGAAGCAACTTTATCCTGAGTGCTCCAACGTCAGATTTGGGCCCCAATGTAGTGGCCAGCAGGCAAAGCGGTTTATTACAGATTGATGAACTATTATTGTGGTACTACTCCCTTTAGGCAGAATTAACCTACTCCCTTTTCTAGTTGTGTGTCACTAACCCTACATCTTATTTGCTATTGTTTTACCTAACTATTTTTGTGAACCAGGGGTGAGATGCCATTTCTGCAGCTTTATCACGTTCTCATTGGCATCATCCATTCTTTTACCTATTTGTTAAGTAATTACTACAGTTTCTGTCCCTTTAAACTGTTTAGTTACTGTACATTTGCAATAAGTTTTCCCACTTCAGCCCAGGTGTGTTAGACTGTGTGGTGCTACTTGCAGAGTCATGGGCACAAAAATCAGGGGACCCAGGAAACAGCAGCTTCTTCGGGGGGGGAAAGAAGGGCTACATTAGGAGAGCATGTTTGAGATAAAGTAGGAAGGGGGCAGAGAACTCCTCTGAATTTCTGACTAGATCTACAGGCACTTGAGAAACAGACACAACAAAATGCTTCCAGTTGTGTATTTAACAAGACAAAAGGGGGGAAATAAGATCAGTTTTAGGGTTTAAATACATTTTAAAGCGATTAATCAAAATTAACTCTAGGACTCCAACAGGTTACAGTTACAGCATAACAATATTGCCACATTGGCAATGTATCACACAATAGATAAAGTAATTTGAAGGCCAATATTTGGCTCTGGGGCCAGTGATACACCTTTCAGGGTGCCAGAAAAGACAAGTTGCAGCTGTGGATATTAGGGGAGGACCAGTAACCTTTTGTAGGCACCTCCAGCCTGCCAGTTTACAGTATGCCCATATTGCCAGATAACCCCTTTAATGCTGTATAAGGGTAAGTTCCAGGCTCATGCCATCTCTCCATTCTGTGAAAAAAAGCAGAGTGGCCAACAACACCACCACAACCTTCTTGTCTCCTTGTACAAAACCCGGAGAACTTCATCATCATCATCAACTGCTGTTTTTGCTACTTCTGCACACAGTTGCAAATCCTATTAGAGTCACAAAATCTCAGTTGTCTGTGGCACCGCTAATAAAGGGGGAGGGGTGGGAGGTAAAAATTGGGGATTTGGACATAGCAGCTTGTTGGCAATGCATGAGGAGCCATACCTCTACCAGCATTAAGGGCACCCTTTTTCTTTTCCTTCTTACCATCACCAGTTATACACTGCAGAAGGTCTGGGCAGGAAGTATGTACCAATTATTTGACTTGTCACCTAACTAAGCCCTCACTGTCAGTTAGTCAGCCCATCTGTTTTAGGAAACTATGAAGTGCAATCCTCTTCAATGCAGATTATCTAGTTGCCTTTATTGCTATAATGGCAGTTTATTTCCATGTGAATATTTGGGACCCTTGAGTGTCTTTTCTGCTCAGTATTGCAGTCAGGTTTGCTGAGAAATTTTCTCCATGACCACCAGCACAAAGCACACCTTATCTCTAGGGACCTCGACATAAATATGGGTTATATGTTATCTGAGGTTTCTGTTAAGGAGAGGAGAGAAAAGAGTAATTTGAAGTGAAGGTAAAATAACTCCATGATAAATATAAGCTATTTTATGTGAAAAAAATATTCCACGTGTATACAATCTTTATATTAATGATTTGTACAATTTATTAAAAAAATATTATATGATAAAATAATAAATGCAATTTAGTAAACTGATCCCAATGTGCATTGTCATGTGCAATGCTAGACGGGGACTTTGATATCCCTAATTAAAAGGAATTTACGATGTACCGTACTGTATTTATGCTTCACGACCTCATTTAAATATCTTGTTTCAAATGATGCTGCATGTTTTAAACACAATCATATTCACAGTGTGCAAGAAAATTGCATGGCTAAGTCAAGAAAATAAAATTAAACACGGACTCTTACAATGGAAAATGAAAATGACATGTAGTCTTCTTGTTACACTATAATAAATTTCAGCTACGAAGCAGTTAATAATAGGAAGAAGGATTAACCCAGTACAGTCATGTCATTATAAGCCTAAGCACGTGACGTGTTCATCTTCATTTTAACCAATAGGACACAGAAAGAGCTATTTGTGTCTCATTACATCATCTTTATCAAACGGGCCTTTGACTCCCCCCCCCCCCCACCTCAGTAAACGCATTGCAGTCCAGAAGCCCATGAATAAGTTATAGGGAGCTGATGTTCTACTCACCCCTTGTGGGGTCTATTGACCCCTTTCTGAGATGGATCCTCAGTGCCTTCACAGTATGAGAAACACTGTGGGGACATCAAAGAAGGGAGCAGCAGCCAGCTTAAATGCCTACATTGTAAGAAATTTTCTATAGAAGCAGAGGTGTGATGAAATCATTTATTCTTTATAATAATGTAAAAAAAAAAAGACTTTCACTGGCATATACGGAGATCTTATTTGTTAGCCTAGCAAATAACCTTTTTTTGTAAACAGACAGTGGGGTTGATTTATTAAAACTGGAGAGTGCAAAATCTGGTGAAGCTTTGCATAGAAACCAATCAGCCTCCAGTTTTTTTGTCAAAGCTTAATGTGGTTGTAAAGGCTCAAGGTTTTTTTTACCTTCATGCATTTTATGCATGAAGGTAAAAAACCTGTGTACAGTAGTCCCCCCAGCCCCCCTAATACTTACCTGAGCCCGATCTTTCTCCAGCCATGTGCACAAGAGCCTTGGCTTTCCAGGGACACTCCCTCCTCATTGGCTGAGACAGCAGCGGTAGTCATTGGTCAGCTGCTTGCTGTTTGGAATAATTTATAGAAGGCTGCATTTGTACTCTAAACCAGGGGTCCTGGATATATACTATAAACCAGAGGTTCTGGATCTGTACTATAAAACAACCGTTCTGAATATACAGTTAGGTCCATATATACACTGCTCAAAAAAATAAAGGAACACTTTAAAAACACATCAGATCTAAATGGGGAAAATATCATGCTGGATATGGACTGGGTAATGTGTTAGGAACAATAGGATACCACATTGTTTAATGGAAATGAAAACGATCACCCTACAGAGGGCTGAATTCAAAGGCCCCCCCGAAAATCAAAGTGAAAAAATGATGCAGCAGACTAGTCCACTTTGCTGAAGTTTCATTGCAGCAACTCAAAGTGGTACTCAGTAGTTTGTATGGCCCACACGTGGTTTTATGCATGTCTGACAACGTCGGGGCATGCTCCTTTTGAGACGATGGATGGTGTCCTGAGGTATTTCCTCCCGGATCTGGACCAGGGCTTCACTGAGCACCTGAACAGACTGAGGTGCAAGCTGGTGTTATCAGATGGACCAAAACATAATGTCCCAGAGGTGTTATATTGGATTCAAGTCAGGTGAGCTTGGGGGTTGGTTTCAATTCCTTCATCCTCCAGGAACTGGCTGCATACACTCGCCACATGAGGACACGCATTGTTGTGTACCAGGAGGAACCCAGGACCCACTGCACCAGTGTAGGGTCTGACAATGGGTCCAAGGATTTCATCCCAATATCAAATGGTAGTCAGGGTGCCATTGTCTAGCCCGTGGAGGTCTGTGCGTCCCTCTATGGATATGTCTCTCCAGACCATCACTGACCCACCACCAAACCGGTCATGCTGAACAATGTTACAGGTAGCATGCCATTCTCCACGGCTTTTCCAGACCCTTTCATGTCTGTCACATGCTCAGGGTGAACCTGCTCTCATCTGTGAATAGCACAGGATGCCAGTGGCAGACCTGCCAATTCTGGTGTTCAATGGCAAATGCCAATCGAGCTCCATGGTGCCGGGCAGTGAGCACAGGGCCCACCAGAGGACGTTGGGCCCTCAGGCCATCCTCATGAAGTTTGTTTCTGATTGTTTGGTCAGAGACATTCACACCAGTAGCCTGCTGGAGGGCGTTTTGTAGGACTCCTTGCACAAAGGAGCAGATACTGGTCCTGCTGATGGGTTAAGGACACCTCTTTGGCCCTGTCTCCTGGCATCTCCTCCATGCTCTTGAGACTATGCTGGGAGACACAGGAAACCTTCTGGCAATGGCATTTATTGATGTGCCATCCTGGAGGAGTTGGAATGCCTGTGCAGCCTCTATAGGATCCAGGTATCGCTTCGAGCTACCAGTAGTGACACTGAACCTAGCCAAATGTAAAACTAGTGAGAAACAGTCAGAAAAGATGAGTAGGGGAAAAAATTTCAGTGGCCTCCACCTGTAAAACCATTCTGTTTTGGAGGTCATCTCATTGTTACCCATCTAGTGCACCTGTTGTTACTTTCATTAACACCAAAGCAGCTGAAACCGATTAACAACCCCCTCTGTTACTTAATTAACCAGATTCATATCCCAGGAGTTTAATTGACTTAATGCTATACTCTGATTAAAAAGTGTTCCTTTAATTTTTTGAGCAGTGCATTTGGACACAGGCACAATTTTCCTACCTTTGGCTCTGTATACCACTAGAATAAATTAAATTAAACATTCCAAATTAATTTGAAGTGCAGACTTTGAGCTTTAATTCAAGGGGTTGAACGTAAATATCAAGTACAAATTTTAGGAACTGTAATCATTTTTATATATAGTCCCCCCATTTTCAGGGGCTAAAATGTAGTTGGACAAATGAATATAATAATAAATAAAATGTTCATTTTTTTAATATTTTGTTAAGAATCCTTACTGGGAATTACTGCCTGAAGTCTGGAACCCACGGACATTACCAAGGACGCGGTTTCCTCCTTTCTGATGCTTTGCCAGGCTCTAACTGCAGCTGTCTTCAATTGTTCTTTGTTTGTGTGTCTTTCTGTCTTTAGTTTTGCCTTCAGCAAGTAAAATGCATGCTCAATTGGGTTGAGATCAGGTGACTGACTCGGCCATTGCAGAATATTCCACTTCTTTTCCTTCAAAAGCTCCTGGGTTGCGTTTGCAGTGGGTTTTGGATTAATGTCCATCTATACCGTGAAGTGCCGTCCAATCAACTTTGCTGCATTTAGCTAAATCTGGGCTGACAGAATATCTCTAAACACTGCAGAATTCATCAGGCTGCATCTGTCTTGCGTCTTGTATGTGGCTGTATATGCCCATGCTATCACACTGCCTCCACCATGTTTTACAGATGATGTTGTGTGCTTTGGATTATGAGCTGCTTCAAGCCTTCTCCACACTTTTTTCTTCTCGTTATTCTGTTACAGATTAGTCTTAAGCCTAGTACACACGCAACGATTATCGGCCGACCGATCGTCCGTCTTTTGTCCAGAGTGGTGTTTTGTTGTTTGGAATGTGCCTAGACTGCACACGAATTTTCTCGCCCGACAAAATTCTACTTCAGAAGTGATGTAATGTGTTGGTTTGCTTTCTTTGTGTTCTTTCTTCTCTGAGCATGCCCAGACTTGCTCATTAGATTTTTCCCTGTCGAAATCTGTACTGACTGCACGAAAATCGGCCGTGTTTTGACGGCGGACAAAAATTTTATAGCCTGCACACCAGATTTTTTTCGGCCGAAAAGTCGGAGTCGGTTGTCGGAAGCATCATACTAACAAGCCGAAAATCGGCAGATCGGTCGTCGGACGAAAATTCCCTGCCGATTTTCGACACATGTTTACGAGGCTTTAGTTTCATCTATCCAAAGAATGCTTTTCCAGAACTGGTCTGACTTTTTTAGATGTTTTTTGGCAAAGTCTAATCTGGCTTTTCTATTCTTCAGGCTTTTGAACGGTTTGCACCTTGTGGTGAACTCTCTGTATTTGCTCTCTTATAATCTTCTCTTGATTGTAGACTTTAACAATGATACACCCCCCTCCTGGAGAATGTTCTTCACTCGTCTGGATGTTGTGAATGGGTTTTTCTTTACCATAGAGAGGATCCTGCAATCATCCACCACTGTTGACTTCCGTGGACATCCAGGCCTTTTTAATTAGCTGAGCTCACCAGTGAGTTCTTCTTTTCTCAGAATGTACCAAACAGTTGATTTGGCCACTCCTAATGTTGCTATCTCTCTGATGGATTGGTTTTGTTTTTGAAGCCTTACAATGGCCTGTTTCACCTGAATGGACAGCTCCTTTGAACGCATGATGTAGGTTCACAGCAATAGATTCCAAATGCAAATACCACACTAAAGCTGGCCATACACTAGCCGAAAAATAGTTTAAACTCATTTTCGAAAAACGAAAAATCGGCCGTGAGAGCAGACGATTGTGTCATCATGTAATGACCGAATTTCGAACAATAAATCGTTCAATGGACCTAAATGAATCAGTTTTTTGTCAGTTTGTCACATATGCCTAGCATTTGTTAGGCAGAATTTTCCAAACTGTTTCTTCGATTTTTCGGCTCTAAAAAGTTAAAACCGATTTTCTATTTGTGCCCATTAACTGGACGAAAAGCGAACGAACGGACCAAATGACAGATTTTCATACGATTTTTCGGCTAGTGTATGCATTAGAATCAACTTCAGACCTTTTACCTGCTTAATTGATGAAGAAATATCGAAGGGGTAGCCCACACCTGGCCAATAAACAGCTTTTCATTCAATTGTCCAGTTACTTTTGGTCCCTTGAAAAGAGGCATGGCTATTCCTAGGAGCTGTACTTCCTAAACCCTTCCTCCGTTCTGGATGTATATACCCTCAAATTAAACCTGAGAGTGTGCACTTTCAGCCCATATCCATTATATAACTATATAGCATGAACATGTTTTGGTAAATACCTAAAAGGAAACTAAAATTGTGCCTGTGTCCAAATATATATGGACCTAATTGTATGTCTAAAATGCCTAGCAGGTTCCTTTTAGCTTCACTATTATCAATAGTGCAAATGCTTGCAGATTGCAGTACTCGACTCCTCCCAAGACCTCCTGCTCTCTAGTTCCATTCCATGCTCGCCTCCAGGACTCCAGGACAGTCCAGAGGGTGGTGATTAATGGGGAGTACTCGGATTGGGCGGTGTGGAAAGTGGGGTCCCCCCAGGTTCTGTCCTGGGACCAATCCTGTTTAATTTATTCATAAACTACCTAGAGGAGGGGATATCTAGTACAATCTCAGTATTTGCGGATGATACTAAACTAAGCATGCCAATATCTTCTATGCAGGATGTGGAAACCTTACAAGCGGACCTGAACAAAATAATGGGGTGGGCAACTACATAGCAGGTGAGGTTTAATGTTGAAAAATGTAAAGTAATGCACTTGGTCGTCAGAAACATGAAAGCAAGCTACTCACTAGGGGGGAACCTCTGGGTGAGTCTAGAATGGAAAAGGACCTGGGGGTACTGGTAGACAACAGGCTTGGCAGTGGCATGCAATGCCAAGCCGCTGCAAGCAAAGCCAACAAAATACTGGCATGTATAAAAATGGGGATTCACTCCAGAAATGAAGAGATTATTCTCCCGCTCTACAAGACTCTGGTCCGGCCACATTTGGAGTATGTCGTCCAGTTCTGGGCACCGGTCCTCGGAAAGGATGTGCTGGAACTGGAGAGAGTCCAGAGAAGGGCAACAAAAATAATTAGGGGAATGGAGGGCATCGGCTATGAGGAAAGACTACAAGCACTGAACTTATTCTCTCTGGAGAAGAGACGCTTGAGGGGGGATATAATATCAATGTACAAATACTGTACTGGCGACCCTAGCATAAGGAACAAACTATTCAGGGAATACAATAAGACACGTGGCCACTCACTAAAACTAGAGGAAAAATGGTTTAACCTTAAAATACGTAAGGGGTTCTTTACTGTCAGAGCAGTAAGGATGTGGAATTCTCTTCCACAAGCAGTAGTATCAGCAGGGAGCATTGATAGTTTCAAAAAACTATTAGATGGGCACCTTACAGACCACAACATACAGTGGTATACAATGTACGGTTAACATCAAACACACACATCATAGGTTGAGCTGGATGGACTGATGTCTTTTTTCAACCTCACAAACTATTAAACTTTTTCAGAGCATCTCCCATCCTCTGGAACTCCTTACCCCCAATCTGTTGTGTTGTCTTCCACCCTGTCTGCCTTTAGGTGATACCTAAAAATTCATCTCTTTATTGAAGCCTATTCTGCCTCCACCTAAAAACTGTACTTCAACATTCTCCATCAACTCATCCCCCACAGCTTTTACCTTTTGTACCATTTCCACTCCTTTTTAAATTGTAAGCTTCAGGAGCAGGGTCCCCCAATCATCTTGTATTGAATTGTATTGTAACTGATCTGTCTACTTTTATTTTGTAAAGCGCTGCGCTAACTGTTGGTGCTTTATCAATTCTGAATAATAATTATAATAATATTACCCCTAGATAGAGAGACTTGCTAACTGAAAGAATGGAGTGCAAATCCTGTTGTGCAGATGGTTACCAAAAGTGTTGGCAGTCTACTGAGATAGATTTAAAATGATTGTAAAGTCTCTTTTTTTTTTTCTATTAAAATAAGAAACGTGTTATACTCATGTGCCTTGTGTAATGGCTTTGCACAGAGCAGCCCAGATCCTCCTCTCCTTGGATCCCTCTTCGGCTCTCCTGGCTCCTCCTACCCGTTGAGTGCCCCCACAGGAAGCAGCTTGATATGGGGGCACCTGAGTAGAGCTGCAGCTCTGTGTATCCATTCAGACACGGAGCTGCTGTTTGGCCCTGTCCCCTATCTTTCCTGATTGGCTAACTGTGTTTGATTGACAGCAGCTGGAGCCAATTACGATGCTGCTGTGTCTCAGACAATCAGGAGAGAGAGTCCTGGATGGCTGAGGCACTCGTGGACATTGCTGGATAGAGAGGGGGCTCAGGTAAGTACTAGGGGGGATGAAGCACACAGAAGGCATTTTATCTTAAAGGAAAGAATGCATTAAGATTAAAAAAACATTACAACCCCTTTAAAAGGATAAATTCACCTTATAATACAATAAAAAAATAAATGCATATTTTTCTGCAGGTAAAAAATGTGCATTTACTATTTTCTTTTTAGGATCCTGGAAAACATTGCACCCACAATCTGCAGATAACTGGTGCCATGCAGGTCTCCTGCAGACTCTCAGTGTGAGTTGTCTGCCCATACATTGTACATTCTACAGCTCAACAAGGCAGTGATAGTTCATTGAGAACTATAAGCCGAGAGCCACAAAGGATATCAGTACTTACAGCTGATTCATTCACAGAACTCTGTGAATAAATCACGCGCCTGTGTAGGCACACTTTTCAAAATGTGACAGCTGGTACAGGGGACTTCTCCCCATACTGCTGTCACACATAGCGGGCTCGGATTGCCGTGCTACTGCAGGAGCAGGAACATGGGTGGAACATGTTACCAAGCCTGAACTTATCCTATAATTTGCAAACTGTTTTGAAGAAGAGATGTAAGAGTGTAATTTTCAAAAACAGACCTTTTTTATCAATGTGGCTGAAATAAGACCTGCCTGTGCATCCAACACAATCAACTTTTATTCCTCCTTTTATTTTCAAACCTACTGTAGAAAAACTTCAGGGGATGAGGAGATAAACAATTAGTTGCTATGAGCTGCCCCATATAAACCATGTATCCTGGACCTTGTAGATTATTTTTTTACAAATCTAGTTTGGCAGAAAAGCTGATCTTTGTCTGTAATAGCCATATATCTCCCTCCAGAGGTCTAAGACTGCACTTAGGAATACAATATAAAAATATCTACACAACCACAGGGTGTACTGGTAATAAGCCGTGCCACGTCCTAAAAACTAATATATAGGATAGGTTTGCAAGAAAATATAGATTTTTTAGGCACAAATAATACAAAATGTGCTATAGAAAATTTTATTTAACCACTTCCATTCCAGGCCGATTTTGGCACACCTCTCCTACTGTACATGTAAAAATCATCAGAACCCCAAAACATTATATATTTTTTTTAGCAGAGACCCTAGGGAATAAAATGGCAGTCGTTGCACCTTTTTTTTTTGTCATACGATATCTGAGCAGCAATTTTTTGTTTTTATTTTTAAAAAAAACGGTTTCATGAATAATAAAAACAAAACACCAAAGTTAGCCCAATTTCTTTGTACAATGTGAAAGATGAGGTTATGTTGAGTAAATTGATACCCAACATATCCGAGCATACCCGAGCATATCCCATGCTCGTGGGATGGCACCAAACTTCGGTACTTAAAAATCTCCATAGGCAACGCTTTAAAACTTGTTACAGGTTAGCAGTTTAGAGTTACAGAGGAGTTCTTGGGCTAGAATTGTTGTTCTCCCTCTAACGTTGAGGACGATACCTCACATGTGGGGTTTAAACGCCGTTTACATATGTGGGCGCGACTAATGTATGCTTTCTCTTTTGCGTGCAAGCCCGCAGGGACGGGGTCACTTTAAAATGTCTTTTTTTTATTGTTTATTTTATTTTTATTTTCATATTTTTACACTTTTCTTTCATTTTTTTTGTAATCACTTTTATTCCTATTACCAGGAATGTAAACATCCCTCATCTCTTTATGGAGAGACGTGGGGTCTATAAGTCCCCACATCTCTCCTCTAGGCAGGAAAGACTGAGATAAAAAAAAACACGATCTCAGCCTTTCCACTTTCCAGCTGAGATCTCGGCAGTATTTACAACTGCCGGGCTGGACGTGACGTCATACCGTCGCGCCCGAGCCTCCAAGAGTCAAAGAGACTGTCGGGGACCATCTGGACCTTATTATTCTCTATGGTGAACTTCTGCCGCTGGCATATTTCTTCTCCAGCTTGCCGATTGCACAGGTGAGCTGGTAGAAGCACTGGAAGGTGGCGGGGGGGGGGATGTCCCCTCCCGCCGCCTGTAAGAAAGATCAAGCAGCTGAACTGCATCATTCAGATATCCCCACTCAAAGTCCAGGACGTCATATGACGTCCTTGGGCTGGAAGTGGTTAATAACAAAAAACATAAAAGGGTCTTTAAAAAAACAGAAATACACAATTTGCATAATGATTACCAAGCTATGGACTGTTGCTTGTCATGAGCCAGGTAACCCCAGTATGACACAGTTGTAACAGTAGAGATTCAAGAGATGCGGAAACCCAGGATAGTTTGATACAGTTTAGGATAGCTTGATAAAGCTTGACATGTTTCACGATTATACACTTCTTCAGGAGCTATGGTACAAATTAAAAACCTAATCAATAGGATATGAGGGTGGGAGCAGCACAGGGCAGCACAGCATCAGGCACTTCAGCTAATGCAGGCACATACATCACATAGAAAGGGAGACCCATGAAAAGGGGAAACCAGATGCCTTAAAAAATATATATCGCTAAACAGAGGGGTGGACACCTTGAAGGATGTCATTAATTGATCATAAAGAAAGAATCCTTGTAGATGGTGTGACTGTGATCCAAAACAAAGGTAGGTACCAATCTTCATACGCTAACTAATCCATGCAAAGGTTTGTGATGCCAAAAGTTTGCCAGGTGGTAAAATCATGCTGAAGGAGTACATCCTGCCGATAGCCAGATATATATCAAACAGTGTGCCTTGAATCTGTTTTAGAACAAAAAAAAGAGGACACAAGTCTTACCGATCATAACATTCCGACACAGTATGGTGTCCCAGACATAGACAGCCGCAGACATAGACAGCCACTGCCGCCCTGTGTTTGGGGATAAGGAGATATACAATTAGTTGCTATGGGCAGCCCTGTTTTTTTTTTTTCAGCTGCCAAGTAAGTGCCCCATATATGCCACGTATCCTGGGCCTTTTAGGGCTTCTGACAAATCTAGTCTGGCAGAAAAGCTGATCTTTGTCTGTAATAGCCATATCTATGGTAGGGGGAGATCTCCCTCCAGAGGTCCAAGACTGCATAAAGGAACAAACTAGAGACAGCTGCTCAACACCCAACACAAAAACAGAGAGATTTGTTTTTTAGTCCTCCAATAGTGATCTCCCGTAGAATCAAACGACTTGTGATAATTGTGGCTCTGACCAACCTGCACATATTCCAACCTAACAATTCATTTTTTTTGGAAGCTTCTATAGCAATAAATATTTCTGGGACGCCAGTCAGGAGGTGACATTTGTTAAGGTAAATAAAATTTAAGTAGAATATGGATGTGTTGAATGCGTGATAACAAATATCCTTATTCTCAAATAATTATCCATACACTTCCACTACTTATTGGCCCTGTAAGTTATTTTTGGTGGCATACAAAGTAGTTGATTTAGAGTCCTTTCACACTAAGGCGCTTCTAAACTGCCAGTAAAACACTGAGCGCTTTTCAGGCGCTTTTTCAGACTCTTTAGAAGAGCTTTTCAGGCACTTCCCATTCATTTCAATGGAGAGGGGCGTTTTTTTAGGTGCTTTTTGTAGCAATCCAAAGATGCTGCTTGCAGGATTTTTTTCACCGTCCCGCTAGCGCACCTCCCCAGTGTGAAAGCATTTATTGATTTTAATGGGAAAGGGTTTTCATGAGCTTTTCAGGCACTTTTTTTAGCGTGAAAGGGGGTCTTAGGGTTCTTTCACACAGGCGTTGAAAATAGACGGTTGGGTAGGTTTGCCACCTTGTCCCTTTAAACCCAAACAGATAGGAATTACACAGGTTCTGAGGCTAATTTATTGCAGATAAGGCACCAAATCAGTTTAATTACCACCTTAATCAGCCACAGAATCTGTGTAATTAATATGTGTTCAGTTTTAAAGGGATGAATTGACAAACCTATGGTTGGGTCACGTTTTTAAAGTTTCCTGAATGCCTATCAATGCCACACAGAATTGTTACAACAGGGAGTGGATGGAGGTGTTCACACTGCAGCGTTAGCATTGCTTCGAGGCAAAAATAACACTGCCTGCAGAGTTTGGCAGGCATTGACTCTTTGCAGCTGCCTCCATTCACTTCTATTAAAATGTACCCCAATTGCACCTTAAAGGCACTATAAACGCACCTATGGCATTTACAGTGCTCCAAAACTGGAGAGTGCAAAATCTGGCGCAGCTGTGCATAGAAGTCAATTAGCTTCAAACTTCAGCTTGTTTAGTAAAAAAAAACCTGGAAGCAGATTGTTTAGTCTGCAGAAGTGCACCAGATTTTGGACTCAGTTGTAGTAAATCAACCCCACAGTGTAATAAACTATAGTAAGTGTTCATTAAATGAAATCAGATTGTTTGCTAAGTTAATACCATACCTGAGAACATTTGAAAATCCACTAGCGAGGCTTGTAGCGTGCTGCAGCGAATGGTAGGTGTGGAAAAATTGCCCTAACAGTGGGAAAAGCTTAAAACTTGAGGGTGCAAGAGTCAGAAGTAGGTGTTATTATTTAGTACAGGGGTCCAGGGTGGGTAACATATATAGTGCAGGGGTCCAGGGTGGGTAACATATATAGTGCAGGGGTCTGGGGGGGGTACTGTACAGTGTGTGGGGGTCAGATGTGTGTGTAACATACATAATGCAGGAGTTACGTGTGTAATGTACAGAGCATTGAGGTCAGGTGTGTGTAAAGCCAGCCATACATGGATCGGAATTTCGCCCATTCAGCAGGGACCAGTGGGCAGGCTGGTTGTA
Organism: Pelophylax lessonae; assembly: GCF_965119305.1. Lineage (NCBI taxonomy): Eukaryota > Metazoa > Chordata > Amphibia > Anura > Ranidae > Pelophylax > Pelophylax lessonae. The sequence goes on from NC_138771.1 coordinate 155,189,757, forward strand.
TACAAGTTGATCCAACGATCAACTTGAGTACAACCAGCCTGTTGGAAAATTTTCTCTCAACCAGCAACTATCTTTAGCCAGCAGTGCTGATCAGTATATTCTGATGACAGGGAATTCCCCCCGCAATCAGAAGACAATAGCTCCATTAGAGGGTTTCCCCCATTCACAACAAATGTGTGAATCAGGGAATTGAGTAATTTTCTTTCGTTCAACCTGCTGGTTGAAAAACAAAAAAATTACTCATGTATGGCCTGCATAACATACCTACATAGTTTAGGAATCAGAATTATTCAGAGCTCAGTGCACAGCATGTGATTCTTCTCCCCAACACCCTCTATACACAGCAAAGGTGTGTAACTACAGGGGTTGCAGGGGTTGCAGGGGTTGCAATTGCAACCAGGTCCCATGCTCCAGGGGGCCCGCAAGGCTCTCCTGTACACCTGGATAGGCTGGGGCAGCACTTAGATGAACTAATGTCCTCCATTTATCTCCTTTAGCTGCAGGAGGAAAATGGAGGAGATTGGTTCCTCTACATGCTGCTCCCGCCACCCCTCCTATCCAGTTCAGTTGTCTTCTGCTGTTTTTGGGCCCCTGTGTGCTCCCCTGGTCCCCCCCCCCCCTCCACAGTGCTGCCCGGCTTCCCCCTTCCCTCTCCCGCCACAACTGCTGCAGGGGATGTGTCACGATGGAGAGTCGGGAAAGGGTACATGAATACCGCATTTACCGGCTCCTTTTTCTGAATGAATGAAAGTGTAAAAAAATAAAAATTGTAAAAAGACAGAAAATAATAAAATTAAAATAACAAAAAATATCAGGATCACAAAGATCGCACTTGCAACTGTGCCCTGGCCTTCCACCACCATGGGGAGGCCCCAAGATGGCACAAAGTGGGCCCACTGCAGAAGTTAAGTGAGTTAGGGACCTTAGATTGTAAGCTCCTTGAGGGCAGGGACTGATGTGAATGTGCAATGTATATGTAAAGCGCTGCGTAAATTGACAGCGCTATATAAGTACCTGAAATAAATATTAAATAAATAATAGCTTAAAACTTCCATGCAAGGTGTGCTTTAAGCAGGCAGTATTGTAGAGGTCCTTTATTTAAAAAAGGTATGAACAAATGATGTCGGCTACCATCAGGGGATGTTACCCGAGTTTAGCACTGATTTATTTTAAGGCCTCATGCACACAGGGTGTTTGAAAAAACGAGCTGCAAAGCCAGTTCTGACACCAGGAAAAAGCAGGTGTAAAAACGCGCTTTGCATTATCGTTATTGTGCGTTTAGCCACTTTTAGCAGCTTTTCTCTGCCCTCTTCTATTTTCCACTCTCAAATCCAACTACTACAGTTTAAAAAAGCTTGACACGGCTTAAGGCTGTATACAGCGTTAACACGCGTTTAGACGTGAGGCATTTTTACAGCCTAACGCTCCTGCTCCAGAACGCGCTGGCCCTGGGTTTTTTTTACAGCTTGAAAACGCCTATGCCACTTACAGCTCCTAAAAGACTGTGTGTGCATGAGGCCATAGAATAACATGGAGGGGTGTTTTTAGGCTGCAAAAAAAAAAAAAAAAAACCTCTGGCGCTCCTAAAAGCAGCTGTAACAACGCTCTGTGTGCATGAGGTCTTAGATCCAACTGAATCCAAAATAATTTTTACTCAGGGAACAAAAGGTCTTATATTAGTGTCCTAAAACACATGAGAGTTGACCTTTAAATCCTCACAGTCTAGGCTTCATTACTAATAGCCCTCCTGGCTGCCCCCTGTCCAGTGGTGCTGGTGTAAATATCTTTTCTCTACCATAATAAACCCTCCCTGCAGTTATTGTGTCCAAAGCCAAAAAACTAGATTAACTCAAAGGATCTAATCTGTACATGTATACACAGAACAAGACTGACATCTAGTGGTTATTTTATATACTGCTATATATAGATCTCATCCTTTACCATCTGTGTAAAAGTTGCAGTTTTTTTTTAAAACTGGAGAAAATAAAAAGAAGATAGGGATAGAAAAAAAAAATGTAAGCAAAATTCTGATAGGTCTCTGCGGGTAACAGTTCTACTTTTGCTTTTTTTATCTCAGGTTTGAATGAATTAGCCTCTACTGGCCAGAATAATAGAATACTCTGTTTAGTACTGAATAGGACTACTGATCTTAACAGTGATTGATGGAATTATATGAATTATTAAACCCACGTAGACAGTGATGCATCACCTTAATTTCCGAGGCTAATGGATAAATGCTATTTTAATACTGTACCAGACAATGTTACTAACTTAAAATTTCTTAAATTACTGCAAACACCTTTTTTTTTATCATGGATAGAAGAAATACCTAGTATGATCTGTCATACCCCAGGCTTGAAATAATATAGCACACTGTTTGTTCCCATTTTCTACACCACACACATGAAGTGTGATGTTAAAAATTATTCAGTGGTTTAATGACTTCCCTGTCACCTTCAACATGGGCTCTATGATAGGGTCCCTACTGCTGAGAAGGGTAGATTAACTGAGAATAAACTTACCCCTCCGAAAGAACTATCATCACCGTCCACCACTGCTCCCTCTCCCGAACCGGCTGCTCCTCCTTCTTTATATAAATGTTACTCAATTTCACTTCCTTATCACCATGGTTTTATACATTTTTTATTATTTTAAAAATGGCTGTAGATAATGTACCACATCCCTGGAGTATTGTATATTTAGGAAAATTTTAATTTAGAATTTAATGGTTAAAAAGAGGGCAAACACATAAATATATAAAAAATACCAAAAAATATTACAAATTCTATTACAAATTTAGGAAACAGCGACTGCAGGTTAAATCGTTTGAGTATAAATAACAGAAATAGGAAGCACAAGGGGAATACAAGGACACTGAGTTTCAAAAGAGCCAACTTCCCTAAACTGCGCTCTTTGCTAGATGATATTAAATGGGGTAAAACACGGAGGAAAAATGAGAGTGCTTTCCAACAGGAAAGAAGTATAAAAGAGCTAAAATTAATCCTGGGTGGCTAAACTCTAACATAAAAATACAAAAGCAAGTTACTCGCTAGGGGGAAACCTCTGGGGGAATCTAGGATGGAAAAGGATGTGGTCCTAGTAGATGACAGGCTCAGCAATGGCATGCAATGCCGAGCTGCCGCAAGCAAAGCCAACAGATTATTAGCATGCATTAAAAAGGGGATTCACTCCAGAGGTAAAGCAATAATTCTGCCACTCTACAAGACTCTGGTCCGGCCACATCTTGAGTATGTTGTCCAGTTCTGGGCACCGGTCCTCAGGAAGGATGTGCTGGAACTGGAGAGAGTCCAGAGAAGGGCAACAAAGCTAATAAAGGGACTAGAGGAGCTCAGCTATGGGGAAAGATTACAAGCATTGAACTTCTCTCTGGAGAGGAGACACTTGAGAGGGGAAAAGATAGCGATGTACAAATACCATACTGTTGACCCTAACATAGGGAAAAAACTTTTCAGTGAAAGGGAATTTAAAAAGACACGCGGCCATTCAGTGGGATAGGAAGAGAAGCAGTTTAACCTTAAACTGCATAGAGGGTTCTTTACTGTCAGAGCGGTAAGGATGTGGAGTTCTCTACCAGTGGTCAAAGTAGGGAGTGTCGATAGTTTAAAAAAACTATTAGATGGGCACGTTAACGAGGACAACATACAGGGTCATACAATGTACTCTTGACATAAACACATACACCCACACACCACAGGTTGAACTGGATGGACTGGTGTCTTTTTTTCAACCTTACCAACTAAGTAATTATGTAACATATCTATACCGATTCTTTATCACTTAATTTAAGTATCTTTGCAACTGGGCCAACCTGGTCAACTTTCTCCCTTGTGCAGTCCCTGACGGCAACAAGGAGTCCGGAGCCCTACATTCGGATCCATTGGCTGCGAAGCGACAATCTCAATCCTGGCACTGGGGACCTCCTGGGCAGTCCCCTCACTGCAACCTGCGGGTGATGACAGATCACTCCAGTCCTAAAAGGAAAAGAGTTACACAAGCAACGTCAACAAAGTAAACACCTGTAAAGAGGCAATTACCATGCAAACAACTAAGATCTCCCCCATTCTGGTGCAGTCCAGCTGTGATGAGGAATGGTACTCCTTAGAGTGAAACTAGAAGCAGATTTAAAAAAAAAAAAAACAACAAACTTTATACTTACCTGCTTTTTGAAGTGGTTTTGTACAGAGAAGCCCCAATCCCCCCTGGCTCCTCTTTCCTGTTAAGTGCCCTCATAGCAAGCGGCCCCACCCCTGCTCTCTCCTCATTGGCTCACTGGTTGTTACTGAAAGTAGTTACAGCCAATGAGGGGGAAGAGATCCAGGAGAGCCACTGCTAGATTGATTGAGATGGGGCTCAGGTAAGTATTGAGGGGGGTTGGAAGGGCTTCTGCACACAGAACGTTTTTTACCTCCTAAAATTCATGAAAGTAAAAAACTGTGAGTCTTTGCAGCCACTTTAAAATGGACTTGGTTCTTCTCTGAAGGCTCCAGGAAGTGGCTACTGCAGCTGGGTCCCTCCCTTGCTAACTCAAACCCTGCTGGCTTGAGGAATCTGCACACAGCCTTTCTGATCCAACCTGATAGGGCCCAGGTAGATTGGGTATCAGTGCCCCTGAATGCTGGACAGAATCCACTGATGGACTTAGATCTGGGTACTGGTACACTCTTGGCATCCCCCTGCATATCCAGACCCCAGGGAGCCTCTGCTGATTCCTGGGCACTGAACAAGAAAGTCCTTCTGTCTTTGCACCTTGCCCATGCAGCAACCAGTCTGCCAAGAATCTAGTACCTTGGAAACAGCACCACAGCATCTCTTGGTTCCCATATTGACACTTAAATGCCTGGAATTGAAGACCTGTGTCAAAACCCTTGGGAGTTAGTTGGTTCCGGTTCTTGGCGAGGAAGCTTCCATGGCAAAATGATGACATGTGCTCCAGCCAAACTCTAGCAATGTGAAGTCCCAAACACTAGTGACTTTTGTAAAGCCCTTAAATTTTAATTTTCCAAAAACAGAGCATTACCTCATCTGATCATGCACTGGTTATGCCTCAGATCACAGATCTGGCCATGGCATGGTCATGTACTGGTCACCTGTCTAGTACATGTGCTGATCTTCTGCTTATTAGCTCACAATGAATTTTCTTGCCACACAGTGTATCCTCTTACACAGTGTATCCTAACGACTATGCCAAGTGTTGGCAGCATGTAATTTAACTCCCAATAATCATGATCAAAAACCAAAATAAAGGTCCACTCCAATGTATTCTCTAGATTGTCCTTTTATTACTATAGCAAAGCAATCAAATGAAAATGGACTTTGATCTGACATATATTCAGATGTCACATCCCATACTTCCAAAATGCTGGTCACACAATAATTAACATCTTCCTAAAGACTGAACTGGCTTCTCAGGTTTACTTAGAAAAAGATGGTCCTGTTCTTTTCCTTTTGGTTCCTTGACATCTCCCCATTAACTGGGATGACATACAGTCAGGTCCATAAATATTTGGGACATCGACACAATTTTAATCTTTTTGGCTCTATACACCATCACAATAGATTTGAAATGAAACAAACATGATGTGCTTTAACTGCAGACTTTCAGCTTAAATTTGATATTTTGATATGGTATGTACATCCAAATCAGGTGAACGGTGTAGGAATTACAACAGTTTGTATATGTGCCTCCCACTTTTTAAGAGACCAAAAGTAATGGGACAGATTAACAATCAAACTTTCACTTTTTAATACTTAGTTGCAAATCCTTTGCAGTCAATTACAGCCTGAAGTCTGGAACGCATAGACATCACCAGACACTGGGTTTCATCCCTGGTGATGCTCTACCAGGCCTCTACTGCAACTGTCTTCAGTCCCTGCTTGTTCTTGGGGCATTTTCCCTTCAGTTTTGTCTTCAGCAAGTGAAATGCATGCTCAATCGGATTCAGGTCAGGTGATTGACTTGGCCATTGCATTACATTCCACTTCTTTCCCTTAAAAAACTCTTTGGTTGCTTTCGCAGTATGCTTCAGGTCATTGTCCATCTGTGCTGTGAAGTGCCATCCAATGAGTTCTGAAGCATTTGGCTGAATATGAGCAGATAATATTGCCCGAAACACTTCAGAATTCATCCTGCTGCTTTTGTCAGCAGTCACATCATCAATAAATACAAGAGAACCAGTTCCATTGGCAGCCATACATGCCCACGCCATGACACTACCATCAACATGCTTCACTGATGAGGTGGTATGCTTTGGATCATGAGCAGTTCCTTTCCTTCTCCACATTCTTCTCTTCCCATCACTTTGGTACAAGTTGATCTTGGTCTCATCTGTCCATAGGATGTTGTTCCAGAACTGTGAAGGCTTTTTTAGATGTTATTTGGCAAACTCTAATCTGGCCTTCCTTTTTTTGAGGTTCACCAATGGTTTACATCTTGTGGTGAACCCTCTATATTCACTCTGGTGAAGTCTTCTCTTGATTGTTGACTTTGACACACATACACCTACCTCCTGGAGAGTGTTCTTGATCTGGCCAACTGTTGTGAAGGGTGTTTTCTTCACCAGGGAAAGAATTCTTCGGTCATCCACCACAGTTGTTTTCCGTGGTCTTCCGGGTCTTTTGGTGTTGCTGAGCTCACTGGTGTGTTCTTTCTTTTTAAGGATGTTCCAAACAGTTGATTTGGCCACACCTAATGTTTTTGCTATCTCTCTGATGGGTTTGTTTTGTTTTTTCAGCCTAATGATGGCTTGCTTCACTGATAGTGACAGCTCTTTGGATCTCATATTGAGAGTTGACAGCAACAGATTCCAAATGCAAATAGCAGACTTGAAATGAACTCTGGACCTTTTATCTGCTCCTTGTCCCATTACTGTTGGTCCCTTAAAAAGTGGGAGGCACATATACAAACTGTTGTAATTCCTACACCTTTCACCTGATTTGGATGTAAATTCCCTCAAATTAAACCTGTTGTTTGTTTGTTTCATTTCAAATCAATTATAGAGCCAAAAAGATTAGAATTGTGTCGATGTCCCAATATTTATGGACCTGACTGTAGATGGTTCACCCATACACCATATAAGAGCAGGTAAATTGACCTCCTCTTGTCAAGTAATGTCGTAACACAATGAGAAATGTGTAGAATAATGTTGAGTTAGGATGTGTTTTTGGCACAATATATACATTGAATGATTTTATTGTATAAAAATGGATTTAAAGCATTATTAATTATTTTTATATGTTTGAGCAAAGTGTTTGATCTGTGTTTCCTGAAGCAGTTATCAAAAAAATCCTGTACAGTTTTGGTGGTTTTTAATATGTTCGATTTTTGGAATGATAACTACAGGAAATTATAAACAAAGCATTTTCAATGGATGTACACGGACTTTATGGACTTTGTTTAGTCTATGCTTTTCTTCCATTTACGGTATTTTGTTATTGTGGCGCTGTACTTCATTACATATTGCTTTTTGGTCTGATATTACCTTTGTACTGGCAGCCTGTATGTATCTATTTATGTATTGAGCGCAGCTATCTTCTCCTTTTTTGTTTAAAGCATTTTCAATGGCCTCTGCATTTTTAGTTAAAATATGGTCAGATAACATCCCCCTGTGGCCACTGATTAGATTACCACACCAGAGGAACGTCTTTCTTTTTCCCATTCTCTGGTCCCATAAGTTTAGGTAAATACTCTCCACTCAACATTGACTACATTTTCATGTGTGGCCATTTTCCCACCTCCCATGTAAGAAGCCCCAAGCAACAGCTTCCTTCCCCCTATATATCCTGCAATGGGAAGTCACTCAACCACCAGCTGATGCATTGCCATCCACAGTTAACCCCAAAGTAACCAGGAATTAAACCATGCATAAACCACATACACAGTACTGTAGGCCCTGCCTACAACCACATGTACAGCTGTACAAATCATACAAACAACAAGTTATTTAAAGTGTTGGCACACAATGATAAGACTCTTACGGATCACATTCACTTATACATAAAAAAAGAGCTGCCAGAAAATAAATATAGGAGATGCCATTGCTAATGTATAAAGATGTGGGAGGTCAGAAACTGTCATCCTTATCCTTGACTGGCTACTTAGTCCTTCAGTGACCTAGAACAAGTATGCAGGTCAGGTGTCTTGACACTTAACTGGCTGCATGTGTGTACTGAGTCCCTCACTCCCTAAGTAATGAAGCAAGTTGAACCATCCACAAGGTAACCTAGGCACTGGGGCCCTGGGACCAGTAGATGTCCAGAGGGCAGAGCTACAACCTTCATACACCTTCAGAAAACCAATGCAGTTGGCAGAATTGGTGAAAGCTGTGCCGATTACTCACTATATTTACTATGCTTCAGTTTGTGAATGAACAGGGAGACTGTGCAAAGCTCTTCCTGTTCATTCATTCTGTGCAGCTGAGTCTGCAGAGATGGAGTTTGGGGACTGTTTCCCTGATATTTTACCAGGGCCCTCCCAACAGGGCTGTTAAAAACTGTAAAAAAAAAAAGAATGACACCATTCACTGCCAGGGGCTATTGGAGCTGTAGTTCCAGGCCCCTACTTTAAGTTAGGTCCAGCCCATTGTATCACTATTGCTGCCCAGCCCTGCATGTGTACACATGAATAATATGTAAATAATGGGCTGTGTTGATATGTAAATCGCAAATGTTAACCTTGTGGACAGCCTTCCCAGAAAAGTTGAAGCTGGGATAGCTGCAAAGGTTGGGCCAACTCAATATTGAACTCTACTAACTAAACTAAGACTAGGGTGCCATTAAAGTTCATGTGCGTGTAAAGGCAGGCGTTACAATACTTTTGGTAATATAGTGTATATATGTTGCCATGGACGTATCATTAGGGGTCGCAATGGCGACCCCGCTCATGCTCCAGGGGGCTCGTGCATCCTCCCAGTCACACTGGACTGGTGGGGCGGTATTTACTAGAATTGATTACTTGTTTATTTACTCCTGCGGCAGCTGAATTCCGTCATCTCCTATTCTACCAACAACATTCAGCTGCTGCAGAAGGAAATACAAGTGATCCACACACATCATGGAGCCCAGTCCCGGGTGCGCTAACATGGAGAAACCAGTCACACCTGTCCTGCATCTCTTCTGGGGCGCCATGGGGTCTAAACGGAGCAAAGCCTCTTTCTTTGCCAGCCAGCATTTCTCTTCCTGCTATCTGCCTGTGTAGCACTCCCCGCAGAGCAGACTGAAGCAGCCTTCTCCTCAGCTATGACATTTCTTGTAAACTGGAGAGAAGGAGCTGGGAAAGAGGGTCAGTGCTTGTATCCGCAATGATCTGAGGTCTGCAAGATATTTAATGGAGCTCTGCAGTGAAGGGGGACACAGTGACCGAGATGGGGGAGGGAGGGAACAGGCAGGTAACACAAATTCATGCTGTAAGGTATGATTTTAGGGAGGGGGGTAAAAGGACATGTGCAAGGGGGTGCTTTGGAAGGGAGAAGACTTGTGCTAGCACATGTCCTCTTACCCCCAGCAAATCAAATAGATGCAGGCTGCCAGGCACCTCGAAAGAGATGCAAGGCAATTGTTCTGAGTGCTTACCCTAGCACATCACTGCCAGGCCCCCACTGACACATCCACTGCCCTACTAACACCAACCTCTGCCCTACTGACATTGTTCAATGCTCTACCAACACCAACCTCTGCCCTACTGACATTGTCCACTGCCCTACTGACACCATCCACTACCATATTGGCACTGTTAAAACACCATCCATTGCCCTACTGACTTTGTTCACACACCAACCTCTGCCCTACTGACATTGTTCAATGCTCTACCGACACCAACCTCTGCCCTACTGACATTGTTCAATGCTCTACCGACACCAACCTCTGCCCTACTTACATTCTTCACTGCCCTACTGGCACCATCCACTACCATATTAACACTGTTAAAACACCACCCATTGCCCTACTGACTCTGTTCACACACCAACCTCTGTCCTACTGACATTGTCTGCTGCCATACTGACACTGTTTACATGCCATCCACTGCCCTACTGACATTGTTCACATACCATCCACTGCCCTACTGACTGACAATGTCCACTTTTAAGGTACAGTGACATTTGTTTTATTATAATTTTCTAAGTTTTTCCTTACTGTTTAGTTAAGCCTTGCTAGTCAATTCCTTTTTTTAGAAAAAGGGCGCCAAGCCCTGGTGATCTTTGATCTTTGACATGTTGTTCAGGTAGATCTCCACCTCTGAAAGATTGCCTACCGCTGTTTTATTCACTTGAAACATGAGAGTATCTTGGTGCACGATGGAAGCGGTGAGTGGTAGTGGGGGGGCCCCAGGTCAACTTTTGCATTGGGGCCCACAAGCTTCAAGCTATGCCTCTGTCAGTAGTGATTATTTGTTTCTCTCCGAAGCTCTAAGTGTTATTTCTCTCTGGTATTTTGTTCCTCCGTTATCAGCATGTGTCACTGCTGAGAAGTTTTCCCAACGCATGAGATAAAATTTTGACAGGGTGGGAGATAAGCACCCAGCTTGTCTATTCTGAATACAACTCTACATTGTCCTTTGTTCCTCTGCCTATTTGGAGGGGGGGGGGGGGGTCCCTTACCTCCAATCAGCTCTCACATAGTGTATAAGAGCTCTAACTGCAGCTCTCCACCCCCTCCTCTCTGCTCCTCACAGATAAAGAGATAAAGAAGGATTTTATCACAATCTTTTGAAGGGTTGTAGGCAAAAAAATACAGCAGATAAACAAGTAAAACTTATGTAGGAGGATGGGTTTCATCTCCGTGCATCATCTGAGGCTTTACACGTCAATGGGTATATAAGAGGCTTAACAGTCACTTTAAGGAAGTGCTGCATTATATTTTTACAGTGACATTTGTTTTATTTTATTTTTCTTAGGTTTTCCTTACTATTTATTTACACTTTGCTAGGTTGATTTCTTACACAAAAAAAAAAGTGGCCAAACCCTGGTGATCTTTGATTTCTTCCATGTTCTTCAGGTAGATCTCCACCTCTCAAAGGTTGCCTACCCCTAATGTAAAGGTGTTTTTTTCTGTGTTGCCCTCCAAGTCGCAATAAAAGGACCTTTTTTCTGCTGTATGTTCCCCATGCATTTTTTTTTACAACAACTTGCAGATTATCCTTGAAAATCAACAGAATTTATTACCAAGATTCATTCCCCCACAGAAGTCAGGGTCACTTGCTGTTGAGTTCAGGTTACCCGCATTTTAAAAAAGGATTCAACAAACCTCTGCAAATGAAATCCAGGCAGATTTGCCCATCCTTAAAACATATAACTGAGGTGAGTTGGGGGTAGGTAGCAGGTACAAAGCTCCATTGGGTGAGCACACATTCAGACACAGATACCAGTCCAGTGATAAAGTGACAAATAGTGCAGTGTTTATTGGTGTTATTTACAGGTCTATATATGGTGTCTTTCACACCAGCAGACCGATAGTGTCCACCTGTCCGTTTTTCAGGCTGGCCTGATTGGACCACTCATTGTTCTATATGGGGAGGCGGATTTAAATGGGCATGCCTGCATCCGATCTGATCCAGGGTGCCAAAAACAGATGGATAAGGTTCTGTTCCCCATCCGTCTAGTGGATCGGATGACGGTCAGATAGAAACGGACAGGCATAGCGGAGCAGACACTGTCCTGTCATCCACCTAAACAGCGGGGAACAGCAGACAGATCTCCTGCTGAGCAGGCGGATCCTCTTTATGGAGTCCGCCCCATGTGAAAGGGGTCTACAGGTGCTATAGATTGTTCCACAAAATGAACAGCGCAAAAACTTCAAAACAAAATCCTATCCGTGTCCCGGCACTAACTACACTAATAAAAGTCCTGACTAGCAAGCCTAACAGTTGTCATTCTCCACATATGCCGTTTTACAGCTTTCACCAACCTTTAGCTCTCACAGACATGATTCGTCTGTTCTCCAGGCTCTCTATTGACTCTGAGTTTCAGGAGATCCTAAGCCGCCAAAAGGGCAGGGCCTGGACAAGGGGATGGGTAGTAGGGACGGCTGCCCTGGGTGCAATGGTTTATTGCAGGCATGGGGGCGCCTTGACCTTAACTATAAGGGAAGGGGGGGGGTGAAGTTTGGCATCTTTGCCCTGGGCGCTGGATGACCTTGTCCCGGCACATCAAAAGGGAGAGGTACAAAACCCCAACCGGACAAGAAATCAGAGGTCTCTAAAAGTGTATGAGAGGAGCCTGGGAGATGTGTAACACATTCTGATACATATCTCCCCCCCCCCCCTTTCAATTCAAGGGTTTGAAATCTCAACAAGAGTGAATGCGGGAGAGGGCATCTGCATTTCCCATCTAAACACCTAGTCTGTGTTTTGCCATGAAAGAATAATCTTGTAGAGCCAGAAACCACCGGTTCACCCGTCTATTTGTCGCCTTCTTTTGGGCCCATTCATTTGAGGGGAGCATGATCGGGTAACAGGTCGAAATGGCGCTCTAACAAATAGTATCTTAGAGCATCCAAGACCTACTTTATGGCTAAATATTCCTTTTCATTTACTGCATATTTATTTTCCTGTTCAATAAAGTGGTATTAAAGATTCGGCTTAAAAAAATAACAAACATGTTATACTTATGTAGCACTATCCCCATACGGCTTTCTGTATGATGACTTCTTGGGTCTCCGTCTGATTACCTGCAAACAGTCACTAGGAGACTTTTCACACTTTCATCCTTACTCCTGTTTGCTCGTTACTCGATAAACAGTTCAGGGTATTTGGTTTTATATTTATTGTGGAACTTGGATGGGAGAAGGGAATAGGGGGATACTCCAACTGAACTATTTACAGTAGATAAGGACCACTTTGACTTGGCCTCACTAGGTTATTTGTGGAAGCAGACACACTGCTTTTACCATACCGCCACTTGTTTGGAAGAATTAAGTCCTCTTGCTCTCTCTAGCAGTAGACTTGAAGCAACTACTTTATCTTCTGGACACTCTCTAGCACCCCCCTTGACTGACACCCATCCACTGACTCTTCTAGTAGAAGGGGTGGCCCTCTCAGGATAGGCCCCACAACACAGATCTGTACTCACTGTCGGTAGAATCAGATCCTTTCCATTGTCTCCTTTCCAATCAGCTCTGCAGGACCTCTGGGTTCAGCTTCTCTCTGACTCTCAGGCCTTCAGGTCAACCACCTGAGGCAGCATAGCAACTTCTGCAGAGAAGGGGTAGCCTCTCCCTCCCTCCAGGACCCCCCTCTCCAGCTAAAAGACCCCGAGCACATGTGCCCTAGGCATTTATACAGTATCCCAGCATGCTCCAAGGCACTTTCCTCTGCCAATCACCAGGGCTGTAACAATGCCTGTGCCCTCACATATCAGGTTTCCTCTGTCCAATATGCCTCCCTATTGGACCAGTGTGAAAAATTTCAGACAAGCTGAGCTGCACCTCAGCACCATGAGCAGACCCTTCCAATGGATCCTGCTCTCTGGTAGGCAGGGAGCAATATAAATTTACCTGGCAATCTCTCTGGTAAGCAGAAAGACCGAAAAACTATACTCTCTCTTATAGCACCTACCTAGGAGGGTGCTACACTTACCTGCTCTGTGTAGTGGTTTTGTCATGTACCTGGTTGAGACTGAGTTGATGAGAGGTTTTCTCTTACACCTCTTGTCCTGTTTCCCCTGGAGATGATGACAGGGTATAACAGAGCACAGAGTGGCAGGGGTGTCTGTAGAATATAAAGGCCAGGAGGTCAGATAGCAGATGTGAAGCGGAAGATAGAGAATCTGGCATGTTGGGGGCTAGCAGACACAGGATTTCGGGTGCGTGGTCAGAGAGGCAGGAGACAGCAACAATTGGGCATCAGGAGTGCAGAATCAGGAACTAGGAGCAGAGTCAAGCCAGGCCAAGGTCAGTATCAAGCAGGCAAAGAAGGTACTGGTACTGAAGCTAAAATGGTTAAAAGCCTTGCCTTATCCCCCATCAGCTGATGCACACCATTTTATAAATTCCTATATAAAATAATATATGTATAGGTTAGAAAATATACCTCATCAAAATTGTCAGTGACAACATCTCATCTCTGCACAAGTTGCTGGTCTTTGCAGTAATTCTTCCTCTTCTGTGGGAGGAGCCAGAACTCCCATACTCCACCCCTCCCACACAGTAGGCAGGGTTATTCTAGTTCTGGGCACGTTGATGGGCGGGGTTGTGGGCGTTTCCTCCACAGCATCCCTTATAATTCACAGGTGTCAAACTGGCAGCCCTCCAGCTGTTGTGGAACTACAAGTCCCATGAGGCTTTGCAGTTACAAGTATGACTCTCACAAGCAGAGGCATGATGGGGGGCCGCCAGTTTGACACCCCTGCCTTATATGATATTAATACCTGCTAAAGGAGGTGAGGTATGGGTAATTCAACACTGGCAGGCTTTACATATTCAACACAAGATTTGAATAATGCTAATTGTTCCAATAGTCTGCCAGTGCTGAATCAGCCATAGCAATGGCTCCGTTGTAAACCAGTATTTCATAGATCAGGATAACCTACGACATATATATCGACCAAATTGGTTAAAACCATTTTAACCATTTCAGTTCTGTCATTCTGCCAAATGATCGGCGGGTCCCGGCGGCCATCGCAGCCACCAGACCCGCTGTTTGGCTCCCACTGTTTCCAATCACAGCGGGAGCGGCATACCAGCGGCACACGTGCTCCCCCAAACACCCCTGCACAAAATCGTATACATGTACAGTATCTCACAAAAGTGAGTACACCCCTCACATTTTTGTAACTTTTTTATTCTATCTTTTCATGTGACAACACTGAAGAAATGACACTTTGCTACAATGTAAAGTAGTGAGTGTACAGCTTGTATAACAGTGTACATTTGCTGTCCCCTCAAAATAACTCAACACACAGCCATTAATATCTAAGCCGCTGGCAACAAAAGTGAGTACACCCCTAATTTAAAATGTCCAAATTGTGCCCAAAGTGTCAATATTTTGTGTGGCCACCATTATTTTCCAGCACTGCCTTAACCCCCTTGGGCATGGAGTTCACCAGAGCTTCACAGGCTGCCACTGGAGTCCTCTTCCACTCCTCCATGGCGACATCACAGAGCTGGTGGATGTTATAGACCTTGCGCTCCTCCACCCTCCATTTGAGGATGCCCTACAGATGCTCAATACGGTTTAGGTCTGGAGACATGCTTGGCCAGTCCATCACCTTTACCCTCAGCTTCTTTAGCAAGTCGGTGGTCGTCTTGGAGGTGTGTTTGGGGTCGTTATCATGTTGGAATACTGCTCTGTGGCCCAGAGAGGATCATGTTCTGCTTCAGTATGTCACAGTACATGTTGGCATTCATGGCTCCCTCAACGAACTGTAGCTCCCCAATGTCAGCAGCACTCATGCAGCCCCAGACCATGACACTCCCACCACCATGCTTGACTGTAGGCAAGGCACACTTGTCTTTGTACTCCTCACCAGGTTGCCGCCACACATGCTTGACACCATCTGAACCAAATAAGTTTATCTTGGTCTCCTCAGACCAGAGGACATGGTTCCAGTAATCCATGTCCTTAGTCTGATTGTCTTCAGCAAAGACAACCTCTGGATATGACGCTGATCAGGTGCACTCAACTTCTTTGGTCGACCATGGCGAGGCCTGTTCTGATTGGAACCTTTCCTGTTAAACCGCTGTATGGTCTTGGCCACCATGCTGCAGCTCCATTTTAGGGTCTTGGCAATCTTCCTATAGCCAAGGCCATTTTTATGTAGAGCAACAATTCTTTTTATCAGATCCTCAGAGAGTTCTTTGCCATGAGGTGCCATGTTGAACTTCCAGTGACCAGTATGAGAGAGTGAGAGCGATAACACCAAATTTAACATACCTGCTCCCCATTCACACCTGGGACCTTGTAACACGAACGAGCCACATAACACCGGGGATGGTAAATGGCTCATTGGGCCCAAAGTGTATATTTTCACCTAGGGGTGTACTTACTTTTGTTGCCAGTGGTTTAGACATTATTGGCTGTGTTGAATTATTTTGAGGGGACAGCAAATTTACACTGTTATACAAGCTGTACACTCACTACTTTACATTGTAGCAAAGTGTCATTTCTTCAGTGTTGTCACATGAAAAGATATAATAAAATATTTACAAAAATGTGAGGGGTGTACTTACTTTTATGAGATACTGTACGGGATTTTGCGCAGCCGGGCCACCCTGCCGCAGTATATATGCAGTGGACGGTCCGGAAGTGGTTAAACCTTATAATAAACTTAAGCTTTAATTGCCCTGAAATTTTTATTTTTCATTATTTTGTTTGTGGTGTATTTCGGTCACTTCTGCTTTTCTCCCCCAACCTCTATTCGTTTAGAACAAGCAGTACACGTTAGTTACAGTCATGTACATTGCTCTATGCACACTAAAATTCCTATAGTCCTTCTCAGGAGCGAACAAGAGAGGATGGCTACATATAGTGGGACTATGGAGAACAAATGTAGCCACCCTCTAACAGAAAGTCAGGTCACAGCAGAAAAAAAAAATGTATTTGTAAGGGACCAAAAGCATAACAAATAAAAAACACAATGGTTAATAAATTCCACCAAAATAAATTTAAGAAATTATATAAAACTCATTTGGGTATGGATTTGCATGAAGGGATAATTGTTGGTCAAACTATCACAGCGCTGAAAATAAAAAATGGACAGTTAATAAAGGGCTGGTACTCAAGTGGTTTAACCACTTGCCTTCTGTGCACTTAAACCCCCTTCCCATCCAGACCAATTTTTAGCTTTCAGCGCTCTCACACTTTGACTGACAATTGCGCGGTCATGCTACACTGTACCCATATGAAATGTTTATCATTTTTTTCACACAAATAGAGCTTTCTTTTGGTGGTATTTAATCACCTCTGGGTTTTTATTTTTTACACAAAAAAAGAAAAAAGACAGAAAATTTTGAAAAAAAAAAGTTTTTCTTATTTTCTGCGAGTAAATTTTGAAAATAACGGAAAATTTATATCAATACTTACCGTAATTTTCCTTTCCTGATGGACTCCATGGCAGCACACGTATGGGTAGGCTCCGCCTCCTCTCCTACCCTATAGGACCCCACTCCCATAAATTTTCGCTCCTAGCCAGGAGCCGTGTTCCATATATAGACTACTCCAGCAGATGGGAGGGAACTCCTGCTGCCATGGAGTCCATCAGGAAAGGAAAATTACGGTAAGTATTGATATAAATTTTCCGTTTTCCTGACAGACTCCATGGCAGCACACGTATGGGAAATAACTAGCCATACACACCCGGGTGGGCAACTGCTGGTCAAACAGAAATAGGTTTAATTTGCACCGTCAACAGACAATATTTTTAAACCAAAATCAACTGAGGATAAAGAAGCAGGTTCAACACAATAGTGTGACATGAAAGTGTTAATTGAGGATCATGAGGCCGCTCTGCAAATGACATCTGGTGCAACGTGAAGGGAAGCCGCCCAAGACGTAGAAATCCCTCTGGTGGAATGAGCCGTCACCACTTCCGGAGGAGCCAGTCCCTTGGCTCTATATGCCCACTGGATGGTCTGAACTATCCAACTAGAAATAGTTCTGGAAGAAGCCCTCTTGCCTCTATTCTTTCCATAAAATAGAACAAATAGATAGTCTGACTTGCGAAAAGAAGCTGTGAACTTCAAGTACGACTGTAGGACTTCGCCCACATCCAACGGATGGGTACTCTGGTCATCTTGAGACTTGAATGTAGGTAAAACAATTTCTTGGTTGACATGGAAAACTGAGTTTACCTTCGGATTGGACCCTAGCATAGGGACCAGGACGACCCGATCAGGAAAAAATGTCAGAAATGGTTCTTTGCAACCCAAGTCACTAATTTCGGAGACACGTTTAGCCGATGTGATGGCTATTAAAAAGGCCGTCTTCATAGACAGATTCTTAAGAAAGAATGAATCTCCATGTTCCACAACTGTTGCTGAGAGGAACTCAAGGACTAGTGGAAGGTCCCATTTGGGGAACCTGGGTTTCCTGGGAGGTCTCATTCTTGACGCACCTCTGAAAAACTGCCGAACCAAAGGGTGTTTTGCCCATGTGGTCCCCGTGAAGGCAGAGATTGCTGAGATCTGGACTCTGAGAGAGCCAACAGCCAGAGATAGGTCTAAGCCTGTCTGGAGGAACCCCAGAATGTGATGAATCTTAGGATTAGTGATGGAATCAGACTCATTAGTCATGTAATCCTCAAACTTAGACCAGATGCTCTCGTAGACTTTGTTGGTGCCCGGTCTCCTGGCACTCATCCTTGTGGACATTGCCGCACTTGGACAGCCAAGAGCTTTTAGTCTTTCCCTCTCAAGGACCATGCCATGAGATGTAACTGCGCTGGGCAGGGATGCAGCACTGGACCCTGAGATAGAAGGTCCGGCCTGAATGGCAGGGGAACAGGATCCCGAAAGCTCAGTTGGAACAATAGGGGAAACCAGGGCCTCCTTGGCCAAAATGGAAGAAATGCTATGACTTCTACCCTCTCTCTCCTGAGTCTCTGCAGGAATTTGAATATCACTGGGACCGGGGGAAAAGCATATGCTTTGTGGAACTTCCAGTGGTTCGTCAGAGCATCTACCCCGTAGGTTTGGGGATAACGCCATCTCGAGTAGAATTTCGTCAGTTTGGCATTGTTTGGAGAGGTAAACAGGTCTACCTCCGGAAGAATCCCCAGAGAGGTGACCCACTTGAAGGTTTCTGGATGAAGAGACCATTCGTTGTTGTCTAGATTGGTTCTTGACAGAAAATCTGCCTGAATGTTCTGGACTCCTGGAAGATAAGCAGCTGATAGGTTGAAAAGATTCCGTTGGGCCCATGCCATGATCGGTTTCACTTCTTCCAGAAGGGAGGAACTGCGGGTGCCCCCTTGTCTCTTGATATATGCGACTGCCGTCGTATTGTCTAGCCGTAGGAGGGCCGAGGACCCTTTCACCAAGTGACGGAAAGCCTGGATGGCACGAAAAGCTGCCCGAAGCTCCAGGACATTTGAGACCAACCCGAGGGTGGGAAAGTCCCACCTGCCCTGGGCCACCTCTGACAGGCAGTGCGCGCCCCAGCCCGTCCGGCTGGCATCCGATGTTACAACGATCCAAGGAACGGGAACGATCGAATGACAATTCAGGAGGTTTTCCCGTTGCAGCCACCAAAACAGACTCGCCCTCATAGAGGATGTTATTCGCACAGGAGTGTCTGGATTCTCGGAGCTCCATTGACGGAGGAGTCCGATTTGAAAGGGCCTCATCCTCCACTATGCCCATTTGACCATGGGGGCCGTGGAGACCATAGTCCCTATTATTTTTAGACACTGTGAGGCCCGAAGATAAGGGATTGACATTCCCGGTTGTATTCTGCTGCGGATCACCGGAATCTTCTCCACTGGAAGAGAGATGGTGCCTCTGGAGGTGTTGAAGAGTGCCCCCAGGAAGATCAAGGATTTTGTCGGATCCAGATGGCTTTTCTCCAGGTTCAAGAGCCAACCGAATTCTTGAAGGGTGGAGATTACCTGAGACCTGTGTTGTAGAATCTGTGCTTGGTCCTGAGAAAGAAGAAGCAGATCGTCTAAGTAGTGAAACAGTCGGATCCCTTTCGATCTGATCAGGGCTACAATAGCCAGTAAGATCTTTGAAAAGACTCGTGGTGAGGTGGTAAGCCCGAAAGGGAGACAGGTAAACTGGAGATGCACTTGACCCACGGCAAAGCGAAGAAATTTTTGTAGTCCTGCTGCCACTGGGACATGGAAGTAGGCATCTTTTAGATCTATGGAGATCATCCAATCTTCTGGTTGCACCACTTGGCGGATAGTGAAGAGTGTTTCCATCCTGAACCTCTCTTTCCTTATGAAGGAGTTTAGATGAGTCAGGTCTATGACCGGCCTCCAGGTGCCGCTTTTCTTTAGTACCATGAATAGAGGTGAATAAAGGCCTTGAAACCTTTCTTCGGCCGGGACTGGGATGACATCACCTTGAGAGATCAGGGAATCTACGTATGACAGAAGAATTGACTTCTTTTCTTCCACGCGAGGTAGAGCCGTAGGAATAAACCGCATAATTGGACTTTCTTCGAAAAACCAAACGTGACCATGAGACACGGTCTTGACGGTCCACTGGTCTGTAATCGAGGCTGCCCAAACGTGCGCAAACTGACGTAGACGAGCGCCTACTCGCAACGCTTGAGCAGGCCTGATATCAAAAGGACTTTGTGGTCTCCCGACCACCTGAAGGTGTCCCCTTGTTGAACTTCTGACCTGTAGGTTGAGATCTTTTCCAATTCTTCCTGAACTCACGCCCAGGCCTGTAAGAGAGGGCTTCTCTGGATCGATCCGAACTTGGTTTGTGCTGAAATCTTCTGCGGTCAAGCAAACGGCGATCTTGAGGGAGGAAACCTGATTTACCACCAGTGGCACGGGTAATGGCACTGTCCAGCTTATTGCCAAAAAAGGACGCACCTTCAAATGGAATCCTGCACCAGGCTTGCTTGGCAGCAGGGACGGCCAGCCAGGGACGTAACCACAAAGCACGTTTGGCCGTGACAGAAGAGAGCATGACCCGCGCCACCAGGCGAATGATATCAATGGAAGCCTCTCCCAAAAAGGCCGTTGCCAACTTTAGTTCATGAACAGCCAAGTTTCTGGCTGCTTCCTCTGAGACACTTTGCAGTGTGGTCTCCACGTTATCTACCCAAGCCTCCATAGCTTTGGATGTGGCTGCTAGAGCCAGGGCTGGCTTGCAGGTCATACCAGCTAACAGATAGATCTTTTTGAGATCTGTATCAATTCGTCTATCCAGATCATCTTTAAATGAGACGGAATCTTCCAAAGGCAGGGTAACGTGTTTGACTAGCCTCATTAAGGCTGCGTCTATTGTAGGTGCCGAATCAAGATGCTTCACTTTTTCGGTCTTAAAAGGATATAACCTGGAAAACTTGGACGATAAGGAATTCTTTCTTTCAACTCCTTGCCATTCGTCTGTAATGATTTCCCCCAGCTCACTCAGAAAAGGGAAATGATCCCATTCTTTCTTGAGGTGTTTAAAGTATTTCCTCTGTTTTGCTGGAGAATCTGCTGGCTCTTCCCATTTTAACGCCTCTTTTACCGCTCTCACTAGCGGAGGGATCATGGCAAAATCAAAGCCTGAACTTTGGTCTTCAAGGTCATCCTCACTTTCAGAGGAATCTTCCGAGAAGCGACTCGGCTGGGAAGTGCCTGGCTCTAAATCTTCCCTCTGAGGGGGAACTGGTGTATCAGATGCATGACCAGGCAGCCGGCTGGGATCCCAATCCCTTAGGGATTCTTGCACGATCCGCCTGACCAGGGTTTCCACTGGTTGATCTGGGACCTGTTTTTCCTTGATTGCCCGAGAATAGCAGGCATCACACAAGGATCTACCTTCAGGGACTACAGCCCTACAGCCCCAGCAAGATTTGCGTGCAGGGCGGTCTGTATGGCGGTAAGACCGGCTTGGATAATCTTCATGGCGCCTAGACCTAGACCTGGATCTACGGTGCCTGGATTTGGATGATGCATGGTGATGGCCTGAAGGTGATCTATCCTTTGATCCTGATGCAGGATGTTGGTCAGACCTAAATGGGCTGAAAAACAAAGGAAAGAAAGCTCAGGCTACAGTAAGCCAGCTGGCAGACAAGCGAGAGTTTAAAGCCAAAAACTCACCTGTTGCGCAGGGACTGGCCACCGGGGGGCGGTGAGGTATCCATTGCAAATCACAGCGAGATAACCTGCAATAGGAAGGATGTAAGAACTCAATCTTACCTTCCCATAGCCGCCCTTCCCCTCCCCCATTCTTGCAGGACTGACCCAGCACAGGACTTACCAAACACAGGAAGAGACACAGCGTGGGGAGGCCGCTGCAAAAGCCCACAGACATCCCAAGAATGACAGCTCCATCAGCTGTTTAAATTTCCCGGGAGCCGTAAGGCCACGCCCCCCGACGCCGCCGCGTCATGGAGGACCGGAAGTAGTGTGCGCTTATGCGCAGACCACTTGGAAACCAAGCCTCACATTGAACACCCAATCGGGAATCAGGAAGCAGGGGGAGGAGCCGAGAGCGACGGTCTGGAACGCAGGAGCGCTCCAGCCGCCATACTAACCAGGAAGCAAACGATACAAAATATAAAAGCAAGCAAAACATTACCACCGACACTGACCTGGAACGCTCCTCAACCGGAGACTGGCGTGTGCATCAGGGCATAAGGGCCTCCCGCTAGTAGCAAGGACGTTTGGCCAAGCGATGCAGCCCACCTCTCATTCAGGATTTATGGCATCATCCGGCATCATTTCAAATGTCCACCCAGTAGTACTGAGATTGCTGGACTAAGGTAGAAAGGCATCATCCAGGAAAGCCACACGCCACCAGGTATGTAAGAAAACGCATCCTATAAGGTAAGACTTCTCTTGCAGGAGGAGGACAAAAAAGGAACACGGCTCCTGGCTCAGAGCAAAACTTTATGGGAGTGGGGTCCTCTAGGGTAGGAGAGGAGGCGGAGCCTACCCATACGTGTGCTGCCATGGAGTCTGTCAGGAAAAATACATTTTTCTCCTTCACTGATGTGCGCTGATGAGGCGGCACTGATAGGCTGCACTGATAGGCACTGATGAGGTGGCACTTATGGGCACTGATGAGGAGGTACTAATATGCCGCACTGATGATCACTGAAAGGCGGCACTGCTGGGCACTGAGAGGTGGCACTGAGAGGTGGCACTGACGGGCGGCACTGATGGGCACTGGCGGATGGCACTGATGGACTGATTAGACCCCTGATGTTTCACCAAAGCCCTCCACAGGGCACTTAAAAATGCAAAAAAAAATTAAAAAACAAAAAAAATCAAAATTCTAAAAAATATTTCTTTGATCTCTATCATGGTATAGCATCACAGCCATGGGATGTGCATACCCCTAGCCTCTGCTGCTCTGCTTTTGAGTTTTGGAGTGCCCCCCCCTAATACAAGAGGCTGCGCACATCTATGCTCACACCATAGGCTCCTCAGGATCAGTTCTTCTTTGAGGTGTCCCCAAGAGGTTTAGAGAAAGGCCTCAAATAGTGTAGTATCATCAAACAAAACATTTATTTCATCCCACTTAAAAGCATACTCACAAACCAACCTATCGCTTCCCCCATTGGTCCGATTTGACATGTCAATTTGCATGTTAAATCGGAGCCTATTGCTAGCAATGGCACCGTCCCCATTGGTACGACATGACTTTGCGGTGCCGCACCGATTCTATACTACTTTTGGCAACTTCGGGGGCGATTTCAATAGACATCTGTGCACGAACCCATACAGTTTTCTGTAAAATGGCCCCTGAAGTCGGACTGAAAATGCCACTTTGAAATTATGCGAGTTCAGCTGAACCCGCACAATTTCAAACCAGTATGATCCTAGGCTGAGTGTCTGGCTACTCAAAATTAAGGAAATTTACAGAACGAAAGACATCTTTGCCTCTACAAATCACACAGAGGAAAATGTTTGCAAAACTTGGTTCTACTGTTCAGAAAATACTTTTTTCCTCTGATTACAGGGCAGACCTTGCCACCTTGTGTACACTTTTTACCTCCCGTGGATGGAGCCTTGCAGTGTAGCTAGTGAGAAATCTTACCTCTTAATTTCTTCGATGGCTTCCCGCACTTGAGGGCTGTAGTAGATTGGGAGTGAACCTCTGATGGCACACCCCTCACCCTCCTCTCATATCACCTCCTCCTCTTGAAGTAGGTTGATACAATTTGGATCCTTTCCTTAAGCCTTACAGCTTTAATTCTGTGTAACCACGGTTATTTTTCTTTGTTTCGTTTTTTCTTTATGTTTTATTTGGAATAGGGGTTTCCCCTGTCGATTGGTTGTTAAGTTTTGTTCTGTTTTTCTGATTTTGTTCTGTTTTTCTGATATACTGTATTTCGCATTCTGCTAAAAACTTTAAATAAAGAATAAAAAAAAAAAACAAAAAAAAAAAAAACAAAAAAAAAAAAACATACAAACACAATTAAAAATCGGCCCATCAATAACTATGTTTTTGCTCTACCTTTACCTATATTATTACATTGTTGACCTGTATCCTATTTCAAGATGTATGTAATGATCACATTGCTAGCGCACCAACTGTTGTTTATTATTTCTTATGTTCATATTTTCATGTTAACTATGTTAAGAACCCCCTTTCAAGTGTGTCCGCTGTCAGTGGAATAATCTGTATGTTTTTTCAAAAACTCAATAAACACTTATTGACAAAAACCGGTCCATCACATGTGAACCAATACAGCATTCACTGTGTCTGCCAACCACCTCACCCCAGCTCTCGGCATTTCACCTGATCCCCAGATCTGAGAGTTCCAGAGCATTATTTCCAGGATGGGCCTGATGTTACTTCCTGGTTACCGTGCGGTCTAGCCTTAGCATGTTTCGTCCTTACGACTTTGTCAGATGGAGTCACGGGACTGATTTTGTTATTGATGTTTGGACTTAATTTTCTTTTGCATTGAACATGGGTGCAGGACTATCTTTTCAATTTAGTTGATTGTTGTGAATATGTTGTACTTGCGGGCACTTTAACCACTTCAGCTCCGGAAGCTTTTACCCCCTTAATGACCAGGCCATTTTTTGCGAGTCGGCACTGTGTTATTTGTACCCAAATACAATTAATGTCCTTTTTTTTCCCACACATAGAGCTTTCTTTTGGTGGTATTTGATCACCTCTGCGTTTTTTAGATCTTTCGCTATAAACCAAAAAAGAGCGACAATTTTGAAAAAAAAAAAAAAAAAACGCCATATTTTTTACTTTCTGCTATAAAACATTCCCAAAAAAAAATAAAAAGGCTAATTTGTATTCTGCTACATATTTTTGGTAAAAAAAAAAAGCATATTTTAATTGGTTTGCGCTATAGTTATAGCATTTACAAACTACGGGAAAGATTTTTGGACTGTTTATATACTTTTTTGTTTTTATTAGTAATGGTGACGTTCAGCGATTTTTAGCGGGACTGTGACATTGCGGCGGACAGATTAGACCCCTACCTGACATTTTTGACACTTTTTGGGGACCAGTGACATTAATACAGTAATCAGTGCTAAATAATATGCACTGTTACTGTATAAATGACACTGGCAGGGAAGGGGTTAACACTGGGGGTGATCAAAGGGGTTAATGTACTCCTGTTGGTGCTTACTCAGTGTGGTGGGGGGTTCTGTGACAGGCACAGAGAGATCGGGGTGCACAGAGAGATAGGGGTTTTAGCTTAGCTGAATCTCCTGATCTCTCCTGCGTGACAGAAGACTCGCCTGCTTTGTTTACATAAGCAGGCGGGTCTTCTGTCAGTTTCTCCGATGATCGCAGGAGGACGGTGGCAATCGCCACCGCTTCTCCCGCAGCCCGCCTCCTGCTGTGTCTTAACATGAGACACGTGAGACTGCATACACATAATCAAATAGATCTACGTGATTGTGGTTTTTGAGACTTTTGTTTAAAAAAGAAAAAAAAAAAAGACAGTAGCAGTGAATTTGCACTTTTTATTTAATTTAGAACATATGGATACTATGAGGGGTACTCTGTGGCACGATAAGTGGTTTTTAAACTTGATTTGCAACACTGAATTACTTTACTGGCACTGATCCAGCACTGTCTGCAATACTGCTCCTTCTCTTTCTGGTCTAACAGGACACACAGAGCAGAGGGAGCCAAAAGCTGGTGCTTTTGCCAGTCAAATCTTGTGAAGAGAGAGTGAGGCGTGGGGCCGAGCCACACTGTGTGTGTCTATGGATGTACAGATCCCAGCTTGGGAGTGCTCCTGCCCCCTTAGCAGCTGGCTTTGTGAAGGGGTGCTTGGAAGAAAGAGCAGAGAGTACCGGCAGGGGACCCCAAAAGAGGAAGTAAGGGACCGCTCTGTGCAATGAAATTGAGCAGAAGGTAAGTATAAGGGCTCATTAACATTCTAGATTGTAAGCTCTAACGAGCAGGGCCCTCTAGTTCCTCCTGTTTTGAATTGTATTGTAACTGTATTGTCTTCCCTCACATTGTAAAGCGCTGCGCAAACTGTTGGCGCTATATAAATCCTGTATAATAATAATAATTAACATGTGTGCTGATTTTGAAGAATGACGCAATGCTTAATAATGCTCCAATAGCATTTACGATGAATTTAGGGCGCGTTTTCGTTGTGTTTAGCTTCTCAAATGCCTAATAAATGCCCAATGGAAGTGTTGTTGTTCCACAGGGAAATACTTAAAGGGGAAGTGCAGTAGAAGACATTATCTGCTTGGAGGTGCAGTTAGGTTTTGGTGTAATATCAGACATTTTTGTGAATTCTCTGCAAGATGGATTCTTATACTTTAAACTCTTTGACATTTGACTTAGTCCAGCTCAACTTTGCTGACACAAAAAAGCTTTGCGACTGACAATAACGCTCAGTGCCTCTGCCCGGCACTGTCAGTGTTACTGGCTGGCTTGATGCTTTTGCCTCCTCACCAATGCAAATGGTGTTACCATACGGCTGTTCTGTACAAACAGGAAATGGCTGGAGTTGCTCTGTCTTGGTTCTCTATTATTTCCAAATGCATTCTGGGATACAGGAACCTGCATGGTCTCTGCCCAAGGCCAGCACCCAGCTAGCACTTACTAAATGCTATAGGTGCTGTTAAAGTGCAGTTACAGAGTATTACCATTGCAATGAATAGAGGCAGCTGATAAGCATTGATGTCTTATGAAAGCGACACCTAAATTCTAACCCAATGCTACCACACCCGTGTGTACAACACTGTGTGGTGCCAACTGTAATGATCACAGCAAGCACTGAAGGGTTGTTATGAAGCTTTAAAAATGCCCCTTTCACACTTGAGCGACTTGTCCTGGCCTTGGGACTTCAAAGTCACGACAAGTCATACTCCATGATTTCCAATGAGTACCATTCATATCTGTGCCACTTCAAGTCGCAACAACTTCAAAGTAGTCCCTACACTACTTTGGTCCAACTTTGATGCGTTTTGAGGTTTATAGAACTCAAAAATACACAGGCATTGCTTCGAGTCCAGTCAAAATAGCAGCAAACTCGTGCAACTTTTAGGTCGCACAACTGTGAAAGGGGCCTTAACCACCTCCCACCCGGCCATAGTACATATACGGCCGAGCGGGAGTCTCGTCCTTCTGAATGGACGTTCCGGAACGTCCTTCAGAAGGAGAGAGATCGCGCCGCCGCGGGCACGCGCAGCGGCGTGATCTCGATGTGCCTGTGTCCCTCGGACACAGAGCAACATCATTCGGCAGGAGGGCCCTGTGATTGGCCCTCCTGATCACATGACGGCTGTGTCCAATCACAGCCGTCATGTAATGTAAATAGAGCCGTTGTAACGGCTTCGATCTCTTCTCCTCCTGACAGATCCTGTCAGTGGGGAGAAGAGGAAAGGATCGGTGCTGCAGCCGGGGGGATCAGTGAGTATTTCTGATTACTCACTGATCACAGGGGGGGTCTGTGCTGGTAATCAGAACATTGATTACCAGTGCAGCCCTGGGGGGGGGAGGGGTGCCACTAAGCCACCAGGGATGACCACCAGGGATGCCCACTATGTCCACCAGGGATGGCAAGCAGGGCCCAGAGAGCCTGCCAGTGCCCTCCCTATCAGTGTTGCCCACCAATGCCATCTATCAGTGCTGCCCACCAGTGCCGTTATTGCCATCAGTGCCGCCCACCAGTGCCCATTATTGCCCACCAGTGCTGCCTATCAGTGCCCATCAGTGCCCCCATCAGTGCCACCCATCAGTGCCGATCAGTGCCGATCATTGCCGCCCAACAGTGCCACCTATCAGTGCCCATCAGTGCCGCCAATCAGTGCCCATCAGTGCTGCCTATCAGTGCCCATCAGTGCTGCATATCAGTGCCACCCCATCAGTGCCACCCCATCAGTGCCACCCCATCAGTGTCTCCTCATCAGTGCCTGTCAGTGCGGCATCATCAGTGCTCATCAGTGCAGGAAAAAACATATCTATTTACAAAATTTTATAACCTAAACAAAAAAACTTTTTTTTTTTTCAAACTTTTCAGTCTTTTTTTATTTGTGCACCAAAAAAGAAAAAAACTGACGGTGATCAAATACCACCAAAAGAAAGCTCTATTTGTGGGGAAAAAATGACACAAATTTGGTTTAGGTACAGCGTTGCATGACCGCGCAATTGTCATTCAAATTGCAACAGCGCTAAAAGCTGAAAATTGGTCTGGGAAGGAAGGGGGTTTAAGTGCCCTGTATTGAGGTGGTTAAACACAGAG
Source organism: Pelophylax lessonae (assembly GCF_965119305.1). Lineage (NCBI taxonomy): Eukaryota > Metazoa > Chordata > Amphibia > Anura > Ranidae > Pelophylax > Pelophylax lessonae. The sequence goes on from NC_138771.1 coordinate 155,218,066, forward strand.
TATTGATACACATGTGAACAAGCCCTTCCCTCTTTTTCATTTTAATGAAAATAAAAGTATTTACAATCACTTTAAGTTGGCCATACATATGGCAGACGTAAGCTGGTTCCTGCCCGTTTGGCACTCATCCATCAAACATCCTTTGACTTATAAAATAAAATTACAGGAGCTGGGTGGAAACTTGTTAGAGGAAAAGCACCTGCATTTAATCATGTTCTGGCACTGTTTGGGTATTCCAACAGCTGGCAGTGCCTACTGTTTGAATACAATAGCCAAGGCAGGAGAGTCATCCTTCCACACTGTGGATGATCATGCTCTCATCATCTCATCATGTCTTTTCTGCTTTTTCACAGGTAATGTTAATGTCTCTGTAAACCATCTAACTGCTATAATTTAGGGTAAACAATCTAAGTGTCTTTTGAACCTGTCCATTTGTGGTGAATGATTCTCACCCCCTTTTGTGAAAAAACAATCTTACTAGTATACTCTGTTCTCAAATTCTAATTTCTTTAACCCTCTTCTCCATCCCAAAACGTGTACATACCACCCTCTCCCTACTACTGTTCTCATCAACCGCTGCAAATACTTAACCCACCTGCTGACCCAAAAACCAGGACAGGGAGGTATGTGCACTCATACACATCCCACTCCCATCTTACGTTCCTCACCATCCTTCTCCTAACCTCTAGGGATATCTCCCCTAGTCCTGGTCCTCCAGTATCTCACCTCCTTCCTCCAGCATTAGCAGCAATCTACTCAGCGTGTTTCTCGATGTGTATGCTACCAAAATCCACCCCCCCCCCCTTTCTCATGTGCTCTCTGGAATGCCCGCTGTCCACACTAAGCATACCTCTGCCCATGACCTTTTGTCTCCCACTCCCTTAAGCTACTTGCAATCACAGAAGCCTGGCTTCAAGCATCAGACTCGGCCTCTCACATGGCCCTCTCTCATGGAGGCCTCCACTGGACTTACCCGCCCAGACCCAGTAGACGGAAAGAAGGTGGAATTTGTTTGATTCTATCCCCGCTGAGGTCCTTTCAAGTCCTTCCTACCCCTCTCTATCCTTCTCTTCTTTTAGTACTCACTGTATTCATTTGTTTTCTCCCATTTCTCTAAGGATTTCAATGATCTATCTGTCTCCTGGATCGGTGTCACGATTCCTTGATGACTTCTCTGTCTGGCTACCCTACTTTCTCTCCTCTGAAATACCCACTATCATTCTTGGTGATTTTAACATCCTCACCAATGTTAATAGCCCAGCTACATCCCACATTTTCAACTTCTCCTCATCCTTTGACCTAACACAATGGACACAGTCTTCCACTCTGATATTAATACCCTTGACCTCGTTTTCTCCCATCTTCGCACCCCCTACAACCCCACCAACACCCCATTTCCTCTCTCTGACCACAGCCTCATTACTTTACCAATGTCCTTGTCTCCAACCACCTGTCCCTACAAGCAGCAAACAATTACCCTCAGAAGCCTTTGCCACTTTAATCCGTCTCTTTTCTACTCTGTAATGGACCACCTCTGACAAAATTGCCTGGACCTGGCCACTTCGGTCTACAACAGTTCACTTTCATCCACAGTGGACTCTTGCTTTTCTCACTACACGAAGTATCAGGCCCTGACCATTACAACCTTGGCAGACTGACGACACCAGAAATCTTAAAAGACATAGCCACACCCTGGAGCGATTGTGGGGTAAATCCAAATCCCAGCAAGCATTTACCCTATGTAAATCTGCCTTCTTAACCACTTTACCACTAGAGCATTTTGCTGTCTTACGTCTGGGCCACTTTTTGTGATTCGGCGCTGTGCGACTTTAACTGCGCGTAAATTTTGAAAAAACAACAATATTTTTCACATTTTTTTTATATGAAATTCCCCCCAAAAAAATGTAAAAATAAATTTTTTTTTTAATTTTTGGCCAATTTGTTTTCTGCTACCTATGTTTGGTAAAAAAATTCACAATAAGCATATTTTGATTGATTTGCGCAAAAGTTATTGCGTTTACTAACAAAGGGAAAGATTTCTGTCATTTTTGGTGTTTTTTTTTTAACGCGTAATGGCGGCAATCTGCGATTTTTTTTGCGGGACTGCGACATTGCGGCGGACAGATCGGACCCTTGACTGACATTTTTGACACTTTTGGGGGTACCAGTGACATTACTGCAGTAATCAGTGCTATATATATGCACTGTTACTGTAAAAATGACACTGGCAGGGAAGGGGTTAATTTTATTGGAGCGGGAGGGGTTAATGTATGCCTGGTGGTTACTGACGTGTGGGGGGGGGAGGTGACTGAGTGACACAAGGACAGATCGCAGGTTGAGCTATGCTGAACCCTGCAATCTGACCCTGCCTGTCACTTCAGAGATTTACACACAGCGGGCGGATCTCCACACTAGATCCCCGACGATCGGGGAAGAGCAGAGGCGATCGCCGCTGCTCCTCCCCTGGCCCGACTCCCGCTGTGACTGAAAACAGCGGGAGCGAGCCTCCGGCGGCACGAGAGCGCCGCCCACAAGGGGAGTGTCTGACGACGTAGTACTACGTCGTCAGACGATAACGAGCCACTTTGCCGCAGTAGTACTACGGTACTCAGCGGTAAAGTGGTTAAAATACAATTCCTCCTTCCATGCTGCCAAACAAGGAGGATTTGGCAATAGTTTTGTTTTTTTTTTTTGTTTTTTGCAACAAGCATATCCTTAGGAAGCTGTTTTGAATCTTTTTTTTTTATTTGTATCAAATAAAGCCTTAATTGGACTAAGCGCCGGTTCACACTACCGCGACGCTACTTTAGGTGGCGACCTCCGAGGTCGCGGTGCGAGCAGCGTGCCGCGACCTCGGAGCGGCCGCCACGGACTTCATAACATTGAAGTCTATGGCGGTCGCCTCCTGGTCGCCCCAAAGAAGCTCCGGACCCTTTTTCTAGGTTGGAGCGACTTGTGTCGCTCCTATTAGAATGGGTCCGTAGCTTCCCTATGGGAGGCGACCTGTGGGGCGACCAGGTCGCCTCACAGGTCGCCCTAGTGTGAACCGGCACTAAGCCATTCTACGTTAAATTCATCAAAAATACACTGACTTCTGGATGCACAGTCCCATTCACTATCCAATGTGAATTCTGAGATATGTTCTGTCATTTGTGAACCTTGGCAATTTTTTCTTCATTTAGTCCATTAACTTACAAGTGTTCCTATCTGAGTTATGCAGGAAAGGATTTATCAGCTGATCCAGAGCCACACATGGCATGTGTTTTTTAATGTTTAGGAGGGGATATGGGTTACCACACCTATATGGCACTCCGTTAATTTTTGTATTTGTGATTGCACTATTTCTATGATAATAAATAATTTCATACCATCAGCAAGTCTCAGTTCCTGCTCATTAACTGCTTGTGTGCCTGGGTTACTATCTCAGTCCCAGTCCCACTCTTTTTTGTATGACAATTTTTTGATTTATAGCAGGACACCACGATAGTGGTATAGACACTGATAAGGTTAAACATATTAATATTTATAGCCCCTTTTGTTCATTTTTTTGATGCTGCAAAACAAGCCTACTTTATAAATACTCTGTCCTCCAGTCCTTGTCATCTCTTCTCTACTTTAACTCTCTACTTTCTCCACCACCACCCAACAACTTACTCACTGCTCATGAGATTGCCAATCACTTCAAAAACAAGGATTGATGAAATTCCTGGAGGCCTTCTCCACTTCAAAGACATCTATCCCACGTAAAATACCCTGTACAAAACCACCCTGAACACTTTCCTCTTTTGACCTTGCTACTACCAAACTTACCATATGTCCCCTGGATCCTCTTCCCTCAACTACTATGGTTACCCTCTTCTTCTATCCTATGCTCCCTCACTCACAACTTCAATCTCTCCCTCTCTACTGGCTCCTTACCCTCCCCTCTAAAACATGAGCTGATCACCACAATACTTAAAAGACCCTCACTAGACCCCGCCAACCTGAACAACTTAAAGCGGTAGTATCCCGCTTTTTGACACTTTTACCTACAGGTAAGCCTATAATAAGGCTTACCTGTAGGTACAAATAATATCTCCTAAACCGGCACAGTTTAGGAGATATTTACAGTGCGAGCGGCGCATGCGCTCTGAAGGTCCGGGGGACCTTCAATTAAGTTGCCGGGAGCTTGCCGGAAAAATCACTCCCGCGCGCATGCGCGGGAGTGACGTCATCGCGGCTCCGGCCAATCATCGCGCCGGAGCCGTCTCTTCCGGCCAATCAGCGTGCCGGAGCCGCCGAACCCGGAAGAGACGACGAGGGACCATGGCAGCGCCCGCAGCGATGTCCGGGGGTCCGTGTCGGGGCTTCGTTTTCAGGTAAGTTACACATAATGGGCTAGTATGCGTTGCATACTAGCTCATTATGCCTTTGTCTTGCAGGTTTTTTTTTTTTTATTTATTTTTTTATTGAGTTTACAACCGCTTTAAGACCCATTGCCTTGCTCCCGTTTACCTCTTAAATTTTAGAATGCTTAGTCTTCAACTATGTGCGCTCTTACCTAACTGACAACAACCTTCTTGACCCCTTTCAGTCTGGCTTTTGCTCGCAGCACTCCACTGAAACTTCTCTACTAACACTCACTAATTATTTACTAACTGCTAAAACCAATGGCCCCTACTCCATACTCCTACTACTACTACTACTCCTACATCCCCTCCTCAAAAAACTCCACTCTCTTGGCCTTCAAAACTCGGCTCTCTCTTCCTGGTTCTCCTCCTACCCATCACAGTGCTCCTTCAGCGTTACCTATACGTCTGTCTCCTCCTCTCTACTTCCTTTTTCTGTAGGGGTCCCTCAAGGTCCTCTCCTCGGACCCCTCCTCTTCTCCATCTACACCTCCTCCCTTGGTCACTTGATAAACTCCCATGGCTTCCAGTACCATCTCTACAATGGCGACACCCAAATCTATCTCTCTACTCCTCACCTCACTCCTTCAGTCTCCTCTTGCAATACTAGCTTATTAACTGACATATCAGCATAGATATCACACCACCTTCTCAAACTCATCTTTTTAAAATTGAAATCATAATATTTCTTCCTGCCTGTGCCCCCTCCCTGAATTCTACATCAAGATCAATAATACAGCCATCAGTCCCTTCCTTTACGCCAGGGTACCAAGTTTAATCCTGGACTCTTACCTTTCAGCCCCAAATCCAATCACGGTCCAAATCTTGCAGAATTAATCTCCGAAACATCTCCAAAATACACCCCTTTTTACCCACTGAATCCACTAAGCAACCTATTCACTCCCTTGTTATCTCTCGCCTTGACTATTGTAACTCCCTCCCCATTGGCCTACTTCTCCATAGGCTATCCCCTCTTCAGTCTATGATAAATACTGCTGCCAGACTCATCCACCTTACTAACCATCCAGTGTCCGCCACCCCTCTCTGCCAATCCTTCCAATGGCTTCCCATTGCCCAACAAATAAAATTCAAAACACTAACAAGGACATACAAAGCCATTTACAATTCTGCCCCGGGCTTACTTTACCAATCTTGTCTCCAAATATCACCCAAACAGTCCTCTCTGCTCCTCCAAAGACCTCCTGCTCTCTAGCTCCCTTGTCTCCTCCTCCCATACACCTCTCCCATCCTCTGGAACTTACTACCCCAATATGTCAAGCTATCTCCTACTCTGCCCACTTTTAGGCGATCCCTGAAGAGTATCCTACTTTCAGCTAATAACCAAATCTTCTATTTCTCCCAATAGTTCATCCCGCAATCATTGCCCTTTGTTCCACAAGCCTCTTCTGATTAGATTGTAAGCCTGCAGGAGCAGGGCTCTCCTAACCCTCTTGTATTGTTGCTGTCGTGTCTCCCTTTTTATTGTAAAGCACTGCGCAAACTTTTGGTGCTATATAAATCCTATATAATAATAATCTGTCAAGTGTGCAAATTGCCACCTTTAGGCAATCTTTTTTAACCCCTTGACGCCAGCCACACGCATATAAGCAGCCATCCAGCAGGAGAGCCTTAAAACCGAGTGGTCGCATATATGCGGCCCTGTTAAAACAACTTACTGTCCTGAGAGCGTGCTCCCTGCATGGCAGCCAATCACATCGGTCACATGACCCGAATGCCTGCCTCACAGTTTTCAGTGCCCTTAAAGGGCCGCTAGGTGGTTGACAGGAAGGGGTTAACACCAGATTGCGGGTATCAAAGTGATTGGGCAGCGAGCAAAACCCAAAATTCTTCCAGTAATATCACAAGCACACCACACCCACAGTAAATACAATTAATTTAAGCCCAGTTCACACTGCTCACAGTGGGTTGAACAGAAGAAAAATGGACCGATCATCATACCAACACAAGCGATGTTGGTGCGGCAATCTCCGCCCCTGTGCTATTGTATTCTGACATGTGCTAGAATACACAGATCAGTGCTTGCAGCCATTTGCTGCAATGCTGGATGAATGCTTGTTTCCAGCATGCCCCTGCAACAAAAGCTAGACCGGCTTCTGTATGTATTGACCGAAAGTTGGCCAGTTCATGCTGAACTGGCTGATTTTGCAAACAGTGTGTACCCAGCTTTACAAGTATGCAGCTTTTAAATCCAGAATGCAAGAAGGCCATCTTGCAGTTGCATCTCAATATAGGGACCCTCTAATGCAGGGATCCTCAAACTACGCCCCTTTAACTGTTGTGGAACTACACATCCCATGCGGCATTGTAAAAAATGGATTTTTGTAAGAACTTACCGTAAAATCCTTTTCTCTTAAGCTCATTGACAGACGTAGTCTTCTTGATTCTCAAGAGCTGGGTTATGTTGTCTCCGCAGGAGTAGGACTAGGCAGAATGACAAAACGTTCTGGCTCCACCCTAGGGGGCAGTCCCTGAGGGTATATCCTCCCTCTCTCTGCTACAGGGAATCAGTTCTGTTTAAAGCAGTACAGAGAAATTAACCCAACCCAACTCAATGATAGAGGGGCGGGTACTACGTCTGTCAATGAGCTTAAGAGAAAAGGATTTTACGGTAAGTTCTTACAAAAATCCATTTTTCTCTATCGCTCATTGACAGACGTAGTCTTCTTGATTCTCAAGAGCTGGGACATCCAGAAGCAGTGCCACAAATGAGGGGTGGGATTGACAAAATCAAATCCAATCTAGTAGGCCCAACCGGTGCCAAACTAGAAGTTTTAAAGGCTCATTATAAACAAAGAATGAGACTAAAGAAAAATTTTCCAACGGAAAAAACCCTCGAGGTAGACCACTGGTCTCCTCAAATTGCGGCCTGCAAAACCTTGCGGCCAAATGAGGCATCAGACGATGCCATTACATAAACTTTATAATGTTTAGAGAAGGTATGCACCGACGACCAGGTAGCCGCCTTGCACACCTGGACCACTGACGCCTGATGGCGAAAGGCCCATGACGCACTAAGTGCCCGAGTGGAGTGCGCCTTAACAGGGAACGGGGGCTCCCGACCCTTAATAGAATAAGCCTGCACTACCGTCTGTCTGATCCATCTGGAAATGGTCGCGGCAGATGCAGGCAACCCCTTTTTGGGTCCATCTGGGATCACAAAAAGTGAATCCGTCTTGCGAAACGAGTCTGTCGTTTTCAAGTATACCCTGATCGCCCGGACCACATCCAAGGAGTGCAAAGCAAATTCCCGAGGATGACTGGGCTTAGGACACAGGGAAGGTAATACAATTTCTTCATTCAGATGAAATTCTGAAACTACTTTTGGTAGGAAGGATGGATTCGGACGAAGAACCACCTTATCTCTATGAACCACCAGATATGGTGAACGACAAGATAATGCGGCCAGTTCTGACACCCTGCGTGCAGAAGTAATAGCCACCAAGAAGGCCACCTTCTGGGACAACGTGGGTAGAGGAATCTCCCTAATATCTTCAAAGGGAGGTTTCTGAAGAACCGACAACACTAAATTAAGATCCCAGGGGGGTAACGGCGCGTGCACTGGCGGAGCCAGATGTCGCACCCCCTGGATGAAATTCCGCACCAAGGAATGAGTAGCCAAAGGCTTCTGAAAGAAGATGGCTAATGCTGAGACCTGACCCTTGATAGTACTCAAGGCCAGTTTCTGCTCAACCCCTTGTTGCAGAAAAGCCAATATTCGACTAATCGAATAAGACCGAGGACGGAACCCCAAAGGTTCACACCATGCAATGTAGGACTTCCATGTGCGATGATAAATCTTTCTGGAAGTCGCTTTCCTTGCTTCAACTAGAGTAGGAATAACTGAAGCTGACAAACCTTTGTCCTTCAGCACCTGGGTCTCAATAGCCAGGCCGTTAAAGCCAGCGATCGTAAAGCAGGATGGAAGATCGGTCCCTGAGACAGTAGATCCTCCCTGAGAGGAAGTCTCCACGGGACGTCCGCCACCAGTCTGACCATGTCGGCGTACCAAGCTCGACGAGGCCAGTCCGGAGCTACCAGGATTACTGGGATTCCTTCCTCCTCTACCCTGCGAAGAAGTCTTGGCAGTAACGCGAGAGGAGGGAAGGCATATATTAGCTGGTATTGCCCCCACGGGGCGATCAGTGCGTCTGCGGTTTCTGCTAGAGGATCGCGGGAGCGAGCCACGAATCTCTGAACTTTCCTGTTGAATCGTGATGCCAACAGATCCACATCCGGGGTGCCCCACCGTAGGCACAACTGGTGGAAAACGTCTGGATGGAGGGACCATTCCCCCTGATCCAGGGTCTGACGGCTGAGATAATCTGCCTGCCAATTCTCCACCCCCGGAATGAACACCGCAGAGATTGCTGGAACAAATCGTTCCGCCCAGCGAAGAATGCAAGCCACTTCTTTGGCCGCTCGGACACTCTTGGTGCCCCCCTGGTGATTGACATAAGCCACGGCCGTGGCATTGTCCGACTGGATCCGAACCGGGCTGCCCTGGAGCTGCTCGGTCCAGTGAATCAGACAAAGTCTGATCGCTCTCAGTTCCAATACATTTATCGGTAATCTGGATTCTTCCGGGGACCAAAGTCCCTGGGCAGATAATTGACCGAGAATTCCTCCCCATCCGGATAGACTGGCATCCGTGGTCACTATCGTCCAATATATTGGCAGAAATGACTTTCCCTGGCTGAGCATTGGAGACCGAAGCCACCAAACCAGAGACTCTCTGGTCTGTTTGCTCAATCGTATCTGATTGTCCAGGGATTCCGGATTCCGATTCCATCTGAGGAGAATCTCTTTTGCTGAAGAATTCGGGTATGGGACTGGGCAAATGGGACTGCTTCGAATGAAGCCACCATCAACCCCAGAACCCTCATGCAAGTCCGAAGGGAAGACCAGCTGTTGGACAGTAACAACTGGACTGCTGATTGAATCTTTCGAAGTTTCCCTACCGGAAGAAACACTCTTGTCCTGACTGTGTCTAGAATTAGACCCAGATATTCGAGCCTCTGGGTGGGAACCAGAAAAGACTTTTGCTGGTTCACCAGCCACCCGAATTCCTGTAAAGAAATCATAGTAATTTCTATGTTTTGTAGCAAGGTCTGAGGAGACTCTGCATGAAGCAGAAGATCGTCTAGGTAACCTAGAATCGATATACCTCTTTGGCGCAGAAGTGCCAACATTGGGGCCAACACTTTTGTGAAGACCCGCGGAGCCGTGGCGAGACCGAAAGGTAACGCCACAAACTGATAGTGGTTCTCCTCTACGGAAAAGCGTAGAAAACGCTGATGTCCTGCGAAAATGGGAATGTGAAGATAGGCGTCCTTGATGTCTATGGACGCTAGGACATCCCCTGGATGCAGGAAGGCTGCTACCGTGCGAATGGACTCCATTCTGAATCTTCTTATGTTGACGAAAGAATTGAGTGCTCTTAAGTCCAGAATTGGACGCACTTTGCCCTCTTTCCTGGGTATTGTAAACAGGTTTGAATAAAACCCTTGAAACCGTTCTGTCCAAGGAACGTGGACTACCACTCCTTGTTGTAGTAGATCTGTGACTGCTCTCCGCAGATCTTCTAGACGATCCGGAGATAGTCGGATATTGGAAGGGAAGAATCGCGCCGGTGGGAGAGATCGAAACTCGATCTTGTACCCTGACTTTATGACTTCGCAAACCCATTTGTCCGGGATTCTGGAAAGCCATGGATCCGGGAACCGGCGAAGACGTCCCCCCACCCCAGTTATGGGTGGGGGCGCACCTTCAGGCTTTGGATGGTTTATCTTCAGGTCTGGAGGGGGCGGGCTTTTGCTTGCCCGACCAACGACCCCTGACGCCTCCTGTAGGAACCTTGGAGGACTTAGTTTTTTCACCCGCTGGACGAAAAAACCTCTTGTGAGCAGAAAAAGAAGGCCCTCGTCTTTGACGAGTTCCTCTACCTTTAAAATTTTGCGGTAAAAAGGTGCTTTTTCCACCGGTGAGATCCTTAATGATCTCATCTAAGTTGGCTCCAAATAGACGTTCTCCTGAAAAGGGGATATTAGCCAATGCTTTTTTGGAACCTTGGTCGGCTATCCAACCTTTTAGCCACAGTGTACGCCTGAGAACCACTGCTGAGACTGATGCTCGCGCCATTAATGGAGTGGCGTCTAACGCCGCATCACATACAAACTGTAACCCCTGTATCATTTGTTCCAACAAATCTGATACCGCCTGAGGGACTTCTTCTAAGTCCCGGCGTAACCACTTGGTCCATTCAGTTACAGCCTGCGAAACCAGACCAATAGCAATTATTGGCCTGAAAGCTGATCCAATCAAGGAAAACATGGTGCGAGACATAGCTTCTATCTTGCGATCCACTGGATCTTTAAAAGACGGAGCGTCTTCTAAAGGAATAACCGTGGCTTTATTCAATCTAGCAATTGGTGAATCCACCACAGGTGGTTCTGTCCATTTCTTAATAAGGGTTTCCTCAAACGGATAACGCCTGTCAATGCGTTTGGAAATATTAAAAGTGCGTTTTGGCAGACGCCATTCTTCATCGATTGGATTGCCAAAACATTTGGGCAATGGAAAAACCTTTGCCACTTTGATGCGCTTTTTAGTCCCAAAAGGGATCTCAGTTTCAGCTATTTCTGATGGAATACCCTGTAACCTTAAAGTCTCTTGAACAGATACAATGAGTGCGTTTACCAACGCTTCCTCTCGGGCTATGGCAGATGCCGAAACATCCTCCTCACTGTCTGAAGAGACAGGACCCGAGACACCAATACCAGATGAAGTACCTGCAACTGCAGAAATAGGCTCAGAGTCTGAATCCGAGGTTTCAGATAATAAGGGGTTAGGCGGGGGTCGCTTTCTTGCGCCCTGTCCCTGACAAGCCACTTCCACCCGGGACACAAAAGTTTCCATAATGGCTGACAAAGATTCAATTGTCAATGGGGTGCTGGAGGATCCCGCAGACCCCTCGAGGGGATCCGGAGGAGATACATGAGTGGCAGGGTCCATGTTAATACAGGACACTTTTGCCAGCAATAAACAAAAAAACTTTTTTTTTTTTTTTTTTTTTTTGTGTGTCTCCCCCTAGCGCAATAGCGCCCCTCAGAGTACCTGCTTCTTGATCCCAGAGAGAGAGAGAGGGACCCCCAAGGCTCACCAACCGATGCAGTGCAGTTTCCAACAAACTGCAGCCAGCGTCTGTCTTACACAGACTGGAAGGAGCTGTTTGCTTTTTCCCGGGCAGAAGGCGTGGCTCCGCCCCCTGTGTACGCCTTCCGGCGTTCCCAGCCCTCCACGAGGAAGCTGGGCTCACAAAACATGGCCGCCCCCATAGAAGAGACATAAGACTCCAAAAACATGGCGGCCGGCGTGACCTGAGGACATACATGCATTCGGTCTACGGCAAAATGGCGGCGGACCGCCGATATCGTCTTCCCAGCACATCCACCTGCACTCTGCTGAGAGGTGACATATGGATCTACAGAGATACACTGCACATAAGGTAGGATTATACCTCCTATGTTTGCTGTAATGTTACAGTCTGCTGGGTAGAGTGTTAGCTCTTGAACCAAGTCCACTTCCCACAAACACATGCTGTATTACAAGGGGGACTTGTAAGTGTCAGATATATACTGACCATATATGGAGGGGCCCATAATATATACTGCCTCATAAATGAGGAAAAAAGGGAACGTTTTACTCACCATACCGAACCGACAGGCACCCTCTCTTCATAATACCCTCTCCACCGAGGTGGGGGTTTGTGGACGCCTCGACTCTCTGGTCCTGGCGTCCAAGCGAGCTTTTAACTCGCAAAGTCAGTCCCTTTACTGGGACTCCATCGCGGCCGACTCAGCGCACTGGTCTGCACGCGCTTTTAGGCAGAAACCGGGGTGACCACTGGATCTCACATCCAGCCCGTCGCCCGGCCCCGCATACTTACTTGAATATGTCGCGGCCGACCAAGCGCAATGCCTGGTCTGCACGCGCTCGTAGGCCGGCTGGGGTGACCACAAGTGTCGCCCAGTCCGGCATTTTTGCTTGAAGATCTCACAGGAAAACACACTGGAGAAAACTACCTAAAAAATGTCTTTTTCTTAAAGAAAAAAAGTCTTGCCAGGACCAAAAGATCCCAGCAAGGAACTTAGGTCCTTACTCCTGACTAGACAGAAAAAAACTGATTCCCTGTAGCAGAGAGAGGGAGGATATACCCTCAGGGACTGCCCCCTAGGGTGGAGCCAGAACGTTTTGTCATTCTGCCTAGTCCTACTCCTGCGGAGACAACATAACCCAGCTCTTGAGAATCAAGAAGACTACGTCTGTCAATGAGCGATAGAGAAACTCTGATATTCACAGACATGATTAGACATGATGGGAATCGTAGTTCCTGAACAACTGGAGGGCCATAGTTTGAAGACCCCTGCTCTAATGGTACAAAGGCTTATTTCCTAAACGCAAGTTTTTTTTTTTACATTTGGTTGCCAAGTGGCAATTTCACATTGTGGGACTGCGCTGCAACTGTGAGCCGAGTATTTGGCTTGCAGTTGCGGTGCGGCCCCATTGAACTCAATAGGTGAGTTTGACAGGTAGTTCTGTCTGTAAAACCTGCAGCTCAAGTTAAAAATGTCACGACCATAAAGCAAAGCAGTGCGGTCACGGCCTGTATACAGCCCTGTGACTGTATTGTTACAGTTCAGGTGGGCAGTAAAATTGCAGCTCAGCCACCTGAGCCCTATCACTTTGAATGCCTATTCCACAAACTATCAGCCTACAGAACCAGATCAGTACAGGTCTCTCCTACAGCTGGGAAACAGATTGTCACCTCTTAAATATATAACTGATGTGAGAGTGCTCTATACATGTGGCTGTGCCTAAGTAAGCACAAGCTACAAACACATTTCTATCTAGTTTATTACACTTTTAACAAATAAAATGCTCCTCTGCTGTGTCAGAGCTGGGATGGAGGCTTATTATACACTAGGAGGAGGAGAAGCAAAGTCCTTGCTATATAGGGAAAGAAATGGTAGCGTGGAGGCAGCTAGCACACAATGTCCTCACGTTGTTGTTCTTTGGAGCTGTATTTATATTTCTGAACGCAGCGTATCCCAGACACCAGGAATATGAGGTCGTGGGTGTGGCTGGAAAAGCTTTACTCCTAGGAAAGAAATGTATTAACTAGAACAGGACAGCTGTGTCAGGACTAATCTGGACTGGGTAACAGGGAAAACACACGGCCAAATTACATCAGAACGTGACGGTGTGGGTTTACAAAAGACAAAATGAGCTGTTCACTTTGAAGTGGCATTTTCTCCTAAAGGAGAAGTACAGCCAAAGCTTGTTTGGCTGTACTTCTCCTGTGGATCACAGAGCGCAGTTCGTTCTGCACTCCAGTGACCCAGTTTCAGCAGACAGCCCGCTGTCAGCTGACATCACAGAGCCAGTCCAGGCTGTGGAAAGATCACGACAATATGGTCGAGATCTACCCGCAATCCTGGACCGGCACATGGCTCCGCCTTTTAGCGAGCCGCTGTAAACCTGAGCCAGTCGCTCCCACCCCCTCCACAGCCCAGGGCTCCAGTGAGCAGAGCAAAGAGCAGTGACTGACAAGTCACCGGCTCTCTGCTCGCGTAGCTCTGAGAACCGAGCGATCAGTGATCTTTGATTGCTCGGGTCATAAGCCCCGTACACACGCAACGATTATCGGCCGACCGATCGTCCGTCTTTTGTCCAGAGTGGTGTTTTGTTGGTTGGAATGTGCTTAGACTGCACACAAATTTTCTCGCCCAACAAAAATCTACTTCAGAAGTGATGTCATGTGTTGGTTTGCTTTCTTTGTGTTCTTTCTTCTCTGAGCATGCCCAGACTTGCTCATAAGCTTTTTCCCTGTCGAAATCTGTACTGACTGCACGAAAATCGGCCGTGTTTTGACGGCAGACAAAAATTTTATAGCCTGCACACCAGATTTTTTTCGGCCGAAAAGTCGGAGTTGGTTGTCGGAAGCATCATACTAACAAGCCGAAAATCGGCAGATCGGTCGTCAGACGAAAATTCCCTGCCGATTTTCGACACGTGTGTACGGGGCTTTAGAGCTGGCGGGGGACCGAAGCTGCATCCACCTCAGTAGTATTCTCAAACTGAAAAAAAATATATATATTTCCATACTACCATAAAAATAATACCCAATCACCAGCAAAAAAAAGGTCTTTTGTTTACACAATTGGATGATGAAAGTAAATTGAGCTTTGCCTTACTTAGCTAAAGCCTCATACACACAATCCGAAAATCAGACGACAGATCGTCCATTTTTATTTATTTTTTTCACATGCTGGTTGCATAACGAACATGAAGAGTTTACTAAAGTTAGGAAAATACTCGTATGGCAGATTTAAAAAAAAAAAAATCGGAAGTGAGGTCATGTGTTGTAGTGTATTTGTATTGTATTGTATTTTCACACAAACTGTACTGATTAAACAAACTTCGTACGATCTGGAATCTTACGAGAAATATTTTCATGCTCGTCGGATCGAATAATATCAGATGAACTGTCGTAATCAGGTCTCGAAAGCTCTGTACTAAGGATCCGATTATTGTACAATTGCTTCGAAAGCGGCATTTGTCATGCAATTTTCGGATTGGGTGTACGGGCTTTAAGGGACAAACACCTTTGCAAAGTGAACAGCTTATAGCCTTTACGCTAGGTTCCCACCTATGCATGTGGCTGCAGAAATAGCATCTGTTCCCACACCCAAATTGTGATGTTCTTAGGAGACGCGTGGGGCTGCCATTCATTCTGAATGGCACCCCCAGGCATCTCAGCACGCAGCACGTTTGCGGGTGCGGGAACCGCAGGAAATTTGCATAGTCTTTTCCCTGCGGCCGCATTATTTTGCGGAAGCGCAGGCACAGCAGCCTTTTGAATGAGCTGCCGTGCCTGTGCAAAGGTGTGAACCTAGTGTTGGAGCTCGTTCACAGCAAGCACACTGGAACTGCGCTGGGCAAATTGCCCAGCACAAGACAAGGCAAAAAGCCTTGTTCTCTATGAGGTCAGTTTACACCCATGTGTTGCAGTGGTATGTACTGAAAAAATAAAAAAAGTACTGTATGCAGTATTCTATTCAGTGCAGCGGGCTGCAAGAAAGAAAGCTAGGAAACCAGCACTTTGAGAAGGAAAGGACAGCAATGGTTCTTCACACATAGCCAAGCAAGGCTTTAAAGTGATGCTTGCTACTAAAGTCCATTTGTTATTATTATAACAGCCAGTAAGGCGGCTCACCATGCTTCCTCCCATTTCTCAACTACTGTACATTCTTCTTGCCTAGTCCTAAAATAGCAACTACATACAGCCTCTGCAAGATCAGATTTATGGAGTGGGGAGGAAAGTGTAGCACAACGCCAGACAAAACTTGCTTAGCATAGAATGGTATAAAGTTTTACTTTGCAGTTTTGTTGGGTCATTACTATTTAGCGCTTGTTACCGCTGCTTAAAAGATTCCTGAGAGTAAAGCTGGCTATATACTGTTTGATGTTCAGCCCAGTTCAGCAGGGTCCAACTGATTTTCAGTGTGTAACTATTCCTGCTCACTGTATGAGAGGAACACGTTGGAAATTTTTTCTTGATTATCAGCTTCAGCCCCCGACCAATGTCCATTCTGTCAGAAGACAATTTCCCAGTGCCTCCATCCACTGCACTTGTGTGCCCGCTGGCTGGACAAAAAGTAAAAAAAAAAAAAAAAAAAAATCTATGACCTGCTTAACATTTGAAACAGAGAAAAAGTGGTGGCAGAAATAAAGAAAAGCAAGAGGTCCATCGAGTATGTCTGTTTTTTTTTTTTTAACAGATCTGTTTGAGGCCATTTATGCCTCGTACATACGACCAGGTAATCGGACGACTTATCGTTCGCATTTTGTTGCAAGATACTAGTATCAAATTCAACAATGCATACTAAACATATTTTTCATATGATTCTGGAAAAGCTTCCTGGTTACGTAGCTACGTATCGGATAGTGCAAAACAAAAACAATGCCAGGCTGGCTTTTTCCAGGTTTCTGGTCATGCGTGGTCTTTGTCTATTGATTTTTAGAGGGCGCATACTGTACTGATTAAACGATTGTCGTTCGCTAGGCCAGTGTTTCTCAACTCTGGTCCTCAGGGCACACTAACAGGCCAGATTTTAAGTATTACCTTGGGGAGATGCAGACTAGAATACTGCAATCACTGAGCAGCAAATGATATCACCTGTGATGTATTTCAGTTTTCTTGCAAACCTGGCCTGTTAGTGTGCCCTGAGGACCGGAGTTGAGAAACACTGCGCTAGGCTATCGTACGTCAAAAGTTTTCATGTTTGTCCCTTCCGATTTTGTTGGACGAAATGTCGTAATTGGCTGTCGAAAGCTGTGTACTAATGATCAGATTATCATGCGATTAATTCAAAAGGGATTTTCTTTCGTACGATTATCTGATCGTGTGTACAATGCATTACGGTTGACTGGCTCACTACCTCTGCTGGAAGTTTATTTCAAGCATCAACTACTCTTTCAGTAAAAACACTTTCTAAGATTAGTTTTAAACTTTCCTCTAGTTAGTTTGAGGTCATGTTACCGTGTTCTTGATTTTGGTTTTATTTTGAAAAAAGTGCCCTCCTAAAACGTATTCACCCCCTTGATGTATTTAAAGGTTTTAATCATGTCTCCCCTTTCACTTCTTTCCTCCAGACCGTACATATTAAGTTCCTGAAGTTGCTCTCGATATGTTTTATCCCTCAGACCTTTCACTATTTTTGTTACTTTTCTCTGGATTCTTTCTATCTTAATAATATCAAGTACTGATAGGACCTTGAAGAAGGGCACATACCCCAAAAGCTTGTCCTAAAAAATTCCATGTTAGAAACAACTGAGTACAGTCTGTGATACTTTATTTGCACTGTTGCAAGTGCACTAATATGGCTACAATCACCTCAAGCAATATTTTATTTTGTAAATGAGGGCTCCAGAACTGCACACAGTATTCTAAATGAGGTCTCACTGAAGATCTATATAGGGGAATCAGAACCTCCTTCCTCCTGCTGCGGATGCCTCCTAGAATTCTATTCGCTTTCCCCACTGCCTGGTCACACTGTTTGCAATCATCTGAAATAAGTACCCCCAAATCTTTTTCTTCTGTAATGCTGGCTAACTCTGTGCCCCCAATATTGTAGTCGCTCAGGGAATTCTTTTTCCCTAGGTGCATTATTTTACGTTTAGAAACATTGAACTGCTGTTTCCACTGCTTCGACTAATCTTCCAGCAATGCCAAAACATGTTCCCTGTTACAGAACACCTCCAGGGATATCTTCCCTATTACGCACCTTTGTGTCATCAGCAAAAAGACATACCTTGCCCAACAACCCTTTAGTTATATCACTTACTTATAGATGAAATAGAACAGGCCCCAGTACAGAACCTTATGATACATCGCTAGTGACTGCTCTGTTCTTAGTGGACCCCATTTACAACCACACTCTGGTATTTATCATTTAGCCAACTGCATATCCACTGAACCACTAAAGGGCAAAGTCCTAGATTGTACAACTTCATTAGGGCAACGACATCCTGAAAATTGCAGGCACCAGGCTATCATGACAACCCACTGATTGTACCTTCTTCCTCAGTCACTGATCTTTTCCTTTCAAATTTACCAAAACCATATAATATGAGGTCAAACCTAAACACTTTTAATTTGTATGCAGTCAGGCAGGCCCTTGCACTACATAGCTGAAGGTAAATCTAAAGGAAATCAAACAACAAAAGTTGTATAGTGTGTACCCAGCTTAATGCCTCGTACACACGTTCAGATAATCAGACGATATAACTCGCTTTCGACCTGATCGCACAATAGTCTGATCGTTAGTACACAGCTTTCGACAGCCAATCACGATAGTTCGTCCAACAAAATCTGAAGGGACAAACAGGAAAACTTCTGTTGTACGATAGCCTAGCGCAGCCTTTTTCAACCATGGCGCCCTGGCACACTGGGGTGCCTTGAGGTTTCTTCAGGGGTGCCTTGGCAAAATGCCTAAAAATGTATAAAAAGTTGTATACAAGCCTACAGATGGATCAAGCCTGCCTTTTAGTTATACAAAGCCACGGGTTTCCATTATGCACCCTTATGACTTTC
Organism: Pelophylax lessonae; assembly: GCF_965119305.1. Taxonomy (NCBI): domain Eukaryota; kingdom Metazoa; phylum Chordata; class Amphibia; order Anura; family Ranidae; genus Pelophylax; species Pelophylax lessonae. Next base: position 155,236,630 of record NC_138771.1, read on the forward strand.
TAGACACTGGCATCCTAACAACCAATGACGTCATCAGTTAATAAGAAAGATGTCTGTTGCCTCCATCCTCCTGTGCCCCACTCCCTCAGCACTGGGGTGACATTAGCTGACTGATGGAAAGAAATTGGGGGAGAAGAGAAACATTGTCATACTAGTAAGTACCAGTGTGCAAAAGTGTATTTGCTTTGGAAGAATAAATCACATCTAACGTTGGGTGTCCTACGCGTGGATGTTGCTGCATTATGTAAATCTATATGAACTGTTTTTTTTACATTTTACAATGGGGCGCCTCGAGACTGTCCATAATTTTTAAAGGGTGCCTTGAGATTGTCTATAATTTTAAAGGGGGCCTTGACTGACAAAAGGTTGAGAAACACTGGTCTAGCGAACGACAATCGTTTATCAGTACAGTATGCGTCTGCTAAAAATCGATTGACAAAGACCACATATGATCAGAAACACTAAAATAGCACAGAAAAAGCCTGGCTGCCATTGTTTTTGTTTTGCACCATCTGATACGTAGCTACGCAACCAGGAAGCTTTTCAGGAATCGTACAAAAAAAATCCTATGTTTAGTACGCTTTGTTGAATTTGAGATTAGTATCATGCAACAAAATGTGAATGATAAGTCATCCGATTATCTAACCGTGTGTACGAGCCATTAGTGTCAGAAAGAAAGCCAGTCAGCTTGCAAATTCAGATTGCGCTCAGCCGTGGTTACCTCCCTATTTCACTTAATCAGTTGCCTTTTTGGGTTGATGGGATGTAATTTTTTTTCGGTATAATAGCACGTGGTAAAAGCGATTCTTCCCAAAAATGTATGTACCTAGACTTCTGGAAAACATGCACGTAAAACCATAACACATTTTCCAAAAGCTTAACAGTAACATACTGTGCATACACCATTTCCAGTTCATGTAGGCATCATTGGATCCATCAGTGGGAGGCTAAAACAGGCTTACAGCTGTGCAGAAAATAGAGATGGCACAGAGTGCTTGTAGAATATTTGACTAAAGCTCTTAAAGATTAGCTTCATAATAGACTGACATGTTGTAATAACACTAGGAAAAATTTCAGATTACATACACAGTATAAGGTATTCAAAGTCTAATTTGCAAACCCCAAAACCTCAGCTGACATAAAAGCACCTTTTTTACACTTTGAGCAGGAAATGAGAAATCTCTGGTTAACAGTCAACAATTCTTCTTACCCCAGTTTTATGAGTCTGTCACTTTTGCAAAAGGGCTTGTCTTTGGTAACTGAAGAAGTTCTATGTAATAATGTGTATTTATACAGAAAATAGAACATTAAAATATTCTAAAAATAGCACAAAACGAGAGCTAGTTTTACACCCAATAGTACATTCCCCCTTCCATACTACATCTACAGATTTAAAAGTCAATTTGTGAGGGTAAAAAGACAGGTGTGGTGTTTTTTTTTTTTTGAGGTTCCAGGGCTGTCATGTCGATATTCATTTTAAATTTTCATAGAGGCATACTCGTTCTGGGTCAGGAACACACTTGGTAGTAAAGCCAAAAGGCAGGATGAGTAGTGGTGCCTGGACCTTGCAAAATGTTATCTTCACATATTTCATTTAAAAGGAAATGTTGGGAACACTGTTGCTGACAACCTTTTGCTTAAGCTAAGGCTGTCGTACCAACCAATTGACAATGCTTTTCAGGTCACAGATCAGGAGAGTTAAAATACGTTAACATATTTCTTCCAGGGCACTGATCGAAAGATCATTATGACAGCTAGGAAACGAGTACATTTAAAAGGTGAACAGCAGCTCTTATGACCCATTTACTTTAAAAGTGTATGCAAACCCAAACAATGAACTTCTAATATTTGTACCTCTTTGGTCTGTTAAATATATCACTGAAATACCGGTAATCCTGCCCAGAATCTTGGAAGGGTGCATTGCACGCATCAGTTAATATGGTTCCCAGTTTGCCCCGCGCCAGCTCTAAGGCTAAGAACTGAACGATCAAACACCACTGATCGCCTGCTTCTCAGTGCTCTCTTCTCTGCCCCCCCCACACTCACTGGAGTGCTGGGCTATGGGGGTAGCTGGGGCAGCTTGCTCAGGTTCTCAGCAACTTGCTGAGCCGGATGGAGGTCCCGGCCTGTGGGCAGATCCTGACCATATGCTTGCAATGTTTCCTGAGCCTGGACCAGCTTTGTAACATCAGCTCTAAAGCCTAGTACACACGCAACGAATTTCCGCCGAGCGGTCGTCCGTCTTTTGTCCAGAGTTGTGTTTTGTTGGTTGGAATGTGACTAGGCTGCACGCGAATTTTCCCGCACAACAAAATTCTACTTCAGAAGTGATGTCATGTGTTGGTTTGCTTTCTTTGTGTTCTTTCTTCTCTGAGCATGCCCGATCTTGCTCATAAGATTTTTCCCTGTCGAAATCTGTACTGACTGCACGAAAAATCGGACAGGTTTTGACGGTGGACAAAAATTTTATAGCCTGCACACCAGAATTTTTTCGGCCAAAAGTCGGAGTCGGTTGTCGGAAGCATCATACTAACAAGCCGAAAATCGGCAGATCGGTCGGACGAAAATTCCCGGCCGAATTGCGACGCGTGTGGACGAGGCTTAAGGCTAAGAACTGAACAATCAAACGTTGCTGTTAGCCTGCTTCTCAGTGCTCTCTGGGAAGACTGCCTGTCCATTTGCATCCACCTGTCATCTGAACAGATAGACAGATGGGGAAGGATCCCCATCTGTTTTCAGTGGATAGGATCGGATGTCCGCGGTTGTAAATGAACACGTCCATTTGTAAACACACCCACAGAGGGCAATGGATGGTCCTAAAAAAAAACAAACAGGCAGATCAGTCCACTTGTGTGAAAAAACCCTTACTCATGGGAAGAAAATTACAGGCTGGTAATTGTGATTTGCCCTTCCCATTATGCTTTAAACCTTTTACTGCAATCGCAGTAAACACTACAGCAGTGGCTTTGGGATGTTTTACACACACACACACACACACACACACAGGCTGTAGACTCTGGGAGTATGCAATTCTGACAAGGTGACTGTTGGCTGTCAGATGGGATGACCACTGGATCCAGATTATCCAGCCTGTCGCCCACTCCGGCAGTTGATTGTAGATCACGCAGGGAGGAAAAAAAGCCATTTAGAAAGAAAATATTGCCAGGACTAGAGATCCCAGCAAGGAACTAGGTCCTGACTAGGCAGAAAATCTGAGTACAGGCGACCCGCCCACCCCCAGGTCACAAGCATCCGAGTTACAAACGAAGGGAGACAACAGGAAGTGAGAGGAAATCTAGCCCTAGGAAGGGACATTTATTCCTCTAAAAGTCATCATGGAAAAAAGGTGTCTCCACTGAAGCTTTATTACCAATCCTCGTTTCCACAACATCCCAAAATTTTCAAAAATTCAATTGTCATTAGGGACAGAAAATGAGATAAAATCTTCTGAACAGGGACATAAACCACAAAACAAACATTATAGGGTTGTTAATCCCTCCCTATGCTATCCAAAAAAAAAAAAACCTAAAAAAACGGAATTTTTGTAAAATCTTACCGTAAAATTCCTTTCTCTGAATCCTCCGACAGTCGCCGCCACTTCATAATCTTCACTAATGGGGTATTTGACCTTTGCTCCGCAGGAGTAGCTAGGCAACAAGATTTGTTAATATCAAAGCTTTTAGCATATCACACCCCTAGGGGGTGGTCCCCTCAGTCAATACCTCCCTGCTTCCTGCATTTTCAACTCAGTTTCAGTAGCATAGCAGAAGAGTACATAAACAAACCCCAAAAGAGGGGCGGAGGCGGCGACTGTCGGAGGACTCAGAGAAAGGAATTTTACAGGTAAGATTTTACAAAAATTCCGTTTTCTCTTACGTCCTCCGACAGTCGCCGCCACTGGGACGTCCCAGAGCAGTGTAGACATGAGGGGTGGGAAAAACGCAGCCGCGCCTAAAGCAACGCAGTACCCACATCAGAAAAAAAGAACCTTACCAAAGTAAGAGAACCAACTGGGCAACAGGAAAAACGTGCTCAACAGGAGCAACAACCCAGGAAGAACAAGTAACCTAGGGGTAAAAACACCCCAACAGCCAAGGACCCAAACAAGGGACCCTAAGGCACTGCCGCACTAAGAACTTTACGGCCAAAGGAAGCATCTGCCAATGCCTGAACATCCACCTTGTAAAATTTTGAGAAGGTGTGAACGGACGACCAAGTCGCCGCCTTACACACCTGGGCCACAGAAGCCTGATGACGATAGGCCCAAGACGTACTCCGAGACCTGGTAGAGTGCGCCTTCACAGGGAAAGGAGGAACCTTCCCCTTCAAAGCATAGGCCTGCACAATGGTCTGTCTGATCCATTTGGCGATGGTAGCACCCGACGCCGCCATGCCCTTCAGAGGTCCCTCTGGAAGGACAAATAGAGAATCCGACTTGCAAAGGGATTTCGTCGACGACAGGTAAACTCTGATCGCCCGAACCACATCCAAGGAATGCAAAGCCACTTCCTTTGGATGCTTAGGCTTCGCGCAAAGCAAAGGTAAGACAATGTCCTCATTGAGGTGAAATTCCGAGATCCTCTTCAGAAGAAAAGAAGGGTTAGGTCGTAAGACCACCTTATCCAAGTGAATCACCAAGTAGGGAGAGCTGCAGGACAAGGCCGCCAGCTCCGATACCCTGCGAGTCGAAGTGATCGCCACCAAAAAGGCAACCTTCTTGGACAACAGAGACAACGAGATCTCCCTGATCTTCTCAAAGGGAGCATGCTGCAACACGGACAGAACAAGGTTCAAGTCCCATGGAGGTAAAGGGTCCCTCCGAGGAGGGGCCAAGTGTCGCACCCCTTGAACAAAGGTGCTAACCAAAGAATTAGACGCCACAGGGCATTGAAAGAGAACGGCCAGCGCAGAAATCTGACCCTTAATCGTGGCCAACACCAAACGCTGGTCCACGCCCGTTTGAAGGAAAGCCAACACTCTCGATACCGAGTATGAGTGAGGGGAAAACCCCCTGGACTCACACCAGGCAAAATACACCTTCCAAATACGGTAGTAAATCTTCCCCGAAGAGGCTTTTCTAGCCTTGATCAAAGTGGGAATGACCTCAGGGGAGAGACCCCTATCCTTCAGGACCTGGCTTTCAACAGCCAGGCCGTTAAAGCCAGCGACTGTAAAGCAGGATGGAATATCGGTCCTTGAGACAGGAGATCTTCTCGAAGAGGCAGACGCCACAGAGCGTCAACCGCCAGATTCACGAGGTCCGCGTACCAAGACCGGCGAGGCCAGTCTGGCGCCACCAGAATCACCGTGTGCGGTTCCGAGGCCAACCTGCGAAGGAGCCTGGACAGCAGCTGAATCGGTGGAAAGGCATACGTTAGACGATACTGAAGCCAGGGCGCCACTAACGCGTCTGAGGCGTCTGCCCGAGGATCGCGCGTCCTTGCCACGAACCTTTCCACCTTGTTGTTTAGACGAGACGCGAACAGGTCCACATCTGGGGAACCCCACTTCGCGCACAACATCTGAAAGACATCCGGGTGAAGGGACCATTCCCCCTGGTCCAGGGTCTGGCGGCTCAGATAATCCGCCTGCCAGTTCCCCACCCCCGGAATGTGAACTGCAGATATCGCCGGGACGTGCATCTCGGCCCAAGACAGAATGTTGGTTACTTCCCGAGCCGCTCGGGCACTCCTGGTGCCCCCTTGGTGGTTGATGTAGGCCACCGCTGTGGCATTGTCCGTCTGCACCCGAACCGGACGGCCCTGAAGCCTGTCCGCCCAACGCAGAAGGCAGAGATTTATCGCTCGCAATTCCAGAATGTTGATCGGGAGGGAGGATTCCTCCTCCGACCAAGTTCCCTGGGCGGACAGAACGCCCAGAACACCACCCCAGCCCGACAGGCTGGCATCCGTGGTGATTACCGTCCACGACAAAGGACGAAAGGACTTGCCCCCCGACACCGCTGGGGACTGGAGCCACCATAAAAGACCCCTTCGGGTGAGGCGGCTCAATGAAATCCGCAGATCCAGAGATCCCGTCCCACTTGGCCAGGATCTCCGCCTGAAGATCCCGCGTGTGAAACTGGGCGAAGGGAATCGCCTCGAAAGCCGAGACCATCAATCCCAGACACCTCATACACGTCCGGAGGGACGAGCACTGATTGTCCCTGAGGGACCTGACTTCGTTCTGAAGTGTCCGAAGCTTGTCTTCCGGCAGGAAGACCTTCGCCTGAACAGAGTCCAGGATCATCCCCAGGTAGGGGAGACGAGCCGACGGACACAGCGTTGACTTTGGAAAATTTATCGTCCAACCGAACTCCTGCAGAGTTTGCATCGTGATGGACAGGTCGTTCACCAGGCCCTGGCTGGTCGCAGACCGAATCAAGATATCGTCCAGATACCCCAGGACAGAGATGCCCTGGGCTCTCAAAGCCAGGACCGGCGCAAGCACCTTGGTGAAAACCTGCGGAGCCGAATCGAGACCAAAGGGTAACGCCACGAATTGGTAATGATCCTCCGCAATGGCGAATCGAAGGTACCTCTGTGGACCCTCGAAAATGGGGATGTGAAGGTACGCATCCTTCAAGTCGATGGAGGCCATGAATTCCCCCGGAACCAGGGCAGCCACCACTGAGCGCAGGGATTCCATGCGGAACTTGCGAACCCGCACAAAGCGGTTCAGAGCTTTTAAGTCCAAAATCGGACGTACCTTGCCCTCCTTTCTGGGCACAGTGAACAGATTGGTATAGAACCCCCGAAATCTGTCCCGATGAGGTACCGGAACCACCACTCCCTGGGCCCGCAGGTCCCGCACCGCCAGGTGCAGATCCTGCAAGCGCTCCGGAGACAGCTGAAGATTTGAGGGAAAAAATGTGCCCGCCGGCCGAGAGAGAAACTCGATCTTGTATCCAGATCGAACAATTTCCTGAACCCACCTGTCCCAAATGCGGGCCAGCCAAGGTTGAAGAAAACCGAGCAAACGTCCCCCCACCCCGGAACCGGGTGAGGGCGCCCCTTCAGGCCGAATTGGCATGGGCAGCGGACCCGGACTGGCCGGACTTCTGCTTACCCGCCCACGGCTTTTTCTGGGAGCCTTGGCCCTTGAAGGGCTTGCCCTTATATTGCGACCGAAAGGCACGAAAGGACCCCTGAGAGGGCCTAAACGAAGTATTCTTCTTACCGCGAACAAACTTATTCTTGTGAGTTTGGGGTAAGAGTGCTCTTACCCCCGGAAATTCCCTTTATCAGAGTATCCAAAGACTCGCCAAAAAGGAGAGATCCCGCATAGGGCAAATTAGCTAAAGTCTTGCGAGATGATTGGTCAACCGACCAACATTTCAGCCATATCAGGCGACGGTTCAATACCGCCACACTTGAGAGGCGCGTAGCCAAAGGGACTAAATCCAAGTCCGCATCGCACAAATACAGGACACCCTGATGAATTTGATCCACCATAGCCAATGTTGTCGGTGGAGCAGAGTCAGCCACCAGGGTGCGCCTGAGCACCTGCGCCCAATCCGCAATAGCCTGGGCTGCCAAAATGGAAGCAAAAATGGGCTTCAGCATAGAACCAGCAACCGTATAAGCATGACGGGCAAGAGACTCCAATCTCCTGTCCGTAGGGTCCCGGAACACCGGGGTATCCTCAGCAGGGATCGCAGTGGATTTATTCAAAACCACCACCGCGTGATCCACCTGAGGCGGCACACACCAACGCTCATCAGTGGTGGGTGTAAAGGGATAACGCAGCTTGAACTTACTTGGCACAGTAAATGGCTTCTTTAAATTGCGCCATTGCTCATCAACAGCGCGCTGAAATTCCGCAGGGCAGGGAAAAACCTGCGCTGTTTTGCGTTTCCTCTGCGTCCCATAAGAGGACATCAAAGCAGGAGGACATGGTTCATCCTGCAAACGCAGTGTTTCCTTGATAGAAGCAACCAACTCATCCATGAGTGCAAGCTCTTCAGGCGAGCCAGGGGGAGAATTATCAACCCCTTCTACCTCAGCCTCCCCCTCAGACCCCCCAAGGTCCAGAGATGAGCGAGACCCTGAGAAGGGCACTCCAGCCATAGCAGCCCCATCGCCCTCTGAATCAGAGGAAATAGACAATCTGGGCCGTTTTGCAGATCGATCAGCCATTAGCATCTGCACCTGAGAAGCCAGGTTCGCCACAATAGCAGCCAGATCAGCCCCCTCGGGGGATGCAGCAGCCCCTTGGCCCCCCACCAAGGTGGGAGGAAACTTGCAAATCCTGAGAATCCATGCCCCAGCAATAAATGAAAAAGGAGGGCTGCCCCTTTAAGACCGCGGCGAGCGTAGCCCACCGCACACTACTGTATGTACCGACCCCCACAGGGATAAGGACACTGAGCAAGGAATTACAGGAAAAAGTAAAAGGTAAAAACCTGGAGAGACCACACAGGCTGCTGCCACCGATCGCTGTTCCAGAGCAAAAAGGAAGTGATGCAATGACTGACCGCCCTATAAAGCCTATGCAGGCTACACAAACATGGCCGCTCGGCTGAGGCATTTTAGGCAATGAGAAAATGGCGCCGTTTGGCGCCAAAACACCGCGCCGTACCACACAGGGCCGTCACCATAATTTTGCCGCAAAAAAATGGCGGGACGCAGTAGCGGCCGCCGCACAGCATGTCCAAACCCAGTCTGCCCCATACTCTCACACAGCAGAGCGGGAGAGCCCCCCCCCCGCAGCCCACAGAAAGGCAGCTATTCCACACAGGAATCTGACAGGGAGCTCAGCAGATACACAGACATGCAGGGTCACACAGTCACAAACTGACACCCAAAACAGACAGGTCCCCACATAGAATTGCACTCACCAGTCCGGATGGCATGGGGAGCCTTCTCCAGCGACCAAACCGCTGCACAGAGGACAGGGAGTGTAGCAGGCAGGACGCAGTGGAACTGCGGTGCGAAACCGCAAATGGCGTCCGGTGAGGTAGCCACCTCACAGACAGCATCCCTGCAGCGAACAGGGATGGGTCGTTCAAAAAACCAGGGAAACCTGAGCTGAACGCTCGATGGCAGGCTGGGAAGCCCCTGGCCCTGAACCCTGGGATCCAGGATGGCCAGTCCGAGACCCAGCTCCGCATGATCATCTTCATCCGAAGAAACTAAACGAATGCTGAAAAAAAGAACAGCTAAGTAAAAGAAAGAGAAAAATACTCAAAATAAAATCAAAAAGAGGAAGGCTGAGACTGAAAGCCCCAGCACAGGATCAGCCAGCTACTCCTAAGCTAGGCATTAGAAACTGAGTTGAGAATGCAGGAAGCAGGGAGGTATTGACTGAGGGGACCACCCCCTAGGGGTGTGATATGCTAAAAGCTTTGATATTAAACAAATCTTGTTGCCTAGCTACTCCTGCGGAGCAAAGGTCAAATACCCCATTAGTGAAGATTATGAAGTGGCGGCGACTGTCGGAGGACGTAAGAGAAATTATTGTTTTGGCTAGAGCTACACTTAAAAAAAAAAATGTACCTGTTCCGACTTACAAACTCAAATTAAGAACAAAACTACCTATCTTGTTTGAAACCCAGGGACCGCCTATACCTATAGCAGAGGGGGGGATATACCTCCTGGGACTGCCCATAGGCATAGTCAAGTTCTTTTTTCTGCCTAGTGCCCTACTCCTGTAGGGGGCAGTATAACCCAATGGTCAAGAATCCCAAGGAGCTGTGTCTGTCAATGAACGAACGAAAGACATATTGCGCTACATTGTGTTGCATAATGCTGCTCACGGTTAACTGTAAACCGATGACCAGCTTGTCACAATTCCACAGGCAAGCACAATTTTCAGGTTTGACATGTTGGATATCTATTTACAGGGCAGAAGCTCATCTTTTATATTTTACCAATGTGGGTAATTAGGTTTGTGCATCCTAAAATTTACTACAACTATTTTATTCTCTGGGGTGTCTGCTTTTGGGGAAATATATGTTTTGGGTGTTTTATGTAACCTTCAGGCCTAACATTATTAGGGTTGCACTGCTACTTGTACTAGTGCAAATGCTCCAATACCCAAAACCGATACCTTTGCATGCGATTCTTTGCAGTGCAATTTGAGACTATTCATTTTGTATGGGCTCAGATCACAACACAAAGGTATTGGTAATTGGTATTGGCGAGTACTTAAGTAAAAGTAGCAGTACTCTCCAGTAAAAAAAAAAAAAAAAAACCATCGGTGCAAATTATTATTTTTAAGCACGTGGGGAAAAAAAACCCTCACAAAATCTGCTCTGGCAGTAGATGGGTTAGTGGTGACTGGAAAGTTTTTTTTATTTTTATTTCTATTCAGTAAGCACTGATGCTGAATAGATGGTAAAACTACCAGTCACCAATTTCCCTGCCACCAACATGGATTATATGCTTGTGGATAAATTAAAAAAAAAAAAAAAATATATATATATATAAAATAGTTAAAATAGAAAATGTCTAAAATTTATATAGGACAGATAAACTCAAGCACAGGTGTCAACACTAGACTGAGACAATACTGTAAGGACTTTATCTGACAAGCTGATTAAAGTGTACCTAGCAAAAACTAAAAGTACACCTTATTATAATTCCAGGCAAATTATATTCTCTTTACCAGAAATGTTTGGCGAGATATCTAGAAACATTAATCTATAAATATGAGGTTTTTCGACTTCAGCCTCATACAGTCTATTGCTTACTGCTGATCATTTAATGGGGAAACTGCATTTGTGAACAAGGAAGGATATTCTGTATGGCTACCCTCTGATCATAAAAAAGCACCTTTTTTTTTCCCCAGCATACCCTTAAAATGGCAATCAACAGAAACAGCAGTGGGGGATTGAAGGTTGATGTGTTTCACGCCTGTCCTAATCATAAACTCAAGCTCTCATTGCTGCTTTGCAAGCTGGGCTGGCACCTGTAGTGAAGGAGCGTGTGGGAGGTATATAGTAGTAAACCGTCCTGGAGCAGCAATAATTCTGTGAATAATAAAACTGCTCTTTGCACATTCCTCCACCTTTATAAACAAGGCACAGAGCTGACCTTGCTTGATTTCACTTGCCATAGAATCCCTGTTTAGCCTGGCCCAGTAGACTGTTTTCCTATGAAAGTGTATGTCCAGCTAAAATTTTTCCTTTTTTGGATACAGTGGGAAAGGATTAGAACCCCCAGTCAGATATTTATCACTATCCAGTGCTCTATTAGAAATATCTCTGCACACTTCATCTATTGCTAGAGCTGCACGATTCTTGATAAAAAGAGAAATCACAATATTTTAGCTTAGAATAAAGATCACGATGCCCTCACGATTCTCGGCATATTATCTTTTACATTATACAAAAAAAAAAAAAAAATGGGCTAACTTTACTATTTCATTTTTTTTTTTTAAATTCATGTGTATAAAACGTGTATTTTTCCCAAAAAACTGCACTTGAAAGACTTCTGAATAGATTTTAACTTGTAAACAAGTGTCAGAAAAAGGCTTAGTCTTTAAGAGGTTAAACTGCCCTCACTTACAATCAATTCACAATTCATTCCTTTGATCTAAAGGAACAAAATGATACAGTGTAAAACATTGTGTTTACAGTTATCTAGCAGCCTTAGCGCCGGTTCACATTGCAGCGACCTCGGAGCAGCCGCCACGGACTTCATAACATTGAAGTCTATGGCGGTCGCCTCCGGGTCGCCCCAAAGAAGCTCCGGACCCTTTTTCTAGGTCGGAGCGACTTGTGTCGCTCCTATTAGAACGGGTCCGCAGCTTCCCTATGGGAGGTGACCTGCCTCACAGGTCGCCCTAGTGTGAACCGGCACTTAATGTTGATAAACATTTGGCAGAGGCTCTCTTTGCTTTTTTTTTGACAGCTGAGAGAGCAGAGAACAGCTCGGTAAGATTCTAGAACATGTGGTTTAAAGGTCATGGAGAGGGGTGTGAATCAAGATCGCGATTGTTTAACGATTAATCGTGCAGCTCTGTTACATCGACCATGTTGTTTCTCCAAACAGCAACACAGACAGACATTTAAAGTACACTCTTTAAATACTGTATGGGAAGGCTAGAAATTCTGCCAGCTTTGTGTCCTTATTTTGCCTAACTTCCTGTTAGTGAAACCATGGTTGCTGTCACAGGAAGTGGGGGAATCTTTCCAATGAAGTCCTGGATTACAGTAAAAACCAGTTATGGGTTTTAAACCTCTTTCACCATCCATAACCAAAAAAAGGATTTTTGTAAGATCTTACCCTAAAATCCATTTCTCTGAAGTACATTGACAGGCACAGCCTCCATCTTCATTAGCCATTGGGTTAAGCTGCCCCCTGCAGGAGTAGTTCTAGGCAGGAAAAAAAAAAAAAATCTCCACGCCCACGGGGCTGTCCCCACAGACATAACCCACACACCCTCTGCTCCAGCAAACCGGTTTAGTTGTAAGCAGTGAAGAAGAGAGAACAACCATCCCTATATCAGAGGTGCGAGTGCTGCGTCTTTCATTGGACTTCAGAGAAACTGATTTTACGGTAAGATCTTCCAAAAATCTTGTTTCTCCATCGTCCATTGACAGACACCGCCTCCATTCATTACTCATTGGGACATCACAAAGCAGTGTAGGTATGAGGGGTGGGAAGAACGGAACCAGATAGTAACGTAAACTCCAAAGGCTAAACTTAGTCAACTGGGTGACATGAAGCTCAACCAAAACAGGAGCTCACCCAGGAGAAAAAAAACCCCTAAGAAAAAAAACATTCTCTTATGAAACAGCAGCGTGCAAAACCTTGCAGCCAAAAGAGGCATGCAAAGATGCCAACAAATCCACCTAGCAGAATTTTGTAAAAGTGTGCACAGATGACCAAGTCGCTGCCTTACAAACTTGTACAACAGAGGCCTGATGGCGAATAGCACAAGAGGCACTCAGCGCTCTAGTAGAATGTGCCTTCACAGGGAAAGGAGTAACTTGACCCTTGAGTGAATAAGCCTGAACAACCGTCTGCCTGATCCATCTTGATATGGCCGCAGGAGACGCAGCCAAACCTTTTCGAGGTCCATTCCTAAAAGATTCAGTAACCATCAGATAAACCTTTATCGCCCGAACCACATCCAAAGAGTGCAAGGCAAATTCCTTGGGATGCTTAGGACATAAGGCAGGCAACACAATGTCTTCATTGAGATGAAAATCTACCACCACCTTAGAGAGGAAGGACGGATTAGGTCAGAGAACTACTTTATCTCTGTGGACCACCAAATAAGGCAAACGACAGGCCAGCGCCGTCAACTCCGATACTCTGCGAACAGAAATAATAGCCACCAGGAAGGCAACCTTCTGCGACAAAGAAAACAGAGAAATCTTCCCAATAGTCTCATAAAGAGGCTTTTGAAGAACAGACAAAACCAGATTGAGATCCCACAGAGGCAACGGGGATATCCTCGGAGGAGCCAGATGATGCAGAGTCGAGAGTAAGCCCCAGATAAGTGACCTGTATTGATGGCGAAAGCAGATTTTCTGAAATTGATCGTCCACCCAAATTCCTGAAGGGTCTGCACTGTAATTGAGATGCTGCCCAACAGATCCGAATGAGAGTCTGCTCGCACCAGATCATCATTCAGATATCCCAAAATTGAAATTCCTCTCTGACATAACAAGGCCAGCACCAGGGCCAGGACCTTGGTAAAAACTCTGGGAGCGGAGGGGAGACCAAAGGGTAATGCCACAAACTGAAAGTGCTCCTCTGCCACCGCTTAAGCACTACTTGCACGTGCTTGATGCGCCGCCATTGATCATTAACAATATCATGAAAAGTCTCGGGACAAGGGAAAACCTTATCTGACTTTTGGGTCTTGCGGGAACCAAAAGACACCCAAGTCCCTGCTGATGTGGGCTCTTCTGCCAATTTTAAAGTTTCCCTTACTGAAGCAATCAGGGCTTCCACCAGAGCATGTTCCCACGCTGCAGCTGAAGAAGACAGGTCCTCTGCACCATCTGACAGCGACCCCTCAGGTAGGGGGGTGTCCGTGGCGACCAAATCAGCCTCTAAATCAGAGGATCCCACCAGAGATGGAGAAGGCAGCGGCCGTTTTAGGCTAGTAACCTTTTCATTTCAAAATCAACTTTTTTTTTTGCCAGGCTTTCCAGAGCCGCTGAAATCGCAGCCAGCGAACGCGATCCGGATGGTCCGGGTGTCGCACTGAGCGGGTCTGAGGATGAATTTACAACCTAGAACTCCATAATCAATGTAACAGAAAAACGGAGTACTGTCACTAAGAAGCGTTGATCGCAGTGGTCTGCGGAGTCCCCCTTAAATATACACTGACAGCAGAGTGTGCAGGGATATGCCCACAAAGACCCCAGTACTGTTACACCTCCAGAGAAAAACCTCCTGAATCAGACTGTGCAGTAGGAAGAAGAATCACAGGAAGTGATCTCGGCCTGGATGTGAAAGGTCACGCGGACGGTGTAGCTCAATAGGACTACACAAAAATGGATGCCAATGCAATTAAATAGGAAGCACAGGGAAAATGACTGCCCCATACAAGGCAATAGGAAAAAATTATACATTGCCCACACTTAAGATAGCAGCACCCATGGCGTGCCATGCGGCCAGGGACCCCCAAAATGAAGGCCTCAAGGATCTACAACCAGACCCAGCAAGAAGCAAGGTACGATTTCCACCACCCCTTCAGGATGCCAAGTGCCCCAGTTACATAGCCCCCTGTGGGGATCGGAGAGGGAGACAGGGCACAGGGCCAGGTACCCCGACAGGCCAAGGGGAAGTCCAGGTCCTATTATCCCCAGGAGAGGGCCCACATCCCCTCAAGACCACCAAGGGAAGAGGGGGTCATATTTACTCACCATACAGCTCCAGGCAGACCGCCTCCCACCCTAGTGATTTAGGGCATTCCAGGTTGTCACGGCCCGGTGAGACATCCACTTGCAGGCTCGTCCCCATCCGTAAAGGGGCACCGTCATGGCAAGGCCTACTGCGGGACTATAACCTGCTTACGTTCGTAGGCCAGGCTGGGGAGACCTTAAGGATCTAGATTATCCAGTGCGAAACTCCAGCCGGCATAGCTTGCAGATCACCAGGAGGATCCCCCTGAACATTAGCAAAAGTGAGAAAAGCAAAAAATAAAAATAAAAACAAAATATTCTGAAAAGAATAAAAAAACTGAGACCGAAGTCCCAGCACGAAACCTAGGTCCTACTCCTTCTCTAGGCCGAAACAAACTGATTTGCTGGAGCAGAGGGTGTGTGGGTTATGCCTGTGGGGACAGCCCCGTGGGTGTGGAGATCTAAATTTTTCCTGCCTAGAACTACTCCTGCAGGGGGTAGCATAACCCAATGGATAATGAAGATGGAGGCTGCGTCTGTCAATGGACGATAGAGAAAAAAAAAACCTTTTTGCTAGACACACTCTGCAAAAGAAATGGCAAAAACAAAAGTCAAACAAGACCGCTTAAGCATTTTTTTTTCTTTTTAGCAATGGCGTTGCTACTACAAATGTGAAGTGCTAGCAAATATGTACCCTACAAAATAATGTAAGTCTAACTCCTGGACACCATATCAATTCCAGGGCTGTATCAGTTTAGCATTAGCACCCCAGTACTAGTATATGGCCTAGGTGTCAGGAGTTGGCAGGTCCCCTTTCAGGCTTCTCACCCAAGTTTTCTGCTTTTGCCAAATATTTAAAGTTTAATTATTCATTTCTTATATACAGGCGGTCCCCGAGTTACAAACATCCAACTTACAAACGACTCCTACTTACAAACCGAGGGAGACAACAGGAAGTGAGGATAAATCTACCCCTAGGAAGGGAAATTTACTCCTGTAAGAGTTCTCATGGGAAAAAGGTGTCTCCACTAAAGCTTTATCACTAAGGCTGGCCATACATGTACAATTTTCTTGTACAATTTTCTGTTAGATTTACCACAAACCACATAATATGAGGTCAAAGCTAAACCACACTTCACTTGTATTTAATTAGGTAGGCCTTTGTACTACATAGTTGAAGGTAAATTTCAAGAAAATTGTACAGAAAGTTGTAAGAAAATTGTATAATGTATGACCAGCCTAATCCTTGTTTCCACAACAACCCAAAATTTTCAGAATCCATTTGTCATAGGGACAGGAAGTGAGGTGAAATCTTCTGAACAGGCGTAGAGACAGCAAAACAAATGGTACAGGGGTGGTAACCCTTCCCTATGCTATCCAAAAAACGTAAAAATTATTTTGCCTGGGGCTACAATTAAAAATATATCTGTTCCAACTTACAAATTCGACTTAACAAACCTACGGTCCCCATCTTGTTTGTAACCCGGGGACCGCCTGTACTGTTAACATGCAGACCATGTATAGGACAGCCCAGACATTTAAAGTGTTACTAAACCCAGGAGCCTGCATTCACTATATATCTGGTTTCCCACAGTACACAGAGCATGGATATGCAAATATATTAATAAATATAAAATGTTAAATACCGTTTCTCAGCAGTATATAGCAGTCTTGAGATTTCCATCAGTGTCCAGCTGAGCACTGATTAAAGCTTGTAGAGAGTTTGCATTCTCCTAGGAGACTGCATGACCCCTGACCCTCTGTCTGTAGAGTGCTGAATGGCCCTGTGCTGATCACATGCACCCACCCAAAAAAAAAAAAAAAAAAAAACTACACTCTCTAGCAATACACACCAAACTTAGCATGTGCAGAGTGCCCTAAAGGCTCTGTACTATCAGGAGATGGATTGGGGACTGTGGAAGAACAGAGAAGAAAGTATCAAACAGACTTTTTACACAATGTGCATGATTAACCCCTTAGGTTCCACAGTGAGTAGAACGAGCATGCTTTACTGCATATACAGTTATGGGTTTAGTAACACTTTAAGGTTAATAAATATAAATCTAAACCTCACACTAGTAGGGATGGGATTGCTGCAGCTAAATCCTGAATACTGGATTGAAAACCCAAAATGAAAAAATGAGTGCCCCATCCCTTCAAGTTGAATAACCCAATCAGTGCAACAAAATATTAAAAATAAAAAAAAGACATACAAATAAATACATGTATATGAACAAACTACATGAGCTTGCAAAATAAATGATCATATAATTGATGTATCAGGTGCTTCAACAATATGTAAAGTGCTTCAGTGCAAAATAAGGTGCTTTTCAAAAGAGTATATAGTTGGCCTCTTACCAGACAGGGGGGAGATCAAGTTAGAGATCAAACAGCGCAAAACTCCTCTCCTAGATGGCAGACGCTCTCACCATCAGGTTAACTTCGTGACTCCGTCAGTAAGATATAGCTACAGTGTCCCCTCTGCTGGAGTGTAAGTCTGGTATCTTACTCCACGTCCACACAATCAGTAGCCAGGCACATTGAATATAAGAAGGAGAAGCCACACAGCGTAATAAAGCTAAGAGAGTCTTCATTTATTAAAATCACATTTTAAGCTCTAAAGAATCCCTTAGCTGTGTTATGCTATGTGGCTTCTTATATTCAATGTGCATGGCTATTGATTGTGTGGATGTAGAATAAGATACCAGGCATACACTCCAGCAGAGGGGACACTGTAGCTATATCTTACTGACAGGGTCAGTGAACCTGATGCCTGATAGTGAGAGTGTCAGCTATCCAGGAGAGTCGTTTTATCTCCATAACCTGAGATCTCCCTTGTCTGGTAAGAGGCCAACTCTTTTGAAGAGCACCTTACTTTTCACTGGAGGAGCACTAGTCATATAGAGCACTGAGCACTTTTGACGCACCTGATACATCAGATTTTATTATGAATTTACGAATTATGGACTTTTTTTTATATTATATGATCATTTATATTGCTTGCTTATGTAGACTGTTCATACATATGAATTTAAGTATTTGTATGTAATTTTATATTTATAATATTTTGTTGCACTGATTCGGTTATTAGATTTAAAGGGATAGCACACCCTTATTTAATATAACACTTTAAGGCCTGCAGCTAAGCGCTTTGAGGACTGCAACTGCACATTGGTGATGTCTGTATATTATACTTTAGCTGTCAATACTTCCTTCACAACTCAGATGTTCAGTACAGTTGCCAGTCATCTATATCAGTCAGATGTGGCTGGTTATTACCATTACCGGATAGGCAGACTTCTGCCAAGTTGGGTGACCTAATTTGTGCTTGTATGACCTGCCAAACATTTCTGAAAAATCTGCCACTGCTTATTTTTTATACTGAACTTCAATGCGTTTTAAAGGAAGAATATGCTCTGTTTAATGCAATATTTCACCCCTCCCAAAAACAAGGACAGACTGATTGACGCATATGGCAGCAAAGGTAAATGTTCAGTGGTAACAGGTCATCAAAAAGTCTAAATAACAAGACGCACAACTGTAGTCTTCTCTATATTTGAAAGTAAATGAAGTCATACAATTCACCACCCTCTTTCTGAAGAAGAGAAACAATGGCAATGGGTCAGGATTATTGGGTTCAGCCCACACCCACTTTAAATCCAACCAATTGAACTCCGTCAAGATGGCACACACCAGTATAACAGCAGTTTGACCAATCACATCCCAGTCTTGGCTTTAAGAGGGGGATACATCCACTTAAAAAAAGGTACTTAAAACCTGAGACAGGCATTTATGAAGTCCTGCTCTTTGGGGCTATCTGAATGTATTTTCCCAACTAAATTTGCAGGCATTTAAAATAAAAAAAGAAAAAAAAATAGGGTGGGTGGCACCATCTGGTGACCCACGGATGCGCATTTTCCTTTATAGTAATCTAAAGGCTTTTTAGTACAATATGCCTCAAAGTTCACCATTTTGCTTTGAAGATTATATTATTCCAGCAAAGTCCGAGGCATGATCCACTTGGCAGGGCGCTGATAGAATGATAACACTACTTGAAAATGCAATGGATCACAGCAGTCAAAGTTGTTAATCCTGGCTTTGCTTTTCCTTTCCTTCGAGTTCAAGTAGCACACAATGTTGGACTGCTGAGCTCATGCACACAGCTACCAAAATGGAATGTGGGGTATACGCTATGCACATTAGGGTTCAGAAATGATCAGGAAAAAAAAAAAAATCAAAACCTAAAGGGTGATATATCAATGCTATTATTCATAAAAACCTTGTTTAGTAATAAAAAAAAATTGCTTTGTTTAAATATGAATATTAAAGTCTGCTTCTCGTGGTTAGGAAAAAGTCTTTGTGTTTGTTTCACTTTCGAAAAGCAGATTTTCTTCTACTACAACTCCATGTCCTGGGCCTCATCTTCCGAGAAGTCAGACATTGAGCTTTCAGACGAGCTGTCCCCAGTGCGCTCTTCTTGCTCTTTAAGCGCCTCTTCTGTTGCATATTTCTGGATGTATTCTAGAACAACGGAGACAAAGTGTTAAAAAAATAAAATAATTAAACTCACCAAAAACGCCCAACAGTCACCACCAAAACACAATATTCTTTACCCATAAATCCTAATATTCTGCAACGGAAGGACTGACACCTTATATCACAAGTACAAAACCACCACCCAGTATACACAGGCTATAAATAACTCCCATATATATGTCTCCATTTTTTTGTTCCCACACACCATAAGATTTCCTCTTTAGAGTATAACTTTTTTTTTTTTTTTTTTAATATAAAACAAAAATAAAATGCAAATTTTTTGAATTGTATTTTTTTTTTTTTACTCTGGAGCCTGTAAAGCATTGCACCAGCAACTCAGCAGATCATGTGTGCAATGTCAGGCTCCTGCAGACTCTCAGTACACGGTCTGCCTTTACCTCCAATAAGGGCAGGCAGTTACCTAATTGTAGGAAGAATCAATGAGCTATGAGAGTGCTCACCAGCGTCCTTGCAGTTCATTGAGAACTACAAGCGGTCAGCCGCAGTGGCCGACGATACTTTGTCTGTTCATTCATAGAATTCTTAATGAATGGTGAGGGCGTGGGGGTTGGTGGAATCGGGGGCAAAAGAGGCAGGAGCTGGAACATGTTCCAAAAGGTAAACTTAGTCGGGGGGGGGGGGGTAGAAGGCAGGGGCTCAAATTACTTACCTTAACCTGGCTCCAATGCTCTTCCATCCCCCTGCTCAGTGGGCTGTGCAAAACATACTTTTAAAAATTGTTGGTTGAGTGCTTACTTATTTAGAGACAAGAGGAGTGGCATATGCAACTAGTTATGTTTGAGAGGAAATTCAGGCTCCACTGAACCCTGGTTGACAAAAGATGCCCCAACCTAACTTAGAATTGAAACTTGAAACTTAGAATTGTAACTTGTTCCCCCCTATCTCATAAGCTTAACTGATTTAAATGTGTGTAATACTAAGTATTACTCCCAGCGCATATCCTTGAGCAGGGTGATAAGTAATGATATGCAAAGTGTGATACCAAATATAAAATGTTTATGAGTAGTCAGATTTGACTTTAGGATTGCTGCTGTGGACAACCCTACTTCGGAAGACGTCACTTTTTGATGACGAAGAGCGTCAAGTTGAGCCGCACGTAGCCTCGTTTTCGCTGTGGTACATGGAACGCATACCGCATCACACCAGGAAGCTCCTTGTAGAAAGTTGGCGGAACTTCACTGGTGCCCTGTAAGGCTTCCTGACTGTTGCTCTGAGCGGTCTTCCACCTCATATTTTACAATTTGTACCACCAACGGTTTATTTTATTATTTTAAATATTGTCGCATCTCTGATATTTTTTTTAAATAAACATGGATTTTACTTACAACACTATGGGGAGTGCGATTTCTCTGCTTTAAAACACACCAATCAATAGGAGCATCCAGGACCACCCAGACACGGACGGCTGGGACCCCGCTGGATACCTACCTTACAAGCCTTATTGACCCACCCACATTGGGGGTCAACACCGTCTGGTGAGTTTGCATTGCCTACCTTATTAACACAGGAGCACGGAGGGTGACACCACCATTGCACTAATTGTTTTTTGAAGCACGGTCACTGAAGCAAGAAAATTTATTTTGGAACATTCTTTCTTGGACTATATGGACACTATATATTTTCACTTACTTTTTCAACTTTTTACTTTTTAGCACCAGTATATATATTTTTAGGTTTTATTGGAAATCTATCACCATACGTTTTGTGCAATATTTATTTATATTTTCACATTGGATGCAATTTAGTTGAAGGTATATACATATATTTTTTGCACCTGACTGCAAAGTCATACTAAGCACAGAAATTGCACTTTATAAGGGTAATACACACAAAGAACACACGGGTAAGTGCACAGCGAATAATCAATATCACGGGTACTAGAGATACCATATTGTTTATTTATTCCACACATTTGATTTAACACAAAATAACTATCTACACTTTCTAAGGATATGCGCTGTGGGTAATATATTTCTTAATATTTTATATTACAATTATTTTTAATTCTTACCCTTAGGGTTGTCCACAGCAGCAATCCCAAAGTCAAATCTGACTACACATAAACACTTTATATTTGGTATCACACTTTTTGCATATCATTACTTATCATCAACCTGCTCAAGGATATGCGCTGGGAGTAATACTTCGTATTACACATATTTTTCAGCTTTCACCCTTAGGGGTCATCCACAGCAGCAATCCCATTGTCACATTCATAATAATTGGCGAGAGTGTTTTCTCACATTTACATTAACTGATTTAAACCCTAAGCCCCCGATTACACTGAATGCAGCTTTGAAATTGGGCTACTTGTACGATTTTAAGGCCGCAGAACAGTGTGCTTTAATTTGCAGCTTGCGGAGATCTGTTCGATTTCAAACACAGATGTCAATGCTAGTCGCACATGAAATTGCCAAAAATAGTGCAGGAACTATTTTTCAAATTGCCCCTATTAAGAGGGTGCCACAGAAAGACAATAGATGCCACTTCAGGTGTGATTTGTAAATCACACCAATGTGAACGGGGGCTTAACAAAAGAAATGAACTGATATGGGACATAAATATTCCCATGTTGATTACAACACAATTACACTAATGCCAATTTGTAAATCCTTAATAGTGAGGCCGTGAGAAGATGAATGAACCAGTGACACCTAACTCTCCCTGCTCAGCTTGCTTTGTCATAGTAACAGGAAGAACAATTGAAAACAGAGAACTACAGTATTCCTTGAATGTGATGCTTCTATATTGCACTTTTACCATGCACTGTTCAGGTAAAGTTATTTGTAAGTACATAAAAAGCTGCATGAAATGTATAGCTAATTTTATTTGTGGAAAGGTCACTATTGGCCCACTGTGTTTAAAAATTTTGTAAGTCTTTTCCTTTTTAATCTGTTATTTCTAATTGATAGTTTGAGCCAAGTATTAAAACTGTATTGCATAAGTAACCGCAGCCCAACTAAAAGATTTCACCTTTAATTTTCTGTTTGTACTCCTCTGGTCGATGCAGATACATAGCTGCTGCATCTCCATTAAGTGGATCTATTGGGTTTGGATAGGCCAACAGCTGGGGCAGAAAAGACTCAAATATATTGGTGAGATCTGCAAGAAAACAAAACACACATCATTAACAGAGTGTTAGGTTTTGTACACAACCCTCTTTTCAGCAACATCAGACCAAATCACTTACCCAAAGGGAACCTCTAATAGAAATATGTAAGCTGCCGTAGGCCACTTGTTTTTTTAAGTGCAGGCTATGGAGTAGTCATGCTGATCCTGGCGTTCCTACCATGCAGGCCTCTGACATAAAAAGAGCATGCTACTAGTGAAGGCTACATGCTTGTTCCAGGTCAGGGATTCACTGGATAGTGAAGATGAAGCCAGGAACAGATGACCACTCTGAAACCTGCACTTTGGAAACAAACCACAAATGTCAGGCCCCATTATTCCATCCTCTTATGTTCAAGTGTCATTGCAGACTAATATACTTTACATGCCGCAGTAGAATGGTTTACTAATATACTTTACATGCCTCAGTAGAATGGTTTACCAAGCCCAAGCCTAACCAACACTCACCGGTATCGAAAGACATGGCAGATCTGCTAGAAACCAAAAACCAGTTCCACATTTTAAAATGCACGATGTATGTAGCACTAATGTTACATTCTAGAAAGTGGTTTACAATTTAACATTTATGCCACAAAATAAAGTTGCAATAAGTGTAGCAGAGATAAGATGGGTGGACAAGACAAAAGTAGCATTGGTATTTTTTTTTAGGACCTTTTTCAAATTTAAAACGCATGTTTTTAAATGCTCCAAGTTTAATAGGGATTACTGTAATGTTTATATATCAAGTTTAAGACTGTACTGAAATGGGAACAAAAAGTCAGCATTGTAGTTAGTTCCTCCCAACCTACAGCATACACACCACCTATACTAGTTGACTCCACAGACAATGGGCTGCCTATAGGGCAGAACAAAGACAGATCTTCAACTAGCCCATTCAAGCCTATGGAAGAGATAAGCACATGACAACTACTGCAATATGCAAATACATTTGATAAAGAATGCCATAGAACTGTAGGCTATTGACACCTAAAAAGGGAATAATTGGATTTGAGGTTTGTTACTCATTACTTATGTGGTGGAAAGAGCAAAGGGAAGGCTGCATGGAACAAAAAGTTTTATACAGTTCTACTTTAAACACTCCTACTACCCATTATACTGAATTACAACTAGTAGACCTTATTACAGTTTACCTTCAGACATGGTTATAAAAATAAAATAAATTCTATCTATCTATCTATGGTCTTTCCATTCTCAGAAAACACAGAACACAAAGAATGGAAGATATTACTAACCTAGGACTATTCTGCTACTATTCTGGGCCCTTTATGAAAATAGAACTACTCTTATTGGGTATTTAGGAATTTCATGCGGCTCCAATTCTAAATCATCCAGCCTCCTAAGCCATCCAAAGAGGTTTTGAAGAAATAAGCCACCTAATCCCCTAGGAGGAAATTAATATGCTATTTGCATAAGCAACAAATCCCGAAGGGAATATGGCACGCTTCAAAGGCAGTTTATTGTTGAAGAAAATCAGAAGCCACTAACAGGCCCAGAAGACCCCAAACCGTTAAAGAGTGTTATTTCTCAGTAGGAATATAATTTCACCAAGAACAAAATTAGTTCTTACAAGGGAAAAAACCTCATCCGTTTACCATTTGTACAAAGTACACCAATCAACCGCTCCAAATATGCCCCAGCCTAAACTTGCTGGGCTTTGGTGCAAAAAAAAAAACAAAAAAAAAAAACAAAGACACAGGCTGTCACCTGGACAGACACCTGAGCAGCTCTTTCAATGTTGAGGGCCTTAGAGCTTGCTAACAGCTAAATGATGGGGGTTTACTGTAAGGGTCCTTTCATACGGCCGCTCCGTGTGTCCGCAAATCATCCAATCCGTTTGCGGATGATTTGCGGACATAATGTAAGTGAATGGCACTGCGGGTGTCAGCGGAATACCATCCGCTGACACCCGATTTTCCTCCTGTCAGTTCTGTTCCGTTTTTACTAATGGAACAGAACCCCATTTTTCCTTCCGTGTAAAAAACGGAAAGGAAGGAAAATCGGATGTCAGCGGTGTCATCCGCTGACATCCGCAGTGCCATATACTTACATTATGTCCGCATATCATCCGCAAACGGATGGGATGATATGCGGGCACACGGAGCGGATGACAGAAATGTCATCCGCTCCGTGGAAAAAAAAAAAAAAAAAGTCCCGCAGCGGAGCTCTCACACGGAGCGGCCGTGTGAAAGGAGCCTAAGGAAACACAATTGGCAGGATTCAATAAAAAAAAAAAACAAACAAACAAACACTTTCTAAAAACAGCCAGCACCCACAAAAATTGGATTTGACAGACAGCACTACTTCTTGACCGTAGGGTTATACTGCCCCCCTACAGTAGGACACTAGGCAGAGGAAAAAAGCTTGAGCACGCCTATAGGGCAGTCCCTGGGAGTATACGCCTGCTATAGGTCTTCAGTTTTGTAATAAGCCGCGTCAGAAGAAACAAACCCAACTTCATAAAGGGGCAGGTGCTGTATCAGTCAATGAACATCAGAGAAATGGATTTTATGGTAAGTCAAATATCCCATTTTCTCTTTCCTTCATTGACGGACCCAGCACTTCACTGTAGGGACGTCCCAAAGCAGTGTCAAACATGAGGGGTGGGAACAGCAGAACAAAACTTCCAAGGCTAAACCTAGCCAACCAGGTAACTTGGAGCTCAAATGACAACAACTGGAGCTCACCTGAAAAAAAAAAACAAAAAAAAAAAAAACAAAAAAAAAAAAACACCCTCAACCACTTACCGCAAAGTGACGTAGGGGGACGTCGGCAAACTTTGCGGTAGTATACCGGGATGATGCCTCTAGCTAGAGGTACCATCCTGGTACTGTGGCTTAGAGCCAACGGTTGGCTGTCGGTGACAACCGATGCGGCTCGGGAGCCGCTCGATCGTTACCCGGGTGAGCGGGAGGTGACCTACCCCCCCCCCTCCCGCCGCCTTCCGTGACTTTGCTAGGGGCTCCCGTCCCACCGGGAGCCCCGAGCACCCAGCATGTCCGCCGGCTGGATGGAGTCCCGATCAAAGTCGGAAACTGCTTTGATCGGGTCTCCAATGACGTAACCCGGAGGCGGCGTCTATGACGTCACTCCCGGGTTACTGTGCTTCAAAAGGCGGCAAATTTAAAAAACGGCTGTATGCAAAAACGCAGTTTTTGGCGTTTTGCATACATGGAAGTGTAGTGGAGGGGTCTAGGGTCTTTTAGACCCTCGATCCCTCCATAAAGAGTACCTGTCACTACATATTGGTGTCACAAGGGATGTTTACATTGCTTGTGACAGCAATAAATGTGATCAGATTTAAAAAAAAAAAAAAAAAAAAAAAAAAAAAAAAAAAAACCCTGTAATAAAGTTAAAAAAATAAATAAAAATAAAATAGGAAAAAAATAAAAATTTTAGCCACCCCCGTCACCGTTAGCTCGCACACAAAAAAAAAACGTATACGGAAGCTGCGAATTAAATCGCTGTTCAAACCACACATGTAAGGTATCGCCGCGATCGCCAGAGCGTGAGCAATAATTAAAAAAAAAAAAAAAAGAGCTCCAACTCTAAACTGGTAACCGTTAAAAAAATTGAAAGCGTTGCCTATTGAGATCTCTATTGACCGTAGTTTGTCGCCATCCCACGGGGGGGGGGGGGGGGCGCAATTTTAAACCGTAACATGTTGGGTATCTATTTACTCGGCGTGACATCATATTTCACAATATACAAAAAATGGGCTAACTTTACTGTTTAGTATTTTTTAAATGCAGTGAAATGTGATTTTTCAAAATTTTTAAAGACCGCTGCGCAAATACCGTGTGACAAAAAATATTGCAGTGACCAACATTTTATTCTCCAGAGTCTTTGCTAAAAAAATATATATAATGTTTGGGGGTTCCAAGTAGTTTTCTAGGAAAAAATACTGGTTTTAACTTGTAAACAAAAAGTGTCTGAAATGGGGCTGGGGCTTAAGTGGTTAAAAGGAGGACAAGTCCTCTAAAGCGCTGCCTGCAAAACTTTGCAGCCAAAGAAAGCATCCACAGATGCCAACACATCCACTTTATAAAACTTTGTGAATGTGTGTACAGACGACCAAGTAGCCGCCTTGCAAACCTGCATCACTGATGCCTGGTGACGGAGGGCCCAGGAGGCACTAAGTGCCCGAGCAGAGTACGCCTTGACAGGGAAAGGAGGAACCTTACTCTAAACAGAATAACCCTGAACCACATTTTGTCTGATCCATCTGGAAATAGTCGCAGCAGAGGCAGCCAGCCCTTTGCGAGGTCCATCCGTGGGGACAAATATTGAGTGACTTCCGAAAAGACTCCGTAGCTGCCAGATACACCCTTATTGCCCGAACCACATCCAAGGAGTGCAAAGCAACTTCCTTATGATGCTTAGGCTTGGGACACAGGGAAGGCAACACAAGGTCTTCATTCAAATGAAAATCAGAGATTACCTTTGGAAGGAACGACAGACATGGACGAATAACCACCTTATCCCTGTGAACCACCAGGTAAGGTGAACGACAAGACAGAGCCGCCAGTTCAGACACCATGCACGCAGTAATGGACACCAAAAAAGCCACCTTCTGAAACAACGTAAGCAGGGGAATCTCCCTAATATTTTCAAAGTGAGCCTTTTGGAGAACTGACAACACCAAATTGAGGTCCCACGGCGGCAATGGAGACTGCACTGGGGGAACCAAGAGTCTCATGCCCTGTGGAAAGGTATGCACCAAGGAGTGTGTGGCCGATGGACAATGAAATAAAACCACCAAGGCCGAGACCTGGCCCTTGATGGTACCCAAGGCCAGGGGCTGCTCAACCCCTCGTTTGAGAAAAGCCAAATTCCGAGTCACTGAAAAGGAACGAGGATGAACTCTGAGGGATACACACCAGACATTGTACATCTTCCATGTATGATGGTAGATCTTCCCAGAAGTAGATTTTCTACAGTAGCTCTTAACAGCGTAGGATTCAGGTTTTAACAGCGTCAGACAACCCTCTAACCTTCAGCACCTGGCTTTCAACAGCCAGGCCATCAAGCCAGCAACTGTAAAACCGTATGGAAGATTGTCCCTTGGGACAGCAGAGCAGATCCCTGAGAGGAAGTCTCCAAGAAGCATCAGAGACCAGATCGGCATACTTAGACCGGCGAGGCCAGTCTGGAGCCACTAGGATGACTGGAATCCCTTCTGCCTCGATCCAGTCTAGACGTCTCGGCAGAAGCTGAAGAGGAGGAAAGGCGTAAGTCAGACGATACTAACTCCAAGGAACCACTAGCGCATCTGTAGCATACACTGATTGGTAGCCTCGACTCTTCCAGAGCCCCTGGACACATTCCAACCAAACTCCCTCAGCGTTTGCAGAGTAATCTTAAAGTTGTCCAACAAGGCAGTCGAAGACTCTGCTCGTAAGAGCAGTTTGTCCAGGTACCCCAGTACCGCGATCCAACACTTTTATGGAGACCCGAGGAGCGGAGGCAAGACCAAAGGGTAACACCATGAATTGATAACGTTTCTTGCCCACGGCAAAGCAGAGGAAGCGCTGATGGGCGACACATATTGGGATGTTAAGGTAGACATTCTTGATGTCAATGGAGGCAAGAAGGTCACCCTGATGTAAGGACACCACCACCGTGCGAATGGACTCCATTCGTAACTTCTGTACCCGCACAAAGCAGTTTAGCGCCTTGAGATCCAGTATGGGACGAACATTCCCCTCCCTCCTGGGATTTGTAAACAGGTTTGAGGAAAAACCTTGAAAACTTTCCGACTTTGGAACCGGAACAATCACCCCTTGAAGTAACAAGTCTTGCACTGCACGGAGTAAATTCCTTAATTGTCCCACCTGTCCTGGATCAGGGAGGTCCGCGGATGCAGAACACAGCAAAGACACCCCACCCCAGATACGGGTGAGGGCACCCCTTCATGTGGAGGAAGGTTTGTCCGCAGGTCTGGCAGAACCCACTCGTAAGACTTCCTTACCCTTGGAAGCCTGAGGGGAAAAAAAAAAAAAAAAAAGTACTCTTTCCCCCTGTGAGGCCTTTTCCTAGGAAGCTCCAAACAGGCGATCCCCACGAATGGAAGGTCGGACAAGGCCTTTTTTAAAGCCTGGTCCGCAGACCAGCATTTCAGCCAGATAATGTGCCGCAGGAGCACTCAGTCTAGAAAGCAGGGTAGCAGCATCCAAAGAGGCATCACAGACAAACTGTAGCCCTGAATCTCGGCCGGTTCAGCAGTGACCGGTCGAGATTAGAACCATGTATTATCAGGCTGATTGATCAACAACAATCATATGATCAACTCAGGTACAGCCAGCATGTCGCATTTTTCATGCGATTACTGCCAGTGGCTGTAGCTGCAAGCAGTAATCACTGTGTTCTCCCAGCAGGGACAGGTCCTCCGTGCCCCCCTGCCAGTAAAACACCATAGCTCCATGGGAGGCAGTCAGTCAGTGTTGATGGGGAAATTGAGACTTTTTTTCCTGCAATCGTGGTTACAGGAAAATAATCACACCATCTATGGTCAGCTTTAGCCACGCTGCAAATCCCAGCAGCAAGAACCTGCCGATTCCGCAGGTTATGACAGCTGTGTGTGGATAGCTACTGATACAGTGCAATAGCTGGCTGTCAGTGACTGCAGCCATTTGTGATGGTTTGTACAAGCCAGACAGAGATTAACTGCGTTGACCGTGGCTAGATGCCAGTGCAAATGAAGCCCTATTCCCCATCGTGCGCTAAATGCCCATGCAAATGGAGCCTTATTCCACTGTTTTCAGGATCTCATCTTCTCTGGAGCAGACACTAAGTGTGAGCCATATGTATAAGAGGATTTACCCTCTTAGTGCACCCTATCTAGCTGGCATCTCTTAGATCTCCTTTCACAAAGATGGATAACATGCTTTATTTGGTCTGCTCTGCAAATAGTGTCTTTGTTTACTGTTACTAGTGCCTGTTAACACCATCAGTGTTGTTTTTTGTATTACCCCTAATAAAATCATTTACAACTATTAACACATTATCACTCCTTAAATAACACATTATCACTCCTAAAATAACACTAGCTTCAGTCTGGTAATAACGGTCAGTAGGTGTCTATGAAGGAAAGCAGAGGAAAAGGAGTAATTTGAGGTGGTGACAAAACACTTCATGAGCTAAAGTCATCATTTATGAGGCAATCAGGTTTTAAACAGTTTAATCATCATGTCACAGAGAAATAAGGATTACACATCTTTGTGAAATTTGTGTTTGAGAGTTTAAACATGGTCACAAGATTAAGAACCAGTAAAAAAGCAACTCATTGATTTTAGCGTACAGACTGCTGGAACGCAGAGCCAATGGGGATATATACACCAGAACCACCCTACCTTACTATCTGGGAATTTGTTTTCTTGAATGTGGCCCCTTAGTTTAAAAGGATATATGTGCATGCTTTATTTTATGATAAACTTCACAACAAGAAACTCACCATAAAGAGCTGTCCAGGTTTGATTGATGACATCTAGACACACTGTACCTGACCTGTGGAGAGATGGATCCTATTAAAAATAAAACTGACACTGTACCAATTACTTCTTTACAAAAACAGATAATTTCATGATCATATCACAATAAATTATACTCAGGAAGCACCACTTGGAAATTTACACATTTGAAATATCGTGTTTAGGCATAATTAGTGGTTCTGTGCAATGTAAAGTGTCAGAAACTCTCTAGTTAGAACAACATTTGTAGCACAGACGTGAATATTTCCTTATCTTGCATTACCAGCTGCACTTTAACCAGATATATCATTCTTAGAATTTACAGGATATTGCAATACTGCTCTTCAATCTGGCTGTGAATTACTGCATTGTCTGAGAGTTACACATTTGATGTTATAAATGGAAAAATGGTAACTTACGCTTCATCGATATTAGGATGAAATATTTTGTTCATAAATCCTAAAAGAAAGAGCAAATACCAATTAGAAAAAACTTTCTGTTGAACAATAACATGCAAGGTACATTAATAAATGCCCTGGTATTTAAGGGGTTACAGAAGCTCATGGCTGCTACTGCAGCTATGAGCTTGGAATGGATTTTTAGAACCAGTGATGGGCTTTCAGCTAAAATTGATCTGGGTGTCCCGATCACTTTTATGAGGCGCTCCCCCACTGTCCATGAACCCTGGTAAACAATTTGAATATTGAGAGCAGGAGAGGTTTCCCAATGGTTCCTGTGACTAATGAACCCAGAAGAAACATTTATTACCTCACTGCGAGTTCAGAGCTCCCATTCCCAGACTACTGTAGCAGCCAAGTATGATCTGTACTTGATTAGCTGCAGTCAAAGGCAGGGGAGTCATTGGGAGATTCAAAAGATCCCTAATGTTTCCATAAAGAAGACCGGTGACGTGCCCATACTATCAAATAGGGTGCCTATTGGCCCTCTTGTGATAGCAATAAGTTAAAGAAAAAAAAAAAAGTGTTGAAGAATTCCAGGCAATATTTTTCCAGCTTGGACCAATTAACTAAGCATATACCATAGCTAGCCAATAACCCTGCAAGTTGGAAATCACTGAAGCAGACACCACTACTTCAGTGACCTCCACTTGCTTCTGGGTCCCTTGCTGACTGGCCAGTCTGATGCCTTGTGAACACAGGAGGTCAGCTGCTGGGCACAGGTACCATTCAGGGAACGCCTTGCATTTTCTGAATGAATGCAAAGCATTCTCTGATTAAATGAGAGAGTGCGACAACCCTGCAACTCTACCTTGTCCAATCAGAGATTGCTTTACATTCATACAGAAAACGCAAAGCATTCTCTAAATAGAGCCCTTGAGGAGTTGCTGACCTCTTGTTTTCACAATGCATCAGGATGGCTGCTCCACATAGAACTTGGAAGCAAATGGAGACTGCTGAAGTAGCTTTGTCTGCTTCTGAAGATTTCCAGCTTCCAGGGACTTTGGTCAGAAATGGTACATACATAGTTACATTGGTCCAGCTTGGGCCAATTTAAAAATATACTATACCTGGAATTTTTCCTTAAGAAATAAAAAGGAAAAGAAAAGAAATGCAAAAACACACCAGTGCACAATCCAATGCAAACGGACAGCACAGGGCACACACGTTTATGTAATATTTTCAGAATAGGAGCTACAGTAATCCCCCGCTCCATCGCGGTTCAGTTTTTGCGGTCCCGATAATTCGCGTTTTTTTTTGTAATGTTATTTTACAATATAAAATCATTAAAAATGAAATATTTGTGTTTTTCATAGCTCTTGCTATGTCTCTCAGTATCTTTTATGTGTTTAAATGAGTTTCTATTGTTTTAAAAGTGTGTTTAAAGACCTTAAAATGCTTTTACACGTACAGTGACAGTAAAAAAATCATGCCTACAATGCATTTTAATAGGGGTTTTCTATTTCGCGGAATTTCACTTTTCGCGGCAATGGAGGGGGGTTTACTTTTATATGCACATAATTTGACATATTCGACATCTATTTACTCAATGCAATTCTATTATCCATTTTACAAAAAAAAGGATAGATTTTTTTTATTTACTCATTTTAGCGCTTTTTCCTCCTTGAAAACATAAATTTGATAAACAGCTGTGTAAATATGGTAAACTACATAAATTGCAAATGCCAATGTTCTTTTTTTCAGGGTCATTGCTTTGAGAATATACACAATATTAATAAAGTCATAAATTGTTTCTAGCAAAAAAGCAGATTCGAACATCTGTGTTAAATTTTTTTAAAGTGCCGAGTTGCCCTGAGTTTTGATCTTTGCACTGCTGGTGATGCACAGATTATACCGTATATATGCCAGTGTACAAGATGACTTTTTAACCTTAACATCCCCCAAAAATAAGGGGGGGTCGCCTTATATGCAGAGTAAAAAATGTGAACCTTAAGATAACTCCAGGTTAGGGTTAGGACTACTTTACATAGTTGGTTTGGGCCAAGATGGCCCAAAACGAACGTCTCTAATCTGTCAGCCCGCTGGATGTGTGGTAATACTGTATGTACCGTAGCTTCAGGCTCATACCGTATACCGCGTTAAACCAATCACGGCGAGTGAGGTATTCTCTTAATGAATACAAAGTCTGCTCGGTTACAGAGAGCTGGGCTGAGGTTACAACCTCTGACTCAGCCAATCGAAGCTGGCTTTGTATTTATTAATAGAATACATTGCTCGCTGTGATTGGTTTAGCACGGTATACTGTATGTAGCCGAAGCTACAGTGCATACAGTATTACCGCACTTCCAACGGGCTGACAGATTAGTGGGTGTAAACAAACAGCTGCTAGACAAGACCCCATCATGGCTCCACCAGCAAGAAGTGAATATGAAGCATTTTGAAGGAATTTAAGTAACAGTAAGTCATAACCGTTTTAAATCAAATCCAATGTTTGAAATTGTGGGGGGAGGGGAGGTAGTCTTATACAGCGAGTATAGCCCAAAACCTATGTTCTAACTGGAAAATTAGGGAGTCGTCTTATACGCCCAGTCACCTTATACGGTAAACATTTTGGCATCAGAAATGCAAAAAATTTGATTTTTGTACGCTCTTAATATTCAGAACCATGGGGTTATTTCGCCCCATACAGGAGTAGGACACTAAGCAGAAAAAAAAAAAAAGGACTTGGCTATGCCATTGGGCAGTCCTAGCTGTTATGCATCCCCCTCCCTGCTACAGGCCTTCAGTTTAGTAACAAGCCGTGTCAGAAGTATGAAAACTTCATTGAAGGGTGGGGGTGGTGTGCCCGTCAATGAACTCAGTGAAATGGATTTCAGGGTACAAAAATCTATTTTCTCTTTTGTTCATTGATGGACACAGCACTTCGTATTCAGAACTATAGGAATGTTCCTAAACTAGGGTAAAAAAAAAAAAAAAAAAAATCCCAAGACTAAAAAAACACAAGAGCCAATCAGGTAACAGGAACTCTACAAAAAAATAAAAAATAACTGGAGCCCAACCTCAACAATACACCCCCAAAGAGGGAAATACCCTCTAAAAAGCAGCCTGCAAAACCTTGCGACCAAGGGAAGCATCCGCAGATGCCAACAGATCCATTTTGTAGAAACTAGTGAAAGTGTGCGCCGATGACTAAGTGGCTGCCTTGCAAACCGGAGCCACCGACAACTGATGATGGAAGGCCCAAGAAGCACTAAGAGCCCAAGTAGAGTGCTCCGTTACAGGGAAAGGAAGAACCTGACCCTTGATAGAATAGGCCTGAGTCACTGTCTGTCTGACCCATCTGGAAATGGTTTAAGAAGAACCAGACAGCCCTTTTCTTGGCCTGTCCTTGATCACAAACTGAGTTTGAACTCCGAAAAGACTCCGTAGCTGTCAGATACACCCGAATCGCCCAAACCACATCCAGGGCATGCAAAGCAAATTCCTTGGGATGAGCAGGCCTGGGACACCGACGGCAACACAAAGTCTTCATTCAATTGTAGTCAGACCATTCCAGGTAGGAACGACGGCGTGGAAGAACCACCTTATATTTGTGGACCACCAGAGGGGGGTACGATAAGATAACACCGCCAGTTCTGACACCCTGCGAACAGAAGCGATGGGCACCAAAAAAAAGCTACCTTCTGAGACAGCATAAGCAGGGGAATCTCCCAAATGTTTTCAAAGGGAGGCTTTTGGAAAACGGAGCACCAAGCTCAAATCCCATGGCGGTAGAGCTGATCAACACCGGCGGAGTCAGGTGTCAAACCCCTTGAATAATATGCACCAATAAATGTGTGGCTAAAAGGTTCACTTAAAGAAGACCGCCAAGGCAGACTCCTGCCCCTTGATATTACTCAAGGCCAACTTCTGGTCAACACTAGGTTGAAGGAAAGTCAAAATCCGAGTGTGATCACCGATCCGACTGACACCACGAAATGTACGCTTTCCACGTACGATGGTAAATCTTGCTCAAGGTAGACTTCCTAGCCTTCAGCAGTGTCCGAATCACCAACCCAGGCAAACCTCTATCCTTCAGCACCTAGCTTTCAACAGCCAGGCCCATCAAAGCCAGCAACTGTAAAGCAGCATGGAAGATCAGCCCTTGGGACAGCAGGTCCTCCCCGAGAGGCAGTCTCTAAGGGACATCGGCGACCAATTGCATCCAGACAGCGTACCAAGACCAGCGAAGCCAGTCCAAGGCCACCAGAATGACCGGAATCCCTGCGGCCCAATCCTGCGCAGAAGCTGCAGAAAAGGCTTGATAGGAGAAAATGCATAGATCAGACAATACTGGCCCAACGGGGTCACCAGAGCATCTGTGGCGTCCGCAAGAGGATCCCATGACCTTGCCACAAACCTCAGCGTGACGCCAACAGATCTACCTCAAGGGTGCCCCACAGCAGACATATCATATGAAACACGTCCTGATGAAGGAACCACTCCCCTTGGTCAAACGCCTGCCGACAGAAAGTCCGCCTGCAGGTTTTCCACTCCTGGAATGATTACAGCGGAGAGGGATGGAACAAAACGTTCTGTCCACCGGAAAATGCTGGCTACTTCCAGAGCCGTCAACACACTTTGTTCCACCCTGATGATAATAATCATCAAAATAAGCCAGCGTTGTGGCATTGTCTGACTGGATACGTACTAGGAGCCACTGGAGCTGATACTTCCAGTGATCCAGACACAGCCTGATCGCCTGAAGTTCCAAGACAGTAAGTGTTAGTCTGGATTCCTCCAGCCTCCATCAACCCTGAGTGGAGCTCAGTCCCAGGACACCCCCACACCCAAACAGAATGGCATCCTAGTGACCATTGTCCAACACAAGGGGAGAAAAGAAAAAAAAAAAAAAAAAAGATTTGCCTTGCCGCAGAGTGAAGACCACAGACCAGGGAACCCCTGGTTTCCTGGTTCAGCCAAATCTGATTGTCCAGAGACTTTGGACACTTGTCCTGTTTCAACAGGATCTTCCTTTGGAGGGACCTCATAAGGAACTGAGAAAACGGAACTGCCTCGAAGGTAGACACTATCAGGCCCAGCACCATGCAAGTCCGAGGGAGGACCACCTGCTGGACAGCAATAGATGTACCGCAGCATGAAACTTCTGGAGTTTGTCCAAAGGAACAAACACTCTGGCTAGAGCTGAATCTAGAGTCATACCCAGATAATCCAATTTCCCAGAGGGAAGCAGGGCAGACTTCTGGTAGTTTAGAAGCAAACTGAACTCCTTCAGGGTCTGTATAGTGATCTCCACGTCATCCATTAAGGCAGAAGAGGACTTCTCGCAAGAGGAGGTCGCCCAGGTAGAACAGCACTGCAATCCCCTGCTGAATTAGCAACTCTAGAACCAGGGCAAACAATTTTGTGAAGACCTGAGGAGAGGAGGGGAGACCAAAGGGTAACGCCACAAACTGATAGTGGTCCTCTCCCACAGCAAAATGGAGGAAACGCTGGTGTTGGGCACATATTGGAATGGACAAGTAAGCATCCTCTATGTTGATAGAGGCTAGAAAATCCCCCTGATGTAAAGATGCCACTACCTTGCAAATGGAATCCATTCTAAATTTCTGTACCCGCACAAAGCAGTTCAGGGCCTTGAGGTCCAGAATCGGACAAACCTTGCCCTCCTCCTTCGGGACCGTAAACCGATTTGAATAAAAACCTTGAAACCGTTCAGATACCAGAACAATCAATCCCTGAAGAGCGCTTTCAATAGGTCTGGGGACAGATGTACATGAGAAGGAAAGAACCTTTCCGGAGGGCAAGAACAACACTATCTTGTAACCAGACAATCACTTCGTGGACCCATTTGCCGTTTACTAAGGAGGTCCATGGGCCCGGATACCAACTAAGACATCCCCCCCACCCCAGGCATGGTTGAGGGAGCACCTTCATGCCGATGGAATCTTGCCCGTGGGTCTAGAAAATCCCGCTCTCGTCTTGCCAGACCAGGGCCGCTTGGAACCTCCCAAGGAAGGCTGGAAAGGTTTTGAATCTTTGTCAGTGCATCCTAAGGGACAAAAGCTGTGTGCCAAGAAAGAAGAGCCGCGTCTGCAACAAATTTCTTCCCCTTTTCCAAACTGTGGAAGAAAGGTGCTCTTCCCCCGCCCCCCAGTGAGACTCTTGATGTCATCCAGGGTACCCCCAAACAAGCGATTGCCTTGAAAGGGTAAATCAGTCTAAGCTTTTTTTTTTAGAAGTTTTGTCCGCAGACCAATTCTTAAACCAGAAAGCACGCCTAAGCACCACTGCCGAAAACAGATGGCTTAGAAATCAAGGGAGCCGCATTGAGAGAGGCATAGCAGCCCTTGGACCAACTGGTCTGCTAAACGCAACAAAGGCAGGGGGAATCTGCTTACCCCCAAGATCATGGAGCAAAAAAGTTTAGCCCACTCAGTGTTTGCATCACCAAGGCAATGACCAGGACCAGTCTAAGCGCCGAACCAGCAATAGTGAACATATTGCGAGCCACAGACTCCGCCTTTCTGTCAGCCAGATCCTTAAAGGCTGGGGATTCTTCTACTGGAATCATGGTTGCCTTATTCAACCTGGAGACAGGAGGATCCACCACAGGTGGGACAGTCCACTTCTTGAGCAATGACTCTTCAAAGGGGTACCTCATGGCAAAGTATTTAGGAACTCACAAAGGGACGTTTTGGACGCTCCCAATATTTATAGACAAACTTGTCAAAAATGGGAAGAATAGGGGAACACCTTTGCTGTGCGAGATAGCTTGTAGGTGCCAAAAGGGATGGCCATCTCCGCAGCCGCTTCAGCTGCATCCTCTATCTTCAGAATCTCCCGCGTAGATGTAATCCGTGTCAACCAGCGCATTCTCGAGCCCAGTCACAGCTGTGGAGGAATCATCCCAACTATCTCAGAAATCAGGAAGTGTGGCTACAAACCCCGCAGGGTGGGCTATGTCTGCGGCAGCAGTACCAGATTTAAGATCTGGCGAGACAGGGGACACTTTCTGGTAGCCTGCCGCCCAAAGGCCACCTCCTCCCAGGAAACAAAAGACTCCAGGACTGCCGTTAGGGCTGGGACTCTGAGGGACCTGCTGCCTCCGAGAGGGGAAACATGCTCCTGAGACTCCACGAGTTAAAACGGGGAAACCACCAGCAAAAAAATAAAGCATCTAGCACCGCTAGGGGACTCACCCACTAAAGGCACCGCACCCGTATCACCACAGGGGTACCCAAAAGAGCATCCCACAACCTGCAGCAGAGAGAGGGAGAGACACCACCAAAACTCACCACCCCAGAGTAACACCGGTCTGCACCAGAGATAGCCAGTATCCACGAGCGGCGTCCAGGGGAAAAAGGAAACCCAGAAGTCAACACCAGGGGAAAGGGAGGAGCCCCACCAACATAATCACCGCCCAGAGGCTCCACTGTCATGGCAACCGCTCTCAATGCATGCCGCACCAACCAAAAATGAGGCTCCCAGGGCCCAGGAAGGAGCCCATGCCACATCAACAGTGGAAGGGGGACCCGGCACAGGATCACAAAAAACTTTCAGTGCCCACCCCTAGCCGGAAAGTTCATCCCATCGGCGGCATGCCCATTTGCACCCTCCACCAGTGCAGTGCTGCACACCAGCCCCATCCACCTGCCAACTCACAGCACTACCCCGCAGAGGGGGGGTTACAAAGATGGCCCACAGGGAACACACAAAACCGATAGGGGAAGAAGAGGAACCCGCAGGTCTGACCGTACCTGGGTCCACCCCACACCACATCCAGGGGGAGAGAGGGGGACATCTTATTCGCCATAGCCACTGAACCGGACGGGCACCACTCCAGACAGAACCCCTCACCATCGAAATGGAGGGCTGTCCACCAGGAGGAATACTGTGAATCGGGCCATGACTCGGTAGTATGCGACTTCGCGAGGCATTTAACTCACAGGCCAGCCCCCGTCCAGTGGGGCTAAGTCACGGCTGACCCAGCCCAGGGCTCTGGGCTGCATGCGCTTGCTGGCAAGACTAGGGAGACCCTTGGATCTATCCAGCCTGTCGCCCAGCCCAGCAGTTGATTGCAGATCTCACAGGAAAAACAACCAGGAGAAAAAAAAAAAAAAGCCATTTAAACGGAACAAAATATGCCAGGACCAAAGATCCTGGCAGGAACTAGGTACTTGCTCCTGACTAGGCAGAAAAAAAAACTGAAGGCCTATAGCAGAAAGGGGGTTTTATACCAGCTAGGACTGCCCATAGGCTTAGCCAAGTCTTTTTTCTGTCTAGTGTCCTACTGCTGTAGGGGGTGATATAACCCTATGGTTCTGAATATGGAGCACTGTGTCCCGTCAAATGAACAAAAAGGGAAGAAAAATGTATTGGCTTTAGATAAAATGGAGGTGGTTTAGAACGGGTAAGCTTTTTTCTGCTGTGTCTCCACTGAAGAAATTTTTTTACTTTCCGTTATGTCACTGGGTTAAAAAGGTACATGGAAACTGGGACACGGATAGCAATAAAAATAAAAAAGACTGGTCCTGGTCATTGCCTTGGTGATGCAAACACTGAAGGTTCTAACTCTTCCACTATCCAAAACCTATTTTAAAATTATGACTGCCTGTGTTCTATATAATATTCATGGGCCAACAGGCAGAGCTCCAATGTCCTTTTCACACAGTTAGCAGGTTATCTTTTACTCATTTAAAAAAGGTACACAATTACTAGCAGTATTTCATTTTCCTATCCTGCATAGCTGCTTATAGCTTTCCCCACAGCCTCCGTCACAATTGTCAGCAAGCTGATACAATCAACAAAGCTCCAATAGCGGCCTAGTCATACGTCTCATATTTAAGTATCATGGTTACAAAACACCGACAGCCAGGGAAAGCTTAGTATTACCAACCTATAGAAGGAGATTTAAAAGGATATTTATCAGGAAGGTCCACTCTAACTTTCCACACGCCACCTTCATATGGTGCTGCCATAAAATATAAAACAAAAGGTTAGTAAACAGTACAAAAAGTACATAAAAAGGTATTCACAGGCTAGGTAGAAATAATGGGATTTTTGACTTACCATAAAATCCATTTCTCTGATGTTCATTGACGGACACAGCTCCTGTCACTCTTGACCAATGGGTTTGCTGCCCACTACAGGAGTAGGACACTAGGCAGAAAAATAATTTCTGGCTACACCCATAGGCAGTCCCAGAGGGTATACTCCCTCTCCCTGCTATAGTCACTCAGTTTTGTTACAAGCAGTGTCAAGGGATTTATAACTCCACAGAGGGGTGGGTGCTGTGTCCATCAAAGAACATAAGAGAAATGGATTTTACAGTAAGTCAAAAATCCCATTTTTGCTTTCGTTCATTGATGGACACAGCTCCAGTAATTCTTAACCATTGGGACGTCCCAAAGCAGGGTCAAACATGAGGGGTGGGAGACCGCAAAAATTCCCAAGGCTAAACATTAGCCAACCAGGCAACAGGGGCTCAACCAAAACAACTGGAGCCAACCAGAAAAAAAATACACCCTCAAATAGGATCAGGTCCTCTTAAAACAGCAGCCTGCAAAACCTTGCGGCCAAAGGAAGTATCTGCAGATGCCAACACATCCACTTTATAAAACTTTGTAAAAATGTGCACCGACGACTAGGTGGCCGCCTTGCAAACCTGTGCCACTGATGCCTGATGAAGGAAGGCCCAGGAGACACTAAAGCACCCTAGTAGAGTGTGCCTTGACACGGAAAGGAGAAACTTGACCCCTGATGGAATAGGCCTGAACCACCATCTGTCTGATTCATTTAGAAATGGTCGCAGAGGAAGTAGACAACCCTTTCCGAGGTCCATCCATTAACACAAATAGTGACTTTCTGAAAGACTCGGTTGCTACCAAGTACACCCCAATTGCCCGGACCACATCCAAGGCATGCAAGGCAATTTCCTTTGGATGCAAGTATAGGAAACAATGAAGGCGCGTAGACATTGGTTATCCTCAAAACAGGTTATATTAAATGGTATAAAACTGAGGTGAATGTACTCACAAACCAATGCTTGCATCATAGCTTAGACATACCATCCATACGTAAATTCACAATGTTCGTAGACATCGGCTAACGCGTTTCGAGGTTACCCTCTTCAGAGCCTTGTCTGGATGACTACTGGTATAGCTGAAGGACTCGTGGTCCAAATCCATGCCTCTTAGCCTAGTGCTGTCACTTTGCAGATCCTCCTCTCATGAGGTTCTAAAGAAGTGAGTAACTGCAAAACGCCTAGCCGATGTGTCTATGAGAATTGTGAATTTACTTATATGGACTTAAGAAAATGATGTTATGTCTAAGCTATGATGCAAGCATTGGTTTGTGAGTACATTCTGCACTTTACCTTTTAACAAAACATGGTTTTGAGGATAATGCGCTAGGCCTACACGCCTTCTTTGTTTCCTATACTTACAGCCATATCTGATGCCCCCAGTCTTTTGAGGGCAGCGAGGAGCACATTATCCACATGTAGTAAGATGTCAAAATAGGAGTGTGACACCACGTTGAGACTTCTCACACAGCGCAGGAGAGTGAACAAAGCCACAATTTCCTTTGGATGTTTAGGCCTGGGACACAGGGAAGGCAACATAATGTCTTCATTCAAATGAAAGTCACAGCCCTCCTTGTGAATCCCCATATAAAGGTGAACAACAGGATGCTGCTGCCAATTCCGACAACCTGCACGCAGAGGAGATAGCCACAAAAAAGGCCACCTTCTGGGACAGAGTAAGCAGGGGAATCTCCGGAATATTTTCAAAGGGAGGCTTCTGTAGAGCTGAAAGCACCAAATTGAGATCCCAAGGCGGCAACAGAGCCCGCATTGGGAGGGACCAAATGTCTGACACCCTAAAGAAAAGTACGCACCAGGGAGTGTGTGGCCAAAGGTCGTTGGAAGAAGACCGCTAAAGCCGACACCTAGCCCTTGATGGTACTCAAGGCAAACTTCTGTTCAACCCCCCGTTGAAGGAAGGTTAAGATCCGAGCCCCTGAGAAGGGGCAAGGATGCACCCAAAAGACTCACCATGCAATGTACGTCTTCCACATACAATGGTAGATCTTCCTCAAAGTAGATTTCCTAGCTTTTAACAAGGTAGGAATCACCAACTCAGACAAACCTCTATAATTTAGCACCTGGTGTTCAACAGCCAAGCCGTCAAAGCCAGCGACTGTAAAGCAGGGTGAAAGATCGGTCCTTGGGACAGCAGATCCTCTCTGAGAGGAAGCTTCTAAAGTACGTTGGCAATAAGCCACACCACATCGGCGTACCAAGCCAAACGAGGCCAGCCTGGAGCCACTAAGAGGAATCCTTTCTGCTCCAATCCACTGTAGGAGTCTGGGCAGAAGCTTGAGAGGAGGCAAGGCGTATATCAGATACTGACCCCACGGGGCCACCAGCGCATCTGTAGCGTCTGCAAGTGGATCCCTTGACCGATCCACAAATCTCTGCACCTGTTGAGCCGAGACGCCAAAAGATCC
Organism: Pelophylax lessonae; assembly: GCF_965119305.1. NCBI lineage: Eukaryota > Metazoa > Chordata > Amphibia > Anura > Ranidae > Pelophylax > Pelophylax lessonae. Next base: position 155,278,521 of record NC_138771.1, read on the forward strand.
ACCTTGAGAGTGCTCCACCGGAGACAGCCGTATGAAGGAACCACTCCCCATAGTCGGTGAGGTAGTCCGCCTGCCAATTTTCCACCCCAGGAACGTTTACGGCTGAAAGGGCAGAAGGAACCGTTCTGCCCACCTTAGAATGCTGGCTACCTCCAGAGCACTTCTTGTGCCCCCTTGGTGATGGACATAAGCCACGGCCGTTGCACTGTCCAATTGAATGCGCACTGGGCATCCCTGAAGGCGAGCCATTCAACGGTCCAGACAGTCCGATTGCTCGGAGTTCCAGGACATTGATCAGCAGTCTGGACTCTTCCAGCGTCCAGATCCCGAGCAGAATGCTTGCAGAGGATGCCTCCCCAGCCGGACAGGCTGTTATGCGTGGTGACCACTGTCCAATACAAGGGGAGGAAGGATTTTCCCAGCCGAAGTGCCGGAGAGCAAAGCCACCATATCATATATTTGTTCCCTGACTCAGCTGGATCAGATTGTCCAGAGACTGCAGAGTCTTGTCCCACTTGGTCAAAATCTCCCTTTGCAGGTAACTCCTACAGAACGTCCTCAAAAGGTACATACCATCATCAGGCCCAGCACCCGCATGCAAGTCCAGAGTGATGACCATCTGTTGGCCAGCAGGAGACAAATTGCAGCCTACAATTTCTGGAGTTTTTCCAGAGGAAAAAGCACTTTGGCTACAGCTATTGTCATGCCCAAATTAGTCCAGCTTTGTGAACCGAACCAGGGCAGACATCTGAAAATTCAGAATCCAGCCGAACTCCTGCAGAGTTTGTATTGTGATTTCCAGGTTTTCCACCAGAGCAGGAGGAGACTCCGCTCGCAGAAGGCGATCGTCCAAGTAGACCAGTACTTAGCGTAGCAAGACTAGCACCGGAGCCAACACTTTTGTGCAGGTTCGAGCAGTGGAGGCGAGCCCAAAGGGTAATGCCAAAAACTGATAAAGCTCCTCTCTCACAGCAAAGCTGAGAAAAGGCTGGTGACTGGCACATATTGGAATGTGACGATAGGCATCCTTAAAACCTATAGCGGCGAGGAAATCCCCTGACGCAGGGATGCCACTACCTTTTCGAATGGACTCCATTCTGAACTTCTGTTCCCGCACAAAGCAGTTTAGCACCTTGAGGTCCAGGATTGGATGCACTTTGCCCTCCTTCCTGGGGACGGTGAACAGGTTTGATTAAAAACCCTGAAAACATTCCGAAGTCGGAACCGGAACAATCACCCCTTGAAGGAAAAGATCTTGTACTACCCCAAACAGACCCTGCAACCGGTCTGGAGACCGACGCAGGTTGGAAGTAAAAATCCTTGCTGGGGGACAAGAGCGAAACTTAATTTTGTAGGTGGACCGAATGACTTTGTGGACCCACTTGACTTGTACCAGGTCCACAGGTCCGGAAACCAGCGAAGACATCGCCCCACCCCTGATACAGGTGAGGGTGCACCTTCCTACCCTATATGTGTAGTCAAACTTTTTTTCACCTAGTGTCCTACTCCTGTAGGGGGGCAGCAAAAACCCGAGGGTCAAGAAGATCAGGAGCTGTATCTGCCAATGAACGAAAGAGAAAAAACTTTTTTTTACATTTAATGCACAAATACACTATACATTGCCCAATTGTTTGGTAAAATATGAAGGATTATCTTATGTCGAGTGCATAGATACCATAACATGACATGCTTTAAAATTGCGCACAACCGTGCAACGGCAACAAACTACGTACATGTTTAAAAGCCTTTACAGGTTACCATTTTAGATTTACAGAGGAGGTCTACTGCAAGAATTACTGCACTCAATCGGACATCTGCTGCGATACCTCACACACATTCTTCAATTGCTGTTTACATATGACACCAGACCGATGCCTGGGGGACAGAGGTGCTTGAATTTATTATTTATTTTGTGTATATATATTTTACACCTTCCCTTTCATCAATTTTTATTGTTACCACAAAGAAATTAAATATCCCCTATTATAACAATAGTGTCAGGTACCCTTTTAAAAAAAAAAAAAAAAAACAATTATGCCTACTAGACTCTAGATCTCTCCTCTGCCCTTAAAGCATCTGACCACACCAAGATTAGTGTGATAAGATGCTTTCCAAATTTCCCAATGGTGCTGTTTATATCTGGCAAAACCAAAGTCATGAAATGCTCGTACCTAGATGATTGGAGCCACTATGGTCAACTGATAGAACCACCGGCTGCAGTCTTGGGTTACCCGGTGGGACAGGAGAGCCCAAGAAAACGGTGGAAGGCGGGGGTAGGGGAGTCCACTCCCACTGTTTGTAAAAGCAGCCTTGCCGCTAATTATCCGCTAGAATTGCTTTTACATGAAAGCCGACCCCTGGCCGTAAAAAAACGGTACCAAGATCATTCCTAAATCTGCAGGCATCATCCTGGTATGACCACTCAAAGTCCAGTGACCAGTACGTTGCTAGTCCTTGTTGGGCATATATTGTAAGGTTTTTTTTTTTTTTTTCCCCCCTTCATGCAGCCTGTGGGCTGAACGAAAAAAAAAGAACCTAACAGATTCCTCCATTCACATCGATCGATGTGGATGAAGAAATCTCTGTCAGAAAGTGTGTGGTATGCCCACCATTAGACCTCTAGGCATCCACCCACTTCTAATGATGGGCATACATTATATACAACAATATAGCAATTCCTGCATTCGCATCGATCGATGTGGATGAAGAAATCTCTGCCAAGAAAAGTGTTAAAAATGATATAGTGAAGAATAGAGGAGATCTGCCCTCTGTGTCCACCTCATCCCCTATGCTTCGCCATATATGCTCTTTTTTTTTTTTTAACTGCGGTGGTGAATTCACCTCCTACAGCGCTGCAATCATTGATTTACGTATATGCTGAGAGAAAACGCTGTTGCTGTGAGAACAAATAAGTGCTGTAGCTGATGGGCGTACCTGCAAAGCAAACAATGGTTAACAATAAAACACAGTACAAGTAAAATATTACAATAAAAAAAAGTATACAGTGCAGTAAACCAGTAGAATGGTGGTATCTGGAAAGAAAACTATGGTTAATGAAAAACACACCAACTATAAAACATTATACTAGCACACAGTACAGTAGAATGGTGGTTTCTGCCACGCAAACTAGGATTAACAATAAAACATTATAGTATAACAGTATATTATAAGGTACAGAAAACTTATTAAAAAACATGACATATTTTTGGCTTTTTTTTTTTTTTTTAAACTTTTTTGTAACTGTAAAAAAAAAAAAAAAAAAAAAAAAAAAAAAAAAAAAAAAAAACTTTAAATATTCCAGGTTAGGGTCTCTCAAAATGCGATAGCATCTAACATCTTTCAAGACCCTGTGTGAAAGCGTGCCCTAGACGGAAACAGTCCCCGATGCAGAGACCAGGTTGGCCAGGACAGGAGGGACAAAAAAAAAAAAAAAGCATCTTTTTTGGGGTACTCTTTGGGTAGGGGTACCAGGGAGGACATCCTGAAAATGCCTCTCATGCAGCAGGCTCACTGCATCTGTATTGTGAATTTGGGCCACAGCACCTTCTGGATACAGAAGGGCTGTGATGATCTCTTCATGAAATTTTAGGCAGGATCCACTTCTGCCTGACGCTTTGTATAGCCCATAAGCGTTCAGCAGAGCCAATTGGAATAAGTATACAGACACTTTTTTGTGCCAGCGTCTGGCCTTTAGGGCAATTAAGTATGGTGCTATCATCTGGTCCTTGAAGTCCAACCCTCCCATGTTAACCATTTGCCGACTGCCGCACGACTATTTACTGCGGCGGTCAGCCCCTCACAGGCAAAGTGACGTAGGGCTACGTCGCTAGCCTGTGAGGCTCTAGGGAGCGAGCGCGCGCCGCCAGAGGCGCGCTCCAGCTCGGTCACGGACCCCCCCCCCCACACGTGTACCCGGCGGACATCGGGTAATCATCCAATCACAGTAAGAAACACGCCCCTAGGGACACACTTAACCCCTCCCTCTAAAACGGACCCGATGTCCGCCGGTCACTCGCGATCTCCCGGTGGAGAGGGAGAAAGGCAGACGGCTAACATAAACAAAGCCGTCTGTCATTCTTCCTGATCTAACTGCAGAGATCATACGATCCTGCTATGTAGGATCGTATGTCTCTGTGGTTACATCACTAGCCACACCCCTTTACAGTTAGAAGCACGCCCCTAGGGACACACTTAACCCCTGCATCACAAAGTTAACCCCTTCCCTGCCAGTGTCATTTTTACAGTAACAATGCATACGTATAGCACTGATTACTGTCGTAATGTAACTGGTACCCCCAAAAGTGTAAAAAATGTCAGTCAAGGGTCCGATCTGTCCGCCGCAATGTCGCAGTCCCGCATAAAAAAATTGCAGATCACCGCCATAACTCGTTAAAAAAAAAAAAATATATATATAAATAAAAATGACAAAAATCTTTCCCTTAGTTAGTAAACGCAATAACTTTTACGCAAACCAATCAAAATACGCTTATTGCGATTTTTTTTACCAAACATATGTAGCAGAAAACAAATTGGCCTAAAATGTTCAAAATTTTTGATTTTTTACATTTTTTTGGGGGGAAATTTCATATAAAAAATTTAAATATTGTTATTTTTTTGATTATAGCGCAAAAAGTAAAAAATCGCACAGGTGATCAAATACCACCAAAAGAAAGCTCTGTTTCTGGGAAAAAAAGGACGTAAATTTAATTTGGGTACAGCGTCGCACGACCGCGCAATTGTCCGTTAAAGTCACACAATGCCGAATCGCAAAATAGGGCCTGGTCTTTGGGCAGCTAAATCCTCCGGGGCTTAAGTGGTTAAAGGCTCTTAATACAATGAAATATTAAAATAATAAAAGTTTATTAATTCAAGAGAGAAAGAAATTATACTAATAATGAGAAATGCATGAATATAATCATCATAATACATATGTTTACAGATATTGCATGTAGGCAGCAAGATTATCCAACACGTTTTAAAGCATGCATCGCTTCTTCTTCAGGGGTATATTGTGCATACAGTCTATGAATACAAATATACCAGTAAGAATGTAACACCAACATACTATAGTTTCTATTAAAGTGTTTCTTACAATACTTACATACTTTGTTCTTACCATACATGAGAATTGGAATGCATCATCAATACAAAGTCTCAGAACATTCGCCCATCAGGCCAAACAGCTGAGTCCGTGATGGCCACCTGGATCGCAAGCGCAGGGTGGAACGCATGAAGTCGCAGCGCAGTGATGTCACGCCTGCACGTCCCACGGACACAAAGTCACCTACGATGCCTGGGAAAGCATCGGAGGGGACAAAAAAGAGGCAGAAGAAGATGGAAAGACTTCAGACTCACAGGCCCTCGAACCAGTCCGGGCTTGTTCCATGCCGGGCTGCCCTATGTGCCAACCGTTCTAGGGGCCATCACGGACTCAGCTGTTTGAAGTCAGCCTCGCAATGCACAGCTGATCACAGCTGTGGTTTGCGTGGTCTGACTGCATCCATTACTCTATTTAAACCCGCTCACTGGTGCTAAGGGCTCTGTTCCCCCTTGCCGAGGACGCTGGTCAGACATCTGTTTACACTGTTGAGATACACCAGCGGTAAGCACTTCCAACTGCTCTTAAATTGTACCGACAATTGTACCTCCCTTTTATGCTTAATCATACTTTTTAGAGCTATCAGATATTGGTTTGTATTGCCTGATTATACTAACATATTACACATCTCTGAAATACTTTTAAAGCTACATAGACACAATTGGGAATCTGCCATGCTCATTTATATTTTGGGCTCTGGAATATACTCTAAACACACACGCGATAAGGATTATAAGTGGACATGCATCTGTCTTTCACAATTGTTAATTCACTATACCATCTAGGACGTCTCCTTCAGGAGCCCCACAGTGTTTATATCAAAGGCAATAAATGCCCACATAGGATGCTAGAGCAGTGATGGTGGACCTTGGCACCCCAGATGTTTTGGAACTACATTTCCCATGACACTCCGCTACACTGCAGAGTGCATGAGTATCATGGGAAATTTAGTTCCAAAACATCTGGGGTGCCAAGGTTCGCCATCACTGTGCTAGAACATACATCTAATTAACTAGATATATACACCATCTTCATATTCTATCATGCTCTTTATTTAGGATAAGGTCTCTCTGACACTGTCTTTGGGACTTTGTTCTACAATTCCTTTTGGATTATGTATCTCATATATACATAGCATTCACATTTTTTGAAGGGTCATTACAAGTGTATTACTGCTCCTATTGCAGAGTCCAACTTTGTGCCTCAGTTGCCGCCGGACCAGATTACATAATCTCCCTCCCTAGGCCTGATGGGCGAATGTTCTTAGACTTTGTTCTTACCATGCATGTGAATTGGAATGCATTATCAATACAAACTAAGTATTGTAAGAAACACTTTAATAGAAACCATAGTATGTTGGTGTTACATTCTTACTTACTGGTATATTTGTATCACAGAGACTGTATGCACAATATACCCCTGAAGAAGAAGCGATGCATGCTTTGAAACGCGTTGGGTAATGTTGCTGCCTACATGCAATATCTGTACACATGTATTGTGATGATTATATTCATGCATTTCTTAAGTAAATTCTGAACAGTTTTTTGGTGAAAACCTTTTATTAGTTCAATTTATTCCCCTCTTTCGAATAAAAGTTTTTAAATTTTAATATTTCATTGTATTATTATTAACCACTTACCGCAAAGTGACGTACCCGTACGTCGGCTTACTTTGCGTGGTTATACCGGGATGATGCCTCTAGCTAGAGCCATCATCCCGGTACCGTTGTTTAGAGCCGGCGGTCGGCTTTCTGGCGGTAACGACCGATGCTGGGGAGCCGCTCGAACGTTACCCTGGGGAGCAGAAGGGGACCCCCCCCCTCCCGCGGCTCTGCCCAGGTCTCCCGAGCAACAAGCCGCCAGCTGGATGGAGTCCCGATGACGTAAACCGGAGGTGGAGTCCATGACGTCACGTCCGGGTTACTCTGCTGCTAAAGGCGGCAGATTCAAAAAGTGAATATATTCAAAAATGCAGTTTTCGGCGTTTTGAATACATGGAAGTGTAGTGGAGGGGTCGAGGGTCTTTTAGACCCTCGACCCCTCCATAAAGAGTACCTGTCACTGCATATTGCTGTCACAAGGGATGTTTACATTGCTTGTGACAGCAGTAAAAGTGATCAGATTATTTTTTTTTAAAAAACCGGTGTTAAAATAAAAAAAAAAAATCAATAAAAAACATTTTTTAGCCGCCTCGGTCGCCGTAAGCTCTCGCACGAAAGAACGTATATGGAAGTCGAGCCGCGAATGAGCAATAATTTAAAAAAAAAAAGAGCTAAACTCTAACTCTAAACTGGTGACCGCTAAAACAATTTAAAGCGTTGCCTATTGAGATTTCTATTGACCGTAGTTTGTCACCATTCCACGGGTGTGCGCGATTTTAAACCGTAACATTTTGGGTATCAATTTACTCAGCGTGACATCTTTCACAATATACAAAAAAAAATAGTTAACTTTACTGTTTAGTTTTTTTTAAATGCAGTGAAATGGTATTTTTCGAAAAATTTTCCAAAAAAAAAAAAAAAATGGCGTGTGAAAGACCGCTGCGCAAATACTGCGTGACAAAAAATATTGCAATGACCGCCATTTTATTCTCCAGAGTCTTTGCTAAAAAAATATATATAATGTTTGGGGGTTCCAAGTAATTTTCTAGCAAAAAATACTGATTTTAACTTGTAAACAAAAAGTGTCAAAAATAGGCCTGAGGCTTAAGTGCCTTTAAAGTCTCAACCTTCAGGGGAACTTTTTTGTCTGTACCAATATAGGGATGTGGCACATACTATAGATTAAAGGTCACGGAGACCATTTTCTCCAATTCAAGAAACAAAAAAGGTGACTAAAAAGTAGCACGCTTGTGTAATAATTGTCCATGTATAAATGGCATCCCTTTCTGAATAAGGGTGACAAGGCCCAAACAATCTTGCCGCTGCTCCCTATGTAGTCTGAGCAGTTGAGGGGCTCCACATTGCTATCTTTTCCCTTGTAAATCCGGAAACTACATGTATAGCCTGCTGCCCCGTCACTGAGCTTATACATCTAGATCCCATATCTGCCACATTTGCTAGGGAGAAACTGTTTGAAAGCAAGGCAGCCAGAAAATGTAATAAGGGACTCAACACAGACAGCTTGTTGGGGCATATACAAGGCTGCAAACCTTTGGTTGAAGTTATTTACGAGGGGCAGAATTTTGTGGAGCCGGTTATATCCAGGGTCACCCCGAGCACGATAGAGTTCATTGTCACTGAAATGCATGGACCACAAAATTTGCTCATATCTAGTCCTAGCCATGGCAGCAGAGAACACGGGCATATGATGAATTGGGTCAGTGGACCAATATGACCACAACTCGCTCTTTTTAGTAATGCCCATGAAGAGGGCTAGGCCCAGAAATAAGTTTCCATGAAAATTCTCTGGCAAGGGTCAAATTTGGATTTGTGGCGACAAATTGATTGGCATATAAATTGCTTTGGTCCACAATAGATCTGTACAGATCTTCCATGAAAAATAGCTCATAAAAACCAAGGGGAGTAAAATTGTCTGTTTCCACCTGAATTCCGGGTTGGCCAGTAAATTGGGGGGGGGGGGGTTCCCAATCAGGATTTGCAAGCGCATCAGGAAGGACACTATTGGCTCTACAGGCCTGCCTTCATATTATTGGTGGCTGCAGGACACTACTTGTGCTAGCCACCGCACCAGCCTGAACTGCGCTTATGGGACTTGCCACATCACCAAGTGTTACTGCAGTGCTGGCTTGATTATGACCAAGATGTACTAGGCGGTTGGTGCTTGCCAGTTCACCAGAAAGTTGAGCGGCACTAGTACCGACACTCTGCTGCAAACGAGCACCCTGCGGTTGTTGCACCTCAGCAACAGAGGAACGGGGTCGGGTACACCTGACCTTAGCAGGGACCACTACTCCGTCGTCCGAGCTATCTGTCAGGTTGCCACTGCTCTCTACAGGTTTGAATACTGAGCCTGATTCGGACAGTGAGTCTTCCCCCATCACTCATGCTCCACATCCTGTTGGCCTCTTCACTAGTGTACCTCTGTTTGAACATTTTGGCCAATAAATTTATAGGTACCTAGTGCAACTCACAGGTTGTCTGGGACGGTTTGAACCGCTACCAAAACACTGAACTGCCAGTGCTAGCAGAGATCAGGCCTGACTCTGCTAACGTTGCGGTTTAGTGTGCTGTGTATCAGAAGTGACAGTAATCTGCCGCTACTTCACTTCTTGGGGGGGGGGGGGGGGGGTGGGTGGTCAGAGGAGCTAAAAGGTAGGTGCTGGCAGGTGTCAGGACTTATCCTGCTCACGCTGCGTTTTGGAAACACTACTACTATTGGGGACGCTGGCATAGTTTTGATCAGATCAAAAGATATTGATCCTTGCGGGGTGTGCTCTGGACTCTGTTTTGTTTTGTATCTGTTTGAACTTTCTAGTTCAAGTTTCAACTTTCAAGTTTTCTCTTGATTTAAAAAAAAAAAAAAAAAGATATTGATCCGTTCAGACACTATATTAGTAATGGAGGTGTTTAGTGTGTGTTTCAGTATCACTGGCAATCAAAGGGTTAAAATTTATTACTAAATATGCGGCGGGCAATCTGACGCTATCCTGTATTGACGCTAACGTGAACGCTAACTGATGTCACCTGTGACACTAATACAGTCATCAGAAAAAAAGGATCTGTACACTATAATAGGGACACTGTGACAGGGCAATAAAGAGATTAACTGGGGGTGATCAGGGGGTTAGATCTCTTAGGGGATGTATGGCGAGTACCCTAAACCTTTCTGGGACAGACACGAACTACTACTGTCTCACACACTAACTGAAGTCACAATTGACACTAATACAGTGATCAGTAAATTATCTGTATACTGTATATAGTGACACTGACAGGGAGTAAAAGGGTTAACTAGGGGGTGATCAGGGGGTTAAATGTGTACCTGTGTGTACTGGTGTCAGTGTAGTGCTTGTTTACTCACTGTCTGATGTTCTCGCCTCTCACGCTGGAACTGAAAAGGGCTCCAGGAGAGAAGATTGCATAATTTCTTGTGCCTGTGTTTACATTACACAAGCACAGGACATTCTGCCATTGGTCAGAACCAATCAACAGGTCCAGGCAAAAAATCATTGGCCTAGACCTGATGACGGATCGGTTCTGAATATGCAGTTACGTTGGTTCGTGCAGCCGAGCCACCTTGTCGCAGTAAATCTGCGGCGGGTGGTTGGCAACTGGTAAAAAAAATAAAAAAAAAATGAAGCTTTAATACCATTTTAATTGTTTGCTTATGTAATAAAACTGATGGACGACATTCGCGTAATGCCTATTGGCTAGTGTCAATTGACAAAGGGGTACCGAAAGACTGGGAAGTAATTTATACGGTGGACATTTGACAGGAAAAGGGTCAGCACTGAACTGAACCACTTGACGACCAACATACTGGTACGTCACTGAACTTCATCAAGTGGTTATACCTGGATGATGCCATCATCCCAGTACCAGTTTCTTTAATTTATTTTTAGAACCGACGGTCAGGTCTCTTGTAAAATCAATCCTAGCGGCTAACCAGCCACTGGATTACTTTTACAAGCAGCAAAATGGCTTTATTGGGCTGTCTTGTTCCACTGGTGCTTCCGTCAGCTGATCATAGAAGCGAACAAAGACCTGAATCGCTCTGTTCACCTCTATGATATAGGGACCCAGAAGTGATCTTACATCACTTCTGGTTTCCCCGGATGTAAACGGCGCCATTTTAAAAAACGCGAACGCTTTGGTCAGTCCCGCACACATGCAAACCGTGATCGTCCCACACATGAGGTATCACCATGAATGTCCGATCATGGGTAGTAACCCTAGCACCAGACCTCCTGTGTAAATCTTAAGTGGTAACCTGTAAAAGGCTTTTAAAGCGTCATCTATGGATAGTAAAATGTATGTTGTTTTTTCGCCGTCGCATGGGCGTGCACAATTTTAAAACATCACGTTTGGTATCTATTTACACAGTGTAACATCATCTTTTATATTTTACCAAAAAATTGGGTTAGGAATTGTGTTTTTTTGCAATAAAATGTAAAAATGTGTTTTTTTCACAAAAAAAGTTAAACAAACCGCTGCACAAATACCGTGTAACATACCTCTGCTTTAAAAAATTATATTATATATATATATATATAAAATGTTTGGGGGTTCCAAGTAATTTTCTAACATAAAATACTGATTGTTACAAAAAGTGCCAGAAAAGGTCTGGTCTACAAACGGTTAATACACATATATGGCGTCTAGTGTATCAAAGTCAGTCCGGATAGATCCAGCTGTTTGCTGCAAGGCTGGCTCTGTTCTTATCCTGGCTGTAAGTATACAAGTCCGCTACCATAGCAGATTCTTCCAAGTACCATAGCACTGCGCAGCAGGATGGCAGCCAACATGCTGGTCAGGAAGGTTTCTAGAAGGCTGAATTGACCCCGTGGAGTCACATTACGGTGGGAGGTCAGGTGGAGTGCAAATATGGGGTGGTGCTCCTCGCACTCGACTGCAATTAACCAAACAATGCCAAGTCAATATCTATACTGACAGTCAAGTGGCAGCTGTTCTTGGGTTCAGCTTTCTCCAACTTTCCCACAATGTGGCTCTGAGTGAATGTCTTTAAATAAAGTTTTGAGAAGTGAATGACTACTGTCCCTTTATAGACGCTGGGATCAACCCTAGAATGGTGGAAGCAATACAAGCTATCTAAGGTCATATTACATAAACGCCAAGGAGGCTGTCATGTGTGCAGCCTTTAGAACCTAGATAACACCTAAACCGTGACTTCACCTAGTTTTGTATTTCGCCATAAACGGAAATGTATACAAAACATGCAGAATAACAGAGGTAATACTTACTTCCTTGTGGTCCATAAAACTTCACTATAAATTCATTTAGTCCTCCTAGGATTGTGACTTCATGTTTGCTTTCAATACTAAAAGGACTGAGTTAAGAAATATAAACTACGAGTTTCAACAATCTTATACAGCTATAAAAAAACAAAAACAACAATATATGAGCAAAAGGCTGAAATGGGCATACCACACAATTATTTATTTTAATACAATCATCATGCAGAGTTTTTTTTTTTCTCAAACTTCTTTTTGATTAAGAACTTTATTAACAAAATCTTCCATTTATAATTTTAGGCTCTGGTTACTCTGCATTGTAAACTCAAGCCTGCTGCTGAGGGAGAACTGATCCTACTAAGTGCCGGTTCACATTTATGCGTGAATATACAGCGTGTTCCCGCATCACCCGCCATATGCGATATGCTGGGGGGTGTCAATTGAAGGTTAACAACACCCCCAGATAAGATTGCATATCGCAGTGCGATCTGTAAGTTAGCACAGAATCGGATCGCACTAGTGTGAACCACCATGCAATCAGATTCTGCTGCGGACCAATAAAAGGGTCCTGTGCGTCTTTTAGTGCGATTGCGGTGCGAATTCAGCCATACAAACTGTATGGCTGAATTTGCACCGCACAGAGATCGCATGTAATTTTAGAAGCAGTGCGCTCCGAATTACATGCGATCTCTGATCGCACTAATGTGAACCGGCACCGGTGCATCTAAGCCCTTAAACAAAAGTTTAAACACAAGCATTTCACACAAGTGGCCTGATCGCGTTCACCTGTCAGGTTTTTTTTTTTTTTTCAGGCGGACCCCCCATTGTTCTGTATGGAGCAGCGGGTGTAAAAATAGACATGTGTCAGTTTACACCCACCGATATCCAATCCAATACGCTAAAAACAGATGGATAGGGATCTGTTCCCAATCTGTTGAGCAGGCTGAAATGGATGGTGGTCCGTTTACATCAGACTGCCCATAGCGGAGAGCGGGATGTGTGTGTCTACTAAGCATTAGCAGAGGGGACACAGCCCAGCCATCCACCTGCTCAGCAGACCAGATTCCCCACTGAGCAGGCGGTCTCCTGGAGGTTTCCGCCCCACGCCGAAGGAGCATAACAATGCAAATTACCAGTCCTTATATAAAAAAGGTGGCTGCATTGGTTTTATTTCAGGTTTTTTTACATTTTTCACCTGGTGATTCTGCCAGTAGCACACTTCCAGTCATAGGATGACAATGCTCACTTTATTGAAGAGCAGCTGTGTCATTGATCAATGAGGGAGGTGTTTTGTAGTCCTCACAATTACGGTCTTGCTTTTCCTTTAAGGCCCAATTCACATGAATTGGGCGGTTTGCAATTAGTAGAGGGAGACCCAGCGTGGCCTTTTCACCGATTAGCTGCATGCAGAACTGTATTTGCAGCCGCTCGCATGTAATCACCCATGCAGAGATTATCCGTGGATGAACGCCTATGGACACAGACACGAATGAGTTGTAGTCCAAGTAAAAGAACAGGGAAGGCTAAAATAGGTCTCTCTGAGATAATGCCGACAGAGCGCAGCACACCTCTGAATTGTAGGTATTATATACGATTTATATAGTATTTTTTGTACTACTACTAATAAAATGATTTTAATGCTATGTTTAACAGACCAAAAAGGAGCAAATGAGCGTTTAATCACTGGACATTAAACTATTAACATTCTTAAAAAGTAGTAAAATACTTTAAAGAGGTTGTATACCCTCCCCTATACCCAGTGAAGTGAACAACCTCAGATGATACACAGATGAAACAAATCTCCCTACATACGTTTTACATGTTTATCTGTCGTCTTCCCCTTTCTACACTCTTTGGAAAGTGCAGATCGTGTTAATCTTTTTTTTCTGTTTCAGCAGCACATAGGGGTGGGTGTGGAGTCTGGGCTTACACTGTGTGAGAGCTGATTGGAGGAAAGGGACATACCTCCCTCCACACAGGCAGAGCAACAAAGGAACCTGCAGAGCTGTATTGTGAATAGACAAGGTCTCTGTTTATCTACCTCTAAGTCACCTTCCTGGAACATGTTTTCAGCTGCGATCTCATGTGTTGGAGAACTTGTCAGAAGTGACTTTGCTGATAACAGAGGAATGGAGCAGCAGAAAGATGCAGCTCTTAGAGCTTTGGCGAGATAAGTAGACACTAAAGATTAGAGATTGACCGATTATCGGCAAAGCCGATATATCGAGGGCCGATATGTACTTTCCCCGATATATCGGAATCGGCCTTTTGATTTACCGATATTGCTGAAAAGTGCATGTACCGGGGTGATGCCTGCAGCTAGAGGCATCACCCCGGTACCGGTGTCCATAGCCGGCGGTCGGCTGTCTTGTAATGACAACCGATGTGGCTGAGAAGCCGATTGGCTATCATTCCAAGGAGCGGGAGGGGACATAGCCCCCCTTCCGTCGCCTTCCGCGGCTCGCCCCGGTCTCCCGCCCCACCGGGAGACCCGGAAATCCTACCTTCACCGCTGCCGTCTGACCGGGTCTCCATTTCTTTGAATTCAGCGCCGCCGAGTACCGGGAAGTGATGTCATAACATGACATCACTTCCGGGTACTAGCGGCGCCAAATTCAAAAACTTACAGCATTCAAAAACAGCCAAACTTGGCGTTTTGAATGCTTTTAAGTGCAGAGGAAGGGTTTGGGGTATTTTAGACCCCCAGATCCCTCCACCACAGTACCTGTAGACAATTTTTTTTTTTTTATAATATCTGAAAATATCGGCCAATATCGATATCCGATGACTAAAAGAATCGGTATCGGCGGTAAAAAACTATATCAGTCGATCACTACTACAGATATATAGAAAACAAGAGAAGAGCACACCGACCTAGTGCAATATCACAAGACATTTACTGAGAGATTAAAAAAGACATGCCATAAATTATACTCACAAACGTATGCTAAAAAGGTAAAGCATAAGAAAGATTTTTTTGCAATCCAGAGACCTCCAGAAAAAAAAAAAAAGTGCTTTTTGGTAAAGCAGGACTACTGGAAGGCATCCTTGGTGATGGGCTGACACGTTTCAAGGGAGAAAATTTTTGGTCCAAAAGAACTTAGTATGATTTTCGTATAGTGTGTACACAACTTACGACAGCTGATCACACCTTTTCGTACGAAAATTTTTCTCGTACGGGAACAGAACAAACAATTTCAGTTTAATGAGTACTGTTTTTGTACAAGAAAAATCAGAAAAGACTGCACATAATCAGAAAAACAAAAAAAAAAGCCTTGTCGTACGAGAATTTTCATACAAATTTTCGTTTGTTTCAATTTGCTGTGAAAGGAGGAAAATTGGATGATTGTTCGCCTAATATTCTTATAGTGTGTACCCCACCTGACACTAATACAGTGATCAGTGCTAAAAATATGCACTGTCAGTGTACGGACACTGGCTGGGAAGGGGTTAACATCAGGGGTGATCAAAGGGTTAACCGTGTTCCTACCCAGTGTTTGTGTACTGTGTGAGGTACTTTTACTAAGGAAAGACACAGATCCTTGTCCCTGCTTTGCAGGAGCACAGGATCCATGTCTTTCCTACTGACAGAATAGCAATCTACCTTGTTTACACAGGCAGACTGGCGTTCTGCCTCTGTAAATGATCAAGTCCATTGTAACATTGCAAGCTTCAGGCGGCGTGCATTTACACCCGCTACCTGGACGTGTAGGATCATGTTTATTTACACGAGATCCGATGCACAGCAGCTGCCCTGTAGCAGTAAAACTGCCAGCGAGCAGTCGTGAAGTGGCTAAATAAGGTATGCAACGAAAAAAAAGGCTATTAGCATGTTGAGGATAATAGGGGAAGAAGCAGTGAAGGCAAAATATAACCAGATTCAGCTTTAACCGCAAGAAAGAAAAAAAAATAGGATATTGAGGGACTACAAAAAAGGTATGAAGGAAGGAGCCACAATTTCGATAGATTAACAACCCCTCCTGAAGAGGCTACACCTCGTCATTCTACATTTGGGAATATGCTGGGTATGCAACCAAAAATGGTGATTCAACATACAGTGGTTATAGAAGAGAATCACCCCCTTAAAAACAATCGAATTTTGTTGCTTTGCAACCTGAAATGAAGGCAGACAGTTTTTGTTTTATCCAGCTGTATTTATTTACTCAGTGTATCTTCTAACATCCAAGTGAAAGCTTTAATAGCAACATGTCAAAAAAATAAAAACAGACTCAATGATTTGGAAAAAGGTTCAACCCCTTGTGTCAGTATTTTGTTGAACCACCTTTTGCTTTAATTACAGCCTTTATGTCCCCACTAACTTTGCACATCTAGACTTTGAAATATTTGCCCACTCTTCTTTGTAGAACTGCTTAAGTTAAATTTAATGACCGTTTGTGGACTGCAATCTTCAAGTCATTCCACAGATTTTCAATGGGGTTTAGGTTTGAGGTCTGACTAGGCCATGCAAGGACATTCGCCTTTTTCTCCTTCAACCACTGTGTGGTCATTTTTGCTGTGTGCTTTGGGTAATTGACATGTTGGAAGGTAAACCATCTTCCCATTGAAAACTTTCTGGCAGAGGGCAACAGATTTTCCTCAAGAATTTGACAGTATTTTGCACCATGCATTTTTTCCTTCAATCCTGACACGTGATTCAGTCCCTGCTGCAGAGAAACACCTCCATAACAGATTACTACTTCCATGCTTTAATGTAGGAAAGGTGTTAATTGGGTGGTGAGCTGTCTTGGATTTCCTCCAAATATATTGTTCAGTGTTGAGGCAAAATAATTCAATTTTATTTTCATCTGACCATAACACCGCTATCCATGTGGTCTAAAAATCTTCAAGGTGCGTTTTGGCAAAGCTCAGGTGTAACTGCATGCGGCCTTTCTTTAGGAGTGGCTTTTTTCTTGCAACCCTCCCATGGCCAGTCCGGCGCCACCAGAATCACCAACGTCGGTTCCGATGCCAACCTGCGAAGGAACCTGGACAACTGAATCGGAGGAAAGGCATACATCAGACGATACTGATGCCAAGGTGCCACCAGCACATCCGAGGCGTCCGCCAGCGGATTGCGCGTTCTGGCCACAAACCTTTTCACTTTGTTGTTTCGTCTAGACGCGAACAGATCCACATCCGGGGATCCCCATTTCGCACACAGCAATTGAAAGACCTCCGGGTGTAGGGACCGTTCCCCCTGATCCAGGATCTGGCGGCTCAGATAATTGGCCTGCCAATTCTCCACACCCGGAATGTGAACTGCCGAAATCGCCAGGACATGAGTCTTGGCCCAAGACAGAATGCAGGTCACTTCCCGGGCCGCCCGGGCACTCCTGGTGCCTCCTTGGTGGTTTATGTAAGCCACCGCGGTGGCATTGTCCGTCTGTACCCGTACAGGGCGGCCCCGAAGCTGATCCGACCACTGGAATAGACACAGTATGATCGCTCTCAATTCCAATATGTTGATCGGAAGGGAGGACTCCTCCTCCGACCAAGTGCCCTGGGCAGACAGGTTGCTCAGGACGCCACCCCAGCCAGACAGGCTGGCATCCGTGGTAATTACTGTCCACAGTAACGGCCGGAAGGAGTTTCGGGACTGAAGCCACCACAGAAGATCCATTCTGGTCTGGTGACTCAGACACTCTCAGGTCCAAGGACTGAGGCAGTCTGTCCCACCTGGTCAGGATCTCCGCTTGGAGAGATCGTGTGTGAAACTGAGCAAATGGTATCGCCTCGAAGGCTGACACCATCAACCCCCAGGGACCGCATACAGGTCCGGAGTGACGAGGATTCGTTGTCCCTGAGGGACCCGATCTCGGTCTGCAGGATCCGGAGCTTGTCCTCCGGCAGAAACCCCTTTGCTTGAGCAGAGTCCAGAACCATTCCCAAATAGAGGAGATGAACCGAAGGAGACCATGTCGACTTCTTAACGTTGATGGTCCAACCGAACTCCTGAAGCGTCTGTACCGTGGTTGACAGATCGCGCAACAGACTCTGGCTGGCACTCGATCTTAACAGATCGTCCAGATATCCCAGGACCGAAATGCCTTGTGCCTGCAACAGGCGCCAACACTTTGGTAAAAACCCTTGGAGCCGAAGCGAGACCAATGGGCAACGCCACGAACTGATAGTGCTCCTCCGCGATAGCGAATCGGAGGTACCTCTGATGGCCCTCGAAAATGGGGATGTGCAGATATGCATCCTTCAGGTCGATGGAAGCCATGAATGCTCCCGGGCTCAGGGAGGCCACCACCGAACGGAGAGACTGCATCCGAAACTTGCCCTCCTTTCTGGGCACAGTGAACAGATTAGAGTAGAACCCCCGAAATCTGTCCCGATGAGGCACCGGGACGATCACCCCCTGGGCAAGGAGATCCTGCAACGCTCGACGCAGTTCTCGCAAACGCTCTGGGGTCAAATGAAGATTTGAGGGAAAGAATCTGTTTGCAGGCCGCAAAAGGAATTCGATCTTGTACCATGATCGAATGATTTCCTGAACCCACCTGAATTCGGAGCAGCCAAGGTTGGAGGAAACCACGCAAACGTCCCCCCATCCCTGAAACGGGTGAGGGCATCCCTTCAGGCAGAGGCGGACTGAGCCGCCGCACCGGCGTGGCCGGATTTCTGTTTTCCCGCCCAGGGCTTTCTCTGGCCACCTTGGCCCTTGAAAGGTTTACCCTTGTTCTGTGTCTTGAAGGCAAGAAAGGACCCCTGATTTGGTTTGAAGGCAGGACACCGCTTACCGCAAAAAGACTTGTTCTTCGGATTCTAGAGCAGCAGAGTGCTCTTGCCCCCAGTGACTCCCTTAACCAAAGTATCCCGGGCCTCATCAAAAAGGCGAGACCCCGCATAAGGAAAATCAGCCACCGTTTTCCGTGATGTCTGGTCAGCCGACCAGCTCTTCAACCAGATCAGTCGACGGTTAAGCACCGCGACACTAGACAGGCGCGCAGCCAAAGGGGCCTCATTCAAGGCCGCATCGCACAAACACATGACCCCTTGATGAATTTGGTCCACCATCTCCAGCGTAGCAGGGGGTGCAGAATCAGTCACGAGAGTGCGTCTAAGCACCTTAGTCCAATCCGCCACCGCCTGAGCCACCATGACAGAGGCGAAAATAGGTTTTAGCATGGAACCTGCCACCATGTAAGCATGGTGGGCAAGGGATTCCAACCTCCTGTCCGTAGGATCCCGGAACACCGGGGAATCTTCAGTGGGAACCAGGGTAGCCTTGTTCAATACGGCCACAGTGTGATCCACTGGGGAGCCACACACCAGCGCGAATCCGTCGGAGACGCAAAGGGGTAAAGCAGTTGAAACCGTTTAGGCACCGTGAAGGGGCGTTTCAAGCTGCGCCATTGTTCATTCACCGTGTGATGAAACTCAGCGGGGCAGGGAAAAACCTGCGCTTTCTTGCGGGTTCTATGTGTACCAAAAGAGGACACAATGCCCGGAGGATTGGGCTCATCCTCTAAACGTAGTGTTTCCTTTACGGAAAGAATCAGCGCATCCATTGCTGCGCATTCTTCAGGTATCCAGGGGGAGAATCATCTACCCCCTCCACCTCCCCCTCAGACTCTTGCGGGTCTTGAGAAGAGCGAGACCCTGAAAGGGGCACGCCACCTACAGCAACCACATCACCTTCTGAATCAGAAGAGAAAGAGATCCTAGACCTTTTCCTAGCAGCCTGTTCAGTCATCAGTACCTCCATGTTGGACACCAAAGTTGCCACCACAGCAGCCAAATTAGTCAGGGCAGGGGATTCAGAAGAACTGAAGTCCCCCACCAAGGCTGGAGGGAATTTGCTGTCCTGAGATTCCATTGAAGAAAAAAAAAGACATTTTGCAAATAAAAATCATAAAAAAAGATTAGAAGGCTGAGACTGTAGCCCCAGCACAGGGAAGCCTATCTACTCCTAAGCTAGGCAGAAGACAAACTGAGTTGGGATGGCTTACTGCAGGGGGGTATTGACCAGTGGGACAGCTCCCATGGGTGTGTCTATGTTAATGCTTTTGTTTTAACAAGTCTTATGCCTAGCTATTCCTGTGGAGAGGAAGTCAATACCCATTGGTGAAGAATGTATGAGTGGGCGGCGACTGTCGGAGGACGTAAGAGAAATGTGATTTTAAAGGGGTGATCCTTTTCTATACCCACTGTATGTGACTATCTTCTCACTACAGTACTGAAAAACAGTGATGCGAACAGACATGTGGAATGTTGTGATTATCTAACAGTACATATAATGGTCGCAGCACACTACTTGCTGCGCAATTTCCAGTTATTCATTAAACAAAGGAATTAAAATATTCCCCCCCTGATCAAGTACAAAGAAGAAGAAAAAAAAAAAACACGAAAATGACAGGGCACCAAAAAGATTTCTTATATTTCTGGAGCAGCTAACACACAACGTGCACCGAGGACACATCCTGCCCAGACAGAGAACAATATCCCAACTACCATAACAGGAAGATACCTTGGGAAACCTAAGTCCCATGTTTTGTACCCTGAAGGCCGACTGAATTAATTTCATCCTCAAATTCAGAAATAAAGAAATAGCTGGGAAGAGAAAATCGAGGATCCCACAGCGCATTAAGAGTCCACATCACCTGACAACCCATGACGTTCAGTTTCTTTCCTGGAGTGTAGATTTTTAATGCAACAACCTATTGTAGGATTTTAATAGTGAATACTTAGCTGACTGGGACCCTGTAGATCTTGGCTGGAGCGAGCAGGATGCCAGTTCTGCTACATGCCAGGTTTTAAATGACTGCATTAGACGCATGCAGACATACAATTATCATGAAGCCACGCACATAATGTGCTGTTACACACACAGGAATTACTATTCCCAAAAAGAAAAATCTGTTCCAGGAATCTGTTCTGCCGTCATTACACATGACAGCTTGTATTTGCTACTACAAGACATACAACATCATCTAAAAATACAACAACATGACAGAACATTAACTCTTAGCACTACAGTAATTCAAAACCCCATTAAATTGCTTGTGAAAAAAAAAAAAAAAAAATCCTGGCCCCGTCCTTAATCACTAGGCTTCCGGAGAACGAAAAAAACATATGCATGTTTAGATATAAACACATATCCACACACTTGCTATATTTAAGGCCTAAGCACAGCCAAAAATCAAGAAAAAGGATGATCAGCACAAGGGACATGACTTACAGACAGTATGTGTCGTTCTGGGTGTTGATTCCTCCCTGTAGTAGTACTCCATACTGTCCATCCACATCCCTTATCTTCTGGGGCAGCGGGTTTTAATACAACTAATCAGCTGTCACAGGCTCTCATCAAGAAAGCTTGACTATACCCACCCTTTCTGCCCAGCTCCTCCATTCAAAGAAGTCGTACTACAGAGTTTTTGCATAGAATCCCATCAATGAATGGAGGTGGCAGACCTAGCAATTGTCTGTACTCTATTCTTAGAAGTTGTAGTACAGCTTCTGTGAATGGGGTAGTTGGGTGGAAAGGGCAGGCAGAGTCAGACTCTTGATTAGAGCTTGTGACTGCCCGATAGTTCTATTATCCCCATCACACAAGAAGATTACCGAGGCAGTGGTAAAAGGGAAAAAGACCAAAAAAATCAGTTTCTCTTACTTGATCCAGTGATGTGCATGAGGGCCCAGGCTCTCCAGGATCCCTCCCTCCTCATTGGCAGACTGTAGTGGTAGCCATTTGCCCTTAGTACTGTCAATCACAGGCCAGTGAGCCAATGAGGAGTGAGGGCCAGGCTGTAAGTGTGAGAATGAACACACAGAGCAGTGGCTCAGGAGTTAGCCTGCTCAGGTGCCCCCATAGCAAGCTGCTTTCTATGGGGGCACTCAGCGGAAGGGAGGAGTCAGGAGCATCTGCAGGGGATCCAAGAAGTGGAGGATTAGGGCTGCACAGAGCAGATATGCATGACATGTTTAAAAAGGACTAAAAATTAGTATTATATATATACATACATACATACATACACCTTTGTCTTTATATTTGTTAAAAAAAAAGGAAGCTCTGTCACTGAAAAATATAAAATTAATTTTATTACAGTGTTGCATGGCCCAGTAACTGTCAAACTATTATAGCACTTAAAAAGGCCTGATAATGAATGGGTTAATACAGGCTAGTACTCAAGTGGTTAAATGACTGGCACTACCTGTACAAAAAGCCTTTGGATTTCAATACATCATAACCGCCCAGTGTCACCTGGATGCCAAAGCCTGTGAACCCAGATGTGCAAAGTTAAGAGCTATAGGAGATATTGCAGGAGATAAAAGCAGAGGAAAGCTGGCGAATGAACATGAACTTTGCTGCTATTTGGGCCATGAGTTTCATTTAAAGTATAACTAAAGGGTAAACTTTTTATTTTTTTATTTGGGATAAAATGGAGAGGAATTTGAACACCTGTCAGTGCCCTCTTTAGAGAGATTAATCCTCTCTATTTTCTGGTGATCTGGGGGTATTTCCTCCATTTACAGGGATTTCCTTTCACTTCCTGTTTGATTATGGGCCAGGAAGTGAAGAGAAAATCTCTGCAATGGAACAGAGATGGTGAGGAAAAAAAAAAAAAAAAACGGAATTTTTGTAAAATCTTACCTGTAAAATTCCTTTCTCTGAGCCCTCCGACAGTCGCCGCCTCCTCTAAGTCATCACTATTGGGTATTGTCCACCTATCCGTAGGAATAGCTAGGCATATAGACTTCGTCAAAAGACAAAAGGCATTAGCATATACACACCCACGGGGGCTGTCCCATATGGTCAATACCCCCCCCCTGCATCACCACTCCCAACTCAGTTTGGTAGCATAGCAGTAGGTAATAAGAACCCCAAAAGAGGGGCGGGGGCGGCGACTGTCGGAGGACTCAGAGAAAGGAATTTTACAGGTAAGATTTTACAAAAATTCAGTTTTCTCTTACGTCCTCCGACAGTCGCCGCCTCCTCCAAGTCATCACTATTGGGATGTCCCAAAGCAGTATAGACATGAGGGGTGGGAGACAACCGTAGAAAAGGCAACGCAGTACCCACATCAGAGAAAGGAATCTTACATGCACCGTAAGAACCAACTGGGCAACAGAAAAAAACAATGCTCAACAGGAGCAACAGCCCAGGAAGCAAATGCCAACAGCCAGGGACCCAGAGAAAAAAATGCAAGGGTCCAACATGGCACAGCCGCACCGAGAACTTTGCGGCCAAAAGAAGCATCAGCTGATGCCAGAACGTCTACTTTGTAGAACTTGGAAAAAGTGTGCACCGACGACCAAGTCGCCGCCTTGCACGCCTGGGTCACCGAGGCCCGATGCCAACAGGCCCAGGAAGTACTCAAAGACCTGGTAGAGTGCACCTTAACAGGGAAGGGCGGAACCCGTTCCTTCAAGGCATAGGCCTGCTCAATGGTCTGTCTGATCCACTTGGCAATAGTCGCTGCCATGCCCTTCCGAGGTCCCTCAGGAAGGACAAAGAGAGAGTCCGCCTTCCGAAAGGATTCCGTAGACTTCAGGTAAACCTTGATCGCCCTGACAACATCCAAGGAATGCAAAGCAATCTCCTTTGGATGCTTAGGCTTTGTACAAAGCGAAGGCAAGACAATTTCCTCATTAAGGTGGAACTCAGTGATCACCTTGGGAAGAAAGGACGGGGGTGTTCTCAACACCACCTTATCCTTGTGAATTATCAAGTAAGGGGAGCGGCAAGACAACGCCGCCAGCTCCGACACTGCGAGCCGAAGTGATCGCCACAAGAAAAGCAACCTTTTTCGACAGCAGAGGCAACGATATCTCCCTGATATTTTCAAAAGGAGCACGCTGCAACGCGGACAGGACCAAGTTCAAGTCCCATGGAGGTAAAGGCTCCTTCCTAGGAGGAGCCAAATGTCGCACACCCTGAATGAATGTGCGCACCAAGGAATGAGACGCCACAGGGCGTTGGAAAAGGACCGCCAGTGCTGACACCTGGCCCTTTATAGTGGCCAGCGCCAGGCGCTGATCCACTCCAGACTGGAGGAAAGCCAAGATTCTCGACACCGAGTAAGAACGATGGGAAAACCCCCTGGACTCACACCAGGTGAAGTAGGCTTTCCAGGTACGGTAATAGATCTTACCAGAGGAAGATTTCCTAGCCTTGATCAGGGTAGGGATAACCTAAGATAGACCCTTGTCCTTCAAGACCTGGGTCTCAACAGCCAGGCCGTTAAAGCCAGCGACTGTAAAGCAGGATGGAAGATCGGACCCTGAGACAGGAGATCTTCCCGCAGAGGCAGACGCCACGGAGGCGCCACCGCCAGGTGAACAACGTCGGCGTACCAAGACCGGCGAGGCCAGTCCGGCGCCACCAGAATCACCATGCGCGGTTCCGAGACCAATCTGCGAAGGAACCAGGATAGTAACTGAATCGGAGGAAAGGCGTACATCAGACGATACTGATGCCAAGGGGCCACCAAAGCATCCGAGGCAGCCGCCAACGGGTCGCGCGTTCTTGCCACGAACCTTTCCACCTTTCGGTTTAGCCGGGATGCAAACAGATCCACGTCTGGGGATCCCCACTTCGCACACAGCATCTGAAAGACCACCGGGTGTAGGGACCATTCCCCCTGGTCCAGGGTCAGGCGGCTCAGATAGTCTGCCTGCCAATTCTCCACACCCGGAATGTGAACTGCCGAAATCGCCGGGACATGAGTCTCGGCCCAAGACAGGATGTCGGTCACCTACCGGGCCGCTCGAGCACTCCTGGTGCCCCCCTTGTGGTTGATGTAAGCCACCGCGGTGGCTTTGTCCGTCTGTACGCGAACAGGCAGGCCCTGGAGACGGTCCGACCACTGGAAGAGACAGAGTTTTATCGCTCATAGTTCCAGCACATTTATCGGGAGGGAGGATTCCTCCTCCGACCAAGTGCCCTGGGCAGACAGGGTGCCCAGGACTCCACCCCAGCCCGACAGGCTGGCATCCGTGGTAATCACTGTCCACACCAACGGGCGGAAGGACTTGCCTTCCGCCACCGACGTGGACTGGATCCACCACAGAAGAGCCAATCTGGTCCGGCGACTCAAGGAGACCTCCAGATCCAAGGACTGAGGAAGTCTGTCCCACCTGGCCAGGATCTCCGTCTGGAGAGCCCGTGTGTGGAACTGGGCAAAGGGAATTGCCTCGAAGGCCGACACCATCAAACCCAGGCCCCGCATGCAGGCCCTGAGTGACGAGGACGGATTGTCCCTGAGGGATCGGATTTCGTCCCGCAAAGTCCGGAGCTTGTCCTCCGGCAAGAATACCTTTGCCTGAGCAGAGTCCAGAACCATTCCCAGATAGGGAAGGCGAAGCGACGGAGACAACGCTGATTTTTGAACGTTGATGGTCCACCCGAACTCCTGGAGCGTCTGTACCATGATGGACAGATCGCGCACAAGTTCCTGACTGGCACGCAATCTCAGAAGCAGATCGCCCAGGTACCCCAGGACCGCAATGCCCTGGGCCCGCAGCAGGCCCAGAACCGGTGCCAACACCTTGGTAAACACCCTGGGTGCCAAAGCGAGACTGAACGGTAACGCCACAAACTGGTAGCGGGCCTCCGCGATAGCGAACCGAAGGTACCGCTGAAGACCCTCGAAAATGGGGATGTGCAGGTACGCATCCTTCAGATCTATCGAAGCCAGGAATTCTCCTGGACTCAAGGAGGCCACAACCGACCGGAGAGACTCCATTCGAAACTTCCGAACACGCACGAAGCGGTTCAGCGCTTTTAGGTCCAGAATGGGACGCACTTTGCCCTCCTTCCTGGGCACAGTGAACAGATTCAAATAAAACCCCCGAAACCTGTCCCGATGAGGCACCGGGACAATCATCCCCTGAGCAAGCATGTCCTGCACCGCTTGATGCAAGTCCTGCAGACGCCCCGGAAGCAGCTGGAGATTGGAGGGAAAGAATCTGTCCGCTGGCCTGGAAAGGAATTCGATCTTGTAACCTGATCGAACGATTTCCTGGACCCACCTGTCCGAGATCCGGAGCAGCCAAGGTTGGAGGAAACCGCGCAAACGTCCCCCCACCCCAGAAATGGTTGAGGGCGCCCCTTCAGGCAGAGGCGGAGTGTCCCGCCGAACCGGCTGACGCCCTTCACCAGGGTATCCAACGCCTCGCTAAAAAGGCGAGAGCCAGCATAGGGAAAATCAGCAACAGTTTTCCGTGAGGACTGGTCGGCCGACCAGCTCTTCAGCCATATCAGTCGCCGGTTAAGTACCGTGACACTCAAGAGGCGAGCCACCAAGGGGGCCTCATTTAGGGCTGCATCACACAGATACATGACTCCTTGATGGATCTGGTCCACCATTTCCAGTCGTGCAGGCGGCACGTCATCGGACACTAGGTTGCTTCTAAGCACCTTAATCCAATCAGCCACCGCCTGAGCCACCATAACAGACGCGAAAACGGTTTTGAGCAACGAACCCGCCACCGTATAGGAATGGCAGGCTAGAGACTCCAACCGCCGGTCCGTGGGATCCCGGAAAACCGGGGTATCCTCAGTAGGAACCAAGGTAGCCTTGTTCAGCACGGCCACAGTGTGATCTACCTGTGGAGGCACACACCATCGCGATTCCGTAGCCGGCGCAAAAGGATAAAGCAATTTGAACCGACTAGGTACCAGGAATGGACGTTTTAACGTGCGCCACATTTCATTAACAGTGTAATGGAATTCCGCTGGGCAGGGAAAAACCTGCGCAGACTTGCGGGTCCTGTGCGTCCCAAATGAGGACACAACGCCCGGAGGACAGGGCTCATCCTCTAAATGTAAGGTTTCCTTAACAGAAACAATCAACTCATCCATGGTCGCCCGTTCTTCGGGTGACCCTGGGGAGGAAGTATCAACACCCTCCACCTCAGCCTCCCCCTCAGACCCCGGGGGGTCCAAGGATGAGCGGGACCCTAAAAAGGGCACGCTTGCAGCAGCAGCAGCATCTATATCCCCATCTGAATCAGAAGAGAGAGACAGCCTTGGCCATTTTCTCGCAGCCCGTTCAGACATCAGCATTTCCATATTTGCCACTAAAGTCGCAACCACAGCAGCCAGATCAGGTCGCAGTGGGGCCACAGGAGAACTGGGGCCCCCCACCAAAGCAGGAGGAAACTTGCTTTCCTGAGAATCCATGGCTCAAGATAATAAAAAACGACAGTGCAATAAAGTAATGTACTGTCCCCTTAAATAGCGCTGCAGAGTGCGCAGCCCACCGCTACTGTCACAGCTATGAAGACCCCCAAAAAGGAGAAAGAAACTGAGCCAGAAGCAGTATGCAGAAGAAGACAGAGCTAAACTGCAGAGCCCGCAGATCGTTGCTACCTGTGCCTGTGCTGTCTGAGAGGAAGAGGAAATGCTGCTGGAGGGGGCTGGCCATAAGCCAGACCCCAGGGAAAAATGGCTGCCCCATAGGGATGCATAGGAGGCTACGCCAAGATGGCCGCCGACATGCGGCTGAGCCGATCGTTCCACCGCCCACAAAATGGCGGCGGATGGCGCCAAAATGAGCTGTATCCTTGCCCCAGAGGGGCTATACGCTTGTGCATAGTAAAAAACATGGCAGACCGCGCAATTTTTCCCCCGCAGCGGTCGCCGCACAACACACAAGTCTGTACCCCCAAACATGCACCTAAGGTGACACTGGGACAGGGACCCCCGGCAAACATTCAGATCTGCACACAGCAAACCCCGCAGGGATTGCACAGGGAGTCACACAGGCAGAGACATGGGGACACACAGCAACACAGACTGCCACCCCAGGCAGAGGCCCCACACAGAAAGTACTTACCTGTACCCGATGGCGTGGGGGAACCTCTATGCACGGATAAACCTCTGTCCTCATCTGACAGGGAGTGCCGTGAGCCAGGGACATGACGCTGCAGTATCGCAGACAAGTCATGGGAGGTAGCCACCTCACGGCTGCATCCCTGCAGCGAACAGGGATGGGTCGTTCTTAATGCCAGGGCGAACCATAGCTGAACGCTCGATGGCGGGCTGGGGGTCCATCCGACCCTCTGTGCCCTGGAGAACCAGGGCGGCCAGTCCGAATCCCAGCACCGCATGATCCCTCTTCATCCGAAGAATAAACTAACACTAGAGCTGGTAAAATAAACAGCTAGTAAAGTGAGAGAAAAAAAACTGACATTTAAAAGAAAATCAAATAAAAGATTTAGGAAGGCTGAGACTGAAGCCCCAGCACAATGTAGCCTGACTATTCCTAAGCTAGGCAAACTAAAACTGAGTTGGGAGTGGTGATGCAGGGGGGGTATTGACCAGATGGGACAGCCCCCGTGGGTGTGTATATGCTAATGCCTTTTGTCTTTTGACTAAGTCTATATGCCTAGCTATTCCTACGGATAGGTGGACAATACCCAATAGTGATGACCTAGAGGAGGCGGCGACTGTCGGAGGACGTAAGAGAAAAAGTGAGGGGTTATAAGCCTCCTTTACGCTACCCAAGATGGAAAAAAAAAAAAAAAGATTTGCCTATAGTTCTACTTTAATCTTTGAGGGGCACATTGTTCTTGCAGCAGTAGTAAAGTGTTAAAATCACTAGACTGATATTTACTTGTACCATTTGCCATGGCTCATGGCTTTTACCTACTATTACCATATGAATGGCGACCAGAGGATTGAAAGCTCATAGCTGCAACAGCAACTACAGAGGGAGCATGTACTGGAAACCCCGGACACGTCTGTACCTGCAGTGGGACAGGGCACATCAAATCAACGGCGTTTCAAGACACAGACTGCCAGAAAAGTAAGCAGAAATGCTTTTTACAAGGCTGTAGCGACAGGATCACTTTATCATAACGTTTTCTTTTATATTTAGTACTAATTGGTGTGTGCACGTGATGATTTCAGTATAATCACTTGCCATCCCCACACTATAGTTTTACTGCCACAGTGAGGGCCAGCTTTGCAGAATGACATCGATATACACGTGATCCTGCATTTCTGGGTAGTGTGCGTCCGCGCCTGCCCAGCTTTGCTGTCACTGGCTCCAGCACATGCCAATCAGCTGTTCCTGGCCAATGATTTAAGGCCAGGACCCACCCATCGAAACACAAAGTGCTCTTCTGACAGTGGCGATGTGCCGTCTTTTGTTTCCCTGCAAAGCAAACATTGCTTAGTAAAATCAGTACACATTACACAAAGTAAACATTGTTAGGAACACATTCAACCCTTTGATCGCCCCAGATATTTAACCCCTTCCCAGCCAGTGTCAATGAAAATCATTAGCACAGATCACTGTATTAGTGTCACTGGAGAGGTCAGTGGCAGTTAGTTCTCACAGAGTGTCAGATTACCTGCCGTCCTGCTTTAATATATATATATACACACACACACACACACATATATACAAATATGCACAGAGGCGTAACTACAACCTTCAGGGCCCAGGTCCAAGAAACCATGAAGGGTCCTTCCCTTCAAGCCTGGGGCTCTTCCCACTAATCCTGGGGCCCTTTACTCTTGTTGCGGGGCCCTTTCACAAGTTCTGCAGTGGGCCCCCTTCCTGCCATCTTGGGGCCTCCCCACGGTGGTGGAATTGCCATCCTGGAAGTTCACCCACTGGTGTCAGTAGTTTTTGTTTTTTGGTATTTTAATAGAATTATTTTTCATCATTTTATTTTATTTTTTTTACAATGTCAGTGACTATGACTGTCTATTCAGAAAAGGAAGGAGCTGGTAAATTACATATTTACCAACCCCTTCCTGGTTCTCAGGAGTAAAAAGGAGGACAGTGATTTCTCTACATGCTGCCCACGTCGCCCCTCCTATCCAGTTGTACAGGGTAGCCGCACAGGCCCCCTGGAGCTTGGGGCCCGGTTGCAATTGCAAACCCTGAAGTTACGCCCCTGTGTATATCTCTATCTCTATATAGATATAGAAGTTTTGTAAATGTTAGAACTTTCACGCAAACCAATATACACACACTTATTGGGATTTTTTTTTTTTACCAGGCAGGTAGCAGAATACATTTTGGCCCAAATTTATGAAGAAATTTGATCTTTAAAATTTTTTATTAAATAGGCTTTAAAAAAAATGACAGAAAAAAATGTTTCTTTCTAAATGCATTTTTACATTCATAGCACAAAAAGAAAGCCATTTGTGGGAGAAAGTTCTAGAAATTTTGTTTGAGTATAGCATTGCATGACCGTGCAATCGCCAGTTAACCACTTTACCACCGGAGGATTTTGCTGCCTTACGTCCAGGCCACTTTTTGCGATTCGGCGCTGTGCGAATTTAACTAACAATTGCGCGGTCGTGCGACGCCGTACCCAAACAAAAATTACGTCCTTTTTTTCCCCACAAACAGAGCTTTTTTTTGGTGGTATTTGACCACCTGTGCGCTTTTTACTTTTTGTGCTATAAACAAAAAAAGAGCGTTTATTTTGAAAAAATAACTATTTTTAACATTTTTTTTATATGAAATTCCCCCCCAAAAAAATGTAAAAATCAAATTTTTTTAAAATTTTTGGCCAATTTGTTTTCTGCTACCTATGTTTGGTAAAAAAAATCACGATAAGCGTATTTTGATTGGTTTGCGCAAAAGTTATTGCGTTTACTAACTACAGGAAAGATTTCTGTCATTTTTGGTGTTTTTTTTTTTTTAACGCGTAATGGCGGCGATCTGCGTTTTTTTTTGCGGGACTGCGACATTGCGGCGGACAGATCGGACCCTTGACTGACATTTTTGACACTTTTGGGGGTACCAGTGACATTACTGCAGTAATCAGTGCTATAAATATGCACTGTTACTGTAAAAATGACACTGGCAGGGAAGGGGTTAGTTTTATTGGAGAGGGAGGGGTTAATGTATGCCTGGTGCTTACTGACGTGTGGGGGGGGAGGTGACTATGTGACACAAGGACAGATCGGATGTGCAGCTATGCTGAACACTCCGATCTGTCGCTCCGTCACTTAGGAGATCCGCCCGCTCTGTTTACACAAGCGGGCGGATCTCCTCACTCGATTCCCTGACGATCGGGGAAGAGCGGCGGCGATCGCTGCTCCTCCCCTGGCCTGACTCCCGCTGTGACTGAAAACAGCGGGAGCGCGCCTCCGGCGGCGCGCGAGCGCCGCCTACAGGGGGAGGAGTCCAGCGACGTAGGTCTACGTCGCTGGACGGGAACGAGCCACATTGCTGCAGTAGCAGCAATGTGACTGGAGGTAAAGTGGTTAAAGTAGCAAAAAACTTGCCTGGACATGAAAGGGGTGAAATCTTACAGCGCTGCAGTGGGTACGTTTTTATAAAAATAGAATTTTTGTAAGAACTTAACGTCAAATTCTTTTCTCTGAGTCTTCTGACAGTGGCCGCCCACTCATACAGTCTTCACTTATGGTATTGGTCTTATCCACAGGAGTAAGCTAGGCAGAAGATTGTTAGAAACATTCACAAAACTTTGCATAGACACACCTACAGGGGGTTGTCCCTCTGGTCCAATACCCCCGGCTAGCCTCATTCCCAATTCAGTTTGGTAGCAAGCAGTAGATAGTCCATGAACCCCAAAAGTGGGGTGGGGGGCAGCGACTGTCAGAGGACTCAGAAAATAATTTTACGGTAAGTTCTTACAAAAATTCTATTTTCTCTTACGTTCTCTGACAGTCGCCACCCACTCATACAGTTTTCACTTATGGGATGTCCCAAAGCAGTGAAGACATGAGGGGTTGGAAACGCAACAAACGAACGTACGTAAGAAGCACCCAAGGTCAGATAAAAGAACCGTATCTGAACCAGAAAGGTAACCCACTGGGTAACAGGAAAGCTCAACCAGAGTGAAGAAACCCAGGAAGGCAAAATAACCAAGGGGGAAAAAAACCCCAACAGGAGGGGACTGGCTAAAAACACCATGCCCAAGTACTGCTGCACTCAAAACTTTGCGGCCAAAAGGAGGCAACTGCCGATGCCTACACATCAAATTTGGTAAAGGCATGCACGCCCGGGACACCGACCCCTGATGGCGAAAGGCCCAAGACGCACCCACCGCTCGAAAGAGTGCGCCACAACAGGGAAGGGCGGAACCCGCTTCATAAGCGCAGAAGCCTGGACAACCGTCCGTGTCTGAACCCTTCGGAAGGGTATGACTGCGTCTGCGGCAACCATTTCGGAGTTCCCTCAGGAAGGACAAAAAGAGAATCTGACTTTCTGAAGGATTCGGTAGACAACAGGTAAACCCTGATCGCCCTGACAACATCCAAACAACGCAAAGCAAACTCCTTAGGATGCTTAAGATTCGCACACAGCAAAGGTAAAACAATGTCCTCATGGAGATGGACTTCAGACACCACCTTCGGAAGGAAGGATTGACGAGGTCGCAAGACCATATTATCCCTATGAACCACCAGGTAAGGGGAGCGGCAAGATAGGGCCGCCAACCCCGACATTCTGCGAGCAGATGTGATCGCCACCAAAGGCGACTTTACGTGACAGCGCAGGCAGAGGAATCTCCCTGATGTTCTCAAAGGGGGGACGTTGCAAAACGGGCAGAACTAAATTCAAGTCCCAAGGGGGAAAGGGTGCCCTCCGAGGGGGGCCAGATGAGTTACCCCTTGAATAAAGATGCAGATCAAGGAAATTGACGCCAAGGGGCGCTGGAAAAGAATGGCCAGCACAGATAGCTGACCCTTAATAGTGGTCAGCGCAAGACGTTGGTCCACACCGGATTGCAGGAAGGCTAACACCCTCGCCACCAAAAAAGGAGCGAGGATAGAAAGCCCGTGATTTGCACCAGGTGAAGTAAGCCTTCCAGGTACGATAAATCTTACCGGACGAGGCCTTCCTAGCTCTAAGCAAGGTAGGAATGACATCCGACCAGAGACCTCGATCTCCCAATACCTGGCTTCTAACAGCCACGCCGTCAAAGCCAGCGACTGTAAAGCAGGATGGAAGATCAGCCCCTGAGTCAACAGATCGTCTCGTAAGGAGAGCCGCCAGGGAGGCTCGATGACCATTTGCATGATGACCGCGTACCAAGACAGGCGCGGCCAGTCCGGGCCCCCAGGACCACCAACCTAGGTTCCGAAACCAACCTGCGAAGGAACAGTGACAACAACTGGATCGGGGGGGGGGGGGGGGACAAATCAGGCGATACTGATTCCAAGGCACCACCAGTGCGTCCGAGGCGGCTGCCAGAGAATCGCGTGCTCTTGCCACGAACCTTCCCACCTTGTTGTTTAGAGGATGCGCAAACAGATCCACGTCCGGGGATCCCCATCGCGCACACAGCATCTGAAACCCCTCTGGGTGTAGGGACCATTTCCTCTGGTCCGGGGTCTGGCGACCCAGATAGTCGGCCTGCCAGTTTTACACACCCGGAATGTGAACTGCCGAAAGCGTCTCGGCCCAAGACAGAATCTCGGCCACTTCCTTGGCCGCCTGGGCACTCCTGGTGCCCCCTTGGTGATTGATGTACGCCACCGCAGTGGTGTTGTCTGATCGCTTTCAGTTCCAAGACATATCGGTAGGGAGGATTCCTCCTCCAACCAAGTGCCCTGGGAAGACAATTTGCCCAGAACGCCACCCCTGCCCAACAGGCTGGCGTCCATTCCATAACAGCCGGAGACTGGAGCCACCACAGAAGGTGCGCTCTGACCCGGTGACTCAAGATATCCTCCTTTCCAAGGACTGAGGATGCCTGTCCCAAATGGCTAGGATCTCCGCTTGGAGAGATTGCGTGTTGAACTGTGCAAATGGCATTGCCTCGAAGGCTGACACCATCAAACCTAGGGACCGCATGCAGGTCCTGAGTGATGAGGATTCGTTGTCCCTGATCTCGTTCTGCAGAGTCCGGAGTTTGTCCTCCAGCAGGAAACTCTCGCATGGGCGGAGTCCAGGACCATTCCCAGGTAAGGGAGACGGACAGAAGGGGACAATGTCGACTTCTGAAAGATGATGGCCCACCCGAACTCCTGGAGCGTCTGAACCGTGGTTGACAGATTGCGCAACAGAGTTGGACTGGAACTCCACCTTAACAGGCGATCGTCCGGATAACCGAGGATTGCGATCCCCTGCGCCCGCAACAGGGCCATAACAGGAGCCAAAAGTTTGGTAAACACCCTTGGAGCCAAAGCAAGACCAAAAGGTAACGCCACGAACTGATAGTGCTCCTCCGCAATTGCGAATCGGAGGTACTTCTGATGACCCTCGAGTATAGGGATGTGTAGATATGCTTTGAGGTTGATTGAAGCCAGGAAATCTCCCGGGCTCAGAGAGACCACCACTGATCGGAGGGATTTCATACGGAATTTTTGAACCCGCACAAAGCGGTGTAGAAACTTTAGGTCCAGAATTGGACGCACCTTGCCCTCCTTTCTGGGCACCGTGAACGGATTCGAGTAAAACCCCCAAAACCTGTCCCGATGTGGCACCGGGACGATCACCCCCTGGGCGAGGAGATCCTGAACCGCCCGTTGGAGATCTTGGAAACTATCTGGGGCAAATGAAGATTTGAGGGAAAGAATCTGTCCTTTGGGCATGATCGAAATTCGATCCTGTACCCCGACCGAATGAGTTCCTGAACCCATCTGTCCTAAATTCTGGTCAGCCAAGGTTCGGGAAAACAGCGCAGACGTCCCCCCCACCCCTGAAAACGGGTGAGGGCACCCCATCGGGTTGAGGCGGACGGGGCTGCCGTACCAGAGTGGGCGGCGTTAAGACTTGCCCGCCCAAGGCTTTTTCTGGCCACCAGAGACCTTGAAGGATTTGCCCTTGTCCTGTGCCTTAAAGGCACGAAAAGGACCCCTGGTTGGGTTTAAAGGAAGGGCCCCGCTTACCACGGAAAAAAACTTACCCTTGGACACATGGGGCAGCAGAGTGCTTTTACCCCCAGTGACCCCCTTAACAAACTCGTCCAGGGAGTCCCCAAAAAGGCGATTCCCTGCATAAGGGATGTCAGACACCAGCGCTACAGCCACACAAGGCGACGGATTATCACTGAAACGTGAGACTAAAGGGGGCCTCATCCAATGCCGCATCACACAGGCATAAAAAAAGCCTGAATACTATGGTCCACCATCTCCAAAGTAGCAGGCACCATCAAGGAACCTGCCACCATATAGGAGTGGCGGGCAAGAGATTCCAACCGCCTATCCGCCGGGTCTCTGGGCACCGGATAATCCTCCGTGGGCATCAGAGTGGCTTTGTGTAACCTGGATACCGTGTGGTCCACATTAGGGGCCACTGTCCAGTGCGAATCTCATCGGAGACGCAAAAGGATAACTGCACTGAAACCGCTTAGGTACCACAAGGTTGCGCTTTAAATCGCGCGATAGCACGGTCACCGTTTCGTGAAACTTCAGCGGGACAGGGAAATACCCGAGTCGCTTCTGGGTTCTGCGGGTCCCAAAGGAAGACCACTTACCTGGCGGGTGGGGCTCATCCTCTAAATGTAGCGTATCCTTACAAGAACTAATGAGCGCAGACATTGCAGCGCTTTCACTGGCCGACCCAGAGGGAGAGACCTCCCCCTCTTCCACCTCCCCCTCGACTGAGAGGACTGAGACCCCACAGGGGGGGTCACTGTCCATGGCAACCATATCTAGCTCTGAATCAGAAGATTAAGAAAAAACCCGGGCAACAGGATCACTTTAGACGCTTAAAGTCGCAAGTGCAGCAGTAAGGAAGCCTATTGCAGAGGATTCAGGCGTATCTGAACCCTCCACCAGAGCTGGGGGGAATTTGCTGTCCTGGGACTCCATAAACACACTTAAAAATTTTATGGCACTGGCCCTTTAAATCAGTGACAGCGGCGGATTCCACCGCAATGAGGACTAGCCTGTGTTGCTAAATACCAAATAAAATAACTGCCAGCCAGGTATTATCCCAAAAAAACAGCATAAAACTGCATAAAAGCCCCCCAGAAGTGCAGCTGTACAATACCAGCGCTTGTAGCTCGATCCGACTGCCTGAAGAAAGGAAATGACCTCACGCCGCTAGAGGCCAAAATAGAACTGAGCTAAGGAAAAATGGTTGCCAATGTAATTCTATGGGGAGGCTCCGGGAAAATGGCCGCCGAGCACATGAACAATTACATTGCCCACACTAAAGATGGTGCCCGAAAAGGCGCGAATACACTACAGAGAAGATGGCTGCTGAATGCCCACACATGAAGCCAAAACAGCCTCCCCACACCCAAAATGGCGGCCCCGCGATTTCCACACCGCAGCGGCCCCCACAAGCATGCCTGCACCCCCAAACGTTACACAAAACATTACCGAGGGGCTCAGGGACCCCCACAAACCCCCCACAGTGCGGCATCACCGCAAATAGCGCCCCTGCAGGGACTGTGAGGGACAAGCCGGGACACAACAGACAGACATGAGGGGGATAACACAGACTCCAAACAGACTGCCATCCCCATGACAGAGGCCCCGCATACACCCCTGGACATACAATACAATGCCATAGGCAGAGGGAGTAGCATGGTACTTACCGATCCAGCGAAAGCGTGGGTGCTTCTCTGCGATGGTAAGCCTCCCTCCCGGGTGGGGGTGCCGTCAGCCAAACAGGATTCTAGCAACATGCGGCGTACCGCAGTTGAGACATCCTAGCGAAGTTACCACTTCGCGGGCTTTGTTCCTGAGGACAGGGACAGGTCGTTTGCGAGGCCAGGGCGTATGCATAGCCTGCTAAAAGCGCGATGGCGGGCTGGGGTTTCGTAAGGCTCTAGTACAACCAGTCCGATTCCCAGCTCCGCAAACACTGTAGTCTTCCGAAGTCTGACTAACTAAGCGCAGGAACAAAAAAAAAAAAAAAAGCTATCAGTGTAAAGAAAAAGACACTTAGCAGAAAATAAAAATCAAGAAAACAGAGAAAAGGCGGAGACAGTAGCCCCAGCTAAGGGAAGCCTACCTACTCCTTAACTAGGCAAAAGAAAAACTGAATTGGGAATGAGGCTAGCCGGGGGTATTGGACCAGAGGGACAGCCCCCTGTAGGTGTGTCTATGCAAAGTTTTGTGAATGCTTCTAACAAAACCTTCTGCCTAGCTTACTCCTGTGGATAAGACCAATACCATAAGTGAAGACTGTATGAGTGGGCGGCGACTGTCAGAGGACGCAAGAGAAATATTGGTTTTGTTAAACAATTTATGCAAAAAAAAAAAAAAAAAAACATAGAACATATTCAAGTCAGCAGGGCAGAAGTATCTGAAACGTGATCAGCGCTTCCAGGTAGGGGTCAAATGCCCGTCGCCACGGCTGCGCTTTGTTAAAGCGCAAACAGATCAGTGGGTGTCGGCCAACAGATGATCGCCAGCACCCGCTGATCGGCTTTTGTCATTTAGGGAAGGGAGCTCTGTGTTGTAAACACAGAACTTCGAACACTTAACGGCAATCTTGCTGTGTTTTTTTTTTTCCTGCAAAGGGAAAAAGACAGCAAAATCACTTAGAAAAGCAGCGCCAAACACATACATTAAACAGTGTTAAGCACATATTTAACCCCTTAATTGCCCCTAGATGTTAACTTCTTCCCAGCCAGTGTCAATAGAAGAGAGAGTGTATAGCATTAGCACTGATAACTGTATTAGGGTCCTTTCACACGGGCAGTCTGTATGTCCGTTTTTCATCCCATCCGTTTGCGGGTGATATACGGACATAATGCATGTCAATGGATTGCGGATGTCAGCAGATGACCATCCGCTGACACCAGATTTGCGTCCTTTCCAATCAGTTCCGTTTTTTTGGAACGGAAGAGAACCCTTTTTTACTTCCGCTTAAATAAACGGAACGGACACAAAAAACGGACGTCAGAGGTGCCATCCGCAATCCCATTGACATACATTATCTTCGCTTATCATCCGCAAACGGAAGGGATGATAAAAGGACATAAGGAAAGGATACTCCAGAGTCATCCTTGTCTTAAAAAAAAAAAATAAGTGCCTGAGCGGAGGAAAATACGGTACGCTCCGTGTGAAAGGACCCTTAGTGTCAGATTGCCCTCCATACTATCACAGTCCCACTATAAGTTGCTGATCACCGCAATTACTAGTATGAAAAAAAACAAAAAATTCCAGTAACTATACCAGACGCTATAACTTTCGTGCAAACGAAATATACACTTATTGGGAATTTTTTTACCAAGGAAATGTAGCAGGGTACATTTTGGCCTAAATTCATAAAGAAATTAAACATTTTGTGTCTGCTTAGATCGCAAAAAATAAAAAACAACCCAGTGGTGATCAAATACCACCAAAAGAAAGCTCTAGTTGTGTGAAAAAACGTGTGAAAAAACGTATAAAGTGTAATTTGCGTACAGTGTTGAATGACCACGCCATTGTCAGTTAACCGCTTGCCCACTGCTACAGGGCAGCAGCGCTGCGCAGGATCACGTATTAATACCTGATCCTGCATTTCTGACTATCGGACTATGTCAGCCAGCAGTCGGAGTTCATCATTCGTTAGACAGGCAGTACGGCATTCTGTCAGTATGGAAGGCATTGATCCTGTGTTCCTGTAAAGCAGGAACATGGATCAATGCCTTTCATTAGTATAAGCACCTCCACAATAGTGAAACACTGGTCAGGTACACAGTTAACCCTTTGGTCACACCTGATATAAGCCCCTTTTCAGCCAGTGTCATTAGTACAATGACTGTGCAAAATATTAGCACTGATCACTGTATTAGTGTCACCGGTTCCCAAAAAAGTGTCACTTGGTGTCCAATTTGTCCGCTGCAATGTTGCAGCCCCTCTAAAAGTTGCTGATCACTGCCATTACTAGTAAAAAATAAAAACTCCATACATATAACCCATAGTTTATAGACGCTCTAACTTTTGTGCAAACCAATCAATATACGCTTATTGGGATTTTTTTTTCTACCAAAAATATGTAGCAGAATACATATTGACCTAAATTTATGAGGAAATTAGATTTTTTACTGGAGGTGTTTTATAGCAGAAATTAAAAAATATTTTTTCTTCAAAATGGTCAGCCTTTTTTTTTTTTTGTCGATTATTTATAGCGAAAAAACAAACAAACTGCAGAGGTGATCAAATACCACCAAAAGAAAGCCGTGTGGAAAAAAAAAAAAAAAAGACAAAATTTTATTTGGGTACAGCATCGCACGGCCACGCAATTGTCAGTTAAAGTAATGCAGTGCCATATCGCAAAATAATGGCCTGGTCATGAAGGGGGAAAACCTTCCGGTCAAGTGGTTAAAGTAAAGCAGTGCCCAAGAGCAAAAAAATGCTCTGGTCATGAAGTGGGTAAAATCTTCAGGAGGTCAAGTGGTTTTAAATTCTACAATTAACGCATTCTGAAAAAATCCTCAACATTAGCCAATCCAGGGGAGTGAAAGATGAGAAAAAAAAACAAACACTTAGAAATCCTTGGGAAACTTGTCCTACTAAAAACACAGCACAAATCAGGTCTATTCTATAGTTTACCATATTAACTTATAAACCTTGCATTCAAGGTAGAGGCTCATTGTCAATGTAATAGCAGATTGAAAAACGACCACGCGTCAAATATAGAAGACCTCTTATATGCAAGTATGCAGCTGCAGGTAACATGATCTGAAGACTGAAGTTGTAATCGGTGTAGGGCAGTAACTATTTCTAAGCACAAAGCAAACCATACCCATGAGCATGGGAAAAATCCTGCCAAACGTTGCACAGGAAAGAAACATTTTCCATGCCAATTGCTCAATACAAAACCTTCAGAACAGCAACAAACAATCTGACATTAACTGTTCACCCTGGGGGATGTGTCCATCCAAATATCCCTGCTCTACACACAAATGCATTCGGTTCTAGTCCAGTGCTCAAACACATTCAACCACTTGAAATAGCATTTCAACTAAACATGTTACTGAACCATAAACACAAATTAAAAAAAAGGGAAAGTATAATGCATTTTCAATGAGCACATTTTTAACTTATTGCAGCGTTTTACTTGAAAAGGTTTTTTTCTACATTTGTTTTTCTTGAAAACGTTTTATTCTACATTTGTGTTTTTATTGCATTTAGAAATATGTAGATTGGCCCCAAGAGAAAGGTTTAGTCAGTCATTACAGTGACTAAGCCCCTATTCACATGGGCTTTCCGAACAGGTCCACCTGTCAGTTTTTTCAGGCGGACCTGATCGGATGCTCCACACAGCCCTATAAAAACGGCTGTCAGCAGTGATATTTCCGCTGACACCCACCGCTATCCGATACGGTCCTTGAAATCCAGACAAATGGAAACCCTATTTTCCATCTGTCTGGAGGATGGGATCTGATGAAAATGGACAGGCGTTCCGTTCCCATCCGATCTCCCATAGAAGAAAGTGGGGCTCTGACAGCTCCATCTCTGCAAGTTAAGCAGAGACGGAGCTGTCATTGAGCGATCCCCGCTGAGCAAAACGGAGTTCGGCAGGTAGGAAGCCTGTGTGCAAGGACCCTAACTGATCAACAACTGGGGATATCGGCAATGGGAGTCAGATTTAAAATTTTCATAAGGTGCTAAAAACGAATGCCTCATACCCCCCATCAGATAATCGCGCAAAAAAAAAAATGCTTTCAAATTGATCGCACGAACACGAAAACTTGTGTCGTATGATAACTTAGAGAATGACATAGGGCCCATTCGTACTACTGTGCTGTTTAACACAGTACTGCAATGCACGCTACATGCCTTTGTGCAATGTGGTGCCACTCATTTTGAACGACACCCAAACGTACCTTGTCGACAGACTTGCATTACAGCGCTGCCTCATACCAAGCACGAATGAGGTAAACTGTACTCGATAAAAACCCAGGCGAAAAAAAAAAAAAGTACACATTTTTAAGAGGAAATCAGACTTAGGCCAGCCATACACGGTGCGATTTTCTTTTCTGCAACCATGGGTTGCAGGAAAGAAATTTGCACAATGCCCCCATCAACACAGGCAGTGCTGATAGGGGAATCAGCAATGGTCTTTTACAGCCGTCCCCGCTGAGAAAATACAGTGATTATCGCTAGCAGCTATAGCAGCCACTTAAAATAATGACAAGCGAATCCAGCAGGCTGGTTGTGCCCAAGTTAAATGGTACATTTAGCCTGCCTATTAACAGTTCGGATCTCAGCCGGTTCAGAAGGAACCGGCCGAGATTCGAGACCTGTATAGCTGGTCTTACTTCCAGGAAGGAAGGGACAAGCCAGTCACCTTAGATGGCTTAACCCCTTTGTGCCTAAGGGTAAAACAAATGTTAAAGCCTAAAACACAATTTTGCAACTTTGACATGTGAATGCGGCTTTGATCGGGCCTTCTCTTCGGCAGCCGTGCAGATAGGATGCCCAGGTCTCCCGGTGGGAAAGTAGACCCGGCCGTGGAAAGCAACGGGAGGGGGGGGGGTGTAACATCCCCTCCTGCTCCTTGTAATGAAAGCCGAGCGGCTTCTCAGCCGCATTGGTTGTCATTACAAGACAGCCGACCATTGGCTAAGGAAGCCGGTACCGGGGTGATGCCTCTAGCTGCAGGCATCACTCCGGTACAGCACTTTCCTGAAATATCAGCAATATCTGTAACCGCAGGGGCTGATTCCGATATGTCGGGAAAGTGCAGATCAGCCCTCGATATGTCAGCTTTGCCGATAATCGGTCGACCCCTAGCAAACAGATAGAACATTTTATCATGTTTTAAACTTTTTTTTTTCCCTTCCTGGTTTCCATGCCTAGGCAAATGGTGTCTTGCACCCCAGGAGTCTTCAGGGCGGGAGGAAGGGTTTTCTCAGCTAACCACACCCTCCTGTATTCATGCCTGACCTAAGGGCACATGAATTCCAGGACGTAAATGCTACATGAATGATCTGCCCTTACTTGAGATCGCCACAGCCAGAAATGCTAGGTAGGTTTCTCAGCAAAGCAAATCATGAAGACGTTGATGGATGGGGGATTTCGCTTTGAATATTACAAATTAATTAAATAGTGGTTTTGGTTTGTGGTGCTCAGATCCAGTGTAGTTCTGCGTTAACAAGATACCCGATTCAGGGATCTAGGCTACAAGCTGCAAGGTGGAATTTGAGAACTCAAATGCTGGGGGGGTAATTACCTGGGAACCCAGCAGATGAGAAAACAGCAACCCCCCCACTTGTAGAAGTGAAGATGCAGTTTCTTACAAAAGATCAAGCAGGGGGGTTAAAATCAAACAGAAGGGTTCAAGGACCTCTGGCTTCAAGCCCTATGTTTCGCAAGGGAGGAAGGTTCAAATTGCAAATGTGTTACTATCACTGTAGTATTGTGCTTCTCCCACTGACTTCTTGGGCTATCGCAGGAGCTCAGCTCTGACCACCAATGTCACTAACGGACGGTCAAATGCAGGTATGAAGAGGCGATATCCCTGAAAGGACAAATTTCCCTAAAAGGACAACTGAGTCAGACGTTCCTAGAATGTATATTCAGCATCCCATGCACAGTCAGCGCCCTGCACACGTAAACATACGTTAGCATCTTACAGGAAAACAAGATTAGATGCTTGCACCAAGGCCATCATAGCTAAAATGCAAAGCTCCAGACATTTGCGCCAAACGTTCAATCAAGTGAGGACCTACCCTGGTGATTGCAGCATCAACCCATTCTGACAGTTTAACCACTTACCCACGGGGCTCTTAAACCCCCCTACTAACCAGACCAATTTTCAGCTTTCAGTGCATTTTAAATGACAATTACTTAGTCATGCAACGCAATACCCATATGAATTTTTAGTCCTTTTTTTCACACAAATAGAGCTTTCTTTTGGTGGTATTTAATCATCACTGGGTTTTTTATTTTAATTAAATTTTTTAAATGAAAAAAAAAAAACGGCAGAAAATGTAAAATTTCGGAAATTTAGTAATTACAAAGTTATTTCTTACACACTGTATAGGCATACTTGCAACTGCACCCCAAAATACATTCAGCTACTTTTCCAGAGTATGGCAATCCCACGTGTTATTTTACACGGCCTGACCACCTACAGGTGCCCAACATGCATTGAGGCACGAACGGGGCAGGGGTGAGCAGTGCTGCGGTCTCCCTCCTCCCCTCACACACACTGTACCGATCACTGCTTACAGCGTGCGAGGAGAGAACTGAACCAGACATGCATCAGTTTGTTGACAACTGATCGCTCAGTCATTGGAAGGAGCGATCGCGTGGTAAAGGACAGCTGTCATTGACCTCTACAACAATACATGATGCGCCAGGTCCTGTGGACCCAGCAAACTTTGACACATCCGTGTGCACACCCCAGAGGGCGCATGTCTGGTTCAGTTCTCTCCTCGCACGCTGTAAGCAGTGATCGGTACAGTGTGTGTGTGAGGGGAGGAGGGAGACCGCAGCACTGCTCACCCCTGTCCTGTTCGTGCCTCAATGCATGTTGGGCACCTGTATGTGGTCAGGCCGTTTAAAGGGTTTTAATAGCGGAGGATTAAAAACACTCACAAGAGGTAAGATATACAAGTGCTCATCTGGTTTCAGAGTCTGTGGATGTGAATCCTCCTAGAACCATCCTGCAGGACCGCTGTCATCTGTTCCGGCTGCTGGGCAGAGAGATGGCTGGCTCAGGAGCCTGGAGGAGCCCCAAGAAGCCACGCTAACCAGCATGGAAGGCACAGCGCAAGCGACGTCACTCCTCTGCTGCTATTCCAGCGATCATATTTTACCTCTTGCGAGTGTTTTTAATCCTTCGCTATTAAAACCCTATAAACAGGATGCTACACTTACCTGGCGCTTCCTGTAGGGTTGCCACCTATCTAGGATTTACCCTGGACAGTTCGGGTTTTGAATCATGCGTTTGGGTTTCAGGCCACCTGACATCCAGACACACTATTCCTATGGTGATCCTTGTAACTGACACCAAAAAGACCCTGCTTTGAGAGACTTTTATAACACTTTGGCACTTTACAAAGGACTTGTGTGAATGACATTTTAATTGCTGTATTGATACATAATATATTTTAATATATTTATGTGTATGGTATTTATACACTTTTTGCACTTTATGATAGGAGGGTAACACCATCCTTGCGCTACTGAAATTCTTTAGAATTCTTTGATGTTTTTCTGTGATGAATTTTATTTTATGTATGTTTACAAGGTAAAATCAGTATTTTTTGCAAAAAAATTACTTAGAACCCCCAAACATAATATATATATATTTTTTTAGCAAAGGCTCCGGAGAATAAAATGGCAGTTGCTGCAATATTTTTTGTCACGCAGTATTAGCGCAGCGGTCTATCAAATGCTATTTTTTGAGAAAAAATATACTTCACTGAATAAAAAAAACTAAACAGTAAAGTTAGTCCAATTTTTTTGTATATTGTGAAAGATGTCACGCCGCCAAGTAAACCGATACCCAACATGTTTTGGTTTAAAATTGAGCACACTCGTGGAATGGCGACAAACTAGGTTACCTGAAAATCTCCATAGGCGACACGTTTTAACGGT
Source organism: Pelophylax lessonae (assembly GCF_965119305.1). Lineage (NCBI taxonomy): Eukaryota > Metazoa > Chordata > Amphibia > Anura > Ranidae > Pelophylax > Pelophylax lessonae. The sequence goes on from NC_138771.1 coordinate 155,322,878, forward strand.
TCCAAGTTTAGAGTTACAAAGGAGTTTTTGCTAGAATTATTGCTCTCACTCTGAAGATCGCGGCGATACCTTACATGTGTGATTTCAACACCATTTTCACTTGCGTGCGCGACTTACGTATGCATTTTTTTTGGTGCGTGAGCTCACGGGGAAGGAAGCACTTTAAAGTTACTATTTTTTCCTATTTATTTTTAACACTTTTTTTTTTTTTTTAAATCTGATCGCTTTTATTGCTGTCACAAGGAATGTGAACAATTACAAGGAATGTAAACAATACAAATTGACCTAAAAGGATGAAAAAAAATGATATTCAAATTTCTTTTTTGGGAATGTTATATAGCAGAAAGTGAAAAATATATATATATATATATTTTTTTTTTTCAGAATTGTTGTCGCTCTTTAGTTTATAGCGCAAATAATAAAAATGGCACAGGTGATCCCTTCCCTTCACGTGGGAAAAAAAGGGCATCAATTTTATTTAGGTACAGTGTCGCACGACCGCGCAATTGTCTGTTAAAGTAACGCAGTGCCAAATTGCAAAAAATGGCCTGATCATTAAGGGGGCAAATCCTTCCGGTCCTTCCGGCCCAGAAGTGGGTCACTTGCAGGACTTTGTATAATCCCGTTTGTCTCCTAAGCATGTGTAGCCTGCTCAGCGATCACATGACTGGCTCCCTCCTGTCCCCGTCTGAAAGCTGCAGGGGGTGGGTCCGAGATTCCCCTGCTAACCTCACCTCGGGAGGAGAGAGCCAGCTGGTTATGCAATCGCTGAGCAGCACACGGCTATCAGGTATATACAGCATATACGGAGACAGAGGCACACAGGCTTAGGAAACAAACAGGATTATATAACATTTATACAAGAGTTATTTGAGCAGCAGGAGGGGCGGGCGGGCTGTGACAGGGAGCTGACAGCCAGGGAGGGGAGGGGGGAGGAGGACAGAGAAGACACAGGAGAGCATGGCTGTGAATGACAGAGGCACATACACTGACCACAGTGTCAGGGTTTAGCAGCCATGACACACCGTGGTCAGTGTACAGGGGGAGGGCAGAAACTAGCAAGATCAGCCAGGTTTTTTTTTTAGGTGATAGAAGGGGCCACATTACACAGCACAAGCACTGTGCTGTACAACATGCTTTAAAAGGAAAAGGATTCTTTTTTTTTTTAGGGTAAAACACGCTATTATCTCCACTCAAGAGAATTCAGTTGAGCTCAGCTACGAGGAGAGATTAGCTGCTCCATGCCTCTTATCAGTTTGGTTGCCCTTCTCTGCACATTCTCCAGTTTCCCGATATTCTTTTTATGAACTGCAGCCCAAAACTGAACTGCATATGCCAGATGAGGTCTTACTAATGATTTGTACAGGGGAAAAATTATAACACTTTCTCTGCAGTCCATGCCTCTCAATACAAAATTGGATTTTGCTTGCTTTGGAAACTGCAGCTTGGCCAGATCCTTCTCCACCATTGACTCCCCAGGCTGTTCTAGTATGTGTGATGCATACATGTTTTTAGCCTCCAAGTGCATGACTTTACATTTATCAACATTAAATTTCATTATCCACACAGTTGCCCAATTAAACATTAAACAGTGCACAGAGGCCTGCTTGTAAATTGGAGACATCCTGCAAGAATGTTATTCCACTGCATAGCTTGGTGTCATCTGCATACACTGAAACGGTACTTTTAATCCCAGACCCTAGATCATGTAGAAATATGCCGGTTAAATTGAATTACTGACCTACAGTGGGGAGACACCACTAAGCAATCCAAATCTGCTCTGCACCATTGGTTCTGAAGGGCTCCAGAAAGTCACAGGGTGTTTCTAGTTCTCATAGAGGAAAGACTTGAAACACTCAATGAAAAGGAAAGGTCTTAGCAACGGTAGGAGCTCAAAAGCCTCGTACACAATCAAATAATCGGACAAATTTTCATCCATTTTTTGTTGCCGACTAGTCTATAGAAAGTGAAGAGGTTAGTTTCAGACGAAAATTCTCGTACAACATAATTAGACTTCAGAAGTGATGTCATGTGTTAAATTGTTTTGTGTTTCTTATGTGTACGGGCTTTAAAAAAACCTTAGGGTAGCATATACTGCATCAACCAGTTTAGAAACAACCCCCTTGTAAATTGCAGTCACTTGCGGGTGGGTCAAAAACAGCCTCTCACAGATTGGACTGCGGGTTGAAAGACCAGGGAAGTCAGACTCTGCTGAGGAGGGCACCAACAGAGAAGTCATTGGGGACACAGTGGAAGCCTCAGTCCCACCTGATGAAGCTTCCAATGAGGGAGACCAATAGTCCCACATTGTAGATTACAGGCTTTGGTTCCTTCTATGTATAACGGAAAACAAAACATCGCCCGAACCAGCAGTTTAATATGGGTTGAGGTTATGTGGTTAATCAGGACCGTTCACTGTGTTTTTTTAAGTCATTGCGCACCACATAGAAAAAAACTGTGTCCAAACTGAGTAAAGGCCACAAGTACTCTCAAACTCAACTAGCTAGGGATAATGAGGGTCGCAGGTTCCCATTGCAGACAGTGGAATGAGACCAGAAACCGATGGTCCACGTGGTGCTTCCGAAGCAGGAACAGCTGGATCGTGCTTATATAGGTTCAAATAGCAGGAGAAAGTGTGAGCGCACACCTAAAATTGGCAATGCCAGGAATTTTGAAAAGATGTCCAACAGTAACAACTGTGAGGTAGCCCAAGTGCTTCAGTCAGACATGCCTTCCTCACTACATGAGGTGGAGATGTAAGCCCTAAGGCCCTGTTCACACCTCATCTCTGAAGTCTCAAAATGCCCAACAAGCAAAATCCCATTTATTTCAATGGCCCCTGTTCACATATGAGCATTTTGTCAGCTGAAGCAAAACGCCTGAATCTCAAAAAAATACATGAGTTTCGTTTATGGCAGATTACAAGCATGTTAAATGTCAATAACTGCCTCCAAACACCTGAAAACAATATGCTCAGGTGTAAATGGATCTTCAGAATTTCCTCAGTTCCCATTTTCCTCAATGTCGATGGTGAATTAACTGTATAGGTAACAGAATGGTAACATCACACAATGGATGTCATAAAAGTACACAAAGCAGTACAGCTGTATCAAAACACTGGAATCAAGAAACTAAATAAGATAAAAACAGACAGAATCAGTTGATTTCAAGCAATAAAAGGTTTGCCAGGTGGGTCAACTAGTACTGTGCATCCGCAAGAATTGCCAACTAAAAGAAAAAAGGCAGATGTTGCACAATCTAAACTCCAGCTAACTTTCCACTCTATTTTGATTAGAATGCAAAAGTGCTATATGCTTTTTACTGCTACATCCCCTTGTTCAAATAGGTCATCCTATCCTGAGAAATTGAGTAGGGATTCCAAAGTTTAGGAGCATATTCATACCAAGGCACTTGGCTACAGTGTGTGTAAAATGGATTGCGCAAGGGTAGGCCATTCATTTCAAATGGGCTGCCCAAAGAAACTCAAAAAGGACCTAAAGTATCTGCTGCCTATTTTGCCAACAGAAGCGCATTAACGTGCTTTGCTCTGCAATGTAAGCACAATGGCATGCCATTCAAAATTAATGGAACCACACCAATATGCGTAAAGGTGTAAGCGGAAAGCAAATGGTGTGACGTGGCCATCAATGCCCTTGAAACATGAGGTTTCAGGGACCACAATGTTGGCATGCCTTGGTCCTGAATTCATTCCCATGTACAATTGGCACCCTCGCATTTGTCAGATAATGCACCATTTCAAGTGCACAATCATACAACGCTACAAAACAAAAGGTCTCAATAAAAAGACACAGTTGCAGGGGTCATGAAAAACAGAATATAACTCCAGGATCTAGGCATGGCTCAAGTCCTAAAAATATATCCTACAATGTTTATATGTTAATATATCCTGCAATGTTTAATTCAATTTAGAATTCAGGAGCACAACACTCAGAAGAAATAACTACAATTAATTGATTCCTGTATCCATTAAGGAGTTTCTTACACCTCTCTACTGGAATTTTGGACCACTCTTTAGCAAATTGCTCCAGGTCTCTGAGATTGGAAGTGATTTCCCAACTACTTGCTGTTTTGAAATCTCTCCATGGGTGCACTATGGGATTTAGATCTGGACTCTTGCTGGCCAGTTCAGTACTCTCCAGTGCTTTGTCCTTTACCATTTCTGATTGTGATTTGACATGTTCTTTGGTTCATTGCCCTGCTGTAAAATTCTTTAACAGAGACCCAACTTTTTGACACTAGACTCTACATTGCACCCCAGAATTTTTTGGTAGTTTTCATATTTCATAATGCCATGCACACAGTCAAGGCATCCAGTGCCTGAAGCAGCAAAGCAACCCCAAACCTCCATCATGTTGGACTGTATTCTCTTCTTCAAAGGCCTCATTTCTTTTTCCAAAAACAGTAGAAAGAGGGCTTTACCAAAAAGGATTTTGGGTTCCTTAGGTAAGTTTTGGCAAACTGTTTGATCAATTCTTTTTGTCCACGTTCAGGGAAATTAGCTACAGTGCCATGGGCTGTAAACTTCTTGACAATGTTGTGCACAATGGACACAGGGACATTAGGATCTCTGGAGATGGGACTTGTAACCTTGAGATGGTCTATGCTTTTCCATAATTTTTGTTTTTAAATCCTCAGACAATTCTTTGCGGCTCTTTCTCTTCTTTATGCTCAGTGTGGCACACAGACACACAATAGAAAGGTTGAGTCAATTTTTCACCATTTTACCTGGCTGCCAGTATGATTGCCATCTTGTTAATGGATACAGGTGAGTTTACTTACAAATTACAGGAGCATCACAAACTTAGAATGCAATTATTTCCTAAAATTTTGATAAAGTGCCAAGTCCATTTTTGGAGTTTTGCCTCGAATGGGTTAGATTTGGCTTTTTTTTTTCTACACTTTGTGTGTCATAAAATACAAACGAAAAAAATTAGACTGCCCAAACATCTAATTGAAACTATTTACATGTACATGTGCAAGACTTCCTTCATTCAAGGGTGGCCAATCAGGAAAGCCAAAGACACAGAACCCAGGTAAGTGTGCTACAATGTGCAAATATGCTATGCATACACATTATGGGGGAAGCACACCCACCTGCAAGTGGAGCACCACTGTAGAAAGGACTGCTGGAATGTCACGAGTTTTTGAAAACCTGCCGATACAGTAACAAAAGCAGCGAGAAACCACATATCACACCTATTGACCAAAGGATGCTGAATTAGTAGTCATACTATATAAAAAGTAGTAACATTGCAGAGAAAAAATACTACTTTTAAAGAATATGTGAATCCCGCATTTCCCAATGCAGCGCATAGGACAAGCAAACATAACTCAGTAGGTTTTGTAACGAAAAAAAAAAAAAATTAAAATTTGTAACTGGTTAGGAAGGACAGAGCAGAAAATGGCAGGATCACCAAGCAGTTAGTAAACATTTGGGGTTGCATCGGCTACTTTTGGGTTGTACTTAACTTCCTTTTGACAACAGGATTAGATGCTTCTGAGCTTGTATGGGAAGCAAAGTAGGCCCCTACTTAGGCCATTTAAAAAAAACAAAAAAAAAAAAACACACCAGTGGTGATCAAATACTACCAAAAGAAAGCAGTTTGTGTGAAAAAATTATATAAAATTTCATTTACATACAGTGTTGCATGACTGCACAATTGTCAGTTAAAGTAGCGCAATGCTGAATAGCAAAAAACGGCTTGGTCACTAAGGGAGTAAAATCTTCTGAAGGTCAAGTGGTTAAAGTAAAGTGCAACCATAACCATTCATATAGAAATATTTTTAATATAGATTAAGTACCATAGGAAATGGGGGGGGGGGGGGTTAAAAGGCCCCTTTCACATGTCGGACTGCTAATTGAGCAGGCAGATAACAGGTCCTTGTAAGCTCCACTTTGCAGAGTGTACACGGACCCCTTTCCTCTGTGAGTGGCCGGTGTTCTGCAGAAAACTCTGACGTTATTTACGGTGAGTGTATACCAGGAATAATTGGCGATTTCGTGTTGTCACAAAACACCGGCAGCATATATACTCCGGTAGATGCTATAATTAGTGCAGATTGCTAGTCCACTCGCTAGTAATCAAATCCAAGGCGGGGACAACTAGCAGGCGGACTAACAATCTGCAGTAATTCTAGCATCTACCGGAGTGTATAGGCTGCCAGTGTGATGTGAAAGCACCAAGTAGTCGAAATCTCCAATTATTACTGGTGTACACTCGCCGGAAATAACATCGTTGGAGATCTCTGCAATTTGGAGTTTTTGGCAGAACACCAGACGTTAAATGGACCACTTGTCCGTTTACATCCGACTACCAATCGATCTGCTGGACAGGAGAAAGAATCCCCATCTGTTTTTGGTGGATCAGATGGGATGTAGGCGGATGTAAACAGATACATCAGTTAACACCCACTGCTCCATAGAGGAAAATGGAGGTTCCAATCGGGTCCTCCTGAAACACAGACAGACGGCCCCAATGTCCGTGTAAAAGAGGCCTTAATATGTATCATTAGGTAGGAATTCCACTTGAGGTTTAGATTTACGTTGCTGTTCTCCCAAGACCTGGAACCACAGGAACTGACCACTATTTGATTTGCTAAAACTAAAAAAAAAAAACAGCAGGGTAAATGGTTTACAGGGGAATACGACAAAAAACCCTATTCTTCAGACCTACCCCAAATTAAACGTTTACCATTTGCACTTGATTAAAATAATACAACTATACAACATTTCAAATACGGTTAAAAGGGTTTTCAGTCCCAATCATATCCAAAATATTGTTTGAGCTCATGCTTACCCTCGACGGCTATAAGACGAGACAAAACCATCTATGATTTAGGTAATGCGATAAAGACGGATACGCTAACCCTGTGTGTATTGTGGCAGCACCTAGAACATAGGAGAAATGTGAATGTAAATCTACGATTTAAGGCCGGTTCACACCACAAAAATGCACTCCAGATGGTTCCGGATGCCTTTCTGGATGTACGTTTTTAATGCTTTCTGGATGCATTCCAGATGATTTTATTTTTACTGTACTGGGATGCAATGCATTTTTGATCCATTCCAGTGTGTTTTACTGCGTTTCAGTACAGTTCTATGGAGGAAAAATGCAGCAACACACAGGAATTGCAAGCACTGGTGTGAACTACGCCATTGAAAACCATGTAACTTAACTTTCTATGCCTTTTTCATACAGAAAAAAAAACAAAGACTTGAATGCATGTGGCGTGAACTACCCCTCAGGGATTTCATGCCCTCACTCATACTTCCTGAAGGAAACTGATTTTACATTTCGCCTAGTGGCAGTTGGACAGTTTGAGGGTGGCATCTCATTGTGTATATTTTGAAAATCCGCTACCTCCAGTTTCTTATCAAAAGCATGGGACGAAAAATAAAAAACAAAGCTTCAGGTGATTCGGTTAGTAATCTGTAAATTCACAAACCAGAAATCACTGGGAAAACATTTTATAGCTTTACATCATATGCTACTAGATGGAGGAAGCTGAGCAAAAGGAGAGATTGACCATGTGGGTTCTCAAAGCTGCAGAAAATAAATCGAAATCTTATCAACATATGTTACCCTTCCTATTTAAAACATCAAGTAGGTCTACCAGTGATACTTGTATTTATAGTCATGGCTGCTAGATTGCAGAGTTACACTTTCATCACAGCTTGTAAAGCTTGCACCTGACTATTTCACTTCTATTACACAGAGCTAAAGGATTCCAAGCCACATTCAACATATCCACCCTAATTGGTTTAACACTTGTGCTGCCGTAAGGAAACGTTACCCTCTGCATCAAGTGACAGATTGTTCATCTAGATTTAAGGGTTATGTTTCTATTTCATGTGCATGCAAGAACAAGTGGATTTGAACATAATGACATCTATAACCTCTTTATGCTTGACTTTATAAAAGTAAAAAAAAACAAAAATTCTCACAAAGGCCACCACACACCCGCAGAAGAAGCATTAGTCTTCTATGTACCCAGAAAACAATTCACCAAAAAAAAAAAAAATCTACCAAGACGTGCAGAAGCATTCCCAGCTCAAGGCCATGTCAGTTTTTTACTGCTGGCCTCTTGTCATTGGTGCTATGGACAGGATAACCATATAAGGACAGTAGCCCAGCATAAATATGGCTCTAAACATCAACTGTGGGAAAGCCTTGCACCACCAAATGATCAGCCAGCTGCTCCAGTGGAATCAGCTTTTCAAGAACACCTGTTCCTAATTTGAAGCCATATAATGAAACCATGCAAAGAGGATAAGCTCTCTTCAAAAAACATTTTTGCAATAGAAAGAAAATACTAATCAAAAGATGCAGTCAGGACGACAATAGAATACTATATGAAAAACAAAATGGTCAAAAACAATTAATTATAATAAAGTGTATGTAAACTCAAATGAACATCTATTTGCTCCCATTTGGTGTGTTAAATATACAATTGAAAGTTTTGTTTAACCTGCTTGACAAGCGAAAAAAAAATAGTCTGTTGATCCTGCCAGAAATTCAGAGAGCTGATGATTTCCTGTACACAGCGTTCTTATACCTGCCCAGTTCTTTTTGCAGACTGCAGAGCACTTTTTGCCTATTTTAATGAGGAGAGGAGAGGAGTGGTGTTCTGTGGTCCTAAAATACTTCCCTTGGGGGAAACATGTCAGAGCAGTGGTCCAGGCATGGGATCTGTGCTGAAGCTGGCCACTGGATTTTGCATGTAATCACTCCACCAATGTGTGGCTTTTCTGTTGGATTATGCTGAGCCATGTGTGAAGGAGTGAAGGACCCAAGCCAACCCCCCTAAGGAAAAGAAAAAAAAAAAAAAAAGACATGCCAAATGTGCCATATTTGGGGAGAGGAGTGCTTAAAGCGGAGTTCCGGGCACAAAATCGATATTTTTTTTTTGTGCCCGTCCGCTTGTTCCCCTTCACCTGAAAAGGAATTGGATAGTTAGGTTTTTTTTTTTTTTTTTTTTATTTACTCACCTTGTAATTGAAGATCGAATATACTCACCTAGTCTTCACTTCCTCCCTCTGTGCCGCTGCTCCGCCGTCACTTCCGGGCTTGCACTGATTCCTGGGAGCTGAACGTCATCGCTCCCAGGAATCAATGCGACGGCACTGGCCCCGCTCGTCACTTCCGGGCGACGCCGGAAGTGACGAGAGGGGCCGGTGCAGGCGCATTCTGGGAGAAGAAGACGCGGAAGAAGACGCCGAAGAGGACCGCGCCGGCTTCAGCTGCCCACAAGAGAGATGGAAACGCTGTGGAAGAAATTTTATAAGTGAGTATTTCTTCTAAAAGGTAAGTGCGAACCGGGACAGATCAGAGGCTAGCCATTGTGGAATGTACTAGCCCTGACTGTCCCGGGGGTATGTTTGTTGAAAAATGATTTCTGTGCCCGGAACTCCGCTTTAAAGCATTAAAGCAGAACTTCCCCTTTTGGGTGGAGCTCCGCTTTAAAAAATATATATATATATATATATATATATATATATATATATATATATATATATATATATATATATATATAAAATAAATGCACATCTTTTTTGCAGACAAAAAGTGTGCATTTATCATTTATTTTGCTTGGAGCCTGTAAAGCATTGCACCCGGGGTCACTAAATCACGGGTGCCATGCAGGACTCCTGTAGACTTGTCAGTATCTGTCTGCTCATAAGGGTAGGCAGATACCCAGGGCCAATTTACTAAAACTGGAGAGTGCAAAATCTGGTGATGGTGTACATGGTAGCTAATCAGCTTCTAACTTCAGTACACTGACAAGAAGAGACAATGGCAGTTCATTGAGAACTACAAGCCGATAGCTGCAAAGGGTCAGGTTGGGGTGGGCATTTGTAACATTTTACACCCTGAATCCCCCCCATCTGTCGCTTATCACACAGAGTTGGCAGATTACCACACAGCAGGCAGACAAATCTTGCGATACGCAGCAGGTAGGCTTACATCACATAGTGGGCAAGACCAGCGACAGTGAGGCTCCAACTAAGAGCTGCTGTCAAAACTGAAGCTGGTTCTGGAACACAGCAAAGACAAAGATACTTTCCAAATGTGTGCGTGAGGTCAGTGGCACAGCATAGGTTGTCAGTGTCCAACAGGGCCATCTTACCGAATAGGCACATGGGTGCCCTGCTTGCCCAGGGGGGGCCCCTGCCCAGCGACCCAGCCAAGCATTAGTCCCGAATTCTGTGTGCATCCCACCGCCGAACTTAGCATGTGGCAAGCGCCTGTTGGCCCTGCGCTACTGTCAGGCCACTTGGGCCGTGGAGGGGGATCCCACAACTGCAGGAATGCCTGTCTGCCTCCACGGGAACAGGCACACACCGTACAGACGATTCTGACTCCCGTCTGTGTGTGTGTTCACTGGACCCAGCCGCCCAACTTGGAAGCGGTCATTAGCCTGGCACTGCTGTACCAATAAATATTGCCTTATTGATAATTTGCATTTTTATTCTGGTGGGTGATTGTGTAGGCAGGGCCCCAGTGCACTGCATTGCCCGGGGCCCTTTAATGCTCTTAAAATGGCACTGGCGTCCAAGGCAGTTTTTTGCGCCCCCTAACTTGTGGACGGCAGTGGACAGCGAGAACGGCCAGACAGTGGTCGGCGCGTGGTGAGTGCAAGGGTTGAAGCAGCACATATGGAGCATGGAGGGAACTCCTGTAGTGATGAAAGTAGACCTCTCTCCATCAGCCACTAACCCCATGGCTGGGAGTAGAGGACTCCCGGGCTGCCAACACTGCTCCGCCTTATTCCTACTTTCCGCTGCTTGATCAGCCACCTGAGAAGGTGTAGGAGGGAGAGTTTGGCCATTTATTAATTAAAAAAGCATTTTAAAGATTTGAACAACTCCTTGTATTAACTTTTTCGTTTCACAATATCTGATCCTTAGAGGAAGTAATGTATTTTCAGCTGTGCTTGGTATCTGAACAGTGTTTTGTTTCTTTTTTCACTAATTGTAACTTTGTTGTCATTGCCAACATTGATTGCAGCACAGTACATGTGAAATAAAGAAAATGAGTGCTGCAAGTTTTCTTTATCCTCTCCACGAGAAGCCTGGGAGGTTATCACAGAACAGCAAAGCAACACAATTTAAATCTTATGTTTTAGTACCTTGGCTTTACAGTGTGTTTACAAGGCTTCATTAATGCAAAGCAAATGCTCGTCCTTTATACTCATGTAAACAAAGCCTAAGGAGAATTTAAATAAAACACAAATCAAATAATCCCCCTATAAACCGCTTCAAAAAAAAAAAATTAAGGGGAAGGCAAGGTGCTAGAAACGTCTTGTTCAGTAAAGAAATCCTTGACACATGCATTAAAAAAACCTTACTTCAAAAATAAAATAAAAATGTAAAAGTACCACGAAATTGTCTAATAATTAGGTCCTGCGGCTTCACTGTTCAACTTTAGAGTGGTTCTAAAGGCAGAAGGTTTACACCTTGAATGCATTCTCTGCATGAAGGTAAAAAACCTTCTACGTGCAGCTTCCCAGCCCACCCTTATACTAAGTGGAGCCCAACCTTGAGCCAGCAATGTGCACCAGAGAAGCGGTTCTCTCCCTTCTCGTTCATTCCAGTGCCCAAAGTAAATTTTTTTTTTTTTTTTTAGTAAATCTTAAAAATAAGAATGTTATGCTTCCTCCCATAACACAGCACTAAGACCTGAGGGACGAATCGCCAAGCCTGAACATGGTTACATAACTGAGGCAGTGCGATATCAGCCCTGTATGAACTCGAAACCATGGACATGGAGTTTACTGCTTTGGCGAGTATAAGTGGGTTGAAGAACGGGCAAAGTAACAGTCTGTTTACCCCTTCCTGTCTTCAATCTGTAGATTATTTTTCTCAAACAGTACTGAGAACATCTTAATTCTTCCCTATGGGATCCAGCAGCTAACACTTTGTACGACTGCTGGCTCCTTATCCTGACTGTCAGTGACAGCTGGGGTCCCCACTGGCAATTGGGAATCAGTCAGACTGGCACCCAATCATGACAGTGATCACATGCAGGCTGGATGCTCCTCTGACAAAAAATTAAAGGATAAATTCACCTTTCTACAAAAAAATAAATGCACATATTTGTAGGTAAAAAAGTGCATTTATTTTTTCTTGTAGGAGCCTGTAAAGCATTGCACCAGCAATCAGCAGATTGCTGATGCCATACAGGACTCCTGCAGACCTGTCAGTGTATTTGCTTGCTTGTACAGGCAAGCAGATACGGACAGGAAGAATCAATGAACTACCACGGCACTCACAGTGCCATGGTAGTTCATTGTTACAACAAGCTGACAGCCGCCAAGGCTGTAAGGACTTGTAGTTTTCTATTCACAGAACACTGAATAAGTGACCTGGCTGGGCAGGCGGAAATCTGCATGGCCTTTATTTTTATTTTTTTGGGGGGATTTTTTGTTTTATTTTGACGGCAGGCACGGGGAGAAGATCTCCGCTGGCTGTCAGAGAAGAGGATTGGGGGCCTGGTCTTTTAACCACTTAAGGACTGAGCCTATTTTTGACACATTTTGTTCACAAGTTAAAATCAGTATTTAATAAAATGGCGGTCATTGCAATATTTTTTTGTCACGCAGTATTTGCGCAGCGGTCTTTCAAACGCCATTTTCTGGAAAAATTACGAAAAATTATATTTCACTGCATTTAAAAAAAACGAAACTGTAAACTTAGCTAATTTTTTTGTAAATTGCGAAAGATGATGTCACGTCGAGTAAATAGATAACCAACATTTTATGGTTTAAAATTGCGCACACCCGCTGAATGGCGACAAACTACGGTCAATAAAAATCTCCATAGGCGACGCTTTAAAAAATTTTAACGTTTACCAGTTTAGAGCGTTAGAGAATAGCTCTTTTTATATTGCTCATGCTCTGGCGATCGTGGCGATACCTCACATGTGTGGTTTAAACAACGATTTAATTTGCGGGCGCGACTTCCGTATACATTTTTTTCGTGCACGAGCTCACGTTTTTTGTTTTTAATTTTAACCACAGGTTTTTAGAAAAAAAAAGGCCAAGCACTTTTATTGCTGTCACAAGCAATGTAAACATCCCTTGTGACAGCAATATGCAGTGACAGGTACTCTTTATGGAGGGATCGGGGGTCTAAAAGATGCTAGACCCCTCCACTACACTTCCATCTATTCAAAACGCAGAAAACTGCATTTTTGAATACATTCACTTTTTAAATTTGGCGCCTTTAGCAGCCGAGTAACCGAGTAAACACCACATCCAGGTTACGTCATCGGAGACCCGATCGAAGCCGGCTTTGATTGGGACTCTATCCAGCCGACAGGCACGGCCGCTGGTTGCTCAGGTCTCCCGGTGGGAAGGGAGATCCGGGCAGAGCCGCAGAAGGCGGCGGGAGGCATCCCATCCTGCACACTGGGGTAACGATCGAGCGGCTCCCGATCCGCATCGGTCGTTGCCCCTGGAAAGCCGACCGCCGGCTCTAAAAAGGGTACCGGGATGATGCCTCTAACCCTGAATATGGGTGTAACATGTTATGAAATGTGAACATGTCCTTTAAAGTGGTATTAAAGTGATAATAAACAATCACCTTCAGTTTAAAATAAAAATGTAAGGCAAAACATTTGTGTATAGATATAAACAATACATTATAAATAACTTTTTTCCTCTTTTTTTATAAGTGATCACATTCCTTTTGTTCTCAGCTGCATAAGAGCTGGGGAGGGAGGGAGTAGCAGCAGCACACTGAGTTTCCCACTGAATGGCGGTTCAGCAGGGGCATATCTAGCATAGCTAGAGAACTGACCACCGTGTGCTCTCTTGCTTAGTGAGGTCAGTTTTTATTGAAAAGCAGATGGACTAGCAGCAACACCAGGGATTCCGCACAAGGAAGCGATAAAAGGAGAACATGATACTTTATCATACAAGTACATGCTACAGCAGCCAGATATATAAAGACTAGGAAATGTTGGGGGTAACACTTTTAAACCGAAAAGCAAAACATTACATTTCAGCATACCAATTCTTCGATGTGATGGCTGTATTAGTTCGCTTTTAACTCCAAGTTGACACTGGTGCGATGTGGGAAACCCGGCGAATCAGTGCAGGTTCCGGCATCGCACAGTGGTTCACACAGATCTGCAAATCACTGGGGGTGTCCATGTACAGTAAATGACACCCCCTAGATTGGTTCGCAGATCGCAATGTGAACTGTGAAATGATGCAGGAATCGGATCGCATAGGTGTGAACACCCATGCGATCTGATTCCAGTGCGAACCAAAAAAGGGTCCTGCACCATTTTAGTGCAAATGTGATGTGATTTCAGCCATACATTTTGTATGGCTGAAATTGCATCGCACAGACATCGCATGTAATCTGCACACCAATGAAGTGCGAATCACATGCAACGTCTGGTCTGGCATCGCACTGGTGTGAACCGGAACTTCTGCTCTTTTTCTTATACTTTCTCCAGGTGATACAGCCAATATGTAGGTTATTTTTCAAACAAACAAGCTCTTCCATATGTATCAGTTTACATAAATGAGACATACCCTTTACCACTGATAAGAGTGCTTACAATGATCCGCTTTTATGTAAAACCTTTATCAAAGCAAAAAACGTGCTGTAACAAATTCTAAAAATAACATTAAATAAAAAATGTTTTAATTTAAATCTAAATCTGCTAGAAAATATAACATTCCCCTCCCCCTAGATCAGGGATCCCCAAACTACGGCCCTCCAGCTGTTGCGGAACTACACATCCCATGAGGCATTTTAAAACTCTGACATTCACAGACATGACTAGGCATGATGGGAATTGTAGTTCCTGAACTGGAGGGCCATAGCGTGAAGACCCCTGTCCTAAACTAAAAATGCTGTCCCCTGTGATCATTCATCCAGAGTGATGGCACTCTAATTCAGGTGGTGTGTTACTGGCGAGATCAGATGAAAACAGAGGGGGAAAAGCCTAAAATAGAAAACAAATGCAGCCACCAGATCTTATGATTAGTAAGCTGCAATAGATTACATTTTTGGTTTCAGGTTTAACATCACTTTCACACTTAAGCCTGCTGAAGAACACTGACAACCTCAGCTGCAAAGCTAATCTGCTTTACCAGATTGGCTGTCAGATACAGTTGCACTATTAAAAATATGATTACATTTATTAAAACAATAGAAAACCTATTCTGTTACATTTTTACCTTTGTCAGCCTATTCAAAAACAACAGTTTTTTTTTTTTAATTAAACCCACCTACCAAATAAAAGCCCTTCTATTTATTTAAAAATACACATGAAAATGTTAGGTATACAAATTAGTCCGTTAAAGAATAATTCCAGGCATTGGTATGTTTTGCATAGTTCCATTGTTCCAGCTTGGACCAATGTAACAATTTATATACAATACCTGGCCTATGCCCCTGGGAAGCTGGAAATCACTGTGATCTCCACTTGCTTCTGGGTTCCGCGATGAGTGGCAGGCCTGATGCATTGTAAACACAGGAGGTCAGCCGCTCAGCACAGGCGCCATTTGGAAAATGCAATGCAATCTGTAAACCAATTTAAACACTCTGATTGGATGAGGTGGAATGTGTTACGTCACTGCCCCACCTTGTACAATAGAGAATTTAGAAAAAACAAAGCAAGATGATCTGAAAATGTCTCCCTTTGAGAGGTACTGCATCTGCACTGGAAGTGTTAACTGCTTATTTAGGTTTACGGCAGAGAATTAGCACCTCTATTTAACTGATCCTTTGCTCCCCTGATAAAAGGCACTACCCCATGCTCCCGTGGCAAACTGCTTCTAGGGCAGTGTTTCTCAACTCCGGTCCTCAGGGCACACTAACAGGCCAGGTTTGCAAGAAAACTGAAATACATCACAGGTCATATCATTTGCTGCTCAGTGATTGCAGTATTCTAGTCTTCATCTCCCCAAGGTAATACTTAAAATCTGGCCTGTTAGTGTGCCCTGAGGACCGGAGTTGAGAAACACTGTTCTAGGGCATCCATATAATCAATGCATATGGTCCCTGCATTGTTCTTGATTATGTTAGGACTTTAGACTGCTGGAGTATGGGGAAGGGAGTCTAGCAGTGCAGAGGATCATGTAAGTAATTATTTTTCCATGTTTCCTAGACTAGCAGTTAGCCCCACTGCACATTACTTTTGGTGAGTTTTTTTACTTTGGCTGATGAAATAATTGTTCCAGGAAAGTAAAAAGGTAATTATCTCTTAAAGCCCTGGACACAAAAAAAAAGAAAAAAAAAAAAAGTTGTGCGCTACATGCACATGGGCCGTTTGGCCCATGTGCACCAAATCCTGGCATTTTTTACATCTAGCCCCACTGCCAGCAGCCTGTAAAAATGTGCAATAGGCTGAAATACATGGCAGCTTGAGGTTACTTGCATTCAGGGGAGTAAGCCTGGGTTGATACACAGGTTGACCATGCTGCTGCCCAAGGGTAACTACATTGCTCCTCTATAGACAGAAGTAGGTTATTGTCCTGGATCACCTGGTAAAAACAAGAAAACAAAAATGAATGCAGCGACCACATCTAAGAACTGGTAAACTGCAATACATAACCTTTTGGGTTTAGAACACCTAACAAATTATGCATTTTGACTTTCTTCACCATCAGACCTGCAGGTGCAAGATACTCAAAGTTTATGCATTTTGAATGCATCTGCAGGTCTGTACCATTACTCATCCAATTATCAGCGTGATGCAATAAGACGACTGACAGACGCAGTCTTCTTATTTTGATATCAGTAGGGTTATGCTGTCCCCTACAGCAGTGGTTCTCAAATCCGGTCCTCGGAACCCACTAACAGGCCAGATTTTAAGTATTACCTTGGGGGATGCAGACTAGAATACTGCAATCACTGAGAAGCAAATGAGATCACCTGTGATGTAATTTAGTTATCTTGCAAACCTGGCCTGTTGGTGGGTCCCGAGGACCGGATTTGAGAACCACTGCCCTACAGGAGTAGGACACTAGGCAGAAAAGTTCTATCTACACCTATGGGCAGTCCCAGGGGGTATACCCTCTCTTCCTGCTATAGGTGGTCAGTTTTTTTTTATCAAAGCAGTGTCAGAGAAAATAATACCAGCCCAACTCAAAAATAGAGGGGCGGGTACTGCGTCCGTCCATGAACTTCAGAGAAAAGGATTTTACGGTAAGACAAAAATCCAATTTTCTTTATTGTTAATTGACGGACACAGTCTTATCAGTAGGGAAGTCCCAAAGCAGTGCCATAAAATGAGGGGTGGGACAGCAGAAACATAAGTCCCCAAGGCTAAACATTAGTCAACCTAGGACTCATTAGAACAAGATGAGACCCACCTGAAACCATAAGAGCCCCCTAAAACAGCAGCCTGCAAATCTTTGCGGCCAAAAGAGGCATCTGCAGATGCCAGCACATCCACCTTATAAAATTTTGTAAAGGTATGAACAGACAACCAGGTAGCTGCCTTGCAAACCCAAAGCACAGATGCCTGAAGGAGAAAAGCTCAGGAAGCACTGAGCGCCCGAGTAGAATGCGCCTTAACAGGGAAAGGAGGAACCTGACCCTTAATTGAATAAGCTTGCACCACTGTCTTGTCTGATCCATCTGGAAATAGTCACAGCAGACGCAGGCAGCCCTTAAGGGCCATCCGTAATCACAAAGAGCGAATCTGACTTTCGAAAAGACTCAGTAATCGCCAAGTACACCCGGATTGCCTGAACCACATCCAAAGTATGCAGTGCAGATTCCTTAAGATGTTTTGGCTTAGGACACAGAGGTTAACACGATGTCTTCATGTAAGTGGAAACAACCTTCGGAGAAAGGACGGATCCGGACAAAGTACCACTTTATCCCTGTGAACCACCAGATGGGGGGGAACGACAGGACAACGCCGCCAGTTCCATCACCCTGCACGCAGAAGTAATAGCCACCATGAAGGCCACCTTCAGGGATAGGGTAAGCAGGGGAATCTCCCGAATACTTTCAAAGGGAGGTTTCTGGAGAACCGACAGCACCAAATTAAGGTCCCAAGGTGGCAACGGAGGTCGCACCAGAGGTACCAGGTGCCGCACCCCCTGGATGAAGTTAGGCAATAGGGAATGGGTGGCTAATAGCCTTTGGAAGAAAATTGCCAAGGCCAAGACCTGACCCTTGATAGTACTCAAGGCCAACTTTTGATCAACTCTCGCTGAAGAAAAGCCAAGAATCGAGCAAGAACGAGGGGGAGCCCCGGAAGACTCACACCACGCTATATACGCCTTCCACGTACGATAATATATCTTCCTAGAAGTCGCTTTCCTAACTTTAAGCAGAGTAGGAATCACTGAAGCAGACAACCCCCTGTCCTTCAGTACCTGCCTTTCAACAGCCAAGCCATCAAAGCCAGCAACTGTAAAGCAGGATGGAAGATTGGCCCCTGAGACAGCAAGTCCTCCCTGAGAGAAAGTCTCCAAGGAGTGTCCGCGACTAGCCTGACCATGTCGGCTTACCAAGCTTGGCGAGGCCAGCCCGGAGTCACAAGAATGACCAGAATCCCTTCAGCCTTGATCCTGCGAAGAAGTCATGGCAGCAACTTGGGAGGAGTAAAGGCATACATCAGCTGATACTGACCCCACGGGGCCACCAGCGTGTCTGCCAGAGGATTCTGGGAAAGGGCCACAAACCTCTGCACTTTCCTGTTGATCCGAGACGCCAACAGATCTACATCTGGAGTGCCCCAACGAAGGCACAACTGCTGGAATTCCTCCAGATGGAGAGACCATTCCCCTGCTTCCAAGGCCTATCAACTGAGGTAATCCATCTGCCAATTTTCCACCCCTGGAATGTGAACAGCAGAGAGAGCTGAACACAAAGCGTTCCGCTCACTGAAGGATGCCTGCCACTTCCAAGGCCGCAAGGACACTTTAGGTGTCCCCTTGGTGATTGACATAAGCCACGCCTGTGGCATTGTCCGATTGAATGCACACTGGACAACCCTGCAGGTGCTCAGTCCAGTGGACTAGGCAAAGCCTGATCGCTCTCAGCTCCAGAACATAACCTGAATTCTTCCAGCGACCAGACTCCTTGAGCAGAGAACCTGCCGAGAACCCCTCCCCACCCGGACAGACTGGCATCCGGGGTGACAAATATACAGGGAGGATGGATGTCCCTTGCTTGAGCATCGGGACCGAAGCCACCATATCAAGGACTCCCTGGACACCTGGCTCAGCTGGATCTGATTGTCCAGGGAATTCGGATTCTTGTTCTATTTGAGAAGGATTTTCTTCTGGAGGATCCTCATGTGGAATTGAGCGAAGGGGACCACCTCGAAGTACGACACCATCAGTCCCAGAACTCTCATACAGGTCTGAAGGGAGGACCATTTGCTGGACAGCAACAGCTGAACCGCTGTGTGGAGTTTCTGAAGTATTTCCGGAGGAAGCAACACCCTGGCTGATGAGTCCAAAGTCAGGCCCAGATAGTCCAGTTTCATGGAAGGGCCCAAGAACGACTTCTGAAGGTTCAGAATCCATCCGAACTCCTCCAGAGTTCTCCTGGCGATTTCCAAATTTGTTTCCAGCACCGTGGGAGACTCCACACGTAGAAGCAGATCATCCAGGTAAGCCAGGACCAATATCCCCTGCTGTCGCAACAGAGCCAGGACCGGAGCCAACAGCTTTGTGAAGACCCGAATAGCAGAGGTGAGACCAAAGGGTGACGCCACAAACTGACAGTGATCCTCTCCCACAGAAAAACTGAGAAACCATTGGTATCCTGCACATACCGGGATCCCCCCGATGTAGGGAAGCCACCACCATGCGAACTGATTCCTTCTTGAATTTTTGAACTCGCACGAAGCAATTCAATGCCTTCAGGTCCAGGATTGGACGCACCTTGCCTTCCTTCCTGAGGATGGTTAACAGGTTTGATTGAATTAAACTGTTCCGCACAAGGAACCGGAACTATTACTCCCTGTTCTACCAGGTCCTGAACTGCCCCAAAGAGCCTGTAAGCAATCCGGGGACAGTCGCACATTGGAAGGGAAAAACCTTACCAGTTGGAGGGATTGAAACTCGATCTTGTAACCAGACCGTATGACCTATTGAACCCATTTGGCTTGTATCCGGGATAGCCACAAGCAACCATAAATCACCGGTCTTAGTGCAGACCCCACCAGGGATTGCATATTGTTACAGACTCCACCTTTCTATTCGCTGGACACTTAAAGGCCGGGGAATCCTCCACTCAGATCATGGTAGCTTTATTCAACCTGGAGGGTCCAACGTAGGTGGCAGTCGACTTTTTTAACAGGGACTCCTCAAAAGGGTAGCGTCTAGCAATCTGCTTTGGCACCCCAGGGGGAACGCTTTGGGCGGTCAAATTCTTTTTTGAGCATGCTGTCAAAATACGCAGGAAGATGAAAAGCCTTTGCCACTCTGGATGGCTTCCGAGTGCCAAACGTAACCTGCGCCTCAGTCGCAGCTGCACCCTCCATTTTTAGGGTTTCACGCACAGATACAACCAGTGCGTCCACCCAACGCCTTGTCTTGCGAGGCAGTGGAGGTAGAAATGTCATCCTCACTATCGGGCGCGAGGTATAGTAGGCCCTGCAGGGAGACCTGCGTCTGCGGTGGCTGAGTCAGACTCAGAATCTGAGACATCAGGTGAGACAGGGGTAGGCAGAGGGCATTTTTTAGTACCTCGCCCTTTAAAGGCCACCTTCACCCGGGACAAACAATTCCAAGACCCCCAAATGTGCATTTATTGACAGCTGGGATCGGGTGGGGGGGGGGTTCAGGTGGGGACACTTGATCTGCAGGTTCCATGTTGCACCAGGTGAACCCGTCAAACAAAAAATTGATTTTTTTAAATTTAAAAATGTCCCACTGCGCTACAGCCCCCCAAGAGGACAGGCAGCGCGCACTGGAGACCCCCAGCAGAGAGAGAGAGAAAAAGAGACTCGCCACCCTACAGTAAAGATGCACCAGGAGGCCCAGAACGTCTGCACACACGTGTCAGCATCGATCTTGATCCCAAAAGAAAGATCTGGAGATTAGCACCAGGGTATAAGGCGGGGCTCCACCCACAAAAACACCTCCAGGAACTCCCATTCAGTGATTCTTATGAGAAATCCACAGAAAAATCGCGCCGGGTGTACCAAGAAGGCCATCGCTGCATGCAGAGCACATGTGGCTACAAGAAAAAGGCAGCCCAGCGCGGCCTGCGGAGCTACTGGGGACTCTCGGGGGGGACCCCCCAGCCTACTGAACAGAATTGAGTGGAAGGTGGGCACTAGAGTGACAGGTAGAAACCCCCCCCCCCGTACGATCGTTCATCTGTCCGTCGCCAGCGGCGCACCCCCCGCCCCCACCTGCGGCCTGAAGCTCGGACTCAGCCCTCAGGAGTTGTCACCAACGTCCCAACATCCCCAGTAGTGAGGGGGGCAGGTAGTCAGGGGTACGTGACAGGACAGAGGGGAACCCAGGATTGTGAGTGTCCAAACATCCCAGGGAGGGGCCCATGTCCACCCCAAAATCTGCCAGGTAAAGAGGGGGGAACATTAACTCACCATACCGGAACAGGCGGGCGCCATCTCCTGACAGAACCCCTCTCCGCCAAAGTGGGGGGCTGTCGGCCAAATAAGAACGCTGCAACCCGGCCTAGACCCGGTCGTATGTGACCTGGTGAGATATTTAACTTGCAGGGCCAGTCCCCGTCCAGTGGGTCCTAGCGCGGAGCTAAGGTCAGCATGCGCTCGTTGGCCGGCTGGGATGAACACTGGATCTATACATCCAGCCCGTCGCCCAGATCCAGCATAGTCGCTTGTAGATCTGACAAGAAATAAATCTGAGAAAAAAAAAAAAAAACAATCTAGAAAAACTTTGCCAGAACCAGAAATCCCAGCAAGGAACTAGGTCCTTACTCCTGACTAGGCAATTAAAACCGACATCCTATAGCAGGGAGAGAGGGACTATATCCCCTGGGACTGCCCATAGGCGTAGCCAGAATTTTTTCTGCATAGTGTCCTACTCCTGTAGGGGGCAGCATAACCCTATTAATATCAAGATAAGAAGACTACGTCCGTCAATGAATGATGGAGAAAACAATTTATTCAATACCTTCCTTTGTATCTTTGTATCTTCTAATAAGAATTGTTTGACGCATCCCAAAATATACTTTTAGATTCCCTTTTAAGGGTTACTGCATTCATCCTACATGGTCCCACAGTATAACCACCCTTCTCTATGCACTCCTGAGAAAGACTACAGTAGTAGATGCTGCCAAAGCTGGCACATAAAACCAGGCCATTCTTAAAATTGCTGCCCACAAAGAATCAGCTAAGGCTAAGTTCACATGTAGTCGTTTTGGGCGTTTTTCTGCTCTAGGATCAGCTCAAAAAAACACCCAACAAGACAACTCCTATTCATTTCAATGGCCCCTGTTCACATCTGAGCGTTTTGACATTTTAAGCAAAACGCCCAATGCTCAAAAAAGTACACAAGCTTCTTTTTGGGCAGATTACAGGCGTTTTTATTTTTTCCCTTTGCTCACTTAACCTAAAAACGCCTGTAAAAAGGCCCATAAAAACGCCTGAAAAAACGCCTGTAAATAGTAACGCCAAGATGTGAACGTAGCCTAAAGCGAATGAAAATTGAGATGCATGTGCACTGGACTCCGCAGATGCAATGCTTACTGGGATTTGTAGTTTCTCATTGAGAAGAGTGGTAACATGTGATCCCAATATACAAGACTTGTACACAAAAGGGGAATTAAAGGGAAACTAGCCTCCATGAGCAGCGTGCGGAGAAAATAAAGCGTGCCATTATGAGAAAATAAATATGAACATAAAGAGATGTTAAAGGCATTTGCCGCTTCTAATAAACTGTTGTAGTCTAGGACAGTATGCTCAATTAAGATGTTGATTTAGCGACACTTTCATAGCTTAAAAAAGACAATTTTTTTTTTTTCCAGCAGGTATTTGTTTTGCATTTTTACTTTCATAAGGTTTAATTCTGAGGTTGTGAAAGCAGCACAAAAAAAAAAAAGTCAGATTTTACAACTCAGTACACACATCCTGCATGGCTAGTCAGCCACAGTATACAGAACGCCTTCCTTTGTCACTCGATCAGCTGTTTGCTTGGCCCTCCTCTCTCCCTGCTTCCGGGTAGTAACAGACCAGCCAATCGTATGACAGCAAGCTGACAAAACAAGCAGCTCAGAACTCCTGCCCTGCTCTAGTAATATGCAACAGTTTAATAAGGAAGTTATAGGGAAGGGGGTGGGGGCAGCATTCTTACATCAGACAGTTTTCAGGTCTTTTAAACACATACTAAAGTGACCTTTTCCCTATATAAGTATACTATTCAAGGCGACAAATGACGAAATCAGCTTTAGAATACCTAAACGTATATGATCATTTACAGGTGGAAAGATCACCCAGAAGATGAGGGTTTATATTCTAGGAACACACAATGACACAACTAGTTCCACAACTAGACAAACAAAAAAAAGAAAAAGGCTGCAAGATAGGACGGGGGATGAGTCAGAGTTTCTGCAGGCTGGTTGTCATTACAAAGCCCAAAACAATCCCACCCCAAAATTAAAACAGATCGTCAGCTTTAACACAAGAGAAACAAAATTAAAACAGATCAGCTTAAACACAAGAGAAACAAAAAGGCATAGGTATCCAAATATAAAACAAAAAGTGCCTAACTATAAACAAAACAACAAAAACTCTACAGCTCGTGAACAGGACACAATTTAGGCCTATTTTGGAATAATCCCCCCCCCCCCCCATCATATAAATAATTCTGCCTGTTCCATCACACGCCTTCAACAACACTTTCTTTCATAGGAAAGCCACAAGACAAAAACACTAGTGTCCTTTACCAATACACAGGGGAGAGGGGCTGGAAAGAAAACACAACTTCCCAACAAGCACCCCCTTCCAGCCCAGGTCTGACAGCCCCTTTAAAGCCACTGGTGCCAGGCAGGCCACTATAGACAATCACAGGCACCAGGGCCTGGTTAACCCTTCAACTACCACAGGCCCAGAATCAGACTTCTACCTATAGTCAACCTACATACAAAACAAAAGACAGAGGACTTTAACAAAGCCTATTAAGAAAAGGCCAGATTCATGGACTTGTAGACTTCCTTTAGATCCTAAAGTAATCGAGAGGAGACAGATGACCCTTTCCGTGCTGGGGAGTCCTGCATTGCAGACCTGACAAGTCCAATCGGATTCTGTCTGTTCATTTAATGCAATGACACTTTCCCAAATCATTGTGTCTGGAGACAAGCAGGAACAAAGAAGAGATAGGGGGGTATTAGACAGGACTCCTAGAATGCACACCCTGTGCCTGGCTATCTCCTTAGAGCGACCCGTGGGCACAATGACCAGTATGGCACATATATCATCTATATAGAGAGATGTCCAATATCCCTTGATTTGTTATATGGAAGCATTGAGCCAGCCTGATCTGGAAGTCTGATTGGTTTAATTGTGGAATGCAAATGTCACTCACCCCCCCCCCCCCTGACTGACTAAATAGAGACACTATATATATATATACATACACACACCTATATACAGACAGAGGTGATGTCATTGCCCAGGCTGACACAGGGAGGCCAGGCTTTTTGTATAGAAGTACAGTGTCAGGATTATAGAGTCATGGGGGGAGGGGGGGGGGGCAGAGATGACATCATCCCCTCATACACAGACCACCATATGGCTGCATCAACACCATGAAAATTACAACACTCACCAAACTAATCAAAATACACAAAAAAAACTACTTTTAGTATATAAAATAAAAAACACTAAAGAAAAAAAAAAAACAAGTGTAGAAAAGCAGAAAAGCCAGCAGCAGGCCCTGTGTGTTGTCATCAAGATGAGATGTGACGTCAAAGACAAAGAAGTAAACAGTTAGTAGAACTTACCTCTGACCCCCCCCCCCCATTCCCCCTCAATGACACAAACAAGTCATGCCCCCCCCCTCTTCTCCCCATACTGAGAGGCCTTGCTGAGTAGTAGAGGGGCCCCCCAATACAGATGTACCCCCCAGGTTGAAGAGGGGGGGGGCTTTTGGAAGGGGGGGCAGTCTTTAGCTCCTGGGCCCGGTGATGTGACAGAAGATGGCCGCAGACACAATAACCGCCGTATTTGTGCGTACAATGGTGTCACCCCCTCCCCCCCTCTCTGACACCCCGACACCTTCCAGAAGGATACAGTTTGACAACATCCGTGTCCATCCGCCTCTTGCCCGGGCTGGGAGATGACATGGTTCCAGCTCCCCCCCGGGGTGTCCCTCTCCGCCGGGTACACTGGCACTGAGGTCCCTGTGGGGATTTAGTCGCCGAGACAGACAAATAAAAGAGGGGCGCTCTTCCTCCCCCGGGGGCCTGTCCTGCTTCGCTCGGTGCCTCTAGAGGCGGCTGGGGTGCCCGGGGCCTAACACGTCAGTACACCCCCCCCCAGCCGCGGTCTCCTGTTGCAGCTGTAGCAGATTCCTCCGCTCACCGGGGACTCCCCTTCAATACATCAATAACATAACCGACTACGAGCACCCCCTGTCACGTGACCCCCACCAACAGTGACGCGCCGGTCGCGGAGGAGGACTTTAAAAACAGAGCTGGGCGGAGTCAAAGCGGGCGGGCGGAGACTAGCTGCGTTCCAAGCCTCGCTCTGGAGGGGCAGCGCTCCAGTCTACATACAGTACATTGAATTGTTCCATGGAATAGTATTGAAGATGGCAGAGCGCGGGGAATTATGGGAGTTGTAGTTGTGTGTCAGCACCTCAGTGTTTGACAAAAGTGTCACAGACTATCATATGACAGGTAGGGCGACTCAGCTTTGGGTTTAAAATGGCTGTGAAGTTGTTTTTGTATTGTGATTTACAGAACAGCTGCTGGAGGTACGCCTGCGCTGAAATGTTTTCTTATTAAAGTAGTAGTAAAGCGCTGGGTGATTTTTTTTTTATTTAATTTTTTTTTTCTTACCTGAAAAATAAAGCCATAATGTGCTAGTATGCATCGCATATATAATACTGACCTGAAAACGAAGCCCTACAGCGACGTGCTGCCACTGCTGGAGGCCACTTCCATCTTCACCCGGTCTTCCTTCCAGGTCCGCCGACTCCGGCTGTGTGACTGGCAGTAGGCATGATGACGTCACCCTTGTGCATGGGTGGAGGAGCCGCCCTTTAGGGCACAGGACTCAGGGCACGGGTAGCAATTCCTTCAGAGCACATGCGCTGATGACATCAGTGGCGTCATATAGAGTAAATATCCATTAAACGGTGCACGTTTAGACGATATTTACAGTACCTTTGGCTAAGTTCACATGGAGGCGTTTTGGGGCGTTTTTCTGCTCTAAGATCAGCTCAAAAAACGCCCAATAGGACAAATCCTATTCATTTCAATGGCCCCTGTTCATATCTGAGCTTTTTGACATTTTAAGCAAAATGCCCAACGCTCAGAAAAGTACATGAGCTTCTTTTTGGGCAGATTACAGGCGTTTTTATTTTTTTCCATTGGTCTCTTGTCAACCTGAAAAAAGGCCTGCACAAAAATGCCTGTAAAAATGCCTGAAAAACACCTGTAAATAGCACTGCCAAGATGTGAACGTAGCCTAAGGTAGGCCTTTTTATAGACTTACCTAAAGGTACAATTCAGAGATGGGAATTTACTCTCACTTTAACTCAACAGCACCTGAAATTTTAAACATTTCCTTTCTTAAAAGGCATAATTCACCTTCACCGAAAAGCGCCTATGCAGAGGAGTGTTGTCTGTAGATAGACACAAGCTATGCAGCTCTGACTAACATTGAATATCTGCAATAATAACCTCATGGAGCCTGACTCGAATACTGGAAGGACGTTACTAAGTGAGGCCTAGTCATTAATCCTCACCTCGACCAGCACAAGAGTGAGCTCTCACATGCTGAGCTCAGAGCTACGGCATCAGGGGAGAGAGAGTATGTGAGGGGGTATGAATTAGAAAAAGAGCTCGCTCCTGTGAGGGTGGTGTACAGTAATGACTAGGCCTCACTTAGCAACATCCTGGGAGTATTTCAGTCAGGCTTTAGAAAGGAATGCAAATGGCCTACACCTACAGCAAGGACATCATTTAACTTTGGACAAAGCTGCACAGCTTGCTTTCATCTAAAGGCGTCCCTTATCTGCATAGGCTGATTTTTGGTAAATGTGCTAACATCTAGGGGCGATCAAGGGGTTAAAAGTGTGTCTATGTGTATTTTGTGTACAGTGTGCTGTTTTTTAATAAAGATCTCTCAGTTTCTCATCCGAGCTGTCAACAGGGCCATCTTTAATATTGATCGGAGTGGACCCTGCGCAAACATTTTCTAGGGCCCTCCCGGATTTTCTTATCAACTATTTGGGGGCTCAAGGGGAAGCTGCCTTGGGCCCCACAACAATGACTGCCACTTTTGCCCTGTGCTAAAGATAGCCCTGACTCTAGGCTGTGATTGCACACAGCCATTTAGCAGGTACTGGCCATGAATGGTTGGCCGGGACCTAATGACAGTCTCCCACTGTGTAAAATCACAGCAGGAGGTGGATGGGGGCACACGTGGCAAATTTGAAAGTAAGTAGAGACATACGGGTATGTCACTTTGCCTACAGCGGGTGCTCGTCCGCAGTACATTGCGGGATAGAAGTGGTTAAAGTGACGCTAAAGACTCAGCTCCTTGCACTGGTCCAAATCATTTGATGGAGGGAGGATTATGGTGTGGGGTTGTTTTTCAGGGATTGGGCTTGGTCCTTTAGTTCCAGTGAAGGGAAATCTTATGGCTTCAGCATACCAAGACATTTTGGAAAATTTCATGTTCCCAACTTTGTGGGAACAGTTTGGGGTTGACCCCTTCCTGTTCCAACATGATTGTGCACCAGTGCACAAAGCAAGGTCCATAGAGACATGGGTGAGAGAGTTTGGGGTGGAGGAACTTGACTGCCCTGCACAGAGTCCTAACCCCAACCCGATAGAACACCTTTGGGATAAATTAGAGCGAAGACTGCGAGCCAGGCCTTCTCGTCCAACATCGGTGCCTGACCTTACAAATGCGCTTCTAGAAGAATGGTCAAACATTCCCATAGACACACTCCTAAACCTTGTGGACAGCCTTCCCAGAAGAGTTGAAGCTGTTATAGCTGCAAAGGGTGGGCCAACCCAATATTGAACCCTACAGACTAAGACTGGGATGCCATTAAAGTTCATGGGCGTGTAAAGGCAGGCGTCCCAATACTTTTGGTAATATCCTAGGGGTGGTGACTGGGACCGACGCATTTTTCAATGGGAAATACTTTGGATATAGAGACTAAATGCACTCTTCCCTCCAGGCCTTAATGAAATGCAGACTTTCAAACCATTTTTATAATTTTGGTAGTCCAATAACATATTTTTTCCTCCCTCTTCCCCTTTCTCTGCTCCCTTCCCTGTTCCCCCCCCCCCCCCTCTGTTTCCCTTGTACATACACATGCACCTCTATGAATTCCCCCAATGGGTGTACTACCCTTGGATGAATATCTACATGATTCACCAATCATGCAAATTCCTTTTCATTAGGTTTATAAACATCACTGCCCACACATTTCCATTATTTAATTATGACTTAAATCTACTAATACTTGTTTTTACTTTTTGTGTTTTATAACTCTTTTTTTGTACATTAGCAATTTTGATTGATTGTTGAAATTGATTGTAAATTCGAGGTATGACCGATGAGCTATCTGGTTCCTTGAGCTATGGGGCGCCTTGGGTTTCTCCCAGGACGGGCATGCGGTGTCCGTATACTAGATCTTTGATCGAGCTTGCCTCCGTGCTATGTCTCGCATTGCTGCTCCTGGTGTCAGGATTGGCCTATGTTCTATGTTTACCAGGTGGTTCCTCCCTCTGGTTAGGTCGTGGGCAGTTCCTGCATCCTGACAGCTGTTGCCAGTGCGCCATCCTTTGACGAATGCGCTGTTCGGACTCCGGACCCTGCCGGGTCACTGCTCTGCGCCTGGATGGCGAGGTGACATCAGGGTTGAGTCGCCTATATACATAGGCCCCCGACCGCGGCAACATCACAGGCGGCAGATTTCTATGTGGCTGATACCTTGGATAATCTCTCTCTCTTTTTGAGTACAAAAGTATCATTTGGTTGACATTTATTCTGTTCCTTGTCATATTTGCCTTATGGTAAGCAGTGCCCTATTGCTGCTGACCATTTAGATACCGTAATCACTTCTAACAAACAAGATGTGCTTTAACTGCAGACTTTCAGCTTTAATTTGAGGGTATTTAAATCCAAATCAGGTGAACAGTGTAGGAATTACAACAGTTTGTATATGTGCCTCTCACTTTTTAAGGGACCAAAAGTAATGGGACAATTGGCTGCTCAGCTGTTCCATGGCCAGGTGTGTGTTATTCCCTCATTATCCCATTTACATGGAGCAGATAAAAGGTCCAGAGTTCATTTCAAGTGTGCTATTTGCATTTGGAATCTGTTGCTGTCAACTCTCAATAGGAGATCCAGAGAGCTGTTACTATCAGTGAAGCAAGCCATCATTAGGCTGAAAAAACAAAACAAACCCATCAGAGAGATAGCAAAAACATTAGGTGTGGCCAAATCAACTGTTTGGAACATCCCTAAAAAGAAAGAATGCACTGGTGAGCTCAGAAACACCAAAAGACCAAGAAGACCACGGAAAACAACTGTGGTGGATGACCGAAGAATTCTTTCCCTGGTGAAGAAAACACCCTTCAGAACAGTTGGCCAGATCAAGAACACTCTCCAGGAGGTAGGTGTATGTGTGTCAAAGTCAACAATCAAGAGAAGACTTCACCAGAGTGAATACAGAGGGTTCACCACAAGATGTAAACCATTGGTGAGCCTCAAAAACATGAAGGCCAGATTAGAGTTTACCAAAGAACATCTATTAAAGCCTTCACAGTTCTGGAACAACATCCTATGGACAGATGAGACCAAGATCAACTTGTACCAGAGTGATGGGAAGAGTAGAGTATGGAGAAGGAAAGGAACTGCTCATGATCCAAAGCATACCACCTCATCAGTGAAGCACGGTGGTGGTAGTGTCATGGTGTGGGCATGTATGGCTGCCAATGGAACTGGTTCTCTTGTATTTATTGATGATGTGACTGCTGACAAAAGCAGCAGGATGAATTCTGAAGTGTTTCGGGCAATATTATCTGCTCATATTCAGCCAAATGCTTCAGAACTCATTGGACGGCGATTGACAGTGCAGATGGACAATGACCCCGAAGCATACTGCGAAAGCAACCAAAGAGTTTTTTAAGGGAGAGAAGTGGAATTTTATGCAATGGTCAAGTCAATCACCTGACCTGAATCCGATTGAGCATGCATTTCATTTGCTGAAGACAAAGCTGAAGGGAAAATGCACCAAGAACAAGCAGGAACTGAAGACAGTTGCAGTAGAGGCCTGGCAGAGCATCACCAGGGATGAAACCCAGTGTCTGGCGATGTCTATGCATTCCAGACTTCAGGCTGTAATTGACAGCAAAGGATTTGTAACCAAGTATTAATAAGTGAAAGTTTGATTTATGATTGTTAATCTGTCCCATTACTTTTGGTCCCTTAAAAAGTGTGAGGCACATATACAAACTGATGCAATTCCTACACTGTTCACCTGATTTGGATGTAAATACCCTCAAATTAAAGCTGAAAGTCTGCAGTTAAATCACATCTTGCTTGTTTCATTTCAAATCCATCGGGGTGGTGTATAGAGCCAAAAAGATTAGAATTGTGTTGATGTCCCAATATTTATGGACCTGACTGTAGTGTATATTCTATGTATTATTAACCCAAAAAAGTACTTTCTACTGCTCTCAGCTTCCACCAAAACCCCCTTTTTTTTTTTTTTTTTTGCTGCTGTAATTTGACTTACTGTTAGTGGGTGGTTACGTTTATTTTCCATGGTCACTCTGTCTTCGTCGCTCCTAAATTGGACTATGGAGTATGGGATTTGTAGTGTGCATAGAGAAGTGCACATAACCACAACTAACATGCACTGCTCGAACCAAATGGAGGTGAGGGGGGGGGGGAGGGGGAGACAGGTTTAGGAGTTCACAGATGATGTAAGGCCCTGTTCCCACCTGAGCGTTTTTTTTTTTTTTTCAGCTCGTAAAACGCTCATCTCTGAAGTCTTAAAACGCCCAACAAGCAAAATCCCATTCATTTCAATGGCCGCTCTTCACATATGAGTGTTTTGTCGCTTGAAGCTCAAAAAAGTACATGAGCTTCTTTTTTGGCAGATTACAAGCGTTTTTGTTAGATGTCAATGCCTGCCTCCAAACACCTGCAAAAAACGCCTGGAAAAACTCCCCCAAAAAAGCCTGAAAAAACACCCAAAAAAAGCCTGAAAATCCCCCAAGAAAGCCTGAAAAACGCCCATAAAATGCCTGAAAACAATACACTACAACAATACAATAATTCAGGTGTGAATGGAGCAGAAAGCAGAAAAACACAATAAGAAAATTTCATTAAAATAGTTTACAGAGCCATTAATTAGAGGAGGTGTATGGGTTATTTTTGAAAAATAAGGATATCATGTAGTGTCACTTTAATGGCTGCTTCTATTCATTTTCTCTGCCATCTTTGAAGCAGTGCTGCTGCGGGTGAAGAATAACATCGGCTATAATCAGATATGAGGAACATGTGCCTGCCTCCTGACAGGGGCGCCGCTTGCTAACTGGATTCTCAGGCAGCCATCACTATCCAATGGAGCAGGGAAAAACTACCTGGTGATTACACAAGGCTAAAGTTAAAGGATAAGTTCATCTTTTTGTAACATGCTTCACCCATATTGAGGGTGTAACATGTTACAGATGCACTGGCCCCCGATCCCCCGTTTTGACAGCAAGCTGGGGATGGTCTGTATTCCAACAGTCAGCACCCATGGCTGTCAGAATACCTAAACACTGATTGCAGCTGACTCGATGCTGGCCCTGTTTGGCCAATAAATTTCCACTCTGTTCCTTTGACAAAAATTAATTGAAAAATTAACTTTTGTAAAGCTGGGTGGTACCAACAGGAGCCACCACATCTCAACCATTGGTAGATTGTGCAGGAATCAGAATAAATTTGAGCTGTGCCGGTCAGGCTTAACCAGTTCCGGACCGCCCACTGCATATACACTGCGACAGGGCGGCCTGGCTGCGCAAAATCACATACATGTATGTGATTTTGTACACGAAATGTAGGGGGCGCGTGCTGATGGGACACAGCGGGAGCCAATCAGCGGGGCATGGCAGCCATGATGGCCGCCAGGACCTATCGATCGTTCGGAGGAATGACAGAATGGCGGTCTGCCTATGTAAATAAGGTAGACCGCTGTTCTGTTAAGGGTATTAAAGAGAGATCTTGTGTTTCAGCTACGCTGAATCACAGATCTCTTTTCCTCTAGTGCGTCCACCCCCCACCCCACAGTTAGAAAGCACTCCCTAGGAGCACAGTTAACCCCTTGCTTGCCCCTGGTGTTAACCCCTTTCCTGCCAGTGTCATTTATACAGTAACAGTGCATATTATTTAGCACTGATCACTGTATTGTGGTCACTGGTCCCCCAAAAAGTGTCACTTAGTGTCAAATTTGTCCGCCGCAATGTCGCAGTCCCGCTATAAATCACTGATCGCCGCCATTACTAGCAAAAACAATTAAAAAAAATAAAGAGTCCATAAATGTATCCCATAGTTTGTAGACGCTATAACTTTTGCGCAAACCAATCAATATACACTTATTAGGAATTTTTTTTTTCCCAAAAATATGTAGCAGAATACACAATGGCCTAAATTGATGAAAAAATTCGATTTTTTACATTTATTTATTGGGTAGGTTTTATAGCAGAAAGTAAAAAATATATATTTAATTTTTTTTCAAAGTTGTGTTTGTAGCACAAAAAAACAACACAGAGGTGATCTAATACCACCAAATGAAAGCTCTATTTGTGGGGAAAAAAAGACATCAATTTTATTTGGGTACAGCGTCGCACGTCTGCGCAACTGTTAGTTAAAGCAATGCAGTGCTGTATCACAAAAAATGGCCTGGTCAGGAAGGGAGGTAAAATCTTCTAGAGCTAAAATCATTACAGTATAACTAAAGGTAGAACTTTTTTTAGTGCTAGAGTGGAAAGGTAAAAATAACACCTGTCAGGTATACTAGAGACCATCTCCCCCACTCCTAATCTTTATAAGGGGAGGTGTTTTGTGGTCTAGCAAGGGGAAGATGGACAACAGTGCTTGGGATTTCAGTGCAGCAGAAGCAGAATTATCAGCCTATTCCAGGACGTTAGGAGTGTACTGGATTTCTGGCAGAATCAGCATTTTTTTTTGTACATGCACCCTTTTGTGAAAACACATGGGGAAATGTATTTCAGAGAGGTACTGATCCTTTTTTTAGTTGTAGTATTTTGTCCAGACATACTGTAAAGAGAACACGGTTTCCCTGCATGGATTGTGTTTCTAGGATTGTAAATGGCCCTGGCCACCCTGTGACCACTATGGCCATAATTCACTGAATACTGATTGATGGCTCAAAAGAAACTGAGCTGATTTACTGTGTATACTGCACACATATGCCTTAAAGTGGTAGTAAAGTTCCTTTGGACATTGTACCTACAGGTAAGCTTATGATAAAAAACTTACCTGTAGGTTCAAGGAATATCTCCTAAACCATGCCCAGTTTAGGAGATATTCAGTGCCTCTGTAGGCGGTAATGTCACCAGCACATGCGCTCTGAAGAAACGGCATACTGGTGTCATTCCTTCAGAGCTTTGTGCCGCCGGGGCCTGGACTTCCACGCGCATGCGCAGGAGTGACGTCATCATGG
This sequence comes from Pelophylax lessonae, assembly GCF_965119305.1. Classification (NCBI taxonomy): domain Eukaryota; kingdom Metazoa; phylum Chordata; class Amphibia; order Anura; family Ranidae; genus Pelophylax; species Pelophylax lessonae. The sequence continues at coordinate 155,356,745 of NC_138771.1, forward strand.
CTGGGCTAATAAAGTGGCCAAAGCCCGCAAACCCAGAAGGAAAAATGGGTGAAGCTGGAAGCCCTGTCAGCGGTGACAGCGTGCCACTGGAGGGCTTCATTTCAGGGTAAGCCTTTCATAATGTGCTACTATATTGACACCAGCACATTATGACTTTACCTTGCAGGGAGAATATTTTTATTGTTTTTTAGTTACCTTGACTTCCGCTTTAATTACTAGGTCACAAGTGACTCTTACAGACACTTAAAACCTCAAGAGAAAGGATCATTATTTTGAAAAAATGAAACTCTTCTACATAAAGCCTTCTGCACAAAGATCATGGTAATTATTGAAATTATTGAAAAGTTTCTACTAGGATAAGATCACATAAAAACTATATATCTAAGGGGGAGCTTTATAAAGCAATAAAAGTGGCATTTACTGAAGGTGATTCACTGAGATCTAAAACACATGCAACAGAAAGATTCACCTGCAGTGAATGGTTTGTGAATGTCATTCACTTCTTTACAAATATGCCTCTGTATAATCTCATCCCGATACTATGCAGACCTATTGTGACAGTTGATTGCTTCACTATTAGCCTGTAAAGGTTTTTCAGGTGACTTTGACCTCTGCATGGGAGCTGAAGATAACACAAATGAATAAATAGCTTAAAGTGCACCAGTCATGACAGGCCTTAGGCAAGAATCTCAGAATTTGGTTTTAAATTTTTTTATTTTTTTTATGCTCAATCATTTATTTATATGTAACACTATTTAAAAAGACACCTTCAACTTTCCAAGGCAAAATGACAGTATCTTTGGAAAGGGCCCTTCTCAGCTGCCCTATACTTATCCTTCCCAGCAATCCCCCACTACTGCTTCCTCCTTCTCCACAGTTGTCCCAATACCTGGCACTTCTGGATATGGAGAAGCGTGTGACTTCTTCCCACATGATGGTGTTTAAGTCTGTTGTTAGGCCCAAGCACTGTCACGTGACCAAGGAAGTGATTTCAACGCTCTCCCGGGAAGAAGATACCACCTATTCAAATTCAGGCTAGAGAGGCGAAACACTGGCATTTTGCCCTGCAAAGGCAGGGTGAAAGTATCTCAAGATATGATGGCTACAAACAGATTTTCGGGAAATATACCAAGTGTTCAATCAGAGAAACAACCAAATATGAATGGACAAGGGGTGAAGAAGTGTGCAAAAAAGCTATCAGCGCAGTTATGTGAAATAAATAGAAACATTTTTTTTTTTTTCAAATTTTGAAAAAAATATCCGGCAGCCACCACCAGATAGTGTTATCCACTTCCACAATATAAGGAATTAAAAACAAACAGGTGCTGCGCCAGAAAAATGAATATGTCAAAAGAAATATATGTATAATGACAATATGTGTAAATAATAAGCAAACTCAAGGACCTTAAAGCGGTAGTATAGTGCTTTTTGACACTTTTACCTACAGGTAAGCCTATAATAAGGCTTACCTGTAGGTACAAATAATATCTCCTAAACCGGCACGGTTTAGGAGATATTTACAGTGCATGCAGCCGCTCGCGCGAGCGGCGCATGCGCTCTGAAGGTCCGGGGGGACCTTCAATTAAGTTGATTTTTTGCCGGAAAAATCACTCCCGCGCGCATGCGCGGGAGTGACGTCATCGCGGCTCCGGCGCGATGATTGGCCGGAGCCGCGATGACGTCACTCCCGCGTGGGGAGTGACGTCACTTTTCCGGGTTCGGCGGCTCCGGCCAATCAGCGCGCCGGAGCCACCGAACCCGGAAAAGACGACGAGGGATCATGGCAGCGCCCGCAGCGATGTCCGGGGGTCCGTGTCGGGGCTTTGTTTTAAGGTAAGTTACACGTATGCGATGCATACTAGCTCATTATGCCTTTGTCTTGCATATTTTTTTTTTTTTATTTTTTTTTTTTATAGGGTTTACAACCGCTTTAACCACTTTAGGACCGGAGGATTTTCCTGCTTTACGTCCAGGCCACTTTTTGCAACTTGGCACTGTGCGACTTTAACTGACAATTGCGCAGTCGTGCAACGCTGTACCCAAACGTAATTTACGTCCTTTTTTTCCCACAAACAGAGCTTTCTTTTGGTGGTATTTGATCACCTCTGCGCTTTTCATTTTTTGCGATATTAATAAAAAAAGAGCGACAATTTTGAAAAAATAACAATATGTTTCTACTTTGACAGTTAAAAAATATCCAATATATTTAATTTTTGTCATATATTTAGGCCAAAATGTATTTAGCTACATATCTTTGACAAAAAAATTCTCAATGAGCGTATTTTTAACCGCTTTAAGACCGGAAGATTTTACCCCATTCCTGACCAGGCCATATTTTGCGATTCGGCACTGCGTTATTTTAACGGACAATTGCGCAGCCGTGCGACTCTGTACCCAAATTAAATTTATGTCCTTTTTTTCCCCACAAATAGAGCTTTCTTTTGGTGGTATTTAATCATCTGTGCGGTTTTTATTTTTTGCGCTATAAACAAAAAAGAGTGACAATTTTGAAAAAATAACAATATTTTTCACATTTTTTTATATGAAATTCCCCCCAAAAAAATGTAAAAATCTAAATTTTTTAACATTTTAGGCCAATTTGTTTTCTGCTACATATTTTTGGTAAAAAAAAAAATCACAATAAGCGTATTTTGATTGGTTTGCGCAAAAGTTATCGCAGCTACTAACTACGGGAAAGATTTATGTAATTTATATCATTTTTATTGTTTTTTTTTTTTTTAACGAGTAATGGCAGCGATCTGCGATTTTTTTTGCGGGACTGCGACATTGCGGCGGACAGATCGGACCATTGACTGACATTTTTGACACTTTTGGGGGGACCAGTGACATTACTACAGTAATCAGTCCTATAAATATGCACTGTTACTGTAATAATGACACTGGCAGGGAAGGGGTAAATTGATTGGTGATCAAGGGGTTAAATATATGCCTGGTGCTTACTGACGTGTGTGGGGGGAGGGGGTTGTGTGACACAGACACAGATCGCAGGTTCAGCTATGCTGAATCCTGTAATCTGTCCCTGCCTGTCACATAGGAGATCCGCCCGCTTTGTTTTCACAAGCAGACGGATTTCCTCACTTGATCCCCGACGATCGGGGAAGAGCGGCGGTGATCACCACCTCTCCTCCCCTGGCCCGACTCACGCTGTGTCTGAATACAGCGGGAGCGAGCCTCCGGCGGCGCGCGCGCGCCACCCACAAGGGGAGATTGGTAGGTCTACGTCGCTGGACGGAATCAAGCCCCTTTTTCCGCAGTACGCTCCATGTGAGCGGTCGGCAAGTGGTTAAATCATAAGTGCTTCCCAATATCACACAAAAAAATCAAAAAATAAATAAGTGTCAATAAATCAATATGTGCATACACTCAAAATCATGAAATTAAATGTCCATATATAAGTGCATTCCAATCCTCAAAGTAATGGCCACCACAGAAGTGATTAATATATGATATTGTGCTTCACTCCACTGCCACCAGAGATCAAAGCCTCTCACCTTAGGGGTGAAGAAGGGCCGATAAGCAACAGAATAACTATTTGAGAACTGCATCTCTCACAACTGTAATATCTAGTACATCACTGAATGAATTATACAGCAAAGACAATGTCAATATTTTACACCTCATGACAACAGGTTAACTTTGTTTTTCCTAAAAACACACCCACACACACGATATCCATGGTTAGAATTCTACTTTAAACCTTTAGACACCCTATAGGTGGCCATTCCAGCTCTAAATATTGGATGATGTAAGCTAACCTAACCTAACCTATTTATTTGCTTTCATAACGATGTGCCGACCGCAACACGTATATAAATGTTGCAGTTTGCAAGTGGTTTACCGGGGTTATGGCTGAAGCTATCAGCCATAACCCTGGTATTTTTGTTTTGAGCCGGCGATTGGTTTTCTCATGAAAGCGGTCCAAGGACTGTGTAAAAAAAAAATATATATACACAATAAATAAAAAAAAAATGTGTTAGAAAAACCGCTGCACGAATACAGTAACATAAAATATTGCAACATTCGGCATTTTATTCTCTAGGGTCTCTGCTAAAATATATATAATGTTTGGGGGTTCTAGGTAATTTTTTTAGCAAACAATACTGATTTAAACTTGTAAACAAAAAGTGCCAGAAAAGGCCTTGTCTTCAAGTGGAGAACATAGTTTCAGAGACATATTTTACACTGACCCCAAATGCTGACAGAAAAAGATATGTGCAGCCATTAAGGCCGTCTCATTATTAAACACATAATCAGCTGTTCTAATTGTCCCTGACTGATTGTTCATGTCAATAGCTGAGTCCATGGAAAACAATGACATTGTTACCTTGACATGTACATCTCAATGCTTTCTTTGTTCTCTACAGATTGCTAACATTTGGTAGAGAGGATAGTGTCTATTTTAGAAGTTTACTTGTTGGAATAGGCATATTTAAACATAACCATCACTTTTTAATAAGTAAGATTTTAGTATTATATTTATATTAACTTTAGTAGCTTTTTCAATTGTTGGTCCACGTACAGTATACAGTAAAATAAATATTTTAGTCTTGAGTTGATGAAGATGGATGTATTCACACACTAGCTTTCAAGAGAATATGCAAGCTGACTGCTAACCCCACTTTCTGAAAATGACAGTTAGGGCCCTTTCACACGGGCGCTCCGTATGTCCGCAAATCATCCTATTTTTTTGCGGATGATTTGCGGACATAATGTAAGTCTATGGCATTGCGGATGTCAGCGGAATACCATCCGCTGACATCCGATTTTCCTCCTGTCAGTTCTGTTCCGTTTTTTGGAACAGAAAAAATCCTATTTTTGTTCCGTTCAAAAAACGGAAAGGAAGGAAAATCGGATTTCAGCGGTGTCATCCGCTGACATCCGCAATCCCCCATAGACTTACATTAGGTCCGCATATCATCCGCAAACGGATGGGATGATATGCGGACCTACGGAGCGGATGACAGAAATGTCATCCGCTCCGTGAAAAAAAAAAAAAAAAAGTCCCGCAGCGGACCTTTCACACGGAAAGCCCGTGTGAAAGAGCCCTTACCTGGTAGTACTGTTAATGCTTTGGCTTCTACTTTGAATCAGGGACCCTCAATTAACTGTATATAGAGATAAGGAAGTGCAACTTTTCTCTGACATTTTTGTAATGTATGCTGTAAGGTCTATGACTCAAAAAGCACATGTAAAGTTTGAAAAAGTTAAATCAGGGACAAATAAAGCAGACCTTCCATGGCAAATGGGAGATCTACTTTTTTTGCAAGCCCCTTGCTCCTCCCCCCCCCCCCCCCAAAATAAAATGGCAATTGCAAACAAGCCCTGCACCAGAGAAACACAAAAGCTAAATAAAATTGGCTCCAGCCTCCAATGCTTCCAAGAGGCACCGGTGATGACACTGTGCCTTCCGGCAGAGCTTGTGAGTACATTCTTACAATCTCCTACCTCTGAAAGAAGGCCAGGGTCAAAGTCAGTATTTTCAATTGTCTTTCTGGCAAATAATTTGCCTAACGGTGGCTTTTTAACCTGTTACTGCTAGCTATCCACAAAATATATGGCAGGCAGGAGAATGGTCTTCAACACTGAGCAGCCGCACGTATGTGTCCATAGGTAATGGCTTTTTTTGGCTGAAAGCGCATTCCAAGCACAGTGACTAAAGTGTCACGGACAGTTTACAATCATTCTTTATGATCCAGAACATCGGATCATGTGACAGCCAATGATAGAGATCACATTATCAGAAAGCCTGCCTCCCCCTCTCAGCATTCAGATGCTCCTAAAGGGGTAGGGGTCAGTGTGGCAGCAAGGGGTTAAAGACTATTTGCCATGGAATGTCCTTAATATAAATAGTAGGATTTTTGCTACTCACCTGTAAAATCCCTTTATTGGCATACAGAACAGTACTTAATTCTAACCATATGCAGCTATATTCAGGTAATTGGAGACTGGCAAAAATAGCAGCCAGTACATCCCCTATATAAACCCTCAACTCTCCTAAAGAGGTTCCCTCCCATAAATAACAGAGGGGAGGGGACCTTATCCTGTATTGTACATCAAGGAAAAGATTTTACAAGTAGGTCAAAAATCCTATTTTCTTTATCAGAGAAAGTCCAACAGAGGGGTGGGCAACACAGCAAACAATGCTAACAGTCCCATGTAACAATGTGTCAAAGAAGGGTTGACAAAACTCAGAGCAGCTTGCAGCACCTTTCGCTCAAGACTAGTATCAAAGCAGGCCTGAATATCCACCTGGTAAAACTAAACAACTGTATAAACGGAAAACCAGGTGGCAGCCTTGCAAATCTAAGAAGCAGATGCCTGATGCTGAAAAGCCTAAGAAACACTAACAGGTTTGGTAGAATATGCCTTAACAGGAAAGGTAGAAACCCAATGGCTTTAGGCTCAAATGAGGACTTGACTAATCCAGCTAGCAATGGTGGGGTGAGAAGCAGGGATCCTCATGAAGGAATGTAGAAATATGATTGGTGAAAAGAGGCTGTATCTAAAATGTACACTCTTAAAGCATGTACCATGTTAAGACAGTGGAGAGAAAACTGCTTGGCATGTTTTGAAGCTGGATATAGGGAGAAAAGAACAATGTCCTGCTTTCGGTGAAAAAAAACTACCTTAGGGAGAAACAAGGTTTTAGGCCACAGTACAACCTTGTAACACTAGGAAAGGCTTTTTACAAGGATAAGCCACTAACTCAGAGACCTGCTACACAAAGGTGAGAGCAATAAGAAAAATCACATTGTGAGTGAGGTCAGACAAGAGAATATCAAACATAGGGTCAAACGGTGGCCTGTGAAGAGCTGAAGAAGCAGGTTGAGGCCCAATGGAGTCACAGAGGGAATTTACAGGGGGAGAAATGTGCATGACATCCTCCAAAAGACCTTAACTAAGAAATTTGAGGCCAACAGTCTCTGAAACAAAACAGCCAGGGCTTTATTTTTTTTTCCTGTGATGTACTCAATACCAGACACCAGATTGGAGGAATCACAGATATGTCCTATGGAGTACTTCCTAGGATGGAATTTCCTATCATCACACCATGCAAAGTAGGCCTTCCAGGTGTGATGTTAGACTTACCAAAACATTTTTCCCTAGCTTTTAGGAGTAGGATGTCCAAATCAGATAGGCTTCTGTCCCTTAGAAATTGGTCTTCAAATGCCATGCCATTGAAGCCAACAAGTGAGAAGCAGAATGGTAAATTGTTTTTTGGGACAGAAGGTCTGGGCAATCTAGAAGGGTCTGTGAGCAATCTAAATATGTCCAAGTACCATGTTCTCTATGGCCAATTCAGTGCAATAAGAATCACTGGAATGCCCTCCAACTCAGTCCTTTGGATTAGATGAGGAGGAGGAGCTGTAGAGGGGGAAAGTCATAGAACAGGTTAAACTGATCCCATGCAGCATTCACTGTGAAGGCTAAAAGGTCTCTGCACTTTGCAACAAACTTTTTTAATTTGTTGCTGAATCTGGACACCAGAAGATCTATGTCTGGCATCCCCCATTTATAAGAAAAGGGCTTGGAACACCTCTGGATAGAGAGACGTCGTTTCTGGATCTAGATGCTGAAAAACTTCACCTAATTTTCCATGCCTGGGATGTGGACACTGGACAGGCTTAGAATGTGCCATTCCACCCATGTGGGCATTGAGTCTCTTTGAAGGCTCCTCCTTAAGGTTTTATGTGGGTCATGACTGTGGCACTGTCCAACGGAATTCAGGTCAGGTGATGTTACAGTTGAGAGGTCCATCACTAAAGAGACAATGCAATTGGCCTGAGTTTCAGGATGTTGATGGGCAGACTAGCTTCTTTTTACATTTAAGTCCTGCACCCAGTGGGCTTCCAGGACTCCTCCCCAGCCCAAGACACTCTCATGCATTGTGAGAAAGGGGTCCCCTGACTCCAGCACTCGGTTGAAAATCCACCACACCAGGGGAGCTGGTCTTGTAGGTCAGATGCATGGACTGCTTTAGGGATGAACCTGTTTGCCTATGCAACCATAATGTTGAGTTGCAATGGTCTGGAGTGAAACTGGGCATATGGTACTGCCTCAAAGGTTGCTACCATCAGGACAAGGGACTTTAATACAGGCACGATCTAAGGGCTGACCCTGGACTGAAGGGTTCAGGCATGTGAGCGGAGGGACAGAAGTTTAACCCAGGGCAGAACAATTCTGAAGAGGGCTGTAGGCAATATCAGGTCCATGTACTCCAATCGGTGAGTCAGGTATACCAACAACTTCTGAAGGTTGAGAATCCACCCAAATCTCTGTAAAGTTTGCACTGTCCATAGGACATTGGCTTACAGGGTTTGGGAGGTCTGGTCCTTTAACAGGACATTGTCCAGGTATCTCACATTGTGAATAGCCCAAGGGTGCAGCAAAGCTAAGACCAGGGCAAGGTAACAAGACAAGGGCTTGGTAAAGACTTGAGGTGCCATGGAAAGGGAAGGGCAACAAATTGATAATGGCATGTGAAGCAAAATGCAGACAGTGTTCATGAAGAGGAAAAATGGGTATGTTCAAGTAAGCATCCTAGATGTCCACAGAGACCTGAAGGTTCCCTAGTAGAAGGGAGGCAATGACTAACCTAGATGATTCCATGCAGAACTGTTGAATTTGCAGGAAAAAATTGAGAATTTTCAGATCCAGAATGGGCCGAGTGCTTCCATTTACCTTGTGGAAAGGTAAACAGGTTCTAACTAAAACCTTAAAATTGTTCCTCGTATGGAATTGGGGGTAATGACCAACTGTGTGAGAAGCTGGTGATTAGCAGTTAGTATATCTGCCTGTTTTTGCATGGAAGATGGAAAATTTGAGAGTATAGGGAAGAGAGACAGAGTCTGAAACTCTAATTTGTAGCCCCTGGAAATGCACTCTGGACCCAGAGGTCAGAGCGTTTGGGTAAGATGGCCAATAGACATCCCCCCACTCTGACAGGTGGGGGTGCCCTGTTTATTGGAAACCCAGACTTGGCTGGCTTGGAGGTCAACATTATCTGGCAGGAAGGTGCTCTGGGCTTAGACTTGGAGATTAAAAAGGGGGAGAAAATTGGCGCACTGGGGGGAATAAATGAGTCCACTGTGAGATAAAAGTCCTTACGATGACTATGTTGTAAATTCATGTTGGTTGCCCACATCGGTAATAGTGGAACCATATTCAGTGGCTGCTCTGTCCCAAGAGTAAGAAACTCTAGAAATGTAAACACAAAAGGAAGGGGGGAATTGGTAAAAGCTTTAATGACACAAAAAGGTATCACATGACACCAATAAAACATTGCTTATTGTATATAATGAGCCATGAGGCCCATCAACCGGTCCTAGTCCATCAGATGAAGAAAGATGCAGAACCCGCTGATCGGCTGCACTGGAGGCATCCGGTGATTCCTGGTCTTAAGAGAGGCAAAAATATTTTTCAGGGTAAGGACACTTCTCTTACAAGATGGCTCTAACAGCAAGTGAACCGAGAAGATCTTAGCTTGTTTGGGCATTTTTAAAGAACCACTGCTGCCCACCCAGCAGACTCTGGCTGCTTTATTGCCAAGTATGAGCTGACCTTAAGTTTTGGTGAGATTTCAACAGAAATCATCTCATCCTGATCTCATTCCTCAAAAGCAAAAGGGGGGTTTTCCTTGCCAACGTCATCCTCAGGCAGTGCAAATCAGATCTAACTTGAGGGCCTAAAGTGGCTTGTTTGTGACCCCTGTAATCTATATCCTTCAAAAGAACTGAGAACCTGCCCATAAAGTCAGATAGAGTGGCTGACAACTCCTCCCTAGATAGGTAGGAATGAGGGGTGTGCACCCAAGGGAGTAGTGGAGTTCTCAAAAGAAGTCAGAGAATCAGACTAGGGACAGTGGTCAGAACAGAGAGTACTAGGGCCCTTCAGAGACAGTATCACCACAGATGATGTCTTTAATATTTGGAGCAAGATATTAGGGACAAGCACAAAACACAATTTTTTTTCTTTCAGCTCAGCACACCAGAACTGGCATGGACTTTGTGACGCACTGCAGGGCAGTTGCCCTTCCTGCTACTGTATATTGTGTTTGAGGTCACATTCATAATGAATGGCATCACAATGCAAAATTTACTTTAACCTCTTCATGACCAAAGGTCATTAAAGCCTAGAATCTAGATGCTCAGACCACATTTAGCAGCTCCAGTATGTATTGGGTAAACTGACAATAAGGCGTGGGTGGCCAGGGGACATTAAACACAGGGGGTAAGCTGTGGTTTTACCACCCATCTAAAACATAAATTGCAGCCTGAGGAGTCTGTACACATGCAAACTTAACCCGGCATGCAGAGTTTAAAAGCACCACTTGTCAAACTTGCCCATTGAAATCAATGTGGCTTAAACCCATCATGGCAACTGTACGCAAATACAGTGGGGCCTCACTGGGTTGGGCTTTTTTCCATGGGCCCGCATATTTGCATATCTTCCATGGTTCTGGTAAGACCAGGGTCTCACTGAAAGCCCCAGGCCAACGATCGGGACCTGGAAAGTCAGATTCCGGATCACCTGATCGCTGTGATAGCCTCTGAATGGCTTTCACAGTGATCAGTCACTGCGAAGTCCACCCTCCTATCTTCTGTCTCTGTGAAAGGACGAGACAGATACACTGTAACTTTCTCGGTTATTATTTTATTTCTACACACACTTCTTTTTCTATGCCCCGGTTCACACTGAGGCGACCTGTGAGGCGACCTGGTCGCCTCACAGGTCGCCGTAGGTCGCCTCCCATAGGGAAGCTGCGGACCCGTTCTAATAGGAGCGACACAAGTCGTTCCGACTTAGAAAAAGGGTCCGGAGCTTCTTTGGGGCGACCAGGAGGCGACCGCCATAGACTTCAATGTTATGAAGTCAGTGGCGGCCGCTCCGAGGTCGCAGCGCGCTGCTCGCACCGATGTGAACGGGGCCTTACTCTGCAAGGACAGAGAAAGATACACTGTATCTTTCTCTGTCCCTGCAGGGATAGAAAAAGAAGTGTGTGTAGAAAAAAATTATATTAATTAACCACTTAAGCCCCGGAAGATTTTACCCCCTTCCTGACCAGGGGGTTTTTTGCGATTTTTTACTGCGTGACTTTAACGGACAATTGCGTGGTCGTGCAACGCTGTACCTAAACGAATTTGACGTCCTTTTTTTCCCATGAACAGAGCTTTCTTTTGGTGGTATTTGATCACCTGTGCGATTTTTTGATCATGCGCTATAAACAAAATTTTGCAAAAATAACAATATTTTCCACATTTTTTTATATGAAATTTCCCCCAAAAAAATGTAAAAATCAAATTTTTTTAACATTTTCAGCCAATTTGTTTTATGCTACATATGTTTGGTAAAAAAAAAAAAAAAAAAAAAAAATCGTAAAAAGCGTATTTTGATTGGTTTGCGCAAAAGTTATCGCGTTTACTCACAATTAAGATTTTTGTCATTTTTGGTGTTTTTTTTTAAACGCGTAATGGCGGCGATCTGCGACTTTTTTTGCGGTAATGCGACATTGCGGCAGACAGATCGGACCCTTGACTGACATTTTTGACACTTTTGGGGTTACCAGTGACATTACTGCAGTAATCAGTGCTATATATATGCACTGTTACTGCAAAAATGACACTGGCAGGGAAGGGGTTAACTGTATTGGAGAGGGAGGGGTTAAGTGTGTCCTAGGGGCGTGCTTCTAACTGTAAAGGGACATGGCTATTGGTGTAAAAACAGAGATCAACGGTCCTACATAGTAGAACCGTCTGATCTCCATTTTTACACCAGGGAGAATGACAGGCGGCTTGTTTACATAAGCCGCCTGCCTTTCTCCCTTCACCGGTGCGATCGTGAGTGACCGGCGGACGATCGGGTCCGCCGGTCACACGCACTGACTTGTCAGTGAACGAGCCGGGGCGGGCGCGCGCCTGCCCGCTATTGGCTCACAAGTCAGTGATAGGCGAGTGACGTACCCCTACGTCACTCTGCCTGGCCCGGGGCTGACCGCCGCAGTATATAGTCGTGCGGCGGTCGGCAACCGGTTAAAAAATACCTAGATCAAGGTTTAATCTAGATCAGCCCCAGGGTAAGTGTTGGATCAAGGTCAGGGTCAAAGGCCAGGGTATTTTTTTGGCAGGATTTTTCTTTAAATTAGTAGCAGTGTCAGTGTGTTTTAGGTAGGATAGAAAAAAAAAAAAGTGCAAAATACGCACTATTGTTTCTGGGCTGTACTACGGTTAAAAACAACAACTAACATACACATATGCGGTATTGCTGCAATCGTCAGGAGAAGGAATTTGTTTTTTGGTTTGCTCTTTGGTAGAAGGTTATGGTAGTAGTAAGAAATATATAGTTACATTTAAAATGTATTTTTTTTTTTTTTTTTTTTACTATTTTAAGACAGTTTTTCTTCTAATTAAAAAAAAAAAAAAAAAAAAAAAAAAACATGAGATATCAATAACTATTTACCACAAAATAAAAGCCCAATTTGTCCTGAAAAAAAAAAAAACCAAGGTAAAATCCACCTGGGTGCACAAAGTAGTAGTGATGATATGTACAGTTTTGCTAACACATGTCAAAGTTGGAAAAACTTGGCTTAGGCATTAAAGTGTTAGTAAACCCACAACAGTAAAACCAGTCTGTATATGTAGTAAAACTTGCTGGTTATACTCACTGTGGAACTTGAGGGGGTTAATCCTCTGCATTGTGTAAAAAGGCTGTTTGATCGTGCCTTATCTGATCCTCCCCTTCTTTAACTGTCCCCAATATATTTTCTGATAATACAGAGCCAGGAGACAGGCTGCACATGCTCAGTTTGGTGTGTATTGCTAGAGGGTTTTTTTTTTTTTCTTGGGAGAGTGCATGTGATCAGCACAGGGCCAATCAGCACTGTCCAGACAGAGAGTCAGGGGTCCTGCATCCTGATAGGACAGTCAGAGCAGAATGAAAACTCCTCCTCCAAGCTTTAATCACTCATAGAAGTCACAAGACTGCTATATACTGCTGATGAGAAAAGGTATTTAGCAGTTTATGTTTATTTAAATAATTGCATTTCCATGTTCTGTGTACTGTGGGAACCAGATATGCAGGCTCCGGAGTTTAGTAACACTTTTAGGCCCCTTTCACATGGGCTTTCTGCTCTGGTCCACCTGTCAGTTTTTCAGACGGACCTGATCGGGTGCTCCATGCAGCCCTAAAGAGCAGCGAAAGTCAGCGGAGACGTGTAATTTTCATCCGATCTCCCATAGAGGAGAGTGGGGCTCTGACAGCTCCGTCTCTGCAAAGTACGCGGAGACGGAGCTGTCATCCACCTGGTCAGCGGGGATCGGTGGATCGATCCTTGCTGAGCAAAACGGAGTCCGTCAGGTGCACCACCCACATGAAAGGGGCCTAAGATTTGTTTTACTCTTAGGCGGGAAGGGAGTTAAAAAAAAAAACACAAGCATTCAGGAGGTGGCAGGATCACTTCCTGAACGCCTAGAGGCTGCTGCTCTGTCACCCTATGAAAAGCAATCCACCAAAGTTTGCTTTTCAGAAAGCAGTAAAAACTGACAACCGAGGCCCAAAAAATGTTTCCATTGCTTTATTTTAAGTCATGCAAGGCCTTTGTTTGGTACACACGATATTAATAAAAAAAATGGTGGACATGATGGACAAAAAATGTGAAATTAGTTTTTAGTTATTTTTCACAAAACTTGTGTGCACATCAATAGAATGACACAAGGCCATCCGCAGAAGTTTGTTTGTAACCAAACTTCTTCAGCCTATACCTAAGCACTATGATTGGCTTTTATGGAACAACTCTGTGAAGTTTCTGATCATTAGACTGAAATCTGCGGTTGTCAAGAACAGGGCAGTCTCAGAACTACACGCCCCTGCTACACAAATGAAATGGCAAATAACATTCTGACAGAACAGGAAACGCCTGAAAATATTAATCTACGGATTATAAATGTGTGGGAATTAAGGTAAACAGTACAATAATAATTTTTAATATGTGCTCACTATCCATACACTGTACTAAAAAAATTCCAAGGGTACTTGATCTGTTTGTAGCAATATTTCCAGGCATTGGGCCTGATGTGGGTCGGCCATTGTTACCGGTGACACTTCCAACACATTTAAGTTGTGAACCCAAGTGTGAGAACTGAGACAATGACCATTCCGGCATCTTTGGTTTGTTTTGTTTATTGTATATTGGGGATGGGAGAAGGGAATGAGTGGGATAACCCTCTGACTCAACTAGGTTTGACTGGGACTCTATACAGAAAAATGCCCGTTGGCGCTGTCCTGACGCCAGCTGAATGCCGACCAGCGCTTCCTGGCATTAAAAGATACTGTTATGCTGAACTTGTGCTAGGACTTCGATTTTAACTTGTTTGTTAACTCAGAAGATCCAGGACTGTAGAACACTTGACTCCTGACACTTGATTTAGCTCAAAAGTCACTGAACAGCTCCCTTCAGCTCTTCACTGACTGAGGTAGCTCCTTGTCACTGCTTGTGCTGCTGCAACTCTTAAAGCGGAGTTCCAGCCATTCACTCACCTGTCCAACGGTCCAGCGATGCGGCCACCCGAAGCCTCGATCCTCTCCCTCGGCGCCGGCATCACTGCTGTGGGCACCCGGCTGTGACAGTTTGCGGCTTCACAGCCGGGTACCCACTGCGCATGCGCGAGTTGCGCTGTGCGCCGTGATTGGCCGGCAATCTTCTGGGACCTCTGACGTGTCCCAGAAGATTGCAGGGAGGGAGGGGGAGAGGAGAACTTCTGTTCAGGGCGCCGCGGCGCTCCGAGCGGAAGTGGGAGCGGGTACTTGTCAAGACTAGGTACCCGCTCCCCCCCCCAAAAAAATGACATGCCAAATGTGGCATGTCAAGGGGTCAGGACTCCCTAAAGCGGAAGTTCCACTTTTGGGTGGAACTCCGCTTTAACTCTGTAATAACATTCTGACAGAACAGGAAACACCTGAAAATATTAATCTACGGATTATAAATGTGTGGGAATTAAGGTAAACAGTACAATAATAATTTTTAATATGTGCTCACTATCCATACACTGGAACCTGCTTCCTGCCAAAGACACTGCGTCATGCGTGTGCACATCACTATATCCACTCCCAGAATCCTCTGTGGCAGAATCTGCCTTCTGGGGTAGATACTGATCTCTGATTGGGTTTCCTCCACTGCCCAATGAGAAGCCTTTCATGGAGCCAGTGGGGAGACTCCCCCCTCAGCAGACACACCTGGGAGACATGACAGCCAGCTGAAATCATGGCCCTGCTTTTAGGCCACTATACTTTTACCTAGCACCTACCTGTAGGGTGCTACATGTTTATCAAAAAAGTAATTCTAAAAGTCATGTGATGCGGCGTTCCTGTGTCCGCAGGAAGCCGCAGCACATGACTTTTATGCCTGTACCGTTTGTGTATAATTAACATTATAACATTTATTAATGTATATATTAATGTATATATCTTTTAATGCACTATGGGAGCACTTTTATCTCTTGCCTTTCATGACATATGAGCTGGTTGACAGCTGATCCTTAATGTACCCATGTCTTATGGATGGATGATCGGTTGATTGCCTATTTGGACCACCTATGATTTAGTGGTCATTGTGATCTGGTAAGGTGATTGCCTTATACCACATAGGGGGTGAAGCTATTCTCTTGTTTTCCAGTCTCCCTCTTCCTTTTTTGTATATGGTTCTTCTGGGAATCCTGGTGTCACATACCTTTTCTCTCCTGGATTTTACAATCCATTTATGAACTTTTTTGTATGATTTACATATACTGTCATATATTATGTATATCTTTTTTATTGGTTCTATTATCTTTGAATAGCGCTGCACTACTTGCTTGTACTCAAGAAGCTAGAAGCTGAAGTTGTTTAACCATTTCCTGCCCAGACTTTCGTTGCTCTGGATGGATGTCCTTCTAGAACGGGGGGGGGGGGGGCGCAATCTGTCACCGGCTGTGTCCACCTGATCACTGCACCGGCCAGCTGCCAGTACCATGTGATCGCTGTGACCAATCACAGTAGATCACATGACAATTGTAAACACTGGATGGCTTCCTTTCAAGCAATCTATTGTAAATAATTTTGTTATTGTATACACTGTGATTGATCACAGTGATCACATGGTACAGAAAGGGCCAACCACAGCCCATCTGTACCATGTGATTAGCTTTGGCCAATCACAACTGATCACAACAAAAGACACTGAATGAATCAATGAAATTCACTGGCATAAGCAATCTGAACTACTTCAATACCGGCACAGGAAGGGGGTACTTCCTGCCCAGGCCAATTTTCAGCTTTCAGAGCTGTCACACTTCCAATGACAGTTGCGCAATCATGCAACACTGTACCCATAAGACATTTTTATCATTTTTTTTTCACACAAATAGAGATTTCTTTAGGTGGTATTTAATCACAACTGGGTTTTTTATTTTTGTGCTAAACAAAAAAAAAACTATGGAAATTTTGGGAAAAAAAGGTGTTTTCCCAGTTTCTGTTATACATTTTTGCAAATCAATAATCTTTCTTAGTGAATTTAGGTCAAAATATATTCTGCTACATTTCTTTGGTGAAAATAATACAAACCAGTGTATATTATTTAGTCTATAGAAAAATTATAGAGTCCACAAACTATGGTGTACATACATCTGAAAATTCATCAATTCTGATGTACAGACACCGTATCTCATTTCTTGAGGCCCTAAAAAAAGCCAGGACAGTACAAATTATGCAAATTTACCCCTTTTTTGAAAGTAGACAGTTTAAAGTATTTGGTGGCGTGTTTTTTGAAGTTGTAATTTTTTTCACAATTTTTTTTGAAAATGAAGAAATTTAAAAGAAAATTTTTTTTTTCTTTACATACTGTCACCTGTGCAATACAGCATTATCATATAACTGGTGTGGCAGTGATCAAGGACACTGACTGGTGACAGTATATAATATATATATATATATATATATATATATATATACACATACAGTGGGGATCGAAAGTTAGGGAACCCCAGGTAAAGAATTTTATTAACGTGCATAAAGAAGCCAAGGAAAGATGAAAAAATCTCCAAAAGGCATCAAATTACAGATTAGAAATTCTTATAATCTGTCAACAAAAGTTAGATTTTATTTCCATCATTGGCACTTTTAAAATTACAGAAAACAAAAAAATGGCGTCTGCAAAAGCTTGGGCACCCTGCAGAATTTATAGCATGCACTGCCCCCTTTGCAAGGCTGAGACCTGCCAGGGTCATGGATTGTTCTCAATCATCGTCTGGGAAGACCACGTGATGTCTCAAAGGTTTTAAATGCCCAGACTCATCTGACCTTGCCCCAACAATCAGCACCATGGGATCTTCTAAGCAGTTGTCTAGAAAACTGAAACTGAAAATAGTTGACGCTCACAAAGCTGGAGAAGGCTATAAGAAGATAGCAAAGCATTTTCAGATGTCAATATCCTCTGTTCGGAATGTAATTAAGAAATGGCAGTCATCAGGAACAGTGGAAGTTAAAGCAAGATCTGCAAGACCAAGAAAAATATCAGACAGAACAGCTCGCAGGATTGTGAGAAAACTAATTCAAAACCCACGTTTGACTGCACGATCCCTCCAGAAAGATCTGGCAGACACTGGAGTTGTGGTACACTATTCCACTATAAAGAGATACTTGTACAAATATGGTCTTCATGGAAGAGTCATCAGAAGAAAACCTCTTCTACGTCCTTACAACAAAAATCAGCGTTTGAACTTTGCAAATGAACATATAGACAAGCCTGATGCATTTTGGAAACAAGTTCTGTGGACAGATGAGGTTAAAATCAAACTTTTTGGCCGGAATGAGCAAAGGTACGTTTGGAGAAGAAGGGGCACAGAATTTAATGAAAACAACCTCTTTCCAACTGTTAAGCATGGGGGTGGATCAATCATGCATTGGGGTTGTATTGCAGCGAGTGGCACAGGGAACATCTCAATAGTAGAAGGAAAAATGGATTCAATAAAATTTCAGCAAATTTTGGATGGTAACTTGATGCCATCTGTGAAAAAGCTGAAGTTAAAGAGAGGATGGCTTCTACAAATGGATAATGATCCTAAACACACCTCGAAATCCACGGGGGATTACATCAAGAGGCGTAAACTGAAGGTTTTGCCATGGCCTTCACAATCTCCTGACCTCAACATAATTGAAAATCTATGGATAGACCTTAAAAGAGCAGTGCGTGACAGGCAGCCCAGAAATCTCAAAGACATGGAAGACTTTTGTAAGGAAAAATGGGCAAAGATACCTCAAACAAGAATTGAAAGACTCTTGGCTGGCTACAAAAAGCGTTTACAAGCTGTGATACTTGCCAAAGGGGGCAGTACTAGATATTAACTTTGCAGGGTGCCCACACTTTTGCAGACGCCATTTTTTTGTTTTCTGTTATTTTGAAAGTGTCAATGATGGAAATAAAACCTAACTTTTGTTGACATATTATAAAAATGTCTAATCTGTAATTTGATGCCTTTTGGAGATTTTTCCATCTTTCCTTGGCTTCTTTATGCACATTAATACAAATTTTTACCTGGGGTGCCCAAACTTTCGATCCCCACTGTATATATATAATAATTATTTTTTTCTAACACACTGCAACCAGAAGTAACACTGTTCTACTCTCAGGAAGTAATCAGGATTTCTTTTGTTTTTTTGCACATTATGATAGCATATACCAAGGAATTTCATTGGCATTAACAATTATTTTTACTGAATGAAATTAGTTCATTCAGTGTCTTTTGTTGTGATTAGATGTGATTTGTCGAAGCTAATCACATGGTACAGATGGGCTGTGATTGGCCTTCCTGTACTATGTGTTCACTGTGACCAATCACAGCTAGCAACACAATTGTATGCAATGAATAGCATGAAAGGAAGCCATCAATTGTTTACTAATGTCATGTGAGCTGCTGTGATAAGTCACAGCAATGACATGACACTGGCAGCAGGCTGGTGCAGTGATCAGGTGGACACACTTGATGACAGATCGCGCCGCTGCCGTGGCCCCGCAAGAGGCGCGTTCTGGGAGGATGTCATATGATGTCCTCTAAAAACAACAGTGCTTCCGTCCAGCCAAAAATGCGTAAAAAAAAAAAAAAAAAAAAAAATACAAATCCTGATCACTTCCCCAGAGCATGACAGTGGTACTATAACAACACTGCATTTCTCTGGCCACAGTGTGTTAAAAGAAAAACCATAAAAAAAAAAAAAAGAAAATAAATTTAATAAAAAAGAAAAAATAATTTAAAAAATTGATTTTTTTTTTCTTTTACACATACTGTCAGCAGTCAGTGTCCCTGATCACAGCCACCCCAGTTATAAGATAACGCTGTACTGCACTGGTGACAGTATGTAAAAAAAAATTGTGAAAAAAAAACAAAACATTTTTTATTTAATTTTCAAAAACATTATGACAACAAATTACAACTTCAAAAAACTTGCCATGCCTTATTTAAAAATTCTTGGACTGACAAAGGGGTAATTTGGGGGCATTTGTACTGTCCTGGAATTTTCGGGCCTCAAGAAATGAGAAAGGCCGTCAGTACAACAGGATTGTTCAATTTTCAGATATACTGTTACTGTATATACCATAGTTTGTGGACTCTATCACTTTCCTACAGACTAAATAAGAAACACTAATTTGGGTTATTTTCACCAAGGAAATGTAGCAGAATACATTTTGACCTAAATTTATGGAGAAAAATTATTAGATGGCTAAATTTTATAACAGAAACAAAGAAAAACTTTTTTTTTTCAGAATTTTCAGTCTTTTTTTGTTTATTTAGCAAAAAATAAAAAAACTCAGTGGTGAATAAATACCACCAAGAGAAAGCTCTATTTTTGTGGGAAAAAAATGACAAAAATTTCTTATGAGTACAGTGTTGCACGACCGTGCAATTGTCATTCAAAGTGTGACAGCACTGAAAGCTGAAAACTGGCCTGGGCGAGGAGGTAAAAGTGCCTGGTATTGAAGCGGTTAATAGCTTAGGAATTAATGAGAGATTGTTAACAAAGTTGAAATCAGCAAGCTTATAACCCTCCATCATTATTCCTGCAAAGGTCAGCAACATTTACAATACAATGCTGGCATGAAAAATGTGTAATAATATATACAGCAGAATCTTCCACACCAGTTAGGCAGTACAGTACTAGAGCATAAATATCACTGTTCAATAAAACATCTTCATATTGCATAACCGCAAAAATTAGGAATGATAAGTATGTAGTAGCATGTGCAAGCAAAGGGATCAAAAAACAACTGTTTCGCTATTAACCACTTAAGCCCCGGAGGGTTTGGCTGCTAAACAACCAGGGGGTATTTTGCGATTCGGCACTGCGTGACTTTAACGGACAATTGCGCGGTCGTGCGACGCTGTACCTAAACAAATTTGACGTCCTTTTTTTCCCACAAACAGTGCTTTCTTTTGGTGGTATTTGATCACCTGTGCGCTTTTTACTTTTTGCGCTATAAACAAAAAAAGAGCGTAAATTTTGCAAAAATAACAATATTTTTCACATTTTTTTATATGAAATTCCCCCCAAAAAAAATGTAAAAATCAAAATTTTTTAACATTTTCGGCCAATATGTTTTATGCTACATATGTTTGGTAAAAAAAAATCACAAAAAGCGTATTTTTATTGGTTTGCGCAAAAGTTATTGCGTTTACTAACAAAGGGAAAGATTTCTGTTGTTTTTTTTAACGCGTAATGGTGGCGATCTGCGATTTTTTTTGCGGTACTGTGACATTGGGGCGGACAGATCGGACCCTTGACTGACATTTTTGACACTTTTTGGGCTACCAGTGACATTTCTACAGTAATCAGTGCTATAAATATGCACTGTTACTGTAAAAATACACTGGTAGCGAAGGGGTTAACTTTATTTGAGAGGGAGGGGCTGTGTGTGTCCCTAGGGGCGTGATTCTTACTGTGATTGGCTGTGACTTGAGGTGTAAGGACACTGATCAACGGTTCTACATAGTAGAACCGTGTGATCAGTGTTTTTACACCGAGGAGAATGACAGGCAGCTTGTTTACACAAGCTGCCTGGCTTTCTCCCTCTCCCCCGACGATCGCCGAGTGACCGGCGGACATCGGGTCTGCCGGTCACACGCGAGGGGGGGTCCGTGACCGCGCGGGAGCGCGCCTCTGGCGGCGCGCGCTCGCTCCCCAGACCCTCCCAGGCTAGTGACGTTAATTAACGTCACTTTGCCTGTGAGGGGCTGACCGCCGCAGTAAATTTACTTGCGGCGGTCGGCAAGCGGTTAAGGATGGTTGCTATAGAAGTTCACAGTGAACTGGTTTTACCAGGTGATTTAGGCCCTTGCTGAGCACTTCCTAAACAACCCAATAAGAAGTGTTCTGAACCACATTGTTGTTGTTCAATCATTTAGTCGTGTCCAACTCTTCGTGACCTCATGGACCATAGCGGGCCAGGCATTTCTGTCCTCCACTGCCTCTCAGAGCTTGCTTAACTTCATGTTCATTGTTTTGATGATGCTATCTATCCATCTTGTTTTATGTTGTCCTCTTCTCCTTTTTCCTTCCATGTTTCCCAACAGGGTCTTTTCCAATGTGTCCCCACTTTGCATTAGGTGGCCAAAGTATTTGAGTTTCAGCTTCAGGATCTGTCCTTCCAATGAATATTCAGGGTTCATTTCCTTCAAGATTGACTTGTTTGATCTTCTTGTCATCCAAGGGACTTTCAAGAGTCTTCTCCAACACCATAGTTCAAAAGCATCAATTGTCCAGCGTTCATTCTTTCCTATGGTTCAGCTTTCACAGCCATAGGTTCTACTGGTAATACCATAGCTTTGACTATATGGCACTTTGTCAGTAAGGTGATGTCTCTGCTTTTTATAAATGTTGTCTAGGTTTGCCATTGCTTTCCTTCCAAGAAGCAAGCGTCTCCTTATTTCATGGCTACAGTCACCACATGGCTCAGTTAAAATGTATGCAGTCAAAAGGGCAAGTGTTACGCAGAGTTGTATAAAGTACTCGAAACCCATACTTGAGTAAAAGTACAAGTGCTCAATCAAAAAGTGACTTGAGTAGAAGTGGAAGTGCTCGATAAAAAAGTGACTTGAGTAGAAGTACTAAAGTATTCAACATGTTTTGTACTTATTGCAAGTAGTTTTTTTTTAAATTTTGCTACTCAAGTACTGAAAGTAAAAGTACCAGTAGTTTTGAAAAAAAATTGCTACTCAAGTACTGAAAGTAAAAGTACAAGTACTGTGTTATGTAGTTATTAAAGAAAGAAGTCAAAAGTTTGAACATCATATTGCTTTTTATTATTTCAAATGCAGCTTTTATTTATACATACAGTAGCATTTATTTTCGTATGCGCTGATAATACACATGTTTTGAGCTTCATGAAACCTGCCATCTACTGTTCTGGCAGTGGTAATTTTTATAATAGTAACGAGTAACTATGCAGCACAAAAAAAAAATATCGGAGTAGAAGTATTGAAATCATCGAAAAAAATGTAGTGAAGTAAAAGTGGAAGTAGGAGAAAAAAAATTCTACTCTAGGAAAGTACAGATACTGCCTTTCGGTACTTAAGTACAGTAGTGAAGTAGTTCTACTTAGTTACTATACATCTCTGGTGTTACGTGGAACATTACAACTGCGCCCGTCTGTGTTATGTTGCTTCCTTGGTGCCCCCCCTCAACCAGGGGAACAAAAAAGCCAGTGCAATGCTTCCCTGACCACACAAGGAGTGGAGGCTCTTCTATACTCTGTGACATGTGAATGCAGACTGAAGGCCCAAACAAACGAGGAGAATATTGGGCAAAAAAAAAAATGCATTCGGAGAGATCATCCGATAATCTACACCTTAGTACACAGCTTGAAAGCTGATCACGACAGTCCATGCAAAAATACCTGAAGGGACAAACAACATTTTTTCTCGTATGATAACTGAACAAATGATTTTTGAGTAATATGTATGGTATTTGTATGAAAAAAAAATTTTGCTCAGAAATGCAAAAAATACATTACAATACAATAATTACATCACTTCCAAAGTTGTATTTGTTCTTACGAGAATTTTCATAACCTATTGGTTGTTGATATGAGACTTACATGGGAAAAATAAAAACCGGATGATCATTAGTCCGATATTCTCATTGTGTGTACTAGACTTAAAGTGGAGTGTTGGCTATGCTGATCAACAATTGGGCATTTTCAATTTTTTTCGGGGGTCCCTTACCTTATTTTCAGGGCATTTTTGATTGTACTTCCTCCTTCTCACCCCTCTGTGGCCACGGCCACCGACATCAGTTCCGCCTTTGCATTGCATCCTGGGAGCTGTTGGTCATCACTCCCAGGAGGCTGGAATCAGGAAGAACTCCCAGAACACTCCCTGGAATCAGGAAGAAGGACACAGCAGATTACACTGCGGCTTCAGATGCCCAAGTCTAAGATGGCCGCGCCCAGACTGCGTTTTTAAAAGTAAGATTTTGACTAAAATCCAATACTATACACCTTGTAAAGTATGAGAATAGCGGTTCTGTAAAGGGCGATGGATTAGTATTATAGAGGTATTTTTAGTTAAAAAAGGTATTTGAGGCCGGAACTCCGCTTTAAGTGGAAACTGGTTCTATTCATGAGCGTCATTGTGGAAGATGAATTAGAAACCTCACTGAAAATATGACACTTGCCCAAAAGCAAGCTAAACAGAGACATGATCCCTTTATCTCCTCCCAGAGCTTTCATGCCATTCATGTGTGGTAATCCTTTCACAATAGGAAAGCTTGTTTCAGAAGAGTCTAGAAGAGCTGACAGACTGTCAAAAATGAACCTGAATACATACAGTACATACATTTGTGCTTGTAAGTGGAGACATCACATTTTATAGTTTTTAAAATTGTAACAGAAACATATTTTGCAGCTCTGAAACTTGCCATATCTTTTTAGGCTGGTTTCACACTGGTGCGATGCGGGAATTCCTGCATCGCACCTGAATCGCAGACGGTTCACATTGACATCTACGAACCGCTGCGGGTCTCAACGTAAAGTGAATGACACCCCCAGATCGAAGATCGGTTCACTAACTGTGAAATGGTACAGGAATTGGATCGCTCGGGTGTGAACACCCATGCAATCCAATTCCAGTGCAGACTAAAAAAAAAGGGTCCTGTAACATTTTAGTCCGAATGCAATGTGAATTCAGCCATACAAACTTTTTGGCTGTATTTGCATCGCACAGACTTCGCATGTGATTTGCACAGCAGTGCGTTGCGAATCAAATGCGATGTCTATTTTCGCACCAGTGTGAACCCAGCCTATTACTTTTTTATTGTTCCACTGGTATGCTTGTAGATCGGTTGCAGTGGGGCTTTGTATTCATCAAACCTTGAGAAAGGAAGGAGTACAAAGCTGGAGATGTTGTCCACAATGACAAATCAAAATAATTTTTATTTTTTTTTTCTAAAATAAAACAGGGAAATCTAGCTTCTATTCGTAATAAATCCAGTTTTGTACTACTCTGTTTTCTCATTCTTCATTCATATCCAAAGTATTGTAAACCAGACTCCTGTTCCCATTTTGTATGCAAATCAGAAAAGTCAGAGAAAAGCCATATGTCCTTATTTGCATTCTTGTTGTGGGTCAATGGCAAGTACTGAAGTCTGTGTATTGGCATGACAACCAGGCAACTAGCATTTTCAGTAGAAGTCAACAGTGGCAGCTTCCAACTATAAAAGAGAACTGCAGAAATAAATTAGTTATAATAAATCACTAACCTACTTAGGACTTCAATAAAAATAAGTATATTTTCCTTAAGAGAGATGTATGGGAATTTATTTATTTATTTTTTAGATTTATACTTGCCTAGGTGGATGCAGCATCTGTCCCCTGGCGCCTCTGCACTGAGAACCGAGCGATCAAACACCACCGGTCGCTCGGTTCTGACAGCTCCGTCAGCAGAGAGCTGCTGTCAATCACTCACTGGAGTGCTGGGCTGTGGAGGGGGTTGAGAAGCTTGGCTCAGGCTCTCAGCGCCTCACTGAGAGGCTGAGCCGGGTGTCAGTCCAGGCACCCGGCGGATCCCGACTTCCACTGTCGTGATGACGCAGTGCCTGGACTAACTTCTGTGATGTCAGGAGAGAGCAGACTTCAGCCCGCTTTCTGCTGAAAATGGTTAACAGGAGTGCAAAACGAAGTGCACTTCTGTGATCCATAGGAGATGTACAGCCAAACGAGCTTTGGCTGTACATCTCTTTTTAAAGGGTAACCCTACTTTCCTGGGGAAAAACAATAGCAAAAAAAGAAAAAATAATATAGCGCATACAATTCTGACACAAATCATATTGTATCTGAATGTTATTAAAAATTACCTTTCCTTTTCAATCTGTAGCCGCTTTAATTTTCTGAAAATGCAATGCACAATGGATAGCTGGAGTTCTGTACACAGAATGTGTACAGAACATCCCCCAGAATCATCATTTCCTGCTTGTGTGATTGGCTCACTGATTTTCCCAGAAGTCTACACTAAGATACAAGTCAAATTTCAGGCATCCTCTAGAAAAAAATTGTCATTTTTGGTGAGATACTCCCAATAGGAACACGTCTAAAGGGATGCAGGCCCAGCAGATCTCCTCATTAGTGCTCTGCAGGTGCACAGCTGGTTGATAATTACGAAACCACTACCATTAGACTAGCTATGCACAGGGGCACAGAAGGATTTCTTCAGAATACCAAAAGGTAGGAATCTGCAACAAAGTTTGTTAAAATCCTTGCAATATTCATAGATCACCCAGAGGGGAATGTTTTTTTTTTTTATCAGCAAAAGATGAGTTAAACTTTAATGTGAAATGGTCAGCCTCAGAACCAGAGGGGAAGCACCTCTGAGCTCTTTGTTAATGCCATAGGTAAATTGCCCTATATGCTAGCCTGGGGAAAATATTTAGGAGGGAGGGATTTGTCAGGAGGGGAAAAAAAGGCGTTATGAATGTCTCACTGGTAGAGGCGAGTTTTAAAGTTGTATCCCGCTGGTATTTGGTACCAGATCTTCTCTCCAGACTGTACCCAGATTCCTCAGCCCTCTGTTTTTGGGGCTGCAGACAAGTGGGTTCAGTGTTCCACATGTGGTGGTCTTGTTGTAAAGTCAATTGTTTCTGTGACGGCTACTGTGGTAGGTAATGGGAGTGGGGCGGATGGGTCACGGCTATTTTTTTCTCCCTACTCTTTCCATCCCCATGTTGCTGTTTCAACATGCCTTTTTTGTGATGCCAACCACCCATTATACTAGTTTATTTTTTTGGTTAGTTATGCTTTTTGCTCCTTAGTGGGCAATTGATACTTTATGATTAGGATTTGCCACCTTTAATTGGATAGCCCACAATTTATTTGTCAGTTTCCTCTCTTATATGCAATGCTGATGCTATTCTTTAACCATTTTTTCACACATGGAAGTTTGCAATTACAAATTACTATTGCTGCTCCTACTTATTTGTTGGCAATACACTAGCTATCCAAAACCACTTATAATTTTTCCTCCACTATGTGTCCCTTTTTTCTGATCTCTCTGTCAAAATCGATGGCACAACTATCAGCCCATCCTTGCATGCCAGGGTCCTAGGTGTAGTCCTGGACTCTGAACTTTCCTTCAAACCGCATGTCCAATCACTGTCCAAATCTTGCCGCCTCAACCTCCGCAACATCTCCAAAATAGGCCCCTTTCTTACCAATGACACAACAAAGCTCTTAATTCACTTCCTGGTCATCTCTTGCCTCGACTACTGCAACTCCCTTCTCATTGGCTTACCTCTACATAGGCTATCCCCCCTTCAATACATCATGAATGCTGCTGCCAGACTCATCCACCTTACAAACCGCTCCATATCTGCTACTCCTCTCTGTCAATCCCTCCAATGGCTTCCGCTCACCCAAAAAATTCAATTCAAAATACTAACAACCTACAAAGCCATTCACAACTTAGCCCCCAGTATAGTTGGCACTATATAAATTCTGTAAAATAATAATAATTGCGGACTCATTTGCTTTTTGGCTTCATAGAGGACAATATGCTAGTCTTTGCCTTTGTATCCCCTTTTCTTCACAAAAAAATCTAAAATAAAAATGATTAAAACAGAAATGGTCAGCCTCTGGATATGCTTGGGTGGGTGGCACTGATAGACGCACTGATGAGGAGGCCCTGACAGACATCACTGATGGGAAATGATTGGCATCGCTGATGGGGCTTCACTGTGCTGATTATCAGTGCAGATCCCCCCTGTCAAGAGAGCCGCTTATCGGCTCTTCTCTACTCATGCCCTGTCAACATGAATAGAGAAATGCTGATAACCGGCACTTCCTAGTTAAGCTGTGATCAGCTGTGATTGGACACAGCTGATCACATGGTAAAGAGCCTACGTCATCAGCTCTTTACCATGATTGGAGATTCCGATTGATGTGCTGTGTGCTCCCTGGGGGACGCACGAGCAGCTTGTTCTGAAGGATGTCATATGACGTCCAGTCAGGACGGGAGAGCCAGTGCCCGGTCGTCATTTTGCTATAGGCCAGGCAGGATGTGGTTAAGGTGAACTACACCAAATCTGAGGTGATAGGGGGGGGGGGCTCGGTACACCCCTTCAACGCCAGATAGCTACCCATTTTTACTTTAAATGGATGGATTCCCATATACGATATCTGGTAACAAATATCCCAAAATAAACAGGGTCTTTGAACCTAATTTTTCACCGCTATCTCGACAGTTTAAACTTGTCTTTCAATGCTGGGATAGGGAGGTTTTTACATGGTTTGGTTTGACCAATATCATAAAAGAGAATGATGCCACGACCATTATATTTGCTTCAGGCCTAACCTATCAAACTTCCTCTAGTGTTCTTAAGAGACCTCCGTTTCAGATTCTTGAGATTCATCTGGGCCAGGAAGCCCAGGTGCGCTTCGCTTCCCAAGGAAAGGAGAGATTGGATTTCCCGATCTAGTCAAATATCACGCAGCCTCACATTTAGCAAGAGTAGTCGACTAGTGTGTGCTCCAAAAAGAGAAACCATGGGTTCACATTGAACAGGCAATGGTTGCTCAAGCCTTGGAAGGACTCCCATAGCTATCAGACGCCGATATTCCATCGGCTGTCAAAATGCACCGAACTCTTGGCGCCACTTTACAAACACTAAAAACTGTCTTCAAAAGTACCACTATTTCGTTCCACCCGAGTCCTCGAACCCGAATTCTGGGCACACCGGCTTTTCAGCTGGGCCTAACTTTGCTGTCCTGATACAGTGGGGCTCTCTCAGGCTCTTACTTTTCTCAATTGGTAACTGTCTGATGACGAGAGGAGAGATTGAACGTAATTTCTCGTCAGACCTGGACTTTCTTCGCCATGCACAGCATGGTGCATATATCCGCACATTGCCAGCAGCCTACACTGTAGTACGCTTACCATCCTCGTTCAAACAAATCTGCATAACGGGTGAACCATTGAGACACTCTTTGTCACATTTCTATTCTTTATCAATTAGCCTGGAAGCACCACAAGAACTCTCTTCCTCAAATATGGGAGTCATATTTTCTCAAGTTCACAACTGGATCTTACTTTTTGCTCAAAGGGCATTTTGGCGAGTAGGTATCAAGGAGGAGGGCATAAACTCCTTACTAGAATGAACACTGGCAGTACTGCATTGGATGTTCCTGCAAGTATCAAATGTAGCGCTGTCTGGAGTCTGAGGGCACCCTTTTTCACATATTTCGGGACTGCCAAAGTTGAAAGAATTTTGGACGATGGTAGCCAAATCTGTCAAAACAATCACAGGTGTGTCTCTTTGAAAAAAAAACAGCAGCTTTCCTATTACATGATATCCCTCTATCCACTAAAAAAAATACAAAAATTCACTCCAAAAACATCTCTAAACTGCAGCAAAGGTGTGTATCCCAGCGTTGCGGAAGAACACCACCTCTCCAACTAGATCACATTGGCTAGCCAGAATAACGGACATCCAACAAATTGAGAACCTTACCAGGGTACTGAAAGAGCAAGATGAGAAATATTGGAAAGCCTATTTAATTTACAAGGAACAGTCCCGCCCTAGCCTCTCAGCACTATTATATGCACTAACCTGCCCCACAGAGCTCATCCAACATGCCATGAGGGACCACCCTCCCCTTTTTTTTTCTCTTCTTCTCCTCACTCAATCATTAATTTCTACCTTTCCGCTTTTTACCTTCTAAGCTTATCCAGGGTTCTGCTTGGTTAAGAAAATGATAGTATAATGAGAAACGGTGTTGCTCGCTAACACTTATAGAGCAACTTCAATATAACACTATACAATTTATTAAAACTACAACACAGAAGAATTTCTAATGACAAATCTTGTTAACCATGGGATTAGCGTGCTTCATATTGACTGTTATGTCATGGTTGTAAACTATTGATCTATGCAATTGTAATGCTGTTTCTGTGAAAATAAAGAATTTATTAAAAAGAAAAATGTGACCAAAGATGCTGAACCTGGAAGACTGGGTGATGAGGTCAGCATCGATCAGAGAGCTCACTGGTGCTACATCAGTGGAGGGGGATAAAAGTCTTTTAGTTACTCTTTACGTGTAAATTGCATCTTTTGAAGTAGATGTTTAGGCAAAACCTACCAAATGCAATCTGCTCTGTCCCACATTCTAAACCTAATCTATCTAACCGTGTAAAGCAAAAATCACTGTACTTACACTACCGTTCCAAAGTTTGGGATCACCCAGACAATTTCATGTTTTCCATGAAAGCTCACGCTTTTATTCATGAAATGAGTTGCAAAATGAATAGAAAATATAGTCAAGACATTGATGAGGTTAGAAATAATGACTTTTATTTGAATCAATAATTTTGTCCTTCAAACTTTGCTTTCATCAAAGAATTCTCCACTTACAGCAATTACAGCTTTGCAGACCTTTGGCATTCTAGCTGTCAAATTGTTGAGGTAATCTGAAGAAATTTCACCCCACGCTTCCTGAAGCACCTCCCACAAGTTGCATTGGCTTGATGGGCATTTCTTACGTACCATATGGTCAAGCTGCTCCTACAACAGCTCAATAGGTTTGAGATTTGGTGACTGCGCTGGCTACTCCATTACAGACCGAAAATCAGCTGACTGCTTATTCCCTAACTAGTTTTTGCATAGTTTGGAGGTGTGCTTTGGGTCATTGTCCTGTTGTAGGAGGAAATCGGCTCCAATCAAGTGCTGTCCACAGGGTATGGCATGGCATTGCAAAATGGAGTGATAGTCTTCCTTATTCAAAAATCCCTTTTACAAATCTCCCACTTTACCAGCACCAAAGCAGCCCCAGACAATCACATTACCGCACCATGCTTGACAGATGGTGTCAGGCACTCCTCCAGCATCTGTTCACTGGTTCTGCGTCTCACAAATGTTCTTCTGTGTGATCCAAACACCTCAAACTTAGATTCGTCTGTCAATAACACTTTTTTTCCCAATCTTCCTCTGTCCAATGTCTGTGTTCTTTTGCTCATCTTAATCTTTTCATTTTATTGGCCAGTCTCAGAAATGGCTTTTTCTTTACCACTCTGCCTAGAAGGCCAGCATCCCAGAGTCGCCTCTTCACTGTGGACATTGAGACTGGCATTTTGCAGGTACCATTTAATGAAGCTGCCAGTTAAGGACCTGTGAGGCATCTATTTCTCAAACTAGAGACTCTAATGTACTTGTCCACTTTCTTAGTTGTGCACCAGGGCCTCCCACCTCTCTCTCTATTCTGGTTAGAGCCCGTTTGTTCTGTTCTCTGAAGGGAGTAGTACAACACGGTTGTAGGAAATCTTCAGTGTCTTGGCAATTTCTCGCATGGAATAGCCTTCATTTCTCAGAACAAGAATAGACTGTCGAGTTTCAGAAAAAAGTTCTCTTTTTCTGGCCATTTTGAGAGAATAATTAAACCCACAAATGCTGATGCTCCAGATACTCAAATAGCTCAAATGAAGGCCAGTTTTATAGCATCTCTAATCAGCACAACAGTTTTCAGCTGTGCTAACATAATTGCACAAGGGTTTTGTAATCATCAATTAGCCTCTTAACACGATTAGCTTACACAATGTACCATTAGAACAAAGGAGTGATGGTTGCTGGAAATGGGCCTCTGTACACCTACGTAGATATTCCATTAAAAATCAGCCGTTTCCAGCTAGAATAGTCATTTACCACATTAACAATGTCTAGACTGTTCTGATTAATTTAATGTTATCTTCATTGAAAAAAACAGTGCTTTTCTTTCAAAAAGAAGGACATTTCTAAGTGACCCCAAATTTTTTAACGGTAGTGTACATATCAGCTGTCAGCGGTGGCTTCAGCATAGAGGCAGGTGCAGGTGAAGCATCAGACAACGGAAGCCTCATAGCAAGTCTTTGGGTGATGTCACTTCCTAGGCATTTCACAGCCATTGTCAGTCCTCTCCTGCACAGAGCTACCGCCGCTGGAGACTGGACCGGATCAGCTGCAGAATAGGAGAGTGCACCATGCAGAGATACCTGCTCCGTACAACTCCTCCAGAACCTTGGACCCCCAGGCCTGACAAGATGGTGCCCGGCCACTCTACAGGGAAAACAAAGCCTCCTCCCCCTTCAACACAAGCAGCCCATGCTGGAGAGGACTCAGCACCAGAG
This sequence comes from Pelophylax lessonae, assembly GCF_965119305.1. NCBI lineage: Eukaryota > Metazoa > Chordata > Amphibia > Anura > Ranidae > Pelophylax > Pelophylax lessonae. The sequence goes on from NC_138771.1 coordinate 155,388,427, forward strand.
ACACAAGCTTCTCAACTGGATCCCCCGGCCTCTGCTAGCATTTCAGTGACTCACCCTGAAACATACATGGGTGCTTATCCTTCAGCACCAGGAGGAACACTTAGATCTGAAGCAGCAGCTCTCTTGTCAGCCTTTACAGGTGATTTTAAGTCCTGGGCAGTCAAGATGGAGGCATTGCTGCATGTGGAGTTGAACACCTTAAAGCAGCAGGTCACTGCAAATGAGGAGGCTGTTTCTATCTTGGCTGCCACACAAAAGGACTATGCAACTCGCATAACAGTTTGAGCCCACCTCTAAAACCCATCTCCATCATCTGCAGCAACACCAGCTTTGTATAGAGGATGGGGAAAACAGGTGTCTTAATACCAGGCTCCAAGGCATACCAGAGGCCACGTCCGGAGCCGACCTGAGGCCCACTGTAATTTCCATTTAAAGCCGGGTTCTGGGTAGGGAGGACTCAACACCTATAGAACTGGATTGAGTTCACAGAGTGGACAGACTGAGCGGGAACGCTGAAGGCCGTCTGCGGGATGTGTGGTGTAGGGTCCACTACTACACTCTAAAGGAAGAAATTATGTGTAAAGCATGGGGCCTGTGGATTTTGATGGGTCTTTCATACAGCTATACCCGGACCTCTCTCCCAACACACTATACATGAGAAGGGTGATCCGTCCCCTACTGGATCTCAATCGACAAGCTGGAGCTACATACACCTGGGGCCACCACTTCAGCATTAAGGTGACAAGGAATGGAAACAAATTTGTTCTATCAGACCCGGGATCAACTTCCAGATTTCTTCTTCTTTCTTGAGCAAGACCCAATCAATATTCAGAACTGGTTGTATCCTCCGGACGACCGTCCGTGGCTGCAGAGTCGTGGACCTCTCCCACAAAGGCGCAGATGTCCAAGATCTAGATCGATGTCTGTGGACCACGGGGCAAGTCGTCCTACCTCGCCAGAAGATTAACCTGGCCCTACATCTGAGGGGTCCACCGAAGATTTCCCCTACCTCACCCGGTAGAATTGAACGAGCCACCTTCACTTCTATTGACTTCCGTCAGGTTTGCATAAGTAAGCCCTCACATTTATGCCCTCCCCAAGGGCCACGACTATGCACTATATACTTCACTATATGGGTCTTCTGGGGGAGACCAGCTGCTGGAACTTCAGGCACTGCTCTTGCCCTTCGGCCGGTGTGTTTCTGCTGGCTGGGGTTTGGAGAAGCAGTTACCTATAGCTGAAACGGTCCGGTCTCTGGACCCATCCCCTCCCATGCCTATGTGAGTTTAACTGTGGTCCCTACCAGCAACGAATCCACTGATCTCATCAGTGGTCATAAACTGGGGAGGCAGTAATGAATCAGGTCTATGAAGACTGTGACCAAACTGATTTCTATGTAGACAGTTTTTGAATGACATACAGTCAAGACTTAAGGGCCTCCTAACCTTGGCTACTGTTGACCTTACCATCCCGCTTGTTCCGTTTTCTGTTGTTGTTTATCTATAATTAACCAGTTGTTACCTCAGATCTCTACATATTAGATTCTCAAAAGGTGTGTTTCATATTTGCCTCATATGCCTGCTGTACAGCCGGGATCACAACTTTGATTCTTTCCTTCGACCTCTCTCCCACACTAGGTTTGGCACGGTTTGTGCCTAATGCGTGATATACACGTAGTGCATTGTTTTTCAAGCACTTTAGATTTTATGGACACCCCTCTTGGTGTCCCCCGCTCTTCTATCCTCCCCACCTCTCTGTTTCCTCACTACTCTCTCCCACCCTCAGCTTCTCCCTACCCCCCCCCCCCCACTAACACTTTCCCACGCACTCCGTTATGGCTCATATGGGGAGTACTCGCTCCGGGCTGAAATTGGGGTCCTATAATACCAGTGGCCTTAACGTTGCCTCTAAAAGAGGACAGATCCTATATCAAATGCACAAAAGTCATGTAAATGTGCTCCTCCAGTAAGAGAAGCACTTTCACTCTAATTCTGTTCCATCCAGTTCTAACAGATATTTTACCAGGTGGCTCTATAGCACCAATCCGCTGCAGAAATCCAAGGGAGTCTCCATTGCGTTTCACAAAACGCTTCCTATTGAAATGATAGACCACGTCTCGGACCCACAGGGAAGGTATGCGTTTGTGAAGTTCTCTCTCAGGGGAACCAAGTTCACGGTAACTAATATTGACCTGCCGAACGTTAATCAGGTCCCAACAGCCTTGCAGTACCTAGAGCTCCTCTCAGGTTTCATGGAAGGCAAGCTTATCCTTGGAGGGGATTTTAATATCCCGCTAAAACCCCTTCTTGACTCCTAATCCTCAAGATCCTCAATTTCCTTCATGAAGTTGAAGGCCCTAAAACGAGTCTTATTTAACCTGCATCTTATCAATGTGTGGAGGGTTTTATATCCCAGATCTCTGAATTACACACATTTTTCCTTAGTCCATCAGTCATACAGCCGCATAGATTATTTTTTAATATACCATAGCTGCATAGAATGGTCCCCTCCGAATGGGATTTAGACTCCATGGTCTGGTCAGATCATTCTCCTGTATACCTGTTTTGGGTGATCGACTCGCTACTCTCAAACTCGGAATGCATTACTCGAGTTACGGAGAACATTACTAACTTTTTTACAGACCACGCCACGGATAATACTTGATGCAATGGGAGGCACTCAAAGCTGTCCTACGAGGCAACTTTATCCAAATAGGGACCCATATGAAAAAAGAACGCTCGGCCTCTATAGTGGCCGCTGTCCTAAACGTAGAACCTTGGAAATGGACCACAAATGAGCTCCCACTATGGAAACCCTTGCTGATGTTTCCTCGGCCCAATCCCAACTTCGGAAGCTGTACGAAGCATCTGCACATACGTATGCAGATAAGCTAGCCCTTCATCAGTATAAAATGCAAGACAAGAGTGGTAGACCTTTGGCCAGCACCTTACATCCAAAGACTCTCTCCACTTTCATCACCCACATTCCGGACAAGTCCGGGGATTTGATCTCCTCGCCCACTCAAATTGCGCAGGCATTTATGGAATTCTACCACTTTCTATACATCTCTTCAGCATCACCCCCTTGCCCCCTGGCTCCCTCAGAAGAGGATAAGACATCCTACATCATGAGGACCGCACTACTAAATCTAGATGGTGACATTATAGGCAAACTCAAAAAGCTGTTTTCGGAAGACGAGGTGGCAAAGACCATTGCTGCCACCCCTTCCGGAAAGAGCCCAAGCCTCAATGGCTTCACCCCAAATTTTATAAAGTATTTGCCCCCCTCCTTATCCTTTTCTTGACCAAAATGCTTAACTCCCTCTCAGAAGGCTCTATCTTCCCACCACAAATGCTTGAAGCTCAGATTTCTCTTCTCTTATTCCAAAACCAGGTAAGGACCCATCTTTCTACGCAAACTATCGACCTATTTCCTTGATTGGGTTAGACCTTTAAGTCTATGCTAAGGTGTTGGCAAATAGGCAACAGCCTTTATTGCCCCAGCTAATACATATGGACCAGGTTGGTTTTGTTAGTGGATGGGAGGCAAGGAATAACACCTTGAAAGCTCTCCATCTGGCTGATTACGCTCATACTCACAATATTCCACTTTGCCACTTAATGGTCGATCCTGAAAAGGCATTTGCCCGAGTGGATTGGCAATTCCTCTGCCTAACCCTGCAACAGATAGGGCTTGGGCCCCATATGCTATCCTGGATAATGGCCCTATACACTTCTCCATCCGCCAGAATCCGAATTAACAGCTCATTGTCCATAGTGTTTAACATTCAAAATGGGATGCGACAAGGGTGCCCTCTATCTCCCCTTCTTTATGTTCTCACGATGGAACAATTGGCCATTGACCTGTTATTGTATGTCACCCAACCTTACTCGTCATTACCCGTGATCATACAGGAATTTAAAGAATTTGGGGACGTGAGCAACTTTAAAGTCAACCACAAAAAAATCGGAAATCCTTAACATCTCAATGTCAGAGGAGACCCTAAGTCAACTTTCGTCTTCCTTCCCCTTGAAAACTGGCTCTGCCTCAATCCGCTATTTGGGGATAAATCTCCCATCCAACACGTCCCAGCTCTTAGCTGAAAACGTTAAATCCTTACTTCTCAAAACCCAATTAGATCTATCCACCTAATCCACTAGGAGACTCTCATTGTTTGGGAGGATAAATGCCTTGAAAATGGGATGTCCTCCCCCGCTTCCTATATTTATTACAAACCAGTCCCATGTACATACTGGCTTCTTATTTTAGGAAGCTTCGCCAAATGTTCTCTACATTTATTAGGAAAAAAGGCCGTCCCAGAATAAGGTACGAAACGCTCTCCCTCCCTAAAGTCCAAGGAGGAGCAGGTGTACCTGATGCCTCCCTATGTCACAAGGCAGTAGTATTAGCGCGAGAGAACAATTTTTCATCACTTGGTCCTCATGGTCTGTGTTCCGATACTCGGCAGATTTAATCAAATGGGCTGAGGAGTGTCTCCCAGCTGTAGAGGAGTGCGCCCCCCCCCTTCTTTCTTTCTCCTCTTTGTCTCTCCCATGCCTCTTTATCTTCATTCTTCCTACTTTTACCCCTGACTGTAACTTCTGAAAGACACTAACTCATCTAACCATCAGATCCATAATGTCATACCTCCATTCTAAAATATAAGTGATCCCTTCAGTACAATCATTTAATTGAGACCGTGATTCTTACTAAACTATAAGATCTCCTGAAACTACATGTTCATCCCAGCTGAACAATGGTCCTATATGTGAATTGACCGATATATGATTACCCTAATTCTCATCTATAGTTCACAATGTTTTATATCCTTAAATGTATTACTCTGATTATCCACCTTTTAACAAGGTTACATGTCTTCTTGATATCTACTTCTTTTAATTATCCTACGTGAACAACTTTGTAGAATGCTTTGTCTACTTTGATATGACTTTAAAATAAGACTGAACAAAAAAGCAAAGAGCATGGCAGAAACCCAGAGTTTCTAGCTTCAGAGATCATAAAATAGGGGTGGCATTCACAAACGCTACATGACTTTATACTTTTTGTTTAAACTGACATAACCTGTCATTATCTATTAAAGGTAAACTGACTTATGAATCCAGATTAAATGTGTCACCTGCATTTACAACCTGTTTAACACCATACCTACAATCTGTTAACCTAATTATTGTTCATTTTTTAATAAGGGATACACTCCTTACTTAATTGCAATCCATGCAAATCTCTGTTTACGATACCTATATACTCTGCACGTAGATGAAAAATGCGTCAACATGTTTGTCATGTTTTATGGTATTAATCAGAAACATAAATCTGGCTGTTCCTGAACAAAAAGGCCAAACCAAACTTCCTGTCAAACAAGATCTAGCTAAACATAACTAAAAAAGGCAGCCTGCCAAAGCATAAAATCAGCTACAAAAATATTTTGTAAGGTACTAAAAAAGCTACATACATCTCTGAGGCTTTTGGAATAAGTAATATTGTAGATACACTAGCAAAATTGAAGCTATTGAGCATTTTTTGGATAACTTCTTACAGCAGGTTTTAGCCCCTGTTCACACTGGTGCAACTTGTCATGCAATTTGACTATTTCAAGTCGCACCCCATTGCCAGCAGCGATTATGAAAAAGTTCGTGTCGCAGCGATTATGAAAAAGTTTCCTGCACTACTTTTTACCAATTTCATTGTGACTTGCATAGACTTCTATTAAATGAAGTCACAACCTGCAATGAAATCTGCAGTGCAAATCGCATTGGTGTGTGACGCTGAAGTATTGCAATTTCAAAGCAGCACCAAAGTAAATCAGGTCATAAACACTAATATTTTTTCAGTTTCGCTCAAGCAAATGTTTCTTTAAACTACATGAATACAGAAAATCTCCCAGATTTTGTAAAAGACCAGCAAGATGACCAAATGCTCATATATTTTAGTTGCTAGTCTGTTTTTTCAGCAAGTGTGAACAAGATGATGGTTTCTGAAGCCTTATTTAACCATTACACGCCGGCGCCTCCCAGCCCTTTAAAGGAACATGACGCCAGGAGGTGGGGCTTAAGAGCACGTGACCGCCGTGATTGGCTGTCATGTGTTCCAAAAAACGTGAAAGCTTTCGATCAGGTGCGACGGTAACTGTGTCGGAAGCGCGCATATGCTTTTGGCACAGTTTTGGGCAGCAGTTCACACAAATATGCGTCCCCTTGGCACCAATCACCGAGAGGCCGCATATTTGCATGCGGCTGGCGCAAAGGGGTTAAGACAATATTCCTCAAACTGTTGTCTGAGGAATACTAAGGCTAAGTTCACATCTATGCATTTTTGCAGGACTGCACTATGGGTCACATTCACAGTTTCCACTAGTATGTTTTTTGAGAAGGTGAAGGGACTTTCTCCCTTCACCTTCACAAAGGTGAAGGGCCAAAGTCCCTTCTGCAGCATGGTGCATTTTTGGCTCAATAAACTTTATTGGAATTGCATAAAAAATACTTGAAATGCACGCGTACATGTGTTTTCAGTGTGCTTTTCCTGCATGACAACAACTCCTTTAAGCAACATTAACATCCCAAAAATGCAAAGCACATTAAAAACACAAAAAAATGCATCAAAAACGTGCATGAAAAAAACGCACTGGAAAAGGGCCCTCAAAATTAAACATTTTTGGAGGAAAGCAAGTTTTTATGGCTTCATTTTATGGCTAATTAAAGGGCAATATTGTTGGGTGAGGATACTGACTAGGTAAGCTAAGCAGATCTGCAGTTATTGTATATTTCAAGGCTGCATGCAGTCTGTAATGCAGATTGTTTATGATGGTGTTGACCACGTGACAAACACAAGGCCCGCAAATCCATTTAATGTAGCCCTCACACCTCTTCTCCAGCTGCAGAACCCCCGCTCATCTCTGTTCCCACTTTGGCCCCTTTCACATGGGCGATCTGATCCGATCCGCCTGTCAGTTTTTCAAGCGGACCTGATCGGATGCTCCATGCATCCCTATGGGGCAATGGATGTCAGCGGTGACATGTCCGCTGACACCTGCTGCTCTCCAATCCAATCCTGTCTGTGAAATGCGGACGAATGGAAACCCTATTTTCCATCCGTCTGGAGGATAGAATCCGATGGGATCGGATGAGAACCAAAAGTCGGTCCGTTATCACCTGATCTCCCCATAGAGCACAGCGGGGATCTGACAGCTCCATCTCTGCACAGAGAGCGGAGATGGAGCTGTCATCCGCCTGCTCAGCAGGGATCGCCTCCGTCCCATGTGAAAGGACCCTTTGTCTCAGCAGTCAGCAGCAGAGAGGAGGATAGAACTCCTCTGCCAGATCCTTTGCATGTCCATGCAGCCACAGAGAGGCTCGTCTATGCCCCCGTCTCAGCAGTCAGAAACAGAGAGCAGGACAGAACTCCTCCTTCAGATCCTGCATCTCTCTGTGCAGCCACAGCATCCGCTCTTTTTCGCCTCCTGTGGTTTAAGCATTCAGTAGACTTCAGCTCTCCTCTGGTCCTCCAGACGCTGCATTTTCTGCTTCCCGGCTCTGCCTCCAGCTTCTTTTGGAAGCAGCACAAGACAAGGGGGTGCACTGTGATGTAAGGGAGGGTGGCGGACTCTTAACTTCTGATGATGGGGGGCTCTTGACATCTGATGCAAGGGGGGGGGATCTGGACATCTAGTCTTACAGATATAACTGGCACTTGAAGGGCAACCATAATGCTGATGCTGCCCATGATGAAATGGAGTTTGGCACCCTTGGTCTAGTGTGAGAAAGCGGATATAAGAAACTATTTCCGAACTGCATGCATTCCGTAAGCAAAAACAAAACAAAAATGACACCTTATTAGTGAGGAATAAATACACAGGTTAGAGGAAGTAAAACACTGCCAACATAATACATCTCAGGGGCAAAATAAAAATATTAAACAGAGCTTTCAGAACACTGGGCCCCTTCTTCTGACATATTTATATCTAAATGAATGACGCAGTATCTGTTGTATTATAAAGGTTGTCTTCTGCCACTTTTGCTATCATCTTTCATTCGGCCTCAAGAAAGATTGTAAAGTTTTGAGAAATTAGTATTCAAGCTTTTTTTTTTTATTGGCTAGCAACTGAAAGGTATGTCTTTAACAAAATATTTTGCCTTCTGTACCTGTGTATACAAAATGAGATCTGGAATCCAGTAGTTCCTCTTTAGCTGAAAGCAGCAGGAGAGGCATTAGAACATGCTATGCAATGGGAACAGAGGAGAAGGTCACATTCCTTTTGTAGGACATACCTCCAACCATACATTAGAACACAAATACACCCATTTCTTCAGAGAACTCCTGAAGGAATGTGATGGAGTCTATTATTCAGCAAATATCTGTAAAATCCCATCCATTCAATAAGTACATTTCTCCAATGACTCCCTCCATGACCCTGTTCATCCTCCCACTCAAAGGAATATCAAGAGATTCACGGTCACTGTGGGCAACTTTAATAAAATTGGAAATGCAGTACATGTACATCCTAAAAGCTACCGTGAAATAGAACTGTGATTTTCATAGTCACATATGAGACATCTAACAGAAAGGTTAAAATCACAGCTGGCAGGGTTAGGAAACAAAACATGCACACAGAAGTAAATGGCTACACTAGACACATTATACTTAGGAATGTTAGATACATACTTGTAAGTGGAGGAATGCAGAACTGCTTCCTGTACCACTAATAGTGGGTAGGGTGGACTGAGTCACTTATAATCTCACATTGAAGTCATAATTAGGTGAATACATTAGCACCACAACACGATCAGGGCCAGCTGTAGTTGAAGTTTTTTCCTCTCCTGGATAGTAAAACTTGTATTTACATTGGATGTCGTCTTGTATTTCACTGGGGGGTAGTTTTGTGGAATTCATTAAAGTTCTTACACAAGGTGAATGCATCTGTGCACTAGATAATAAGAAAAAATGACTAAAGAATGCCCAGCTTGCCTGACATGTTGTTCACCTACACCAGGGTCTGAAATTTCTACCCTTCGATGCAGAGGCGTAACTAGAACCTTCAGGGCCCCGGTGCAAGAAACCATGAAGTTCCCCACAGACCCCTTGCCGGGGCCCTTACCTTCAAGCCTGGGGCTCTTCTCACTGATCCTGTGGCCCTTTACTACGGTTCTGCAGTGGGCCCCCTTCCTGCCTTCTTGGGGCCTCCACATGGTGGTGGAATGCCAGGGCACGGTTGCAAGTGTGACCTTTGCGATCCTTGAAGTTCACCCACTGGTGTCATTTTTTTTTTTTTTTTTTTGTATTTTAATTGTATTATTTTTTATAATTTTATTTTATTTCTTTTCAATGTCACTATGACTATGACTAAATTACATATTTACCGATCGTTCCTGGTTCTCTATTGTGACACATCCCCTGCAGCAGCCAGCAGGAGAGGGGAGGGAGCACGGGGGGGGGGGCAGCACAGTGGGGGGGGGGGCAGGGGAGCGCACAGGGGCCCAGAGACAGCAGCACCCAAGTGAACTGGATAGGAGGAGTGGCGAGGGTAGCATAGAGATGAACCAATCTCCTCCATTTTCCTCCTGCAGCTACAGGAGGAAAAGGGAGCAAAGTGATTTCTCTACATGCTGCCACTGCCCCTCCTATCCAGGTGTACAGGGGAGCTGCATAGGCCCCCTGAAGCATGGGGCTCGGTTGCAATTGCAACCCCTGTAGTTACGCCCCTGCTTCAATGTTGCCTATACAACTAAAGCCAGCACCCTGCCATTCAGAAATCTTGATCCAACATAACCACTCAGGGGAATTGTTCCCACCAAATAGTACACAGTAGAGCTGCAGGATTCTGGATAAAATGAGAATCATGATTTTTTTTTTTGCTTAATATAAAGATCGCGATTCTCAGCGTAACATCTTTCACAATATACAAAAAAACTGGGCTAACTTTACTGTTCAGTTTTTTTTTTTTTATTGAATTGTATTTTTTCCCCAAAAATTGTGTTTGAAAGACCGCTGCACAAACACAGTGCGACATAACCCATTTTATTCTCTAGGGTCTCTGCTAAAAAAAAAAAACATATATGTATATATAATATTTGGGGGTTCTAAGTAATTTTATAGCGAAAAATAATGACTTTACCTTGTAAGCAACAAGTGTTTAAGAAAAGGGATTAGTCTTTAACCGTTTGCCGACTGCCGCACGACTATTTACTGGGGCCGTCAGCCCCTCACAGGCAAAGCGATGTAGTACTAGGTCGCTAGCCTGTGAGGGTCTAGGGAGCGAGCGCACGCCGCCGGAGGCACGGTCACGGACCCCCCCGCACGTGTGACCGGCGGACCCGATGTCCGCCGGTCACTCGTGATCGTCCGTTAGAGCAGGAGAAAGGCAGGCGGCTAATGTAAACAAGCCGCCTGTCATTCTCCCCTGTGTAGGAATAGGAATAGTGATCATACGGTTCTACTATGTAGGACCGTTGATCTCTGTTCCTACACCTCAAGCCACAGCCAATCACAGTTAGAATCACGCCCCTAGGGACACATTTAACCCCTACATCTCTAATAAAGTTAACCCCTTCCCTGCCAATGTCCTTTTTACAGTAACAGTGCATATGTATAGCACTGATTACTGTAGTAATGTCACTGGTACCCCCAAAAGTGTCAAAAATGTCAGTCAAGGGTGCGATCTGTCCGCCGCAATGTCGCAGTACCGAAAAAAAAATCGCAGATCGCCGCCATTACACGTTAAAAAAAAAAAAAACAACAAAAATGACAAAAATCTTTCCCTTTGTTAGTAAACGCGATAACTTTTGCGCAAACCAATCAAAATACGCTTTTTGCGATTTTTTTTACCAAACATATGTAGCATAAAACAAATTGGCCGAAAATGTTAAAAAATTTAGATTTTTACATTTTTTTGGGGGGAATTTCATATAAAAAATGTGAAAAATATTTTTACAAAATTGACGCTCTTTTTTTGTTTATAGAGCATGATCAAAAAATCGCACAAGTGATCAAATACCACCAAAAGAAAGCTCTGTTTGTGGGAAAAAAAGGACGTCAAATTCGTTTAGGTACAGCGTCGCACGACCGTGCAATTGTCCGTTAAAATCACGCAGTGCCGAATCGCAAAATAGGCCTTGGTCAGGAAGGGGGTAAATTCTTCCGGGGCTTAAGTGGTTAAGCAGTAAAACTGACCTAATTTACAGCCCGAAGTTCATCCTTTTGATCTAACAGAATGAAATGATACAATGTTTCTCTTCATCTCTGAGCAGTTTTGGGATAAACTTTGCCGCCTGTTTTCTTTCTCCTTTGACAGCTGTGAGCAGAGAACGGCTCTGCTTTGTTACATGAATCGTTGATATGCCCCATTAAGATCGCAAGGGGGATTGAACCGAGATTTATTTAAAAAAAAAATTTCTATTAACCCTTTAGCGTTGACAGAACGCAAATATGCGGCCTTGGGTTTAGGCGGTTGTACCAGGGTGATGCCTGCAGCTAGAGGCATCTCCCCACTACCGTTATTTATAGCAGACTGTCGGCTTTCTTGTAATGACAACTGATGCGGCTGAGCAGCCGCTCGGCTGTCATTACAAGGAGCGGAAGGGGACCCCCTCCCGCGGCTCGCCCGGGTCTCCCGTCCCACCGGGAGACCTGAGCAACCAGCCGACACGTCCACCTGCTGCCCGAAGCCCCGAACAAAGCCGAATTTGGCTCTGATTGGGTCTCTGATGTAAAAACTTGTAAGCAATGTCATGCTAAAAAAAAAAATATATATATATATATATATATATATATATATATATATATATATATATATATATAAAACGTTTGGGGGTTGTAAGTAATTTTCTAGCAAAAAATACAGATTTTTAACTTGAAAACAACATATGTCAGAAAAAGGCTGAAGCTCCAAGGGGTTAATGATTAATCGTGCAGCTCTAGTACACAGCACCAGCCCTGAAGAAGGGGGGGTCTATTCCCCCGAAATGCATTGGCTTTATGTACATACTGCTAATTTTTAAAAAGCGTCCACAGACCATATTTTAGAAGTCATATTTCTCTGGAGAGCGGGCGCTTCTTTCTTTCTTTTTACCTAAGTCTACAGGCTGATACGACCTAAAGGTCACACAGAAAAGACAGCAGCCCAATCCTCGAGAGGGCCCATCGCCACCATCCATCCCTGAGCACTATCCACTGAAAGGCATTTCTTCCTTTTTGCTCACACGAATACCCACTCAGGACCAGCGACCAATCCAGTCAGTCCAGCGCAGTCTGCAACACAAGCTGAAATCTTAACCCAGTATTAAATTTGCTGCACCCATTTATCAAATGGCATTGGTATTGTATGCCAGTCATCTTAATCTGGGTGCTACTAGTACAGAACTTCCAACAACGCCCAGGGAAGTTTTAGGACTGTCTGCAGGAAGCAAAAGGGATCATTCTGAGTACGGCAGGAAACAACTTCCTAAATGCATTTTACCCCTCACTCCCGAGGTCATTTAAAAAGGCTTTCCAGTCAAAATTGAAAAGTGACAGCAGAAAAAAGATTGCATGGTCCATCTGGTCTACCTGCCCAGTGCTTCAGCTTTTCATTCAAGCAGTGGGTGAGGCCACTATACAGTGCCTTGCGAAAGTATTCGGCCCCCTTGAACTTTGCGACCTTTTGCCACATTTCAGGCTTCAAACATAAAGATATAAAACTGTAATTTTTTGTGAAGAATCAACAACAAGTGGGACACAATCATGAAGTGGAACTAAATTTATAGGATATTTCAAACTTTGTTAACAAATAAAAAACTGAAAAATTGGGCATGCAAAATTATTCAGCCCCTTTACTTTCAGTGCAGCAAACTTTCTCCAGAATTTCAATGAGGATCTCTGAATGATCCAATGTTGACCTAAATGACTAATGATGATAAATAGAATCCACCTGTGTATAATCAAGTCTCCGTATAAATGCACCTGCACTATGATAGTCTCAGAGGTCCGTTTAAAGCGCAGAGAGCATCATGAAGAACAAGGAACACACCAGGCAGGTCCGAGATACTGTTGCGGAGAAGTTTAAAGCTGTATTTGGATACAAAAAGATTTCCCAAGCTTTAAACATCCCAAGGAGCACTGTGCAAGAGATAATATTGAAATGGGAGTATCAGACCACTGCAAATCTACGAAGACCTGGCTGTCCCTGATCAGAGATGCAGCCAAGAGGTCCATGATCACTCTGGATGAACTGCAGAGATCTACAGCTGAGGTGGGAGACTCTGTCCATAGGACAACAATCAGTCGTATACTGCACAAATCTGGCCTTTATGGAAGAGTGGCAAGAAGAAAGCCATTTCTTAAAGATATCCATAAAAAGTGTTGTTTAATGTTTGCCACAAGCCACCTGGGAGACACACCAAACATGTGGAAGAAGGTGCTCTGGTCAGATGAAACCAAAATCAAACTTTTTGGCAACAATGCAAAACGTTATGTTTGGCATAAAAGCAACACAGCTCATCACCCTGAACACACCATACCCACTGTCAAACATGGTGGTGGCAGCATCATGGTTTGGGCCTGCTTTTCTTCAGCAGGGACAGGGAAGATGGTTAAAATTGATGGGAAGATGGATGGAGCCAAATACAGGACCATTCTGAAAGAAAACCTGATGGAGTCTGCAAAAGACCTGAGACTGGGACGGAGATTTGTCTTCCAACAAGACAATGATCCAAAACATAAAGCAAAATCTACAATGCAATGGTTCACAAATAAACATATCCAGGTGTTAGAATGGCCAAGTCAAAGTCCAGATCTGAATCCAATCTAGAATCTGTGGAAAGAACTGAAAACTGCTGTTCACAAACGCTCTCCATCCAACCTCACTGAGCTTGAGTGTTTTGCAAGGAGGAATGGGCAAACATTTTAGTCTCTCGATGTGCAAAACTGATAGAGACATACCCCAAGCGACTTACAGCTGTAATCGCAGCAAAAGGTGGCGCTACAAAGTAGTAACTTAAGGGGGCTGAATAATTTCGCTCGCCCAATTTTTCAGTTTTTTATTTGTTAAAAAAGTTTGAAATATCCAATAAATTTCGTTCCACTTCATGATTGTGTCCCACTTGTTGTTGATTCTTCACAAAAAATTACAGTTTTATATCTTTATGTTTGAAGCCTGAAATGTGGCAAAAGGTCGCAAAGTTCAAGGGGGCCGAATACTTTCGCAAGGCACTGTACTTCTAAACATCTTGCTGGCAGTTATTTGGTGTTTTGGGAAAGCCATGATGCGGTTAGTTGCAGGGTTTGAGTGTACAGTATAATGGTTTTCATACTCCACACTGTTCTGTCTTCTTTGGTTGGCAATGTACAGTGCATCAGGAAAGTATTTACAGCACTTTACTTTTTCCACATCTCTCCAGAGATGTTCAAACGGGTTCAAGTTTGGGCTCTGGCTGGGCCACTCAAAGACATTCACAGAGTTGTCCCGTAGCCACTCCTTTGTTATCTTGGCTGCGTGCTTAGGGTCCTTGTCCTGTTGGAAGATGAACCTTCACCCTAGTCTGAGGTTCAGAGCGCTCTGGAGCAGGTTTAAATCAGATGTGTCTGTACATTGCTGCATTCAGCTTTCTCTTGATCCTTATTAGTCTCCCAGTTCGTGCCACTGAAAAACATCCCCACAGCATGATGCTGCCACCACCTCGCTTCACTGTAGAGATGGTATTGGCCAGGTGATGAGTGGTGCCTGGTTTTCTCCAGACATAACGCTTGCCATTCAGGCCAAAAAGTTCAATCTTTGTTTCATCAGACCAGAGGATTTTGTTTCTCAGTCCTTCAGGTGCCTTTTGGCAAACTCCAGATGGGCTGTCATGTGCCTTTTACTGAGGAGTGGCTTCCGTCTGGCCACTCTACCATACAGGCTTGATTGGCGGAGTGCTGCAAGGATGGCTGTTCTTCTGGAAGGTTCTCCGCTCTCCACAGAGAAACACTGAAGCTCTGTCAGAGTGACCATCGGGTTCTTGGTCACCTCGCTGACTAAGGCCTTTCTCCTCCAAGCTCTCAGTTTTGCCGGGCGGCCAGCTCTAGGAAGAGTCTGTGTGATTCCAAACATCTTCCATTTATGGATGATGGAGGCCACTGTGGTCATTCAATGCTGCAGACATTTTTCTGTACCCTTCTACAGATCTATGCCATGATACAATCCTGTCTCAGAGGTCTACAGACAATTCCTTGGACTTCATGGCTTGCTTTGTCATGCACTGTTAACTGTGGGACCTTATATAGACAGGTGTGTGCCTTTCCAAATTATGTCCAATCAACTGAATTTATCACAGGTGGACTCCAATCAATTTGTAGAAACATCTCAAGGATAATCAGCGGAAACAGGATGCACTGGAGCTCAACTTTGATTGTCATGGCAAAGGCTGTGAATACATATGTACATGTGACTTTTTCGTTTTCCATTTTTAATAAAATTGCAAAGATTTCAAACAAACTTCCTTTACGTTGTCATTGTGGGGTATTTATTGTAGAATTTTGAGGAAAAAAATAGAATTAATTTAATCCATTTTGGAATAAGGCTGTAACATAACAAAATGTGGATAAAGTGAAGCGCTGTGAATACTTTCCGGATACACTGTATATATAACCACCAAGATGGGATTTCTGAATAGACAATATAGGTCATGTCCTAAGGAGGTAGGGCCATAAAGGTTAGAACACAGAAACGCTAGTTTAATAATAGTAATAATGTTTCCAGGCTTCCACCCTGCCTATCAATGCAAAATTTTAGTTAGTAGAATCTGTACATTTAGTACATCCATTCTGGGTTTGCAAACTATGAAATGAACTGCTAGCACAGTGGGATAATGGTTTCTCCTATTCTTTTAGTCTCTTTCTTTCTTTCTAGGAGTGCTGACAACACAGATTAAGAAAACGTTTTCAGTCTTTCCAAAGCCCCCCTACTTGGCATGTGTGGTTATGACATCTGATCTTGCGAATGTGATATTAAGATTTGTCAGTCAACTGGAGTATGAAAGAAACATCACAAAGTCATGCCATGAGAAGGCAGGGAGTATAAATGGGACTCGTCATTTAACCTATGCACCAATAATGAAGAATGTCCCATCTTCTTTCACTTTATTAGGGAAATAGGCCCTTAATAAATTGGTGGAAGTGGTTGTATAATATCAGGATCATTAAAAATTGTCCTAGGCGCATTCATTTCAAATGTAGTGAAGCACAATACCAAACTGATTTCTTCATATACTGAACCATTTATCTTCTATACTTAAAGCCTATTTTAACTTTCAGTTTATATTTGATAAATATATTCCAGGCACACCAAAACAAAAGGTGTTCAATATCTATCCTTCTAAAACCAGCTACAGCTTTAGTAGAGAAGCTTGTCCACTTGCAGAGTGGGACCATTGCTTTGTGTAAAAGCAGTGGTCTGTCTGCACATATCAGACAGGGCCCCAGGGCTAATTAAGACCTATATAGCTTTGCAATAAACCACACAGTTCTCTGCAGAGAGACCACTGCTTCCACACAGATAGCCATATCTCCTTTTAAAACCTTCTCAGTGTAATGTTCCGGTACCTTTGGTACCCTAAATTACACTTTCCACAAGTGTATGCGCCCCACCATTTACTTTTGGAAAGGTGCACATACACCTTTAAGACTGGAGCTGTCATCACCCAGCGCCGGACTAGATGGCTATTTAAAGCGCCGGTTCTCACTCACATGTGTTCGTTCAAACACCCTTACCTGGATGCTAACCTTGCTTGAAGCTTCCATGCTTGCAAGCTTACTTCGCTGACGGAACCTCGCTGCGCTGATCCCTGTATCCCGCTACTGGATCATCCGCCTCTCCTGAACCACCCTTCGGCTGTATCGCTAATAGTGCTAAGTACCCCGCAGGGGAATTCTCTATAAACTTATACTAAGCTTACACTATCTAGCTCTGCATAGTAAAGACTGTTTATCACATCTGCATAACTAGATTGCTAGCTCTTGAGACTACTGCTACTTTTCTGCACTGGGTTGATCTCTTTTGTATGTCCACCTGCTATTCTATCATCTGCTATCATACAACATTGCTAAACCTTCCTGCATCCATCTGCTACTGTCTCACCTTCAAGTGTCTATCACCTACCACCTCCACTCAACCTATCCCTCAACCTTCATCATTGTGTTACCACATACATAAAGTCACTCTAGGAACCAGCTTGCTAATTGTGTGTATTTACTGGCTGAAATAAGACCTTCCACACATGATGAGTCATTGAGGTTGGGAATGGTATCTCAGCATATCTCTTACATGACTACTGACGTGGAACTATTTCTGCAGCTGAAAATCCACACCATATAAGAAACGCAGAAGCGTTACAGATTGAACGAACCAAAAAATGGATTCAGCAGAAATAACCACTCAGGTGACACAATTAAAACAGCAAGTATCTGCGTTAATACACGCACTTGCTGAATTAAAAGAAGATAATCAGGCTCTGTCGCAGCAGGTAATTAGACTGACACAACTTACCTCTGCTCAGTCCCCTGAACCCAAGATAAATCCCCCTTTGGTATTTACAGGCGATCGCAAAAAATTTCGCGAATTTAAAAACGCATGTGAGTTACTTTTTTTGCCAAAACCTCGTACCTACCTTACTGATCACATTAAGGTTTGTACTATTATTTCTTACCTATCAAACGATCCTCGAGCCTGGGCAGATTCTCTTTTTGAGAAAGACGACCAGCTTCTCAACTCCTATGCCTTGTTCCTGGCAGAGCTCACTAGCCTATATGATGACCCCAATAGGCAGAGTACTGCTGATCTTCAGTTAAGATCCTTGAAACAAGGAAGGAGGCCTGTAGAAGACTTTGTCGCAGAGTTCAAGAGATGGACCCTTGATTCAGAATGGAATGATGCATCTCTGAAAACCCAATTTAGGCTTGGCCTATCAGAAGCCGTTAAGGACGAGCTCGCCCGAGCGGATCTGCCAAAAACCCTGGATGCACTAATACAACTCAGTATTACCATAGATAGAAGACTACGAGAAAGAAAGGCTGAAAAGATGGGAATGCCATTATCCGTTTCCTCTCGGAGTCTGGCCGTTGACCCCGTTCCTATGGAGATAGGAACCATACCCCCACCGCTATCAACTATGGAAAAAGCCAAAAGATGAAATGAAAATCTCTGCTTGTACTGTGCATCCCCGGATCACAAGATAAACGTCTGTCCCCTAGTCAACAAAAAGAAGGGTGAGTGTTCACATGTCTCCCTAGGAGGATTGACAACTTCATTCACTAACCCCTACATTTCTGTTTTTTTGACATTACAGTGGGACCAGAACAGGATTACTACTAAGGCCATGATTGACACAGGATCTTGTGGAAATTATATGGATATATGTTTTGCTGCTTTAAATAAAATTCCTATTATTTCTAAACTCAAACCTGTCTCAGTAAGTCTTATTACCGGTGTTCCGTTATCCTCTGGTCCGATCACCAATCAGACACAAGCACTTCTAGTCACTATTAACGAGTCTCATAGGGAGACTTCTACCTTCGATTTAATACCATCACCCCACTTTCCCATTGTGTTGGGACTTCCCTGGTTGCACACACACCAACCAACCATAGATTGAAAGAAACGGTCCTTGACCTTCCCTTCTTGTTATTGCGAGGAAACGTGTAACCTCCCGTTTTCCGGGAAGATTCTGTCTGTGGTGACAGATGAGATTGCACCACTATGTTATCAGGATCTTTCTGAGGTTTTTCTTGAGAAAAATGCTCAAGCATTACCTCCTCATCGAGACTATGATTGTAGCATTGATCTACTCCCAAATAGCAAATTGCCGTTCGGTCATGTTTATCCTCTTTCACAGGATGAACTTGCCCATCTCAAAACCTATTTGGATGAGAACTTGGAAAAAGGTTTTATTAGACCTTCCACTTCTTCCACAGCAGCAGGACTCTTTTTTGTTCGCAATAAAGATTCAAGTCTCAGACCTATCATCGACTACAGGAAATTGAATGCCATCACAATAAAAGATCGCTATCCTCTACCGCTTATCCCTGAGCTCATTGAGCAGGTGCGTGGAGCTACCTATTTTTTAAAATTAGACCTGAAAGGAGCATACAATCTCATTCGAATCCGTGATGGACACGAGTGGAAGACTGCATTCAGAACTAGATACGGATTGTTCGAATATCTTGTGATGCCATTCGGCCTATGCAATGCCCCTGCAGTTTTCCAACGATTTATAAACGATATTTTTAAAGACTTACTAGATGTCTGTGTTGTGGTATATCTGGACGATATACTTATATATTCACGGACCCTGTCTGAACACATAAGACATGTAAGACTTGTATTATCGAGATTGCTTGCACATAATCTTTATGTGAAGCTGAAGAAATGCTTGTTCCATAAAGATGAGGTACTCTTTCTAGGCTACATCATATCCAAAACAGGAATCGAGATGGACATGAGTAAAATATCCTGCATTCAGGATTGGCCTACACCAACTACACGCAAGGCGCTACAGCGATTCCTGGGATTTTCAAATTTCTACAGGAAGTTCATAGAAAACTTTTCTGCTATTGTGAGACCCCTCACACAGCTCACTAGCATAAAAATACCATTTAAATGGTCAGAAGAAGCAAATAAGGCTTTCCACTTGTTAAAGACAAGGTTTACTTCCGCTCCCATATTACGCCATCCAGACCCATCCCTCCAATACATTCTGGAGGTAGATGCGTCAAACATGGCAGTAGGAGCAATACTCTCCCAACGACCTACCCACACTTCACCACTTCATCCAGTCGCTTTTTTTTCTAAATCCCTGAGCAGTCCCGAGATAAATTACCCCGTGGGTGAAAAGGAACTGCTTGCTATAAAATTGGCTCTGGAGAATTGGCGACATTTACTCGAAGGCACCCAATTACCAATAATTATATACACGGACCATAAAAACCTCCAATATCTTCAGACTAGCAAAACTCTCTCGCATCGACAGGTACGATGGTCACTATTCTTTCTAAGGTTTAACTTCCTAGTGACCTACACACCTGCAGATAAGAACAAAAAGGCAGATGCACTATCACGACTAACTGAAGAAAACTACTTTGAAATCCCTTCCGTTCCTATAATACCTCACAAACGCATTATTGGAGTTGTCCGTTCCTTAAAGGAAGAGGTTCTGCATGGTATAAGTTTGGATTCACCCCCACCACAACTAAATACTGATGCAGAAGGCTTCCTCTACTACAACGACAAACTTTACATACCACCTACCCTACGCACCAAGATCTTGGAATTATCGCATGATGTGCCTATGGCAGGACATATGGGTATGACAAAGACTTTCAATTTGATTTCTCGACAATTCTGGTGGCCTGACATGAAAACATCTATACAAAAATTCGTCTCTTCATGCAATGTCTGTGCCAGGTCCAAAATTGACACTACGAGACCATCCGGTCTACTATGCAGTCTACCAATACCCCAAACTCCATGGGAGGTTTTGTCATTGGACTTCATCGTAGAATTGCCTCCTTCCAAAGGATTTAATACCATCTTGGTGTCAGTGGACCATCTGACAAAGATGGCACATTTCATAGCTATTCGCAGACTACCTTCGTCCAAACAAATGGCAGAACTCCTGATGAAACATGTCTTCAGATTACATGGTATCCCAAAAACTCTTCTGTCTGACTGTGGATCCCAATTTATTTCTAAATTCTGGCAAGAACTATGTCACATACTACGGATTGAGCGGAAGCTCACTTCTCCTTACCATCCGCAGACCAATGGACAGACTGAAAGAGTCAACCAATGCATCGAGCAGTATTTACGTTGTTACACTTCTTACCAACAGGATGATTGGTTGGATCTTCTCCCCCTGGCAGAATTTGCCTACAACAACGCAACTCACAGTACAACCAAGCAGAGTCCGTTCTACTTGAACTATGGGTTCCATCCCTCTATTCTCCCTCCACGCATCCTTCCTTCAAATAACCCAGTAGCCTCAGACTATCTTACCCAAATAAAGGATTCTCTGGGTTTATTAAATACTACCATTGCACACGCTCACAGTCAACAAAAGAAGTACTATGATCTTCGTAGAAGACCTTCTCCACAGTATACTATCGGGGACCTCGTTTGGCTCTCAACAAAAAACTTGAGACTGAAGATCCCTAGCAAAAAGCTTGGACCTCTGTTCTTGGGACCTTTCCCAATCAAGAAACTTATTGGAAAAGCTGCAGTGCAGCTTACATTGCCAATGGACCTAAAAATCCATCCCATTTTCCATGTGTCGCTACTAAAACCCCATGTTCCGGACCAAGGAATAAGGCCTAATATTCCACCTCCCCCTCCTGTACAAGTTGAAGGTGGAGAAGAATACGAGATAAAAGAGATTCTGGATTCTCGTATCTACAGAAGAAGACTTCAGTACTTGGTTAGATGGAAGAACTATGGGCCCCAAGACGACACCTGGCTAAACACCTCTGACATACATGCCCCTAGATTAATCCGCAATTTTCATGCGAGATACCCAGACAAACCAGCTCCAGAGGCCTTCAGGAGCAGGCCTTAAGGGGGGGTATTGTAATGTTCCGGTACCTTTGGTACCCTAAATTACACTTTCCACAAGTGTATGCGCCCCACCATTTACTTTTGGAAAGGTGCGCATACACCTTTAAGACTGGAGCTGTCATCACCCAGCGCCGGACTAGATGGCTATTTAAAGCGCCGGTTCTCACTCACATGTGTTCGTTCAAACACCCTTACCTGGATGCTAACCTTGCTTGAAGCTTCCATGCTTGCAAGCTTACTTCGCTGACGGAACCTCGCTGCGCTGATCCCTGTATCCCGCTACTGGATCATCCGCCTCTCCTGAACCACCCTTCGGCTGTATCGCTAATAGTGCTAAGTACCCCGCAGGGGAATTCTCTATAAACTTATACTAAGCTTACACTATCTAGCTCTGCATAGTAAAGACTGTTTATCACATCTGCATAACTAGATTGCTAGCTCTTGAGACTACTGCTACTTTTCTGCACTGGGTTGATCTCTTTTGTATGTCCACCTGCTATTCTATCATCTGCTATCATACAACATTGCTAAACCTTCCTGCATCCATCTGCTACTGTCTCACCTTCAAGTGTCTATCACCTACCACCTCCACTAAACCTATCCCTCAACCTTCATCATTGTGTTACCACATACATAAAGTCACTCTAGGAACCAGCTTGCTAATTGTGTGTATTTACTGGCTGAAATAAGACCTTCCACACATGATGAGTCATTGAGGTTGGGAATGGTATCTCAGCATATGTCTTACATGACTACTGACGTGGAACTATTTCTGCAGCTGAAAATCCACACCATATAAGAAACGCAGAAGCGTTACACTCAGCCCCTTTTAGTGCAAGCAGGCACAGCCTACATGAGAGTGACAACATTGTTCTGCATTTAGGAGCATTGCAGCAGCATTGTTATCATACCATATCACACTGCATTGGGTGGGCTTCATTGGCAAGATCATGAGGCACTTGTGAGAAATTGCTCAGTCTATGGCTGGCTTTAGGGATGTCAGCCAGCAACAGTCAAGGTTCTGTTACTGGCAAGAGCTCCAGGTAAGAAAACTTGCAAGACATTCACAAACAACTATTTGCTTAATAAAACTGTATACAAAGAGAATGGTGCTAAACATAATAGTTTAAAAATAGGTTCATGGCTTAAATAGTGCTAAACATAATAGTTTAAAAATAGGTTTATGGCTTAAATACACTAAGTGCTGCACCAACATTTTCTTTAAGTGGGAGGCCATTGTTCTACTTTAAAGAAGATTTCCATGTAGAAGAAACCCTCTTTTTGGGTCAACTTTTGAAAACATACATGCCTTAAATCTAGCAGTCATTAGGCTGGTTCCATGATGTATCTGAGTCCTCTTCCTCTTGTTCTTCTCCAGTGGCATTTAGTTCTCAATGTATGCAGTGAAGTGAGAAGAAACTATGTAGATGTCAGTAAAACCAGAAAAGGCTTTGAAAGGCAGAACTGAAAAGGCCCAGTAATACTTTGCAACATTTTTTTTTCTTATGGAGGAGGGAGTTAAGGTCAGGTTAAATTAAGGCTGAATACCAAGCAGGTATTAATTCTTTACATTAAAATAAATATATTTATAAATGTAGCTAGTGTTTACTCAGTCTCATGTTATCCCCTATTCAGCAGGATTCAGACTAAATAAGAGCCACCAACCAGGTTGTGCTGACAGGGAAAATAATAAAAAGAAGGGAGTACAGATAGCAAAGTGATGGCGTGTTAAGGAACATGGTGTGCTGCTGCTGTTGCAGTGTAGCTCCACAACCTGACTATGCTATCAAGCAGGAATGTCGAGATTAAAGGGACTGAACATAATGAAAGATCCTTTGTCAGATAAAGCAGCTCACATGTTACTATTTCAATTGCGTGCTTTGCTTTTTGCCTGGAGGCTTTACAAAGCATCTTTATTGCAAGTCGTATTCTGAAAAATTATCAACAAGCTAGGTTAATGGCATATGGAAACTAATTTATAGACACAACATTGGATTACTGTAGTGTGTTTATGTTGGGAAAAATACACGATGAAAGCCAATACACCTGAATTATAGCACTAAGTAGGAGCATGATAAAAGGAAAAAAAAATAGTAAAAGGCTTTGTGTCCCCACACAAGTCATATTATAAAGACAGTAGGGTGAGTGAAAGAGAGTGAGAGAGAAGATATCTTGTAAACCTGCTTACAGGGATAAGGAAGAAAGAGAAATTAAAAAAATCATGCTAAAATGGGATTTTTGACTTATCGTAAAATCCATTTCTTTGATGTTCATTGATAGATACAGCTCCTGTCATTCTTGACCATTGGGGTTATGCTGCCCCCTACAGGAGTAGGACACTAGGCAGAAAAAACTTCTGGCTACACCCATGGGCAGTGTCAGGGGGTATTCTCCTTCTCCCTGCTATAGTCACTCAGTTTTGTTACAAGCAGTGTCAGAAGAATTACAACTCCACAAAGGGGTGGGTGCTGTGTCCGTCAATGAACATCAGAGAAATAGATTTTACAGTAAGTCAAAAATCCCATTTTCTCTTTTGTTTATTGACGGTCACAGCTCCTGTCATTCTTGACCATTGGGATGCCCCAAAGCAGTGTTAAAAGATGAAGGGTGGGAAACAGCAAAAAAATCCCAAGGCTAAACAGTAGCCAACCAGACAACAGGGACTCAAACAAACAACTGGAGCCCCCCTTAAAAAAAAAAACACCCTCAAAGAGGATCAGGTCCTCTTAAAACAGCAGCCTGCAAAACCTTGCGGCCAAAGAAGTATCTGCAGATGCCAACACATCCACTTTATAAAAAACTTTGTAAAAAGTGTGCACCGACGACCAGGTGGCCGCCTTGCAAACCTGCGTCACTGATGCTTAATGACAGAAGGCTCAGGAGGCACTAAGCGCCCTAGTAGAGTGTGCCTTGATTAGGAAAGGAGGAACCTGACCCCTGATGGAATAGGCCCGAACCACCATCTGTCTGATCCATCTGGAAATGGTCGCAGAGGAAGCGGACAACCCTTTATGAGGCCCATCTGTGAGCAAAACTAGTGAGTCTGACTTCCAGAAAGACTCGGCATCTGCCAGGTACACCTTAATTGCCCGAACGACATCCAAGGCATGCAAGGCAATTTCCTTTGGATGTTTAGGCCTTGGACACAAGGAAGGCAACACAATGTCTTCATTCAAATGAAAGTCAGAGGCCACCTTAGGAAGGAATGACGGACAGTGACGAAGCACCACCTTAATCTTGTGAATCACCAGATAAGGTGAATGACAGGATAACGCCACCAGTTCAGACACCCTGCACGCAAAGGCCACCTTCTGGGACAGCATAAGCAGGGGAATCTCCTGAATATTTTTAAAGGGAGGCTTTTGTAGAGCTGAAAGCACCAAATTAAGATTCCAAGGCAGCAACGGAGCTCGCACTGGAGGAACCAAATGTCGGGACACCCTGAAGAAAAGTACACACCAGGGAGTGTGTGGCCAAAGGTCTTTGGAAAAAGACCACCAAGGCTGATACCTGGCCCTTGATGGTACTCGAGGCCAATTTCTGTTCAACCCCCCGTTGAAAGAAGGTTAAGATCCGAGCAACCGAGAAGGAGCGAGGATTCACCCCAAAAAGACTCACACCATGCAATGTACGTCTTCCACATACGATGGCAGATCTTCCTCAAAGTAGATTTCCTATCTTTTAACATCATAGGAATCACTGAATCAGACAAACCTCTATCCTTTAGCACCTGGCATTCAACAGCCAAGCCTTCAAAGCCAGCGACTGTAAAGCAGGATGGAAGATTGGTCCTTGGGACAGCAGATCCTCCCTGAGAGGAAGCTTCCAAGGAACATCAGCGACCAGCCATACCAGATCAGTGTACAAAGCCCGGCGAAGGCCAGTCCGGAGCCACTAAGATGACCGGAATCCATTCTGCCTTGATCCTGCGTAGAAGTCTGGGCAGAAGCGTGAGAGAAGGGAAGGCGTAAATCAGACAATACTGACCTCAAGGCGCCACCAGCGGGTCTGCGACATCTGCCAGTGACTCCCTTGACCAAGTCACAAATCTCTGCACCTTGCCAACAGATCCATGCTGGGAGTGCTCCACTGGAGACACAGCTGATGAAACACCCCCAGATGAAGGGATCACTCCCGTGGTCCAACGCCTGCCGACAGAGGTAGTCCCTCCTGCCAATTTTCCATCGTGGGAATGTGTACAGCGGAGAGGGCTGGAACGAACCGTTCTGCCCATCTTAGAATGCTGGCTACCTTCAGAGCCGCCAGGGCACATTTTGTGCGCCCTCTGGGGAATTGACATAAGTCACAGCCGTGGCATTGTTCGATAGAATGCACACAGGGAATCCCTGAAGACGATCCCTCCAATGATCTAGGCACAGCATGATCGCTCGGAGTTCCAGGACATTGATGGTAGTCTGGACTCTTCCAGCATCCAAATCCCCTGAGCAGAATGCTTGCCGAGGACGCCTCCCCAGCCGGTCAGGCTGGCATCCGTGGTGACCACTGTCCAAAACAAGGGGAGGGAGGATTTTCCCAGCCGAAACGCAAAGCCACCATTTAAGGGACTCCTTTTTTCCCCGACTTAGCTGGATCTGATTGTCCAGAGACTGCAGAGTCTAGTCCCTTTTGGTCAGAATCTCCCTTTGCAGGGACCTCGTATGGAACTGCGCAAATGCAACTGCCTCAATGGTACATACCATAAGGCCCAGCACCCACATGCAAATCCAGAGGGATGACCATTTGTTGGACATCAGGATGCAAATTGTAGCCTGCAATTTCTGAAGTTTTTCCAGAGAAAGGAGCACTCTGGCCAGAGTCAGGCCCACATAGTCCAGCTTTGTGGTCAAAACCAGGGCAGACTTCTGAAAATTCAGAATCCAGCCGAACTCCCTCAGAGTTCGTATTGTGATCTCCAGGTTCTCCACCAGAGCAGATGGAGACTCTGCTTGCAGAAGATGATTGGCCAAGTAGCCCCGTACCGTGATCCCCCGTTGACGTAGCAAAGCTAGCACCGGAGCCAACACTTTTGTGAAGACCTGAGGAGCAGAGGCGAGACCAAAGGATAATGCCACAAACTGATAATGCTCCTCTCCCACAGCAAAGCAGAGAAAACACTGGTGACTGGCATATATTGGAATGTGAAGGTAAGCATCGATAGAGGTAAGAAAAAAGAAAATCCCCCTGACGTAGGGATGCCACTACTGTTCGAATGGACTCCATTCTGAACTTCTGTACCCACACAAAGCAGTTTAGCGCCTTGATGTCCAGGATTGGACCCACTTTGCCTTCCTTCCTGGGGACTGTGAACAAGTTTGGATAAAAACCCTGAAAACGTTCCGAAGTTGGAACCGGGACTATCACCCCTTGAAGGAACAGATCTTGTACCTCCCCCAAACAGACCCTGTAATGGATCTGCAGGCAGGCGCAGATTGGAAGGAAAAAAAACTTGCCCAGGGACAAGAGCGAAACTTGATCTCGTTACCGGACCAAATAACTTTGTGGACCCACTTGTCTTGCACCAGGGGTCCACGGGTCCGGAAACCAGTGGAGACGTCCTCCCACACCTGATAGGGGTGAGGGCGCACCTTCGTGTTGAAGGAGCCTTGTCTGTGGGTCTGGAGAAAACCGCTCTCAGCTTGCCAAACCAAGTTCATTTGGAGCCACCAGAGGAGGCACTGAAAGGCTTTGAGCCCTTGTCAGTCGAGCCTGAGGAATGAAAAAAAACTTCTTATGAGCCGAGAAGGAAGGTTCATGTCTACAACGAGGTTCCTTACCCTTAGTAGCCTGTGGAAGAAAGGTACTTTCCTCCCCTGTGAGACCTTTAATGATGTCATTCAGGGTAGCTCCAAACAGACAGACAATCTCCTTGAAAGAGAAGATCAGTCAAGGACTTCTTAGAAGTCCGGTCCGCAGACCAGCATTTAAGCCAAAAGACATGCCAAATGACCACCGCCAAAACAGAGGGACGAGCTTTCAGGGGGGTGGCATCCAAGGAGGTATCACAGATAAACTGCAACCCCTGGACAAGCTGGTCCGCCAGCTCAGCAAAGGCAGGAGGAAGTTGTTTACCCTCCAGGTCACAGCATAGGAGCCTATCCCACTCGGTCAGAGTTTAAGACACTAGGGCACTGGTAAATACCGGCCTCATTGCCGAACTTGCTAATGGGTACATAATGCGAGCCACAGCCTCTGCCTTCCCGTTAGCCGGATCCTTAACCACTTAAGCCCCGGAGGATTTGGCTGCTCAAAGACCAGAGCCTATTTTGCGATTTGGCACTGCGTAACTTTAACGGACAATTGCGCGGTCGTGCGACGCTGTATCCAAATGAAATTGACGTCCTTTTTCCCCCCACAAACAGAGCTTTCTTTTGGTGCTATTTGATCACCTGTGCAATTTTAACAATATTTTTCACATTTTTTATATGAAATTCCCCCCCAAAAAATTTAAAAATCAAAGTTTTTTTAACATTTTAGGCCAATTTGTTTTCTGCTACATATTTTTGGTAAAAAAAAAAAAAAAAATCGCAATAGGCGTATTTTGATTGGTTTGCGCAAAAGTTATTGCGTTTACTAACTAAGGGAAAGATTTATGTCATTTTTATTTATTTTTATTTTTTTTTAACGAGTAATGGCGGCGATCTGCGTTTTTTTTTTGCGGGACTGCGACATTGCGGCGGACAGATCGGACCCTTGACCCTACTACGTCACTTTGCCCAGGAGGGGCTGACCGCCGCAGTAAATGTACTTGCGGCGGTCGGTAAGTGGTTAAAGGCCAGGAACTCTTCAACCGGAATCATGGTTGCCTTGTTTAATCCAGAAACTGGAGGGTCCACCCCCAGTGGCACAGTCCACTTCCTAAGACGGGAATCCTCATAAGGGTAATGCCTAGTAAAATGCTTTGGAACCCCATAGGGACGCTTTGGTCGTCCCCACTCTTTAGCGACAATTCTGTCAAAATAGGCAGGGAAAGTAAACGCCTTTGCTGCTCTGGAATGGTTCGTAAGTGCCAAAGGGTACCTATGCCATTGTCGCAGCTTCAGCTGCATCCTCCATCTTCAGGGTCTCACACACACATACAATCAAGTGCATCTACTAGCACCTTTTGGTGCATGGTCGCAGACGTGGAAGAATCATCCTCACTATCAGAGGAATACAGGCATGTAGTCGCAGACCCAGTAGGGTGACCCGTGTCGGCGGCGGCCGAATCAGATTCAGGATCTGATGAGACAGATGAGGCAAGGGTGCTTTTTGCTAGCCACCGCCACCCAGGACACAAGGGACTCCAGGATCACCATCCATGCATGGATGGATGGTTGGGACCCGGAGGGCCCCACAGCCTCACAGAGGGGATCAGGTGGGGAAACGTGCTTCAAGGACTCCATGAGTCACCAGGGGGACCCCACAAAAAGTATAACACACTGCTAAGGAACAACCCCCACCATGCTGGCAGCACCACCCGGTCGCCAAGCACAAGCCACAGAGCGATACTCAACAGAGAGGGGGAGGACCCCACCAGACTCACCACCCGCCGACAGAGGCACCTGCAAGCACCCAGAAATTCTGTACTACACCTGCAGCAATCAGCAAGCTAAAGGATCCAAGAGTCCGCACCAGGGGATAAGAAGAGCTCCCACCGCCGAAATCGCCACCCACAGGGCTTCACTGTCATGGCAGCCGCTATTTGCAATGGTAAACCACAAGGAAATGGATGCCGGACTACACAAACATGGCCACCATGTATAGGAATACACAGGTTACAACAAAATGGCAGCACCATGAGGCATACAGTGACCCAGAATAGGGGGACCAGGCCTCAGGACAGATCCAGACAGGATGGGGGGCCCTGGCAGGAGCCCCTACCAGGCACAACCCCCCCTGCACAATCGATCTTCCGGCGGCACACCCCCCCAGCCTCCATTGCTAGCATAGCGCCCTGCGCCCGCCCCAGGAGGTGGACTAGATCACTCAAACAGCCCCAACATATGTGGAAGGGGTTAGGATGGGGGAGAGATGAAAAAGTGAGGTTCCTGATGGAAAGGAGGGAAACCCGGGGATCCGACCCTCCGAAAGAGAGGCCCACGCCCACCCCCAAAACCCTCCAGGTAACGCGTTTCGAGACCGTGCCTCTTCCTCAAAGCCTAGAGGCTTTGAGGAAGAGGCACGGCCTTGAAACGCATTAGCCCTCCGTCTACATGAGACATTGGACTTTTCCATTTGATGCTGCTTTTTGGAATTGATATGCTGATTTACCACACATGTTTGTGAGTAGTTGATTTTAACTTCTGTTATTAAAAAGCCCACTGAGGATAATGCGCTAGGCTGGTGCACCTTTCTTTGTGTTTGTTTTTACAGTGTTTTTCAACCACCCCGGTCGTAGAGAGCAGCAAGGCTTAGCCATTTGGGATGCCAAGTGTGGGTTCCAAGATTGAGACAGCCTGAGGACCTGGTTCTGAGCGCAGGAGTAGGGTGCTCAGCATCACTCTTTTTTTCTGGATTACTAGGTCCTTACTCCTGACTAAGCAGAAAAAAAACTGAGTGACTATAGCAGGGAGAGGGATTATACACCCTGGGACTGCCCATGGGTGTAGCCAGAGGTTTTTTCTGCCTAGTGTCAGCATAACCCCAATGGTCAAGAATGACAGGAGCTGTGTCCGTCAATGAACTAAATTAATTAATTTTCCTAAATCTTTGCCAGTGCACCCGAAAGATTCAAGGGATATAATACTAAGAGAGGGAAACCTAAAAGCAAGCTGCTTACTGTGGGGGCACTCAACAGGAAGGAGGGGCCGGAAGAACAGAAGAGGGAACCGAGAAGAGGAGTATCCGGGCCTCTCTGTGCAAAACCAATTGCACAGAGCAGGTACGTATAACATGTTTGTTATTTTAAAAAAAAAAAACTGACTTTACAATCAATTTAAGAATCAATTACTCAAGAACCAGTAACTGTTCCTCTGTAAACTGTCTCAGATCATAATACTGCAATTTATAAACCTACTACAGCCAATACATAACCCACATATGTCAAACACAAGCCATACTATTGACATTAAAGGAAACTTTGTATGGTACAGCTAGAAAATAGGTGCAAAGAAAAGCCACCAACAAAAGTAACCTCAATTAGCTCCACTAGGAATAGAAAAAAAAGTCAAATCATCTGTCACTGATAAAAGCCTGATTTTACCATCTACATACTAGATTTTAAAGCAGCAAAAATTATACTTTATCAGCCAAGACTATGTATATAAAGAATCAATAAGGTAACTAACCCATACATTAAAATGGGCAGAATAGATAATGTAGAATAATTGAAACTAGTAGAGACTTAACCATTACAAATATTAAACATATATAATAAAACATTTTATCTTTTTATAAACCATAGTAATAGCTGGCGTAATGACCTAGACCAGCTGCGCATTTACCAGGCCAGGGATAGTACTACTGTATTCATACAAGGTATTATAACTTGGTTTAAATCCTCTTAGGCTTACATGGCTAACTGAGGATACACAGATCTCAATAGAGCTTTTAGCGTTTCCAAGAAATATGGAGGGAGAAAAAACGACCATCCTCAGTATGACCAGCAAACCGAGCTCCATCACATTGCATTTTTCTGTGGGACACTAAATTAGATAAAAATGGCTAAGAGCTTGGTAAGGTGTAGCTTCCTGCTGTCTATCTTATGCTACAGAATAAACATAGACACCTACACTATTCTTTCACTTGTATGTCACCATCAACAGCAGCTAACCATGAAAAAGACTGCACTGCTTATAGCTACCATCCTTGAAGGAAGTGTCTATTCTAGCTACCAATACCACTTCACTTCAGCAATTTGCCAATTATGTATCTTGCAAATAATAATAAAAAAACAAACATATCTTCAGAACCTCTAGAAGTGCTTTGGTGGCAATGCCCATTTGATTCCAACTTTTGGACTCAAGTCTTCAAGCTTTATGAATTGCTTTTTCGTAAAGTGTTTCCCAGCGACTGGGCAGGGGCACACCTCAATAAAAAAAACCTGACGCCATTACCCAATACACATTCAAAGGATAAGTAAAAAAATGTGCATGTACTATTTTTTTCTTATAAGCCCTTAAATTATTGCACCAAAGATAAGCAGATTGTTGGTGCAAAGTCAGGCTCTTGCAGACTGTCAGGGTAACGGTCTGTCCGGAGCTCATTGAGAACTACAAGCCATCAGCCTCAAAGGCAGACGAGATTTGTATGCATTAATTCACAGAATTAACTGAAGATCTTTTGAAATTCGGACAGCAGATGTGGGGAGAAGATCCCTGGCCCACTGTCATTTGGGGGGATTAGGTGGGGAGGCTGCAGAAGCATAAAAAAAGTAACATGTTCCCAAAGGTGAACTTATCCTTTACGCTTCAGATATTTGTACTCGCAGCTGCAAAGCAAGTCATTAGAAATGTATTGTAAATTTCACATCCAAAAATTTATTTTCATGGCATTAAATGTCACTGTACTTGGTTTATGGTCAAAGACAAAAAAACGCGCAACTGAACTGTACCCTGGTCAAAATGTGACAATAAATAGGCTACTTGGGTGAATTGTTTTTTTGCTGCCCAACGTTAAACACTGGTTTATGCAGATATGACTGTTGCTTTCTGAGGGCTTACCATGTCCTGGCCTTCCCCCTTCCCATTTTTCCCCTCACCTATTTCTTCCTTACTTTGCTTTTCTTCTTTTTCTGTACTCTCAATCTACCACTCCAAGATTACCCCAGAAGGGATGGAAAGTGCCAAAACACCTTACCTTTCAACTACAACATGTAGGCAAATAGATTTTCAATTTTTGTGCGTTTGTATGAAGAAAAGAATCTATATATATTTTTGTTTGCATGCTGTGATTTCAGCCTTAAAAAGGTCATGGAGTGATCTTTGGCAAATAAGAAGGTCAAGTTTGGCCTAGTAAGTCTGAATTCTAGGTTGTTTAGCAGCAATCCCTGCAACAAATGCCTTCACTAAAGCCCCGTACACACGTACCGATCGTCGGCCGAACGATCGGCCGTCTTTTGTCCAGGGCTGTCGTGTCTGTTGAAAAGTGCAAAAGACTGTACACGAATTTTGTCGGCCAACAACAGGCGACTGCAGAAGTGATGTCATGTGATGGTTAACTTTCCGTGTCTTTTTTCTTTTCTGAGCATGCCCAGTCTTGCTAATCGGCTGTCTGTCGGCCGAAATCTGTACTGACTGGCGAACAATCGGCCGTTCTGGTGTTGCCAACAAAAATTTTAATGCCTGCATGACAGATTCTGTTCGGCCGAAAATGCACTGTCGGTTGTCGGAAGCATCATACTAACAAGCCGAATATTTACGTCCGACAATCGGTACGTGTGTACGGGGCTTAACTCAACTGGTAATCTTCCAGACAGGTATGTAGAAGCATCAATAGTAAGCTGAACACCACGTACTAGGGGGAAAAAAGCCCTTCCTTACAATGCAGACCTGAAGGAACTTCAGTAAGTGCTGTGTTTTAAAAATGAATCCAAAAACAAACATGTAATAAATTGCAGCCTATCAATCCCTAGATGTGGTGGCTGCACTAGGTTTTCCTTTTCAGGCTTTTTTTTCTCTCCTTTATTTCCCCTGCTGATCTGGCCAGTAAACACACTTCCTGTCTAAAGTGGGGTACACACTAGTAGAAAATCTGCCGAAAATTCCTGTCCGAGGTAAATTCATACGATTTTCGGCTAGTGCGTACACAACTTTCAGCAGCCGATGCCAATATTTTCAACGAAAAAAACGGAGGGACAAACAAAATTTTTATCGTCCATCCCCAGACGACCAATTTTCGTTTAATGTGTATGCAAGTACATCCGTGAAAAATCGGATACGAAAGACCGCGCATGATCTGAAGTTGCTGAAGACCCTGAAGTCTAGGAACAAATGTCCCTAAAATCGGACGAGAAATTTTGTGAACATTTATGCACTGTCAACTAAAAACGGTTATGACTGCTGAGCAAGAGAGAGAATATTTCGTCTGATTTCCATCAAGTGTGTACGGGCCTTAAGGCCAGTATTGCACGGGCTTCAGCTTGTACAGTAAAAAAGCAGTGTAATCGGTAATCTAGGGCTGCAACTAACTATTATTTTCATAATCGATTAGTTGGCAGATTATTGTTTTGATTAATCAGCTAATAACCTTAAAAACGTGTGGTGTATAATTTAGTTAATATGTAAAGTTGTAAAAAAAACGTCTTCCTTCAATCCTTCAAAAAAAATTTCGTTTTAACCTTCCTAGCAGTATTCCAGAGTGTGGCTCGATATTACTTATTCAGTGCCAAAAGCAGTAACCCCGAGCCACACTTGGGATTACCGCAGAATGATACTCCACTTCCCCTGCGATCCCCCGCCGTCCTCCCCAGCCTTCCTGCAGCTATCCTCCCGCTGTGTGCTCGGCCGATGCCGGCACCTTCTTCCGGTTTCCTTCCCTGCGAGTGCCGCGTCGCGCGCGCGCGGGGGGGGGGGGGGATTGCAGGGTGGAACCGGCGGGGGAGATTACAAAAAAAAAAAGACATGATACAGTGTAATCTGTTAGAATTACAACTTTGTATCATGCCATTTCACCTAGAGGCTTTTCCAGTACCCTGCCTGCACTTTTTGCGTTTCTTTGTGCCTGGAAAATTGATAACGTCCATGGCGTACATAAAGCATCGTTAGGTACTAAAAGTGACAACAGCGACAATTCTGCGACTGAGCTCAGCTAAGTGCGGACTTAGTGCTCTATTGACTGCGATACGGATCAGGCAGCGCCCCCGAGGACAGATTCTCCCTCATAATGAAATATCTCCACTTCGAAAACAATGAAAAATTTGATGAAATGTATTATTATTACATTATAATTTATGATTTCGTGTTTCAAACTTTATCATACCAGGGATGTCTACTAGACTCTTGTTTGGACAGATTTAAGTGAGTTATTCCTAAAAATTACAGGCCTAAAATCTAAAACAACAGATTCCCATGCAAAACAATGTACCGCTTTTAGCACAAAAATTCGGACATAATCAGACCGCCAGAGAGGTTAAGAACATTCGTTCGATTTTCTAATCATTAGTGGGGGGTCAAATCAATGTTCGTTTTCGACCACAGTGACAGGAAAATTTGAAGGCGCAGAATAGAAAACTTCTTAGTCAAAGGAATTTTCATACAGTGTATGTGGTTTTAGTTCAGAAATAACTTTAACCACTTAAGCCCCGGAGGATTTGGCTGCTAAAAGACCAGGGGGTATTTTGCGATTCGGCACTGCATGAATTTAACTGACAATTGCGCGGTCGTGCGACGCTGTACCTAAACGAATTTGACGTCCTTTTTTTCCCACAAACAGAGCTTTCTTTTGGCGGTATTTGATCACCTGTGCGATTTTTTGATCACGCGCTATAAACAAAAAAAGAGCGTCAATTTTGCAAAAATAACATTTTTCACATTTTTTTTATATGAAATTCCCCCCAAAAAAAAAGTAAAAATCAAAATTTTTTAAAATTTTCGGCCAATTTGTTTTATGCTACATATGTTTGGTAAAAAAAAAAAAAAAAAAAATCGCAAAAAGCGTATTTTGATTGGTTTGCGCAAAAGTTTACTAACAAAGGGAAAGATTTTTGTCATTTTTTAACGCGTAATGGCGGCGATCTGCAAATTTTTTGCGGTACTGCGACATTGGGGCGGACAGATCGGACTCTTGACTGACATTTTTGACACTTTTGGGGTTACCAGTGACATTTCTACAGTAATCAGTGCTATATATATGCACTGTTACTGTAAAATTACACTGGCAGTGAAGGGGTTAACTTTATTTGAGAGGGAGGGGCTGTGTGTGTCCCTAGGGGCGTGATTCTAACTATGATTGGCTGTGGCTCGAGCTGTAGGAACACTGATCAATGGTCCTACATAGTAGAACCGTATGATCAGTGTTTCTACACAGGGGAGAATGACAGGCAGCTTGTTTACACAAGCTGCCTGCCTTTCTCCCTCTCCCCCGACGATCGCAGAGTGAGCGGCGGACATCGGGTCCGCCGGTCACACGCGCGGGGGGGGGGGGGTATTCGTGACCGGCGGCGGCGCGCGCTCGCTCCCCAGAGCCTCACAGGCTAGTGACGTATATATACGTCACTTTGCCTGTGAGGGGCTGACCGCCGCAGTATATCTACTTACGGCGGTCGGCATGCGGTTAAGGCCTCATGCACATTGGACGTTTTTACAGCTGCTGTTTTTGGCGTCAGACGTTTTTTTTCTGCAGCCAGTAAACTTCCCAGCATGTTCTATGTGTCCATGCACACATAGGCGGTTCTCAGCAGTTTTTGGCAGAGGCGTTTTCTGGCTGGAAAAAACCCCCAGAACTAGTGGGTTTTAAGAGGAGTTTTTCAGCTGTAAAAATGTTTGAAATCTGATAAAAACTTAAAAACGCTTAAAAACACACCTATTCTGCATTTATTTACGTTTTTGAGCCATAAGCTTTTGTTGGTGTATAGTTTTGCTAAAAAAAAGCTAAAAAAATGCTACAGCTTTATAAGCTAAAAAAACGCTACTGCAAAACAGCTGTAAAACTCCTTCTACAGCTACAGCTTTCTACTGGCTTTTTGATAACGTTGTGTGTGCATGAGGCCCTAAACTGAATGTTAAAAGCAAGTTACATTTTCTAAACAACATTCTTTCATTCAGTGAATTTACATATGAAAATTCTCATCCGAAAATCGATACGTATTATAGGGCTTGGTTTACACCTATGCAGTTTGCTTTTGATCCATTTCTGTAGTGCTTTTTGCTATGCAATTTTGCATGTGCGATTTAGCTGCGATTTGCATTTGTTATGCTTTTTTTGGCCAACTTGTTGTTGGGCAGATTAAAAAAACGCAAATCGCTGCAAAAATGCACTACATGCTTTTCTGCAGCTTCTCCATTGACGTCTATTGAACCGAAAAAGCAAAAAAAAAAAGAACCGTTTTGCGTTTAAAAAAAGACCTTAACCCTTTCCAAATACGCAGCAGCCGAAAAATATGAACGTGTCCCATAGGAAACCATGCTAAATGAACTGTAGTGTGCTTCTACAAAAAGCACCAAAAATGCATAGGTGTGAACCAGGCCAATGAAGTTTAGTAGCATATGATTAGACAGAGCAGGAGCCAGACCGCGGGAGGAACGGCGGTGATCGCTGTCGGCCTCCCGCAATCATCACAGAAACTGACAGAAGACCCGCTTGCTTATGTAAACAAAGCAGGCGAGTCTTCTGTCACACAGGCAGAAAGAGATCATGAGTT
Source organism: Pelophylax lessonae (assembly GCF_965119305.1). Lineage (NCBI taxonomy): Eukaryota > Metazoa > Chordata > Amphibia > Anura > Ranidae > Pelophylax > Pelophylax lessonae. The sequence goes on from NC_138771.1 coordinate 155,425,272, forward strand.
TCAGCTAAGCTGAAACCCTAATCTCTCTGTGCCTGTCACAGAGCCCCCCCCCCCCCCCCCATAGTCAGTAAGCACAAACAGGCATACATTTTACCCTTTGATCACCCCCCAGTGTTAACCCCTTCTCTGCCAGTGTCATTTATACAGTAACAGTGCATATTATTTAGCACTTATTACTGTATTGTCACTGGTCCCCAAAAAGTGTCAAAAATGTATGTTAGGGGTCCGATCTGTCCGCCGCAATGTTGCAGTCTGGCTACAAATCGCTGATCAACGCCATTACGAATAAAAACAAAAAAATATATAAAAAGTCCAAAAAACTATCCTGTAGTTTGTAAACGCTATAACTTTTGGGCAAACCAATTAAAATACCCTTTAGGATTTTTTTTTAACCAAAAATATGTAGCAGAATACAAATTGGTCTAAACTGATAAAAAATTAGATTTTTTACATTTTTTTTACTGGGAATGTTTTATATGGCAGAAAGTAAAAAATAGTGTTTTTTTTTTCAAAATGTTCGCTCTTTTTTTGTATATAGCGCAAAAGTGATCAAATACCACCAAAAGAAAGCTCTATTTGTGGTGAAAAAAGGACATCAATTGTATTTGTGTACAGCGTTGCACGACGGGGCAATTTTTCGTTAAGGTAGTGCCGAATCACAAAAAATGGCCTGGTCATTAAGAGGGTAAAACCTTCCGGAGCTGAAGTGGTTAATACACCCAGAAGTAGGCTATACGGGCATTTTAATTAGGAGTCAGACAGTAAGCTATATGAAGGGTGGAAGGGAGATAATAATCTATTATATTAAAGTAGTACTAAAAGCAGAGACTTTTTTTTTCCATGGATATAATCATTTTAAATATAATGCGCACTACTGGTAAAAGTTTGCTTTAAATGTAATTGTAATGCATTTTTTTACCTCCAGTCTATCAGCCTCCACCTTCTCTGAGAGATGCTGATCTTCCCTGCACAGAGCCTTTAAAGTGATTTTTTTTTTTAACAAACATATTATGCTTACCTGCTCTGTGTAATGGTTTTGTACAGAGCAGCGCCAATTCTCCTCTTCTGGGGTCCCCCCATCGACGCTTCTGGCTCCTACTGCCTTCAGAGTTCCCCAATAGCAAGCAGCAAAGTACATTGAGTGCCCCTATAGCAGTGGTTCTCAACTCCCATCCTCGGGACCCACTAACAGGCCAGATTTTAAGTATTACCTTGGGGAGATGCAGACTAGAATACTGCAGTCACTGAGCAGCAAATGAGATCACCTGTGATGAAATTTAGTTATCTTGCAAAAAGATAAAGATAAAGATAAAGAAAAACTTTTGCCCTTAGAACCACTCACTTCCTGCCCAGGACTACATGTCCCATGAGGCATTACTCCTCACACATTCACAAGTTTTCAGGCACTTACTGACATGTATGGACGGTGTACTGAGCCATATGTGTGCTGCACGGTTTTCTGACATGTATGGATGGTGTACTGAGCTGTATGTGTGTTGCACTGTGTCTTCTTACATGTATAGATGGTGTACTGAGCTGTATGTGTGCTGCACTGTGTCTTCTGACATGTATGGATGGTGTACTGAGCTGTATGTGTGCTGCACTGTGTCTTCTGACATGTATGGACGGTGTACTGAGCTGTATGTGTGCTGCACTGTGTCTTCTGACATGTATGGACGGTGTACTGAGCTGTATGTGTGCTGCACTGTGTCTTCTGACATGTATAGATGGTGTACTGAGCTGTATGTGTGCTGCACTATGTTTTCTGACATGTATGGACGCTGTACTGAGCTGTATGTGTGCTGCACTATGTCATCTGACATGTATGGATGGAGTACTGAGCTGTATGTGTGCTGCACTGTGTCATCTGACATGTATGGATGGAGTACTGAGCTGTATGTGTGCTGCACGGTGTCTTCTTACATGTATGGACGGTGTACTGAGCCGTTTGTGTGCTGCACTGTGTCTTCTGACATGTATGGACGGTGTACTGAGCTGTATGTGTGCTGCACTGTGTCTTCTGACATGTATGGACGGTGTACTGAGCTGTATGTGTGCTGCACGGTGTCTTCTGACATGTATGGACGGTGTACTGAGCTGTATGTGTGCTGCACTGTGTCTTCTGACATGTATGGACGGTGTGCTGCACTGTTTCTGATATGTAAACAAATAATGCATTCTGTATGCAGGCCAACAAATTGGCTGACCAACGAATCGATTATGTAAATAGTTCACAACTATTTTCATAATCGATTACTTCTACAGGTATCCTTTCTGAAACTTTCAGCAAGCTTTTGCAAAACGTTCAGCAAGTTTCTCTAAGCCTTTAAAGCTCCCTTCAGCAGCTGTTTGGAAATGTTATAAACCAGGGGTAGTCAACCTTTTGAAAATCACAGGCCACTTAAGCGTTTGGGTATACGGTCAAGGACTACAATGAAATGAAATGGTTCACTATGTCAAATTTTGTATTTTGAATAGCATAATGAAGATTTTAAACAACAATCAAGATCATCATTTTATGTGGGGCCAATCCCAGTTGGATGTTTACTCACGGTTTAATCACAGTCACAAAAATATATTTTTTGATGCATGATAAACATTGTCCTAGGTCTGCTCTTAACATTGCCTGTAGAAGAAGAGAATCCTTTGTGTGTTTGAGGTTGTTATTGTTCGCAAACAATCATTTACATTTTGGTCTCTTTTGGATCTGCATTTATTTCAGAGATTTGATCTTGTATGTGTTCCTGGATCAAAAGAAAACAGCACAGATTGAACATATTGGTGTTTTTTTCTTACATTGCACCTAGTAGATATCGCAATAAAGTGATTTATTTATTGGATGTTTTGTAGCAGTAGAGTACAAGTTTTATTTGTACTACAGGGATCTCTATCTCTGCAATTGTATACTCTTCTATCACTAATCTAGTAAATTAAAAAAAAAGAAGCAGCTCAGGATTTCTGACTTCACTTGCTTGTTATAAGTCAATAGCACAGAAAGAATGAACCTGCAAACCAAGCTACTAGCATTTTTACAAGGAGTTTGACACTTCAATTACCTATAAATTTGCTTTGGTTAATAAAATGTTGTTGTCTTAATGAGATGATAGATTGTGCAAATTCTGTGTCTTTTGGATAGAATAATAGTATTCTTAAAAGCACCCATGAAGTGGAATATACTTCTCTAATCCAGCTGTCCTAGCTGACAAACTCAGATCCGGTTTCAGTTTAACTACCTTTATTGCTTTCATATGCAGATTTTATTGGTCAGATGTATAGGGTTCCTAAACCTGCCACCTTCCACCTCCTTCACTTTTGGCCCATTATAATAATGGACAGACTGACTGGTCAGTATAGAGGCGTAGGAGGCAAGCGGGGTGAGCTTAGGCTCCTAATTGACTAAAAGTAGCTAAGGCTGCTTTCACAGTGATCCGTTTTTCTTTTGCTTTTTAAAAAAAACTGAAGAAAAAACGCAAGGCCCTGAAAGCCTATGGAACTTTTCACACTGATCAGTTGCGGGTTCGCTGCTTTTTGTAAAATCCTGCTTGCTGCATGTTTGGTGAAGTAAAAAAAAAAAAAAAAAAAAAAGCACACCAAAAACACACCTTCCCAATGCAGTGAATGGAAACGGCATTAAAAAAAACAGCATTTGCAGATTTTGAGTTATGACTTTTTTTTCACAGGTGCAAAACGCACCGGAAACACGGTAAAAAACACTGCAAAATGATGTGAGACGGAGACTTCCCGATGTCCTCTTGGTGGGACAGACAATTGACTGACTTTTTCCATAAGTTAAGGTCACCTCTGCAAACTGTGGACTCGTTGTCTATTTTTGAAACCTGGTGTGCACGGCCTCCAGAGTCTAGGCATTTGCTGTCCCATATGTACAAGTTGGTACTTGGAACACTCTCAAACACAGTGCCGTATTACATAAAAGAATGGGAAAGGGAATTGGGGATGGAATTTGAGCCACGACAGACAGTAAAGATTATGCAATTAGCCCACATGTCGTCCATTAGTACCCGAATCCAGGAATCCTCATATAAATTCCTTACTAGGTGGTACAGATCTCGTTCCCGCCTTGTTAGGATGTTCCCGGGAGCAGACCGCAGCTGCTGGAGGGGTTGTGGTCAGCGAGGTACGTTCCTACACATTTGGTGGGAATGCCTAATGATTAAGGCCTTTTGGAATTCGGTTTCCCCCTGGATTCAGAAAATGTCTATACGATCAATTAAGCATACCCCGCTCCAATACCTCTTTCATGATGTTAAGATCTCGATTAAATGGTACAGGCATAGTGTCACAGCATACCTATTAAATGCTGCCAAATGCTTGATCCCAAGACACTGGAAACAGGCCGCGTGCCCTACTGTGGCTGAGTGGAAGGAGGTGAAATACATCATGGGAGCGGAGCGTTGGGTTTACACGGTCAGGGGGCAATTGGATTGATTTCAGGACATCTGGTCGGGATGGATGTATTATTCAGATGGGATCCCTGATGTTTATTCATGCCGACCTTCATGGGGGGAGGTTTCTCTTTTGGTCTTGCCACGCTGGCCTTGATAACTATTAATATGACCATTGGTACATATTAGACATGATGATGACACTCTTGACTACATTGAGAACGTTTGACTTTGTCCACTTACTTGTTTTTACACTGCTTTGGCGCTGTGGCTCTCGGACTTCTCTCCCACCTCGGATTCTCTTCTCTAATTTTGTGTTTTCTTCCTTTTCTTTACATGTCCTTTTCTCTTCTTTTCTGTTTTTATGTACTTACCACTGCATGATGGCACTTGCCCAACATCTTTTAATAGTGTTTATTCTACTGTACCCTTGGACTGGTCTAAAGGCGTGTCTCTGGAAAGACCAGTCCGATATACAGGTTCTATTAGAATGAGGGTAAACCTCTGTTTGGTCTATGGGCAAAACCTAGTCGATGTGCATTCTTCCCTGTTGTTTTAAAGATTTAACCAATGTCTGGTCTTCTGGTACATGTCCTTTCTTCGTATACCAATTTTTACTGTGTTCTGTATAACATTTTTGTATACCTAAATATAGATTATAAAAAAAAAAAAAAAACATGGCAAAAACACACATTCATTTACTGCATGACTGTGTGTGGGTTTTTGTTTTGTGGGTTTTTTGTTTTTAATTTTTTTGACAATACAGAGTAGAGAATCCCAAGCATGGGGAATGGATATTTAGAGACATACACATATACAAGGGAGTACATTGAAGCATTTGTTATGGTTTCATACAGTGTCAAATAATTGTACTGACCAGAGCTTCACAGAGCATTTGAAGAAATGTAGGTACTAAAAGAGAGTTGGTCGGATTGCGGCATATACTAGTCTGTTATTTTGAGCTTCCTTTAACAGACAAAGCTGTAATTTGTAGCAGTTAGAGGGTTGAGAGAAACTATTGTATGACGACAGTGGTGCTTACAATTGTCAGCTTTTATTATGTTATGTTGTTAACCTTTATCCCGGTTTACTGTAACTGCTTTATAAAGTGTTAGCTGTGGTTCAGCTCCAATTTATTAATCAAATCCATCTAAATCTGCTGGTCTAACACTACCCTTTTACTCAGACTGAAAATGTGCCTGTCTAAAGGTGCCTGCTTTACTACGTCTTCCAGAGTGCAGACACCCTAAGACCACATGTTTATAGCCCATAGTTTCACATGGGCTTTACCTTGTATAAGAGCAGTGTGAACACATTTGCAGAGCTTTCAGCAAGCTTTGTTGATGCTTTAAAAGCAACCTTCAACACCAATTTGTAAATGTTATAAACAGATCCTAATGGGTGTGCTGATTGTTACGCTAAACAAGCTGCTGGCAGGCTTCGGCACTACTTGAAGCTTGTTGAAAGCCTGTTAAAGCCTGCTAGCAGCTAGTAAAAAGTGACAATTGGCATTCCCATTTAGATCTGTATATAACAGGTGGCCTGGGACCTCAAACCTATGGCAGCCTACACAGTCGCCTTTGGGTGCATGCCGCTCTACTGAATGATTGGCAGTCTTTCATAATCCCAGCCGCTGTCATACACAAGCCGCTGTTAGGGGCCGGGAGCGCTTCTCTTTCTTTCCTAACACACAGGGAAAGCCTTTAGCTGAGTGGATTACATCTAGTGGCATCCATACAGGGGTTCTGAAGGTGAATTCTCACAGTTGTGTCATGAGCTTTGTGTCATTCCGGGAGCATGTGAATGCATTATGTGTCATTTTATCTTTGCTTAACCACTTCTGGAGCGGAAGGATTTGCCCCCTTAATGACCAGGCAATATTTTGCGATTCGGCACTGCGTTACCTTAACAGACAATTATGCGGTTGTGCGACGCTGTACCTAAATAAAATTGATGTCCTTTTTGCCCACAAATATAGCTTTTTGTTGGTATTTGATCACCTGTGCGATTTTTATTTTTTGCGCTATAAACAAAGAGTGACAATTCTGAGAAAGAAAAAAAAATTTGCGTCAACTACAGGAAAGATTTATGTCATTTTTATTGTTTTTCTTTTACTAGTATTGGCGGCGTTTTGCGTTATTTTTCGGGACCGCGACATTGCGGCGGACAGATCGGACCCCTGACTGACATTTTTGACACTTTTGGGGGGACCAGTGACATTACTACAGTAATCAGTGCTAAAAATATGCACTGTTACTGTAATATTGACACTGGCAGGGAAGGGGTTAACACTGTGGGTAATCAAGGGGTTAAATGTGTACCTAGGGGCGTGGCTTGTGAAATGATCACAGAGACCTGTGTTCCTATATAGAAGGATCACAGGAGCTCTGTGATCATTCCAGAGAGAAGAACGGTCAGCTGTGTTTACAACAGCTGACTGTTCTTCTCTCTCTCAATCAGAGCCCCCTGCCCCATGTATCGTGTTTCCCACTGACTGCACGCGCTCGCCCCCTAGCTGCAGGCGCGCAACTGACGTATACCTACGGCGGTTAGCGCAGGAGCGGCGGGCAGTCAATAAGCGGTTAATAAAGAAGTTTATTGCACTACTAGAACATGCGTTTCCCTTGTCTGTTTTTTTGTTTGGGCTGGCCACAGTTCTTGCTTTGGCAATTCAAGGGATAGCTGCAAAGACCCTGATATAGTGAAGGCTGCAACACTGATTTGGAGATTTTTTTTTAGCTGGTCACACCTGACCACAAGAGTGGGATTAATGGTGATCTAGTTAATAAAAAATTAGATACTTTTCAAACGGATTCTTGCTTTTCTCAAATTTATATATTCTGTGAAGGCTGGACTAATTGATATTATCAAGTGTTAACAGATTTTAGACATGTGGGGGGTATAATTATTAAAGTGTCTGAGACAATTTCTATCTAAACTGGTCTCGTTGCCCATATTAACCAATCAACTTTTATCCTTTCACACAGCTTAGAAAATGAACATTCTAGTCCAAACGTGCTTGTGCTATCCCATCGGTAAGCGGTCAAAGCCAACAGTCAGTAATAGGCGTCAGAAGCATTCCCCACTTCGGAAGATGAAGGTATGCAAGGGTTGCGTATACAGTGCCTCCGGAAAGTATTCACAGCGCTTCCCTTTTTCCACATTTTTTTATGTCACAGCCTTATTCCAAAATTGATTAAATTCTTTTTTTTTTCCCCTTGCAATTCTACAAACAATACCCTATATAATGACAACCAGAAAGAAGTTTGTTTGAAATCTTTGCAAATGTATTAAAAATGTAAAAAAAAAATCACATGTACATAAGTATTCACAACCTTTACTATGACACTCAAAAATGAGCTCAGGTGCATCCTGTTTCCACTGATCATCCTTGAGATGTTTCTACAACTTGATTGAGTCCATATGTGGTAAATTCAGTTGATTGGACAGGATATGGAAAGGCATACACCTGTCTATATAATGACCTCCGAGACAGGGCATTGAGGCACAGATCTGGGGAAGGGTACAGAAAAACTTCTGCAGGTCCCAATGAGCACAGTGGCCTCCATCATTCATAAATGGAAGAAGTCTGGAACCACCAGGACTCTTCGAAGTGCGGGCTGCCCGGCCAAACTGAGCTATCAGGGGGGGAAGGGGCTTAGTCAGGGGCCTTAGTCAGGGAGGTGACCAAGAACCTTATGATCACACTGACCGAGCTCCACCATTTCTCTGTGGAGAAAGGAGAACCTTCCAGAAGAACCACCATCTCTGCAGCACTCCACCAAACATGGCCTGTATGTTAGAGTGACAAAATGGAAGCCACTCTTCAGTCAAAGGCAAATGACAGCCCGCCTGGAGTTTGTCAAAAGGCACCTGAAGGGCTCTCAGACCATGAGAAACAAAATTCTCTGGTCTGATGAAACAAAGATTGAACTCTTTGGCCTGAATGGCAAGCATCATGTCTGGAGGAAACAAGGCACCGCTCATCACCTGGCCAATACCATCCCTACAGTGAAGCATGGTGGTGGCAGCATCATGCTGTGGGGATGTTTTTTAGCGACAGGAACTGGGAGACTAGACAGGATCGAGGGAAAGATAATTGCAGCAATGTACAGAGACATCCTTGATGGAACCTGCTCCAGAGTGCTCTGGACCTAAGCCTGGGGCGAAGGTTCATCTTCCAATAGGACAATGACCCTAAGCACACAGCCAAGATAACAAAAGAGTGGCTAGGGGACAACTCTGTGAATGTCCATGTGTGGCCCAGTCAGAGCCCAGACTTGAACACGTTTGAACATCTCTGGAGAGATTTGAAAATGGCTGTGCACCGACCCTCACCATCCAACCTGATGGAGCTTGAGAGGTCCTGCAAAGATGATAGGGAGAAACTGTCCAAAAATAGGTGTGCCAAGCTTGTAACATCACACTCAAAGACTTGAGGCTGTAAAAAGGGTGACAAAGGTGCTTCAACAAAGTATTGAGCAAAGACTGTGAATACTTATGTACATGGCATTTTACTTTTTTTTTAAATTTTTAATAAGCTTGCAAAGATTTTAAACAAACTTCTTTCACATTGTCATTATGGGGTATTGTTTGTATAATGTTGAATAAAAAAATAAATGTAATCCATTTTGAAATGTAACATAAGAAAATGTGGAAAAAGTGATGAGCAGTGAATACTTTCCGGATGCACTGTATGTGCTGCTGTGGTGCGGGGAATGTATCCATCACTTATGATTGGCTGAAGGCTATCCTGGTGGGATAACTAAGGCATGTTTGGACTCCTGTCCAAACACACCTGAGCTCATCCCTGATTGGTGGTGTGGAAATTTTATTGATATTTGTGTGGACATTTTTCAGGAGGTGTTTTATTTAAATTGCCAGTGTGTCTCCCATTGCCAGTATGTCTCCCAGTGTCAGTTTACCGGTAATCGCTATGCACAGCGAATATGGCTTTAACTGGCATTGAGGAAAGACCTGTAGTTGTGGAAAGCTTTCATTAAATAAAGGTTGCATACCCCTCGCCTGATCTCTCAAACAGCGGGCGCATGACTGAAACACTGCTGCTATTTCCTTTTGCAGATATAGTCTAATTTACTGGAACAATAGCATAATCACTATCAAATATGTTTTTTATGAACTATATTATATAGGATTCACTCTAACCGGTTATGATGGGAATGCATGCGTATGTACTGGCTTGGCCGTGTTCCATTGTATAGTGTTTGGCAGCCATTTTAGCAATAGTGCATTGTTTCGCTGTCACTTGACAGTTGGGGACTCTTGCACATGATCAGGTTTGTGCATAAGCATATACTCCTCCCAGTTTGTTCTCTGACTATAAAATAAACAAGAGTGCTGCCTTGGGCAGGACTGCTTCTATGGATATCGATCGTGACACAGCTCCTTGCCTGTTTCTCTCTTTGTCGCTAAGTGCGCTAGGATAACTTTATCTAAAAGAGCTGTACATTGTACTTTTCAGTACAAGGGATTAATGGTGCTTGGTGCATATTAATATCCTCAAGGGCGCTTTTCAGCACAGCGAAGTTTTCAGCGCACTGAGCTAATATCTATGCTCTAAACTCCATTTCCACCACATTGGCTGACCTCCATTAAGGAGAAATCTGGTCTCAGACACTTATAAATTCTTTTTAGTGTTTAGAAATGGTAGAACTTCCATCAGAAAATAGTGTAAACAATGGATTGCACACCTGATTTATTTATTATACAAACATTTATGTTCTTTGAATTTGATCTGCCACAAAATTTGGATTTAGTTACTAAAATCTCAAAAACCATGAGGAATAAAAAGAACACCGAATTCTTATGTTATATGAAATTGAAAATCTAGACATCCCAAGAAAGATTACAAAAGCATTTTCAACTCCAGAAAAAATACTCAAACAGTATTTGTAAAATTTCTAATAAGTATGTCACTATCAGGAATGTTTTTTGTGAGTGATACCTTGTATTAGGCTGACCTGTAACATTTTAGAGCGTAGTTATAAAGTTTTCACTGGTCACACAACTGGGAGCTATTCACCACACATTTGTGACCTACTGTTTACCTGTATGCAAATACGTAGACACAGAAATCCTACAGTTGATGTTCTGATAGTACAGCACATTGTACAGATAGCTTCCAGCAGAGTCTGCTGCTACATAGTGCACACACATCAGTTTAATGTCAGCTGATTGTTTGGTGGTTGGACATGAAAATGGAAAGCTCCAAATAATGGTCACACTCGTGTCTTCAAGAGGAAGCACTTGCCTGCCACTGTCTGAATATTCGAAAAACTTTGCGAGATTTCTCTGGCACATTCTGTAATAAAAATAGGTAGTATTAGCAAGATAAGCGAGTCTAAAAAAATAGCAATACTAATAACCTGAACCTATTAACCCTACAGAAGCAAAGCAACAGTCCTTTAATTGTCTGCCCCAGCTCTGCTTATATTAACCTTTTTTGCTGGTTGAAGCAAAGAGAAAATAATATGTAAGCTCCAAGTCACAGCCTACAGAGGGTTAAAATAGAACTATAGACAAAACTATTTTTTTTTTCATTTTGGATAGCGTAAGGGAGGTTATAACCTGTTTTTTTTTTTTAACCATTTGTGTCCCATTGTGGAGATTTCCCTTCACTCTCTGTCCCATATCCAAACAGAAGTGAGAGGAAATCCCTTCGGGACCCCCAGGTCACCAGAACTAGGGTCCTCTTTGGAAGATTTCTTCTCTATTACTTTTATGGGGACAACCCAAAATTTGGGATTTTATTTTACTTTCACTTTCAATAATAATGGTAAACGGGTCAAAAAGAGAAGGTGAATCTCCTTAACAGGGGCATAGACAGCAATAAACTGACAGATGTTCTAATCCCTCTCCACTGTATACCAGTGTTAATTTTGTCGACTAAAACCGACTAAAACGTTTTTGTCGACTAAATGAACACAATTTTAGTCGACTAAAATACGACTAAAACGAAAACAATTCAGATGACTAAAATACGACTAAAACTAAAATGGCATTTTAGTCAGTCAAAAGACTATAACTAAAACTAAATCGAAATTTGCTGCCAAAATTAACACTCAAAGCTTAATACCATAAATAAGAACATATTAGATTTTTCACTCCAGAACCAGCAGTAGTATATAATTTAATAATAAGTTTGGAAATTGTAGAGAAATGCTTAAATAATGCATTACAAATTACAATTGAACTACACCCATTCGATTATAGATGACTAAAATGAGTTATAGTCCTCTAAAATGTAGGACGTTTTAGTCGACTAAAATGTACTGAAGTTTTAGTCACCTAAATACGACTAAAACTAATACACGTGCAGAAGACTAAAATGGGACTAAAACTAAAATGCCATTTTAGTCCTAAGACTAAGACTAAAACTAAATTGAAATTTGCTGCCAAAATTAACACTGCTGTATACAAAACAAAAAAAAGTTTTGCCTTTGCTTCTACTTTAAGGCATCTTTCTTCACCCACAGGTCACAACACATGGGTCTGGAGAGTGGCTGTTTGGGCGCCCTGCACTTTATCATGGGAGGAGGGTCACATGTTCTCCATACCTGGAAAGTACAAGGTATGTAATCTCCCTCAGACAGGTAAACAGATTGGTAGGGGAGCCAAAAGAAAATGAATGTTAGAAGCAGGTGGGCAGACAACTAAGTTAACAGGTTGCTTCTTACTGCATGGGTAAAGCACAGGTTTGTTTTAGGAAGTAAAATCTAAGAGGGACTCCAGCCAGAACAGTTTCCCTTTGCACTGGAGAGAGAGTATAAAAGCCTATGTCAAGTTTTGTCTGACACTTTTTGTGGGAATTTTCCTAGGTTCATTATGCAAAACAGCAAATGAGGGAACTCCGTTCATTGGGGACAAATAGATCCTATAATTTTAGCAAAGTAGGTTTAAGTTAAAATCTCTGTTGCATTTTCTAATTTTTTTTTCTTAGTATCCTTGCAGGTGACATTAACATCTCTCCATTATTGTGGTCAACAAAATAGAAAGCAAAAGTAAATTTCACAATCTAGCATTCAGAAAATAATAAAACAGAAGGAGGTTTCCGACACTATCCAAAATCAAAAATCATTTTGGCTTGAGTTGTACAGCCTTCTCTATGTTTGTTCTCATGCCTCTGACTTCTGTGCCCACCTCTCTACACCCTTCTTCCTGTTATTCCCCTCAATAGCCACCAGAACCCTCCTGCGCAGTTTGGCGGTTAAAGTCCCAGACGCCTCCCTTCATCGCACATTCCATCAAGCGGTTACCTGACACCCTACCCTCTCGTTCTAATATGGCCTTGTTTTTTAATCGCTGGGCCCCCACCTCATCGGGATTACTGCCCACTGCATGACGCCATCCCCTCCCTTTTTCCGATGGGACCTTAGTTTTACATCTTTGTGGCTTATATATGGTACTTACAAAATAAATGTGAATGTGCTTTTCCTTACACAAATAGTAACTGCTCCTGATATGCTGCGCTGACCATCTCTAACGAGGATGCTTTTCTTTGCAAGTGTTTGGTTTAACTTTCATATTGTATGCTTTGGCCCCCCTTTCCTTCCCCATATCCTATGTACCTGTTATACCCAGTGGTGTATTTAGGTTTTGTGCTGCCCTAGGCCTGACTAAACTTGTGCACCCCCCAATTGAAATATGACCCACCCCTTCCTGTAAAGACCACACTCCTTCCTGTTTATGACCCGCCCTGTCATTTGTAAACCACAAACCACAGTCTATTAGAGCCCATCAGTGCCGCCTTATCAGTGCCCATCAGTGCAGCCTCATCAGTGCAGAATATCAGTACAGCCTCATCAGTGGCCACCAGTACAGCCTATCATTGCATCATATCAGTGCCGCCTCATCAGTGGCCATCAATGCAGCCTATTAGTGCCCATCAGGGCACCATATCAATTCAGCCCCATCAGTGAAGCTTATTAGTGCCGCCTCGTGCCCATCAGTGCAGCCTCATCAATGCAGCCTCATTAGTGCCCATCAGTGCAGTTTATCAGTACCCACCATTGGCAACTCATTAGTGATCATCAGAGCATCATATTAGTGCCCATCAGTGCAGCATATTAGCGACCATCAGTGCAGCATATCAGTGCTGCCATATCAGTGCAGCCCCATCAGTTCTTTTAAGATATTTTAACTTGTGTTTGCTGCCACTGATTGTAGTCCTAGGATTATGTAACTTATTTGTATAACAAATAGAAAGTCCATAGTCCTTATACAAATAAGTGAAATAATCAGTGGCAGCAAACACAAGTCCAATTTTTTTGCTGCCCCCCCTACAAAGTGCTGCCCTAGGCCTGGGCCTTGTTGGCCTAGGCCAAGATACAGCACTGGTTATACCTCAATAAAACATGTTGTGGAGAAAAAACATTTTAGCCTACAGAATTAGAAAGAATTCAAGGGATGAATTTCACCATATTAAACACTTCAAGAATGGTCCAGCAGCATTTTAATAAAGGTACAGAAAAAGAAATTTCTCCAACAAGTTACACATGCATTTCCTCTGTTTGACAGTGGCTTATAAAGGATTAGCTCTTTGTCTGCAAGGCTATGCAATACTGTTGCTGGTTCTGCTTGGTAAGACATGCATGCTTTTGGTAAAAGTTTGTGATTTACTTAGGGCTCACCACACACAATCACAATCTGAACATACAATCGCTGTCAATTCAACCTTAGATTTATCAAAACTGCATATTATTTAGACCTACCCAAACAATTAAATCAGTATCCAATCTGACAGGACCTTGCACCACATACTTGTTGCAACATCTAAAAGGAGATTGTGCAGATTGTAATGTGTGGTGAGCTTTATGTATGTTGTCTTCAGCTTTTTTTTTTTTATTTGAGAGATCTACGGTTTTAAATTTAAGTCCACTCATTCCAACCTTTCATTCTGCTGTAGCTTGAAAAAAAATACTCAGTGCCCATTTTGACAGCATTTTGCTATTTAGGTAAAACAAATTATTTCAAAAATGCGAACCGCATTTTCAAACAACATGCATTCTGGTGTTGCAAGAGCCCCTATTGAGCACTGCTTTTCACCTATATTGTACTAAAATTTGGTAAGGGAACGTGTGTAAAATTGCACAGATCTCACAAACATCCTCTGACTTAAATTTTTTCTAAGTCACAGCAACCCAAAGAGTTTTAAGAAACTGTTGTACTTGTCAAATGCTGCTTTCACATTCTGCAACATCACAGAATGTTTGACATTAAGGTCCGGTTCACACTTATGCGATGCGGGAAGGCTGCGAATCCGCAGCCTGTTCCCGCATCGCACACACACCCCCGGCAGTTCACACTGCCATATGCGATACGCTGGGGGTGTCAATGTAATCTTAACGACACCCCCAGTTTGATCGCATATCGCAGTGCGATCTTGCAGTTCGCACAGGATCGGATCGCTGTGAACCGCTGTGCGATCCGATCCTGATGCGGCTGCAAAAAAGGGTCCTGTGCGTGTTTGCTGCGGGTGCGGTGCGAATTTAGCCAAAGTGTATGGCTAAACTCGCACCGCACAGCCGATCGACATTACATGCGAACCCCGCACTCGCATAAGTGTGAATCGGGGCTAAAACAAAAGTGACAGAAAATTTAAATGCTCTCCCATATAAAATTAACTTTAGGGCATGTCAGGGAAGTGGTGTGAAGATGACGACTGTTGGAATGATTTGTTGTCATTTCCAACCACAGAGACAAGGGCCTCTGAGAAGTGTATATGGTCTATATAGACGTGCTATTCCTTAGATTGTGGGCTACCAATTTAGAGCCACCAATGGCTCGGGTAAAAAAAAAAAAAAAGGGGTTTTTGACTTACCGTAAAATCCATTTCTCTGATGTTCATTGATGGACACAGCTCCTGATTCTTCTTAACCATTGGGGTGTCCCAAAACAGTGGTAAACATGAGGGGTGGGAAAACATCAGAAAAAAATTCCAAAGGCTAACCATAGCCAACCAGGTAACATAGAGCTCAACCATAAACAACTGGAGCTCACCTGAAAAACAATACACCCTCTAAGAGGACCAAAGGACCATCCGCAGATGCCAATACAACCACTTTACAAGAAACTTTGTAAAAGTGTGCACCGATGACCAGGTTGAACCCCAAGAGACTCACACCACACAATGTACGTCTTCCACGTACAATGGTAGATCTTTATAGAGGCAGATTTCCAAGATTTTAACAACGTAAGAATCACTGAATCAAACAAACCTCCATCTTTCAGGCGCCAAGCCGTTAAAGCCAGCGACCGTGAAGCAGGATGGAAGATTGGTCCTTGGGACAGCAGACCCTCCCTGAGAGGAAGCCCCCAAGGTGCCTCAGCGACCAGCCATAGCAGATCAGCATACCAAGACCGGCGAGACCAGCCTGGAGCCACTAGAATGACCGGAATTCCCTTCTGCCTGAATCCTACACAGGAGTCGTGGTAGAAGTTTGAGAGGGCTGGAACAAATCAGTCAGCCCACCTTAGAATGCTGGCTTCTTAGCGAGCCGCCAGGACACTTCTTGTGCCCCCTTGGTGATTGACATAGACCACAACCGTGGCATTGTTCGAATGAACTGGTAACGGACACCCCTGAAGACGATTGTCCAGACCCCCTGAGCACATCTGTGCTGAGGATGCCTCCCCACCTGGACAGGCTGGAATCCGTGGAGACAACCGTCCAGTACAGGAGGAGAGCGATTTTCCCTGTCAAAGTGCCAGGCAGCCAAGCCACCTTTAGGGAGTTAAGCCCCCTCTAGAGACCAGGGATCCTTGACCAATTTCACGAGAACCTCTTTATCAATGATTGTGTGTGCAACTGTGCAAACAGACCGCCTTGAGGGTGGACACCATCAGGCCCAGCATGCAAACCCCGAGGGATGACCATCTGCTGAACAACAGAAACTGAATGGTCTCCTGAAATGTCTGGAGTTTTTCCTGAGGAAGAAACACTCTGGTTGAGGTCAAGTTCAGAATCAGATAGGCCATTTTTTGTGGACAGAACCAAAGCAGACTCCTGAATGTTCAGGATCCCACCGAACTCCCTCAGAGTTCACAGAGCAATCCCCAGTAGTCCATCAGAGCAGTCGGAGACTCCGCTCACAGAAGAAGATCATCCAGGTACCCCAGTACCACGATTCCCCGCTGACTCAAACAATGCCAGAACCGATGCCAACACTCCTGTGAAGACCCAAGGTTCGTAGGTGAGATCAAAGGTCAGCGCCACAAAGTGATAATGCGCCTCATCTACAGAAAAACAGAGGAAGCGCAGGTGACCAGCATATATTCGAATGTGCAGGTAGGAGTCCTTGATGTCGAAAGAAGTGAGAGGAAATTCCCCTGATGTAGGGAAGCCACTACCATGTGATTGGACTCCATGCGGAACTTCTGTACTCGCACAAAGCAGCTTAGCGCCTTGAGGTCAGGAATTGGATGTACCTTACTTTCCTTCCTGGGAACTGTAAAGAGGTTTAAGTAAAACACCCTTGAAAATGTTCTGAAGTCGGAACCGGAACCAGCGTCCCTTGAAATAACAAGGCCCCAAAGAGACCCAGTAAGTGATCTGGGGACAAGTGCAGGTTGGAAGGGAAAAAACATTTCCAAAAGACAAGGCCGAAAATCTTGTAGCCTGGCTGAATAACTTCATGGACCCACTTGACCTGTACCAGGGAGGTCAAAGGATCCGGAAACCAACAAAGACATCTCCCCACCCCAGATATGAGTGAGGGCGCCCCTTCATGCAGAGGCAGCCTTGTCCACAGGTCTGCAAGAGCCCGCTCGTGGCTTGCCAGACCAGGTTCTCTTGGAACCTCTGGTGGAGGCCCTGACTTTTGATCCCTAATCTTAAGATCCTTAGAGAGGAAGAGGCCGCTTAGGAGCCGAGGAGAATGGCCCACGTCTACAGCCGGGCTCCTTGCCTTTGGTAGCCTGCGGAAGAAGAGTACTCTTCCCCCCGTGAGACCCTTAATGATGCCATCCAAACAAGCCCCAAACAAGCCCCTCAACAATGGCGCCCGACTCGGCCGCATGGCCTAGTAGGCCACAGACCGTGGCCTAGTAGGCCGTGGCCCAAATTTTTAAGGGCGCCAGGCTGCCAGGACACGAGCCCCAGCGGAGCTGACCACCCAGAGGCGGAGCAAGGCGCATAACCGCGGATGGTAAAAACATCCACTCCCCCAGCCCAAAAACCGCCGCAGGGAGCCCAGAGGGCATTTCTGCCCTAGTCACCAACCCTGCTCAGCCTCCCATTGCGCACCAGGAAAACCCAGCCAGCCCTGTCAGCAGCAACTCCATCCAGCCCCCCTTAAGAGCACGTGGCAAAGCCAGCTCATCACTTCACCCGGGGGAGGGCCACAGTGACTGAAATTTTAGAGGGGCTGGGGGGAAGGGAGGTGAACCCAGGGGGTCCAACCATCCCAGGGAGGGGCCCACTTCCACCCCAAAACCCTTCAGGTGTAGTGAGGGGACAGCTACTAACCACACCATTAACAGGGTGGGCACTGCTCTGGACAGGACACCGCTCCATCGTAATATGGGTGTTGTCGGGCCAGACGGAAGCACTGCAACTCAGGCGAAAGCCAGTGCGTATGCAACGTTGCGAGACGTTTAACTCGCAGGCCAGCCCCCCATCCAGTGGGGCTATGTCGACCTAGCGCGGAGCTGCCGTCTGCATGTGCTTACTGGCCGGACTGGGGGGACCCTAAGGATCTATATTATTCAGTTTGTCGCCCAGTCTGACACTTGATTGTAGTTCTCACAGCAACAAAATAATAAGAGGAAAAAAATTCCCATTTACAAAAAAAAAATGACCAGGACCAGAGATCCCAGCAAGGAACTAGATCCTTACTCCTGACTAGGCAGAAAAAAAAAACAAAAAAAAACGATATGCCTATAGCTGAGATTGGGTGTATACTAGGGATCAAACGATTATCAGCGCCACCGATATATCGGGGGGCGATATGCACTTTCCCGATATATCGGAATCGGCCCCTGAGGTTACCGATATTGCGGTAAAGTGATGTACCAGAGTGATGCCTGCAGCTAGAGACATCACCCCGGTACCGGAGCCCAAAGCCGGCGGTCGGCTGTCTTGTAATGACAACCGATGCAGCTGAGAAGCCGCTCAGCTGTCATTACAAGGAGCGGGAGGGGACGTCCCCACCCCCTCCCGCAACCTTCTGCGGGCTAGCCTGGGTCTCCCGTCCCACCGGGAGACCCGGGCATCCTACCTGCACGGCCACCAAAGACTGATCAAAGCCACATTCGGCTCTGATCGGGTCTCCATGTAAAAAAACCCGGAAGTGATGTCATGACATCTGGGTACTCAGCGGCAAATTCAAAAAACTGACAGCATTCAAAACAGCCAAACTTAGTGTTTTGAATGCTTTTCAGTGCCAAGGAGGGGTTTGAGGTCTTTTAGACCCCCAGATCCCTCCACAAGGAGTACCTGTAAAAAAAAAGAATAAAAAATGTCCAAAAATAGCGGCAGATACCGATATCCGATGACCAAAATATAGGTATCGGCATTAAAAAAAAAAAACGATAATCGGTCGATCACTAGTGTATACCCCCTGGGACTGCCTATAGGCGTAGTCAAGGTTTTTCCTGCCTTGTGTCCTACTACTGTAGGGGGCAGTATAATTCAATGGTTAAGAAAAATTAGGAGCTGTGTCCGTCAATGAACAAAAGAGAAACAACAGTTTATAATGCAGTCTGGTATCTTTAAAATGAAACTACAGGTTGGCTTACACAAAAGACAAATTTTTATCTCATTAACTGAGGTAGCTACAAGCAATTTAGAGGTCTTACTGTAGCATCTCCATCGGATGGGGTCCTGGATTTCTCCTCTGATAGCAGCACTCGTAGCACCTCCTTCCATCCAATCTCCTTTGTCTGATTTGCATTTTCCTTCTCCTTCTTCTCGGCAGTTCCTTTAGAGTCTGCACAAACCATAGTGACCCATGGACACCAACTTCTGTGCTGATTCAGTGGATCAAAGCAGCTCTTGGGAGAAGAATCCTGGACAGAAAACAAACTAGTTTTCATTCAGTTTTCAACTGCAGGGTGAAAAAAATACATGTATAACATGATGGAATTGAAACAAAAAGATCATCATATAGATCACCCTGGCAAAGAGGTTTCATAACTTACTATACTGCTCCTGGAGCAGAGCCTGGGACGTTTGGCTTTACGATGAGGACTGGACTGGAATTCAGATGTCACTCCTGGGTTGTCCCCATGTCCCATGCTGCGGGTCACAGGCCGGCTCCGCACAGCATCTGATTCTGATGATCCTGTAGAGCTTCCACTGAGTGGTTGGGTGGTAGTTGCCATAGGACTCTAACAATATTAAAACATTAGGAGATCAAGCATTTATAAGCTGTGTGTTTATTTATCTTGTTATTTAACTTGTTTATTTAGCTGGATAAAACCATTATGCAAAGAGATACGGTACATATAACATTTGCAATGTGGTTCTATCCAGACCTGAGCAAATGTAGGGACCAACTTTAAATCTACATATGCCAAAAAAAAAAAAATGCAGTGATACAAGTTAAAGAAAATCTGTGATCATAGCATACACTTTCAATATATAACATCAGCATTGTAATAGCAATACAAACAATAGTTATTAATGACAATCCAATATAGGCTTTAAAGGAGTACTGCCAAAGCTCGTTTGGCTGTACTTTTATGGATCACAGGAGTGCAGTTCGTTCTGCATTCCTGGGACCCATTTTCAGCAGAGAGTGGTCTGAAGTCTGTCCTCTGCTGATGTCACAGTGTCGGTCCAGGCTGGCCGCTCTCGCCCCCTCCACAGCCCAACGCTCCAGTGAGAGAGGAGGGGGCAGAGCAGAGAGCTGCTGACTGACAGTCAGAAACTCTCTGCTCGGGGAGCTGTGAGAACCGAGGGATCGGTGGTGTTCAAGGCCCTGAGGAACAGATTCAGCATCAGACTGATGCTGCATCCACCTAGGTAAGTATGAATAAATAAATAAAAAAAAAAAATCTCTTTTAAGAATGAAAATCCCCCTTTAAGTTGTAAGTATTGCCTGTCTTCTGGCCATCTTTTTCTACATTTTCCTGGTTTCCCTACAGGCTTTGCTCTGCTGTTTACTTTCAATTTCTAAGGACTACATACCCTATGGAACTTTTCTGCCTTTAACCAGTGGTTCCTGATCTGACTCCACCTCCTGAAATTGCTCCTTTTAGCAGCTCTGTAGTTCAGAAGGCAGGCTTTGTGAAATGTGTTCCATAACAGTGCCTACTCACAGGGCAAAGTGAATGTGTCACAGAATTCAAGTAGTAAATATATGGGGAAGGTCAGTTTTTGTGCAGCCCTCATGGCACCTGCAGATGCTAATCTGTTTCCATATTGCCCTGTTATAGCTATGGTTTATATTAGTCTAATGTAATATGTTTCAGTCATTGAATTTTTCCTGAAGCATGTTGCCAATATCCAACAACTCATATAGCATTTTTTACAATTTCTGACAGTCTCCTGCAGTATATCTACAGTCTGTTCTTCACTTGTATCAGGTCTGCAGTCACTGACCATCTCCTGTGCCATATCCATAGTCTCTGACCATCTCTTGTACCATATCCTCAGTCTCTGACTGTCTCTTGTATCATGCCCATAGTATTGTACAGACTTGACTGTATCCTGTTGCATGTCTGCTGTCTCACTGAATATTCACAGAATTGTATGCGTGAAGCCTTTTGGTAATGTAGAGGGGCGCATTTGGGGCCGCTCATATCAAAAAAGTTGATCACCACTGGTTTAAATCAATAGGCGTAGTCTAGAAATAACTGAAATACAACGTGGACATGAATATATGATTTTTGACAGGGGGTATTAGTATATTATTTTTGTATACCTGTTCAAGATCTCTGCTTCTAGTGACTCTTCTGTTGGGAGATACCACTCCCAAAGGTGTCCGATCAGCCTGACCCTCTCCTGGAGATACAGGAGTACTAGGCGGTCCAAATGAACTGTCCAAATCCACAGACTCCAGCTGCTGGAAGCTCCATAATCCAATCTTCCTCATACAGCGGGGACAACTTATGATTGACAGAGGTAAAGATCCAGATGAAGGGCTGAAAAACAATGAGCAAATTGACAGGAAATCAGTTCACACACAATAAAGCATTAGAATATGAAACGGTTTTGAAACTTATTTAATTTAAGTTGGTTTTAAGAACACACCTTTTTATACCCAGTGATATCACTATGCAATGCAGAGAGATCCAGGATGGTGGAAGAGATTATTAGGGTGCTGTAAAAAGTTTCCTGCCTCAGTACTACCTCCTTTCAAGAGCCCTCAAACCTGATGCAAGCAGCATGCTGACTATAGGGAGGAGTTAAGCAAATTTGAAAATGCCTTGTTAGTGGATGTCAATCTGGAGGAGCCCGAGTTCTTTTTTTCTGCATTTGCACACAGGCTACCCTAGGCAACAGCTACACATGATGCTGAGCCTCCATGATTGGGAGATATGAAATCCAATGAATAAAAGGGAGGAAAGACCTGGATGATGGTAGACATTGCTGGATGTCCTCCAGCCAGGAAATGAGGCAGGTTCTATCTGAAAGAATCTTCTAATGCACACTGTGAGAAGCTCAGTTTGCAGTGAAATCAGAATAAGCAATTTAATATACCACTACGCAAGACTGAAGGGAAGGCTGGAGTTCAGCTTTATATCAACTGACAAATTACTGACCTATTTAAACCCATGAAACCTTGTTTTCCAGTTTGCTAACATTAGTACAGATCTCTAATAATTAGAGAAGCAAGAGGCATTAGTTTGTGGATACAAGTTAGAATTTCTAGGATTTATTAGTCTGATTGAGCATTTGCAGATATCTATATGGTGTCCATGGTACACAGCTCTCATATTTTTTAATTCCCTGTGCCAACTTTCTAATCTGTTCTCTCTCAATCTGCAGAGGTATAAAAAAGGTCCACATCCTTAAGGGCATTGTGGAACACATTAGAGGACACAGCACAGCACCATTTTAGTCCTAGATGTCAGGGAGAACCCTGTGGATATCAGCAATTAGTGCTAAGAGCATGCCAGGGCACACAAGACCACAGTCTTTTTAAAGTGGCTCACCCTCTTCAATGGATTCTCCCTTCTCATTGGTTGGTCCAGCCAGTAAGCTTATGAGGAGAGAGAGGGGAGCGTTTCCAAGCCATGGCTCTGTTTGTGAATGGATATGCAAAGCAATGGCTCAGGAGCGAGCCTGATTGGGTGCCCCCAGAGCAAGCTGCTTGTTCTGGGGGCACTTGGCAGAAGGGAAGGGCCAGGAGTGCCGGCGGGGGACCCTGAAAAGAAGAGAATTGGGGCTGCTCTGTTCAAAACCACTGTATAGAGAAGATAAATATAATTATGTTAAAAAAAACATTGCCTTTAATATCACTTTAAAGGCTTCAAGTGCCAGCTAGACAATTTTTTTTAGAGACCAAATTCTTTATTTGTAACCAAAGTAAAATATCTCCTGTGATAAAGTTAACCAGAAATGGAACCTGTTGTGCTTTGAAACTGTAAATATGTAAAAAAAAAAAAAAAAAAAAGTGACCTAACTATTCTTTTAACTTGGCATTTAGATATAAGGAAGACAACTTTTTTCAACAAACCTTTTGTTCCATCCACAAAGAGCTACAATACAGGCAGAGATGTGGACTTGCAGAGTGTCACTGGGCAAGCTGTTTGCAGCATTCGGTCTTCCTTCTACAGGTCTTAGTTCATCCTCAATCAACCGCAGGAGTAGACTTACAGTATCTTCACTGAGATCCTGACAAATCGAAAAGTACAAAAGGGCAACCCCTCATAAATAAATATCATGAAGGATGAACTACTACCCATCTTCAAGAAGAGGACCATAGCTTCACGCGATTTACAATCCATTAGCAGCTGTTATAAGATAATTTAACAAGTGTTTTATACAAGGTCAAGTAGATACTGTATATTGACATGTATCTGTGGTTATGCAATTAAAATCTGTCATACAAGTGTAAAGTTACATTTGGTAAACAAACTATTTCCATAAATAATAATGCCATACAGATATATATATATATATATATTAAAAAAATACCAATTATAAACAGTTAGTGTTAGTACCGGACTTTGACGTGGTGTCAGACTTTTGTAATCCTCTTTACATAAGAACTCTGGGGGAAGGCTGGGAGAATGTGGAGAAACACTAGGAGCAAACCAGGTTTTCTGCATGTAAATATGATAAGAAATGTGCCAACAGGAGGAGACAGCAGGAGGGAGGGAAGGTGACCTTGATTTGTCATTAAGGAACATACAGGGGAAATAATGACAGCAACACCCTGTAAAAAGGCTTTCACTAAGGATTGAGAGGCAAGTAGTCATTAAATACAAATCATTAGGGCCTAGTACACACGGGCCAAACGTCGGGTGGCCTCTTTTGAACCGACTGACATTCAGCTCATGTGTACTAAGCCGGAGAGTATGTGTGATGTCAGCAGGACTAGTAAGACGGGTGACACCACTGCTAGAGATTATAAATTATGCTTTAATCTTTTACCCTCGATGTAAGTTATATTTCTTTTAATACATTTTTTGGCTGATTTACACAAAACTTCTCCCTGTTTCATATATCTGATCTCGGCTTTTGAATTATCTTCATCTGTGGTCACTCCCTCTTAAGCGGCTTTGACCTCTGTAATAGGGATCCATTGTGTTCGGTAAGAGGCCAATTTATCTGGTTGAAGGAGCACCTTTTTTCAATTTGAGAGCACTGGTGAACACAGTGCACATCTCAAGTGAAAAAAGTGCATACATATTGAGTATTCCACTCTGTCACGAAGTTGTGGACCTAATAATGGCATTTTTTACTTACTAGTAAAATCCATTTCTCTGATGTTTGAAGGACACAGCTTCTGATTCCCATAACCATTGGGTTATACTGCCCCTTATAGGAGTAGGACACTAGGCAGAACAAAAGTCTGGCTATGCCCATGGGCAGTCCCAGGGGGCATACTCCTTCTCTCTGCAATAGGAACTCAGTTTAGTTACAAGCAGTGTCAGAAGAATTACAAATCCACAGAGGGGTGGGTGCTGTGTCCGTTAATGAACATCAGAGAAATGGATTTTACAGAAAGTAAAAAATCCCATTTTCTCTTTCATTCATTGACGGACACAGCTCCTGATCTCTATAACCGTGGGGACGTCCCAAAGCAGTGTTAAACATGAGGGGTGGGAAACAGCAAAACAATTCCCAAGGCTAAACAGTAGCCAACCAGGCAACAGGAGTTCAACCAAAAATGCAGCCCACCCGAAAAAAACAATACACCCTCAAAGAGGATCAGGTCCTCTCAACAGCAACCTGCAAAACCTTGCAGCAAAAAGAAGCATCCACAGATGCCAACACATCCACCTTTTTAAACTTTGTGAAAATGTGCACCGACGATCAGGTGGCCGCCTTACAAACTGGCGTCACTGATGCCTGAAGACGGAAGGCCCAGAAGGCACTAAACACCCTAGTAGAGTGCGCCTTAACGTGGAAAGGAGGAACCTGACCCTTGATGGAATAGGCCTGAAACACTGTGTCTGATCCATCTGGAAATGGTCTCAGAGGAAGCGAACAACCCTTTATAAGGCCCATCCGTGAGCACAAATAGTGAGTCTGACTTCCTGAAAGACTCCGTAGCTGCCAGGTACACCCTAATTGCCCAGACCACATCCAAGGCATGCAAGGCAATTCCCTTCAGATGTTTAGGCCTGGGACACAGGGAAGGCAACACAATGATATAATTCAAATGAAAAATCAGAGATAACCTTTGGAAGGAATGACGGACAGGGGCGAAGTACCACCTTATCTCTGTGAATCACCAGGTAAGGTGAATGACAGGATAATGCCGCCAGTTTCGACACTCTGCGTGCAGAGGTGATAGCCACCAAAAAGGCCACCTTCAGGGACAGCGTAAGCATGAGAATCTCCTGAAGATGCTCAAAGGGAGGCTTCTGGAGGGCCAAAAGCACCAAATTGAGGTCCCAAGGAGGCTACAGAGACTGCACTGGAGGAACCAAAATGTCAGACACCCTGAAGAAAGCTACGCACCAGGGAGTGTGTTGCCAGAGGTTGTTGGAAGAGGACCGCCAAAGCCGACACCTGACCATTGATGGTAGTCAAGGCCAATTACTGTTCAACCCCCCCTTGAAGGAAGGTCAAGACCTGAGCCACCGAGAAGAAGCGAGGAAGAACCCCAAGAGACTAACACCACGCAAAGTACGTCTTCCACGTACGATGGTAGATCTTGCTAGAGGTCGATTTCCTAGCTTTCAACAGTGTAGGAATCTCAGACTCCGATAAACCCCCTATCCTTCTGGACCTGACGTTCATCAGCCAAGCCATCAAGGCCAGCAACTGTAAAGCAGGATGGAAGATCGTTCCTTGGGATAGCAGATCCTCTCTGAGAGGAAACCGCTAAGGAACATCGGCGACCAGCCGCAGCTTACCAAGCCCGGCGAGGCCAGTGCGGAGCCACTAAGATGACCGGAATCCTTTCTGCCTTGATCCTGCATAGAAGCCTTGGCAGAAGCTTGAGAGGAGGGAAGGCATGAATCAGATACTGACCCCACGGACAACCAGTGCGTCTGTGGCATCTGCGAGAGGATCCCTTTAATGAGCCACAAACCTCTGCACCTTTCTGTGGAGCCGAGAAGCCAACAGACCCACCTCGGGGGTGCCCCACCAGGGACACAGCTGATGAAGACCTCTGGATGAAAGGACTACTCACTGTGGTCCAATGCCTGCCGACTGAGGTAATCCACCTGCCAAGTTTCCACCCTGGGAATACGTATGGTGGAGAGGGTTGGAACGAACCGTTCTGTCCACGTTAGAATTCCGGCTACCTCCAGAGAGACCAGGACACTTCTTAAGCCCTCTTGGTGATTGACATAAGCCACGGCCATGCCATTGTCCAATTAAATGTGCACTGGGCAACCCTGAAGACGATCCGTCCAATCAACCAGACACATTCTGATTGCTTAGAGTTCCAAGACATTGATCGGGAGTCTGGACTTTTCCAGCATTCAGACCTCCTGAGCAGAATGCTTGCCGAGGACGCCTCCGCACCCGGACAGGCTGGAATGCGTGGTGACCACTGTCCAATACAAGGGGAGGAAGGAATTTCCCAGCCGAAGCACCAGAGAACAAAGCCACAGTATCAGGGACTCCTTCATGTCCTAATTTCCCAGAGATTGCAGAGTCTTGTCCCATTTGGTCAGAATTTCCCTCGTATCGAACTGTGCAAACAGAACTGCCTCGAAAGTAGACACCATCAGGCCCAGCACCCGCATGCAAGTCCAGAGAGATGACTATTTGTTGGACAGCAGGAGGCGAATTGCAGTGAGGAAGGAACACTCTGGTTATATCAGAGTCCAGAATTAGGCCTTGATAGTCCAGCTTTGTGGCTGGAACCAGAGAAGACTTCTAAAAATTCAGAATCCAGCCGGACTTCCACAGAGTTCATATTGTGATCTCCAGGTTTTCCACCAGAGCAGAGGGAGACTCCGCTCGCAGAAGGAAATCGTCCAAGTAGCCCAGTACTGCAGATGCGAGACCAATGCCACAAATTGATAAACGCTCCTCTCCCTCAGCAAACCGGAGGAACCGCTGGTGACTGGCACATATTGGAATGTGAAGGTAGGCATCCTTGATATTGATAGAGGCGAGGAAATCCCCCTGACGCAGGGATGCCGCCACCATTCGAATGGGCTCCATTCTGAACTTCTGTACCCACACAAAGCAGTTTAGCGCCTTGAGGTCCAGGAACAGACGCACTTTGCATTCCTTCCTGGAAACTGTGAACCAGTTTGAGTAAAAACCCTGAAAATGTTCCAAGGTCAGAACCGGGACAATCACCCCTTAAAGGAAAAGGTCTTGTACCGCCCCAAACAGACCCTGTAAGCGGTCCGAGGACAGGAGCAAGCTGGAAGGAAAAAACTTTGCCTGGGAACAAGAGAGAAACTTGATCTTGTAGCTGGACCAAATGACTTTGTGGACCCACTTGTCTTGCACCTTGGAAGTCCATGAGTCCAGAAACCAGCGAAGACGTCCCCCCATCCCCGATACGGGTGAGAGTCCCCGCGTCTAGGGAAGCCCGATCTTGGCTTGCCAGACCAGGTTCGTTTGAGTCCTCCAGAAGAAGCCCTGAAAGGCTTTGAGCCCTTGTCAGTCGACCCTGGGGGGATGAAAAAACTTCTTATTAGCATGAGAAGGAAGTCCCACGTCTATGACAAGGTTCCTTGCCCTTAGTAGCATGCAGAAGAAAAATACTCTTCTCCCCTGTGAGACCTTTAATGATGTCCTTGAAAAGAAGATCAGTTAAGACCTTTTTTGAAGTCTGATTCGCAGACCAGCACTTGAGCCAAAAAATACGCCGAAAGACCACTGCCAAAACAGAGAGGTGAGCCACCAGGGGAGCCGCATCCAAAGAGTCATCACAGATAAACTGCAGCCCCTGGACCAGCTGGTCCGCCAGCTTGGCAAAGGCAGGGGGGAGCTGTTCCCCCTCCAAGTCACGGTGTAGGAGCTTAGCCTACTTGGTCAGAGTTTGCAACACTAGGGCAATGGTGAATACCGGCCTCATCGCCGAACCAGCCAGAGTGTACATAATGCGGGCCACAGCCTCTGCCTTCTGGTCAGCTGGATCCTTTAAGGCTGGGGAATCTTCAACCGGAATCATGGTTGTCCTGTTTAATCTGGAAACCGGAGGGTCAACCACTGGCGCCTCAGTCCACTTAAGAAGGGACTCCTCATAGGGGTAACACCTAGTTAAAGCGGTTGTAAACCCTATAAAAAAAAAAAAAAATAAAAAAAAAAAAACCTGCAAGACAAAGGCATAATGAGCTAGTATGCATCGCATACTAGCCCATTATGTGTAACTTACCTTAAAACGAAGCCCCGACACGGACCCCCGGACATCGATGCGGGCGCTGCCATGATCCCTCGTCGTCTCTTCCGGTTTCGGCGGCTCCGGCGCGCTGATTGGCCGGAAGAGACGGCTCCGGACGCTGATTGGCCGGAGCCGTGATGACGTCACTGATTTTTCCGGCAAGCTCCCGGCAACTTAATTGAAGGTCCCCCGGACCTTCAGAGCGCATGCGTCGCTCGCGCGAGCGGCTGCATGCACTGTAAATATCTCCTAAACCGTGCCGGTTTAGGAGATATTATTTGTACCTACAGGTAAGCCTTATTATAGGCTTACCTGTAGGTAAAAGTGTCAAAAAGCGGGATACTACCGCTTTAAGTGCTTAGGGACCCCCACGGGATGCTTTGGTCGTCCCCACTCTTTAGCGACAATTCTGTCAAAATAGGCAGGGAAAGGAAACACCTTTTCCGTTTTGGATGGCTTGTGAGTGCCAAAGGGCACCTGCGCCTTCATCGCAGCTTCAGCTGCATCCTCCATCTTCAGGGTCTCACGCATAGATACAATCAGAGCATCCACCAGTGCCTTTTCGTGCGCGGTTGCAGACGTGAAGGAATCATCCTCCCTATCAGAGGATTTGGGGCGCATGGTTGCAGACTCAGCAGGGTGACCCACGTCCGCATCAGATTCAGGATCTGATGAGACAGATGAGGCAAGGAAAGGCGGGGGGGGGCACTTTTTGCTAGCCAAACAACGGCAAGCCACCTCCATCCGGGACACAAGGGACTCCGCCATCAGTGCATGGATGGATGGTTGGGACCCAGAGGGTCCCGAATCATCAGAGAGGGGATCAGGTGGGGAAATGTGCTCCAAAGACTCCATGAGCCACCAGGGAGATCCCACAAAAAGTGTAAAACGCTGCTAAGGGACAACCCCCACCCCGCTGACAGCACCACCAGGTCACCAGGCACATAGCACCAAGAGATCCTCAGCAGAGAGGGAGAGGACCCCACCAGACTCACCATCCAGCATCAACAGACACCTGCAGCCACCCGGAGAATCTGCACTACATGTGTGGCGATCAGGAAGTAAAATGATCCATGAGACAGCTCCAGGGGCTCCCACTGCCGAAATAGCCACCCACAGGGCTCCACTGTCATGGCTGCTGCTATTTCCAATAACAAACCACAAGAAAATGGATGCCGGACTACACAAACATGGCTGCCGTGTATAGAAACACAGGCTACAACAAAATGGCGGCACCACAAAGCTTACAGGGACCCAGGAGGGAGACAAGGCCTCAAGCACAGATCAAGGCAGGACGGAGGGGGGGGGGGGGATGTGCTGGCTGGAGCTCCCATCAGTTACAGCCCCCTCCGCACAATCGATCTTCTGGTCCCTGGCGGTGCACCCCTGTCCCCCATCGCCAGTTAGTGCCCTGCCCCCATCCCAGGAAAGTGGCAAGACCACCCAAATAGCCCCGGCGCGAAGGGGGACAGGCATGATCCTTTATATTTGCCTTGTTCTTTTCCATTTTAAATGGTAAAGTATATGTAAACCCTCACCTTGTAAAACAACGCATTCAGTTTAAAATAGAAATGAAAGGCAAAACATTGGCATATATATATATTTATATTAGAGCTGGACGATTCTGGATAAAATGAGAATCACAATTTCTTTGCTTAGAATAAAGATCACCATTCTCGGCATAACATCTTTTACATTCTACAAAAAAAATTGGACAAGAAATGGAACAAGTGGCGCAAGCTGTTATCACTACATAAAATGGTAGTCCATATAATAGCACATCAAGGCTATGATAAAGTCTTAAGGTGAGATGAGGAAACAGTCTGAATGCTCAGGGCCAGCCTGTTGGGGAGCAGAAGCGATCTCCAAACATGCAGCAAACAAAAGAGAAAACAGGCGCCTCTGAGTTAAGACTGCAATTTAATATGGCAAACAAGTAATAAAAACTTACATCAAGGTAAGTATAAGCAGACAAGATGGGTCCTTCCGATGTCCATGTGGAGTTTCCTTCCGCAGCTCAGTTTCAGGGTCTTGGCAATCTTCTTATAGCTCTTTATGTAGAGCAACAATTCTTTTTTTCAGATCCTCAGAGAGTTCTTTGCTGTGAGGGGCCATGTTGAACTTCCAGTGACCAGTATGAGAGAGTGAGAGCAATAACACAAAATTTAACACACCTGCTCTCCATTCACAACTGAGACCTTGTAACACTAACGAGTCACATGACACCGGGGAGGGAAAATGGCTAATTGGGCCCAATTTGGACATGTTCACTTAGGGGTGTACTCACTTTTGTTGCCAGCGGTTTAGACATTAATGGCTGTGTTTTGAGTTATTTAGAGGGGACAGCATTTACACTGTTATACAAGCTGTACACTCACTGCTTTACATTTTAGCAAAGTGTCATTTCTTCAGTGTTGTCACATGAAAAGATATAATAAAATATTAGAAAAAATGTGAGGAGTGTACTGACTTTTTTTGACATACTTTATATATATAATAAGTATTACAAAGAGAATATATGCTTTATTAACCTAGGGGGTGTCCAAATAAATTTACAAAATTGTGCCAAAATTGGCTGGTCAAGCCAGGATTAACTCCAGTACAATTATTTAGGGATAGGCTGCTGGGGTGAAGCACATACATACATACACTACCGTTCAAAAATTTGCGGTCACCCAGACTATTTCATATTTTCCATGAAAATTCACTTTTATTCTTTAAATGAGTTGCAAAATGAATAGATTCAAGACATTGGGGGGAGTCAAGACATTGACGAGGTTAGAAATAATGATTTTATTTGAAACAATAATTTTGTCCTTCAAACTTTGCTTTCATCAAAGAATTCTCTATTTCCAGCAATTACAGCCTTGCAGACCTTTGGCATTCTACTTATCAAATTGTTGAGGTAATCTGAAGAATTTCATCCCATGCTTCCTGAAGCATCTCCCACAAGTTAGATTGGCTTGGTTACACTTCTTACGTACCATATGGTCAAGCTGCTCCCACAACAGCTCAATAGGGTTGAGATCTGGTGAATGCGCTGGCCAGTCCATTAAAGACAGAATACCAGCTGACTGCTTCTTCCCTAAATAGTTCTTGCATAGTTTAGAGGTGTGCTTTGGGTCATTGTCCTGTTGTAGGAGGAAATTGGCTCCAATCAAGTGCTGTCCACAAAGTATGGCATGGCGTTGCAAAATGGAGTGATAGCCTTCCTTATTCAAAATCCCTTTTACCTTGTACAAATCTCCCACTTTAACAGCACCAAAGCAGCCCCAGACCATCACATTACCCACACCATGCTTGACAGATGGCGTCAGGCACTCCTCCAGCATCCGTTCACTTGTTCTGCGTCTCACAAATGTTCTTCTGTGTGATCCAAACACCTCAAACTTAGATTCGTCTGTCCATTACACTTTTTTCAATCTTCCTCTGTCCAATGTCTGTGTTCTTTTGCCCATCTTAATATTTTCCTTTTATTGGACAGTCTTAGATATGGCTTTTTCGTTGCCACTCTGCCTAGAAGGCCAGCATCCCAGAGTTGCCTCTTCACTGTGGACATTGAGACTGGCGTTTTGCGGGTACCATTTAATTAAGCTGCCAGTTGAGGACCTGTGAGGCATCCATTTCTCAAACTAGAGACTCAATTGTACTTGTCCTCTTGCTTAGTTGTGCAGCGGGGCCTCCCACTTCTATTCTGGTTAGAGCCCGTTAGTGCTATTCTCTGAAGGGAGTAGTACAAACCGTTGCAGGGAATCTTCAGTTTTTTGGCAATTTCTCGCATGGAATAGCCTTCATTTCTCAGAACAAGAATAAACTATTGAATTTCAGAAGAAAGTTCTCTTTTTCTGGCCATTTTAAGAGTATAATCAAACCCACAAATGCTGATGCTCCAGATACTCAACTAGCTCAAAGGAAGGCCAGTTTATAACGTCTCTAATCAGCACAACAGTTTTCAGCTGTGCTAACATAATTGCACAAGGGTTTTGTAATCATCAATTAGCCTTTTAACACGATTAGCTAACACAATGTACCATTAGAACACAGGAGTGATGGTTGCTGGAAATGGGCCTCTGTACACCTATGTAGATATTCCATTAAAAATCAGCCGTTTCCAGCTAGAATAGTCCATTTACCACATTAACAATGTCTAGACTGTATTTCTGATTAATTTAATGTCATCTTCACTGAAATAAACAGTGCTTTTTCTCTTTCGTTGACACAGCTCCAGAATCTTAACCATCGGGATGGGATGTCCCAAAGCAGTGTTAAACAGGAGGGGTGGGAAAAACACAGCAGAAAAAAATCCTGAAAGGCTAAACCAAGCCAACTAGGTAACATGGAGCTCAACCAGGAACAACTGGAGCTCACCTGAAAACAATACGCCCTTAAAGAGGACCAGGTCCTCTCAAACAGCGGCCTGCAAAACCTTGCAGCCAAAAGCAGCATCCGCAGATGCCAGTACATCCACTTTATAAAATCTCATAAAAGTGTGCACAGACGACCAGGTGGCACCCTTGCAAACCTGTATCACTGATACCTGATGGCAGAAAGCCCAAGAGGCACTAAGCACCCATGTAAAAAAGCGCCTTAACAGGGAACGGAGGAACCCGACCCTTGATGGAATAGGCCTGCACCACCATCTGTCTTGTCCACCTGGAAATGGTCATGGCAGACGCGATCAACCCTTAGCGAGGTCCATCCATAAGGACAAAAAGTAAGGCGGATTTCCTAAACAACTTGGTTGCCGCACCCCGAGCGCCTGACCCACATCCAGAGAGTGCAAGGCAATCCCACTAGGATGTTTAGACCAGGGCCGGCCTGACCATTGGGCACACCGGGCATTGTCCCGGTGGGCCGCGGGGCTGCTCTCACTCAGGCTGCTCAAGTGCTCATCAGTCATCACAGATACAGTAGAAGAAGTTCCCTCACTGCGGCCGCCGGCCGGTGTACTTGCCAGGCCAGCTACACCGGCTCCACGGCCAATCAGCCTTCTGCTCAGGGGGGGTGTGAGTCACACCCCCCTGAGCAGAAGTCTGATTGGCCGCGGAGCCGGCCCGGAAGTCAAGTAGTGAGTGTGTAACTGCGGGTTCCGATTCCGAACTTTCCCGCGGCCGCCGATGTCCTGCCCGGCGCGGCCAGCATGATTGAAGCTGCAGATGGGAGCTCCTTCGGTTCAGTCCGACTCCGGGCTGCTCGCGGGGGGGGGGGGGGGGGGGGGGCGGCGGGGAGAGAAGGTAAGTGCCCGCAGTGCAGCCTGTGCAGCCTGTGCAGCCCTGGCCGTGTGTCCTAAATAGGAGGAGGGGGATGGGGTTGCTCGGCTGCATATAGAGGATTTGATCTTGATGTTTCCCTATTCCGGCTCATGCTGCCGCTGGATGGATGGATGATTCTCCTCCTCCCTTCTGCGGCTGCTCTATATGCAGCTGAGCCGTCCCATCCCCCTCCTATTCAACTTCTTTTACTGCCCCCCCCATGCTCTTAGACCCCCTCCCCCAGTGATCTTAGCCCCCCCATGCTCTTTAGCCCCCCCCCCCTGCTCTTTAGCACCCCCGCTGCTCTTTAGCCCCCCCGCTGCTCTTTAGCCCCCCCCTGTGCTCTTTAGCCCCCCTGTGCTCTTTTACTGCGCCCCCCCATACTCTTTAGCCACCCCCCCTGCCCTTCAGCTCCTCCAGTGCTATCTGCTTTCCCTGTGCTCTCCGGCCCCCCTAGTGTCCTATCTTCTATCATGTCTGCAGTCTCTGACCTTCTCTTGTATCACGTATGCAGTCTCTGACCGTCTCCTGTATCACGTCTGCAGTCTCTGACCGTCTCCTGTATCACGTCTGCAGTCTTTGACCGTCTCCTGTATCACGTCTGCAGTCTCTGACCGTCTCCTGTATCACGTCTGCAGTCTCTGACCGTCTCCTGCATCATGTCCGCAGTCTCTGACCGTCTCCTGCATCATGTCCGCAGTCTCTGACCATCTCCTGCATCATGTCCGCAGTCTCTGACCATCTCCTGCATCATGTCCGCAGTCTCGGACCATCTCCTGCATCATGTCCACAGTCTCTGACCATCTCCTGCATCATGTCCTCAGTCTCTGACCATCTCCTGCATCATGTCCTCAGTCTCTGACCGTCTCCTGCATCATGTCCGCAGTCTCTGACCATCTCCTGTATCATGTCCGCAGTCTCTGACCATCTCCTGCATCATGTCCGCAGTCTCCGACCATCTCCTGCATCATGTCCGCAGTCTCTGACCATCTCCTGTATCATGTCCTCAGTCTCGGACCATCTCCTGTATCATGTCCTCTGTCTCAGACCATCTCCTGTATCATGTCCTCTGTCTCAGACTATCTCTTGTATCAGGTCCGTAGTCTCTGACCATCTCTTGTATCATGTTTGCAGTCTCTGACCATCTCCTGTACTAGGACCACTCTGCAGCCACACCGCACAGCACACCCAAGGTAAGTGGAGGACTGGAGAGAGGAGTGACTTCTACTTAGGGATTTATTTTGCAGATAGGCTGGGCTGGCACTGGCAGCAACAATTTTATTCAAAGAAATCAGGATTTTTTCTGCAAATAGGCTGGCACTGGCAGCAACAATTTAAATCAAATCAGGATTTCTTTTGCAAATAGGCTGGCCTGGCACTGGCAACCAGGCATAGTACTAGTCTAGTACTATGCCTGCCAGTGCCTTGTCTGATCTGATGATGTCACTGCCAGGCTATTTGCAGAAGAAATCCTTATTTTTCCTCATTTTTTGATCATGTGTCATGATGACATTGGTTTTGGTAATTGTCTGACT
Source organism: Pelophylax lessonae (assembly GCF_965119305.1). Taxonomy (NCBI): domain Eukaryota; kingdom Metazoa; phylum Chordata; class Amphibia; order Anura; family Ranidae; genus Pelophylax; species Pelophylax lessonae. Next base: position 155,460,401 of record NC_138771.1, read on the forward strand.
CTGATGCCAGCCTATTTGCAGAAGAAATCCTGATTTGAATAAAATTGTTGCTGCCAGTGCCAGCCTACCAGGGGCTGATCTGAGGTGTAAAGGTGCAGGAATTGGGGCTGATCTGAGGTGTGAAGGTGCAGGAATTGGCGCTGATCTGAGGTGTGATAGTGCAGGAATTGGGGTGATCTGAGGTGGGATAGTGCAGGAATTGGGGTGATCTGAGGTGTGGTAGTGCAGGAATTGGGGCTGATCTGATGTGTGAAGGTGCAGGAATTGGGGTGATCTGATGTGTGAAGGTGCAGGAATTGGGGTGATCTGAGGAGTGAAGGTGCAGGAATTGGGGTGATCTGATTTGTGAAGGTGCAAAGCTCACTTGATTTCTTACTATTATTCAAGCGGTTTACAGAAGTTACTTTATATGAAGCTGACAGTTGTTTTTTATGTATCTGGCACTCCTAATTTCTTTGAAAACATTTTTCGGCACACTGTGCCCAAAAAGGTTGTCTACCCCTTGATTAGAGTAACCCTCATCTTGTGCTGCTTCATACTATTTTTAGGACTCAACCATCAAAACAGGATTTAAAGTAAGACAAAAAAAAACAGCATCATATGGCAGCTCTGCTCTAAATTGGACCCAGTCTGTCAGATTAAACTAAAAAAGGAACCGTAATCGAATCCACACATCCTGGAACATTAAATCCTGTCATCAACCATCCCGACGAACTCCACGCCCAGTCACCCCCCCTAGCGGGCTGCTCAGTCCATAATGCCCGGGCCTATTTTTTGTCCCAGTCCGGGCCTGGTTTAGACTTAGGGCACAGGAAAGGCAACACAATGTCTTCATTCAAATGGAAACCAGAAACAACCTTAGGAAGGAAAGACTGACAAGGGTGAAGCACCACTTTAGCTCTGTGAGCCACCAGGTAAGGTGAACGACAAGACAACGCCACCAGCTCAGACACCCTGCATGCAGAAGTAATAGCCATCAAGAAGGCTACCTTCTGGGACAATGTAAGCAGAGGAAGCTCTTGAATATTTTTTAAAGGCGGCTAACTGTACTGGAGAACCGACAGCACCACATTGAGATCCCACGGAGGAAACGGAGACCGTACTGAGGGAGCCAAGGGGCGAACCCCCTAAAGAATGTGTAGCCAAAGGACGGTAAAAAGACCGCAAGGCCGAAAACTGGCCCTTGACGGTACCGTACCCAAGGCCAGGCGCTGCTTAACACCTTGTTGGAGGAATGACAAAATTCGAGCCACCGAAAGGGAATGGGGGATGATCCCCAAGAGACTCACACCACGCAATGTAAGTCTTCCAGGCGTGATGGTAAATGTTCATAGGAGGTAGATTTTCTAGCTTTTAACAGCGTGGGAATCACCGACTCAGACAACCCCCTATCCTTCAGCACCTGGTTTTAAAAAGCCAAGCCGTTAAAGCAGGATGGAAGATTGGCCCTTGGGCCAATAGATCTTCTCTGAGAGGAAGTCTCCAAGGGGCATAAGCAACCGGCCGTACCAGATTGGTGTACCAAGACCGGCGAGGCCAGTCTGGAGCCACTAGGATGACCAGATCCCTTGTGCCTCGATCCTTCGCAGAAGACTTGGCAGACGTTTTAGCGGGGGAAAGGTGTATATCAGATGATACTGGCCCCAAGGAGCCACCAGAGCGTCTGTGGCGTCGGCCAGAGGATCCAGAGCCCTTGCCTCAATTCTATGTACCTTTCTGTTGAGACAAGAGGCCAACAGGTCCACCTCGGAAGTTCCCCACCAGAGTCACAGCTGAACCTTAGAACGCAGGCTACCTCCCGAGCTGCCAGGACACTTCTTGTGCCCCCCTGGTGATTGACATACGCCACGGCTGTGGCATTGTCCCATTGAATCTTTACTGGGAACCCCTAAAGGCGATTTGTCCAATGGGCCAGAGAAATCTTATCGCCCGAAGTTCCAGTATATTGAGCGGTAGTCTTGACTCCTCCAGAGTTCAGACCCCTTGAGCACATCCATGCCCAAAATGCCTCCCCACCCAGACAGGCTGGAAACCGTGGAGACCACCGTCAGTACAGGGGAAGGAAGGATTTGCCCTGTCGAAGCGCCGGAGAGCAAAGCCACCATACCAGGGACCCTCTCGTATCCCAGCTCAACTGGATCAGATTGTCTAGAGACTGTGGATTCTTGTTCCACTTGGCAAGAATCTCTTTTTGCAGAGGTCTGGAACTGTGCAAACGGAACCACCTCGAAGGGAGACACCATCAGGCACAGCACCCACATGCAAGTCCTGAAAGATTAAATTTTAAACCGAACTCCTGCAGAGTCTGTACAGTAATTTCCAGGTTGTCCTTTAGAGCAGTCAGAGACTCTGCTCACAGAAGAAGAGTGTCCAGGTGCCCAGTACCGCAATCCCCCGCTGCCGCTACAATGACGACATTGTGGCCAACACTTTAGTGAATACCTGAAGAGCTGAGGCGAGATCAAAGAGTAATGCCATGAATTGATATTGCTCCTCGTCCACGGCAAAGAGGAGGAAACGCTGATGACTGACATATATTGGAATATGAAGGTATACGCCCTTTGATGTGGGGATACCACTACCGCATTAATGGACTCCATTCGGAACTTCTGTACCCGCACAAAGTGGTTCAAAGCCTTGCCTTCCTTCCTGGGAAATGTAAACAGGTTTGACTAGAAACCTTGAAAACGTTCCAGTTTTGAAACAGGAACATCCACCCCATGTAGTAGAAAGTCTTGCACTGCTCCGAAGAGACCCCGCCGGCGGTCTGGCGGAGGTTGGAAGGAAAGAACCTCACTGGAGGAGAAGACTGAAACTCGATCTTGTAGCCAGACCGAATCAGCTCGTGGATCCCCGTCTTGAATCAGGGAGGTCCATGGTCCGCAAAGAAGCGAAAACATCCTACCACCTCAGACATGGGTGAGGGCGCCCCTTCAGGCAGAAGAGGGCTTGTCTGCAGGTGGAAGAACCCACTCTCGGCTTACCAGACCAGGTCCCCTGGGATCCTTTGGAGGAGGGTCCTGACAGACTTAGATCCTTTGTCTTAATATCCTGAGAGACGAAAAGGCCGCATATGACCCGAGGAAAAAAATGGCCCACGTCTGCAACGAGACTCCCTGCCCCTGGCAGCCTGTGGAACAAGAGTAATCTTTTCCCCTTAAGACCCTTAATGAAATCATCCATATCATGCGCCGAAAAACCACTGCTGTCACGGACAGCCTAGAAACGAAGGGAGCCGCATCCAGAAAGTCATCACAGACAAACTGCAACCCCTAGACCAACTGGTCCGCTAGCACCGCAAGGGCAGGGGGAAACTGTTCCTCCTCCAGATCCTGGTGCAAAAGCTTTCACCACTCTGTTAAAGTCTGGGACACCAATGCTATGGTGAACACCGGCCCAAGGACTGAACCGGCCACAAAAACACGTGTCAGACCAAAGTTTTGGCTCTCCTGTCAAAGGGGTCTTTAAAAGCCGGAGACTCCTCCACAGGATTAGAGTGGATTTATTTAGCCTGGAACCTGAGAATCCACCACAGGTGGGACTGTCCACAATTTTTTTTTTTTTTTTTAACAGGGGCTCTTCAAAGGGATACTGTCTAGCGAAACGCTTAGGCACCGACCTATTGCGTTTAGGTCACTGACTCGTGACAGTTTTGTCAAAATAGGTGGGAAAAGGGAATACTACTACTAACTACTCCTGTAGGTGGCAGCAAAACCCAATGGTTAAGGAGATTCTGGAGCAGTTTTTCCGTCAATGAACGAAAGAGAAATGTGGAAAATTTCAAAGGGTAATAATAATTTTTCAAGGGGTGTGTGTGTGTGTTCAGTAATTCAATTCAAAAAGTGAAACTCATTTTATATAGACGCATTACACACAGAGTGATATATTTCTTTCTTTTAATTTTGATGATTATGGCTTACAGCTAGTGAAAACCCAAAATTCAGTATCTTAGAAAATTAGACTATATAGGACCAATTAAAAAAAATATTTTTAATACAGAAATGTTGGCTTATTGAAAATAATGTCCATGTACAGTACAGTATGCACTCAATACTTGGTCAGGGTTCCTTTTGCATGAATTACAGCACCAATACGGCGTGGCATGGAGGCGATCAGCTTGTGGCACTGCTGAGGTGTTATGGAAGCACAGGTTTCTTTAATAGCGGCTTTCAGCTCATCTGCATTGTCGGGCCTGGTGTCTCATCTTCCTATTGACAATACCACACAGATTCTCTATGAGGTTTAGGTCAGGCGAGTTTGCTGGCCATTCAAGCACAGCGATACCATGATTATTAAACCAGGTATTGGTACTTTTGGCAGTGTGGGCAGGTGCCAAGACCTGTTGAAAAATAAAATCAGCATCTCCCTAAAGCTGGTCAGCAGAGGGAAGCATGAAGTGCTCTAGAATTTCCCGGTAGAAGGCTGCGCTGACTTTGGACTTGATAAAACACAGTAGACCAACACCAGCAGATGACATTGCTCCCCAAATCATCATGGACTGTGGAAAACTTTGCATTTCATTTTAAAATCAAGGTCCCCGAGTCTGGAGGAAGGGTGGAGAGGCACAGATTTTAAGTTGCATGAGGTCCAGTGTGAAGTTTCCACAGTCAGTGATGATTTGGGGAGCCATGTCATCTGCTGGTGTTGGTTCACTGTGTTTTATCAAGTCCAAAGACAGTGCAGCCATCTACCAGGAAATTCTAGAGGACTGCATGCTTCCCTCTGCTGACCAGCTTTATGGAGATGCTGATTTCATTTTCCAGCAGGACATGGCACCTGCCCACACTGCCAAAAGTACCAATACCTGGTTTAATAATCATATCACTGTGCTTGAAGTATATCACTGTGTGTGTAACCCATCAATATAAAATATATGAGTTTCACTTTTTGTATAGAATTACTGAAATAAATCACTTTTTGATGATATTCTAATTTTATGAGATGTACACCTATACAACAAATAAAAATACCTTTTCACATTACCTCTGTTCTCAGCTGCTGCAGGAGCTCGGGGACTATAAACAGCAACACACTGATCTTTCCAGGGAATGGCTGTGCAGGGGTTGGGGGGGGGGGGGGGGGGAGTTGTCAGCACAAGCCTGATCATTGGAGGTGAGCAGGCACAAGCCTGATCTTTGGATTAGCTCCCAGCACAGACAGAAAACTGACCACGCTGTTCTGTCATGCCTAGTGTGGTAAGCTTTTAGCAGGGAGACTGGCAGAAACAGCAGGGATTTCACACAAAGGAATACAATGAGAACAAGATGCTTTTTCATATAGGTACATGGTACAGCTAGCGCATATCAGAAATATGAAGTTTTGGGTTTACATATTCTTTAACCACTTGCCGCCCGCCCGCCGTCAATTGACAGCGGAGCGGTGCGACCATTATCCTGGGAAGACGTCATATGACATGATCCCAGGAAACAGGGCAGGCGCGCGATCGTGTGCGCGCCGCCCTGCACTGCCGCTGTCGGGGTGTCCCCGGGACACCCCCCGTCACCGGCAGGGGGGAAACAGCCAATGGGCATGGCTGTTTCCCACGTGATCGACTGTGTTCCAATGACACAGCCGATCACAATAGAGGAGCCCGGTAGATGACCGCGCATGCGCGATCGGGAGTGCGCAGCGCGGTCATGTCGGTGGAGCTGTGTTCCGTAGGAACACAGCTGTCACCGGCAGTAGTAAACAGTCACTGACAGTGACTGTTTACTATGTGATCGGCTGTGAATCCATTCACAGCCAATCACAAAATGTAAACAAAGAGCAGTAACTCACTGTTACTAGCTCTTCTACCCTCATACAGCTTCCAGTGTGAGGACAGCAGAGCTAGAAACAGTGAGTTACTGCTCTGTGCACCTGCAAAAGTAAAAATCACACAAATAAATGTCCCCACACAGTCCTCAGCCCCCCCAATGTCACCTGTCACCCAACAGTCACCTCATCAGTGCCCAGAAATTGACATCCATAAGGCTACGTTCACATGTGAGCGTAGCGATCGCGGGCAGAATCACCGCGATTCTGCCCGCGATCCGGAAATCATTGCAAATTGCGGGACGCCTGTGCGTTGCCCGTTTTTTGCAATAGCACCCCAAACGCTGTGCAATGTTGCAGCGATTTCCACCTGTCGAATCGCGGTAACATGGCGCAAACAACGCATGACGCCAAAAAAAAGGTACAAGAGCTTCTTTGGGGCGTCATGCGTTGTTTGCGTGATGTTACCTCGATTCGGCAGGCGGAAATCGCTGCAACATCGCACAGCGTTTGGGGTGCTATTGCAAATCACGGGCAACGCACAGGCGTCCCGCCATTTGCAATGATTTCTGGATCGCGGGCATCAATCATCGTCACTTGTCACCTCATCAATCATCGTCACCTGTCACCTCATCAGTCATCGTCACCTGTCACCCCATCAGTCATCGTCACCTGTCACCCCATCAGTCATCGTCACCTGTCACCCCATCAGTCATCGTCACCTGTCACCCCATCAGTCATCGTCACCTGTCACCCCATCAGTCATCGTCACCTGTCACCCCATCAGTCATCGTCACCTGTTTGCCATATACATGCAATCACTTACTGACCGCCTAACGACTATATGCGTCGGCCATTAAAAGCTAAATACTGGGGTTATGGCAGCAGATAGCCCCCATAACCCCGGTGTTTTTTTGAAATGGCGGGCGGTCGGCTTTCAGATAAGGGTGGTTCCAGTGGCGGATTCGCCACGGAATTACCCTTACGGTGCAGGGGAAAAGGTGCCCCCCCTCCTGCCGCGTCCCAGACGTTTTCCCAGCTTACCGGACCGGCCGGCAGCGGGGAAAACTATCCTGTCTCGGATCCTCAGAGACAGGAAGTCCAGTGAGGGCAAGATAGCCCTCACTCGACTCTATGGTCTTGGAGGACCGGAGCTACGTCAAAAGACGTTGCCTAGCAACCGGTTTAAAGGGCCGCTTTTTTTTTTCTTTTTTTTTTTTCCTCTTTCAACAATTTTTTTTTTTTTTTTTCTTTATTAGTGTAGTTGTGAGGTCTTTTTGACCCCAGATCTCACAATAAAGAGGACCTGTCATGCCTATTTCTATTACAAGGGATGTTTACATTCCTTGTAATAGGAATAAAAATGATCAAAACATTTTTTTTTTTAAACTGTGTAAAAATAAAAAAATAATAAATAAAATAAATAGGAAAAAAAAATAAAAATTAAAGCGCCCTGTCCCCGTTAGCTCGCGCGCAGAAGCAAACGCATACGTAAGTCCCGCCCACATATGTAAACGGTGTTCAATCCATACATGTGAGGTATCGCCGCGATCGTTAGAGCGAGAGAAATAATTTGAGCCATAGACCTCCTCTGTAACACTAAGCTAGTAGCATGCAGAAATTTTTAAAATGTTGCCTATTGGGATTTTTAAGTACCAATGTTTGGCGCCATTCTGTGAGCATGCGCAATTTTGAAGCATGACATGTTGGGTATCTAATTACTCGGCGTAACATTATCTTTCACATTATGGAAAAAAATTGGGCTAAATTTACTGTTTTCTTATTTTTTAGTTCAAAAAAGTGAATTTTTTTAAAAAAAAAAATCGCATTTGGAAGACTGCTGCGCAAATATGGTGTGATAAAAAATATTGCAACGATCTCCATTTTATTCTCTAGGGTCTCTGCTAAAAAAAAATATATAATGTTTGGGGGTTCTAAGTAGTTTTCTAGCAAAATGATTTTAGCTTGTAAACACCAAGTGTCAAAAATAGGCCCAGTCTTAAAGTGGATAAATGGACAACTTTGTGAAAAGTGCTACTTGAATGTTAGGCGTCTGTATGTGGCCAGGCTGTGAAAAAGTGTTACACATGTGGTATCGCCATACTCAGGAGGAATAGCAGAATGTATTTTGGGGTGCAATTTTTGCTATGTACATGCTATGTGTTAGAAATATTGCATAAATGGACAGCTTTGTGTAAAAAAAAGAAAAAAAATGTGTTTTCATTTTCTTTCCACATTTTCCAAAAACTTGTGGAAAAAAATGACATATTCAAAAGACTCATTATGCCTCAAAAATTATACGTTGGGCTGTTTGCTTTCCAAAATGGGGTCATTTTATGGGGGTTTCCATTGTCCTGGTGCTCCAGGGCCTTCAAAAGTGCGATAGGTTGTCAGGAAATTATATGTGTAATTTGTGCTCCTAGAATGCCGGACGGTACTACTTGGATGTTAGGCCTCTGTATGTGGCCAGGCTGTGAAAAAGTCTCACACATGTGGTATCGCCATACTCAGGAGGAGTAGTAGAATGTGTTTTGGGGTGTAGTTGCAAGTATACATATGCTGTGTGAGAGAAATAACCTGTTACTACGTCAATTTGTAAAAAAAAAAAAAAAAAAAATCTTCATTTTGCAAAGAGTTGTGGGAAAAAATGACAACTTCATAAAACTCACCATGCCCCTTATTAAATACCTTGGAATGTCTACTTTCCAAAAAGGGTTCATTTGGGGGGGTATTTGTTCTTTCCTGACTTTTTAGTGTCTCAAGAAATGAGATAGGCCTTCAGTACATCAGGTGTGGTCAAGTGTGATAAATTTTCAATGATTAGCACCATAACTTGTGGACTCTATAACTTTCACAAAGACCAAATAATATACACTTATTTGGGTTATTTTTACCAAAGATAAGTAGCAGTATAAATTTTGGCCAAAATTTGTGAAGAAAAATTACTCATTTGCTAAATTTTATGACAGAAACAAAGAAAAATGCGTTTTTTCACAATATTTTTAGTCTTTTTTTTATTTATAGCACAAAAAATAAAAAACCCAGTAGTGATTAAATACCATCAAAAGAAAGCTCTATTTGTGTGAAAAAAAGGACACAAATTTTTTATGGGTACAGTGTTGCATGACTGAGTAATTGTCATTCAAATTGTGAGAGCGCTGAAAGCTGAAAATCAGTCTGGGCAGGAAGGGGGTGAAAGTGCACTGTAGGCAAGTGGTTAAGGAGAGAAGTGGATCCTGGACTCCACATGTCTTATTTGTCCGCAAATTAAAGTCTGAAGCTTATCTTAGAAAAGTTAACCTAACACCATCTGAAGTATATTTACAGTACCACAGCTACAGTAGACCTTGTAACTATGAAGCTATGTGAGCGTGTGTGTCACCTGCACACAAAACTGTAAAATGTAAACTGAAGGATGTTGAAGTTCTGTTTGCACTGGGGCTGTCACAAAGTTATACATGTGGAAAACCTTTACTTTTAATTTTTTTTGGCAAGAAAAAAAAGCAAAATATGATAAAAGGGGTGTAATGGAGCAGTTTAGACTTCATTTTAAAAGATTGAATGATGTTATTAGGAAAATCCATGTAAAGCATATCAAGGTGGCACTGATGACCTATGTAAAACTCAAACAATTCCTGCGCTTGGATAAGGGTATACACTATATTACCAAAAGTATTGGGACACCTGCCTTTACACCCACAGGAACTTTAATGGCATCCCAGTCTTAGTCTGTAGGGTTCAACATTGAGTTGGTCCACTCTTTGCAGCTATAACAGCTTCAACTCTTCTGTCAAGGTTGTCCACAAGGTTTAGGAGTGTGTCTATGGGAATGTTTGATTATTCTTGCAGTAGCTCATTTGTGATGTTTGGCACTGGTGTTGGAGAGAGGGTCTGGCTCGCAGTCTGCGCTCCAATTAATCCAAAAGGTGTTCTATCGGGTTGAGATCAGGACAGGACTCTGTGCAGGCCAGTCAAGTTCCTCCACCCCAAACTCGCTTATTTAGGTCTTTATAGACCTTCCTTTGTGAACTGGTCCAAATCATTTGGCGGAGGGGGGTTTATAGTGTGGGGTTAATTTTTAGGGGTTGGGCAAGGCCATTTAAATCCAGTGAAGGTTACTCTAAGAGTCGGTTAACACTAAGGCGATACAACTCCTTACTACTTCGAGGGCCACTTGTGCATTACCATGCACCACGACTTCGGAGCGACTTGCAGGGACTTCACATAATGGAAGTCTATGCAAGTCGCTCCGAGGTCGCCCCGAAGTAGTACAGGACCCTTTTTCTAAGTCGGAGTGACTTGTGTCGCTCCTATTAGAACAGGTCCTGTAGCGGTCAATGGACCGCGAGGGAGCGTGACTTGTCAGGCTGACAAGTCGCGCTAGTGTGGACCAGCTCTTAAAGTGATTGTAAAGTCTGTTTTGTTTTTTTCTATTAAAACAACAAACATGGTATACTTACCTCCTCAGTGTAATGGTTTTGCACAGGGCAGCCCAGATTCTCCTCTTCCTAGGTCCCTGGCTGCAGCTCCTGGCCCCTCCCTGCTGTTGAGTGCCCCAACAGCAAGCAGCTTCGCTATGGGGGAATCTGAGCGGAACTGCAGCTCCGTGTATCCATTCAGGCACGGAGCTGCCATTCGGCCCCACCCCCTCTCTCCTCTGATTAGCTAACGAAGCTTGATTGACAGCAGCAGGAGCCAATAGCGCCGCTGCTGTGTCTCAGCCAATCAGGAGAGAGAGAAACAAAGAAAGGGTGCACCGACCTAGCGCATTATCCTCAATATAAGGCTTTTATTCAAGAAACACTTAAAAGTGGCTACTCACAGACATAGATGTAAATATATCATATCGAGCTCAGTTGCCCAAATGTCCGGATTAGTCCATATGATCGTCCAAGACCAATGAGATGACGGCTGACGCGTTTTGAGGCTTCAGCCTCTTCCTCAGAGCCTCAGAGTGGCTCTGAGGAAGAGGCTGAAGCCTCGAAACGCGTCAGACGTCATCTCATTGGTCTTGGACGATCATATGGACTAATCCGGACATTTGGGCAACTGAGCTCGATATGATATATTTACATCTATGTCTGTGAGTAGCCACTTTTAAGTGTTTCTTGAATAAAAGCCTTATATTGGAGGATAATGCGCTAGGTCGGTGCGCCCTTTCTTTGTTTCTTTGCCTTTAGTACCGGTGGACTACCCCAGTCCGTTTTGGGCAGCAAGACCCCAGCCATCCGAGAAGCCAGGTGTGAGTCCCGTGAGGAGTGTGGTCGGGGGGGCTCGAATCCCAAGCGCAGGAGAAAGGTGTTTTCACCTTATTGTTTTCTTTGAATCAGGAGAGAGAGTCCTGGATGGCTGAGGCACTCGTGGACATTGCTGGAATGAGATGGGGCTCAGGTAAGTATTGATGGGGGGGGGGGGCTGAAGTGGGCTGCTGCTCATAGAAGGCTTTGATCTTAATGTGTAGAATGTATTAAGATAAAAAAACCTTATGACTTTACAACCCCTTTAAGGCGTCAGCATACAAAGACATTTTGGACAATTTCATGCTTCCAACTTTGTGGGAACAGTTTGAAGTTGGCCCTTCCTGTTCCAACATGACTGCACTCCAGTGCACAAAAGTCCATAAAGACATGGATGAGCAAGTTTGGGGTGGAGGAACATGACTGGCCTGCACAGAGTCCTGACCTGAACAACTATGAAATGAATTAAGAGCGCAAACCCAGACCCTCTCTCCAACATTAGTGCCTCACCTCACAAATAAGTTTCTGGAAGAATGATCAACCATTCCCATAGACACACTCATAAACCTTGTGGACAGCCTTCCCAGAAGAGTTGAAGCTGTTATAGCTTCAAAGGGTGTGCCAACTCACTATTGAACCCTACAGACTAAGACTTGGATGTCATTAAAGCTCATGTGTGTGTGTGTGTGTGTAAAAGCAGGTGTCCCAATACTTGTGACAATATAGGGTATGTTAGCAGTCAGCAACAATAGGCCGATTACACACCATAAACAATATACATAACAACAAAAGAGGGTGCAGCACTAACCAGATGTTCAAAAAAATGTAACGTCTCTAATGTTAAAATCACATAAAATTCCAAATGTAAAATTGATAGCGTGAAAATCCCCACACCAGCTTCTGTGGAATAGACATACAAGCACACTTGTCACCTCTGTGAGGGGGGCAAGCCTGCTTACCAGGACCTATTGACCCTCAAATTATAGAGAGGTCAACAGCAGCATGATAGGAATCTAAGGCCAGATGAAACATCCAAAATTCCGCTATGATCATCGCATCATCCGTCACTGCAGGCTACTGGAATATGCAGGTCATGTGGTCATCCAGCAGGAAGATCCGCACCTCCAAAGGTGTAAACAAAACCAGTAGTGATACTTCAGAGGAATCTAAATGACACAACCATAGTGCAATATGTCTATGAAGCTAAAACCGCTATTTATTCAGGGGATTTACACTCACATGCAATAAAAATCAGAAAAAGCATAACAAACGAATTTCAAAGATGGCCACGGCAAGTAGCGTGTTTATGTCATGCGTTCCAGTCTCGCTTCATAGACGTATTGCACTATGGTTGTGTCATTTCCATCCCTCTGAGGAAGTGGTTCTCAATTCCTGTCCTCAGGACCCACTAACAGGCCAGGTTTGTAAGATAACTGAAATACATCGCAGGTGATATCATTTGCTGCTCAGTGATTGCAGTATTCTAGTCTGCATCTCCCCAAGGTAAAACTTAAAATCTGGCCTGTTAGTGGGTCCTGAGGACAGAAGTTGAGAACCACTGCTCTGAGGTATCACCAGTGGTTTTGTTTACACCATTGGAAATGCGGCTCTTCCTGCTGGCTGACCACATGACCTGAATATTCCAGTAGCCTGCGGTGACTGCTGACCTACTTCAACTGCTAATTTAGTATCCTGGACTAAGTATCAGATCAGGATTGGGGACTTTCACTGGGTGCAAACTTATTCTGTCAGATTGGATTAGCATAACAAAATTAGCAATGGAGAATAGCTGTTGGCTAAACATTATGCAGTCCACAGGGCTTCAGTGGATGGAGCCATAACAGACTACATTCAACCAAGGAGTTGGCAGTTATTGGACTTGGTGAACTTTCTGCAGGCTGACAGCGCTCATGAGTATTTTAGTGAAAGTGGCCTTTTTCTCTTAAGGCTGGAGTTCAGCTTTAAGCAGACCTAAGGAAAAGACGCTTACCATACTTTTCAAGTCCTCCTGTCTCAGAGCTGGAAGCTGCAACTCTAATCGACAAAGGTTTTGAAAACGTGCAATAAAGTCACTGAGCACGGAGGATGGTTCACATACTAGAAGAGCCCAGAAGTGATCTGCGATTAGAAACAGAGAATTGGTAAATCAACAAATCTGATACACCCAGGATGTGAAAACATAAAGGGTTAAAGGGAGTTGTAAAGGCAGAAGGTATTCTTTATCTTAACCATTTGCCAACCGGGCCATAGCCAAATGACGGCTACAGCGCGGTCGGCTAGTTATGGGAGGGCGTACAGGGATGTCCTCCCAGAATTGCGCTTCCAGTGCCCCATGGGACCCGGTGCATCACGGATCGTGGTAAAGGGCCAATAACAGCGGCCCTTTACCACGTGACCGCTCCGTCCAATGACAAAGCGATCGGTTGTCAACAAACCGACGCATGTCTAGTTCAGTTTTCTCCTTGCATGCTGAACATAGCGATCGGTATAGCTTGCGAGGAGAGGAGGGAGACTGCAGCACTGCTCATCCCTGCCTTATTTGTGCCTCAATCGTGTCTAAGTCATGCCAATCTGTGTCAAATCATGTCCTATCCGTGGTCAACAGTGCCACATCCGTGCTCACCCGTGGCAGTGCCCTACAGTGCCTCACAAAAGTTTAATGGGTAGCTAGGAAATAATATTTGTAATTTTATGTCCCTAGAGCACCTGACGGTGCTCCCTGAGTGTTAGGCCTCTGTATGCGGCTAGGCTGTGTAAAAGTCTCACACATGTGGAATCGCCGCACTCAGAAGGAGTAGCAGAATGTATTTTGGGGTGTAATTTTTGCTATGTACACGTGTTAGAAATATCTTATACATGGACAACTTTGTGTAAAAAAAAAAAAAAATGAATTTTCGTTCCATATATATTTCAAGAACTTGTGGAAGAAAATGACAAGTTCAAAAGACTCATAATTCCTCCAAGATTATGTGTTGGGGTGTTTGCTTTCCAAAATGGGGTCATTTTGTGGGCGTGTCAATTGTCCTGGTGCTCCAGGGCCTTCAAAAGTGTGATAGGTTGGGGTGTAATTGCAAGTATGCCTATACAGTGTGTGAGAAATAACTTGGTAATGTGACAATTTTGTGAAAAAATAAAAAAATCTTTTACAAATAATTGTGGGAAAAAATTACAACTTCAAAAAACTCACCATGCCTCTTACTAAATAACCTTGGAATGTCTAATTTTCAAACAGGGCTCATGGGGGGGGGGGGGTATTTTTACTTTCCTGGCATGTTAAGTGTCTCAAGAAATTAGATAGGCCGGCAGTAAATCAGGTGTGATCAATTGGCACCATAGCTTGTAGACTAAGTACTTAATTTTGGGGGGGGGGGGGGGGTAGCAGTATAACTTTTAGTCAAAATATATGAAAAAAATTACAAAAATTTGCAAAATTTTAAAACCGAAATGAAGAAAAATTCATTTTTTTTACAAAATGTTTGGTCATTTTTTCAATTATAGCGCAAAAACAAAAAAAAAACCTAGTGATGATTAAATACCACTAAAAGAAAGCTCTATTTGTGTGAAAAAAAGGACAAAAATGTCATATGGGCACAGTGTTGCATGACTAATTGTCATTCAAAATGTGAGAGCACTGAAAGCTGAAAATCAGTCAGTCAGGAAGGGGGAATAGGTGCCCAGTGGATAAGTGGTTAATGCATTCTATGCATGAAGATAAAAAGCATTCTGTGTGTAGCAGCCTCCCCAGCACCCTCTAATACATACCGGAGCCCCATCTCTGTCCAGCGATAACCATGAGTCCCTCGGCCATCAGGGACTCTCCCTCCCAATTGTCAGTTAGCCAATCAGGAGAAAGAGGGTGGGGCCAAACTGCAGATCCGTGTCTGAATGGACACACGGAGCTGCAGCTCTGCTTGCCCCCATAGCAAACTGCTTGCTGTGGGGGCACTCGACAGGAGGGAGGGGCTAGGAGCAGCGAAGAGGGACCCGAGAGGAGGAGGATCCAGGCTGCTTTGTGCAAAACCAACTGCACAGAGCAGGTAAGTAGAAAGTTTGTTATTTATAAAAAAAACAAAAAACAAAAAAAAAACTACAAGATTTTACAATCACTTTAAGGGGATTTGCAATTGAGGACCTTGACATAGTCCTGACAATGGCTCTTTCCATGAAAAGGACCAGAAGATTTTTTTGTGAACCTTTTAAATTGGTAGAATCTAAGTACTGTGCAAGTCTTTCTGGTTCAGACAATAAAAATCACTATCTGGAAAAATAGAAATCAGGACAGCAACGAGGCAATAACAGTACGCGCTTAAAATGGATCTTTTCCAGCTTACATGCATAAAGTGTTTGTTCACATTTACACCCTCCCCTTGGTCCCCACTGTACTTGGCACCTGCAAAGTTGAGCTGTCATTGCCCACGCAGCTGGTCCAGGGGTTTGGGGATTTGATCAATATTTTAAAAAGGTCTGTGATTGTGTAAATCATCTTAGGAAAGTAAATTTGCCACATTGGCACCATTCTAGGAGAGGGTCATTTGAAAACAGCTGTGAATTTCTGAAAATGTTTTTATATACTGCTCAAAAAAATTAAAGGAACACTGGATATCTATACTGATATGGACTGGGTAATGTGTTAGGAATTAAAGGATGCTACATCGTTTGATGGAAATGAAAATAATCAACCTACAGAGGGCTGAATTTAAAAACACCCTGAAAATCAAAGTGAAAAATTTTTGCAGCAGGCTAGTCCATTTTGCTGAAATTTCATTGCAGCAACTCAAAAATGGTAGTCAGTAGTTTGTATGGCTACCCACGTGCTTGTATGCATGTCTGACAACATCGGGGCATGCTCCTAATGAGACGATGGATGGTCCTTGGGTATTTCCTCTCAGATCCGGACCAGGGCTTCACTGAGCTCCTGCACAGACTGAGGTTAAACCTGGCGGCGTCAGATGGACTGGAACATAATGTCCCAGAAGTGTTCTATTGGATTAAGGTCAGGCGAGCGTGGGGGCTATTCAATGGTATGAATTCCTTCATCCTCCAGGAACTGGCTGCACACACTCGCCTCGAGTCCAGCCATTTCCGTGCACCAGGAGGAACCCAGGACCCACTGGACCGGCGTAAGGTCTGACAATGGGTCCAAGGATTTCATCCCGATACCTAATAGCAGTCAGAGTGCCAATGTCTAAGCTGTAGAGGTCTGTGCGTCCCTCCATGTATATGCCTCCCGAGACCATCACTGACTCACCACCAAACCGGTCATGCTTAACAATGTTACAGGCAGCATAACATTCACAGCGGCCTCTCTAGACCCTTTCCCGTCTGTCACATGTGCTCAGGGTGAACCTGCTCTCATCTGTGAAAAGCACAGGGCGCCAGTGGCAGACCTGCCAATTCTAGTGTTCAACGGCAAATGCCAAACAAGCTGCCAGGCAGTGAGCACAGGGCCCACAGGCCATCCTCATGAAGTCTGTTTCTGATTGTCTGGTCAGAGACATTTACACCAGTGGCCTACTGCTGTCATTTTGTAGGGCTTTGGCAATGCTCACCCTGTTCCACCTTGCACAAAGGAGCAGATACCGGTCCTGCTGATGGGTAAAGGACCTTCTATGGCCCTGTCTAGCTCTCCTAGAGTAACTGCCTGTCTCCTGGAATCTCCTCCATGCTCGAGACTGGGCTGGGAGACACAGCAAACCTTCTTGTAATGGCACGTATGGATGTGCCATTCTGGAAGAGGAGTTGGACTGCCTGTGCAACCTCTATAGGGTCCAGGTATCGCCTCATGCTACCAGTAGTGACACGGACCCTAGTCAAATGCAAAACTAGTGCAACACAGTCCGAAAAGATGTAGGAAGAAAAAGTCATTTGGCCTCCACCTGTAAAACCATTCCTGTTTTGGAGCTTGCCTTATTGTTGCCCATTTAGTGTGCCTCTTAATTTCATTAACAGCAAAGCAGCTGAAACTGATTAACAACCCCCTCTGTTACTTAACTGACCAGATCAATATCCCAGGAGTTTGACTTGATGCTATACTCTGATTAAAAAGTGTGACTTTAATTTTTTTGAGCAGTGTATATTGAGACACATGTATTTCATGGAAAATGACAGATGCACACAAACTCCACCAAAAGCCTTACCTGGACAGGGACTGTCTGGCCAAAAGCAGAACTTTTCATGAGAGGTCTTTAGTTCTTCTTTTAGCTCCACACAACGCTGCTTATCTGAACACAAAGTCATAAATTCAGTACAGTTTCTTTTTTTAATCCATATGCCTGCGGTCAAAAACCATAAAGAATCCCTGGTCCCACATAACACACAAATTACCAATGAAACAAGATTACATTTGCAACAATCAAATAATGGGTGGATATAAACCCTTCACGGACAATAAAAATTAGACTGACCAGTAACTTGTTTTTCGATAATCTTTAAGGTCAGCACCTGAGAGATTGTAGCTCCGCCCACCAGACACAGGATACGCTTCAACTTTAGACTTTAAAATAGGGTTTTCCCCCACAGAGCCTCAGTTGTAGTATAGTACCTTCAGCCAAGCTGAAACATTTAAGCACAATAAAATACAGCAGGGTCAAGCAACCGTTGCTGTCCTGAAAGACTACTGGAAAAAAAGTTACCAAGTCTAACTTGAATTTTACCAAAACATCTTTCAAGACAACCTGAGAGTATAATCAAGAACTAGGAAGAGACAACACCTTGCCTTGCAGACAACAGATTAGATCTACAATGGCGAACAGAAGTGGATAGGCTTGACCACATCGCCACTTTGCAGATTTGTTCCGGGATGGCTCCAGCCCTTTCTGCCCAAGAAGCTGCAAAAGCTCTAGTGGAGTTAACATGGTTCCCAAATGAGGGAACCCAATTCATCCAGACATAAGCTTCTATAACAGCCATCTTTAGCCACCTGGCTTTGGACCCCTTAGTGGTCGTCTGACCTTTCTTGGCTACAGCAAACAAAACAAAAAAGGGAGTTCTAAAGTCCTTGGCTACCTCCAAGTAACGCAACACAAGTATGTCCAATATATGAAAACATTCCTCTTTACCTTCTGACAGATTTGGGCAAAACGTTGGTAGGGCAATATCCTGGGAGCAGTGATAAATAGAAGAAACTTTCAGAAGAAATCCTGAATTTGTCCTTCACCACTTGAGTTTTGGAAGATTTTACCCCCTTCATGACCAGGCCATTTGTTACTTTTTAGCACTGCGCTACTTTAACTGGTAAATTGTGCAGTCAGGTATCGCTTTACCCAAATGAAACATAATTTTTTTCACAAAAATAGAGCTTTCTTTTGGTGGTATTTGACCACTCCTGGGTTTTTATTTTTTGCGATATAAAAGAAAAAAATATCCAAAATTAAAAATAAAAAACAATATTTTTACTTTCTGCTACAAAACACATCCAATAAAAAAATAAAAAAATATCTTTACAAATTTGGGCAAAAACATATTCTGCTACATGTTTTTGATTTAAAAAATCTCAATAAATGTATAAACTGATCGGCTTGCGTGGAAGTTATAGTGCCTACAAACTATGGTATATACAGGGGGGAAAATATTTATTGGATTCCCTGCAGGATTTTGTATGTTTGCCCACTTACAAATAAATGAATGGTCTAATTTTTACCATAGGTGCAGTCTAAATGATAGAGACAGAAGAAAATCAACCAAAAATCCAGAAAAAAAACACAATACAAATGTTATAAATTGAGTTGCAGTTCAGTGAGTAAAATAAACGGATTTTTGTAAAATCTTACCGTAAAATCCTTTTCTCTTAGCTCATTGACAGACGTAGTCCTCGTTGATTCAACACACTCGGGTTATGCTGCCCTCCACAGGAGTAGGACTAGACAGGAAAGAAAATACTCTGGCCATACCCTAGGGGCAGTCCCCGAGGGTATATCCTCTCTCTCTGCTACAGCAAATCAGTTATGTCACAAAGCAGTGTTTAGAGAATTTAACCCAACCCAACTCAAAAACAGAGGGGCGGGTACTACGTCTGTCAATGAGCTAAGAGAATCAAATAAAGAGAAATATTCAGGGCTGGACTCTTGTACACACCACTAATAAATAGACCAGCAGCTAAGCACTCAAGGGCAATATCTCCAAAACACCTTCTGAATACATAATAGAAAAATAGTGCAGCGCAATCCTAGTGGTAAAATAATAAAATCATGCAGAGTCCCAGTGTTAATAGGTGTCCATATAAACAGATAAAAGTCTCCAGTGTAAAGTGGTCCTAGGGCAATTCCATAAGGTGCTTGTCTCCACGAGTGCTCATGCAAACTCTGCAGATATGCGCTGTTATTTTCTTCAAAAATGTGAGTTGTTTACTTATATGGATTAAAGAGTGCACGCCGGCTTGCAAACTCTGCAGATATGCGCTGTTATTTTCTTCAAAAATGTGAGTTGTTTACTTATATGGATTAAAGAGTGCTTGATTACATACAGAGAGCATTAGATCGTTCTTTCTTTTCTCCTACACATATTGGTAACCTTGTTTGAGGAGCTGACAGTGCATCGGAGGTGTAATCATTTACTACGCTTAAGGAAGAAAAAAACCCTCGAGGTAGAGCACCGGTCTCCTCAAATTGCGGCCTGCAAAACCTTGCGGCCAAATGAGGCATCCGCCGATGCCATCACATCAATCTTATAAAATTTTGTAAAGGTATGTACCGACGACCAGGTGGCCGCCTTACATACCTGGACCAATGACGCCTGATGGCGATAGGCCCAGGAAGTACTGAGCGCTCGAGTGGAGTGCGCCCTAACAGGGAACGGAGGATTCCGACCCTTAATAGATTAAGCGTGTACCACCATCTGTCTGATCCATTTGGAGATAGTCGCGGCAGATGCAGGCAACCCCTTTCTGGGGCCATCCGGGATCACAAAAAGTGAATCCGTCTTACGGAACGATTCCGTCGCCTTCAGGTATACCCTGATTGCCCGAACCACATCCAAGGAATGCAACGCATGTTCCCGATGATGATTGGGCTGAGGACACAAGGAAGGTAGTACAATATCTTCATTCAGATGAAAATCTGAAACCACCTTTGGAAGAAAGGATGGCTTAGGATGAAGCACTACCTTATCCCTATGAATCACTAAGTATGGGGACTGGCATGATAATGCAGCCAGTTCTGACACCCTGCGTGCAGAAGTGATAGCCACCAAGAAGGCTACCTTCTGGGATAAAGTAAGCAAGGGAATCTCCCTGATGTTTTCAAAAGGAGGTTTCTGTAGAACCGACAAAACCAAATTAAGATCCCAGGGCGGTAAGGGCGCGCGGACTGGTGGAGCCAGGTGCCGCACCCCCTGGATGAAATTCCGCACCAAGGACTTAGTAGCTAAAGGTTTCTGAAAGAAGATTGCTAATGCTGAAACTTGACCCTTGATGGTGCTCAAGGCTAGTTTCTGCTCAACCCCTTTTTGCAGAAAGGCCAATATTCGAGTCACCGAATAGGTACGTGGAGGAATCCCTAAAGATTCGCACCACGGGATATACGTCTTCCATGTGCGATAATAGACCTTGCTGGAAGTCGCTTTCCTTGCTTTAATAAGGGTAGGAATAACTGAAGCTGACAACCCTCTGTCCTTCAGTATCTGGGTCTCAATGGCCAGGCCATTAAAACCAGCGACTGTAAAGCACGATGGAAGATTGGTCCTTGAGACCGCAGACACTCCCTGAGACGAAGTTCCCAAGGAACGTCCGCGACTCGCATGACCAAGTCGGGTAGATCGGCTTGACGAGGCCAGCCTAGAATTTCTAGGACCACTGGCGCTGACTGGATCTGAACCAGGCGGCCCTAGAGCTATCTGGCCCCGACCATCCGACAAAGTCTGATCGTTCTCCGTTCCCACACATTTATCAGATACCTGATTCCTATCAGGAACGGTGATCTCTCCTGGTTGAACCTCAGGGACCGAAGTCACCCGGCTAGAGGCTTCTTGGTCTGTCTGTTCAACCGGATCCGATTCTTGTGGGGAACTGAGACTAATCTTTGGAAAAGGTAAAGAAAAAGATCTGTTCAGGGAATGGTAACTACCGCTCCCTGTAGTACTTAAATGTTGGGAGGGAAGAATCGCACCGGTAGCAGTGGTCGATGCTCGATCTAATGCCCTGAATACCGGTGAAAACGTCCCCCCACCCTCAAGCCGGGTGGGGGGGCGCACCTTCAGGCTGTGTAATCCTTTGCTTCAGGTTTGGCTGAGTCGGTCTTTTGTCTGTCCGACCAGCCCTTCTTGAACCCTCCTGGAGGAGCCTTGCCTTTCCCGCTTGTTCCAGTCGGGCGCACAAACCCTTTATGGGCGGTAAAGAAAGGTCCCCGCTTGTTAGGAGGTCCTTTAGCTTTAGCAGCCTGTGGCAAGAAAGTGCTCTTGCCCCCAGTGGCATCCTTAATGATCTCATCTAGGGTGGCCCCAAATAGGCGATTCCCCTGAAAGAGGAGATTCGTTAAGGTCTTTTTGGAACCTAGATCCGCTGACCAGCATTTTAACCACAGCACACGTCTGAGGATTACCGCTGACATAGATGCATGCCCTAATAGGGGGGTAGCATCCAAGGCTGCGTCACAGACGAACTGTAGTCCTTGTATGATCTGTTCCATCAATTCAGATGTTTCCTGGGGGATATCTTTCCCCTTCAGGTCCTGGCGCACCAATCTCGCCCATTCCGTTAGTGTCTGGGAAACTAGACCAATGACAATTACTGGTCTAAAGGCTGACCCTATCAGGGAAAAGATAGTGCGGGACTCCGCTTCTACCTTCCGATCCACCGGGTCCTTAAAGGACGAAGTGTCCTCCACTGGAATAACCGTGGCTTTATTCAGTCTGGAAATAGGTGGATCCACCACTGGTGTTACCGTCCATTTCTTAATGAGGGATTCCTCAAACGGATAGCGTCTAGCAATACGCTTGGAAATAGTAAAAGGTACGCTTAGAATGCTCCCATTCTTCTTTAATTTTATTACCAAAACACTTGGGTACAGGAAAAACCTTCACCGTTTTGGTGGGTTTGTTAGTACCAAAGGGAATCTCTGTTTCAGTTGCCTCTGCCGGTAAAACCTCAAGTCTTAAGGTTTCCCGAACCGCCACAACTAGTGCGTCCACCAATGCTTCTTCCCGAATTATGGCGGAAGCATGAACGTCCTCCTCACTGTCTGAAGGAACTTTACCTGAGACAACAGCCCTTGCAGAGGGACCTGCAGCTGCAATGACCATCTCAGAATCTGAGTCTGAAGTGTCAGATGATATAGGGGTAGGCGGGGGTCGCTTTCTTGACCCCCGTTCCTGACAGGCCGTCTCCACCCGAGCCACCAAAGACTCCAAAACTGCTGTAAATGCATCTATACTCTGTGCACCGGCGGGTCCCGCAGCCCCCTCGAGGGAAACAGGTGGGGTTACCTGTGTGGCAGGGTCCATGATAATTCCAGTTACTACCCGGAAAAAAATCAATCCAAAACAAAATAAAACTTTTTTTTTTTTTTCCAGACCCCCAGCGCCACAAAGCCCCTCAATGTTACCTGCTTAGGGACCCCTATCGAGCGAGAGAGAGAGAGATAGACCCCCAGGCTCACCACTTGATGCTCAGAGTTTACTGCAACTTGTCTCAGCACTGTCTAGAACAGACAGGAAGTCTCTTGGCTGGCTGCCCGGGAGAAAGGAGGCGGCTCCGCCCCTCTGTACGCCTTCCGGCGCCTCCCCTAGCTCCACGAGGTGTTTGAGTCACCTCAAACATGGCCGCCCCCATGCTGGAGACACGAAGCTACGCCAAAATGGCGGCCTCGTGCGATCTACCAGAGAATGGCGGCGGCCTCTTACAGAATAGCGGCGTGACTGCAGAGTATCTCGGCATCAATAGACCTCTCTCTACATGGTGATCCGCATGGCCGGCGGTACCGTACCCTGGCGGACCGCGTGGCCGTCGGGAGGCATGCTTTTGCTGGAGGAATGACCTGGAAAGCAGTGTACATGTCCTGTGGCTTCTGACAGGTAGGATACCATATCTATCACAGTAAGATTCTAGTACTGCCACTGATTACAATCATTTAAACATACTTGCAATTAGATTGTCAGCTCCCAAACCAAGCCTCCTGGCTTTTTATACACAAAAATCCCACTCAAATAGGAGAATCTGTGCTATGTTATAGGATAGAGGGGAACCCATCCTTACCATACAGAGAGGGGCCCGCGTTCACCACAAGACCCGTCAGGGGAAAGGGGGGAACATACTACTCACCATACCGGAACCAGGCGGGCGCCAACTCCTGACAGTACCCCTCTCCACCGAGGTGGGAGGGCTGTCGACCAATATGGACGCCGTGACTCATGGTCTTTGGCGTTTCAGCGAGACGTTTAACTCGCAGGGTCAGTCCCCGTCCAGTGGGACTATGTCGCGGCCGACCCAGCGCGGAGCTATGGCCTGCACGCGCTCGCAGGCTGAACTGGGGTGACCACTGGATCTCAACATCCAGCCCGTCGCCCAGTTCAGCTTTCTTGCTTGAAGATCTCACAGGAACACTGGAGAAAAAAGCTGTCTAAAAATCTTTCTAAGAAAAAATCCTGCCAGGACCGAAGATCCCAGCAAGGTATCTAGGTCCTTACTCCTGACTAGACAGAAAAAAACTGATTTGCTGTAGCAGAGAGAGAGAGGATATACCCTCGGGGACTGCCCCTAGGGTGTGGCCAGAGTATTTTCTTTCCTGTCTAGTCCTACTCCTGTGGAGGGCAGCATAACCCGAGTGTGTTGAATCAACGAGGACTACGTCTGTCAATGAGCGACAGAGAAAATGGGATTTTTGACTGCAAAATTCATTGCTCTGATGTTCATTGACGGACACAGCTACTGATATTCTTAACCATTGGGTTGCACTGCCCCCTACAGGAGTAGGACACTAGGCAGAAAAAAAAAAAAAAATGGCTACGCCTATGGGCAGTCCCAGGGGGTATATGTCAGAGAAACAGCCATGCTGCAACTGGCGACTCTGCCAGTACTTCCAATGGCTGCAATGGACTCAGGCCATAGACTCATTGTCAGTGAAATGGCTGTGCTGCAAACTGGTAACTTTGCCAGTACTTCCCATGGCCGCAATGGACTCAGGCCATAGACTAATTCACTGGCCTATAAAAGGGCTCTGCTCAGCCCATCAGATTGCTGGATTGTCTTCAGCTCTTCCTGTTTCCTGTGCATTGCTACTTCCTGGATTCCAGTTTGACCCGGCTTGTTCCTGACCTGTCTGCTATCTCTCCTGGCTTTGACCCTCGGCTTCGTCTGACCATCCCTGTTCCAGTTTGGCTCTCCCGTTATCTGATCTCGGCTTGGCTAACGGACTTGCTTCCTGTCTACCTGCCCTCCAGTACCCGATCTTGGCTTCCCCACGGACTTGTCTGCTTCTGGCTTTCCTACTATACCTTTGGCTTGCACCTGTTTCAGCTTCCTGTGTTTGACCCCCGGCCGGTCTTACACCTACTGCCTGGTTGTTCCTGGTTCCTCCTTGGACTGTCCGGTGTATTCCTGCCCAGCACTCTGCTAGAGACCGCCTGTCTACCATCAGGACCCTGCCGGCAACCAGTGCTTCTGTGGGCGCTACACCCTCTGTCTCAACCCCAGGGGTGTGCCGCACTCAGCCGCAAGGGGAGCCCTCTCTGCATCTCGGCCTCGGATCAGGTACGTGACAGTATACTTACTTCCTCTCTCTGCTATAGGTACTCAGTTTTGTTACAAGCAGTGTCAGAATAATTACAACTCCACAGAGGGCTGGGTGCTGTGTCCGCCAATGAACGTCAGAGAAAAGGATTTTACGGTAAGTCAAAAACCCCATTTTCTCTTTCATTCATTGACAGACACAGCTCTTGATTTTCTTAACCATTGGGACGTCCCAAAGCAGTGTTAAACATGAGGGGTGGGAATAACGAAAAGAAACTCCCAAGGCTAACTATAGTCAACCAGGTCAACAGGAGCTCAACCAAAACAACTGGAGCTCACCTGAAAAAACAATTCACCCTCAAAGGAGGACCAAGTCCTCTAAACAGCAGCCTGCAAAACCTTGCGGCCAAAGGAAGCATCCGCACATGCCAACACATCCACCTTATAGAACTTTGTGAAAGTGTGCACTGATGACCAAGTGGCAGCCTTGCAAACCTGCGTCACTTACGCCCGATGACGGAAGGCCCGGGAGGCACTGAGCGCCCGAGTAGAGTGCGCCTTGACAGAGGAAGGAGGAACCTGACCCCTGATGGAATAGGCCTGAATCACCGTCTGTCTGATCCATCTGGAAATGGTCACAGAGGAAGCGAACAACCCTTTCCGAGGCCCATCTGTGAGCTCAAACAGTGAGCCTAATTGCCCAGACCACATCCAAGGCATGCAAAGCAATTTCCTTCGGATGTTTTGGCCTGGGACACAGGGAAAGCAACACTACAAATGAAAATCAGAGACAACCTGAGGAAGGAACGACGGACAGGGGCAAAGAACCACCTCGTAACTGTGAACCACCAAGTAAGGTGAAGGACAGAATAACGCCGCCAATTTCAACACACTGTGTGCAGAGATAAAAGCCACCAAAAAGGTCATCTTCTGGGACAGCGCAAGAAGGGGAATCTCCTGAAGATTCTCAAAAGGAGGCTTCTGGAGGACTAAGAGAACCAAATTGAGATCCACAGGCACCAACAGAGACCTCAACTGGAGGGGCCAAGTGCCCAACTCCTTGAAAAAAAGTACGTACCAGGGAGTATGTGGCGAAGGGCCATTGAAAGAAGACCACTAAGGCCGACACCTGACCCTTGATAGTACTCAAGGCCAGCTTCTGCTCAACCCCCTGTTGAAGGAAGGTCAAGATCCGAGCCACCGAAAAAGAGCGAGGATGAACTGGCACAGTGCAAGACGCAGTCAATATACAAATTATCAGTAGAACTAGATTGTTTCCTTTATTTATATGACCACCGGGGATCCGTGGAGATTTACCAGGAATTTCTATGTTGTGATCGGACCCATTTGTGGATGGTTTATTGGCTCTGTGACCCCTAGTGGTCGAGCTTGTTCAGGTGAGAAGCAGTGTGTTCTTTGGTTTATGGGTTGTATCATCATGGAACCCCATTGCATGGTGTTAGCATTCATCTTTTTTTCACACAAGGCTCTTCTCTGCTTGCTTACCAGCTATTAACTTTTATTTGGACTTTTATTCATTGGACTTTTTAAATAATTGTATTGTTTAACATTTGTCATTTGATTCTTTTATGTGCTGCACTTTTTTTTTTCTTTTGTTTTTCATCTTAAAAAGGAATTTGGTTTGACCCACAGTGTTCAGCAGCAGCAGATTTGTTAATATTTTATTGTGTGATTGATCGTGCGCTGAATATTATCTTCCATTTATAAATCAGATACTGACCCCCACGGGGCCACCAGCGCATCCGTGGCATTCGGCAGAGGATCCTGTGACCAAACCACAAACCTCGGGCACCATTTCTGTTGCGCTGGGACGCCAACAGATCCACCTCGGGGATTCCCTACCCGAGACATAACTGATGAAACACCTCCGGATGAAGGGACCACTGCTCTTGGTCCAACGCCTGCCGACTAAGGTAATCGGTCTGCCAGTTTTCCACCCTGGGAATGTGTACGGCTGAGAGGGCTGGAACTAACCATTCTGCCCACCTTAGAATGCCGACTACCTCCAGAGCCGCCAGGAAACTTCTTGTGTCCCCCCTGGTGATTGACATGAGCCACGGCCGTGGCATTGTCCGATTGAATGCGCACTGGACATCCCTGAAGACGATCCGTCCAATGTTCCAGGAACAGTCTGATTGCTCGGAGTTCCAAGACATTGATCAGTAGTCTGGACTCTTCCAGTGTCCAAATCCCCTAAGAAGAATTTTTCCCGGGGACGCCTTCCCAGCCGGACAGGCTGACATCCATGGTGACCACTGTCCAATACTAAGGAAGGAAGGATTTTGCCCAGCCGAAGCACAAAGCCACCACATCAGGGACGCTTTAGTTCCCCGGCTCAGCTAGATCAGATTGTCCAGAGGCTGCGGAATCTTGTCTCATTTGGCCAGAATCTACGGAACTGTGCAAATGGAACTGAATCGAAGTTAGACACCATCAGGCCCAGCACCCGCATGCAAGACCGGATTGATGACGATCTGCTGGACAGCAGGAGAGGAATTGCAGCCTGCAGTTTCTAGAGTTTGTCCAGAGGAAGGAGCACTCTGGCTAAGGCCGAGTCCTGATTTAGACCCAGATAGTCTAGCTTTGTGGATGGAACCAGAGCAGGCTTCTAAAAATTCAGAATCCAGCCAAACTCCCTCAAGCTCGCATGGTGATTTCCAGGTTTTCCACTAGAGCAGTAAGAGACTCCAATCGCAGAAGGAGGTTGTTCAAGTAGCCCAGTACCGCGATCCCCCATTGGCGTAACAATGCTAGCACCGGGGCTAACTTCTGTGAAGACCCGAGGAGCAGAGGCGAGACCAAACACCAGAAACCGATAATGCTCTTCTCCCACGCCAAAGTGGGGGAAACGCTGGAGACATACATATATTGGAATGTGAAGGTAAGCGTCCTTGATGTTGGAGGCAAGAAAATCCCCCTGACGCAGGGAAGCCACCACAGAGCGGATGGACTCCTTTCTGAACTTCTGCACCCGCACAAAGCAGTTCAGCGCCTTGAGGTCCAGAGCTGGACGCACCTTGCCTTCCTTTCTGGGGACTGTAAACATGTTTGAGCAAAACCCCTGAAAAAATTCTCAAGTTGGAACCATCACCTTTTAAAGTAAAAGGTCTTGCACCGCCCCAAAAAGAGCCTGTAAGTGGACCGGGGACAGTCGCACGTTTGAATGAAAAACCTTACCGGAGGGTATTAACGAAACTCGATCTTGTAGCCATACCGAAGGACCTTGTGGACCCACTTGTCTTGTACCAGGGGAGTCCACGGGTCCGGGAACCAGCGAAGATGTCCCCCCACCCCAGATACGGGTGAAGGCACACCTTCATGCTAAAGTGGCCTTGTCCACAGGTCTGGAGAATCCCGCTCTTGACTTGCCAGACCAAGTTCGCCTGGATCCTCCAGAGCAGGCCCCGAAGGGCTCCAATCCCTTGTCAGTCGACACTGAGGGAGGAAAAAATTTGAGCAGAGAAGGAGGGCCCACGTCTACGAGGAGGGTCCTTGCCCTTAGCAGCCTGCGAAAGAAAGGTACTCTTCCCCCCCTGTGAGACCTTTAATGATGTCATCCAGAGTAGCACCAAGCAGGTGATCTCCTTGAAAGGGAAGAACAGTCAAAGCCTTTTTAGAAAACTGGTCCGCAGACAAGCATTTGAGCCAAAACACACGCCGAAGGACCACTGCCGAAACAGAGAGCCGAGCCACTAGGAAAGCCACATCCAAACAACAAGCATCATAGATAAACTGCAGCCCCTGGACCAGCTGGTCCACCAGCTCAGCAAAGGCAGAACGGACTCCTCCTCCAGGTCACCACGCAAAAGCCTAGCCCATTCGGTCAGAGTCTGCGACACCAGGGCAATAGTGAATATCGGCCACAGCCTCCACCTTCCTGTCAGCCGGATCCTTAAAGGCCAGGGACTCTTCAACCGGAATCATGGTTGCCTTGTTTAAATCTGGAAACCGGAGGATACACCACCGGTGGAACAGTCCACTTCTTAAGAAGGGACTCCTCATAGGGGTATCGCCTAGCAAATTACATAGGGACGCTTTGGTAGTCCCCACTCCTTAGAGACAACTGTGTCAATATAGGGGGGTTAAGGGAACACCTTTTTCATTCTGGATGGCTTGTGAGTGGCAAAAGGAACCTGCACTTCCGTCGCAGCTGCACCTGCCATCTTTAAGTCTCACGCACGGCTACAATCAGTGCGTCCACCAGCGCCTTTTCGTACACAGTTGCAGAAGAGGAGGAATCTGCAATCACTATCTGAGGATTCAGGGTGACCCATGTCCGCGGTGGCCAAATCAGATTCAGGATCTTATGAGACAGATGAGGCGGGGGACGCTTTTTCCCAGCCCGTCAACCAAAAGCCACCTTCACCTGGGACACAAAGGACTCCAGGACCGCCGTCAGTGCATAGATGGAGGGATGGGACCAAGAGGGCCTCGCAGCCTCAGAGAGGCTATAGGGTGGGGAGATGTGCTCCAAAGACTCCATGATTCACCAGGGGAACCCCACAAAAAAGTGTAAAAACACTGCTAAGAGACATCCCCCACTGCTCTGGCAGCCTACCTGGTTGCCAGTCACAGAGCACCTATCAATCCTCAGCAGAGAGGGAGAGGAACCCACCAGACTCACCTCCCCACCAGGCAACACAGCCCCCAGGAGAATCTCCACTGCATGAAAGGATCCAGGAGTAAGCACCATGGGATGGGGAGGGGCTCTTACCACCAAAAACACCGCTCAGAAGGCTCCACGGACATGGCAGCTGTTGTTTTCTATGGCAAACCACAGCAAAATGGCCACCCCGCACAAGGCTACAACAAAATGGCGGCCCCGCGCAACACTACAAGGCTCCCAGGGACAAAGGAGGAATCCCTAGGCCTCCAGGACAGGCCCAGGCAGGACAGGGGGCCCCTGGCAGGAGCCCCCACCATTTACAGCCCCCCAGCACAGCCAATCGTCTGATAGCCAGTGGGGCATCCCCCCCGCCCCCATCACCAGGATAGTGCCCGTCGCCCACTCCGGCAGTTGATTGTAGATCTCACAGGAAAAATAATCGATCTAAAAAGAAAAAATGAGCCAGGACCAGAGATCCCTAGGTCCTTACTCCTGAATAGGCAGTCAAAAAAAACTAAAGTAAAAAAAATGAATATCTATAGCAGAGAGAGGAAGTATATACTGGGACTGCTCATAGGCGTAGCCAAACTTTTTTTCTGCCCAGTGTCCTACTCCTGTGGGGCAGTATAACCCAATGGTTAAGAAGAGCAGGAGCTGTGTCCATCAATGAATGAAAGAGAAAAGTATTTGATCCCCAAGCAAAACATGACTTAGTTCTTGGTGGAGAAACAGAGGTAAGACATTTCTTGTGGTTAGTGACCAGGTTTGCACACATCTCCGGAGGGATTTTGGTCCACTTTTTTTTTTTACAGATCTTCTCTAAATCCTTAAGGTTTCTTGGCTGTCGGTTGGCAGCTCTAAGTTTCACCTCCCTCTATAAATTTTCTATAGGATTAAGGTCAGGAGACTGGCTAGGCCACTCCATGACCTTAATGTGCTTCTTCTTGAGCCACTCTTTTGTTGCCTTGGCGGTATGTTTTGGGTCATTGGCATGCTGAAAAACCCCTGCATGACCCATCTTCAGTGTTCTGGCTGAGGGAAGAAGGTTCTCAAAGATTTTACAATACATTGCCCCATCCATTAGCCCCTCAATGCGGCAAAGTCGATCTCTACCTTTAGCACAGAAATAGCCCCAAAGCATAATGTTTCCACCCCCGTGCTTGACTGTAGGGATGGTGTTCTTAGGGTCATAGTCAGCATTTTTTATTCCCTCCAAACACAGCGATTCCCCCTCCTCAAGAAAGCACATGTACGGTCATGCCAATCAACATTTAAATGATTCAGAGAAGTGTGATCAGATGAGACCAAATTGAGCTCTTTGGCATTAACGCGACTCGCTGTCCAATTCCAAAAAATAAGGTCCACTAGTTGTCGACAAGAAGAATTGCCCCAAAAATTGTAAACTCTCAAAGCTTTACTGTAAGTGTCCCTAGTTACTTTGCAACTTACAAGAAGAGTAGAAACTGGCAACTCTGAAAACCCTCTCTTTTTTTAAGAGCTGCTCCTCCGGACCCAAGCTGTGAGGCCTTATCTGGCTCCCTTCAGGTAGCGACTTGCCACTTGCGAGATCAACTGAAAAGGGGGAAAGGAATAACAAAGATGGAAATCCCAGGGTTGTGCAAAAGCATCTTTCCCTTAAGTACAGTGCTTTGCGAAAGTATTCCGCCCCCTTGAACTTCGCGACCTTTTGCCACATTTCAGGCTTCAAACATAAAGATATAAAACTAATTTTTTGTGAAGAACCAACAACAAGTGGGACACAATCATGAAGTGGAACGAAATTTATTGGATATTTCAAACTTTTTTAACAAATAAACAAAAATTGGGCATGCAAAATTATTCAGCCCCCTTAAGTTAATACTTTGTAGCACTATCTTTTGCTGCGATTATAGCTGTAAGTCGCTTGGGGTAGGTCTCTATCAGTTTTGCACATCAAGAGACTGAAATTTTTGCCCATTCCTCCTTGCTAAACAGCCCGAGCTCAGTGAGGTTGGATGGAGAGCGTTTGTGAACAGCAGTTTTCAGTTTTTTCCACAGATTCTAGATTGGATTCAGGTCTGGACTTTGACTTGTCCATTCTAACACCTGGATATGTTTATTTGTGAACCATTCCATTGTAGATTTTGCTTTATGTTTAGGATCATTGTCTCGTTGGAAGATAAATCTCTGTCCCAGTCTCAGGTCTTTTGCAGACTCCATCAGGTTTTCTTCCAGAATGGTCCTGTATTTGGCTCCATCCATCTTCCCATCAATTTTAACCATCTTCCCTGTCCCTGCTGAAGAAAAGCAGGCCCAAACCAGGATGCTGCCACCACCATGTTTGACAGTGGGGATGGTGTGTTCAGGGTGATGAGCCGTGTTGCTTTTACGCCAAACATAACGTTTTGCATTGTTGCCAAAAAGTTCGATTTTGGTTTCATCTGACCAGAGCACCTTCTTCCACATGTTTGGTGTGTCTCCCAGGTGGCTTGTGGCAAACTTTAAACAACACTTTTTATGGATATCTTTAAGAAATGGCTTTCTTCTTGCCACTCTTCCATAAAGGCCAGATGATTTGTGCAGTATACGACCGATTGTTGTCCTATGGACAGAGTCTCCCACCTCAGCTGTAGATCTCTGCAGTTCATCCAGAGTGATCATGGGCCTCTTGGCTGCATCTCTGATCAGTCTTCTCCTTGTATGAGCTGAAAGTTTAGAGGGAGGGCCAGGTCTTCGTAGATTTGCAGTGGTCTGATACTCCTTCCATTTCAATATTAATCGCTTGCACAGTGCTCCTTGGGATGTTTAAAGCTTGGGAAATATTTTTGTATCCAAATTCGGCTTTAAACTTCTCCACAGCAGTATCTCGGACTTGCCTGGTGTGTTCCTTGTTCTTCATGATGCTCTCTGCGCTTTAAACGGACCACTGAGACTATCACAGTGCAGGTGCATTTATACGGAGACTTGATTACACACAGGTGGATTCTTTTTATCATCATTAGTCATTTAGGTCAACATTGGATCATTCAGAGATCCTCACTGAACTTCTGGAGAGAGTTCGCTGCTCTGAAAGTAAAGGGGCTGAATAATTTTGCAAGCCAAATTTTTCAGTTTTTTATTTGTTAAAGTTTGAAATATCCAATAAATTTCATTCCACTTCATGATTGTGTCCCACTTCTTGTTGATTCTTCACAAAAAATTACAGTTTTATATCTTTGTGTTTGAAGCCTGAAATGTGGCAAAAGGTCGCAAAGTTCAAGGGGGCCGAATACTTTCGCAAAGGCACTGTATGTGTAACTGCTGACTTAATTTTGGGAGGGGGGGGGGGGGAGGGGGCGGAACACCGCTTTAACTAGGAGTGCAATACAGCCCTTGCATAACAGCCTTTTCCAGGCATCTCCCAAGTTTGACTCTGAAAGAAGGGATCTACACTCCATACATGGACCACATAAGTATGGTTGCCACTATACATGCTAGAGGCCCCAGAGGATGCACTTTTGTGCATATCACGAAGGGTAGGATATAAGAGCCAGATTGAAGATCCGAGTGGCAGATATAAGTTTAGCAGCTTCACACATTGTTTTTATATATATTTTATACCTGTTTGTTTTTAATGTATGTCCATTCCAATAAATATTGCAGTATGAGGCATGCTTTGGTATTTGGGGACATTTGAATGGGGCTCTACCTTGTAAAGTGAGAAAGATTGGGAAGAATTTCATGCACTGAAGCCTGCAGATATTCTCGACTTCACCCGTGTAGCTTTAACCACTTCAAGACCAACTCGCCGCAGATGTACTGCGGCAGGCTGGCTCTCCTGTGCAAACCGCCATTCCCGTTCAGCCGCGCGCGCTGCTCTCTAGTCTTGCAGCTAAGCAATTAGTCCGGGCAGCCACGATGGCCGCCGGGAACCCGGCGATCGCTGCAGGGACTGACAGAAGGCGGTGTGCCATTGTAAACACGGCACACCGGTTCATCTGTCACTGATTGAAACAGGGCTCCTGTGTTCCTGTTATTTCGGAACACAGGAGCCCTGTTTCCATCCACCAAGTCTGGCCCCCACACAGTTAGAATCACCCCCTAGGTATACATTTAACTCTTTGATTGCCCCTGGTGTTAACCCCTTCCCTGCCAGAGTCATTATTACAGTAACAGTGCATATTTTTAGCACTGTAGTAATGTCACCGGTCCCCCCAAAAGTGTCAAAAATGTAAGTTAGGGGTCCGATCTGTGCGCCGCAATGTCGAAGTCCCGCTAAAAATCGCAGATCGCCGGCATTACTAGTAAAAATAAATAAATAAAAATGACAAATGTTTCCCCTAGTTTGTAGACGCGATAACTTTTGCGCATACCAATCAAAATACAATTAGGATTTTTTTTTACCAAAAATATGTGGCAAAATACAAATTGGCCAAAAATTATGAAAAAATTAGATTTTTTTTTTTTTATTGGGAATGTTATAGCAGAAAGAGAAAAATACTGTTTTTTCAAAATTGTCGCTCTTTTTTTGTTTTTAGCACACAAAAAAACTGCAGAGGTGATCTTATACCACCAAAAGAAAGTCCTGTTTGTGGAGAAAAAAAAAAGGACTTTTTTTGGGTACAGCGTACAGGCCCGCGCAGTTGTCAGTTAAAGTAACGCAGTGCCCAATCGCAAAAAATGGCCTGGTTGTTGAGGGGGCAAATCCTTCCGATCCAGAAGTGGTTAAATTAACATATTTGTTGGTGAATGCGCATTGCATGGGGGTAAAAGCTGGTGAAGGCTGGTGATCGGTGTTTGCACTATTATTTTGCATGGAGTGATATTCACTTGGGTGTAATTATCGATATTCAACAATATTACACCATACAAGATTTTTCTTTTTTATATACCCGGAGTTTCACTGTTAAGGATAAGGAGAGGACATACCAACTCTACAGGATTGGCATAATCCATGCATGTTTGCTGCACTTAAGTGTGCAGCCAATAGTCCTGGTAAACCTTCAATCCTTTTATTGGCTGAACATTCTCACACATATAAAGATTAGATCACTGGATAATTTGTGCGTTTTTTTGAATAATACAGAAGGACTTTTCTGGACTACACATATATAGTATCCGTTATATTTTATTTTGCACATATCACAGCGCTGCATATTTTGTATGTTTCCTGTGTCTGGTGGGAGGCATTATGATCTCTCAGGTGCTGTCCTGAAAGATGTTCTGGGAATTAATACTTTTAGATTTTCTGTGCAGCTTCTGTGCAGAATGTTTGCCTGTTATGCTCTCTAATGGCATTAAACATGACCCATTAGCCAATAAAAGAAGTATCCCCTTAGAATTAGAAAGCAAGTTAGCTAATAATCAATAATACAGTACAGTTTTAGCCCCCTTTCACACTAGTGCAATTTCAGATGCACTGTTGTCAAGCAGCGCCGCACGATAATGGAAATCATATGTTGCCTGTTCACATCAAGGCTGTGCAGGTGCAGCACGATTTTGGGCCTAAAGACTTAATAGAATGTAGAATTTTCAGGTCTTGTATGATTTTTAAAAGTGACCTCATCCTAACCCTCACTCCTGAAATATACCAGGCCACAAGCCCTCAACATGGTGGTATACCCCGCTTGAAAAGCACCTTGTCTCCACGTCGATGAGGACAGGGGCATCTCCCCCTCACAACCCTGCTCACGGTCGTTTACAGATAAGGTTTCCCTCTTGTTCTAAATATTTACATAACACTTTTTTCATCTTTTTTTCGTGCCGGTTCACACTAGTACGACTTGCCAGGCGACTTGTCAGCCTGGCAAGTCGCGGACCATCGCGGTCCATTGTGTAGTACAGGAACGGTTCTAATAGGAGCGACACAAGTCGCTCCGACTTAGAAAAAGGGTCCTGTACTACTTCGGGGAGACCTGGAACGACTTGCATAGACATTCATTTTATGAAGTCCGTGCAAGTCGCGCCGAAGTCGCGGTGCACGCGACTTCACAGTTCGCCCCCGAAGTCGTGCCGCTGCAGTGTGAACCGGCACTAAATCTTCTGGTGCAATATTTGTACATACAACATATAAACAATACTTACACTTATTGATGTCCAAGGCTGGTTGCAGCCTGGCACACAGGTAGGCATTACAGCTACAACACTTCAGCATATCACATTCAATATTTGACCATCCGTACTTGGCACAAGCAAGAGGACATAACTCTGAAGGTTTCCCGGCCCATTTCAGAGAGTTCTTAAATTAAGGAATGTTATCGGTAGTATTGTCAATTGTGCAGTAACCTACATATTAAATATTATTTTCTTTTTGCTATATATATATATATATGTATGTGTGTGTGTGACAACACTGAAGAAATTAGACTTTGCTACAATGTAAAGTAGTGAGTGTACAGCTTGTATAACAGTGTAAATTCAAAATAACTCAACACACCGCCATTAATGTCTAAACAGCTGGCAAAAAAAGTTGAGTACACACCTAAATTAAAATATCCAAATTGGGTCCAAAGTGTCAATATTTTGTATGGCCACCATTTTTTTCCAGGACTGCCTTAACCTGGAGTGAACTCTGGAGTTTACCAGAGCTTCACAGGTTGCCACTTGAGTCCTCTTCCACTCCTCCATGACAACATCACGGAGCTGGTGAATGTTATAGACCTTGTGCACCTCCACCTTCCATTTGAGGATGCCCCACAGATGCTCAATAGGGTTAAAGCAGGTCCATGCTTCTCCCTTGGTCTGAAGGCATATGCTGTTTTAACCCCAGCATAGTGGAAATTCTCTGTACAAGTTTGGGCCAGCTATAACTTGCTGCTTCACCTCTAGGACTTTATCAAGTCAGGGTTTCCTTGCAGAGCCAAGGCTATAGAGTTGTAGTTGGCCACAGTAAAAAGGTATTCCGATGCTTTGGTTGTTCTGTAGTGTTAAGAGGCTGTTCAGGTCTCAAAATGTTTTAAACTAGAATCTCTGGCTTTTGACACCGTGCAGTTAGCAGTGGTAGTGATTTATCTGTAAAGGTGTTTCAGTGATAGTAATAGTAATTTCTATCAGTTCCTTGAAATATGTCCACACCCTGTGTCTTCTTCAGCTTGTCTTCAATCTCCAACTGCACTTGCAACATTAACCAAAAATGTAGAGTGCCCTGCTAGTCCTAGGCCAGGTCACTCTCTCCTTAGGACCCAGGTGCTAAACGCTGGAGAGGGCTTGTCCTGTGTGCCATAAATCGCATACGTCTAATAAGTCTCCAATCACACTTTTATCAGGTGACCAGTTGACCAGTTTCTCACAATCCTCTATAGCATTACAAATATGGAATGCTATGTACACCCCCACAGTGATGCAAAGGGCTGCCAAGGACACATACAATTGTACAGCCTGGATACCCCATATACGGACTTATTCATTTCCAATTACTACCTCAAGCAGAGTCTTTGCATCACAAAAGTGTGATTGGAGACTGGAGAAATGCTACAGGTTATGTTTCCATTATTAGGCGATTTATGGCACACAGGACAAGCCCTCTCCAGCGTTTAGCACCTGGGTCCTAAGGAGAGAGTGACCTGGCCTAGGACTAGCAGGGCACTCTACATTTTTGTTTAATGTTGCAAGTGCAGTTGGAGATTGAAGACAAGCTGAAGGAGACACAGGGTGTGGATATATTTCAAGGAACTGATAGAAATTGCTATTACTATCACTGAAACACCTTTACAGATAAATTACTACCACTGCTAACTGCAGGATGTCAAAGGCCAGAGATTCTAGTTTAAAACATTTAGAGACCTGAACAGCCTCTTAACACTACAGAACCACCAAAGCATCGGGATACCTTTTTACTGTGGTCAACTACAACTAAATAGCCTTGGCTCTGCAAGGAAACCCTAACTTGATAAAGGCCCAGAGGTGAAGCAGCAAGTTATAGCTGGCCCAGACTTGTACAGAGAATTTCCACTATGCTGGGGTTAAAACAGCATATGCCATCAGACCACTAAACATGTCAGCAAGGTAAAGGACAAATGACCATTCTTGCAATCCAACCAGCATTAACGAAGAGAAAACACTGGAAATGTATAACCTGAGCATAACCTGAAAATTGATTAGGACTTTAAAACTGGTCACAGTCTCATTTAGAAAGTGGCTTGGCAGACACGTCTCCTGTCTTAAAGGAGTCAGGAATGCTACTCGCCTCTGCTTCCAACTCACCGACACCAAGGGAGAAGCATGGACCTGCTTCTGCCATGCGTGTCCCTCCTACAGGACATGGGGATGCCAGCGGCCATGGTCCAATCACAACTTTTTGAAGCATACATTAGGGACTCAGCTGGCCACGAGGGCTTCCTCCTACCCCACGCCTTCTGAGGCACCACACGAGAGGACTCAGAGCCTGATCAAATGCAAGTAAGGGAGGGTACCACTAGAGCCTACAGAGATAGTTGTTTTACCTCAGGTGGAAAAGGAAGTGACCTTGAGAAAACCAAAAAGTGATAGGGAAGCAAGGTCTCACAAATTGGATACTAACAAAAGAAGCAAAGAAAAGCCCAGATAAGCAACCCTTCAAGGTCCACTGTCCCAGAGATCATAGCATTTACTAGGAGGCCCCTGCAACTTATATGTATATAGTGTGGTGCAACCTAATAAATTAAATGCGCTAAACCAGGGGTGGGGAACCTTTTTTCTGCCAACGGCTATTTGGATATTCATAACATCATTCGGGGGCTGTACAAAATCGTCAACTTAAAAATTAGCCTGTTAATTGGTCAAACATTTAATTAACTTACCCCTAATGTGATGGATGGAACTGCTTCTCTTTGGTGAGCTGTGTGATGTTAGCTGGTATTGATGATGTTGCTAGTCGCAACTGGTTTTCCAGGTTTAAGTTCTGAAAAGAACTGCTGGTGGGTACAGATGGCTGGTACTGCTGCTGAGTACAGCTGGCTAATACTGCTAGCGGGTGCAGCTGGCTGGTACTGCTGGCGGGAAATGCTGGCTGGTACTGTGCTGTGGGTACTGCTGTGGATACTGCTGGCTGGTACTGCTGGCTCAGGCTGGTACTGCCGGCTGGAACTGTGCTGTGGGTACTGCTGGCGGGTACTGCTGGCGGGTACAGCTGGCTGGTACTGCTGGCGGGAAATGCTGGCTGGTACTGTTGACTCAGGCTGGTACTGTGCTGTGGGTACTGCTGGCTTGTACTGCTGACACAGGGTAGTTCTGCTGGGTGGCACTGCTGGCTCAGGCTGGTACACTGCTGGCTGGTACTGCTGTGGGTACTGCTGGCTCAGGCTAGTACTTATGTGGGTACTGCTGACTGGTACTGCTGGCTCAGGCTGGTGCTGCTGTGGGTACTGCTAGCTCAGGCTGGTACTTCTTTGGATACTGCTGGCAATGGCTGGTAGGAGCGGCGCCGCACCTGGAAGAAGATAGAGGCGATGCTTCCTGTATCACAGTCAGTCTCCTCACAGGCGGGGTGCATTTGATATCATTCCGCCCGTGACTCACTCAGACTGTTAGGACGGAGTCCGAACTATACAGAAAATATCGGCTCCGTTCTGACAGCTCATCTGAGTCAGGCACAGACTCAGCGGCAAGGGGTTTCAGACCAAATGATTTTG
Organism: Pelophylax lessonae; assembly: GCF_965119305.1. Classification (NCBI taxonomy): domain Eukaryota; kingdom Metazoa; phylum Chordata; class Amphibia; order Anura; family Ranidae; genus Pelophylax; species Pelophylax lessonae. The sequence continues at coordinate 155,499,242 of NC_138771.1, forward strand.
CGGGCCGTAGGTTCCCCACCACTGCTCTAAACCAACAATAACAATCACATGTAATATATATATAAAAGTGATTCCAACCACCAATGTGTAGGACATGATATTTCCTAAACCTTTTATATATGGGTATCCACGTTAACATACATGCAATTCACCTCACCTTCTTTTATGACCTCTAAAATGAAATGGGGTCAGGATACCCTTTTAAATCACCCAACCCCTGGGCTGGTCTGAAAAGCAGGAAATTGTCTCTCAACCTCCTTATTTGCACATGTAGTCTTTGTAAATAACTTTGGGACTATGGACTTTTATATAAAGTTACATATGATTGTTATTATAGTTGGTTTGGAGCACTTGATTATTAAGTAGCGCCACACTATATACACAGAAGGCCCCTTTTACATGAATGTTTTGATCATGTCCACCTGTCCATTTTTAGGGCGGACCCTATCAGAACCTCTATTTTCCTCTATGGAGCAACGGGTAAGAAAGGACATGTGTCATTTTACACCCATCTACATCCAATCTGATAAAAACAGACAGATAGGGATCCCCTTTCGTCCAAATGGCAGTCAATGGCATTAGGGTGTAAACGAACAAGCAGTTTGTTTACATCCAAACACCCATAGAGGCATAAGCAGAGCGGACACAGAACTGTATGTCATCCACCTGCTCAGCAGGGATCAGCAGAAAGATCCCCAACTGAACAAGTGTATCGCAGGCAGAGTCGGCCCCATGTAAAAGGACCCCAAGTTCTGTCTTTAGGGGGTGTTGTGGAGTCACTCTTGAAGTGTTTTGTGGGCTACTTGTTGGTCGGTATTTTGTGTTTATTATAGTTTATTTTTGGTTAACAGTAACTTTTGGTGAATAAAACTGCACAGATTGCATTTCACATATTCATTTGATCATTAGGCCCCTGCAACTAGCACAAAGGCCTGAAGGAAAACAACAAACCACTTTGATGCTCCTGTTAGGCTGGAGGAAACATACTGAGGAGACTAGATGACTATGCTCAATATCTCAATACTGTTAATAATGTTTATTCCAGTGCTACTTGTAATGTCATGTCTCAAAAGGATATAGAGAAGGATTCCACCCTGGTGAAAAATGCTTCTTTACTTGTGGCTTCTAAAGTGTCAACATCAGCTGAAGCATCAAAGCTGTGGTTTCCATCTGACAAGAAACTGCTGTCCTTCCTTTAAAGAGAGGGGGAATAAAGCAGTGGTGACTATTTATTAAGCAAGAAACACAATCTATCTATATAGTAATATTACACATCTGAAATAGCTCAATAATATATCCAGAAATGTTATAGGACCAGCAGTAATTCAATTCTGATAACTTAAAGTGATTATAAAGTCTCATCTTTTTTTCTTTAAATTAACCACTTAAGCCCCGGAAGATTTTACCCCCTTCCTGACCAGGGGGTATTTTGCGATTCGGCACTGCGTAACTTTAACGGACAATTGCGCGGTCGTGCGACGCTGTACCTAAACAAAATTGACGTCCTTTTTTTCCCACAAACAGAGCTTTCTTTTGGTGGTATTTGATCACCTGTGCGATTTTTTGATCATGCGCTATAAACAAAAAAAGAGCGACAATTTTGCAAAAATAACAATATTTTTCACATTTTTTTATATGAAATTCCCCCCAAAAAAATGTAAAAATCAAATTTTTTTAACATTTTCAGTCAATTTGTTTTATGCCACATATGTTTGGTAAAAAAAAAAAAAAAAAAAAAAAAAAAAAAAAAAAAAAAAAATCGCAAAAAGCGTATTTTGATTGGTTTGCGCAAAAGTTATCGTGTTTACTAACGAAGGGAAAATTTTTTGTCATTTTTGGGTTTTTTTTAACGCGTAATGGCGGCGATCTGCGATTTTTTTTGCGGTACTGCGACATTGCGGCAGACAGATCGGACCCTTGACTGACATTTTTGACACTTTTGGGGTTACCAGTGACATTTCTACAGTAATCAGTGTTATATATATGCACTGTTACTGTAAAATTACACTGGCAGTGAAGGGGTTAACTTTTTTTTTGAGAGGGGGGGGTTGCTCTGTGCAAAACCACTGCGCAGAGCAGGTTAAGTATGACAAAAAAATAAATAATAAATCTGCCTTAAAAAATAATTTTAACCCTTTGGGAATATCTCAACAAAACATACATTTTTGTTTCAGAGAATGCATAAAACCCGACTTGTATCCTGGTGCAGACTGGGAAAATTAGTAAGCCAATCACACAAGCAGAAAATAACATTTATGGCGGTGTTCAGTGCATCAACTGCAGAGAGGTTTGTTACCAATCTGGAGAAGTTGTCACATATTTTTTTACAGAAAATTACAGTGCTGCAGATAGAAAAAGAAATGTCATTTTTAGTAACATTAAATTAAATATGACTTGCGTAGCAAATTCATGAGTGCTCAACTTGTGGCCCTCTAGCTGTTGTGGAACCACATGTCCCATGAGGCATTGCAAGGCTAACAGTTACAAGCATAACTCCCAAGGACAGAGGCACGATGGGATTTGTAGTTCCATAGCAGCTGGAGAGCCACAGATTAAGCACCCATGGATACGTTTTTTGTTTGTTTTTTTATTTGCTATTTTTCCCCCGAAAGTGGAGCAGCTTTAAGAGCTGCTCACATACCTAAAATATATTTTTTAGTTTTTGGATAGAGTGGGTAAGTGGTAACATTTCTGTCAGGTTTGAATTGCATTCTGTAACCTCATTTGTGAGATTGTCCCTTACATTCTGTCTCACTCATATCACCAGGACAAGAAGTCAGGGATATTTAGACATTGTACTTTTCTTTGTTCTACCATACTTCACTGTGTCCCAATGAAGAAAATTCCAATCTTCCCATCCTGAGAAAGCGAGGGGGGAAAAGACGGTTGCCACCAGCCCGATTTTGAACCTGACAATCTAGACTAGGGGTGCTAACCCCGTGGCCCGGGGAACCCTCTGATGTGACCCACGACCTCAAACAAGGGAAGCTCACGCCTATGCTCTGGGATGGCAGGTCAGCAAGCCCAGATTACGATTAATGGGTTGCCAACCCGCCATCTCAGAGCATCAGAGTGCATGGAGCCAGCAGCGAAGGAAGCAGGATAGCATAGATAAGCCGATGCACCATGCATGCGTTGCAGTGCACAGGGTCATGGTGCAAATTGGCCCTTATTGCATATTCATAATGTTTGTTTTCTCCAAAAGTTTTTTTTATTATGTTTTGCTTTTCAGGGCAATCGTAAAGAAGTATTAAACCCAAACCCAAAAATGTAATATATTGCAATATATTGTAATTATTAGATGTGGCGGCTGCATCAGTTTTCTTTTTCTAGGCTGTCTTCCATCTGTTTTTACCTGGTGATCTGGCCAGTAACACACCTCCTGTATTAAAATGCCTACACTCTGGCTGAAGGAGCACAGGGGGCACCTTTAGACCGCAGCATTGTCAGTCTAGGGGAGGGGAGTGTTAGATTTAAATAAATTAAACTAATTCAAGCCAATACCCAGCTTACACTGCAATAACACAAGCACGAAAGCAGTTACAGCAAACTTTTTTTCCCTTTTGGGATAAAGGTTTTACATAAATAAAAGCTCTCCATCTAGTGTTAAATGTGTTGTCTCTTCTCTGTAACTGATACATTCTGCTGGAGAGCAGCAAAAGCAACAGACTTACTGGCTGGCTCACCGGATGAACATATAAGAAAGAAATCCTAAAAACGAATATGAATGCAGAGATCACATCTTTGAAATGGTAAGCTGTAATATAATAAATACTTGCTTTTGGGTTTAATACTACTTTATCCATTTTCCGCTATAGGACGTCCTGGATTTTGAGTGGAGATATCTAAATGATGCCTGCAGCTTTCTATCTTTTTTTTTAAGCCCATGTTAAAGCTATTTAGCCGCTTGATTGCTTTTACAGGCGGCGGGAGGGGGTCCCCGGTCATCTCCATGACCCTCGGAGGCCGAAAGCATCTTCTTAGAAAGGAATGACAAACGGGGCGAAGCACCACCTTATCCTTGTAAATCACCATAAGGTGAACGACAGGATAACGCCGCCAGCTCCGACACCGACAGGTGAAAGCCAACAAAAAAGTCCACCTGCGACAGCGAAAGCAGGAAAAGCTCCCGAATATTTTCAAAGGGAGGCTTCTGTAGAGCTGAAAGCACAAAATTAGGATCCCAGGGCGGTAATGGAGCCCGCACTGAAGAAACCAAATGTCGGCCTTCCTGAAGAAAGGTACTCACTAAGGAGTGGTGGCCAAAGGTCATTGGAGAAAAACGGCTAAAGTTGATACCTGGCCCTTGATGGTACTTCAAGGCCAATTGCTGTTCAAACCCCCCCCCCCCCCCCCCCATTGAAGGAAGGTTAAGATCCGATCCACTGAGAAGGAGCGAGGATGAACCCCAAGAGACTCACACCACGCAATATACATCTTCCACGTACAACATTAGATCTTCCTACAAGTAGATTTCCTAGCTTTCAGCTATCACCGACTCAGACAAACCTCTATTCTTCAGCACCTGGCATTTAATAGCCAAGCTGTCAAAGCCAGCGACTGTACAGCAGGATTGAAGATTGGTCCTTGGGACAGCAGATCCTCCCTGAGAGTCCCCAAGAAGCAACGGTGACCAGCAGTACCAGACCAGCGTACCAAGACAGGTGAGGTCAGTCTGGAGCCACTGGAATGACGACCAGAATCCTTTCTGCCTCTATCCTGCACAGGAGTCGTGGCAGGCGCTCGTAAGGACTGGAACGAATCGGCAGCCCAACTTAGAATGCCAACTACTTAACGAGCCGCCAGGACACTTCTTGTGCCCCCTTGGTGACTGAGTACATCTGTGCTGAAGACACCTCCCCGCCCAGACAGGCTGACATCCGTGGCAACAACCGTCCAGTACAGGGGGAGAAGGATTCCCTTTCGAAGCCGGAGATCGAAGCCACCTCTAGAGACCCTGGATCCTTGTCCCATTTCAAAAGAATTTCTTTTGCACAGATCTTGTGTGGAACCGTGCAAACAGATCGCCTCGAGGGTGGACACCATCAGGCCCAGCATCCACATGCAAGCCCGGAGGGATGACCGTCTGCTGAACAACAAAAGCTGAATGGTGTCCTGCAATGTCTGGAGTTCTTCCAGAGAAAGAAACACTCTGGCTGAGGTCGAGTCCAGAGTCAGACCCACATTGTCCAGTTTTTGAGGACAGAACCAAAGCAGACTTCTGAAGGTTCAGAATCCAATCGAACACCCACAGAATTCGCAGAGTAATCTTCAGATGTCCATCAGAGCAGTCTGAGACTCCGCTCGCAGAAGAAGATCGCCCAGGTATCCAAGTACCGCAATCTCTAGCTCACTCAAACAATGCCAGCACCGGGGCCGCCACAAACTGATACTGCTCATTGCCCACGGCAAAACGGAGGAAGCGCTGGTGACCAGCGCATATTAGAATGTACGTGTCGGCGTTCTTGATGTCGATAGAAGCGAGACGAAAACACTCTGATGTATGGATGCCACTACCATGCGAATGGACTTCATGCAGAATTTCTCAACCCGCACAAAGCAGTTTAGCGCCATGAGGTCCAGAATTTAACGTACCTTGGCTTCCTTCCTGGGGACTTAATGCAGAGGCAGCCTTGTCCACAGGTCTGGAAGAGCCCACTCGTGGCTTGCCAGACCAGGTCTTCTTGGAACCTCCAGTGGAGGCCCTGACCATTAATTCCTTGTGTTGAGACCCTGAGGGACGAAAAAAAAAAAAAAAAAACCCTCATGAGCCAAAAAGAATGGACCACGTCTACGACAGGGCTCCTTGCCTTTCATAGCCGGCGGAAGAGTACTCTTTCCCCCTTGTCAGACCCTTAAGGATGTCATCCAAGGAAGCTCCAAACAGGCGATCCCCTACAAGGGGAAAATCAGAAAAGGCCTTCTAAGGAGTCTGGTCCACAGACCACCATTTCAGCCAGATAATACACCGAAGGACCACTGCTGATACAGACAGCCAAGAAATTAAAGGAGCCACATCCAAAAAAGCATCACAGATAAACTGTAGCCCCTGGATCAACTGATCCGCCAGCTCCAAAAGACAGGGGGAAGTGGTTTTCCCTCCAGGTCTTGGCCAAGGCAATACTAAATACCGGCCTAAGTGCCTAAGTGCCGAACCAGCGAACATATGTTGGGCCAGAGCCTCCACCTCCTGGATCTGTAAAGGCTGGAGACTCCCCAATCGGAACGAAGGTAGCTTTATTCAACCTCAAAACTGAAGAGTCGGCTACAGGTGGGACCATCCACCTTTTAAGCAGTTAATCCTCATAAGGATACCGCAAGGCAAAAATGCTTAGGAACCACTGCGTCTTGGACAACCCCACTGTTTTGTGACAATGTTGTCAAACTAAGCGTAAAGGGGAACACCCTTGCTGCTTTGGAGGGCCTGTGGGTGCCAAAAGGGACTGGCGCCACCGACCCAACCTCAATTTTTAAAATTTCATCCACTGACACAAACAGTGCATCCACCGTCCCCTTTTCATGCACGGGTAGAGGAGCACTCAGGGTGCGTTGACGCAGACTTTAACAGGGTGACTCACGTCCGCAGCGGCAAAAACAATTTCAGGATCTAATGTAACAATCAGGGGAGGGCCGTCGACTGCGATCCTGCAAAGGGGACGCTGACCGCGGACCCACAAATGGACCACCTACTGAAGCCCGCAGTCCGGCAGATGCCCAAAGAAAGAGTGGGGGCTTCAGCCATACTCACTGGAGCCGCCCCCCAACGGAAGCACCCGACTCAGCTGCATGGCCTAGTAGGCTGAAAGCCACGGCTAAATTTTTGTGGGTGCCAAGCCGCCAACCCCAGCGAAGCCAACCACCCAGGGGCAGCAGAGGGGAGGGTGGATGCCCAAATGGGAGGCAGTGACTTCATCCACCCCACATAGTTCCTGAACAGTAGGCCTCAAAGCTGCAGCCTAAATTTTTGGCCGGATCCGGCCTCGTGAGGCACAGACTCGCGGATGCTAAACTATCCGCTCCCCCAGCCCAACAGCCACCAGAGGACATAATGGCAAACAGGGAGAGACAGGGCGCCCAGATGAAAAGTGAATCGAAAGCCTTTATGCAACCTCAGTAGCTCCATTGGGGACTCCTGGGCGCTTCTGGTAATAGATGTATGAATAAGATCAGTCACAGTACATAAAGTCAACAATCATAGTAATGTGTTGTAGAAGTTGCTAAATGAGGCTCCACTCCAAAAAGGAAAGTCCAAAGTCCCACAGGTTATTAAGGTAAAAAGCAATTAAGTTTAAAACAAAATGATGATAAAGGTGTCGGGCTGAGCCCATGTACTTGCCCCCACTGTTGATGTTGTGCTAGTTGAGTCTCCGGCCAGATGACGCAGCTAGCAGGCGTCCGCACTGTCACATGAAAGGTTGGACATTGTACCGTTCCTCCATCCGGAGCCTTGTCCACCCAGAGACCTGATGCGGAGATCACTTGCGCCAGATGGATGAGATGGATCCGGGAGACGCCACTCCCCCGCGCCGGCAAGGGACAGGGAAAGAAGCATCTTACCTCTGTGTGAGATCCCAGCAAGGAACTAGGTCCTTACTCCAGACTAGACAGAAAAAAAACTGAGTGCCTATAGCTGGGAGTGGGTGTATACCCCCCTGGGACTTCCCATAGGTGTAGTCAAGCTTTTTCCAGCCTAGTGTCCTACTCCTGCAGGGGACAGTATAACCCAACGGTTAAGAAGAATCAGGAGCGGTTTCCGTCAATGAACGAAAGAGAAAAATGGCCTTTAAGAAAGGAAGGGAGTGTTGTCAGCTTTCCAACAATACAAGGAATGCAACAAGAAATTTAAGTATGAAATAAGGGCGGCTAAAAAAAAAGTCTACAAGAGACACATAGAGTAAAAAAAATTTTACTCAGGGGGCAGTATAACCCAACAGTTAAGAAGAATCAGGAGCGCTTTCCGTCAATGAACGAAAGAGAAAAATGGCCTTTAAGAAAGGAAGGGAGCGTTGTCAGCTTTCCAACAATACAAGAAATTTAAGTATGAAATAAGGGCGGCTAAAAAAAAAAAGTCTACGAGAGACACATAGAGTAAAAAAAATCTCAAGGAATTCTTTACATATATTAACAGTAAAAAAAAAAAAGCGAGGTCAGAGCACATTGGTCACATAAAAAAAACAATGAAGAGAGGATGGTTACAGATGACACAGGGAAGGCAACTATAATAAAATGCTTTCTTCTCCTCAATTTTTAAACAGGAAAAGGAGGGGTATACTGACCACAACAATATTGTTAGTAACACATTACAGGATGTACCGCTGTGGCTAACAGAGGCTGGACTCAAGGAAAGACTTGATAAGCTTAACGTAAATATAAATCACCAGGACCAGATGGCTTACACCCAAGAGTCCTCAAAGAACTCAGTTGGTTTGTAGCTAGACCATTGTTCCTAATCTTTGCGGACAGCATCCTGACAAGAACTGTACCAGCTGATTGGAGAAAAGTAAATGTGGTACCAATATTCAAAAAGGGCAGAGACATATTCCCGGGAACTACAGGCCAGTCAGCCTGACATCAATAGTAGGTACATTATTGGAGGGGATGGTAAGGGACTAAATCCAAGAATTTGCTGATGAAAACAGTATCGTTAGTAGTAATCAGCATGGGTTTACAAAGGGGCGTTCTTGCCAGATCAATCTGGTAATATTCTAGGAGGAGGTGAGCTGCAATCTTGAAAGGGGGGGACCTCTGGATGCGGTGTATCTGGATTTTGCAAAGGCATTCCCATATACATTTTTTTTTGCAAAGGCATACAGTTCCCCTTAAACGCCTAATCTACAAGCCGAGGTCTGCAGGCATCGACCATAAGGTTTGATCTTGGATAGAAAATTGGTTACAGGGGAGTGTCCAAGGTTTGTGATAAATAGCGTGCACTCAGACTGGTCTGGAGTGGTAAGTGGAGTACCCCCAGGTTCTGTCCTGGGGCCAATTCTGTTTAACTTATTCATAAATGATATAGAGGATGGGATTAATAGCTCAATCTCAGTTTTTGCGGATGACACAAAAAAAAGGCAGGACAATAACTTCACATCAGGATATAGAAATCTTACAGAAAGACCTAAACAAAATAATGGGGTGGGCAACTACATGGCAAATGAGGTTTAATGTGGAGAAATGTTAAGTAATGCACTTGAGGGCTGAAAACAAACGCAAACTACTGAAGGGGGGAGGGGGGGGACCTCTGGGGGAAGTGAGGATGGAGAAAGATCTGGGGGTCCTAGCAGACGACAGACTGAGGAATAGCATGCAATGTCAAGCTGCAACTGCCAAAGCCAACAGAATATTGGCATGCATAACAAAGGGGATAAACACCAGAGATAAAACTATAATCCTGCCACTATGTAAAACTCTGGTCCGACCACGTCTGGAGTATTCTGTCCAGTTCTGGTCACCAATCCTCAGAAGGGATGTGCTTAAGCTAGAGAGAGTCCAAAGAAGGGCAACAAAACTAATTAGGGGATTGGAGGACCTCAATTACAAGGAGCGACTAGAAGCACTGAATTTATTTTTGCTGGAGAAGAGGAGGATGCGACCAGTAGTATCCAGATCTGGACACACAGTGAGAGGAACGTATGTTTGAGGATTTTGTCACATCCTGTACCTGGCTGTTAACGGCCAGTAAAGCAGCCAATCAGACCGTTCTTTGTCTGATTGTCTGCATTGGAGACCAGAGGAGAGAAGTGAGGTCTAAAAGACCCCAAAAAGCTCCATAAAGAGGACCTGTCATGGCCCATGCTATTACAAGGAAGGATGACAATTCCTTGTAAATTGCAAAAAGTTAATAAAAAAAAAAAGTTAAAAGGGCATAGTGTTAAATAAAACAAATCTTTATGCATTCCCATTCCCCCATGCTTACGCACAAATGTGAACACGCACATAGATCCTGCACGCATATGCAAACAGCAATGGCACTACACATGAGGTATTGCCACGAACATCAAAGAGAGAGCAATGATTTTAGCACCAGACCTCCTGTGTAACTGGTAATTTTTAATGAATTGCTATTGGGAAATTTTTAGGTACTTTCATTTCTAGGGATGCACCGATCTGACTTCTTTGGTCCCGATCCCGATCTTTTGCTTTGTGAAATCACAGATCCCAAGTCAGATTCGGAAGTATTGTTTTGTGAGCTTATAACAAAATAATACTTCCAGATCGTTAACGATATCGGCAGATACCTTATAACAATTGTTCATTTAAAGCGGTAGTATAGTCAAGAACTACTAGCTCATTATGAAAAACTTACCTTAGAACGAAGCCCCGACACAGACCCCCGGACACCGCTGTGGGAGCGGACATGATCCCTTGGCGTCTCTTCTGGGTTCGGCGGCTCCGGCGCTGTGAGTGGCCGGAGCCCCGATGACGTCATACCACGCATGTGCGCTGGGGAGTAACTTTCCGGCAAGGAACTCTAAAGGTCCGCCGGACCTTCAGAGCGCATGCGCCGCTAGCGTCAGCGGCTGCATGCAGTGCAAATATCTCCTAAACCGTGCAGGTTTGGGAGATATTAATTGTACCTACAGGTAAGCCTTATTATAGAATACTACAGCTTTAAGAGGTTAAACTTCCCTCCTCCGGCAGACGGAACGAAAAGAGGCCGCTCCAGTAGACGTCCAATGACGAAACGCGTAGAACGGGGCTTCATACGTCAACGTCACTTCCGGTTTTTGCAGTGAGAAGCTGTGGAACGCGGAAGAACCCCGGCGTCTGCATCGAAATTGAACTGACCGTCTAAACTGTGAGTGTGTTTTACTTGCCTTTAGTCTGCATTATCTACTACGCCATGGGGTTTTCTTTCTTTTAAGCACCCAGATTAGACCCACCATCGGTGGATCCTCCTGAGGATGCCCATCCACTAAAGACTGAACCCCGAAGTTTCTATATCTGTTGTATTTGGAGAAACCATTCCTGCCTGCATTCAATACCCCATGTTGAGGGGTAAAAAAGGGTGAGTGCGTTACCTAGTGGTTTTACGGGTACCAGCACTTTGTCACTCACCTCGGTTTATTCACCACCATTTTTTTTCTTTACACTAGCACTGCTCTCAGCACAGTAGTGTATAGAAGTTTTTACCTTGATTAATTTTTTGGAAAACACTTCTTACTTTGATTACATGTTGCACTTTAATAAATAGTTTTGCACCTTATATCTGCACGTTTATTTATAGCACTTAGCGGGCATATATATATATATATATATCCTCAGCCCAATATAGATCCTGGCACTTGCACCTTAATATCTTTGAGATTTATTACATTCCTTACAATTTATGTTCACCACATATACACATTAATAGGATCTAGTGCTACTTCTTTTACACAGGTAGCGCCGATACCAACCTTTCTCACACCCTCATTTACACTTGACCCCTTTTTTAGGGGTTGGTTGGTGGCAGCTTTACACCTGCATACAAATAGATTTCTTATCTACTCCATAGCGCTGGTCATTCCATTTTTTTTTCATTTACGCTGGCAGGGCTGTCCCAGGGCCAGAAGAGGTGGGGCGGCCAGCCTGACAATACTCCTCCGGACTGCTGATCCATGACCCACCCCACCGTGGTAAAAAAAAAATATATATATATATAAGCGTATAACACGCACCCATTGTTTGCACTATATTTTCTGGGGGAAAAAAAGTGTGTGTTATACACCAATAAATACGGTAGCTCACATATAGTCAATACAGAATTTGTATTGTTAATATGTGGTCACACCCCTTTAGCACGATAGTTTAAATCCATGTACAAGCTATTGGGATTTGAGCACAGGTATATCTTTTCTTATCATATAGCTGGTTATCTGTATTTACCACTGCATAGAGTTATTCAAGAATAAATTGTCTTTTTTTTTTTTAGCTTTACATAACCTAACAATATGCCACACTGAGTTTTTTTATTTGATCAATTGTGCCAAATAATCGATTATGAAAATAGTCATTAGTTGCAGCCCTACAATGATCAGTGCTAATAAAATATACAATGGCACTGGCTGGGAAGAGGTTAGCATCAGGGGAGATCAAAGAGTTAACTGTGTGCCTAGACAGTGCTTTCTCACTGTGGGGGAGGTGCTTTTACTATAAGAAGGCATTGATCCATGTTCCTGCTTTGCAGGAACACAGGATCAATGGCTTCCTTTCTGAAAGAGCAGCAATCTGCCTTGTTTTCATGGGCAGATCGCCATTCTGACTCCCTGCCTAGCGAATGGCAGGTACCGGTTGACATCGAGTCTGTGGTACCCCCAGATCAGCTCTTGCTGTGTCTAATCACAGCGGGAGCAGGTCGCCAGCAGCGTGCCCCCAATACTTAAGTGCAAGAACATGTAATAGGTATGTGAGCCGCCCTGCTGTTGTATATGTACAGTACACCATCAGCAAGTGATTAAAGCAAGTCATGTTTTGGTATCGATTTATGCAGCGTAACATCTTTTATGTTTTATAAAATTGGCCTGGACTGGAAGTGGTTAAATGAACCACACACACCAACCACTGCAGCACTATACATTCAATCTTCAATGGATGCAAAGGTGCCAGCCTCTGGGGGGGAATCCCTCCAACAGGGCCTCGTAGAGTAATACAAATCTGACAGAAGATGTCAGGATTCCCTGCACTGCCCTAGTACTGTGCTATGGAAATCATCTTTAATGTGAGAGAAGAGTAGAAAGCAGCAAATAAGAGACAGCGCCGCTCACGTGCTATCACCGCAGCGCTCCTCGCTCACTATCCCCTCGTTGATCAGCTCTCGGACTTTTCCCGGTGTCCCCACGGGGGATCTAAGCGGAGTCCCCGTGCTTTCTTCACAGGACGCTGCCATCTTGATAACCCGGAAGTATCGTCCCTAGCCGGAAATGAGGGGCATTAGACTGATCATGTGACTTCCGGGTCAGTGAGTCTCTGCAGTTCCTGTGGGGAGTTGTGCTGCAGCTGTTGCTCCATCTGGTGGTGTGGAATAGAGGAGGACAGAGGAACACTGACATACAGTACATTGTGTACATAGACAGACATCACCTGACAGTCTGTCATCAGCTCCCCACTGATCGACTTCATCTGTATTTGGCAAAGCACAATAATAACATTTAATAAAAAAAATGAAAGTTTTTTTTTTTCTTCTTATAAGTAGAAGAAAAGTATCACGAAGGAGTCAAATAAAAATCTGATAAAATCCAACCTCTTGTCATTTACTAGTGATTACACAGGAGATCGTACAATAATCGCAGCTGAACCATACCAGACAAAGAATTTCCACAGTATATAGAAGAAAGGTCAACTGTCAATCTCCTGGTTTAAAGCACTATTAAACCCTAAACCAAAAATGTAATAGTTTGCAGCTTTACAATCATTAGATGTGGTGGCTGCATCAGTTTTCTTTTCTTTGGCCTTTTCCCCTCTGTTTTCACCTGATGGTCTAGCCAGTAATACACCGCCTGTATTAGTGAGACACAACTCTAAAGGAGTCAACACAGGAGGCACAGCAGACAGTAGCATTGTCAGTCTAGGGGTGGGAAGTGTTATGTATTGGCAGATTTAGATACAGTAACTCCAGCTAAAACTTTATAATCAATCACAGCAAACCATTTTTTTTTTCCTTTTGGGATAAAGGTTTTACATGAATAAATAAAATGGATTATTTTTTTCACCCCTGCCAGTATTAACCACTTTACCGCTGAGTACCGTAGTACTACTGCGGCAAAGTGGCTCGTTATCGTCTGACGACGTAGTACTACGTCGTCAGACACTCCTCCTTCTCGGCGGCACGCGCGCGCCGCCGGAGGCTCGCTCCCGCTGTTTTCAGTCACAGCGGGAGTGGGGCCAGGGGAGGAGCAGCGGCGATCGCCGCCGCTCTTCCCCGATCGTCTGGGATCTAGTGTGGAGATCCACCCGCCTGTGTAAACACAAGCGGGCGGATCTCCCAAGTGACAGGCAGGGTCAGATTGCAGGGTTCAGCATAGCTGAACCCTGGATCTGTCCTTGTGTCACTCAGTCACCTCCCCCCCCCCCCCCACACGTCAGTAAGCACCAGGCATACATTAACCCTTCCCTCTCCAATAAAATTAACCCCTTCCCTGCCAGTGTCATTTTTACAGTAACAGTGCATATATATATATAGCACTGATTACTGCAGTAATGTCACTGGTACCCCCAAAAGTGTCAAAAATGTCAGTCAAGGGTCCGATCTGTCCGCCGCAATGTCACAGTCCCACAAAAAAAATCGCAGATCGCCGCCATTACGCGTTAAAAAAAAAACACCAAAAATGACAGAAATCTTTCCCTTTGTTAGTAAACGCAATAACTTTTGCGCAAACCAATCAAAATACGCTTATTGTGATTTTTTTTACCAAACATAGGTAGCAGAAAACAAATTGGCCAAAAATTTTTAAAAAATTTGATTTTTACATTTTTTGGGGGGGGAATTTCATATAAAAAAATGTTAAAAATATTGTTATTTTTTCAAAATAAACGCTCTTTTTTTGTTTATAGCGCAAAAAGTAAAAATCGCGTTGGTGATCAAATACCACCAAAAGAAAGCTCTGTTTGTGGGAAAAAAGGATGTAAATTTCGTTTGGGTATGGCGTCGCACGACCGCGCAATTGTCAGTTAAAGTCGCACAGCGCCGAATCGCAAAAAGTGGCCCAGACGTAAGACAGCAAAATGCTCTAGTGGATAAAGGAGAAGTACAGCCAAAGCTCATTTTGGCTGTACTTCTCCTGAGGGTCACAGAAGTGCAGTTCGTTCTGGACCCTTGTGACCCAGTTTCAGCAGACAAGAGGGCTGAAGCCCGCTGTCGGCTGACGTCACAGAGCCGGTGTTCCGTGAAAAAACCCTACCCGTGAAAATTCGATACCCTCGTCACTTCCGGTGCACCTACGTCATTGAACAGCTGAGCAGCTTAGCAGTGCGCATGCTCGAAGCTCCGGAGGGTAGGGAATTTTCACGGGGTAGGGTTTTTTAACGTTACACCACATCAGCTGTTTCCGCGGTTACATTACAACATCCCCGCTGCAACATGAAATCATCTCCGATCCTACCCCTGTCACTTCCCTGATCTCGGCTACTAAAATGTAAAAGCGGCGGGGGCTCTATGAAAATATAAATCACGGAGCAGAAATCTCCGTGATTTATATTTTCATACACCCGCCGCTTTTACATTTAGTAGCCGAGATCAGGGAAGTCACAGGGGTAGGAGCGGAGATGATTTCATGTTGCAGCGGGGATGTTTTAATGTAACCGCGGCAACAGCTGATGCGGTGTAACGTTACAACACACTACCGTGAAAATTCCCTACCCTCCGGAGCTTCGAGCATGCGCACTGTTAAGCTGCTCAGCTGTTCAATGACGTATCCGGAGCTGTGAGCATGCGCAGTGGTAAGCTGCTCAGCTGTTCCATGACGTATGTGACAGGAAGTGACGAGGGTAGGGAATTTTCACGAGGTATGGTTTTTTAATGTTACACCGGTCCAGCCTGGGGCAAGATCACAACAATACAGTTAGCATCCGCCCACATGCCTGGACCGCCACCCGTCTCAGCCTCTCAGAGAGCTCCTGAGAGCCTGAGTAGGTCGCTCCCCCCCTCCACAGTTTTGAAAAACAAGACTTGCTGGCTGGATCACCAGATAAAAATAGAAGAAAGAAATCTTAAAAAATAAAACTAATACAGCCATCACATCTAAGAATTGGTAAGCTCCAATATAATAAATGTAAACTCAGTAAAAAAAAAAGAAAAAAATGTTTCTCCTCCAGTCACATGCCATAATGCATTGCATTCAAGCACATTATGACAGGCTTACCTTTTAAGCTGAGCTTTTCAGTGGGGGCACTGTCCCTGCTGCAGGCACTTCCATCTTCTTTCAGTCTTCCAAGTTTGCACATTCCGGCTATTTGAATAGCTGGGCTACGATGACGTCACTCCAGCTCATGCACAGATAAGTCTCAATTGTGGCACAGCACTCTCTGCATTGATGGTACTCTCAGTGGGCCCTGAATGCAGAGTACATTGCACTTGCGTGTAGAAAAAATTGACTGGATGGTGGCACTCCGAAATAATACAATTAATTCAGAATTGCAAAAGTCAATAAAATATGAACATACTACAGGGGAGATGATGACAATGACAGCTAACGCGTTTCGCACCACAACTGGTGCTTAATCATAGCTGAGATAATAGACAAATGTGCAGGTATATATACACCAGTAAACCACATTGCACATGCGCAGTGACCTCATCGTCAGGAGCCAATGTGAATATCTCCCAAACAACGCATAGGCTGGCCATACACTATACAATTTTCTTATTCAATTTCCTTTAGATTTACCTTAAACTATGTAGTACAAGTGCCTGCCTGATTGCATACAAATTGAAAGTTTGTAGGTTTGACCCTATATTACATGGTTTTGGTAAATCTAAAGGAAAGTTGAACAAGAAAATTGTATAGTGTATGGCCAGCCTTAGTCTTATTATAAACTTACCTGTAGGTACAAGTTATTAAAAAGAATGTACTACTGCTTTAATGGCAGCTATGGGATCCGCCCAGTGCCGGGCTGCAGGAAGGTAGATTCCGATGGAGAACTGTGAGAGAATAGTTCCCCATCAGGTCTGCTTGTCTTGTGATTGACAGCAGAAGGCCTGTTTCACACAGGCTTCAAGCAGAACTTCACTCTCTTAATCTACAATAACTATGCTTAACCCTTATGCTGCTAGCATTAGTAAATATATAGGAAAGTATATGATATTTACTTTTATACTTCATTTTTACATTTATTTAAGGCTAAGTTCACTTTTTTTTCTAAAAAGATAATAAATGCACATATTTTTGCAGGAGTCTGCAGAGCATTGTAACCACAATCAGCTGATCACATGTGCAATGTCAGGCTCCTGCAGGCTCTGAACCCGGGTTCACACTATTGTGATGCATTGGAATTAGGCTGGTTTCTGCATCGCATCTCCCTCGTAGGCAGTTCACACTGCCCTCTGCGAACCACTGTGGGTGTCAATACAAAGTTAATGACACCCCCAGATCGGTTCGCAGACCACAGTGCGAACTGTGAATTCGGACAGGAATAGTATCATATGGGTATGAACACCCATGCAAACCGATTCCAGTGCGGGGAAAAAAAGGTTCCTGCAGCATTTTCATGCAAATGCAATGCGGGTTCAGCCATGCAAACTGCATTGCTGAATTTGTATGGCACAGACTGTAACAGATCAACCACCACCCCGACCGGGCACCTCCATTGACGGATGCTCCTAGTGCTTCCCGAGGGCTCCAAGCACTCCACCAGACACCTCAGACCCCACGAACTGCCGCAGCTTGGTTAGGGTCTCGCCGTCTCCTACCCACCCTGGACCTACGACAAGGCTCCAAGTTCCAGTGGGTGAACCTCTTTTTCCCCAGAGAGTGCAGCAGGAACAAGCTCTTACACAAGCTCTTACAAGAGCTTAGTGATTATCCAAGGGAGTATGAAGGACATAGCAATCCCTTGTAGCATATTCCCCCAATGAGAGACAGGAGTCTAGATTGAGGGTGAAGTATATCTCAACTTTATTGAACTAGAAACATACTTTTATACAGTTTTCCCCCACAAGGTTACCGCCCAGGTGGACCTTGTTGAAAACAGGCCCTGACATTCACAATCCAATGAAAACAGAGTTATACACTCCCATACAGTGTACACAAAGATATACACTGTGGGACAATGCCCCCTCCCCCTAAGCAGCCAATACACATACACATATACATCCCATAATAAGCTTATCTTAAGGCAGACAGAACAATGTGAGGTTATTAACATTTAACAATGAGACAGGCACAATCCACATTCCCTCCCAATACACAAACAATAGGGAAATCTCACAGACAAGCACTTGGAATACACTGTGTAAGGTGGTATTAAATCTTCATATTTCTATATGAAGATATGGTTGACAAATATTACTGTCCCATCTGAAGCAATTCAAACCATTAAGTATCTGCTCCTCACCTCCAGTGATGGTGAATACCGTCACACAGACATCGCATGTGATTTGCACAGTAATGTGGTCTAAATCACATGAAATGTCTGTGTTCGCAATAGTGTGAACCCAGGCTCAGGATAGCTGTCTGTCCATACCTCTTACGGGCATGCGGTTACTGGAGATCAGGAAGATCAACAAATTACGAGAGCGCTCACCAGTGCCCTCTTGGTTCATTGGGAAGTACAAGCCATTAGTTGCAAAGGCTGACAGTACTTGTAGTCTAAGTATTCACAGGAAACTGTGAATGAATGAATGATGCAGCCTTGTTACTGCCAAGGTAAGAGTGAGTCCATTGGGGATGATGTCGGTTCCACAGATTACCTGTGTATGTAACACAGAGTGTACAAGAGAGTGGAAATGTTATACATGGAATTTATTATTATTTGAATATAATTTCACACATGGAGTTTAATATTTGATTACCTTTGGATTATTATTCGAATGTTGTTTTTTTTTTTAGTGTATTTTACTTGATGAATCAACTGGAAACTTTGGGAAGTTTTTCGTTTTGAAGGATTTCGTTTTTTAAAAATAGTTCATACAATTTTCACTATATGTTCTTTGGTATATTTGTTTTTGAGTATTGGTGAAGGAGAAATGTCATTTTGAGTACTGCAGCTTTAGCACAATCTTTATTTGGTGAGGGCAAAAGTTTCTTAGACACAATCCTTAGATGGGGTAGCAGCATTTGTTTTCTTTTTTAGTTATTTTTTTTTCTTTTCTTTTTTTACCTAGTGATCCTGCTAGTAAGTCTATTATTTTTTAATGTCCTTAAACAGACCAAGTTGTCCAGACAAAGTAGCAACTAGAGAATTGAGACAAACTATTTACCACTGTTGGGGTTGCTTACAATGATCAGCTTTCATTTATTTAAAACCTTTATACCAAAAGTAAAAAAAAAAAACTGTAACTGTAACATTCTAAAAAGTGTTAGCTGGAGTTCCGCTTTACAAAGTTAGTCAAGTTCATTCAAATCTGTTATTTTAAAGTAAGACATACATACATTGAAACTCGACTGGTTCAGCAGGGCTGTCCAAATTTTAATCCATGTATGGGCTGGGAGTTTGTACAGAAGTTGATTCACCAATCGATTCCTGTACAAACTCCCTGCTGGATTTTCCCCACTTGATCAGCGTTGCAGGCCATACCATGCAATGGTGATCAGTGTATTCTGACTGGGCTGAAGTCTCCACGCTATCAAAATACGGTAGCACAGCATGGAGGCTTTCCACATCCACACGTGTGAGTTGATAGGGGGAATCAAGTCAGTTTTTTTTCATTCAAACTACTGGTTGAACAAAAAAAAAAAAAAACATTGTATGTGGGATGGTCTGTGTGATAAAAAAAAAAAAAAAAAAAAAACTGACTCATTTATGGACTGCCTAAAGGGCCATACACACAGGCTGGATATCGGGCAGCATTCGGCCCGTGTGTATGACAGCCGGTCTGACAGAAGCTGATCGGGTACCATTCTTTTTGAGAACTGGTACCCAAAACTGAACTGCATATTACAGAATAATATAATGGAAAAGAATAGGATAGAAAATAGAAAAACAGAATAGAAAAAACAATAGAATAGAATCAAATAAAAAGAATATAACCTTCTTCCGAAATTCAAATAGAATAAATTTGAATAGAATAGGTTAGAATAGAAAAGAATAGTACAGAAAATAAAAGAAAATAATAGAAAAAAATAGTAAAAAAAAAAATAAAAGAGTAGAAAATAATAAAATAGAATAGAAAAAAACAATAGAATAGAATAAAATAGAAAGAATATAACAGTCTTCTAAAATTGGAATATAATACATTTATATTCGATTCAAATTTTCCAAATTCAGAAGAATTTAATTAAATTGGAATGAATTTAGAAAATTTAAATCGAATTTGAAAATAAATAAACAAAACAATAGGAATTTCAGAAACGAATTAAACTAATATAACAAGACAAAATTTTTAAATAACAAAACAAAATGAAACAAATGTTTTGGTTGTGCACATGCCTACATAGAGCTACTGCCCATTAGATGCCATTGCAGTCAGATGCGATCAGGATGGTCTGTGGGGTGGCCTGTGCGATGGTCTGTGGGGTGGCCTGTGCGATGGTCTGTGGGGTGCTCTGTGGGGTGGCCTGTGGGATGGTCTGTGGGGTGGTCTGTGGGATGATCTGTAGTATGGTATGTGGGGTTGTATGTGGGATGGTCTCTGGGGTGGTCTGTGGGATTGTTTCTGGGGTGGTCTGTGGGATTGTTTCTGGGGTGGTATGTGGGGATTGTCTCTAGGGTGGTATGTAGGGTGGTCTGTGGGATGGTCTGTGGGGTGGTCTGTAGGATTGTCTCTGGGATGGTCTATGGGATGGTCTGTGGGGTATTCTGTGGAATGGTCTGTAGGGTGGTATATGGGATTGCCTCTGGTGTGGTCTGGAGTTGGTCTGTGGGATGGTTTGTGGGGTGCTATGTGGGATTGTTTCTGGGGTGGTCTGTAGAATGGTCTGTGGGGTGGTATGTGGGATTATCTTTGGGGTGGTCTGTGGAGTGGTTTCTAGGGTAGTCTGTGGGATGGTCTGTTGGATGGTCCGTGGGGTGGTATGTGGGATGGTCTGTGGGATTGTCTCTGGTGTGGTCTGGGGGTTGGACTGTGGGATGGTTTGTGGGGTGCTATGTGGGATTGTTTCTGGGGTGGTCTGTGGGGTGGTCTACGGGATGGTCTGTGGGGTGGTATATGGGATTATCTATGGGGTGGTCTGTGGGATGGTCTGTGGGGTAGTCTGTGAGATGGTCCGTGTGGTGGTCTGTGGGATGGTCTCTGGTGTGGTCTGTGGGGGTGTTCTGTGGGGTTGTCTCTGGTGTGGTCTGTGGGGTTGTATGTGGGATTATCTCTGGGGAGGTCTCTGGGGTGGTCTGTGGGATGGTTTGTGGGGTAGTCTGTGGAATGGTCTGTGGGGTAGTCTGTGGGATGGCCTGTGGAGGTGGTCTGTGGGATGGTTTTTGGTGGGGTTTGTGGGGGGTGGTCTGTGGGGTTGTCTCTGGTGTGGTCTGTGGGGCTGTATGTGGGATGGTCTGTGGGGTTGTCTCTGGTGTGGTCTGTGAGGTTGTTTGTGGGATGGTCTGTGGGGTTGTCTCTGATGTGGTCTGTGGGATTGTCTCTGATGCAGTCTGTGGGGTTGTCTCTGGTGTGGTCTGTGGAGGTGGTCTGTGGGGTTGTATGTGGGATGGTCTGTGGGGTTGTCTCTGGTGTGGTCTGTGGGGGTGGTCTGTGTGATTGTATGTGGGATGGTCTGTGGGGGTGGTCTGTGGGGCTGTATGTGGTATGGTCTGTGGGGTTGTATGTGGGATGGTCTGTGTGGGTGGTCTGTGGGGTTGTATGTGGGATGGTCTGTGGGGTTGTCTCTGGTGTGGTCTGTGGGGGTGGTCTGTGGGGTTGTATGTGGGATGGTCTGTGGGATTGTCTCTGGTGTGGTCTGTGGGGGTGGTCTGAGGGGTTGTATGTGGGATGGTCTGTGTGGTCTGTGGGGGTGGTCTGTGGGGCTGTATGTGGTATGGTCTGTGGGGTTGTATGTGGGATGGTCTGTGGGGTTGTATGTGGGATGGTCTGTGGGGTTGTCTCTGATCTAGTCTGTGGGGATGGTCTTTGAGGTTGTATGTGGGATGGTCTGTGGGGTTGTCTCTGGTGTGGTCTGTGGGGGTGGTCTGTGGGGTTGTATGTGGGATGGTCTGTGGGGTTGTCTCTGGTGTGGTCTGTGGGGTTGTCTCTGGTGTGGTCTGTGGGGGTGGTCTGTGGGGCTGTATGTGGTATGGTCTGTGGATTTGTCTCTGGTGTGGTCTGTGGGGTTGTATGTGGTATGGTCTGTGGGGTTGTATGTGGGATGGTCTGTGGGGTTGTCTCTGGTGTGGTCTGTGGGGTTGTATGTGGGATGGTCTGTGCGGTTGTCTCTGGTGTGGTCTGTGGGGTTGTCTCTGGTGTGGTCTGTGGGGGTGGTCTGTGGGGCTGTATGTGGTATGGTCTGTGGGGTTGTATGTGGGATGGTCTGTGGGGTTGTCTCTGGTGTGGTCTGTGGGGGTGGTCTATTGGTTTGTATGTGGGATGGTCTGTGGAGTTGTCTCTGGTGTGGTCTGTGGGGTTGTATGTGGGATGGTCTGTGGGGTTGTCTCTGGTGTGGTCTGTGGGATGGTCTCTAGGGAGGTCTGTGGGGTTATATGTGGAATGGTCTGTGGGGTTGTATGTGGGATGGTCTGTGGGGTTGTCTGTGGGATGGTCTGTGGGGTTGTATGTGGGATGGTCTGTGGGGTTGTCTCTGGTGTGGTCTGTGGGATGGTCTCTAGGGAGGTCTGTGGGGTTGTCTCTGGTGTGGTCTGTGGGGTTGTATGTGGGATGGTCTGTGGGGTTGTCTCTGGTGTGGTCTGTGGGATGGTCTCTAGGGATGTCTGTGGGGTTGTCTCTGGTGTGGTCTGTGGGGTTGTCTCTGGTGTGGTCTGGTCTCTAGGGAGGTCTGTGGTATGGTCTCTAGGGAGGTCTGTGGGGTTGTCTCTGGTGTGATCTGTGGGGTTGTATGTGGGGTTGTCTCTGGTGTGGCATGTGGGATGGTCTCTAGGGAGGTCTGTGGGGTTGTCTCTGGTGTGGTCTGGTCTCTAGGGAGGTCTGTGGGATTGTCTCTAGGGAGGTCTGTGGGGTTAGCTCTGGTGTGGTCTGTGCGGTGGTCTGTGGTGTGGTCTGTGGGGTTGTCTCTGGTGTGGTTTGTGGGGTTGTCTCTGGTGTGGTCTGTGGGATGGTCTCTAGGGAGGTCTGTGGGGTTGTCTCTGGTGTGGTCTGTGGGATGGTCTCTAGGGAGGTCTGTGGGGTTGTCTGTGGTGTGGTCTGTGGGATGGTCTCTAGGGAGGTCTGTGGGGTTGTCTCTGGTGTGGTCTGTGGGATGGTCTCTAGGGAGGTCTGTGGGGTTGTCTCTGGTGTGGTCTGTGGGGTTGTCTCTGGTGTGGTCTGTGGGATGGTCTCTAGGGAGGTCTGTGGGGTTGTCTCTGGTGTGGTCTGTGGGATGGTCTCTAGGGAGGTCTGTGGAGCTGTCTCTGGTGTGATATGTGGGGTTGTATGTGGGATGCTCTGTGGGGTTGTCTCTGGTGTGGTCTGTGGGATGGTCTCTAGGGAGGTCTGCGGGGTTGTCTCTGGTGTGGTCTGTGGGGTTGTATGTGGGATGGTCTGTGGGGTTAGCTCTGGTGTGGTCTGTGGGGTGGTCTCTGGTGTGGTTTGTTGGGTTGTCTCTGGTGTGGTTTGTGGGGTTGTCTCTGGTGTGGTCTGTGGGATGGTCTCTAGGGAGGTCTGTGGGGTTGTCTCTGGTGTGGTCTGTGGGATGGTCTCTAGGGAGGTCTGTGGGGTTATATGTGGGATGGTCTGTGGGGTTGTATGTGGGATGGTCTGTGGGGTTGTCTGTGGGATGGTCTGTGGGGTTGTATGTGGGATGGTCTGTGGGGTTGTCTGTGCGATGGTCTGTGAGGTTGTATGTGGGATGGTCTGTGGGGTTGTATGTGGGATGGTCTGTGGGGCTGTATGTGGGATGGTCTGTGGGGTTGTCTCTGGTGTGGTCTGTGGGGTTGTATGTGGGATGGTCTGTGGGGTTGTATGTGGGATGGTCTGTGGGGTTGTATGTGGGATGGTCTTTGGGGCTGTATGTGGGATGGTCTGTGGGGTTGTCTCTGGTGTGGTCTGTGGGGCTGTATGTGGGATGGTCTGTGGGGTTGTCTCTGGTGTGGTCTGTGGGATGGTATCTAGGGAGGTCTGTGGGGTTGTCTCTGGTGTGGTCTGTGGGGTTGTCTCTGGTGTGGTCTGTGGGGTTGTCTCTGGTGTGGTCTGTGGGGTTGTATGTGGGATGGTCTGTGGGGTTGTTTCTGGTGTGGTCTGTGGGGTTGTATGTGGGATGGTCTGTGGGGTTGTCTCTGGTGTGGTCTGTGGGGTTGTATGTGGGATGGTCTGTGAGGGTGGTCTGTGGGGCTGTATGTGGGATGGTCTGTGGGGTTGTCTCTGGTGTGGTCTGTGGGGTTGTATGTGGTATGGTCTGTGGGGTTGTCTCTAGGGAGGTCTGTGGGGTTGTCTCTGGTGTGGTCTGTGGGGTTGTATGTGGTATGGTCTGTGGGGTTGTATGTGGGATGGTCTGTGGGGTTGTCTCTGGTGTGGTCTGTGGGATGGTCTCTAGGGATGTCTGTGGGGTTGTCTCTGGTGTGGTCTGTGGGGTTGTCTCTGGTGTGGTCTGGTCTCTAGGGAGGTCTGTGGTATGGTCTCTAGGGAGGTCTGTGGGGTTGTCTCTGGTGTGATCTGTGGGGTTGTATGTGGGGTTGTCTCTGGTGTGGCGTGTGGGATGGTCTCTAGGGAGGTCTGTGGGGTTGTCTCTGGTGTGGTCTGGTCTCTAGGGAGGTCTGTGGGATTGTCTCTAGGGAGGTCTGTGGGGTTAGCTCTGGTGTGGTCTGTGCGGTGGTCTGTGGTGTGGTCTGTGGGGTTGTCTCTGGTGTGGTTTGTGGGATTGTCTCTGGTGTGGTCTGTGGGATGGTCTCTAGGGAGGTCTGTGGGGTTGTCTCTGGTGTGGTCTGTGGGATGGTCTCTAGGGAGGTCTGTGGGGTTGTCTGTGGTGTGGTCTGTGGGATGGTCTCTAGGGAGGTCTGTGGGGTTGTCTCTGGTGTGGTCTGTGGGATGGTCTCTAGGGAGGTCTGTGGGGTTGTCTCTGGTGTGGTCTGTGGGGTTGTCTCTGGTGTGGTCTGTGGGATGGTCTCTAGGGAGGTCTGTGTTGTTGTCTCTGGTGTGGTCTGTGGGATGGTCTCTAGGGAGGTCTGTGGAGCTGTCTCTGGTGTGATATGTGGGGTTGTATGTGGGATGCTCTGTGGGGTTGTCTCTGGTGTGGTCTGTGGGATGGTCTCTAGGGAGGTCTGCGGGGTTGTCTCTGGTGTGGTCTGTGGGGTTGTATGTGGGATGGTCTGTGGGGTTAGCTCTGGTGTGGTCTGTGGGGTGGTCTCTGGTGTGGTTTGTTGGGTTGTCTCTGGTGTGGTTTGTGGGGTTGTCTCTGGTGTGGTCTGTGGGATGGTCTCTAGGGAGGTCTGTGGGGTTGTCTCTGGTGTGGTCTGTGGGATGGTCTCTAGGGAGGTCTGTGGGGTTATATTTGGGATGGTCTGTGGGGTTGTATGTGGGATGGTCTGTGGGGTTGTCTGTGGGATGGTCTGTGGGGTTGTATGTGGGATGGTCTGTGGGGTTGTCTGTGCGATGGTCTGTGGGGTTGTATGTGGGATGGTCTGTGGGGTTGTCAGTGGGATGGTCTGTGGGGTTGTATGTGGGATGGTCTGTGGGGTTGTATGTGGGATGGTCTGTGGGGCTGTATGTGGGATGGTCTGTGGGGTTGTCTCTGGTGTGGTCTGTGGGGTTGTATGTGGGATGGTCTGTGGGGTTGTATGTGGGATGGTCTGTGGGGTTGTATGTGGGATGGTCTGTGGGGTTGTCTCTGGTGTGGTCTGTGGGATGGTATCTAGGGAGGTCTGTGGGGTTGTCTCTGGTGTGGTCTGTGGGGTTGTCTCTGGTGTGGTCTGTGGGGTTGTCTCTGGTGTGGTCTGTGGGGTTGTCTCTGGTGTGGTCTGTGGGGTTGTTTCTGGTGTGGTCTGTGGGGTTGTATGTGGGATGGTCTGTGGGGTTGTTTCTGGTGTGGTCTGTGGGGTTGTATGTGGGATGGTCTGTGGGGTTGTCTCTGGTGTGGTCTGTGGGGTTGTATGTGGGATGGTCTGTGAGGGTGGTCTGTGGGGCTGTATGTGGGATGGTCTGTGGGGTTGTCTCTGGTGTGGTCTGTGGGGTTGTATGTGGGATGGTCTGTGAGGGTGGTCTGTGGGGCTGTATGTGGGATGGTCTGTGGGGTTGTCTCTGGTGTGGTCTGTGGGGTTGTATGTGGTATGGTCTGTGGGGTTGTATGTGGGATGGTCTGTGGGGTTGTATGTGGGATGGTCTGTGGGGTTGTCTCTGGTGTGGTCTTTGGGGTTGTATGTGGGATGGTCTGTGAGGGTGGTCTGTGGGGCTGTATGTGGTATGGTCTGTGGGGTTTTATGTGGGATGGTCTGTGGGGTTGTGTGTGGTATGGTCTGTGGGGTTGACTCTGGTGTGGTCTCTAGAGAGATCTGTGGGGTTGTCTCTGGTATGGTCTGTGGGGTTGTATGTGGTATGGTCTGTGGGGTTGTATGTGGTATGGTCTGTGGGGTTGTATGTGGTATGGTCTGTGGGGTTGACTCTGGTGTGGTCTGTGGGGTTGTATGTGGGATGGTCTGTGGGGTTGTATGTGGTATGGTCTGTGGGGTTGACTCTGGTGTGGTCTGTGGGGTTGTATGTGGGATGGTCTGTGGGGTTGTATGTGGTATGGTCTGTGGGGTTGACTCTGGTGTGGTCTCTAGGGAGATCTGTGGGGTTGTATGTGGGATGGTCTGTGGGGTTGACTCTGGTGTGGTCTCTAGGGAGATCTGTGGGGTTGTATGTGGTATGGTCTGTGGGGTTGTCTCTGGTATGGTCTGTGGGGTTGTCTCTGGTATGGTCTGTGGGGTTGTCTCTAGGGAAGTCTGTGGGGTTGTCTCTGGTATGGTCTGTGGGGTTGTATGTGGGATGGTCTGTGGGGTTGTATGTGGGATGGTCTGTGGGGTTGACTCTGGTGTGGTCTCTAGGGAGATCTGTGGGGTTGTATGTGGGATGGTCTGTGGGATTCCTCTGACAGTCTGCTTTCCAGGAAGAAGGTAACATTATGATTATATTTTGTTTCTATGGAGAAAAGCCGAGGTCAGTTTTGTCCCCTCCCTCCTCTCAGGCCATACCATCTCCTGTGACCTCAGGGTACCAGTTTTGGGCTGCAGTCCAACTGAGAGCCATTTATTTTGGACCATGGCCTCAGGTCCGCACCCCCATCCAAAATGTTTTATCTGAATCCCTTGACCATGTCTGCATACTTTATCCTCCCCTGATGCCCTGTACCAAATACACAGCCAGGGCTGATACAGCTGAAGGAGGTGCCAAGCTTTGTCACCTGAAGCACCTGTGACACACCATGTACACATCCCCGGGATTCCCTGCTCTAGCCTGCCCCCTGTGTGTACAGCTAATAAACGGACACTTTGTGCTGCTCCTTGTTTCCGGGTGGAGCGCTTTGCTGGTGCACCGCGTATGATGGCGGCGGAAGCCGGTGGAGGGGAGCCGCTGGTCCGCTTTGTGAAGCTGAGTGGCAGAGCTGCAGGTGAGGGCTGTCTGCGGGTAATGGGGAGGTGGTGGTGAGGGCACAGTGGTTCCAGGGGCACGGAGGAGGCCGGCTCCCAGGGTTAGTATATATCGGGGGGACTGTACCCTCACAGCTCCGCAGACATTGTGACCTTCTCGGCTTCTCTATACATTGCTCACCTGTATCGCTTCGTACGTTGTTAGAAGGTGTGTCCTTGGAGGAGATTTTTCGTTGCCAATAGCAACCACTTAAGTTTGCAGCTGTTGTTTCTGTAGTTTGAAAATAAAATCTGGATTCTGATTGGTTGCTCTGGGCAACAGTAATTTTCATGTTACATAGTTACATAGTAGGTGAGGTTTAATAAAGACAATAGTCCATCCAGTTCAACGTGTGTAGGTGTGTATGTTAGCACACTTAAAGCAGAACTTTGCCCTGAACTCAAAGCTGTGCCTGCACTGCAAGGGTTAAAGAGGTTCTAAGACTAAAGGTTTTTTTTTTTTTTTTATCATCCTAATGCGTTCTCTGCATTTGGGTAAAAAATTGTGCAGCCCCCCCCCCCCCCCATTGTACTTACTTGTGTCCGATCTTGATCCAGTGATGTGCTGGAGAGCAGCGACTCCCTTGCCTCTCTCCCTCCTCATAGGCTCAGAGACAGCAGCGGGTGCTATTTGGCTACTTATGTCAGTCACAGGCAGAGAGCAGGTCTTGAGCTGAGCTCTGTGTGTCAATGGACACACAGAGCGCAGCTCAGGATAGAGCCCACACTAATGCCCCTGTAGCAAGCAGCGTGCTATGGGGGCCTTTGGTGGTGGGAGAAGCTCCAGTGGGGAACCTGAGAAGAGGAGGATCAGAGTCACTCTGTACAATACCATTGCACAGCGTAGGTAAGTATAAAGCCCCTTTCACACATACGGTCCGATCAATCAGTTCCGTCACGCCAAAATGTATCCGTTTGTCCTCCTTTTTTTTTTTTCATCTTCTTTTTTTTTTTTTACATCCACTACCAATGTAAAAACGGACCGTTTGTCCGTTTACATCCGATCCATATTTTTGACAGATGAAAAATAGGGCATTCATCTGTTCAAAAAAACGGACATTGACAGAAGAGGATAAAAACGGATGTTAACTGATGACCATCCGTTGTCATCCGTTTTTACATAGAGATGCATTGATGTCCATTTTTTGATCCGTCAACGGATGAATGTAAAAATGGACAAACGTTACTTTAAAAAAAAAAAAATACTTTTATAATCGTCTTAACCACTTGCCTTCCGCTCACAGTAGATTTACTGCAAGCAGGCCGTAATGTGACATACCTGTACGCCACACTGTACTCCTCCCATGCCTCCTGCTGACCCATGCTGTGATTGGACACCGCAAAGTTTGTCAGTAGCTTACAGCCAATGGTTAAGGCTGAAATTTGCTGATCGGCTGTGGCTAATCGCAGCACAGTGTTATCTGCTTAAAAACACACAGAACTCTGTACACAGCGATCCGGCTGTTCCTTCTCCCATCATTCTCCCTTCAATCAACTCTTAAGTTCAAGGAGAAAAAGCAGCCAGAACTGCAAGTAGAAGCAGCACATATTACACTTGTTGGGTACACAGTTAACTTTATTACCTCTTCCCCACCAGTGTCATCACCAGTACAGTGTACTGTATTATCACTGTATTAGTGTCACTTGTGATGTCAGTGATCCTCCCGGGCAGTGTCTGTTAGGCCAGTCAAACACGGAGCAAATTTCTTTGTTGCAGGAAAGAAATTTGCCCAATTCCCACATCAACACAAACAGGGTTGATGCAGAAATCCCTCCTGCCAAGTCATTTTCTTGCGGGGGAGGGAAGCCGTCCCCGCTAGGAGAAGACATTGATTGTTCTTAGCGGCTATAGCAGCTGTTAGCTTTAAATCCATCGACTTGGCACATTCAGCCTGCCCATACACTGTTTGAATCTTAGCCGGTTCCTGCTGATTCGAATCATGTATTACCTGCCACCCTATCACAGTCACACTGTAAGTTGCTGATCACCACCACTATAGTATAGTGTCTGTACAGATCAGTATCTTGATCACGATCAGTACTATACTAGTGACCCCAAAAACGCAGTTTAATTTTTACCAAAGACATGTAGCAGAATACATTTTAGCCCTAATGATGGAAGAAATTTGATTTTATAGGATATGTTGTTTAACAGAAAGTAGAAAATTTGATTAGAAGTGCTGCGCTTTCAAAATATATGTGTAAATATATCTAATAATGAAAATATAGTGGTCAAATAATTTTGAAACTCAATAAATAAATGAATGTTTCATATATTTGTTTCAAAATTTTTTGACCACTATATTTTCATTATTAGATATATTTACACATATATTTTGAAAGCGCAGCACTTTTATTATAATTTAGATTATTGCACTTATTTTAAGGGAAGTGATCAGTAAAGGCAGCTTCGTCAATTAAGTCGCATTCCTAGTAGCTCACAGGATCTCATATATATTAGAAAGTAGAAAATATTGTTTTTTTTTTTTTCAAAGTTTTCTGTATTTTTCCATTTATATAGCAGCAAATAAAAAAACCAGTGGTGATCAAATGCTACCAAAAGAGAGCTCAATCTTTGTGATAAAATGATATAAATGTAATTTCTGTACAGTATTGTAAGATCACGCAATTGACAGTTAAAGTAGCACAGTGCTGAATAGTAAAAAATGCTAGCAAGGCACATGCATTCCACATGAATCATTATGCCCCCTAAATCAATGTGTGATGTAAAATGCCTCCAGCATTGCTCCTTTTTTTTTCTTGCTGGAGGTTGCCATTTTTGCTGAAGCCCCTGAGCAGAAGCAAATCATAAAAGGTAACTAAATCAATCAATTTAAAGTGGAAGACAGAAAATTAGGTCCTGCTAGATCACTTCAGGCTGGCACCTTTTTCTGGTATAGCTATGCAAAACATTGAAAATTAAGTGCCTATACTGTTTAAAATCCAGTAATACACTGTCTCACCCTGCTCTGCACATGCTCAGTTGCTCTCTAGTTTTAGGCACTGCCGAGTTTGTAGAGGTCAATCTCCTGAGAGACTTAAAGCAGAATCAAACCCTCCTATCCTTTACAGCCAAGGAAGCTGCTTCTGTTTGATCTGCAACTGCCATGGGTTTGCACATGACACCAGCCATTTGATGGTTTGACAGTTTGGTTGAGGAAACAAGAAAATGTGACAGCAACCAAGCAGAAGCCAATGGAGGGATTGGCAGAGAGGGGTAGCAGACACTGAGCGGTTGGTAAGGTCTGAGGAGTCTGGCAGCAGCATTCTTGATGGACTGAAGAGAGGATAGCCAATGAGGAGAGAGTTGTAGTAGTCGAGGCAAGAGATGACCACCACATGAATTAGAAGCTAAAGGCCCGTACACACGCACAGATCGTCGTCATACAAACGTCGGCAGACGAAAGATCTGCCGATTGTACGCGTGTTAGTATGGTGCCTCCGACAGCTGTCTGCACACAATCCGCGGACAAGAGTCTTTCTTGCAAACATGAAAATTTTTGTCTGCGGACACCAGAACGGACGATTGTTCGCCTGTCAGTACAGAAATCAGCCGACAGACCGCAGATTTGCAAGACTGGGCATGCTCAGAAAATAAAAAACACAGGGAAAGTTAACCATTACATGACATCACTTCTGCAGTCAGCTGAAGTCTGCGGACAAAATTCTTGTGCTGTCCTTGTGCTGTCTTTGCACTTTTCAACAGACACCGACATCCCGGGGAGAAAAGACGAACATTTGTATGACGACGATCTGTGCGTGTGTACGGGGCTTTAGTGGTGTCATTGGTTAAAAGCTTTATTGCTGTTTGTGTCCTCACTTGAAAGATGCAGTCTTTCTGTTACCAAAACAGCAAGTGATATGAAATCCAAAATGTTACAGTTGTCACCAGAACAAGAGGTAAGGCGAAATGAAGACCCCTGTTCTGGTGTGAATTCACCTCACTTTGTAGAAAATGCTTCCTATTTACTGATGTCACCAGGACAAGAAGTTTACCAGGAGTTTTACCCCCTTCTCTACTCCAAAACTGAAAAAAGGTTTTCGCTGTGCATGCACTTTAGAGAAAGACACAAATGACTTCCATGTAGGAATGCCAACGCCTGAACAATGGTAAAAAATAAAATCAAACATCCCCCCCCCCCCCCCCCCCAGCCAAAATAAGATAAAAGTGAATAGTCTATTATGAGATAAAGAACAAAACCAGCTTTTACTGCAAAATTCCCCTTCAGTTTAGGGAATTCTGCTGCAGTACTTATTTCTGCCAGAAGATGTCTCAAGCCTGATAGCCAGCATCAGTCAAACCAATTGTTCTGAGCTCAGGTCAGCCTAAGCCCACCCTATCCTATGACAGTGAAGGAGAAGCAAGTTTTCCACCTATCTGCATTCTTCTTGTCATTAGATGAACTGATTAGCTCCTTGTGCTGCTTTTTCTTCTCGTACTCCACTCTACCCTGCAGTGGCAATAAGAGGCTGATGCCAGGTCATATTCCGGTACTTACACTTTTTGCATGCAAAAAATATGTTTAATGATATGCTGAAGTAAACCCTCCTCTGCAACTATTACCTATAGGTAAGCCTATGATAAGACTTGCCTATAGGTACTGTAAAAATCTCCTAAACGTACACTGTTTAGGAGATATTTACTTTGCATGCAGCCGGTGACAATAATGGCGCATGCACTCTGAAGGAACGGCCGCTCGGGCCGTCCTTCAGAGCCCTGTGCCATGAACGTCGGCGCGCATGCGCGGGAGGGACATCATCGCGGCTCTAGCCAATCAGATGGCCGGATGCCACAAACCCGGAAGAAGGGCGACCAAGCAGTCACCTGTGAGAGAGGTGCACGGTCGGCATGGCGGGGGCTCGTTCTAAGGTAAGTATTTTATAATGAGCTAGTATGCGATTCATACTAGCTCATTATGTGTTTGTTTTTTTTGTTTTTTTTAATTCTGAGGTTTCCAACCTCTTTAAAGGAAAACCCCTTTTTTTTTTGGATAAAGTGGAGAGGGAATTAATACACCTGTCAGTGGTATAGCAGTCTGTTGGGTTTCCACATTAGATTTAACCTCTTTGACCTCTTTACAGGTTAATGACAAGAGTGAAAGAAAATCACAAATTCAGCACTAGAACAGGAATAGTGGGGAAATCTTCCAATGGGGACATTAGTTCTGGTGCAAACTTTTTGGAGGCATTTCCTCTCCTTTCCTGTTTAAGTTTTAGGGCCGGTTCACATTACTGCGATCACAGAGATCGCATTTGATTCGGAGTGCACTGCTCCTAAATTACATGCGATCTCTGTGCGGTGCAAATTTCAGCCATACAGTTTGTATGGCTGAATTCGCACCGCAATCGCACTAAAACACGCACATGACCCTTTTTTTTTAATCCGCAGCAGAATCGGATTGCATAGTGGTTCACACTTGTGCGATCCGATTCTGTGCGAACTGTCAGATCGCACTGCGATATGCGATCTCAACTGGGGGTGTCGTTAACTTTTAATTGACCCCCCCTGCGTATCGCATATGGCAGTGTGAACTGCCAGGGGTGCGGATGCGATGCAGGAACACGCAGTATGTTTGCAGCGTTCCCGCATCGCACAAATGTGAACCGGGACTTAAGGCTGCAACCAAAATTAACGTCTTCCTGCCTGCGCTATAGCCGAAAGATGGCTACAGTGCGGGCCTAAATTGCTGGGAGGGTGTCCATTTACGTCCTCCTGTGCTTGGGCTGCCTGCGGGGTGTGCGCAGCTCGCTCTGTGATCAGCGAGTCCATGAGATTTGACTGATCACAGATCAGAGTAAGGGGCCAATCCTGGCCCCTTACCATATGATCAGCTGTCAGCCAATGACAGCTGATCACGTGATGTAAACAGCAGCTGGCGATTGGCTTTTTTTTTTTTTTTTCCAGCGTGAGGAGAAAAATAAAAGCCGATCGCCGGCTGCTGTCTCTGCAACATCGGTCCCGAAGAGAATGAGCAACTGTGCCCATCAGTGCCACCCATCAGTACCGCCTCATCAGCGCACATCAATGAAGGAGAAAAATTACCTGTTTGCAAAATTTTATAACAAACTATAAAAACACACCTATATATTTTACATTTTCAGTCTTCTTTTTTTTTCAGCAAAAAATAAAAACCCCAGTAGTGATTAAATACCACCAAAAGAAAGCTCTATTTGTTTGAAAAAAATGATAAAAATTTAATTTGAGTACAGTGTTGCATGACCATGCAATTGTCATTCAAAGTGCGACAGTGCTGAAAGCTGAGAATTGGCCTGGGCAGGAAGGGGGTTTAAGTGCCCTGTAGTTAAGTGGTTAAATCCCCCAAATGGGGTTATAATCCTCCCATACTCTATCCAAAATGGAAAAAAAGTTTTGCTTTTTAGATCTTCTAATTACAATGCTGCATTTGTTTGTTTTTTTTATTATTATTATCTGCCAGGAGTGCAATTTAAGTTAATGAAAAGCCTTTGAGTAGCAGAGTGACTAAAAGGGTAAAGGTCAATTCAAACACCTTCAAAAGTTTTTTAAAGTGATTGTAAAGTCTTGTTTTTTTTTTTTTTTTCTTATAAAAATAACAAACATGTCATACTGAGGACCTCTGTGCAGTGAATTTGCACAGAGCAGCCCAGATCCTTCTATTCTCGGGTCCCTCTCCTGTGATCCAGGCCAGGGAGCCCGCGATGTCGGCATCAATCGGGTGCAGGCGCCGGCATCTTTACTAATGGAAACAAAGTGAAGCCATGCGGCTTCATGGCACAACCTGTTTCCTACTGCGCATGTGCGAGTCACAGTGCACTTTCTGAATGGTCCCTCTGTCTTCTGGGACCTCTGTGTCTCCTAGAAGGCAGCGGGGGGTGGTAGGGGGCTGCAAATGACGTAGGTCTCTGCAGGACCGAACCCCCCCCCCCCCCCCCCCAAAGGGTTCCAAATGTGCACGGGGGAAGGAAGCATTAAAGCTGAGCTTACATACATGGGTGGAACTCTGCTTTAATTTGGCACATTTCCATGATTCATACAGTGCAGAGCCGTTCTCACTCACAGCTGTCAAAACCAAATCCTCCAGCAAATGTTTGTCAGCATTGCTCAGGCTGGGAGATAACTATAAACATGTTTTACATTGTATAATTTTGTTCTTTTATATCAAAGGATTGAACTTCAGTCTGTAAATGAGGTCAGTTTAACCACTTAAAAACTAAGCCTTTTTCTGACACTTGTTGCTTACAAGTTAGAGTTCTGCCCAAAAGTGGCAGTTCTGCTTTAAGGACTCCTGACCCCCTGACATGCCACATTTGGGGGGGGGGGGGCAGCGGGTACCTAGTTTTGACAGGTACCCGCTCCCACTTCCACTCAGGATTCATGCATGCGCAGTGCGCACCTGTCTGTAAAGCCGCAAGTTATTACAGCTGGGTGCCCACACTAGTGATGCCAGCAAGACCTGAGGGGGAGAGCCAAGGCTTCGAGCGGCCGCATCGCTGGATGGTGGGACAGGTAAGTGTATAATTATTTACCACTTGCCGACCAGCCGCCATAGTTATACAGTGGCAGGTCGGGAAACGACGTACGCGTACGTTGCTTCGTGTAGCAGTTAGTGTGGGAGCACGCACACGCTGATTGGCTAGAGGGGGAGCCAATCAGCGGGACCAGCGGCCATGATCGCTTCCCATGGAGACAGAATGGCGGTCTGTCGATGTAAACACGGCAGACCATTATTCGGTCAGTGGCGAACACGGTAATCCTGCGTTTGTCCTATTTAGGAACACAGGTCTCTGTGTTCATCCAGTGAGCCCATCCCCCACACAGTTAGAAGGCAACCCCTAGGCACACATTTAATTCCTTTGATTACCCCTGGGGTTAACACCTTTCCTGCCAGTGTCATTAGTACAATAACAGTTATATAGTTAATAACAATATAGTACTGTAGTATTGTCACTGGTCCTCCCAAAAGTGTCAGGTGTCAGATCTGTCCGCAGCAATGTCACAGTCCTGCTAAAAATCGCTGATGGCCACCAATACTAATAAAAAAAAAAAAAAAAAGATTTAAATAAATAAAAATGACATCGTTCCCCGATAACGATGTCGCGATAACTTAAATGCAAACCAATCAGTATTCACTTATTGAGATTTTTTTTTTACCAAAAATATGTAGCAGAATACATATTGGCATAACATGATGAAAAAATTTGACTTTTTAAAATTTTTTTTTTTTTTATTTGGTGTGTTTTATAGCAGAAATTTAAAAAAAAATATATATTTTTTTTTAGATATTTTTTTTTTTTTTCTTTTAGCGCAAAAAATAAAAATCAGAGGTGATCAAATACCACCAAAAGAGAGCTTTATTCGTGGGAAAAAAAGGACATTCGTTTTTTGAGTACAGAGTCGCACGACCGCGCAATTGTCAATTTAAGTAACGCAGTGCCGTATCCCAAGAAAACGGCCTGGTCATTAAGGGGGGTAAAACCTTATGTTTAAAGGTCAGCAGCTACACTTTTTGTAGCTGCTGACTTTTAATGAGCACAGAAACGGCTGGAGCTCTGCTTTAAAATCAGTATTTTTTGCTAGAAAATTACTCTTAAAAAAAACTAAACCGTAAAGTCATCCCAATTTATTTGCATAATGTGAGAGATGATGTTAAATTGGGAATTGTGATCTTTATTCTAAGCAAAAAAAATTGTGATTCTCGTTTCATCCAGAATTATGCAGTTCTAACCTGACTGGATAATTAAGGCAGGTCATACATTAAATTGTTACTAAACCCATAACAGTAATATCAGTCTGTTTATGCAGTAAAGCATGCTTGTTCTACTCACTGTGGAACCAAAGGCCCTTTTCACACCAGCAGACCGTTCAGATCCGCCTGTCAGTTTTTCAGCCTGCCTATATGGATTGAAAACTCGTCAGGAACCGGCTTACTGCAGAACTTTAACCAAAAATGAAAATTATGCTTTACCTCCTCCTGCTTCTTCTCCCCTCCTCTACAATATTTGGAATGTTTTTTTTTTTTAATGGGGGAAGAGAGCGGGTACCTGATTTTGACTCGTACCCTCTTCCAGTAAGATTGCCGCAGGGATCTGAGTGGAAGTTTGGCCCCCCTCCTTTCCTCCCGCAGGCTCCTGAAACATGTCACAGATCCCAGGAGACTGCAGGGCCATTCATGGAGTGCAGAAAGGCTGGTGTATTCCAAGCATTAAGATAAAAAAACCTTCTGTTTGCAGCAGCCCGTTCCCCCCCCCCCCCCCCTGCTCAGCCTCCCTAATACTTGCCTGAGCCCATCTCTATCCAGCGATGTTGCAGGAGTCATTCGGCTGCCCTGGACTGCCCTCCTCATTGGCTGAGACAACAGCGTGGCGCGATTGGCTCCCAGGAGCCAATCAGGAGAGCGAGAGGGAGCGGGTTGCGACTCCATGTCTGAGAGCTGTGACTTTGATCAGGTTCCCCCACAGCAAGCTGCAGGAGCACAGAAGAGGGACCTGAGAAGAGGAGGACTGTGGCTGCTCTGTTCAAAACCAACTGCACAGAGCAGGTAAGTATAACACGCTTGCTTTCCTTTTTTTTTAAAACGAGATTTCTCTTACGTCCTCCGACAGTCGCCGCCTCTTCATATTCGTCACATATGGGGCATTAGACTTTGCTCCGAAGGAGCAGCTAGGCAACAGAATATGTCAACACCAAAGCCTTTAACATATCCCACCCTCAAGGGGTGGTCCCCTCAGTCAATACCCTCCTACTTCCTGCAACCATATCTCAGTTTCAATGTCTAGCTTGTCAGGAGTGGCTGGCTCTCTCTGTGCTGGGGCTTTGTGCCCCAGACTCTTTCTTCTTTTTTGATTTTTTGTTTGAGTTTTCTCTCTACCTTTACTTAGCTGTTCTTTTTGTCAGCATTAGTTAGTTCTTCTGATGAAGAGGATCATGCGGGCTGGGTCTCGGGCTGATCCCCCTGGTCGCAGGTCGTGGGTCGGTGGCTTCCCAGCCTGCCATCGAGCGTTCAGCCAGGTAACGCTCCTGGCACAGTGAACGACCCATCCCTGTTCGGTGCAGGGATGATTGGTGAGGTGGCTACCTCACTGGACACTGTGCGGTTTCTTAACCCCCATTCTGTGCGTCTTGTATGCGACTCTCCCTGCCTCATGTGCAGCGGCTTGTTCGCCTGTGCGGGTCCCCCACGCCATTGTGAGGTAAGTGTATCTATGTGGGGACCTGTCTGTCTGGGGGGGTGTCAGTCTGGGACTGTGTAACCTGCCTCTGTTCACACTGTTTGTCTCCCTATCACTCGGCTGCATGCTGTGGGCTGCAAGGGGGGGGGGGGGGAGCTGTGTGACACTGTGTGTGTCAGCCTTGTCAGTGTGAGAAGCTGTGTGCTGTGGGGCATGTTTTGGGCATGTTTGGGCACTATACAGCGATCGCTGCGGCGATCTGACATGTTTTTTTATACATGGATGACGTGTGCTTTACTGTACTGTGGAGCAGCGGTTTCGGCGCCAAACGGCACCATTTTTCCTACACTCGCTCCGGCCGCATGTTCTACATGCATGGCGGACATTTTCTTGTAGCCTCCCATAGGCTTTCATAGAGCGCCCTGGCAGCATCACTTCCTCTTCTCCAGGAACACCGATCGAGGCAGCAGCAGCGGCGAGGGTCTCCTCAGGTTATATCCTTCTTATCCATTGCCTGTGTCAGTTTTATTGTCCCTGTGGGGGTCTCATTGTGCTTGTGTGTGGTGCGGTGGGCTGCGCTCGCCGCGCTTGTTAAAGGGGCAGTTAACCCTTTATTATCCGGCATTTGTAATAGGGGCAATGGATTCTCAGGAGGGCAAATTTCCTACCGCCTTGGTGGAAAGCCAGGGGACCGCTGTTTCCCCCCCAGGGGGGGATTTAGCCACTATTGTGGCTGGCCTTGCTGCTCAGGTGCAGATGCTGGTGGCTGCTCAATCTACTAAAAGACCCAGAGTTTCTCTTTCCTCTGATTCTGAGGGTGAAGGTGATGGGGCTGTTATGGCGGGGGCCTCCTTATCGGGGTCCCGCTCCTCCCTGGATCTAGTGGGGTCCGAGGTGGAGGCTGAAGTTGAAGGGGTTGATAATTCTCCCCCTGGCTCGCCTGAAGAGCTTGCAATCATGGATGAATTGATTGCTTCCATAAAACAAACGCTGCGTTTGCAGGATGAAGTGTGTCCCCCCCGCTGCCTTGGCGGCTTATGGGACGCAGAGAAAACGCAGGACGCCGCAGGTTTTTCCCTGCAATGATGATTTTCAGCGCGCTGTTAAGGAACAATGGCGCAATCTGCGCAAACCTTTTGCTGTACCAAGTAGGTTCAGGCTGCGTTATCCTTTCTCGCCTTCCACTGATGAAAGGTGGTGTGTGCCACCCCCAGTGGATCACGCAATTGCGGTTTTAAACAAATCCACTGCGATTCCTGCAGAGGATTCCCCTGTGTTCCGTGATGCCACGGATAGGAGATTGGAGTCTCTTGCCCATCATACTTATTCTGTTACGGGTTCTATGCTTAAGGCTCTGTTTGCCTCTCTCATGGCGGCCCAGGCGGTCGCAAGTTGGACGCAGATGCTTAGGCGCGTCCTAGTGGCCGATTCGGCCTCGCCGGCGACCCTGGATATGGTGGATCAAATCCACCAGGGTGTCATGTATCTGTGCGATGCGGACTTGGACCTAGTCCCGTTGGCTGCACGTGTGCACAGCGTGGCAGTGTTGTCTCGCCACCTGGTTTGGTTGAAATGTTGGTCGGTGGACCAATCTTCACGTAAGACCTTAGCCAATCTCTTATGATGGGTCTCGCCTTTTTGGGGAGTCCTTGGATGTGTTGATTAAGGGGATCACCGGAGGTAAGAGCACTCTCTTGCCCCATTTCCCCAAGGCTAAGGGGGCTTCTGGGAAGAAGCATGCTAATTTTCGGCCCCCTCAGGGGTCCTTTCGTGCCTTTCGGTCGCACTACAAGGGCAAACCGTTCAAAGGTCAAGGCTCTCAGAAGAAGCCCTGGTCTGGTAAACAGAAGTCCGGTCAATCCGGATCCGCAGCCCATAACAGTGCGGCCTGAAGGGGCGCCCTCACCCAGTTTTGGGGTGGGGGGACGCTTGCTCGGTTTTCTTCAGCCCTGGTTGGCCCGCGTGCGGGACAGATGGGTTCAGGAGATCGATCGATCTGGTTACAAGATCGAGTTTCTCTCTCGGCCGGAGAGCAGATTTTTTCCCTCATCTTCAACTGTCTCCAGAGCGTTTACGGGACCTGCACCTGGCGGTGCGGGACCTGAGGGCTCAGGGAGTGGTAGTTCCGGTGCCTCATCGGGACAGTTTCGGGGGTTTTATTCCAATCTGTTCACCGTGCCCAGAAAGGAGGGCAAGGTTCGTCCAATTCTGGACTTGAAGGCTCTGAACCGCTCTGTGCGGGTTCGCAAGTTCCGCATGGAATCCCTGCGGTCGGTGGTGGCTGCCCTGGTTCCGGGGGAATTCATGGCCTCCATCGATTTGAAGGATGCGTATCTTCACATCCCCATTTTCGAGGGTCACCAGAGGTACCTTCGATTTGCCATTGCGAAGGATCACTACCAGTTCGTGGCGTTGCCTTTTGGCCTCGCCTCGGCTCTGCGGGTCTTCACCAAGGTGCTTGCACCGGTTCTGGCATTATTGAGGGCCCAGGGCATTTCTGTCCTGGGGTATCTGGACGACATTCTGGTTCGGTCTGCGACCAGCCAGGGTCTGGAGATGGACCTGTCTGTCACGATGCAAACTCTGCAGGAGTTTGGTTGGACGATATATTTTCCAAAGTCGACACTGAGTCCGTCGGTTCGCCTTCCCTACCTGGGAATGATTCTGGACTCGGTGCAGGCGAAGGTCTTCCTGCCGGAAGACAAACTCAGAACTCTTCAGGAGGAAGTCAGGTCCCTCAGGGACGTTCCGCACTCGTCTCTGCGGACGTGCATGAGATATCTGGGATTGATGGTCTCGGCCTTCGAGGCGATTCCCTTCGCCCAGTTTCACACGCGGGGCCTCCAAGCGGAGATCCTGTCCATGTGGGACGGGCGACCTCAATCTCTGGATCTTCGAATCTCGTTGAGTCATCGCACCAGAAGAGACCTTCTGTGGTGGCTCCAGTCCCCGATGGTGTCCGGGGGCAAGTCGTTTCGTCCTATCTCGTGGACGGTAATCACCACGGATGCCAGCCTGTCGGGCTGGGGTGGTGTTCTGTCCGCCCAGGGGACTTGGTCGGAGGGGGAGTCCTCCCTTCCGATCAACATTCTGGAATTGCGTGCGATAAATCTGTCTTCATCGCTGGACGGACCGGCTGCAGGGCTGCCCGGTTCGGGTGCAGACGGACAATGCCACGGCGGTGGCCTACATCAACCACCAAGGGGGCACCAGGAGTGCCCGAGCGGCTCGAAGTGGCCGACATTCTGTCTTGGGCCGAGACTCATGTCCCGGCGATAACGGCGGTTCACATTCTGGGGGTGGAGAACTGGCAGGCGGACTATCTGAGTCGCCAGACCCTGGATCAGGGGGAATGGTCTCTCCACCCGGCTGTCTTCCAGATGTTGTGCGCGAAGTGGGGTCTTCCAGATGTGGACCTGTTCGCGTCTCGTCTCAACAACAAGGTGAGAAGGTTCGTGGCAAGGACGCGCGACCCTCGGGCAGACGCGTCGGACGCGTTAGTGGCCCCGTGGCATCAGTACAGGCTGATGTACGCGTTTCCACCGATTCAGTTGCTGTCCAGGTTCCTTCGCAGGTTACACTCGGAACGCAGCACGGTGATTCTTGTGGCACCGGACTGGCCTCGCCGGTCCTGGTACGCAGACCTCGTGAATCTGGCGGTCGACGCCCCGTGGCGTCTGCCTCTTCGAGACGATCTCCTGTCTCAAGGACCGATATACCATCCTGCTTTACAGTCGCTGGCTTTGACGGCCTGGCTGTTGAGACCGAGGTCCTGAAGGAGAAGGGTCTCTCCCCAGAGGTCGTTCATACCTTTTAATCAACGCGAGGAAGTCTTCCTCGGGGAAGGTTTATTACCGTACTTGGAAGGCCTATTTTGCCTGGTGTGAGTCCAGGGGGTTTTCACCCCGCACGTACTCGGTTTCCCGAGTGCTGTCCTTCCTTCAAACGGGTGTCGATCAGCGTTTGGCGCTGGCTACGATAAAGGGTCAGGTGTCTGCGCTGGCCGTTCTGTTTCAACGTCCCGTGGCTTCCAACTCCTTGGTTGGCACTTTTGTTCAGGGAGTGCGGCATCTGGTACCTCCTAGGAGGGATCCTCTGCCCCCTTGGGACTTGAATCTCGTTCTATCTGTGTTACAACGTGCTCCTTTTGAACAGATCAGGGAGATCTCGTTGTCTATGTTGTCCAAAAAGGTCGCCTTTTTGGTTGCGATCACTTCGGCTCGCAGAGTGTCGGAGCTGGCGGCTTTGTCCTGCAAGTCTCCGTATCTGGTTGTTCATTTGGATAAGGTGGTCTTGCGACCTAATCCTTCTTTTCTCCCGAAGAGAGTTTCGGAATTCCATCTTAATGAGGATATTGTCTTGCCTTCGCTGTGCGCGAAGCCTAAACATCCAAAGGAGGTGAGATTGCATTCTTTGGATGTTGTTCGGGCGATAAGGGTTTACCTTAAATCGACTGAGTCTTTTCGAAAGACGGACTCCTTGTTTGTTCTTCCAGAGGGTCCTCGGAAGGGCATGGCGGCGTCGGCCTCTACCATCGCCAAATGGATCAGGCAGACCATTGAACAGGCCTATGCTTTGCAGGGGAAGGTTCCCCCTGTGCCTGTGAAGGCGCACTCTACTAGATCTTTGAGTACGTCTTGGGCCTGTCGTCATGGGGCTTCTGTAGCCCAGGTGTATAAGGCGGTGACCTGGTCGACCGTGCATACTTTCACAAAATTCTACAAAGTAGATGTTCAGGCATCGGCGGATGCTTCCTTTGGCCGCAAGGTTCTTAGTGCAGCAATTCCCTAGGGTCCCTTGTTGGGGACCTCTGGCTGTTGGGATAAGTTTTTTTATCCCCTGGTTATTTGTCTTTTCCTGGGTTGTTGCTCCTGTTGAGCACTTGTTTTTCCTGTAGCCCAGCTGGTTTCCTTCCTTTGGTAAGGTTCCTTTCTTTGATGCGGAGACTGCGTTGCCTTTCGGCGCGGATGCGTTTCCCACCCCTCATGTTTGCACTGCTTTGGGACGTCCCCATATGTGACGAATATGAAGAGGCGGCGACTGTCGGAGGACGTAAGAGAAAACGGAATTTTTGTAAAATCTTACCTGTAAAATTCCTTTCTCTGAGTCCTCCGACAGTCGCCGCCCCCGCCCCTCTTTTGGGGTTTGGTTGTATACTCTACTGCTATTCCACTGAAACTGAGATATGGTTGCAGGAAGTAGGAGGGTATTGACTGAGGGGACCACCCCTTGAGGGTGGGATATGTTAAAGGCTTTGGTGTTGACATATTCTGTTGCCTAGCTGCTCCTTCGGAGCAAAGTCTAATGCCCCATATGTGACGAATATGAAGAGGCGGCGACTGTCGGAGGACTCAGAGAAAGGAATTTTACAGGTAAGATTTTACAAAAATTCAGTTTTTACAAGATGTGGAAGCCTGCACCCAAAGACCAGCAAAGAGCTGGGTTGGGTGAGGACATTGCTGGTTTCCTGGGACAGGTAAATGTGTGTTTTTTAAAAGTCAGCAGCTACAGTATTTGTAGCTGCTGACTTTTACATTTGTGTTCACAACATACATTTATTTCATTTATACATCTATACAGTTATTTCCGGCTTAAGGTTTATTCACACACAACAGACAGCTTGCCGGATAAGTAAACCACGGCGGTTTGCTCTCCGGAAGCTATTTATTCTAGCTGCAGTAGGGGGCAGTGTGGTGTGCGAATCCCACATCTCAGCTCCAGGCTGCATTGCAGTGGGAATGGGACACACAGAAAACAATTGTTTTCTGTGTGTCTTTGCAGTGACAGGTGTTTTACAAGGCAGTAAGACACCTGTCATTGCACTGTGTGAGTTCACCATAGGATAAACACAGGTTTAGGTACCACGCTAAATGGTATGGATGGAGAAATCTGCACTGCCAGCTATTGTATTCATACCTGCAGCAGTCTGAATATATTGAATGGTGACCGTGTCCCTATGTCAAACAGTTTTCAACCCGACTCCTATTTTTTCATTCGACTTTTGTGGTGCCAACAGGACCACCCAAGGCTCGAAGTTTGGCAGATTTAGAAGGAATTGCTGAAAATTGAGCGATGTATAACTAGCTTTACAGTATTTACCAAGCCCAGCAATGCCTTTTGACACTGCTGTGTGTTTTTTACTGCTTTTTTACCTTGCTGAAAAAAATGCAAGAAAAATATTTCCCTTTAAATCCTATAGGACTTTTCACACCATTGCGCTGCAGGTGTGGTGCCTTTTCAAAAGTTGTGCTTGTAGCATATTTGGTGTGGGTTTTCAAAACTTCACCAAAAATGCATGTCTCCTTTTGACGTGAATAGAAAACGCACCAAAATTGTGGCAAAAACGCACTTGTGTTGGTTTTTTTTTTTTTTTTTTTTTTTTGAGTCGCACGTTCAACTTTCACAGGTGCATGCTGGGTATTAGGCAAATGTGTTTTTTTTTTTTTTTTTTTTTTTAATGCATTTTTTTATTTTTTTTTTCATTTGAAAGCAACCTGAACAGTCTCGAGCCCCGACTTCGTTCGAGCCCCGACTTCGTTTTGGATTGCTATTTTGGTTGCAACTAGTTTTTGTTTTTAGATAGACCATCTGCTTTACTAGGGTGTTTGCACTTCTTTCTGCACATATCTGATGTACAGTGATGATTACACAACGATTTATTTCTTAGATTTAGCTCAGCTGATCTGATACTTTGTTTTAAGTGTTAAGGGAAGGGTTAAAAGTCGATAGCCTTGTAGAACAACGTGGGATTTGCGTATACAGATACCACC
Source organism: Pelophylax lessonae (assembly GCF_965119305.1). NCBI lineage: Eukaryota > Metazoa > Chordata > Amphibia > Anura > Ranidae > Pelophylax > Pelophylax lessonae. The sequence goes on from NC_138771.1 coordinate 155,543,467, forward strand.
TCTTGTTTACACATCTTTTTGTAGTGTTTATGTGAATCAGACTTTGATAGCAGACAGATGGCTCACAGTTGAATATCACCTGGAACATTGTGTCCAGAGCAGTCGGGCTGATGCCTTGTATAGCGTTACACATTGCAATTTGTGACTACTGCATTAGATCGTTCTTTGTTTTTAATTGCATATAGCATGCTTGAAGTATACGAATCAGTGGCTTTGGTGGCCTTGTCTAGTAAAGGATTTTTTCACATGCTTTTGAGAGCAATGCTTTACCAAACCCAAGAACAAAAATGTAAAAATCTCCTTGGATAGTAAAATTAACAGAGGGGTTGCACCTGAAGAGCAAGAGTTAAATGCTCACTTTAAGTAAAAGGAAAGTGTGTGGGTATTTTTTTTTTATATTACAAACATGCTATACTTGCCAGCTCTGTGTAATGGTTTTGCACAGAGCAGCCCTGATCCTCCTCTTCTTGGGTCCCCCGCCAGTGATTCCCCCCCCCCCCCCTGCTCTGTCTGAGCCAATAGGGAGGCAGAGAGCCAGGAGAGCACCTGCTCTCGTGCACATTGCTGGATAGAGATCAGGCTCAGGTAATTTAAAAGTGGGGGCTTCACACAGATGGGTTTTTACCTTTATTATAACATGCATGATAATAAAAACCTACAACCTTTAGAATCACTTTTATCTAAGGGAAAGGGCATAGTATTTTACTTATTTTATCCTCTGCTCTCTTGGCAACCAGTGTTCTTTTCTACTACCTCACATTCTGACTTGTGGACTGTCCTTTGGCACCCACATGTTCAATTCAGGTTTGTAATAGATGACTTTATGGACCTGCAGCCACCAGAACACAGGGCAAGAGAATCTGCAGGAACATGTCTAGTAGCGCACAGAGAGTGGGGGGGGGGGGGTGCAGAGCGGAGGAGGATCAGTGGTTTTTCAAGTCCCACAAACCTTTAACCCCACTGCAAGGGAGGATTTTTACTTTCCCCAGACATCATATTTATAGTGGTAATAAAGTAAAAATCGATAAAAACGCTGACAGCAGGCTTTTTTATGACAGAAGAGACCATAGAGGTCTCTTATTCCGTAAATGTCCCCACCTGCCTGTCAGTGGGAAATGTGATCAGAGTCGCTTATGTGCATCTCAGACCACATTTATGGACCACTCTGCGTGCCGCAGGTATGGAACTCCCATGGGCCGTTCTTGGGTGAAGATGGCGGTTGCTGGGGACCTGGGAGAGCCAGGTTGGTGCAGAGCTGAAGGGCTCAGTTTGAAGGGAAGTCTGTCATAATGTATCCATATGCAAACCTGACAGGGGACACTTTTTTTTTTTCTTTTGTTTATTGCATAGGTTTACTACCGTTTTTATTATGTTGCAGTTTACCAAGCCTTAGATGTCGTGGCTACGTTTATTTTAATTTATTTTCCCAATTCTCACTCAGAGTACTGTATTTATAGAGCAAGTGTTGTCCCTATAGTACAGTATCTCACAAAGGTGAGTACACCCCTCACATTTTTGTAAATATTTTATTATATCTTTTTTCATGTAACAATGAAGAAATTACACTTTGCTACAATGTAAAGTAGTGAGTGTACAGCTTGTATAACAGTGCTGTCCCCTCAAAATAACTTAACACAGCCATCAATGTCAAAACCTCTGGCAACAAATGTGAGTACACCCCTAAGTAAAAATGTCCAAACTGGGCCCCATTAGCTATTTTCCCTCCCCGGTGTCATGTGACTCATTAGTCTTACAAGGCCTCACGTGTGAATGGGGAAGCAGGTGTGTTAAATTTGGTGTTATCGCTCTCACTCTCTCATACTGGTCACTGGAAGTTCAGCATGGCAAAGAACTCTCTGAGGATCTGAAAAAAAGAATTGTTGCTCTACATAAAGATGGTCTAGGTTATAAGAAGATTGCCAAGACCCTGAAACTGATCTGCAGCACGGTGGCCAAGACCATACAGCGGTTTAACAGGAAAGGTTCCACTCAGAACAGGCCTCGCCATGGTCGACCAAAGGAGTTGAGTGCATGTGCTCAACATCCTATCCAGAGGTTGTCCTTGGGAAATAGACGTATGAGTGCTGCCAGCATTGCTGCAGAGGTTGAAGGGGTGGGGGGGTCAGCCTGTCAGTGCTCAGACCATACGCCACACACTGCATCTGAATTGGTCTGCATGGTTGTCATCCCAGAAGGAAGCCACTTCTAAAGATGACACGAAAGCCCGCAAACAGTTTGCTGAAGACAAGCAGATTAAGGACATAGTTACTGGATCCATGTCCTGTGGTCTGATGAGACCAAGATAAACTTATTTGGTTCAGATGGTGTCAAGTGTGTGTGTGGCGGCAACCAGGTGAGGAGTACAAAGACAAGTGTGTCTTGCCCACAGTCAAGCATGGAGGTGGGCGTGTCATGGTCTGGGGCTGCATGAGTGCTGCCAGCACTGGGGAGCTACAATTCATTGAGGGAACCATGAATGCCAACATGTACTGTGACATACTGAAATAGACTGTGTAGCAGGGCAGTATTCTAACATAACGACCCCAAACACGTCATGTCCAAGAATAAAACATAAATGGACTGGCGCAACAGGACTCAAAGGCGAACCTCAATGGCCTCCTGTAAATCATATGGGAAAATAAACGGACCTGAATGGTGTTGTGAAAAGTCCATAAGTGGAACCGGTCTGTGCACTCCTAAAGGCAGCTTAATCTCAAGTGGAGAAGAAAACTTGCAAGATACTGGAAAAAAAGAAAAGCACCACTCTAAGTGCAGTAGACTCGGTAATTTATTTGACATATACCATACTGGATACTCACAAGATTAAAAGAGTAAAAACATGGTGAAACTGGCTCAAAAGATCGGTAGTTCCAATGCCTGGGCAAGGAGGGACTGATGTGCTCCAAACGAATCTGTGTCTGACTGCGAGAGTCAGCGATATCCGGACCCAGGGGACACCTACAGCGCCTCCGGTGGTGGACTTCCGGGTTGGTCGTAGCGTGGGGCGTGATGACGTAGGCGACGCGTTGTCGGAGCATGCGCTCCTTCCTCAGGCCTCTAGACCCGCCATCTTACAGAGGGGCATTATATAGGGGAGGAACACTCGGCTGCCGCAGGGTCCTAAGAAGAGTCCAATGTGACGGATGCCTAACTAAGGACACCTAAACGGCAGTGGGACCTAGTAACTGATCGTGGATGATATTGGATATATACAAGGAATATAAATGGATGTGGTCATATAGTACAATACAAAAAGATGCAAAAAAATAACATACATGCTAAATGGAGACCTACTGGTAAAAGGTAATGTATCTGGAACCAATCCTAAATGATGGCAAAAAGTAATAAATGAAGGGAAAAATCTATAAAAAATAATACAAATTAAAATGGGAAAAAAATAAAAATAACTATAAAAATAAAAATGAAAACAAATAAAAATAAATGAAGATAAAAATAAAAATAAAAAAAATAAATGAAAATAAATATAAAAATTAAAATAAGAACTAAATTGGAAAAGAATTCTATAATCAAGAATATAATAATTAACCCTGATAATATTTAACCAGATGGAATAAATTGGAATAGATAGAGCTAGTGACAATTGAAATGAAAAGAAGGGGAGTAGTGTGCATGTAACATACACTCTCGCAACCTTCATTTAAATGTGAAGAAGGGGAGCTGTGTGCACACACACTTATGTGCACACAATCTCCCAACCTTCATTCACATTCTAATTTAAAAATACTATTGAAACGTGGCTAAAATACAAACTATCACTTTAGACCTAAAAAAAAAAAAAAAAAAAAAATTATATATGTATATATTATGAGTGTGATCGTGAAATTGAAATAAAAACAATTTAAATATAAAATTATTAAAATATCATAAATAAGGAGTTGTAAGTAGTGTCCAATTCAAGGGACCAATTGGATATACAATAGCACATGTATCGGAGAGGCCTTCCCTCTCTCTCTGCTCTTAGGGAGTGCCCCTATCCTGACACATGGCTGGTCTTGACCCCAATAAAACCGGAGCCCTACACCAGGGAATTGGTCTCTACTTCCTCATTGAGGCCCCCAGGTACTAAAGTATCTAATGTGTATATCCAAAACGCTTCTCTTTGACACAGCTGTTTAAAGCGTTGGGCTGCTGAAGGCATAGCGGGTATTGATTCTAAAATCCAGACTCGTAACCCAAGAGAAGAATGGTCATGGTGAGTCAGAAAGTGGCGGGGAACACTGTGCTTGTCATCACCTCCTTCAACAAACCTACGGTGCTCCCCAAACCTCTTCCTGAGTGTAGGGGTCTAGAGGCCTGAGGAAGGAGCGCATGATCCGACAACGCGTCGCCTACGTCATCACGCCCCACGCTACGTCCAACCCGGAAGTCCACCGCCGGAGGCGCTGTAGGTGTCCCCTGGGTCCAGATATCGCTGACTCTCGCAGTCAGACACGGATTCGTTTGAAGCACATCAGTCCCTCCTTGCCCAGGCATTGGAACTACCGATCTTTTGAGCCAGTTTCACCATGTTTTTACTCTTTTAATCTAGTGAGTATCCAGTATGGTATATGTCAAATAAATTACCGAGTCTACTGCACTTAGAGTGGCGCTTTTCTTTTTTTCCAGTCTCACATGTCCAAGAATACCTTTAGCAAGGCAGTGGTCAATGTGATGGACTGGCCAAGCATATCCTCAGAGCTAAACCCTATTGAGCATCTGTGGGGCATCCTCAAACGGAAGGTGGAGGAGCGCAAGGTCTCTAACATCCACCAGCTTCCTGATGTCATGGAGGAGTGGAAGAGGATTCCAATTGCAACCTGTGAAGCTCTGGTGAACTCCATGCCCAAAAGGGTTAAGACAGTGCTGGAAAATAATGGTGGCCATACAAAAAAATGTACACTTTGGGCCAAATTTGGACTATTTCACTTAGGGGGTGTACTCGCTTTTTTTGCCAGTGATTTAAGCTGGATACACACTATCAAACTTTTGTGGCTAGATTTCCTTCAGATTTACCTTTTCTATGTAGTGCAAGGGCCTGCCAGATTGCATACAAATTGAAAGTGTTTAGGTTTGACCTTTATATTATGTGGTTTTGGTAAGTCTAAAGGAAAAAGTCTTCAGAAAATTGTATAGTGTGTATGGCCCATTAGACATTATTGGCTGTGTGTTGAGTTATTTTGAGGGAACAGCAAATTTACACTGTTATACAAGCTGTACACTCACTACTTTACATTGTAGCAAAGTGTAGTTTCTTCAGGCCCCGTTCACATCGGGGCGCCGCTACTTCGCACCGCGACCTCCGAGGTCGCGGTGCGAGCAGCGCACCGCGACCTCGGAGCGGCCGCCACGGACTTCATAACATTGAAGTCTATGGCGGTCGCCTCCTGGTCGCCCCAAAGAAGCTCCGGACCCTTTTTCTAAGTCGGAGTGACTTGTCGCTCCTATTAGAACGGGTCCGCAGCTTCCCTATGGGAGGCGACCTGTGAGGCGACCAGGTCGCCTCAGTGTGAACCGGGGCTTTGTGTTGTCACATGAAAAGATATAATAAAATATTTACAAAAATGTGAGGGGTGTACTCACTTTTGTGAGATACTGTAAACGACTACAAAAATTAGCATCCCTCCTCTTCTCCATACCAAAGGGCATTGGTTCTGTAGTTCTAAGATGGCTGGGAGCAATGTAATGTAATAGCACAGCACTGGCCTAGCGCACAGGAAGTTGTAGCCTCACAAGGTTTCTGGCAGAATCAACAGATTTTCTTTTGCACTTTATAAATGGATATAGCAAAATGCCTTTTAATGGTATATTCAATAGGCCAGAAGGGACCGAATAAGAAGTTAACTTTCAGGTTTATCTATGCTTTAAGAAATTGTCTTTAGCATGGAATTGTATCTGGTTCATTTTTCTGGTGTTACTTATTTTTCTAACTTGTTTTCAAAATCAAATCCTTTTTAAAGAAAACATTCTGTTCCTCCATGGAGATAATTCAGATTTAGGGTAATATATGGTTATAGCATACACTTGTATTTTTTAACATCAGCATTGTAATGACAATACAAACAATTGATATTTTTGACAATCCAGTATAAGATTACTTAAAAAATGTTGTGAGTGCTGCCTGTCTGTTGACCTTCTCTTTCCACATCTTCCTGGATTGCCTGCATGCTTTGCAGCTTCTCCTCTCCTGTTTACTTTTGGTTTCTGCCTGCAAGCAGTGATTCCTGTACTGACTCCGCCTCCTGAAACTCCTCCTCCTAGCACCTTCTGTAGGTTTGAATGCAGGCTCTGTGAAATGTGTGACACAGCAGTGCTTAATCACAGGGCATAGTGAACACGTGTCACAGAATTCAAGGAAGGAAATGTGTGGGGATCTTCACAAAGTAAGTTTACGTATTGTTCAGATTAATACAAGTAGGTTAAAATACAATGTGAAAATAATATGATTTTACATTTTGACCATAAATATGCTTTACCTGTATCGGGTACCAGAGAGAACATCAGGATGTAACAAAAGCATGCTGCTCCCCACAGAGCAAATCTTACCTCAATCCTCAATTTCTTTCAATATTCCTAAATCTCAATAATATGGAAGTTGTCAGGAAAAATATGTGTATTCGACCAGTTACAGGTAACAAAATTAAGATAAAAGACCAGTTGTAACTTTTAGAAGACAAAAAAAAAAATTTTGACAGTAAATTTAAATATACTGTACATTCGTTAACCACTTCTCGCTGGGTGGACGACTTTGACTAATTTCAGCTTATTAGCTGCCGCTGAATTGCTTTTACAGATGGCGGGAGGGGACGTCAACAACATTGGCATTGCATGCTATTATTAAGCTTATGACCTACCAGAACACCCAGATCCCTCTCCACCATTGACTCTCCCAGCTATTCTCCTCCTAGTATGTAAGATGTATGCATGTTCTTAGCCCCCAAGTGCATAACTTTACATTTATCAACATTAAACCTCATCTGCTGAATAATTGCCCAATTTAACAGTGCAAAATCTTCTTTTTTATAATTTACAAAACATTTGGGATATATATATATATATATATATAATATTATTTTTTTTTTTTTTTTATTCATTAAAGTGTATGTTTTCCCAAAATTGCATTTGAAAAACTGCTGCGCAAATAGCATGTGACAAAAAATTGCAACAATTGCCGTTTTATTCCATAGTGTCTGTTAAAAAAGAAAAAGTGTGTGTGTGTGTGTATATGTATGTGTGATATATATATATATTCAGTGGTGATCGAAAGTTTGGGCACCCCAGGTAAAAATTTGTATTAATGTGCATAAAAAAGAAGCCAGGGAAAGATAGAAAAATCTCCAAAAGGCATCACATTACAGATTAGACATTCTTATAATATGTCAACAAAAGTTAGATTTTATTTCCATCATTTACACTTTCAAAATAACAGAAAACAAAAAAAATGGCGTCTGCAAAAGTTTGGGCACCCTACAGAGTTAATATCTTGTACTGCCCCCTTTGGCAAGTATCACAGCTTGTAAACGCTTTTTGTAGCCAGCCAAGAGTCTTTCAATTCTTGTTTGAGGTATCTTTGCCCATTCTTGCTTACAAAAGTCTTCCAGTTCTTTGAGATTTCTGGGCTGTCTGTCACGCACTGCTCTTTTAAGGTCTATCCATAGATTTTCAATTATGTTGAGGTCAGGAGATTGTGAAGGCCATGGCAAAACCTTCAGTTTACGCCTCTTGATGTAATCCTCCGTGGATTTCGAGGTGTGTTTAGGATCATTATCCATTTGTAGAAGCCATCCTCTCTTTAACTTCAGCTTTTTCACAGATGGCATCAAGTTACCATCCAAAATTTGCTGAAATTTTATTGAATCCATTTTTCCTTCTACTCGTGAGATGTTCCCTGTGCCACTGGCTGCAATACAACCCCAAAGCATGATTGATCCACTCCCATGCTTAACAGTTGGACAGAGGTTCTTTTCATTAAATGTTGTGCTCATTCCGGGCATAAAGTTAAATTTTAACCTCATCGGTCCACAGAACTTGTTTCCAAAATGCATCAGGCTTGTCTATATGTTCATTTGCAAAGTTCAAACGCTGATTTTTGTGGTGAGGACGTAGAAGAGGTTTTCTTCTGATGACTCTTCCATGAAGACCATATTTATACAAGTATCTCTTTATAGTGGAATAGTGTACCACAACTCCAGTGTCTGGCAGATCTTTCTGGAGGGATCGTGCAGTCAAACGTGGGTTTTAAATTGTTTTTCTCACAATCCTGCGAGCTGTTCTGTCTGATATTTTTCTTGGTCTTCCAGATCTTGCTTTAGCCTCCACTGTTCCTGATGACTGCCATTTCTTAATTACATTCTGAACAGAGTATATTGACATCTGAAAACGCTTTGCTATCTTATTAGGGCTGCCACGACGCATCGACGTAGTCGACTACAAAAAATCGTCGACGTGCGTGAAAGGCGTCGACACGTGACGTCACACGCATCTCACGCGAGTTGCTTGTAAATAGCGGAACATCGCAGCGGTAATGGCGACTTCTGATCCTGGGGGAGAAAGATCCAGCAGCAGTTCCAGCAGCACAGTTCCAGTACCACAAAAGGCTTCCAGGAGCAGTTCCATCAGCCCAGTTCCAGTACCACAAAAGGGAGCGAGAGCACCATCACGGTCATCAAGGGTATGGGAATACTTTCAGCAGAGGCCAAATAAAATTGTCCTTTGTTCCCTTTGCAAAAGTGAAATGGCATACCACGGCAGCACAACTGCTATGCACGAGCACCTCAGAAGAAAGCATCCTGGCGCACTGACCACAAAGGACGAGCCATCTTTGTAAGTACTAGTACTACTAATTCCAACAATATAATTAATGCTAGCTGATGATTGCTCAGGCCGGGCCAGCTCACTTTTCTTAAATGGACTACAAGGCAATTTGCATTTGCAGCCCTCAGTGTCTGTCTTGCTGATCTGTGGATCCCTCCGGTCATGATTGACAAGTGCAATGATCTGACCATGACCACCAGCACACCTGAGAGCAACAACATATTTTGACTGTCACTGCAGCATTATTAATTACAACATTGGCCATGGATATCTCAAACTTCTACTAGAAAAATTACAATTAATATTGTTAGCGTTGAGCATTCATAGATGTGTAAATTGGTTATGTTATTAATTATTATTATTATTATTATTATTCGTTGTTTTTCCTCAGGAAGAGGCAAAGCTGTGTACAAGATTTTTTTCTTTCATAAAAAGGATGTCACTGCTTGCACACCCCAAGTGGCCATTACACTTACCAATAGCATACTCAACATGATTGTAAAAGATATGAGACCTCTTTCTATTGTAGACGGTCAAGGATTTCGTGAGATGATCAGCACATTTTACCCAGGATACACACTTCCCTCCAGGTCCCATTTCACTAAGCTGATGGAGAGGAAATATGAGGAGAATTTTGAAAGATTGAAAGCGTCAATCAAAGATGTCAAATCCAAAATAGCTCTCACCACAGACGCATGGACCAGTATTGCCACAGAGGCATACTTGGGTGTCACATGCCACTTCATTAATGAAGACTGGAAGCTTACATCCTACAATCTGACCGCTATGCCACTGGAAGATCACCACACAGCTAAAAACATTGCTAACTGGGTGGAAAAGCAGCTGAGAAGTTTGAGATATCCATGTCCAATGTAATTGCAGTTGTTTATGATAATGCTGCAAATGTTGTCGCTGCTCTGCGTATTTTGGAAGAAAAGCATCCTGGCATCTCTTCTCCCAGGTGTGCTGGTCATACATTGCAGTTAGTTGTCAACCATGCCCTGAGGGATCCCCAGATCAGCAAGATACTGAGGGCTGCGAAGTGCCTTGTGGAACATTTTAAAAAAAGTGAGCTGGCCACTACAAAGCTTAAAGCAAAGCAACAACAAATGGGTACCCCTGATCATGCACTAATAAATGATGTATCCGTAAGATGGAACAGTACTTTACACATGATCAGTCGCCTGCTTGAACAGAGGTGGCCTGTCACTGCAACACTTTCCGATCCTGATGTCGCACCACGAGGGAAGCACTTCCTGGATTTAAAACATGATCAGTGGAGCTTACTTGAGGAAGTGGAACAAGTCTTGAAGCCTTTTGAGTGTGCTACTGTTTTCTTGAGTGGAGAGTCCTATGTGACTGGTTCCGCTCTACCTCCTTTGGTAAAAGGCCTCCAGAAATCCATACAGAGCACAATTTGTGAGACAACGGCAGTCAAGGCTTTCCAAAATGTTGCTGCACAGGAGATGACCACAAGATGGGAGAGGGAAACTAAATTCAGAGATGACGGAGGAGAAAATATGTCTTATTGCAGCAGCCCTGGACCCCAGATTCCGCAAACTAAAATTCCTGGCAGCAGAGGATAGTTTAAAAGTTCACCTCCAGGTCCAAGCTCTTGCTCTTGAAGAGAAAAGAAGATATGAGGAAGAGCAAACACATCAACGTCAATGTGAGGAACAGGTTCAGTCAGCCAGTGCAATGAGTCCAGACATGAAACTTTCAGAAAAGAGGCAAGTGTCTATGTTGGACTCTTTGCTCGGTTCAGATTCAGATGAACCCCACAGTAATGGTGAGGATGACATGAAATTCACAGTGAAGTTGTGAGGAATGAGATACACATGTACTTTAGTGAGCAGGCCATTCCAAATTAAGACAATCCACTGTAACGGTGGAAGGAAAATGAAGGGAGGTTTCCCATCTTGGCCATGCTGGCAAAGAGTTACTTGTGTGTGCCTGCAACATCAACCCCATCTGAAAGGCTTTTCTCAGTTGCTGGCAACATTGTGACTAAAAAAAGAGCAAGCCTAACTGCAGAGCATGTCGATATGCTAACCTTCCTCCATTGCAATGCTATATTATAGATACAGGCCCCCAACCTGTACCTGTTGCACTCTGAGGTTGTATTGGACTTCTTTAAACTACAAGATGGCTGTTGGCTGCCTTCAGGTAATCATTCCTCACTATTGGCCATTATAATTTGCTCAGTGTTGAGCGGTGCTTGCTTTTTGTTGGCTCTTTTAAAACTGTTAGTTTTTAGGTATGTTTTACATTTATAAGTAACGCACACACACCAAAAAAAATACTGGTCAACAATAACACTGTATATGGAAAACCTACCTAAAAAGTAACCAAGTTTTAAAGGAGCCAACTAGTCCAACAAAAGCACTGCTCAACACTGTGCAAAAGTAATGGCCAAAAATAATGGCCATTACAGCAATAGATTACCTGAAGGCAGAGAGCTGACTTGTAGTTTAAAGAAGTTAAAGTGTTGGGCAGATATGGCATTTTTCATGCCTGATGCCCTAAAGTGTTTGGCACTTTATGTGTCTCTCTTGTATTTTTGCACAGTTACACAAGTGTTGTTGAGCACTGCAGTGCTTTATAATTTATATGGCATTTTGAATGCTTTTGGTTATGAATTAATGGCATTATTCCTGCCTGATGTTAAAGTGTTGTTTACATTTTATTTTTGCCGCTTAAACTTCAACCACATTGAAGTATTTTTTGGAAAAACTTTAATAAAAGTTGAAATATTATATTAGAAGTTGTACATATCATTTTTTGTAAAGTTATTCAAAGGATTATTTAACTAATCAAAGAAAGAACACTAGATTAAGCAAAAAAAAGAAAACATTTAAATAATCGTTAGATTAGTCGACAGACAAATTAATCGTTAGTTGCAGCCCTACTTATATAGCCTTCTCCAGCTTTGTGAGCGCCAACTATTTTCAGTTTTCTAGACAACTGCTTAGAAGATCCCATGGTGCTGATTGTTGGGGCAAGGTCAGATGAGTCTGGGCATTTAAAACCTTTGAGATTGACATCACCTGGTCTTCCCAGACGATGGGTGAGAACAATCCATGACACTGGCAGGTCTCAGCCTTGCAAAGGGGGCAGTGCATGCTATAAATTCTGCAGGGTGCCCAAACTTTTGTAGACGCCATTTTTTTGTTTTTTGTAATTTTGAAAGTGTCGATGGAAATAAACTCTAACTTTTGTTGACATATTATAAGAATGTCTAATCTGTAATTTGATGCCTTTTGGAGATTTTTCCATCTTTCCTTGGCTTCTTTATGCACAATAATACAAATTTTTACCTGGGGTGCCCAAACTTTCGATCCACACTGTGTGTGTGTGTGTGTGTGTGTGTGTGTGTGTGTATATATATATATATATATATATATATATATATATATATATATATATAATATATAAACACCTCCTCTCCTCTTGGATATTAGTTGAATGACTCCGAAAAGATAATTGGCTATTTCTCCTCACTCCTCCAAATAATTACCTCTCACAGGTGTTTTTTAAAGCCCATGTGCAGGGAGACAAATAGAAAGCCAAAAATAGTGTAATACTGCAACTTTATTAACAAATATAAATCTAGTTAAGTGGCTGCTTACGATTGGTTGTGCCCACCCGGCACAGGGCAATAGGCCAGGGCTCGACAAATTTGCTATGAATCTAGGAGCCAGCTAAAAGTTAGGAGCCAGTTTTTTTTTTTTTTGTAGCGTGGGTTGTCAGGGCAAGTAATTTGCGCCCCCTAACTCTAACTTACAGCAGAGCAATCAGTCAATAACTACAATGTAACTCATTATGTCAAGGTTATGGGCTGGCCAGAAAGAATGACATTAAAAACCAGTTATAGGGGAAACTCCTTTTTATGCGAATGCATCATGACTGCGGCATGTAAAATACCTTCATCTGCTGCCTACTGTAGCTTAAGGGTGGCTGTTGGTGGGTGGCAAAAACATGTCTTTACAGCACATTTTTACCACCCAACTGCACATCTAAATAAAGCCTTTGTGACATTTTAAATCAAACACAGAAAAGGATGAAAGAAGTATCCCAGCGCTGCTGATCTTCTGTTGCCTCTTTGCAGCTACTTCCTGTCTGTGTCCCCCCCTGTGGTGATTGTTGATAATACACAGGGCTTTATCAGAGGACATAAAAAGATAATTTTAAAGCAGGCCTGCCTCATCTCCCCTCCTCCACGTCACAGCCCACCTTAAACAACTTTGCACTATTAGAACAGCGGCTCAGTGTATCACAGCATGGACACATGAACACACACACAGGCAGCCCCCGTGCTCTATCCTCCACCAGAACCCTCCCTCACAGTAGTGACTTTGACAGTCTGCCTGCTAGGTCAGGTAAAGGCCACATAGGCTGCCGGGTCCCCCTCCTCATCACCCTTCTCCAAGGTCTGAACTCCCGCTGTGGGCTCTGGGGGGAGGAAGGCCAGCCTGACAAGGATGATATGGGCAGCAGAAGAGAGCTCAGAGAGCAGCCATTCCAGACCTTGCTCTGGCAGAGGAGAGGAGGCCGGCCCCCTCTCCTCTTGTGTCACTCACAGCCGGACTTCAGATTACTGCACGGCTCCAGGGAAAATACGGAGATCAGGGAGGGGGAGAGCGAAGCATCAGCTGCCTGACACTCTGAGCTGCGTGTCCGGGCAGTCAGTCAGGAGTTGCAGAGAGTGGACTGGCGGCAAATCAGGAGCCAGGACGCGGTTTCTGGTCGCCATGGCGACCTGGCGCCCAGGGTTTGTCGAACCCTGCAATAGGCATTGGTTGCTATAGGTTGCTGGATGGGGACAGGATCTGCAGACTCCTGCTGTTTATCCCTCTGTGTTGCTCCCTGTAGCATGCAGTGGTGCCAATAGGCGATCCGATCTGTGTACCAGTGCCTGTGGTTAGGAGGTAGCTACCACTCCTCCTAAACCATATTTCTTACTGTCCTGGATTTGACCTCACATGAGTCTCACTGCTTTGTAGGAAAGATAAGGGAATTTATCCCCCCCCCCCCCCACACCCTTTGTACAGCCTGTGATCTAGTCCTATACAGATGACCTTTGTGTATTCACCACAGCCAGCCTATAGGTTATTTTGGAATTAAAGAGTACTAGCAGGCAGGTAACAACTAAAAATTGTCACCGCTGTTTGGGGTGGGGGACATAGGCATAAAGCTGTTCCCATGTGCATCTTGCCTGAGAGTACCAGCACTTTATCTGTGTTACAGCATGATATCGGGTTGATGGGGTGTGTATGGGAAAAGTAAAAGACCTGTTGGAACGGCCATGTAAAGTGTTAGGGAATAGAGCAAAATGCATGCTTTATAAAGTTGCCTTGAGAGCAAAAGGGAAGGGGACAAATAGTCTGGTGACACCTGTCTAAAATTTCATTTTTGCTACCTGTTGTCCACCACTTTTGTTTTCATGGCGCAGTGCTGTGGCCTGTTTGCCACAATTTCTTGTCTACAATGTGCAAAGAGCACAACTGGGTCGATTTTCAAATATTAAAAATTACCTTTTGAAATGTACTGTAAGACCTCTTGTACATGGATGCAAAAATACGACACGTTTTATGGGATTCAGCCTTTTTTTTTTTTTTTTTTTTTTTCATGAACTAAATGCAGCCCATTTTTTAATGGGGCTGAACACACAGGATCATAAATGTGTGTTGCATATAGATTAGTAAAGAAAAAAATAAAAAAATCAGTTGGCTAGCATTTCTAGGTAACTTTGTAAATTGGGAGCTCAGGAGGAGCCGCTGTACTAACTATGCGATGTGACTACAGCGATCTCCCCCACTGAGCTTATTGTGTTCTGATAGTGGGCCTGCCCTCCCTGTCAGAACACCTCGGCCAGTGCTCTCACCCAATGGCTGATCGGATGCTGATCGGCAGACCTTTTTCGGGCATGCACCTGTTGGGTTGAACGTGTGTACGGCCCTTTTAGTGCTTCATCCATGCCCCTCAACAGCTCCGTTCCTAGGTGCAAGGGACTGGTAATGCAGCACTGAACTACATATATACCGAATGGTTCCCTTTTCTGACGTCCTGCTCCTCTGGATCCAGAGAGGAACCTGCCTGCCCGCTGGGCAGCCAATAGGAAGTGCCCATTCTACACCGGCAGTGGCTTGAACACCCTAAGAAGAAAACTGAAGAAAGATGGAAGGATTGGGACTGACTTGTGACATGACTGCTTATGTAGGGGAGTAAAAAATTGGCATTTAGGTAAAGGGTGGGGGGGACCTAAGCAGTTAGATTCCATAGGTCAGTTCTATGTAAATGTTTGAGATTTTAGTATTTAGGATTGAATCCTGTACCTGTAAGGAGCGTAGCTTTACTTTAAAGTTCTTGATCCATTTCAGACATTGCAACACAGTTGACAGAAACATTCCCCTACAAAACGAGAACATATAAAGATCTAGATGGAAAATACACAGGATATTTGCATGCATTTGTGTAAGTCTCAGATTGCAAAGTAGACATTGGAAATACAAAAAAAAAAAAAAAACAGCTGTAACTATATTACAAGTGGTCTTCCAGTATCTTTACATTAGGGAGCCATTTTCAGAAAAGGGAAAAAAAGGGGAAAGGCACAAGAAGAAAAAACTAAAGGGAGAGCTGGAAAGGGGACTATATTTGGCAAAAATCTGATTTAAAAAAAAAAAAAAAAAAAAAAATTCAAGTGGCTATGGTCTATGCAAATAAATAAGCCGGGCTCTTCAGGAGAATGTTGTTGCATGTATGGAGTCCCTGTGGTTTCTGTTAGGCAAAGTCTTTGATCCAAAGGGAACATCAAGAACTTGAATAATTGTTTAATATAATTATTAAGAGGAAAACGCCAAAATTGTCTAACACTGGGCACTGCCAAAAATTGTGTAGCATGCTGCTTTTCTAGCAGATGGAGCAGATATTACACAAAAGTGTAAGTGGATATGATGGCGTGGGTACTGTCATTTTTCTACACCATTACAATGTTTTAATCCTGTTTTGTACATTTTGCTGAATTTTGTAACATTAATGTTAAAGTTCAGCCAAATACCCTAAATGCTCCCCATGCAGTCGTTAATTGTGAGTGGAGTTCAGCCTTATGTGTCGAAATGAAAAAAATCCCAGTTTTTCTACCTTCTTTTGCAGCTTTCAGTGCTGTCACATGACTTCAATTCCTCTTCCTGCTGAGTCTAAGAGCAGCAAGTGGGTGTGGCTACTGAAAGCTAGTGACATCACTTCCAGGGAGGGGCACTGTTCCTGTGTAGCCAGTGGGTTTATACAGAATGGGAGGAGCTGGTCATAGGTTCCCACCCAGTGTTCTCATCAATAAGGATGCATTGTACATCCTAATTCATAAGAGAATGAAGAAATTATTCACACTGGAGGGAGGGGGGCGCAGTGCAAATCTGCTGTCTGTGGGCCGAAATCTGTACTGACTGGCGAACAATTGGCCGTTCTGGTGTTGGCCAACAAAAATTTTAATGCCTGCACGACAGATGTGCTGTCGGCTGTGGGAAGCATCATACTAACAAGCCTACAATCGGCCGATCGGTCGTCGGCCGAATATTTACGGCCGTCAATCGGTACGTGTGTACGGGGCTGTAAATATGCGCATTTTCGGCCGAACAGAATCTGTCGTGCAGGCATTAAAATTTTTGTTGGCCAACACCAGAACGGCCGATTGTTCGCCAGTCAGTACAGATTTCGGCCGACAGACAGCAGATTTGCAAGACTGGGCATGCTCAGAAAAGAAAAAAGACAAGGAAAGTTAACCATCACATGACATCACTTCTGCAGTCGGCTGTTGTTGGCCGACAAAATCCGTGTGCAGTCTTTTGCAGTTTTCAACAGACACGACAGCCCTGAACAAAAGACGGCCGATCGTTCGGCCGACGATCAGTACGTGTGTACGGGGCTTTACACACTCTGGATCAGTCGCATCAAAGTAGTTTTCAAAGTCGCTGATTTTCAAAGTGGCAATGATGGGAATGGGTGCCATTGAAATCAATGGGCTGATACTTTTCATGCAACTTTGGGTCCAAAGTCACACTAGTGGAAACGGAGCATAAAACTCATTACTCACATGTAATGGGCAATAGAAATCGATCTGTATCCTTCTAAACTTTCAAAAATGTTCCTTTTTGTACCTTATTTCATTCATATATTGCACCAGTCACGGGCACCCCCTCTCCCCCTTTCTCTCTCAGAAGACGTTCCTAGCCTAAACGAGGCTATGAAGACAGGAGATAATGGTGAAGGATGGGAGGAGTGGGGCTCTAATGGCTGGAATACACGATAAGAAAATCGGCCGAAAATTTCCGTTCAGCGAGCGATCGGCCGATATTCTACTCGTTAATGCCCAGCCATCAATGAGCGATATCGATATTGTGAACGAAAAATACCGTTTGAAAAACCCGAAAAATTCTGTCGTCTCGTTTGCGAATGAACGATATTCTATACGTCGGTGTTGAGGTCGTTTAGTTTAAATCTGTATAACCTCATCACACATGAGGACCGAGAAACACTGTTTCGATGGTCGGCGGGCAACGGTCGGGCGATATTCTAATCGTGTATTCACACCATTAGAGACCGACAGCCTTTTCAGGCTCCACTGTAATAACCTAATGTTACAAAATGGCTGTTTTTTTGAAAATATGTTGTATCTGTTTAACAAAACTAGGATTTTAGTTCATTTGGAATTAAACACAAATATTTGCAATGTTATAGGAAACACTTAGAAATAGAAATTGTGCCCTAGCGGGACCCTAAACATTTACTTTTCTGTCTGAAATTCCTTCTGAAAAATAGCAGTGCACTCCAAGCTTCATAGCTGTTTACATGCTGTATTGGATCTAAACACAAATGCCACTGACTGCTAGTGTCAGGAGATTGGGAGCGAGATTTGATTATATCACTACTGTGCTCATTGTTCTTGCTGGAGGCTCCGACATGACGAAGCAAAGCTCTGCCCTCTACTAAGATTGCCACATCACACACAGTCCTGGTGAAGCATAAGAGTACTGGGGTAGATAAGCTGTAACAAGAACACAGCCAATGCTGGTGACTAGTCATTTGCCCTTTGCTCCCTGGGTTACAGTTCCTATACGGGTTTAAGAAAAAAAAAAAATAGCAATTACACTCACCTGGGTGGATGCAGCATCTATCCTATGCTGCATCTGTCCTCCGCCGCTTCTAAGACCGAGAACTGAGCAATCAAAGGCTGCTGAACGCTCAGTTCTCAGTCTTCACTGAGCAGAAGAACAAAATGTGGTTGACTGTATTCATTTTTTTTCAAGCTAGGCATTTTTTTAATACAGAAAATGCAGTGTCCTGTTTCCTTATATGAAATGAACTAAACCCCCAGCACTGTGGTCTTCCTTTTTATCAGTAAATGACAAATTTGCCATCTAATAGAGATAAAGGAATGGATGGTGTGTTTTGTAGTCCAAATCTAGAGAAAAGCCTTAGTGTGGCAACCAAGGCTCCCTTAATAGATTCAGCAGATCAAGTGAACATCGCCACCCAATGGCAGGAAGTTTTAAGCTGGCTATCCATTTTTTTATACAGTTTTCTTAATCCATATTTTCCATTAGATCGACCTTTGACTATGTAGTACAAGGGCCTGCCCAGTTGTATACAAATTGAAAGTGTTTGTTTAGGTCTGACCTTATATGCTTTTGGTAAATCTAAAAGAAAATTGTGTAGTGCAGGGCTTGACAAATTTGCTTTAAATCTAGGAGCCAGTTTATTTTATTTTTTTTAATAAACTACTTGCCTACTGGTGACTTTCACCCCATTCCTGCCTAGGCCAATTTTCAGCTTTCAGAGCTGTCACACTTTGACAATTGCGCAGTTATGCAACACTGTATCTATATGACTTTTTTTTTCACAGAAGTAGAGCTTTCTTTTGGTGGTATTTATTCTACAGAGAGTTTCTATTTTTTGCTAAATCCATAAAAACAGATCAATTATTTTGTTAACAAAATGAAAAGTTTACTTATTTTATTTAAAAAAAAAAAAAAAAATTTCTTCACTGATATGAGATGGCACTGATAGGTGGCCCCACTGGCTCTAGGTTTTCCAGGGCGTAGCAGTCTCCTGGGCTGCCCAGACCCAACTCTGAGCCGGAGCCTGTCCAAGGGAGGAACCAGAGCGCCCATGGGTTCCCTGCAAGGGGATTTCTGGATCAGAGGCCATTGCAGAGCCCATTCAGCGCTGCTGTTCCTGCTCCATTGTTAGCAGTGGGAGCCAATGGCCCCCGCTGCTGTTTCCGCCAATAAGGCAGGAGAGTCCCCGGAGAGCTGAGGCTCTCGTTTACATTGCCTGGTCAAGATAGAGCTCGAGTAAGCTTTGGGGGGGGGAGACTGCTGCATAGACTGCACAAAGGTAAAAAAACGTGAGCCTGTCAGTTTTTCAGGCAGACCTGGTCGGATGCTCCATGCATCCCTATGGGGCAGTGGATGTCAGCGGAGACATCTCCTCCGCTGACACCTGCTGCTATCCGATCCGATCCTGTCTGTGAAATCCGGATGGATGGAAACCCTGTTTTTCCATCTGTCTGGATGATCTGATCGGATGAGAACGGACAAGCGGTCCGTTCTCATCCGCTCTCCCCATAGAGGACAGCGGGTATCTGACAGCTCCGTCTCTGCACACAGAGTGGAGACAGAGCTGTCCTCCGCCTGCTCAGCGGGGATTGGCGGATCAATCCCCCGCTGAGCAGAACGGATTTCGTCGCCGTATGAAAGGGACCTTGGAACCACTTTTAACATGCATGCATTGTAATGTCTATGGCGGAGAGTGGGTGCAAAGCAACCACGTGTTCTCAAAACTGGCTTCCTCCGTCATTCATTTGGGGACCATCATCATTTTACCTTTTTTGTGTAAATTTGTATTTAAAAACTCATGTCACCTAATCTAGGGTTGACGACAAAACAACATGCTGCTTGGGGTGACCTTAACCTTGGTTGCAGTGGAATAACAGGATTGTGTAACCAGATAACCATTAACTAATGTATGTGCACATTTTATATGTCATTGAGCAACTGTAAATTACCATATTCTTTGATGAGTAACATTCTTAGTGAGTCACTGTTTTCATAAGAAACAAGTTGTAATCAGTATGAAATGGAGTTCTGGAGTAAATGGGGGAACCGTCTATGCACTTTGGTCTGGGCTACTTTTGGTAGGAACGATTAAATTGGAATTGGGCTGCAACTAATGATTTTCATATTCGATTAGTTGGCCGATTTTTTTTTTTTGATTATTCAGATAGGGACCTCTAAGTGTAGTATATAATTTTAGTTAGTATGTAAAGTTTAAAAAAATGTTCTTGAATGTCTAGAGGTGCATCTCATAAATAAACTTTTTGGCGATATTCTAATTTTATTTCAGTAATTGAATTCAAAAAGTGAAACTCCTATGTTTTTATATAGGTGACACACACACACACACACACACACACACACACACACACACACACACACACACACACACACACACACACACACACACACACACACACACACACACACACACACACACACACACACACACACACACACACACACACACACACACACACACACACACACACACACACAGATATATCTCAAGTATTTATTTATTTTAATGTTGATTAGGACTTGCAGATAGTGAAAACCCAAAACTCAGTATCTCAGAAAATTTTGAATATTACATTAGACCAATAAAGTGTTAATAGGGAAATGTTGGCTTACTGAAAAGTATGCCCATGTACATTATAGTACGCACTTAATATTTGGTCGAGGGCTCTTTTGCATGAATTGCTGCATCAATGCAGTGTGGCATGGAGGCGATCAGCCTTTGGCACTGCTGAGGTGTTATGGAAACCCAGGTTCCTTTTTGATAGCGGCTTTAAGCTCGTCTGCATTGTTAGGTCTGGCGTATCTCATCCTCTGGACAATACCCCACAGATTCTTTATGGGGTTTAGGTCGGGGGAGTTTGCTGGCCAATCAATCAGTGATACCATGATCATTAAACCAGGTATTGATACTTTTGACAGTGTGGAAAGGTACCAAGTCCTGCTGGAAAATGATGCCAACGTCTCCATAAAGCTGGTCAGCAGAGTGAAGCATGGAATGCTCTAAAATTTACTGGTTAGAGGGCTGTGCTGATTTTGGACTTGATAAAACACTATGGACCAACTCCAGCAGATGACATGGCTCCCCAAATCATCACGGGCTGTGGAAAAGTTTGTATTTCATTTGGGAATCAATGTCCCAGATTCTGGAGGAAGAGTGGCGAGGCACAGAATTCAACTTGCATGAGGTCCAGTTTGAAGTTTCCACAGTCAGTGATGATTTGGGGAGCCATGTCCTCTGCTGGTGTTGGTTCACTATGTTTTATCAAGTCCAAAGTCCGCACAGGACCTGTATTTCACTGTATACTAGATCCAGTCCCTTCATAAATACTGTTAAAGGAGTTGTAAAGGCAGAAGGGTTTTTCTCTTAATGCAGTCTATGCAGAAGATAAAAAAAAACCTTCTGTGTCTAGCAGCCTCCCCGTTACCCCCTACTCTCTGTTCAGTGATGTCCACAAATTCCTCGGCCGTTCGAGACTCTCCCTCCTGATTGGCTGAGTCACAGCCGTGGCACCGTTTTGCTCCCGCGGCTGTCAATCAAAGTCAGTTAGCCAATCAAGAGAGAAAGTGGGCGGGGTCGAAACCACAGCTCCATGTCTGAATGGACACATGGAGCTGCAGCTCTGATGCCCCCATAGCAAGCAGCTTGCCGTGGGAGCACTTGACAGGAGGGAGGAGTGAAAAGGAACCCGAGAAGGTGAGGAGTCGGGCTGCTCTGTGCAAAACCACTGCACAGGGGTGGTAAGTATAACATGTTTTTTTTTTTTTTTCTTTTTTTTTTTTAAATAATCAAAGACTTTACAATTACTTCAATGTATTCGATCAGAAACGACTATAGTAATAGTATACACATGCATTGGCTGGTTATATTTAACTGGGGATAGTTCAGAACATCTAAAGGCTCTTTCACACACTGAGTCCATTGGACGGACTCCGTTTTTCTCAACGGGGGATTGATCCGCCGATCCCCCGCTGAGCAGAAGGATGACGGCTGTGTCTCCGCGTGCCGTGTGCGGAGACACAGCTGTCAGTTCCCCATGCATCTCTATGGGGGAAATCGGATGGGAACGGACTGTCGGTCCGTTATCATCCCATCCGATCCGCTGGACAGACAGACAGAAAATAGGGTTTCCATCCGTCCAGATTTGACGGATCGGATGTCAGCGGACATGTCTCCGCTGACATCCGATGCCCCATAGGGATGCTTGGGGGGACCGTTCAGATCCACCAAAAAAACGGACAGGCGGATCTGAACGGTCCGCCTTTGTGAAAGGGGCCTTACTTGCAGTACATTTCCATGTTTGTTAAAATGTGCCAATCCCAACTTTTCAGCTGACTTTTGTGTGTTGGCTTTTATTTTTCTGCTTTTGGCTCTTGTGTTGGTCTAGATCCAGTAATAATCCTATCCTAAGAATTGCATGCCCTGTGATGCTCTGTGGAGTGCTGTTTTGTGGAAAAAAACTGGCTGTTGTCTGTGTTAAGCTTTCTATCCATACTCTGTTAAGCAGGTTTTAAAGCGTAAGTTCCGCTATTGACCTCTTTGAGGAGGCACACTTTTTTTTTATTGCAGGCTTGTTCATGCTAGGTGTATTTATGCTTTTGCTACATTCTTTTTATTGTAAAAAGAATACATGGACCGAAGAGAATACATTGTATTTATTAATCTAACCACATGACCATTGTGTTGGAAGAATGTCCTGCATGCCTTGAATGGGCAGAGTACATAATGTTGTCCACCATGCTGAAGTCAGATTATTCTGGTTGGTTGCTATAGGTTACAACTTGAAAGAATTGGCACTTGAATAGTTATTGATAACGTCAAAGAACAAAGTGT
Organism: Pelophylax lessonae; assembly: GCF_965119305.1. Taxonomy (NCBI): domain Eukaryota; kingdom Metazoa; phylum Chordata; class Amphibia; order Anura; family Ranidae; genus Pelophylax; species Pelophylax lessonae. The sequence goes on from NC_138771.1 coordinate 155,566,240, forward strand.
GGCGTTTTGACAGTTGATTGTACAAGTAATTCACATGTGGAAACTAGGTTCAAGAAAACAAACTCTACATTTTGGAGGCAGTGAACATCCAGTATGTATACCACAGGAGTGTTAACACATGGTTCGATGTGAAACAAGAAGATAGAAAAACAGTTGCGAAAAGAGGCAAAGTTGTAAAAGATGGGCTTGGGGGGCGGGGGGTGAGGAAGGATAGAGTCAGCCGGGTAGAAGCGAAAATAAGTTCAGGTCCTGATACACTAGAGTTGAGGCTTCTGCAGTTCTAAGTCAACAGTCAAAATCTCAAGGGAGGTAGTTGGCAATCCACGGTTCCCAAACTTGCTGAAACCTGGACATGCTGCCCTGGAGCCTAGCCGCTAGCTTCTCATTGAGCAAAGTCTAATGAACTCTGGTTTTGACCTTAGACACAGGTATGCTTTTTAGAAGCCAGGCCTTCACTATATGTAAGGACATGGGTCATGAGCCTAAATTGGGATTTTGACTACCCCTTTTGGTCTCCGAATGAGCTTCAAGAGGATTTGTGACATGCTGTACACTTGTTGCCAGAGCCCCTGCAAATTGGCACTTTTTTATTTTTAAATTGGCAGCTAGTGTATTTGATTTTTACCGTGCTCAGGAGTAGGGATGATCAAACTTTTCAAAAGTTCGGTTCGACCAGAACACCCGAACTTCCCGAAAGTTCGACCCGGATTTCAGAACCCCATTGAAATCAATGGGACCCGAACTTCGGTAATCAAAAAATACCATTTTGAAGCCCTAAAACCCAATAAATGCCCCTAAAAAGTGCCTAGGGTTCTGGGTCATGCCCCAGGGACTATTAATCACACAAAAAAAGTTCTTAAAAATTCTCATTTTTGATAGAGATCCAATTATTGAAAAAATTATTGAAAAAAAAGAGATTTCTTTGGATTTAGTGTCTGGGGGGGTCTAAAAAGTGTACCTGTGAAGTTTCAGCTCTGTAGCATGTCCAGAACCAGAAAAAAAAAGTTTATTTGTATTAGAATTAATATAGAACAGGATAGTGGCTCTGCTATTTTCACACCTTGCCGGTTTAGTAGCAGGCGTTTTTTTGGGCTTTTTTGGGGGGTCTTTGGAGGCAGGCATAACATCTGAACTTCTGTATAGGGGTATATATACACATATATAGGTGTTATAGCAGAGAAGCCATATGGGTGTTAATTATTTCATTAGCGCAAGCATAGTGTTCTGCTACTTTCACATCTATGTGTGTATGTGTATATGTGTGTGTGTATATATATATATATATATATATATATATATATATATATATATATATATATATATATATATATATATATATATATATATATAATATATATATATATAATATATACCCCCCCTACACAGAAGCTCAGATGTCATGCCTGACTCCAAACATGTCCTCAAAAAAGCCCTATAAACGCCTGCAACATAAAGCAGGGTGACAGGGGCGAAGCCACTATCCGGTTCTGTAAGTGTTCTAAGAGAAACGATCTTTTCTCTATAGCGGTCACCCTGAAATGGAAGGGTTTTGTCACCCTGCCATAGCAGTCAGAGTCGGTTAACCCTACACTACACTACGGTCCCCGTACACTTAAAACTTTCCCTGCAGAAACTAGATTATTAAAACTAACTATAGTGATAAATAGCACCCTAACTACACTAGATATCCCTTTCCTCACACTAATAATTGCTAAATGACACTTTGAGAGCAGAAGTAACAGAACTGCTTCCACTCTCTTCCACAGCCCTGTATTAAAATGGTAGAGATTTGGCGGGGCATTCTTATATACTGGTAGGCGTATTCACTAATGATTGGCCTCTGGACCCCCTAGTCACTCCAATCGCATTCCTAGCATTCTCCTGCCCCCTCAATTGGCTTTTACTGATGGTTCTGGTCCAATCACAGGCTTTTAAAGCCCAGTTCCTGTCCCATTGCATTTTGGTCGGTTCTGGTTGCCGAATTCAGAACTTTTTCAGCAAAAAGTTTGGAATTCGGCCGAATTTCGAACAGTCAATGTTCGGGTCGAACCAATGGTCGACCCGAACCGTTCGATCATCCCTACTCAGGAGAAGTTGCGCCTCCCCTAACTGCAGCAGCTCCTAAATGATCCTAAAAGTCTGTGTACATGGACACACACACTTTTATGGAGTGGAGTTTAGGAGCTTTGGCAAAAAAAACGCCCAAAGCTCCTAAACTCAAGTTTAGGCGCTGTAGTGTACATGAAGCCTTAAATGGTTTGTCTCAACCCTCTAACTGCCACTTTTGCTGAATATCTTGGTCAAGTTGAAAAAAGAGGGGGGAAAAAAAAAACTAAAAAAGCGAATGCAGCTGCCACACCTAAGAAATGGTAAGCTGCAATATTTTACAATTTTTGTTTTTGGAATTAATACCACAACTTACAGGCTAGTATTGAAAGCGGAATGGCAAAGTTACATTGCAGCATCACTAAACTAGAATTATTCTGATGAGAAAATGATGCTGTCCTGGGCATGAAGGCCCCTGTTCACACCTGAGCGATATCAAGCTTGTAAAACGCTCAGCTCTGAAGCTCCAAAACTCCAAACAAGCAAAATTCTATTCATTTCAATGGCCCCTGTTCACATCTGAGCATTCAGTCTCCTGAAGCTAAACGTCTGAAGCTCAAAGTACATGATATTCATTTTGGCAGGTTGCAGGTGTTTTTGGCCCCATAGTCTTCAATAGAAATGCCAAACTTGAGCGGAAAAAAGCTTGTAAAAACGCTTAAATAGCAGCTCTCAACCCCTAATTTCCTCTCCCTCTCCTCCCCTAGTGCTTTCTATTGGCTAAAGAAAAAATGCCTGAAGTTGTAAAACCCTGTAATACACTTGTAAAAAGCTGTTAAAAAAACGATTTTTTTTTTTTTTTTTTTTTTTAAAGCCCTAAAAACGCTAGTATCAATACCTGGTTTAATGCTCAGATGTGAATGGAGCCTTGCATATACAAGTTGTAAAAATCACACAAATCAATACATTGAATATGGTTTCATTTGGGTGGCAGTGCTCTGTCAGACTGTTACCACACTATACTATTTAGGTGGGTTATCTTTTAACCGATTTTTTTTCTATTAGAACTTATTCAGCAAGTATGCTCATTTCACTATTTGACATACAGAAAATAGAAAATTGTGTGCGTTATGAGCTTAAGATGCAAAATATATCTAAAAGTTACTTGAAATTATAGACTTATTAGATTTGTGTTTTAATACAGCAATTTTAGGTTTTGTACAGTATTGCTGATTGTTTGGTGATCATCAAACTTTGTGACCAATAAACCTAAAGATGCTTCTAACTGATTTGGTATTACACAAGGGTAGTTCCCCCTGTAATCTGAAGTTGAAATATATATTTTTAAAACTAAGTAAACACCATTGTATATAGATTTGCATTTTTGGCTCCCCCCCAGTATTTTAACCTCTCACTCATGGGCGTCCGCAGGTAGGGGCACGGGAGGGGGCAAATGCCCCCCCCCCCCCCCCCCGAATCTCAACTTCCCCCTTTTCAAGTGGTTAAGCCACTTTATACCATCCTGTCTGGTCTGTTTAATAATCCTGTGTGTCTGTTTAAAAAAAAAAAAAAAATATATATAATATATATATATATATATAAAGCCGTTCTATTCCTTGTTTACAGAGGGCTGAGCACTGATCACGTGATAAGTCGGCTCTCTCCTCTTCCCCCAACTGACAGCTGCCTGCAGCGGGCGGGGCTGAGGATTCCTCACTGATGTCAGTCATGAAGGGAAGCAGGGGGAGAGGAGGAGAGAGGCGGCGGGGTCACATGAGCGACAACTGGCACTTTGAAAACTTGTAAAGAGTGGCTTATTTGTATAAAACCTAGACACAGGGCCACACAGAATTATTAAACAGGATATGAAACGTTAAATGAAACTACATCAGCAGGAAGGGAGGATGCGGGCACTGACACAGGAGCAAACGGGCAAGGAGGGAGGGGGGAAAGGGAACAAAGGAGGACAGGAGGGCTGTGGATGACGGAGGCACATAAAGTGACCACAGTGTCAGGGCTCAGCAGCCATGGTGTACCGTGGTCAGTTTAAAGAGGGGATGATGTAGCCAGGCAGGATAAGCCAGGTATTTTAGGTGATGGGGCCAAATTACACAGTACAAGTACTGTGCCATTAAACATGCTTTAGGGAACCGGATCAATTTATTTATTTTTTTTCTTCTTCTAAGGTTAACAAATGCTTTAAAAATAAATTCTGCTGTTTTCTCTATACAAATAAATACTCAGAAGAATTATGACTAAGCCCCTCCCCTTCATTACATTGTTGAAAAGGGGCAGAGTATGGGTGACCTTAAAATGATGCCCCCCCCCCTGAAAAATTCTGTGGAAGCCCATGCTCCCACTCCTGTAATGAGGATTTTCCTTATCAGTCAATCCTTCATTTAAACAATTTGTTAGAGATGCTATATAATTTTCCCATTGCTAAGAAATTGGGTAGTGTATGTCTGACATTACGCTGTGACTGTCTGTTTTGAAATGACCATAATCTCCCTAACCCTACATCAAGTCATTCATTTATTAGTCCTTCCCTAAGTACTAAGAAAGGATGTCAGTCTTAGCCCTGCTCATGTTGCTGTCTGTTGATGCCCTGTGTTGTGTATGTCTGACTCATTGCTGGTAATTGTGGTAACAGGCTCTAAGAAGAAGGTACGCTGGTTTCCCGTTAGGCGACTCTTCACTCAATCCTGTCCCAGCATCAGGATTCCTAGCAGGTTTTTAAGAGAAGGTGGGTGATGATTACCAGCCATGCACATAGTTCATCTGTTTCTTTGTCTGGTGTTTTTAATACCATTCTGTCCTTCTAGCTGCTGTTTTGTGTTCTTGTTTCTAGCTTTTTGTGTGTCTTTTGCTGACTTTGGTTGGCTGTATACCCGTTTTTTTGTTCTTCGTCATTTCCAAACAACATTATTGAAGACTTCAAAAGGCACACGGTGTGCTTTTTTAAATTGCATATATGTTACATTTTGCCACTGTAACACGTATGGTTAGGAATGTGTACTGGCAGGCACAATTCTCCTGTAGAATGTGTTTTTTAAAGTTGAATATGAAGGAGGAAAACCTTCTCCAGTCTGCTATAAAAGCATCACTGTTGAAAACTCCAATGAAATATATGAGACTAACTTCCATTTACCTTTCAAACAGACTTTGAACTATGTGCAGTAGATAAAATGCAGACCTGTGTTGAATAAATCTACAAATAGCACAGACAATAAAAAGCTGTATTAGGTCTCTCTAGCCACAGTTAAACTGTGCAAATTCTGTGTCCTGTTGCGCTTACTTTCTCTCCTCTTTATGTTCTTTTTTTTTTTCCTTCCTAGAGATTTAAAAATTCTCTATATGATATATATATATATAATATATAATATATATATATATATATATATATATATATATATATATATATATATATATATATATATATATATATATATATATATATATATATATATATATATATATATATATATAGATCTGTATCCAGTTTTTGGTACGCTTCCTTTGTGGGGTTATTTTTGCTATCAAAATATGTAGTCGTGGAAAGGCTTATTAATCTACTGCTTTATATTATGTCCCTTTTTTAAAGTGTTACTAAACCCACAACCATAAAATCAGTTTGTATATGCAGTAAAGCATGCTTGTTCTACTCACTGGGGAACCTAAGGGGATTCTCCTCTGCGTTGTGTAAAAAGGCTCAAATCCTGTCTCCCCTGATCCTTTTCTTCTTTTACAGTTTCTTGGGAGGGTGCATGTGATCAGCACAGGGCCAATCCGCACGGTCCAGACAGAGGGTTCGGGGTCCTGCAGACTCATGGGACATTTAGAGGAGAGTAAAACTCCTACATGTGTTAAAGTGGTTGTAAATCCACTTTAAAAACTTTTACCTATAGGTAAGGCTTACCCAGGGCTTAACAAATTTTCCTGAAATCTAGGAGCCAGCTAAATAAGTTAGGAGCCAGTTTTTTTTTTTTTTTTTAAACAGCCAAGCTTTATTTAATAAAACGGATACTAAATTTACACATAAATACGACTAGAACCCCACTCTCTATAGCGCAATTGGATGAAAACAGACTGTCTGTCTCTTTCCATCCGATGCCATTTGATCCGATCCACGGGATGGATAGAAAATAGAACCACCATCCGTCTGCTTTTGGCGGACAGGATCAAATGGCGGCAGATTACTGCTCCATAGAGCAGAATGAAGGGTCCGATCAGGTCTGCCTGAAAAACTGACAGGCGGACCTGATCAGACAGCCCGTGTGAAAGGGGCCTTCGGCTGTGGCATGGCGATGAGGGAAAAAAAAAAAGATTTTATATATATATATATATATATATATATATATATATATATATATATATAATAAAAAGAAAAAATATATATTTTTTTACATTTAAAAAATAAATTAATAATAACCACACTCCCTGTCAAAGGTAACTAACTGGACAGGGAGATGGTAATGCATGGAGAACAAACGGGCAGTGGAAACAGTCATTACTCCCGGCCACCACAAGAGGGCGCCAGTTCCCCATTGGAAGCCTCTCTCATCTCAAGTAGGCCGAAAAGCCGGGGCCTCAATTTTCAGACGGCGTGGAAGTCCGTGCAAAAATGACAGGACACCTTCTGCAGGGCACCCCAGGCGCCAGGTCGCTAATTCTAGTCGCAAATGCGACCCGGGGATTGTCGAGCCCTGGGCTTACCTATAGGTGCTATAAATATCTCAAAACACGCACCGTTTAGGAGATATTTACAATGCATGCAGCCGATGTCATCGCGCATGCGCTCTGAAGGAACGGCCACCCGTGCCCTTCCCAGCCGAACGGCGGCTCCCGCACGTATGCGCGGGAGTGATGTGATCGCGCCTCTGGCCAATCAGATGGCCGGAGGATGCGATCCAGGAAGTGGGATGGCCGAACATGTCGGCCGTCCTGTCGGCACTGCGGGGCCTTCATTTTTAGGTAAGTACTTCATAATGAGCTAGTATGCGATGCATACTAGCTCATTATGCCTTTTTTGTCTTTACAGGTTTTTTTTTCACATTTTTTTTTCAGAGGGTTTACTTCCTCTTTAACCAGACACTGATAGAAGTCATAAGACTGCTATATTGTAAGCGAGCAGGGCCCTCTTAATTCCTACTGCATTAAAGTGTATTGTATTTGTACTGTCTACCCTCAAGCTGTAAAGTGCTGCATAAACTGTCGGCGCTATATAAATCCTGTAAAATAATAATAATAATATATATTGCTGAAGTGAGAGGGTATTGTGTAGCTTAAATTTACTAAAATGATGAAATTTCTGTGTACTGTGGGAGACCAGGTATTGTGAATGCAGGGTCCTGGGTTTAGTAACACTTTAATGGAATAAGATACAGCAGAAGCAGTGTCCTACCCTAGCTGCAGGGGCACAATTTAGAATTTTCATAGTGACCTTGGTGCTAGATTATGAACACCGCTGAAGCTGCGGAAGCCAAACTCCTGCAGCCACCAGGGAGAAAGAAAGGTGCAGGCTGCCAAAAGCGCTCATCCGGAGAAATGTGTATATATATATATATATATATATATATATATATATATATATATATATATATATATATGTATGTATATTCAAAGAAGTGCTGCACTCCTGTCTAGCCAACCTAGTGTAGACTTGAAAATGGCCTCAGCCCACGAGTCTCGGCCAAAGCCATGCCCCCTGACTTGTTTCACGCCACCCACCGGAGCTTTATTGTAGCGTTAGAATTTACATAGACTGGTCTGATTTTTGATTGATTGGGTCATGTTCTGGATAAATCAACATTTGTTCTTCATATATTTATTTTTTCTTTGTTGGGCTGCCTTTTTTTTTTTTTTCTAAGGTAAAGCCGAAGTTCAGCTAAAACATGACTTGTTGGATAGAGCAGTGAACCGTTATAGCTTTGAATTAGTTTTATTACATTCTGTGTCAGTATTGAACAGGAAGTGTTCTAGTGTTCTAGTTGTTTTTATAGTTACTCTGCCTTCCTGTCCTGTGACAACTTCTTCTATTTCTTGTATCAGGGCAGGAAGTGCGTTACAAATCTCCCTAGTAGAGCGTAGTCCAAAAAAAATTCTCCACTGTATCCAACTTGAAAAAAATGGCTTCAGTAAGGCATTACAAAAAACAAAAAACCTTCATCATGGGTCATTTGTATATATTGCAAAGATTTTTTTATCAAACGTATAAAACTAGTTTCTACCTGCTGTTTTGAAACAAGTGTTAAATAAGAGGGCCTGCCTGCTATAGACCCATTATCGGCTTCAGTTTCATATTCAGGGAGAACTTGCTAGGAAAAGCAGGAGATTGCATTTTAAGGGATGTTGTTTACATGCCTAATAGTGTATACAGAAAGTTCCGGGTGATGCTACAGGTACAAGGAAACCTTTTGACATTTTCATTACTATTTTAGAAAATTGGTTGACTGCAGACTGAAAAAAAAATCATACTTTTTAAAATAAGAATTAATGGCTTGTGTATAAAATACATTTTTGTATTTTTTTTTCTATTTATAAGAAAAAAAATTACTTTTTAAAGTAATATAAAACCCTTGGTTTGTTTTAAGCACTTTCCACTACCATTTTAGCTTTTACCTCTTGCCTATTTTCCAGTTTAAGTTGATGCCATGACCAATGCAGAAGGTTTCCTGTTTCAGGGTGGCTCCTTTCTCTTGCAGTGTCCTATGGAGCTACCATTTGCTTGCAGGGACTGGAACGCCCAACAAGACAAATCCTTTTCATTTCAATGGCCCCTGTTCACATCTGAGCGTTTTGACGCTGTGAGCAAAGCGCCCAACGCTCAAAGTACACAAGCTTCTTTTTGGGCAGTTTACAGGCGTTTTCCATGGGTCTCTAATTCAATCTAAAAACGCCTGCCAAAAAACGCCTGTAAATCGCGGTAAAATCATGGTAAAAAACACACGAAAGCGCTACGCTCAAGTGTGAATGTAGCCTTAGGCAGCACTTGACATATATATTGTACATTCACATCAGTTCCCTGGGGAGAAAATGTACTGTGTACAGAGTTTCGCAGATAAATCAACCTACTTCATTTCATGTCACTCTGAGGTTGAGTTCACTCTGCTCGGACATGGAAGTCGGACAACTTCCAATCCGACTTTGACCTATGACTAAATGTCTGACATCCTGTGACTTCAATGAACAGGATCTGACTTTGATCTGACAATGATCTGACAATACCAGGTCCTTTGAGTCTGGTATGGATTATAAGGGGACCCCCCCCCCAAAAAATATCCATAGGGAGAAGAACCAGAGGAAGAGGACCTCAGCGGATGGAGAAGACCAGGAGAAAGAAGACACATTGGAGCTACATTGGGGGGACACTTCTTAATTTTTAATAAAGGATTTTGTCAAAAACCTGTGTATTTTTTTATTTATTTTTGACACGATTTTTGGGTGAATGAGTAGGGGTACAATGGGGGGGGGCAGGGCTTCCAGATTCCGATAAAGCCCCCTGCCCACAGACCCCCACAACCACCGCCCAGGGTTGTTGGGAAGAGGCCCTTGTCCCCAACATGGGGGATGAGGCCCTTTTGGGGTCAGGGGAGCAAACCCCTCCCCCCATGTTGAGGTCACGTGGCCAGGTTTGGTCCAGGATTGGGGGGGGGGGATAGTTTGCTCGATCATCCCTTAAATCCTGATCTGCCGGGCTGTGTGCTCGGATAGGGGTCTGGTATGAATTTTGGGGGGGGGGGCCCCGACGCTTTTTTTTTTTTTTTTTTTTTTTTTTTTTTTTTTTTGGTGAGGGTTTGTTTTAAAGCTTATTAACTGCTTGAAGCTGTACTCCAGGATCTTGCTTCCTTTGCAATTGCAGATTCCTCTCCCTAAGTTCTGTTAAACAGCTGATCCAGTCCAAGATGTTCACTTGCAGAGATGTAATGATATCCCTTGGAAAAGAATGCTCCTTCCTTGTGCCAGGAGGAGGATTTTCTGTCTCCCTGCACATCTGTGCGGGAAAAGATTACATTTCCCATTATGCAAAGGCAAATGCAGGAAGTGACAGGCAGCATGTGCAGCAAACATGATGAGTGAAGGTTTGGAATTGGCGATGTGGGCTTCGTCTTGGGCGGGCCTACATAGTCAGCCCCGCACTGCTGTCACTACATTGGGCGTAATTCCATCCCTGCTGGTTATAAAGAACTACAGCAAGGCAGAAACTTGACCGATGATCAGGGGGATGCACAACATGGATGCCACAGGGAAAAAAATCCCTGATTCAAATAATGCACATAGTATTTCTCAGACATGACAGTGGGGGAAAAAAAAACAACAAGAGTATTGCATTAGGTGTGAAAGCAACAATACTGACAAGTGATAAATGTTCTGCTTGGATGTAAGCTTTAAAGCAGGCATGTCCAACCTGCGGCCAGAACCACGGGCAATGCGGCCCACTGCCCCCTGACGATCCTTTTTTTTTTTTTCCTGGGGAGGAAGGAAGTCGAGTCTCTACACTCAATGTGGCCCAGAGAAGCCAAAAGGTTGGACACCCATGCTTTAAAGTATATCTTCACATTTAAGGGCATGTTGGGCTGACCTGCCTCCACAACTTTATATTTGCGCTGCAAAGCAGCACTTCCACATTTCTCGCCTAGGCGAGAATTGCTCCCTGTCCCCTGTGTGTGTGCAGATGTGCCGCAGGGGTCAGGTATCGAGACCCCGTCGTCACATCTGCGTGTGCTCAGGTCCTCCAGGTATCTGAGCATGCGCAGAGTTTCCCGTGATCGCGCATAGACTGCGATCAGTTAAGTCTGAAAACATCCTTTGTCTTTGTGTATGCACGATAAATCACCTGCACAGATGTACCCACAGGCTATGTCAGGACCTGAAGGTCGAGCAGAGCCTGTGGGTACATCGGCACTTGTCATAAAGGTAACAACCAAGAAGGGCAGAGCCACCTGGGAGATGCCCTGGCCACAGGTTTATTTCAAAGCAATGTGGGTATTAATGCAAATTATGCCAGGAGTCTGAGTTACAAGATCAGTTAGAATGTGTAATTAGATGCCGTCTCTGCTTCAGAAAATGAGGCAAGGTGGTATTTATTTCAGATCTCCTCAACTCCTCCTTTTAGAGTTGTTCCTTATAATGGCCTTCCTCTTATTCTACCCTGATGGTCTTGGCTCTTAGAATCCTCAGTTTAAGAGGCACTCGTCTCTAAATCGGAGATAGCTGTGTTTATGCAGTTTGAAGTGCTTAAAATCTTACTATGGCTGAGTCAGAATTTTCAAAGTCATGGCAGAAAGGGAATAACATCATTCGGGCTCACTGATTTGGCAACAAGATCTCCAAGGAGAAAACTGATGCAGTGTCTGTTTTTCCTCCAGTTTGCAGTCCTGCTGAGTAAGTGCTTATTAGTGCCAATCACTTTTATAATTTGTTTAGTAGGGAGGCAGAATGACCAAGACAGCACTAAGGTTAGTACTTGATTCTCACCACGCATACTGAGTTGTGTTCCACAAATCAACATACTGGTGGGATCAACGGCCTGCTGTGTTTTTTTGGGATTGCATGAAGGTTGTAAACATTTTAGGGCAGACATTATTGTGTAATCTGTCTGATTTTTAGAAAAACAGAACATAGACCTTTTCATGTAGCCTAATTAAGTAAGAAGACCTGCATTTAGTGCTCTTTAAAGCTAAAGGCATACATTTTGTTGGAGTAATATTTATGCATCTTGTCTCTTGGGTGCAAAGTAAGAATTTAATAAAGCCATTAGAATCTAATCTTTGCTTTCAATGGAACCTCCCTGAGTAGTCAGTGATAAGATTTAATTGGTGTGTAATATCATTGTAGATAAATGGCTAACTACTATATAGTTGTTGAATTCCAGCATAATCCCTATAGTTTTAAACCAAAAGGAATTTTGGCTTGCATATGTTATTAATGATTCAGTCCTGGTTCAGACTGATGCGAATTTGATGCGGTTCAGAACGCATAGATTCACATGTCAAGTGAAATAACATTGTTTTCCATGAAGGCCATTCACTTATATCTGGGGCTATTCTGATGCGGTTAAGAAAATTGTGCGATTTTGAGCTACATAGACTATTATAATCGCATTACAATCACAGCTGTTAAGCACAAATCACACCACAAAAATGCACTCCAAACTGAAAATCGCACTGCTCACTGTATCCAGTCTGAATCTAGACTAAAGCTTTTAAAATATTCTGAGTTTCTTCACCACGCATTTGTTTTTTTTTTGTTTTGTTTTTTACGTTAAGTATTGTAGCATTGTACAGTAAAACAAAAACCTGATGAAGTAGCCTTTTTTGCTCTAAAAATTATGCTCACTGATTCGCTCCTACTCCTTTAAATATGTATGGCAAAGCTGCAAATTAAAGTAAATTAAGGTCTCCAGAACAGTCATAATTAGGAGTTTCTTGGTTTAGTCTGTGTCACAGTTTTGCAGAAGGAACTCTGGTAATAGTTTAAGGCTCATTTTGTCCTACCAGAGTCTTACCAGAATTACCACCATTCATATTTTAAGTATGCTTACAGAAAAGCCACCATGACCTGATGTACATATTAATTTAGGTTGCAAATTTAGCAAATACCTTGTATCCCAAAGGGTTTATCTAGCTGTTTTAGTTTAGGAATATGTTTAACGAATAATGTAAAAGAAGGGATTTCATAAATCTGTGAATGAAGTAGAAAACCCATAAATTCAATATAGGCGTTTTTGTGGCTATTCAATTTATGCTACACAAATGACTAATATTTTGTGACCAGTCACACTTGCTGCACATGCTGCAGGGCTTGTGATGGAAGTGATCAGAAATGTGCCTTTTTTTTTTTTTTGGGGATCAATCTCCAGCAGCAGATGTGTGTTTCAGCTACTGGATGTGATGTCGGTGGAAGTCACAATGCGGAAGTCCCGCCTCAATGCATTTCTTCAATTGACTTTTTTCAGATAACTTCCTTAAAACTTTGATCAACGAAACGCCTAGTGGCGAGAGTTCCGAGTAGTCCCCTCCGACATCACGGCTTGTAATTGGAACGCATGAGTGAGCGCAGTGGCGACTGGTTAGCAGGTGGATATACTGGCACTTTTTAATGTTAGTGGTCTGCCTTTGTTTATGATGTGCTTTCATAAAGGTTATAAATACTGTGCAATTAATTTTTTTCCATTTTGGTCTTTGGTGGCTTTGTGGTTCTGTTGTATCCTGGGCATCCTGAATGGTCAAGGCAGAGAGGGGTTTCTTCTGTAAAAAGTGCACTTTGACCTGCTTTTTTATAAGAGGTCATGGCCATCTGGTGAATGAGCTTTATCCATGTCTGACCCACTTCCCTGACATTACTGAAATTGATGCCCAACTGGCATCTAAAGATAATGAAAAAAAAAATGGCTGCACTCAGATGTGGTCAAAATCCAGGTTTATTGGACATCCCAATGTGGCAAGGTAGACGCATTTCACACACTTAGGGCCCTTTCACACGAGCGCTCCGTATGTCCGCAAATCATCCAATTTTTTGCAGATGATTTACGGACATAATGTAAGTCAATGGCATTGCGGATGTCAGCGGAATACCATCCGCTGACATCAGATTTTCTTCCTTTCAGTTCTGTTCCGTTTTTTGGAACCGAACAGAACCCTATTTTTCCTCCGTTCAAAAAACAGAAAGGAAGCAAAATCAAATGTCAGCGGTGTCATCCGCTGACATCCGCAATGCCCATAGACCTACATTATGTCCGTATATCATCCGCAAACGGATGGGATGATATGCGGACATATGGAGCGGATGACTCAAGTGTCATCCGCTCCGTAAAAAAAAAAAAAAAAAAAAGTGCCGGAGCGGATCGCAATGCGGTCCGCTCCGTGTGAAAGAGCCCTAAGATGTGTGCTTAATCATTACTATGTGTGCTTAATCATGAGTAATGACTTAAGTACACATCTTAGTGTGTGAAACGCGTCTACTTTGCCACTTTTTTTGCCACATTGGGATGTCCAATAAACCTGGATTTTGACCACATCTGAGTGCAGCCATTTCTTTTCATTGACTGTCCACGGAGGCGAGCCGGGGCGAGCACCGCTGTTGGTCACCAAGCTTCCCATTACCTAGAGCAGTGTATCTCCTTTCCTTTTGTGGCATCTAAAGCTGTTGGTGTGTGAGGTATGTGCCTACATCCTTCCTCTTGTTTAAACCCGGCAATAGAAATGAACATTTCCTGCGTCTTCTAAATATGTAGGGTTTGGGACTGAACTCGAGTCTGAAGGTGCATGCATTTGGGGTTGATCTGTGGTGTAAAGGTGCAGGGTTTGGGGCTTATCTGAGGTAGGAATGTAAACCTGTTCTGTATGTGCACCATGCTAGAATAATAATAATTATAATAATGAGTTTGACTAGCCATTAGAAGTACAATTATGAGCACAAGCATTGAAACCCAACTTGATCACTACAGCACGCTATTGTTCACATGTATGCTGATAGTCTAATGCTTGTAAAAAGACTATATAGACACAACCCCCTTTGACAGGCTTTGTTTAGGGCATAAATGTAAACCACGTATAAAATACACACACGCGTGTATATATATATATATATATAACCATAAATATGGGTTAAAATATCTATGCGGTTAACAATGATAATACTGTTGTGTAGGTCATGTTTGTGTATTCTACAACAGTATTATCATTGTTAAAGCGGAGTTCCACCCGAAATTTATACTTACCTCCATCTTCTCGCTCCCGGTCACCTGAAAAACAAATGGATAATCGCAATTTTTTTTTTTTTTCACTTACCTTTTAGAGAAAATATACTCACCTTACTTCCTTCTTCCTCCCCTCGGCGGCCACGGCGATTCGTCACTTCCTGGCTTTTGCAATGATTCCTGGGAGCTGAACGTCATCGCTCCCAGGAATCATTGCGCCTGCACTGGCCCCGACGTCAGTTCCGGGGCGCGCGCGTCATCCCCTTCTAAACAGCTTCTGGGCATGCCCAGAAGCTGTGGAGGGATGACGCGCGCGACCCGGAAGTGACGTCGGGGCCGGTGCAGTGCATCGTGGGACCGAAGAAGGAGGAAGAGGACCGAAGAGGACGCGGAAGAGGATCGTGCTGGCTTCAAGCTGCCCACACCTGAGATGGCAGCGCTGGAGAAGACAATTTCAAGGTAAGTATATCTCCTGAAAGGTAAGTGCAACCCGGGACAGATCAGAGGCTAGCCATTGTGGAATGTGCTAGCCCTGACTGTCCCGGGGGTATTTTTGTAAAAAAATGTATAACCAGGGTGGAACTCCGCTTTAAGCGCATGGATAGTTTAACCCATTTTGATGGTTTAATATGGGAGTAAAATTTTTGTTGTATTTTTATGCGTTGTTGACATTTATGTTTTAAAAAAAATCCCCTCAAAGGGGGTTGTGTCTATACAGTCTAGTTATTAGGGATGCGGGCATCAGTTCCACTATACTGTCGTTTATCCTATATTTAATGCTTGTAAAAATGGCACTTAATGTGGAAAGGATTGCTCACCTCTGTATGAATATACAGTATGCCTAAATACCATGAAATTCCTTTTTTTAAAGGTGTTTGTGTTTTATCTAGCCATAAGCTTGAACTCTCCTATTTTAGTGTGTATGTATATTATGTGTGTGTGTGTGTGTGTGTGTGTGTGTGTGTGTGTGTGTATAATATCTATATATAGATATATATTTTGTGTGTGTGTGTGTGTGTGTGTGTGTGTGTGTGTACCTCACATTTTTTGTAAATATTTTATTTCTTTTCATGTGACAACACTGAAGAAATTATACTTTGCTACAATGTAAAGTAGTGAGTGTACAACTTGTATAACAGTGTAAATTTGCCGTCCCCCCTCAAAATAATTTAACATACAGCCATTAATGTCTAAACCGCTGGCAACAAAAGGGAGTACACCCCTAAGTCAAAATGTCCAAATTGGGCTCAATATTTTTGTGTGGCCACCATTATTTTCCATCTCTGCCTTAACCCTCTTGGGCATGGAGTTCACCAGATCTTCACAGGTTGCCACTGGAGTCCTCTTCCACTCCTCTGACGTTAATCACAGAGCTGGTGGATGATAGTCTTTGCGGTTCTCCACCTTCCGTTTTTGAGGATGCCCCACAGATGCTCAATAGGGTTTAGGTCCAAAAACATGCTTGGCCAGTCCATCACCTTTACCCTCATCTTCTTTAGCAAGGCAGTGGTTGTCTTGGAGGTGTGTTAGGGCCGCAAGGCAATATTTCAACATAACAACCCAGTCTCCGAAGAGAGAGGGATCATGCTCTATTTCAGTATGTCACAGTACATGTAGGCATTCATAGTTTCCTCAATGAACTGTAGCTCCCCAGTGCCGGCAGCACTCGTGAAGCCCCAGACCACGACACTCACTCACCCTTCTCATGGTAGGCAAGACACTCTTTTCTTTGTACTCCTCACCTGGTTGCAGCCACACACACTTGACACTCTTGTGAATCAAGTAAGTTTATCTTGGTCTCAGACCACAGGACATCATTCCAGTAATCCATGTCCTTAGCCTGCTTGTCTTCAGCAAACTGTTTGCGGGCTTTAACGACAGCCATGCAGACCAATTTGATGCAGTGTGCGGCGTATGGTCAGAGCACTGACAGGCTGACCCCCCCACCCCTTCAACCTCTGCAGCAATGCTGGCAGCACTCGTACATCTTATTTCACAAAGACAACCTCTGGATATGACGCAGAGAATGTGCATTCAACTTCTATGGTCTACCAGGCCTGTTCTGAGAGGAACCTGTCCTGTTAGACCGCTGTATGGTCTTGGCCACCTTGCTGAAGCTCAGTTTCAGAATCTTGGAAATCTTCCATTAGCCTAGGCCAACTTTATGTGGAGCAACAGATCTTTTTTTTTTTTTTTTTTTTTTTTTTTTTTTTTTTTTAGATCCTCAAAGTTCTTTGCCATGAGGTGCTATGCTGAACTTCCAGTGACCAGTGTGAGAGCGATAACACCAAATTTAACACACCTGCTCCTGATTCACACCTGAGACCTTGTAACACTAACGAGTCACATGACACGGGGGAAGGGGGGGGGGTGGCTAATTGGGCCAAATTTTGGTCTTTTTCACTTAGGGTTTACTCAACTTTTTGTTGCCAGCAGTTTAGACATTAATGGCTTTGTTGTTATTTTGAGTGGGCAGCAAATTTACCCTTTTATACAAGCTGTACACTCGCTACTTTACTTTGCAGCCAAGTGTAATTTCTTCAGTGTTGTCACATGAAAAGATAAAAACAATTAACAAGAATGTGGGGTGTACTCACTTTTGAGAGAGAGTGTGTGTGTGTGTGTGTGTGTGTGTGTGTGTGTGTGTGTGTGTGTGTGTGTGTGTGTGTGTGTGTGTGTATATATGAATATGTGTGTGTGTTTGTGTATATAGATATAGTATATATTATGTTTACAGTATGAAAAGGGAGGCGAGTTAGGAACTGGGTTGTATGGGACGTTGACGTACATGTCGGAAGCAGAGATTACGGTAAATAGATAAACCGAGATGAAATAAGTGATTAAACCTGATGCTGCATAAGCAACTGTTCCTACAAAAATGTCTTAAGCATATTTTCCACCAAACCATTGAAAATCAAGTAAGAGCAAGATGGGTTTATTTGAGCCATTATAGGTTCTTGAAGAAATAGAGTAGTTTTACAGCTTGCCCCCCTAATGAGAAATACAGCACTCATTACTCAAGTTGTGAGACAGGATTTCCCTTGCTGTTTTCCAGTTATATTTGTACTGAATTGTATCTGCCATACAGAAATCTAATACACACTAGTTTGCTTCTTATTTAAGTCAGTCTCCTGTTTATAAATCTATTTACAGTTGAGGAAAAACCATTTGAATTCCAGTTCTATTGTTTAAAAAAAAAAAAAAAAAAATGTGCTTCTATCTGGTTAAGACCATCTCGATTAATGAAAACTATATTGAAAACTGGGTATTGATAGAATATTCAGACAAATATTTTTATTTATTTTTTTTTATCTGGCTGATCCTTTTTCTTATGCTTATGTCTTCTAGGTCGGAGGTCACCCCCTGCAAGAAGTGGGCACCGGTGTGTGGCAGATAATACTAATTTATATGTGTTTGGTGGGTATAACCCAGACTACGATGAATCAGGCGGTCCAGAAAATGAAGACTACCCTCTCTTTAGAGAGCTTTGGCGATACCATTTTGCAACAGGAACATGGCATCAAATGGGTACAGATGGCTATATGCCAAGAGAACTTGCATCCATGTCATGTGAGTATTTGGGGGAGAAATGTTCAGTACACGTTTCCTTCCTTCACTTTTTTTTTTTTGTTTTCTGGGGATTGCATGCCTCTTAACAGTCATACACATGTATAAAAGGGATGTATGATTACTCCCCCTCAGCATTCTGTTCCTGTAAAAGGCGGGGCAGGTACAGATTGCTTCCCACTGAGTCTCAATGAAGGCCAAACCCAGAAAACATATTGTACTAGCCTTCCCAGCTTCACAAACAGACAAAAGTGTTAATAGGGTGTAAGGTCTGCAAATGGAAACATACAGAGTATACCAATAGAAAACTATACATTTTTTGTTTTTTTTCCTTCCCACATTCTTAGCCCATCATTGTAGGTGCTACTTTTTGTAGGCATGTGTTTTTTTTTTTTTTTCAGCTATGCAGTGTAGAGAAGTATGACCTGCAACAATTCATGGCAACCAACATAATTTTCAGTGACCTGTAGGCAGATATTCACAGCTTTTCTTGTTGGTTTTTGCTCTTATTCTGGCTAACTGATTTAATCATGTTACTGCCATGGACAAATCTGTTATAATATAGCATGTCATGTTAAAGAAAAAAGGGGGTTATTTGTAATGCCGGATAATTTTATATAAAATTATGGAAAAAAAAAAAGAAGAAACTGTCGTGTCAAAGTAAATTTTACTGCTTTTGTTTTAACTTTCCAGTGGTTTTACATGGCTACAACCTCCTGGTGTTTGGAGGCACCGGCATCCCATTCGGCGAAAGCAATGGCAATGATGTTCATGTCTGTAATGTGAAGTATAAGAGATGGGAAAAGCTTAACTGCGAAGGAAAGAAACCCAACCGTATTTATGGGCAGGTTTGTGTTAAGTGTATCCTAATACATGGTGTGTTTATGTGTTTCTTTTTAAAGGGGAAAAAAAATCAGTCCTGAAACAAAATGCCCATGACCTAGCTCATATGTGAGCAGCGACTCCGTGAATTATGTACCACATACCAGTTTTGGCAAAAAAAGCTACTCCTGTTCTCTGACGGCTTGTTCATACCACGTGCAATGTGGTAAACGCGCATTTCTATGCCCGTTCACTGCACGGGAATATAAAGTGGTCTGCAGATGCACCCCTAAGCATCTGCAGTACCATGTGGTTTGGGGAGGCACAATTGGGAAAAAATTGTACTTGCTGTACTTTTTCCTGCGCAGCCTGTGTGTTGTGGTGTTAACCGAACCGGCCCTGAGTCAAGCCCTGGAGCAACTTCGTAGCATGCGAATCAGTGAATTGACACTTCCATTTGATCCTAAAAACACAGGTACTTTGCTTTTAGAACAGCAGTCACAAAAATGATGCATTTTTTATTATAGCCTTTTAATATTGTATAGTAATGCTTTCCCAAACTGATGTAAAAAAGCCAGTCACACTATATAGTTTTTTAGTGCTGCACTTTCTTCCTGGCCCTGCTGAATTTTGTATCTATAAAACATTCAATTTCAACAAGTACAGAAAAATAACTGCTGAAACACAGTGAGCTTCTAACACCGATATTAAGTTGACAATGTTGACTTTCAGTGCAGCAGATGAAGCATTGTCCGTGGTTTTTTTTTTTTGTTTGTTTGTTTGTTTTTTACAGCCGTGGCCAAAAGTTTTGATAACGACACCAATAATAACTTTTAAAAAGTCTGCTGCCTCATTTTTTATGATGGCAATTTACATATACAATCAACTCTCACAGGGTGCGTCTGCCCATGTACCAGGAAACCTAGAAACTACGCCTAAGAATGTTTAGGACTTTATTAAAGTAGATTTGTGTGTCTTTTTACTTATAGGAAGGGGTGGATTGAGGGATACCTCTCTACCTCAATTTGTCATTAGAGTTTATCTCCTCTTAGTTGTTTACTGCAGTATAGACAGAACCACTAAGGGAAGTATAAAAAGGAAGCATAGGGGTTCTAATCAACTGATGGAATTTAGGAGCATAGATTAGGCGATTTCTATCCATTACTTTCATTCTTCCTGGACTTAAAAAGCATCCTGACTGCAATAAAACACTGACTCTTGGCCACTGATGACAAAGATATGAGAACAACTTGGAAAAAAAGCCCCTCGCCACCAACCAAAGTACCATATGTATATGTGATAGTGCACCTAAACGCACTAAGAAAAATATCCTACATGTTTCACTCTAAAAAAGAGCTTCGTCTGGGGTGTATAAAATAGGTGCTCAAAATTAAGTGCTGTAACCACCACATGGCAAATGGCATATACTCCAGAATGGTATGAAGAGTGATCAGATGAATTGCAATTATTGCAAAGTTCCTCTTTGCCATGGCTTCAGGGCACCCAAGAAAGTCTAGCAAGCACCAGGACTGTCTCCTACAGTTGATTCAGCTGCAGAATCAGGGCACCACCAGTGCAGAGATTGCTCAGAAATGGCAGCAGGCAAGTGTGAGGTGCATCTGCACGCACAGTGGCGTGAAGACTTTTGGAGGATGGTCTGATATTCTGCAAAAGGCAAAGGGATTGGACTGCTGAGGACTAAGGTAAAGTACTTTTCTCGAATGAATCCCTTTTCCGATTGTTTGGGACATCAGGAAAAAATCCTGTCCGGAGAAGAAAAGGTGAGACCTACCGTCAGTCTTGTGTCATGCCAACAGTAAAGCATCCTGAGACCATTTGTGTAGGGTTGCTTCTTAGTCAAGGGAGTGGACTTGCTCACAATTTTGCCTAATAACACAGCCATGAATAAAGTATGGTATAAAAACATCCTTGTATCAAATGTGGGAACAACAACATTTCTCTATCGTTCATTGACAGACGCAGCTTCATATCTTCTTAGCCACTGGGTTATGCTCCTCCCATGAGAAATAGGACTCTAGGCAGGGAAAAGCTTTCACCACACCTATAGGACTGCCCCTGCAGGCATAACCCCACACACTCTGCTACAGCCCTCAGTTTGTTTCTGCCTAGTTTAGGAGTAGGACCTAGTTCCCTGCTGGGACTTCTGTCTTAGCTGTTATTTTTTGGCGAGTGGTTTCTGCATCCTGAGGTGTTCCACATCCTGTGTGTCCAGTGGGGGACACCCGATGTCTACCTGCTTACTTCTCGACTCAACAGGAATATTCAGATATTTCTGGTCAGGTCAAGGGATCCTCTGGCCGCCGCCACAGACGCACTGGTGGCTCCTTTGGGGTCAGTATTGGCTGATCTATGCGTTCCCTCCACTAAAACTCCTGCCAAAGCTGCTGCACAGAATAGAGGTGGAAGGGATTCTGGTCATTCTAGTGGCCCCAGACTGGCTTTGCCGGTCTTGGTACGCAGACCTGGTAAGGTTGGTCACCGATACTCCTTGGAGGTTTCCTCTCGGGGATGATCTGCTGTCTCAAGGGATGAACAAAAAGAGGCCCCTCTAAGTGTAGACTTTTAAAGCATTTATTAATGTGTAAAAAACACTTACATTGGTTCAGGGTAACAAGTACAGGTTGGCACCCTCCTGGGTGTATCCCGGGTGGGGTGGGGGGGGGGGGTGCATCATCCAGTGAGCGCCACCATCGGAAGGAAGCGTGTCCCCTCTTCACCGTTGCCAGCAATAGCGGTGGAAGGAGCAGGAGTGGGAATGAGGCTTGAGAATCTGTAGGATGAAACCGAGGCTTGGTGAGCGGTCATGGGTGAATGATGTCCCAAGACTGCGATGTGTTTCTGAGCATGCTTGCTGCCGATAGACAGCCACGCTCCTCCTTCATAGCAATCAATGTCTCAAGGGCATATCTTCCATCCTGCTTTCTCGGCGTGACTGTAAAAAGCCTGGTATTGAAGGGTAGAGGCCTTTCTGGCTGATTTACACTGTTGAAGGCCAGGAAGATCGATCTATCATACGTGGAAATCGTACAATTCATGGTTAATCGTTGAAAGTGCAAACTCGCTTGTTTTTTTCAAAAAGGGGTTGAACAGCGTTTGGCTTTGGGCACTATCAAAAGCCAAGTGTCGGCTTTGGCTGTGTTTTTCCAACGTCCTTTAGCTACGCATGCCCAGATTCACACTTTTATTCAGGGGGTGCGTCATATGGCGCCTTCGAGACAATCCGTGTTACCTCTGTGGGATCTGAATTGGGTGTTTATCGGTTCTTCAAAAACCTCCTTTTGAGAACCCAAGGGAGATTCCCCTGCGCACATTGTGACGGTGGCGGGTATCAGATCCCTGCCCTTCTCACTAACTCGTGACCAAGGACCAGCCAATCTCACACCCTGCCGTCACTTGCGTAACAATGCCACTCTCAGCTGCACCCGGCACATAGATTTTCCAGCTTGCGGCACCATAATCAAGATGCCAGCAGGCTGAGAGTGATTGTCACCGGGCTAATTAAGCAATTAACCCTTTCACTGCCACCACCACTACGTTATGAGCCCAGCGGACGCTCGTAATTTTAGAAATACCAATTATGACTTTAGAATAATCATCTGTAACACACGCTATCACCACAGACAGGAATGTTCAGAGGATTTATTCTATACAGTAGCACTCTTCAAGAGACAGGTTCGTTGTTAGTTTGCATTAAGAGCTTAGGGACAAGATTTTTGTCACACTTTTCAAAATAAAGTTTAATAATAAGGTTAAAATTGGTGCAAATAAAATATTTACAGAAAAAAAGTGTTTCAAAGAAATAGAGACACAATTCAGCAATTTAGAAAAATAAGATAGGATTGAGAAGTAAAAATACTTGCATTCAATGTCCTTGGTGTTACCAGAGTTCAGATGCTGAGCCAGTGTGATCGGTTCTCAAACTTGATAAATGTTCCTTCTTGATGTTACCATGAGAACTCCCAATCCTGTCTGCTTCTCTTTTCTCTGAGACCGCAGGGGGTGTTAACAGATGTCCCTGACCAATAAATACAGTGGCCGTGGTCGTAAGGTTTACGACAATACCAAGGAACCTCCTGTATAGACAGTTATACCACTCTCAATATCTCGAAATATGTAATGGTTACATTCTTTAAACTGCTAGTTTATCATCATTCAACATGTGATTTGGCTTCAAAAGATACTAAACATAAATATATTATCACACAGGGAAGATCTTATCGCTATCTTCTATTCTATATGTGGTAGGGTGATCATACATGGTCTCAATTCGATCAGTATGACATTTTCTCATCCAAATATCTACTTTTTGTTAATGTGTCATGTTCCTGTCTGCATTTATGAATTGTGTATGTATTGTTACATTTTCTAATGAACAGCTGGGGCTGCGTGGGATTTACAACACCGCTCTGGTCAGCCTTAATGGATTTGCTCAGTTTTACAATCGGCCTGTTCTGGCAGAACAACATTTGACCAGGTTTCCTGTCTGCTGAGATAAGGTTTCTTTGAAGTGCCAGCTTCCTGCATTCTTTAGTTAATTGAGGTAGAGAGAGGGGGGAAGATGAAAATCACTGAGTATCTCTGGTCTGCATGTCATGTTTGCCCGTGACAAAATGGTTGCTTGCGGCAGCTTTTAGTATATCCAGTGCAGGATATCGTTACACACATTATCTCAGAAGGTTGCCTTTTTGGTGGCTTTCACTTCTGCCCGCAGGGTGTCTAAACTGGTGGCGTTGTCTTTGCTGTTCACCTTATTTGGAGGTCCAAAGATATAAAGTGGTACGTCGACCTAATTAGTCGTTTCTTCCTAAGGTGATTTCTGATTTCCAATTGAATGAAGACATTGTGCTGCCTTCACTCTGTCCTAAGCCCAAGCATCCCATGGAAATGGCTTTGCATTCTTTGGATGTGGATCGGGCAATTAGAGTTTACCTGGTGGCTACTGAATCTTTCAGGAACTCAGACTTTTTGTCTTTGCCGAAGGACCTCAAAGGACTGGCTGCGTCTGCTGTGACCATATCCAGATGGATCAGGCAGACAGTGGTTGAGGCTTATTCACTGAAGAGTCGGGTTCCTCCTTTCCCGGTGCAGGCACAGTCTACTAGAGCGCTGACTGCCTCTTGGGCTTTTCGCCATCAGGTATCAGTGATGCAAGTTTGCAAGGCGGCAACTTGGTCGTCAGTGCACACGTTTACAAAAAGGTAGATGTGTTGGCATCTTCAGATGCCTCCTTTTGGCCGCAAAGTTTTGCAGGCTGCGGTTTTAAAAGATAACTTTTTTTTCTCTTTTGAAGGTGTATGTTTGCTTTTTTCTGGGTGAGCTCCAGTTGTTCCTGGTTGACTAAGTTTTTAGCCTTTAGGGAATTACCTTTTTTCTTTGATCGTTTTCCCCACCCCTCATGATAATACTGCTTGGGGACATCCCAATGGCTAAGAAGATATGAAACTGTGTCTGTCAATGAACGATGGAGAAAACTGGATTTTTAATTTACCGTAATATCCTTTTTTCTGAAGTTCTTTGACAGACGCAGCACCTGCCCCTCTAATTATGAGTGGAATGGGGTTTAGTTTCGTTGCAAGCAGTGTTTAGAAAACAAGGGCTGTAGCAGAGTGTGTGGGGTTATGCCTGCAGGGACAGCCCCATAGGCGTAGTGAAAGCTTTTTCCTGCTTAGTGTCCTGGCCCTGATGGGAGGAGCATAACCCAAAGGCTAAGAAGATATGAAGCTGCGCCTGTCAATGAACTTCAAAGAAAAGGATGTCACGGTAAGTCAAAAATCATGTTTTTTATAATGAGGGTATACTGGACAGCCACTAAAATATCTAGTGAATATTTAAAATAAACAGACACACCAAGAGCAGTTTTGATAAAAAGCATAAAACAAAACTTGACTGGACATTTAAGTAAAGTTCCTTACACATAAAAGTTACCATAAACATTACAATATAAATACCACCACTTAAACATACACTCCTATTCTCTATATCCCAAAATATCAAATTCTTAGCTCTGGTAGTTTAATGTCAATCGCTTACACTGGCTAGCTGGGGGAACAGGACAATAAGAAATCCTGGCTGCATGCTTGGTCTTTCCACAGCATCAAAAAAGATAGTTCCTCATGCTGTGGCCTATTTTTATAGTCCTGTATACCATAGACCATAGGATGTAATCATTCCTCTTGACCACTCACAGGTCATTTTGTTGTGAATGAGGTCAGCAACACATGGTTTCACTTCCCCCAAAACCACATGGTCAATTGGATATGCAGCAGCCATCTTTACACACGTCAAAGCTTACTAAACCACCTGTGGGTGAGAGATATTATTACCCCTGTATGGAAACATTTGTCATGAATCAGTTAAAAAAAAATATCCACAACTGATACAACCCTCCGATGAGCAACTTCTCCCAACCATCTAAGAACCATTTGGTGATGAACAATGCCTTTTCCAGCATGATGGAGCACTTTGCCATAAGGCAAAAGTGATAATGAAGTGGCTTGGAGAACAAAACATTGAGATTCTGGGTCCATGGCTAGGAAACTCCCCAGACCGTAATCCCTTTTGAGAACTTGTGGTCAATTCTCAAGAGACGCGTGGACAAAAAAAAAGAAAAACTCCACAAATTCTGACAAACTCCAAGCATTGATAATGCCATCAGTCAGGATGTGGCCCAGAAGTTGATTGCCAGGATAAATTGCAGAGGTCTTGAAAAAGCAGGGTCAACACTGCAAATATTGACTCTTTGCATAAACTTAATGTTATTGATTGCCGCAACATTTTATTGAAGGGAAAAAAAAAAAGTATTAAAGTGGTTGTAAAAGTTTCACAGCAATCCCATATAAATTTTCACTGTAACAAAACAGGAGTAATCGCTGTCAGAAAATTCACCTGTGTCATCATTCTAAATATAGAAGTTTACTGCAAGCTAAAGGTTCTTTCAAGCTGACAAGCTGCTGCAGACAGTGTTGGAAGATTTTGATGTTTTTAGGACTTTGTGTTTATCAGTTATTTTTGTGTTTTATGTGATTCTTTATGCATTTCTTTTCTAGAATTGCCAAATGTCTATCAAAAAGCAGCCAAAGAGCTACGTTTCTTAACAGATATGCTAGATCGGTGTCTAGTTTTTCGGTTCCATTCCAATCTGGCCAATGAGCTTTTCCTTAGCAGAACCACTGCTCTTCCATCATTGTTTAAAGTATATGTCCTGGTATTACCCAAATCTTCCTCTTCCAAGCATTTCTCAGCATTGCTTTCTTTTAAAAGCTTTTTAAAGGGATACAACATTGGAAAATGTGCATGTATTGAGTTAATTTATTAGATGTGTTTTTTGGATTTTCTTTTTTTTTTGACCCTGAAAAAGCTTTAAAGTATAACTAAGAGAACTTTTTTTTTTTTGTTATTGCTGTCTGTACCCTCGTTAGGGAGATTCTCTCCCTCTCAATTTGTTTTGTTTACCAATCTTGAAAGTAAAAGAAAATCCCAAATATTGGGTTGTCCCCAGAAAAGTATTAGAGTGGAAATCTTCCAATGGGGACACCATTTCTGGTGACCTGGGGGTCCCCAAGGAATGCCCTTAATTTGCAGAGATTTCCTCTCACTTCCCAATTGGCTATGATACCGGAAATTAAGGGAAATCTCCGCAATGGGACACAGATGGCAAAAAAAAAAATCTGATGGGGGATATAACCCTCCCTAAAGCCCCGTACACACGTACCGATCGTCGGCATACAAACGTTCGTCTTTTCTCCCCGGGATGTCGGTGTCTGTTGAAAAGTGCAAAGACTGCCCAAGAATTTTGTCCGCCGACTACAGCCGACTGCAGAAGTGATGTCATGTAATGGTTAACTTTCCCTGTGTTTTTTCTTTTCTGAGCATGCCCAGTCTTGCAAATCTGCGGTCTGTCGGCAGAATTTTGTACTGACTGGCGAACAATCGTCCGTTCTGGTGTCGGCATACAAAAATTTTAATGTTTGCAAGAAAGACTCTTGTCCGCAGAATGTGCGCAGACAGCTGTCGGAGACACCATACTAACAAGCGTACAATCGGCAGATCTTTCGTCCGCCGACGTTTGTATGCCGACGATCGGTACGTGTGTACGGGCCTTTACTCTATCCAAAATGAAAAGGAAAACTTTTTTTTCCTATAGTTCTACTTTAAAAACTGCTATAGAGCTAAAGTACTGTACCTGTTAGATAAAGAATGTGAGTTGTCTGTCTGAAGTTGGTTGTCTTCCCTGCCTCTCCAAAAAGGTGATGGGAATAGGTCTGCATTTATTTATTACAGGCACTTATTTAAACCTTTTACTTTTTTTGAGAAGTGTTTTTGATTTGGACGTTTTTGTATTTTTCAATTTCAGGCAATGGCAATTATTAATGGTTTTCTATATGTATTTGGAGGGACAACTGGTTATATCTACAGTACAGATCTACACAGGCTAGATCTCTCCACCAGAGAATGGGTTCAGCTGAAACCAAACAACCCCCCATGTGACCTGCCAGAGGAAAGGTATTTAGCTGCATATTGTATACTGTAAATAAAATCACATATTTTTCAGAATTGCGTTGTTGATATATCTGTTTTAGGTTAGAAGCAGCTGACCATGTCTTACATTATTTTCATTAGGTATAGACATGAAATTGCACATGATAGTCAGAGGATCTATGTTCTGGGTGGTGGCACGTCTTGGACTGCATATTCATTAGATAAGGTACTTTTTTTTATTTATTTTTTTACTTTCTATTAAATGTAACTTCAATCTCCTATATGATGTACTAACTTCATGCTGCCTCAGATAACATTGCTGTACATTTTTTTGTTTTGTTTGACCTGTCCTGTTCACTAATTCCAGCCTCCATTTCAAATGTTGAGGGGAGGCTCCACTGCTGCATAGGGTTTCATAAGTCTTACAGGGCGTGTCAATAAGTTCTACTTCAGTGGAGCAGTCGTACTCCAGATGCCTTAAACCTTTAAGTCCTACTTAAACACACACTGTTTACATTGTCCCTTCTATTTCTGTTTATGGCTTATGGTACTGAAATAATTTTTTTTTTTTTTTTTTAATTAAAAAGCTAAACTTTATACAGCTGTCACATGACCCAGATCTTTCCCAGCCTGTCTGCAGGGAATTCTAAGCAGGAGGGGCTTATGGTCCACTGCTGGTCACATGTTCAAAATAAAATGGCTTTTGGAATACAGAGTAAAGATAAATATCAATAGTTTTAAATTGGCATACAAATATATATTTGAAATTCAATATTATTTTGTGAAGCTTCCATTAATCTACATGTAATATCCTGTCCCCATTGTGTTTAGCTTGTTAGCGGGCATAGGGTAGGGAGGGGTGGAAGGGGGCTGTTATTTACCACTGTTTATACGCCCACATATATGATGTAATAAAATTTATAGAACCTTGCGGAATTTACTGGTACCAGAGGAGGACAGTGAGAAAATGTACTAAAAAATAATATTTTATTACAAAAGACTAAAAAATGTATTTCATAAAAACATACAAATTGGTGCTTATATAGATAGTACGGGTCATAAATGTGAGACTTCTTCAATATTCCTTTGCTACCGTTTCAGAAGGGTGATGCGTTTCGCAATTCTTCCTCAGGACCTCAAATTTTATGGTTTGCAAAGAGAGCACTAATCTATCCAAAAGGAAAAAGCGCCACAATCCGTTACAGGTAAGTAACATAAGTCATGATATATAACTGTATCAGTCCTGGATCACTTCATTGTGCCAATCTTACATATAGCCCAGGATATGTCGTGACATGGGGATATCATGTGACGTGTGACACAGAACTGCAAAACTGTAGTGCCAAGGAATGTTTGTTATAACCTACAATAAGGAGCATAGGTGGGTAAATGACTATCTTGGCAAGCTGGCTTCACTTAGTATCAAACAAATCCCACTCTTAATACGTTTATCCTTGAAGTATATGGATAAGCACAACCAAATATCAGGTGTTCAATCCCTTGAGAGAAGTATTGTCAACACAGCAGCTGTCACCGGGAATACTGCTCTCAAAGGAATTGAACGCCTAATATTTGGTTGTGCTTATCCATATACTTTAAGGATAATTTACTAAGTGAAGCCTATTTGGCAAGATAGTTATTTACCCACCTATGCTACTGAAGATTATTACAAACCTATTCCTTGGCATTACAGTTTTGCGATTTTGTCACACGTCGCATGATATCTCCCTGTTACATGACACATCCTGGGCTATATTGAGCAGCAAGATTGGCGTAATGAAGCGATCCGGGACTGATACAGTATATTTGATATATATCATAACTTGTTACTTAACTGTAATTGGTTGGTGTGCTTTTTCCTTTTGGATAAATCCATGCTCTCTTTGCAAACCATAAAATTTGAGGTCCTGAGGAAACCATAATTGCGAAACGTATCGACCTCTTGGAACAATAGCAAAGGATTATTGAAGAAATTTTCAAATTTATGAGCTGTACTATCCATATAAGCACCGATTTTTGTATGGTTTTATGAAATACATTTTTCTCTATCGTCCATTGACAGACAAAGCTCTTATGCTTCTTATATCAGAGTTATGCTGCCCCCTACAGGAGTAGTATTGGGCAGGAAAAAATTTACTGACACGCCTACAGGGGCTTTCCTTCACGGCATAACACCACACACACTCTGCCACAAGCCAAGTTTTTGCTGCCTAGTGAAGGAGTAGGACCTAGGTTTCCTGCTGGGACATTCGGCCTCAGTTTTTTTGTTCTTTAAAGCATTTTTCTGTTTATTTCTCTTTACTCACTAATGCTAGCTAGTGTCAGGATGATACTCCTGGTGAACTACAAGCGACCGCCGGCTGAGGTTTCGCACTGGATAATATAGATCCTCCCGGTCTCCCAGGCTGGCCAACGAGCGTGAGCAGGTTATAGTCCTGCACTAGGCCTCGCCACGACAGAGCCCCTGAGCCCTGCAAGTGGATGTCTTGCCAGGACGCATCGAACTGGTACACCCTTAGTCGCAGCGTACCCTTTGTCTGGCAGCACCCCCACTCAGGGTGGGAGGTGGTCTGTCCAGGGCAGAGCCCACCCGGTCCATGGTATTGTGAATAAATTGGGCCCCCCATGTCCCTAGTGGCCTCTAGGAGGGGATGTGGGCCCACTCCTGGGGATAATGGGACCCCGTTTTCCTAAAAGATCCCCTTGGCCTATTAGGATCCCGGCCCTGCCCTTCCTGCTCCTGCATGGGGGTGCTTTATTCGGCGCCCGAGGGGGGTGTATACAGTGGTACCTTATCCTGTGGGGTCTCTGTTTAGGTAGATCCCTGGTGTGGCCTTGTATCTGGGTCCTGACCGCATGGCAGTGTTTGGCTCCCTGTGTGAATGAACAATGGCAGGGTGCCTAAGAGCTTTAAATGCCATTATCCCATTGCTGACTCGGTCTCGAACCACTGGACGGTGCCATCTAGGGTGGACCACCCTGTTTCCAGGTTTAACAAATCTACTGTGATACCCGTGGAAGATTCCCTGGCCTTCTAGGACCCAGTGGACAGACGGGCGGAATCCCTTAACCGCCACCTCCATGTTTTGGCGGGTTAGGTACAAAAACCGATCTTGGTGTCCCTTCTGGTTTCACAGACGGTAACGGTATGGGTTAAAGTGCTTAGGGGTAACCTGAATGCTGATATAGTTCCTCCGACCTTGATTGGACTCGCGTACCAGATGGCCCAGTCCCTGGTGTTTCTGTTTGATGTGTCTTTGGACGCGGCCCCTCTGGTTGCCAGAGGGTCAGCGGTAGGGATTGCCGTACACCGCATGGTGTGATTTAAGAGCTGGTCGGCTGACCAGGCTTCCAGAGGGCCTTAACAGATCTTCCCTTTCTGGGCGAGCGATGATAAAAGGCTTAACGGGGGGGGGGGGGTGTTTAAGAGTAATCTTCTTCCCCTATCCTCCAAAGGCGTTTTTTTTTTCGTGTCTCAGGGACACAAGAGAAAGGTAAACCGTTCGGGGCCTCTAGAGGGAGCAAACAGGCTTGGTCAGGTAAGCCCAAGACAAGTCAGTCCGGTTCGGCGGACAAATCCTCTTCTGCATGAAGGGGTGCCCTCACCCGTTTTCTGGGCTGGGGGGACGTCTGCGTTTCTTTCAGGAATCCTGGATGTCCTTGACCTGGGACAATTGGTTTTACGGACCGATTAGTTCCGGGTACAAGTTTGAATTTCGGTCTCGGCCGCCAGACAGATTCTTTCCCTCAAAATATTTGTCTGTCTCCAGATCGCTTGAAGGATCTCAGGGAGGAAGTGCAGGGCCTCCTTGCACAAACAGTGATTGTGTCAGGTCCCTTTCGGGACGGATTTCAAGGTTTTTATTCCAACCTGTTCATGGTGCCCAGGAAAAAGGGCAAGGTGTGTCCTAATTTTGGACCTCAAGTCTCTTAACCGCTTTGTGCTGGTGCAGTAGTTTCGGATGGAATCCATTCGGTTGGTAGTGGCATCTTTAGAGAGGATTTTTTTTTTTAGCCTCCATTGACCTCAAAGATGCGTATCTGCACATCCCTCTATGCGGGGGCCACCAGAAGTATCTCAGTTTTTGCGGGAGCACTTTCAGCTTGCGGCGTTACCCTTTGGTCTTGCCTCTGCTCCCAGAGTCTTTACCAAGGTTTTGGCCCCTGTGTTGGTGTTGCTGCGCAAAGGAGGGATTGCGATCCTAGGATATCTCCTAGGTTGATCTCCTGTTGAGAGCAAACTCTCACCCAGCCTTGTTAGGCGATCTGTCAATCACGGTTCAGACCCTTCAAGAGTTCGGGTGGATCATCAACTTCAAATCTGCACTGACCCTATCATTGCGACTTGATTACCTGGGACTAAAGCCCCGTACACACGTACTGATTGTTGGGCGTAAATATTCGGCCACCGACCGATCGGCCGATTGTAGGCTTGTTAGTATGATGCTTCCGACAGCCCATTTTCGGCCGAACAGAATCTGTCGTGCAGACTTTAAAATATTTGTTGGCCGTCACCAGAACGGCCGATTGTTTGCCAGTCAGTACAGATTTCGGCCGACAGACAGCAGATTAGCAAGACTGGGCATGCTCAGAAAAGAAAAAAGACAAGGAAAGTTAACCATCACATGACATCACTTCTGCAGTCGGCTGTTGTTGGCCGACAAAATTCGTGTGCAGTCTTTTGCAGTTTTCAACAGACACGACAGCCCTGGACAAAAGACGGCCGATCGTTCGGCCGACGATCAGTACGTGTGTACGGGGCTTAACTCTGGACTCTTCCGTGGCAAGAGATTTTCTTCCCGGGGACAAACTTCAGAAGTTGCAGGGAGAGATCCGATTGCTGCTGGAAAGCGATCTCTCTTCTCTACGGACATGCATGGGAGCCCTCAGTCTGATGGTGTTGACCTTGGAGGCAGTCCCATTCACTCAGTTTCATTCCAGGCCTCTGCAAAAGGAGATCCTTGTCAAGTTGAACAAGGATCTACACTCCTTAGGCAGGATGATACGTTTTGAGCTGACTCACGAGGTCAACGCTCTGTTGGTGGCTTCAGTCGCCTGCCCTGAGTCAGGGCAAGTCCTTTTTACCGCTTCTGTAGACGGTGGTCACCACAGATGCCAGCCTGTCGGGCTGGGGCAATGTGCTGGACGACCCCTGTGCCCTGGTACTCTGAGCAATCGATTTGTCTAATCTATGGAGAAATCAACTGCTCAGTCTCCCGGTTCGGATCCAATCGGACAATGCCACGGCTGTGGCCTACATGAATCATCAAGGGGCACTAAGAGTGCCCAGGAGGTGGCCGAGATTCTGCCGTGGGCGGAAGGATAGGTTCCGGCTCTCTCCGCAGTTCATTCTAGGAGTGGAGAATTGGCAAGCGGATTACCAGAGTCGTCAGGTTCTTGATCACGGGGCATGGTCCCTTCATCCAAAGGTATTTAGTGTCCATTGGGGGACTCCAGAGGTCAAGCCTGTTTGCATCTTGGCTAAACGAAGAGGTGCAAAGGTTCGTGGCCGGAGTTCGAGATCCTCTGGCCGACACCACACACGCATTGGTAGTTCCTTGGAGCCAGTATCGGCTGACTTATGCCTTCCCTCTGATACAGCTGTTGAGGTTTCTCTGCAGGATGGCGGTGGAGAATGTTCCTGTGATGCAGGTGGCTCCAGACTGGCCTTGTCGGTCTTGGTACGCAGACCTGGTAACGATGGTCGTCGTGCCTCCCTGGCGGTTGCCTTTGAGGGAGGACCTGCTGTCTCAGGGGCCGATCCTCTATCCTGCTTTACGGTTGTGGTTTTTCACGGCATGGCTGTTGAAGGCCAGGTGCTGAGATAGCGGTTTCTCTGAGTCTGTGTTTCCTACCCTGCTGAGGGCTAGAACAACGATTTCCAGAAATATTTATCTTCACACGTGGAAGATGTATATTTCATAATGTGAATTGCAATAATTGCGCTCTTTTTTTCAGTGGCTAGGGTCTTGGTTTTCTTGCAGAAAAGAGTTGAGCAATGGTTGGCCTTGGGCATAATCAAGGGCCAAGTGTCGGTTTTGGGGATGTACTTCCAATGCCCGTTGGCTGCTAATACATTGATTCGCACCTTTCTTCAAGTAGTGTACCATATGGCTCCTCTGAGCCGATCCCCCTTGCTTCCGTGGGATTTAACTTTTGGTTTTGTCTATTCTTCAAAAGCCTCTTTTTGAGAATATAGGGACATAGCTCTGCCTTTGTTATATCGGAAGGTTGCCTTTTGATGGCTATTACTTCTGCTCGCAGAAGTGTCTGAGTTTGCGGCGCTTTCCTGTCCGTCTTATTTGGTCGTCCACAAAGATAAAGTGGTTCTCCGACCTAATCCGTGTGTTTTTTTTTTTTTTTTTTTTTTCCCTGCGGTGATGACTGATTTCCATTTTAATGAGACATTGTTTTGCCTTCACTCTGTCCTAAGCCTAAGCATCCCAAGAAAATTGCCTTTCACTCTCGATGTGGTTCGGGCCAGGGTGTACCAGTTGGTCAGAGTCCTATAGGAAATCAGACTTTTTTTTTTTTTTTGGTCCTTACTGAGGGACCTCGTAAGGGTTTGGCTGCGTCTGCTGCCACTATATCCAGATGGATTAGGCAGATGGCTGTACAGGCTTACTCATTGAAGGGTCAGGTTCCTCCTTTCCCTGTGACAGCCCATCCTACCAGAGCGCTGAGTGCCTTTTGGGCTTTTCCTCATCTGGCCTCGGTTACTCAAGTGTGTAAGGCAGTGACCTGGTCGTCCATGCATACTCTTACAAAATTCTTACAATGTAGATTTGTTGGCATCTTCGGATGCATCCTTTGGCCGCAAAGTTTTGCAGGCTGTTGTTTTAAAGAGACTTGATTTTCTCTTTCAGGAGTTTATATTTCTTTTCTATGGGTAAGCTCCTGTGGTTCCTGGTTGAGCTTTGTTACCCAGTTGGCTATGTTCAGCCTTTGGAAAAATGTTACCTGTGTGTTTTTTTTTTTTTGGTTGCGTTCTTCCCACCCCTCATGCCTACACTGCTTTGGGACGTCCCTGTGGTATAAGAAGCAGAAGAGCTGCGTCTGTCAATGGACGATAGAGGAAACTGGATTTTTGTAACACCTTACTGTAAAATCCTTTTCTCTGGAGTCCATTGACAGACGTGGCACCCGCCCCTTTTGTTATGGGTATGGTTTGTGTCTAATTCTTTTTTACTGCTTGCTATGAAACTGGCTAGTGGCAGAGTGTGTGTGGGATTATGCCATGAAGGACAGCCCCTGTAGGCGTGTCAGTTTATTTTTTCCTGCCTAGTACTACTCCAGTAGGGGGCAGCATAACCCTATGGCATAAGAGCGAGCGGTCTGTCAGTGGACTTCAGCGAAAAGGATGGATATATGTATGTATGTAATGTATATATGTGTATATGTATATGTATGTGTGTGTATATATATATATATAATATATATTAGTGTGTGTATATCTTTTTTTTTTTTTTTTTTTCCAATACGTTGTCTCACTGTCCTTCTCTGGTACCAGTAAAGTCCGTAAGGTTCTATAAATTTTATTCCATGGGTATATATTTTGGATGAGTTACCAGAATAGATATAGTCTATATTTTTTGATTAAGCCCACATATATGACTAGAGAGGAAAAGCTCAGCCTAGAAACTCACAGAAAACAGAGCATGGCCAAAATTGCCACCACCGCTGCAAAATCCCTAGCTGAATTGGGGATTTGAACAGGAGGGGGGAGATAGACCACAGCAGGCTCAACCAAGTTTTTTGCAGAATGCAGAAAACAAATCTCAGTGACTAATTATGAACAACATGTAATGCACCATTTATTGATTTATGATGTGGGTTTAGTAACACTTTAAAGTGACTTTCATGAGAGAAATAGCGAGCTGCCTTTGTAGGCCTCCCTTTGAAAATTGTGGATGCCTGGTTGCCCACTGCGCATGTGTGATCCACACGGCGCATTGTAAATGGTCCCCCAGTCTTCTGAGGCCTCTGACGTGTCCTAGAAGACTGCTGGGAGGGGTGTGGGGGACAGGAGAACCTCGGCTCGTATTGCCTAGGCGAAAGTGGGTACTGGTTAAAACCAGGTTCCCCCTCCCCCTCTCAAAAAAAAATCAAATGTCAGAAGAGCGGGAGAGGAGGCCTTAAAGCAGAACTTCCACTTTTGGATGGAGTTCTGCTTTAAGTATTTTCTATCTTCGACCTAGAACAAGCATGCTGCAAATGAGCATTAGAACTACTCCTCTCTCCACTGGTTACATCTCAGTGACTTAGACAGCATTGAATCAGCATGACAGCTTGAGAATGAACCTTTCTAAATGGGAGAGTTCAGCGATAGCTATCTCCATTGGTCACAAATGATGGTGTCCTTTGTTTTCAAGTTTAAAAAAAACAAACGTTTGAGTCATGTGCAAAACAAAAACCTAAGCAGTGTATACAAACAATATCAAAAAGCGTTGTTGCAGATACACAAGAAAAAACAGTTATTACAGTAGGTACATGAGATGTCAGCAGCTTATGCAACATACATAGAAGTATATATTGTCAAGGCAGTTAAGACTGTCATTACTTCAGAGTAACTAGGACGTGCACGTAGATGAGGCCTGAAGCCACCCGTCCCAAATTTTCTGGTATCTTTGCGGGCAACCTCCTATTGATGTAAATTTACCTTTTTGAAAGGCAGAGTGTTATTAATATCTCCTATCCAAGTGGCAAGTGTGGGAGGAGATGACTGGATCCATGTGCGGGCTATTCATTTCCTGGCACTGAACAAAGATTTGTGTAGGAAGCTAGCTGTGTATTCATCCATGTCCCCATCTGGGAATATCCCTAAGAGGCTTGTCTTGGGATCCAACGATATTGGAGTTCCCATTTGGTTATGGAGGAACTGCACCACCTGAGCCCAAAAACCCCGGATACAAGGGCAATGCCAGATAAGGTGACCGAGTTGCCAATGGTTAGCAAGCATTTGGGGCAAGTGGGATTCCGAGACGGGTCAAATCTGGCCATTCTATCAAGGGAAAGGTAAGCTCTATGAGTAATGTACACCTGAGTGAGCCTATCCGAGAGTTTCGGTGAGACCAGTGTGCATGTCTCCAGAGCATCACTCCATTCATCATGATCCAGTTCCACAGCATCACGC
Organism: Pelophylax lessonae; assembly: GCF_965119305.1. Classification (NCBI taxonomy): domain Eukaryota; kingdom Metazoa; phylum Chordata; class Amphibia; order Anura; family Ranidae; genus Pelophylax; species Pelophylax lessonae. The sequence continues at coordinate 155,603,004 of NC_138771.1, forward strand.
ACCCAGGAGGCCCTAACACCGTAGGATAAACTGGAGGTAGCCGTATTAGTTGGCATATCATATAGTATAGAGATATGTTTATGCGGGTCCTGCCCCCTGACAACCTCAAATGTCGATGGACGTCAGTGTGGGATAATGATTGTTAAATTGTGTGCGAAGAGCATACCTGACCTGAAGGTAACGGAAAAGCATATGGTTGGGTAGGTGGAACTCCTCCCTTAGTTGGGTTAAAGTTTTGATGGCACCATTGTGCAACATATGAGATAGAAAATATATTCTCCACTAGCCACCCATAAGCCTGGGTCAGGAAGTTGAAGAAGTTCTGATAGGTGCCTGTTATACCAAAGGGGAGTCAGAGCATGCATCTCTGGACTGTTAGTTCTAGAGACCGCCAGGTCCCATATTCTCCTATAGTGAGCTGAGAAACCCCTACGATCAGAAGACCCAGGGGAGCCACCACTCCACGCAAGATGTCACAAACCGGGTGCGGGAATCGGGCACCCGAAGGGTGACATACCAGCGATGGATACCTATGGCGATCAAGTTTGTCAACATGGAAGAAATGTGATAGTTGGGCCTTTTCCAGAGATAAAACTATAATCCTGCCACTTTATAAAACTCTTTGGTCCGGCCACATCTGGAGTATTCTGTCCAGTTCTGGTCACCAGTCCTCAGAAGGGATGTACTGGAACTGGAGAGAGTTCAAAGATGGGCAACTAAACTAATTAGGGGATTGGAAGACCTTAATTTGCGAGGAGCGATTAGACAGACACCATTAACTTATTCTCCCTGGAGAAAAGACGCCTGAGAGGGGACATGATAGCGATTTACAAATACCTCAATGGCGATCCCAGCATAGGAAATAAAGTATTTAGTCTAAGAGAGTGTAAGAGGACATGTGGCCACACAATGAGATTAGAGGAGAAGCGGTTTAACCTCAAGCTACGTAGGGGGTTTTTCACTGTCAGGGCAGAAAGGATGTGGAACTCTCTTCCACAGTTGGCGGTATCAGTGGGGAGTATCAATACTTTTAAAAGACTATTGGACGTGCATCTCAAAGAACACAATATTCAGGGATATGGGAATTGAATATCGTCACTGACACACACACCCCTACACAGGTTGAACTGGATGGACTGTTGTCTTTATTCAACCTTAACTACTATGTTACTATATATAGATCTGCTAGGAGAGAAAAGCTTCTGGGAAGAAAACTTTACCACCTAGCATTTTTTTTTTTTCATGGTTTTAGCTTCACTTCTAGTATGTTTTTGTTTTATCCAATTTTGGTACCATACTGACCTAGCCTTTGCTTTTTTTTTCTTCCCCTTTTTCTTTGGTTTTATAACTGCTCATTTCAAAAAAGATCCACGCCTATAACTTTGAAACAAATACCTGGGAGGAAATTCCTACCAAACCACATGAAAATCTAGGTAGGTTTATTTTATTTTTTTGCTTTACTCTTCTACACATGTGTGCAGTTATGTAAGCAAACCGTAGAAGAAACAAATACAAGCTTGGTGTTCTAAACCAGACCATACCTCCTCACAGAACAGTATTCAGTAGCATTTGCATTTCTTTCAATGTCTCTAATGGTTAGTTTCTTTTGTGTGTTTGGTTACAAACTCTGTAGTGTTCACTTAAATTACTACTCAATACAAACGTTTTCCAGCTAGTCAGCACAAAACCCTGTCTAAACTTTTCAACAACTCTGCTCCAAAACAGAGGTTTTTGTTGCCACATCCCATCAAGGCGCTTTAAAGTATGCAGCTTTAAAACTCTCAAAAAAAAAAAAAAAAAAATCATGTATCTTTATGGTGGTCTGGCTGCACTAACTCACATTTTTATAACCCCCCCCCCCTTTTTTTTTTTTTTTTGACATCTAGTAGACTTATGTTTTACAGTTGGCTTTGAGCAGTGATGAAAACATGGCATTGAATTGGTTGATAGGCTAAACACCATCGTGTGGGGTGGTTTGGCCGGATATAAATGATCAGTTCAGAGATGACAATCGGGCTTTGATAAAGTGCAGTTTATGTGTGAAATGCATCAGCTGCTCATACCCTGCTTGTACATGTTGTGCTCCTACTGATTTTACATTGATAAAGACGTTTTGGATCTCAGCATTGGTGTGCAGTTAAAGTGAATAAAAATATTGTGTTACCTTCCCCGTGTCCTAAGACTAGCCATCCTTGGGAGTTTGCATTACACTCCTTGGATGGGGTTTAGAAGGATACACTTGACTACTACGAACTTGTTTTCGTAAGACGGACTTACTTCTTGTGATCACGGATAGCCCTTGAAGGGGGTTGCCTGTGTCTGCCGCGACCATATCTAGATGGACCAGTCAGACGGTGGTACAGGCTTATTCTATTAAGGGTCGGAATCCTCCGTTCCCTGTTGAGGCGCACTCTACTCGGGCACCTAGTGTCTCCTGGGTCTTCCGCCATCAGGCGTCAGCGATCCAGGTTTTCAAGGCGATGACTTGATCGTCGGTTCATACCTTTACAACATTTTATAAAGTTGATGTGATGGCATCGTCAGATGCTTCTTTTGGCCACAAGGTTCTGCAGGCCGCAATCTGAGGAGACTGTTGGTCTACCTCAAGGGTTTGTTGGTTGTTTCACTTAGGTCTCATCTTTTTGCTCGATGAGTTCTTGATGCTTCTGGTTGGCTCCGGTTGGGCCTTCTGGATTTTGATTTCTGTTATCCCACCCCTCATTTGTGGTACTGCTTTGGGACGTCCCGAGTTGTTATTAATCAACAAGGACTACGTCTGTCAATGAGCGACAGAGAAAAATGGATTTTTGTAAAATCTTACCGTAAAATCCTTTTCTCTTAAGCTCATTGACAGACGTAGTACCCGCCTCTCTGTTTTGGAGTTGGGTTGGGTTAAATTCTCTAAACACTGCTTTGTGACATAACTGATTTGCTGTAGCAGGAAGTGAGAGGATATACCCTCTGGGACTGCCCCTAGGGTGTGGCCAGAACGTTTTCTTTCCTGTCTAGTCCTACTCCTGTAGAGGGCAGTATAACCCGAGTTGTTGTTAATCAACGAGGACTACGTCTGTCAATGAGCTTAAGAGAAAAGGATTTTACGGTAAGATTTTACAAAAATCCATTTTTTCAGGACAAAAATACACTAAAATGGATTTTAGTACACACAGACACAAGAATACAAGAAAGTTTTTGGTTTATATAGAAGATGGTGTTGTGTTGAGTAAATACCAAAGCTGTTAAGCTTTAAAATTGTGTGCGCCCGTGAAATGGTAAACTGTAGTACCCAATATTGCCCTCAGAAGATGCTTTAAAAGGTTATGAATTGAGAGTAAACCGTGAATATTAGCCCTAGAATTATTGCTCTCAATCCAATATTTGCAGTAATACCTCACGTGTGGCCCAATTACTGTTTGAATACACGTGCATGCACTATGAACACACTTGAATGTGTGCCTGAGAAGATTGGTCATAGCTCCCCCCCCCTTTTTTTTTTCTGTGAAGTTCTTAAATCGGCAACCAGGCTGAGAAGCAGGCTAGATAATCTAGATCCAGTAGACGACAGACTGGCCATCGAGCATATGCAGACCCCTAGCTACGTGTGATGCCAGTCAGGGTAACGTCCCACTGGGACCCATATGACCTTGGTAGAAGGCGTGTTGTCTCAGAAGTGTTACCTACTACCCCTTCTGGACCCCTTCTGGGCTAGTAAGTAGTTGGCCCCCCAACCCACTTGGGCCATGGTGGCGGGCTTGCGGGTAGGGATGCACCGAATATTCGGCGGCCGAACATTATTTGGCCGAAAATAGAAAAAATAGCACTTTCGGTGTTCGGCCGAATAAGTCAAAAGGCCGAATAATTTTGTGCCGAACAATAGGGCTGAACGATAGTCGATATATCGGTCGGGGGGGATGGTGCGCCTCGAGACATTCGGATCTTGGAAATGGTGTTTGGGCACAAGGCGAGTAAAACATTGAGGATGATTCCTCCGCCACCAAGGAAGGGCACTGGCTGCACTCATTACCTCTATGCAGAGCATCCTTCAAATCGAGAATACTTCAGGGGGTTGCTGAGGTGGGTGTCCCCTTTGGTATAAACAAGCTGAACCAGAAACCGGTCAAAGTTAACCCCCCACCCTCTCTGGGTCCAGAACCAGGGCAGTCACACCCTGAAAGCAGATCCTAAATGGCACCGTGAAGAGCCTGTAGGCGAAAAGGGGGAGATGAAGAAGGGAAAGGTAAAAGGGGTAATGAACACACCGGTTTTTCCTTACCCCACCTATTTTCTAAATTTATTTACAAAGATTGGGAACATCCAAAGTGTCCTTTTGTAGACCCAAAACATTTCTGTTCATTACCCCTTTTACCTCTCCCTCCTTCATCTCCCCCTTCTCGCCTACAGGCTCTTCACAGTGCCATGTAGGATCTGCTTCCAGGGTGTCATTGCCCCGATTCTGGACCCAGAAAGGATGGGTGGGGGGAGGGAGGTTTACTTTGACCTGTTTTTGGTTCCAAAGAAAGAAGGGGTCTGACTGATTCTGGGCCTCAAGGCCTTAAATTGCTTTGTGCAGAAGTTCAAGATGGAATCTATCTGTTCTCTAGTGGCTTCACTTCATCAAAGGGGTTTCCTGGCCTCTATAGACATCAAGACGGCAAACTTACAAGTTCCCATCAGTGCTAGGCACCATGGGAGACAACCAGAACCAAGGTTCTGGCTCCGGTCCTAGCATTACTGAGACAGTGGGGAATTGCTGGGATAGGCTATCTGGACAAACTTCTTCTGTGAGTGAAGTCTCGTTTAGCACTGATGAACAATGTAGTGATCACCTTGCATACTCTGCAGCAGTTTGGCTGATTTCTGCACCTGGAATACCTGGGTCTGATTCTGGAGTCGCCGCAAGCCATGGTGCATCTGCAGCCAGACAAAATTGGAAAAATACCGATTGTGGTTTGCCTTCTGCTGTCCCGCCGGTGGTCTTCTCTGCAGTTATGCATACAGGTCCTGGGCCTCGTGGTAGACACCTTTTTTTAAGTGGTACCCTATGCACCGCTCCATACAAGGGTTTTGCAGAGAGAAATCCTGTGCAAATGGGACAAGTCTCGTATGTCCTGCAGACAAACAGATCTGCGTGGGATGAAGGTTAGGGCCTCTCTCCTCTGGTGGCTTTGATTTCCATCTCTGACTGTTAAAGTCGTTTAACAGTGTTCAGGACGTACACCAGCCTGTCTGGCTGGGAGGGGGTTTCTGGGTCAGAGGTCAGCTCAGGGTCATTGGATGGCAGAGGCTGCCTATCGCTGTTCTGGAGCTATGGGCAATAAGACTTTTTCCAGCCTATTGCATGGAACTTCTTCCCATGTGTCTGTGTCTGGTCAGGATCCAATGTGGAACAAGGAGCACAGCAGCACTGGAGGCCTCTTGTATTCTTCAGTGGGCGTAATTTCACATCCTGGCTCTGTCCATCGTTTACATTCCGGGCATGGAAAACTGACAGGCGTACTACCTCAGCCATCAAACTCAGGATCGTGGAGAGTGGTCACTGCCCCTGAACATTTTTCACCAGCATTGTCTAAGATGGGGGAACCACAGACGTGCATTTAATGGTGTTAAAACCCCAATAGGAAGGTGACAAGATTTGTGGCGAGGATGAAGGATACCTTGGTTGATGTGATGGACGCTTTGATGGCTTCCTCTGTGGGAAGATTTGTCCCAAGGGCCGATCTCCCACCCTGCTTTACGGTCGCTGTCTTTGATGACCTGGCTCTTGAAAGCCAGGTTCTGAGAGACAGAGGGTTGTCAAGTTCTGTCATTTCCACCATGCTGAAGGCATGTAAATACACCACTCGGAAGAGTTACTGTCCTACCTGGAAAGCCCCCATTTCTTGTCCCGTGGGCTTTTTTGCAGATGTCCAGCTTGTTAATGGACATCTGCACAGAATGTCAAATTATCTACTATTATATATAAAACAGAAGGGAAGTCCCAAGCTCCTCCATTGCCAGAGTGGAACCTGATTCTTGTTCTGTTGGTTCTTCAGAAGCTCCCCTTTTGAGAATATTATAGATCTTTCCTTGGTAACACACACTCTCTCCCAGAAGGTCACCTTTTTAGTTGCCGTCACTACCACACTTTACGTGTCTGAGCTGGCGGCCATGTCCTATAAGTCTCCCTATTTGGTTTTACACAGGGATAAGGTGGTTCTCTGTCCAAATCCCTCTTCCTTTCCGAAGGTGGTGTCCAATCTGAATGGGGCCATTTTTCTGTCTGCGCCTTTCACATCCTAAGGAGGTTGCGTTGCATTCTTTGAATGTGCTTTGAGCTGTTCGTGTGTATCTGCCTGCTATGGCCACCTCCCTGGAGGTCAGATTCTCTTTTTGTGATCGTGGATGGCCCAGATGGAGGGGTGGGCTTGTGACTACCAGGACTGGCCTGGCCGTTCGTGTTGGCCTTAAGCGGTGCTGTGTTCGTCCTTCTTACCTTTTTTTTTTTTTTTTTTTTTTTTTTTCTTCCCCCCCCCCCCCCTATTGTCCCAACTCCGGAAGGTGGTGCTATAACCCTATAGTCAAGAATAAAGATGAGCTGTGACCTTCAGTGAATTTTGTGGTAACAAAAAAGAGATGTGTACAGTACAATCCTAAAGTATCCAGACCCTCTTTACTTCTTTTCAATTTTATTGTTGCAGCTTGATACTACAGTTTAAATTAATTTTTCTCTTTCGTTCACTGACCCACAGCTTCAATTCTTCAGACCAGTGGGCTTGATGCAGTCTCTCTTCAGGAGAAGGACTAGGCGGAAACATTTTTGGTTACCACCCTGGGGCAGTCCTAGAAGGGTATACCATCACTTCCTGCTGTAGGACTCCAATGGATTTTTTTACTTTTTTTATTTTTTTTTTATTTTGTTCCTGTGTGAACTACAATCAACAGCCAGACTGGGTAACGCACTGGAAACCCTAGATCCTTATGGTCTTCCCAGTCTGGCCTGCAAGCATGAGGCAACTATTAGCTCCGCGCTAGGTTGGCCGGGACATAGCCCCACTGGACAGGAGCTGACTGGCGAGTGAAACACCTCATTAAGTCGCATAGCCCTGGTCACGACAGCAGTCACAACCAGAGTCGCAGCGTACCCCAGACTGCTGCACCCTGATTCCAAGATGGTGCGGTGGACTGCTGGGTGTAGCGCCATCCTGGAGACCGTGGTATGGTGAGTAGTGACCCCCCCCCCTCCTTTCCTGCAGAATTGCTGGGGTGGTCGCAGGCCCTCCCCCACCCAGGGATGACATGCCCTTCCTGCGTCCTTCCTCCCCCCTTCTGTTTTCCCCCTTCTCCTTTGCGGGGTTCCCCCCTGAGCAGATGCCCTCATCTGTCCCCTTTCCCCCCCCCCCCCCCGGCCCCTTTTGGGAGCATGGTGGAATTTGGGTAGGGGGGCTGCATGGTGCTTGGCCGGCGGAGCGATGGGTGATGCCGCTGCTGGCCCCTGTAGGTGGTGTCTGTACCTGGGTGCTGCGGGGGGGGGGGGGTCTGTAAAATTTTCCCTGGGGGTCCAGTGATTCAGTTTAACCCTTAGTGGTCATGAAGCCTATGGAGTGCGTTTTCACCACTCGATCCACTCCTGGAAGCTGCAGGACCCTCTGGGTCTCAGGCTGCCCTGGTGGGCCATGATGGCAGCCCTGCAGTCGCTGGTAGCCAAAGTAGATATGGCCCTGCAAAGAAGACTTGGCAAGAAGCGCCCCCCGCCTTCACCTGTATCCTCTGCTTCCTCAGATTCTGAGGTGGATTTGGCCTCCGCAGACTAGAGTCAGCCCACTGGGTCTGCATGCATGCGCACTGAGTGCTCTAATAGTGAAGATGAGTCCTCGTCCTCCGCAGCCGTACATGAAAAAGCGCTGGTGGAAGCCCTAATTGTTACATAGTTACATAGTTACATAGTAGGTGAGGTTGAATGAAGACAATAGTCCATCCAGTTCAACCTGTGTAGGTGTGTGTGACTAATCATCTAACATAGCCCTCAATCTCCTGATCCTTGAGATGTAAGTCTAAGAGTCTTTTGAAAGTCACCATACTACCCGCAGAAACCACCTCTTGTGGTAGACAATTCCACAATCTTGTAGCCCTAACAGTAAAGAACCCCCCACGTTGCCTGAGGTTAAAAAGCTTCTCCTCTAATCGCATTGTATGTCCTCGAGTCCTCATGCAATTCCTTCGAATGAACAGCTTTTCTTCTAAGCTGAGATCCCCATTAAGATATTTATAAATTGCTATCATGTCCCCTCTCAGACGTCTTTTCTCCAGGGAAAATAAATCGAGCGATTGCAGCCGCTCTTCATAGGTAAGGTCCTCCAACCCCCTAATCAGTTTAGTTGCCCTTCTCTGGACTTTCTCCAGCTCCAACACATCCCTCCTGAGGACTGGCGACCAGAACTGGACAGAATACTCCAGATGCGGTCGGACCAGAGTTTTATAAAGTGGAAGGATTATAGTCTTATCTCTGGAATACATCCCTTTCTTTATGCATGCTAATATTCTGTTGGCTTTGGAAGCTGCCGCTTGGCATTGCATGCTGTTGCCTAATCTATCATCAACTAAGACTCCCAGATCTTTCTCCATTTTTGATTCCCCCAAGGGTTCCCCTCCTAACGTGTATTGTGTTTTTATGTTTTTGGTCCCCAAGTGCAAAACCTTACACTTCTCCACATTAAACCTCATTTGCCATGTCGTTGCCCACTCCGTAATTTTGTCCAGGTCATTCTGTAGGATATCTGCTTCATGCTGTGCAGTTATTGCCCTGGCCAATTTTGTGTCATCTGCAAAAACTGATAACGAACTACTGATCCCTTCCTCAATGCTGTTTATGAATAAATTGAACAAGGTTGGTCCCAGGACTGAGCCCTGGGGCACCCCGCTTACTACCTCAGACCAGTCTGAGTATGCGCTGTTTATTACTACCCTTTGGACACGGCCTTTTAGCCAATTCCGTATCCAAGAGCAAACCCTGCTGTCGATACCTGCAGACCTTATTTTATAAATTAAGCGCTTGTGGGGAACTGTATCAAACGCCTTAGCGTGTCTGTGTCAGTGCGGGAAACCTTAAAGTTGGAGTACTCAGCTGAGTCAGTGACGCCGGTGCAGTTTGGCACCCTCAAATAGTCCAAGGAGACCAAAGTGTTTTCCCTTTCCTGCCTATTTTGACAAGATTGTCACTAGTACGTAAGGTTCCCCGAAACGCATGGTTTGAATACCTAAGCGTTTTTCTAGGCCATATCACTTTTGAGGGAGGGTAAAGAGCCGCGCTAGTTAAAAAAATAAATAAATAAATGAATAGGTGACCGGCCTGAGACCAGCACCTCCCAACTGGAAAGATTCAATTAAAATTAATTCAAACAGGGCAGCCAGCACAATTAAGTTATGATAGATCCACAAATAAACAATAATATAAAAAAAGTGCAGCGCCTAAAGGATGGTAAAAATGTGCTAAATAGGTAAACCAATAAACACATTAATAAATCATCACAGTAAATGAGCATATAGTGCAACTCTCATGAAAGAGTCCATTTGATGGAAACGCAAAAGAAGACAGCCACTGACGTGGTAAAACAGTCTATCAATAACTTGATGTGAACAGAGGAAGTGAAGAAAGGAAGCCGCTCCCAACACAGGATAATGATCCACCACTGTGCTTGATGTATGTGCACTCTTACCAGACTGAGTGGACCCTCAAATTAATGAGCGGTCAAGCAGGCGTGTGAAATCTCTCTCGTGGCAGGACAGCATATAGGGAGCTAATCTTCAGTACATCCACTTCCCGAGTACGTTCAAAAAGCCATGGAAATTAACCCCTTCTGGCATTTTCTAGGTCACCAAACCTCCGGTATATACCTGTCAAGGCCTGCAAGGACAGAAACTATTATCTATTGTATCCCAACAATCCCTTCAACTGACTGTCCTTCAGTTGAGGCTCTGGGCACCATCAAGGGCCAGATTTCTGCCTTGTCTATTTTTTTTTTTTTCCCCAAAGGCCGTTGGTGGCAAAGTTCTTGGTTCACACTTTTGTGCAGGGAGTTCGCTATCTGGCTATTCTGGTGCGATCCCTGAAACCTCCGTGGGATCTCAATTTGGGTCTGTCGGTGCTTCAAAGGCCTCCCTTTGAAAATATTTTATAAAATTCCACTGCTCACTCTGTTGCAGAAGGTGGCTTTTTTAGTAGCTATTCTGCACGCCCCGTGTTGGAAATGGCTGCGTTGTCCTGTCGGTCACCTTACTTGGTGATTCATAGGGGTAAAGTGCTGTTGCGACCCTGTCAGGCGTTCCTTCCTAAGGTTGTCTTGGGGTTTCATTTCAATGAAGACATTGTGCTACTTTCCCTATGTCCTAAGCCTACACATCCTAAGGAAATTGCCTTCCATTCTTTAGATGTGGTAAGGGCAATTCGGGTTTACCTGGCGATGACTGAACCGATTTAGAAAATCTTGATTCTTTGTTCTTGCGGATGAACCTCGTAAGGGGCAGGCCCTATCTGCTGCAACCATTTCCAAGTGGATCAGGCACATGGTGGTGCAGGCCTACTCACTCCATTAGGAGTCAGGTTCCTCCTTTCCCTGTTAAAGCGCATTCTACGAGGGCGCTTGGTGCCTCCTGGGCCTTTTTGTTATCAGGTGTCAGTGGTTTAGTTGTGCAAGGAGGCTACGTAGTCTGTACACACACTCACAACATTTTATAAGGTGGATGTACTTGCATGTTCGGATGCGGTGTTTGGCCGCAAAGTTTTGCAGGCTGCGGTTGCAGAGGCTTCTGCTTCTTGAGGGTGAAAATGTTTTCCTGGTGGTGAGCTCATGCTACCTGGTTGGCTAGGTTTAGCCTTGTTGGGAATTCTGCGTTTGCGGTGTTTTTTCCCATCCCTCATGTTGACACTGCTTTGGGACATCCCCACTGGTCTGAAGAATTGAAGCTGTGTCTGTCAGTGAACAAAAAGGAAAACTGGATTTTTGTCTTACCGTAAAATCCTTTTCTCAGAGGTTTATTGACACACAGCACCTGCCCCTCTGTTTGGAGTTTAGTTCATTGTTCTTCTGACACTGCTTGTTACAACTGGAGTCCTACCGCAGGAAGTGATGGTATACCCTCTGGGACTGCCCCATGGGCATAACCAAAGAGGTTTCCGCCTAGTACAACTCCTGAAGAGACAGCATAAAGCCCACTGGTCTGAAGAATTGAAGCTGTGTCGTTGGGTGAACCTCAGAGAAAAGGATTTTACGGTAAGAAAAAAAAAAGTTTTATTAAAAAGAAAAAACTGAAATATTACATGTACTAAAGTATTCAGACTTTCCAGTCTTTTCGGGTAGGATGCGACAAGCTTTGCACATCTGATTTGGGGGATTTTCTGCCATTCTTCCATGCAAATCCTCTCAAGCCCAGTCAGGGTGGATGATGAACAGCCATTTATTCCATAGGGTTCAAGTCAGGCCTCTGGCTGAGCCACTCTAGGACATTAAGTTGTTCCTAAGCCACTCATTGTCTTGTCTGTGTGCTTAGGATCATTGTCATGTTGGAAGGTGAACCTTAAACCTGAGCTCCAGAGCGCTGTGGAACATGTTTTCATTGAGGATATATCTGTATGTTGCTACATGCAGTTTTCCGTTGACCCTAAGCAATCTCCCAGTCCCTGCTGCTGAAAAACACCTCCACACCATAATGGCGCCACCATGCTTCACTGTTGGATGGTATTGGGCAGGTAAAGAGCGGTGACTTGTTTCCTCCAGACATAACGTGTTTGCAGCCAAACAGTTCAATCTTGATTTCATCAGACCAGACTGGGAGTCCTTCAGGTGCCTTTTTGCAAACTCCAAGTGGGCTTTTATGTGTTTGGCACTGAGAGGCTTCTGTGGAGAACTGAGAGGCTGCAGTGATGGTTTTCCTTCTGGAACTTTGTTCCATCTCCACACAGGATCTGTAGAGCTCAGAGTGACCATCGAGTTCTTGGTCACTTATTACTAAAGGCCCTTCTCCCCTTATTGGTCAGTCCTGGTTGTGCCAAACTTCTTCCATTTGAGATTAATGGAGGCCACTGTGCTCTTAGAAACCTTCAGTTTAGGATAATTTTTTTTTTTTCGTAGCCTTCCCCGGATTTTTTTTTTTGCAATAATCCTGTCTCTGAGCTCTGCAGGCAGTTCCTTTTTGATCTCGTGGCTTTTGCTTGGATATGGTATGCATTGTCAGCTGTGAGGCCTTTTTATAGAGAGGTGTCCGCCCTTCCAAATCCTGTCCAATCAATTGAATTTTTCACAGGTGGACTCCAATCAAGGTGTAGAAACCTCTTTTCTCTTACGTCCTCCGACAGTCGCCGCCTCTTCATATTCGTCACATATGGGGTATTAGACTTTGCTCCGAAGGAGTAGCTAGGCAGCAGAATATGTTAACATTAAAGCTTTTAACATATCCCACCCTCAAGCGGTGGTCCCCTCAGTCAATACCCTCCTACTTCCTGCAACCATATCTCAGTTTTAATGTCTAGCTTGTCAGGAGTGGCTGGCTCTCTCTGTGCTGGGGCTTTGTGCCCCAGACTCTTTCTTCTTTTTTGATTTTTTTGTTTGAGTTTTCTCTCTACCTTTACTCAGCTGTTCTTTTGGTCAGCGTTAGTTAGTTCTTCGGATGAAGAGGATCATGCGGGCTGGGTCTCAGGCTGATCCCCCTGGTCGCAGGTTGTGGGTCAGTGGCTTCCCAGCCTGCCATCGAGCGTTCAGCCAGGTAACGCTCCTGGCACAGTGAACGACCCATCCCTGTTCGGTGCAGGGATGATTGGTGAGGTGGCTACCTCACTGGACGCTGTGCGGTTTCTTAACCCTCATTCTGTGCGTCTTGTATGCGACTCTCCCTGCCTCATGTGCAGCGGCTTGTTCACCTGTGCGGGTCCCCCACGCCACTGTGAGGTAAGTGTATTTATGTGGGGACCTGTCTGTCTGGGGGGGTGTCAGTCTGGGACTGTGTAACCTGCCTCTATTCACACTGTTTGTCTCCCTATCTCTCGGCTGCATGCTGTGGGCTGCAAGGGGGGGGGGGAGCTGTGTGACACTGTGTGTGTCAGCCTTGTCAGTGTGAGAAGCTGTGTGCTGTGGGGCATGTTTTGTGGCATGTTTGGGCATTATACAGCGATCGCTGCGGCGATCTGACATGTTTTTTTATATGGAGACGTGTGCATTACTGTACTGTGGAGCGGCGGTTTCGGCGCCAAACGGCGCCATTTTGCCTACACTCGCTCCGGCCGCATGTTCTACATGCATGGCGGCCATTTTCTTGTAGCCTCCCATAGGCTTTCATAGAGCGCCCTGGCAGCATCACTTCCTCTTCTCCAGGAACACCGATCGAGGCAGCAGCAGCGGCGAGGGTCTCCTCAGGTTTTATCCTTCCTATCCTTTGCCTGTGTCAGTTTTATTGTCCCTGTGGGGGTCTCATTGTGCTTGTGTTGTAGTGCGGTGGGCTGCGCTCGCCGCGCGTGTTAAAGGGGCAGTTAACCCTTTATTATCCGGCATTTGTTGTTGGGGCAATGGATTCTCAGGAGGGCAAATTTCCTACCGCCTTGGTGGAAAGCCAGGGGACCGCTGTTTCCCTCCCAGGGGGGGATTTAGCCACTATTGTGGCTGGCCTTGCTGCTCAGGTGCAGATGCTGGTGGCTGCTCAATCTACTAAAAGACCCAGAGTTGCTCTTTCCTCTGATTCTGAGGGTGAAGGTGATGGGGTTGTTATGGCGGGGGCCTCCTTATCGGGGTCCCGCTCCTCCCTGGATCTAGTGGGGTCCGAGGTGGAGGCTGAAGTTGAAGGGGTTGATAATTCTCCCCCTGGCTCGCCTGAAGAGCTTGCAATCATGGATGAATTGATTGCTTCCATAAAACAAACGCTGCGTTTGCAGGATGAGGTGTGTCCCCCCGCTGCCTTGGCGGCTTATGGGACGCAGAGAAAACGCAGGACGCCGCAGGTTTTTCCCTGCAATGATGATTTTCAGCGCGCTGTTAAGGAACAATGGCGCAATCTGCGCAAACCTTTTGCTGTACCAAGTAGGTTCAAGCTGCGTTATCCTTTCTCGCCTTCCACTGATGACAGGTGGTGTGTGCCACCCCCAGTGGATCACGCAATTGCGGTTTTAAACAAATCCACTGCGATTCCTGCAGAGGATTCCCCGGTGTTCCGTGATGCCACGGATAGGAGATTGGAGTCTCTTGCCCGTCATACTTATTCTGTTACGGGTTCTATGCTTAAGGCTCTGTTTGCCTCTCTCATGGTGGCCCAGGTGGACGCAGATGCTTCGGCGTGTCCTAGTGGCCGATTCGGCCTCGCCGGCGACCCTGGATATGGTGGATCAAATCCACCAGGGTGTCATGTATCTGTGTGATGCGGACTTGGACTTAGTCCCATTGGCTGCACGTGTACACAGCGTGGCGGTGTTGTCTCGCCGCCTGGTTTGGTTGAAATGTTGGTCGGTGGACCAGTCTTCACGTAAGACCTTAGCCAATCTGCCTTATGATGGGTCTCGCCTTTTTGGGGAGTCCTTGGATGTGTTGATTAAGGGGATCACCGGAGGTAAGAGCACTCTCTTGCCCCATTTCCCCAAGGCTAAGGGGGCTTCTGGGAAGAAGCATGCTAATTTTCGGCCCCCTCAGGGGTCCTTTCGTGCCTTTCGGTCGCATTACAAGGGCAAACCGTTCAAAGGTCAAGGCTCTCAGAAGAAGCCCTGGTCTGGAAAACAGAAGTCCGGTCAATCCGGATCCGCAGCCCATAACAGTGCAGCCTGAAGGGGCGCCCTCACCCAGTTTTGGGGTGGGGGGACGCTTGCTCGTTTTTCTTCAGCCCTGGTTGGCCCGCGTGCGGGACAGATGGGTTCAGGAGATCGTTCGATCTGGTTACAAGATCGAGTTTCTCTCTCGGCCGGAGAGCAGATTTTTTCCCTCAAATCTTCAACTGTCTCCAGAGCGTTTACGGGACCTGCACCTGGCGGTGCGGGACCTGAGGGCTCAGGGAGTGGTAGTTCCGGTGCCTCATCGGGACAGATTTCGGGGGTTTTATTCCAATCTGTTCACCGTGCCCAGAAAGGAGGGCAAGGTTCGTCCAATTCTGGACTTGAAGGCTCTGAACCGCTCTGTGCGGGTTCGCAAGTTCCGCATGGAATCCCTGCGGTCGGTGGTGGCTGCCCTGGTTCCGGGGGAATTCATGGGCTCCATCGATTTGAAGGATGCGTATCTTCACATCCCCATTTTCGAGGGTCACCAGAGGTACCTTCGATTTGCCTTTGCGGAGGATCACTACCAGTTCGTGGCGTTGCCTTTTGGTCTCGCCTCGGCTCCGCGGGTCTTCACCAAGGTGCTTGCACCGGTTCTGGCATTATTGAGGGCCCAGGGCATTTCTGTCCTGGGGTATCTGGACAACATTCTGGTTCGGTCTGCGACCAGCCAGGGTCTGGAGAAGGACCTGTCTGTCACGATGCAAACTCTGCAGGAGTTTGGTTGGACGATAAATTTTCCAAAGTCGACACTGAGTCCGTCGGTTCGTCTTCCCTACCTGGGAATGATTCTGGACTCGGTGCAGGCGAAGGTCTTCCTGCCGGAAGACAAACTCAGAACTCTTCAGGAGGAAGTCAGGTCCCTCAGGGACGTTCCGCACTCGTCTCTGCGGACATGCATGAGATGTCTGGGATTGATGGTCTTGGCCTTCGAGGCGATTCCCTTCGCCCAGTTTCACACGCGGGGTCTCCAAGCGGAGATCCTGTCCATGTGGGACAGGCGATCTCAATCTCTGGATCTTCAACTCTCGTTGAGTCATCGCACCAGAAGAGACCTTCTGTGGTGGCTCCAGTCCCCGATGGTGTCCGGGGGCAAGTCGTTTCGTCCTATCTCGTGGACGGTGATCACCACGGATGCCAGCCTGTCGGGCTGGGGTGGTGTTCTGGGCGTTCTGTCCGCCCAGGGAACTTGGTCGGAGAGGGAGTCTTCCCTTCCGATCAACATTCTGGAATTGCGTGCGATAAATCTCTGTCTTCATCGCTGGACGGACCGGCTGCAGGGCTGCCCGGTTCGGGTGCAGACGGACAATGCCACGGCGGTGGCCTACATCAACCACCAAGGGGGCACCAGGAGTGCCCGAGCGGCTCGAGAAGTGGCCGACATTCTGTCTTGGGCCGAGACTCATGTCCCGGCGATAACGGCGGTTCACATTCCAGGGGTGGAGAACTGGCAGGCGGACTATCTGAGTCGCCAGACCCTGGATCAGGGGGAATGGTCTCTCCACCCGACTGTCTTCCAGATGTTGTGCGCGAAGTGGGGTCTTCCAGATGTGGACCTGTTCGCGTCTCGTCTCAACTACAAGGTGAGAAGGTTCGTGGCAAGGACGCGCGACCCTCGGGCAGACGCGTTGGACGCGTTAGTGGCCCCGTGGCATCAGTACAGGCTGATGTACGCGTTTCCACCGATTCAGTTGCTGTCCAGGTTCCTTCGCAGGTTACACTCGGAACGCAGCACGGTGATTCTTGTGGCACCGGACTGGCCTCGCCGGTCCTGGTACGCAGACCTCGTGAATCTGGCGGTCGGCCCCGTGGCGTCTGCCTCTTCGAGACGATCTCCTGTCTCAAGGACCGATATACCATCCTGCTTTACAGTCTCTGGCTTTGACGGCCTGGCTGTTGAGACCGAGGTCCTGAAGGAGAAGGGTCTCTCCCCAGAGGTCGTTCATACTTTGATCAACGCGAGGAAGTCTTCCTCGGGGAAGGTTTATTACCGTACTTGGAAGGCCTATTTTGCCTGGTGTGAGTCCAGGGGGTTTTCACCCCGCACGTACTCTGTTTCCCGAGTGCTGTCCTTCCTTCAAACGGGTGTCGATCAGCGTTTGGCGCTGGCTACGATTAAGGGTCAGGTGTCTGCGCTGGCCGTTCTGTTTCAACGTCCCGTGGCTTCCAACTCCTTGGTTGGCACTTTTGTTCAGGGTGTGCGGCATCTGGTTCCTCCTAGGAGGGATCCTTTGCCCCCTTGGGACTTGAATCTCGTTCTGTCTGTGTTGCAACGTGCTCCTTTTGAACAGATCAGGGAGATCTCGTTGTCTATGTTGTCCAAAAAGGTCGCCTTTTTGGTGGCGATCACTTCGGCTCGCAGAGTGTCGGAGCTGGCAGCTTTATCCTGCAAGTCTCCGTATCTGGTTGTTCATTTGGATAAGGTGGTCTTGCGACCTAATACTTCTTTTCTTCCGAAAAGAGTTTCGGAATTCCATCTTAATGAGGATATTGTCTTGCCTTCGCTGTGCGCGAAGCCTAAACATCCAAAGGAGGTGAGATTACACTCTCTGGATGTTGTTCGGGCGATAAGGGTTTACCTTAAATCGACTGAGTCTTTTCGAAAGATGGATTCCTTGTTTGTTCTTCCAGAGGGTCCTCGGAAGGGCATGGCGGCGTCGGCCTCTACCATCGCCAAATGGATCAGGCAGACCATTGAACAGGCCTATGCCTTGCAGGGGAAGGTTCCCCCTGTGCCTGTGAAGGCGCACTCTACTAGATCTCTGAGTACGTCTTGGGCCTGTCGTCATGGGGCTTCTGTAGCCCAGGTGTGTAAGGCGGCGACTTGGTCGACCGTACACACTTTCACAAAATTCTACAAAGTAGATGTTCAGGCATCGGCGGATGCTTCCTTTGGCCGCAAGGTTCTTAGTGCGGCAATTCCCTAGGGTCCCTTATTGGGGACCTCTGGCTGTTGGGATAAGTTTTTTTTATCCCATGGTTATTTGTCTTTTCCTGGGTTGTTGCTCCTGTTGAGCACTTGTTTTTTCCTGTTGCCCAGCTGGTTTCCTTCCTTTGGTAAGGTTCCTTTCTTTGATGCGGAGACTGCGTTGCCTTTTCGGCGCGGATGCGTTTCCCACCCCTCATGTTTGCACTGCTTTGGGACGTCCCCATATGTGACGAATATGAAGAGGCGGCGACTGTCGGAGGACGTAAGAGAAAACGGAATTTTTGTAAAATCTTACCTGTAAAATTCCTTTCTCTGAGTCCTCCGACAGTCGCCGCCCCCGCCCCTCTTTTGGGGTTTGGTTGTATACTCTACTGCTATTCCACTAAAACTGAGATATGGTTGCAGGAAGTAGGAGGGTATTGACTGAGGGGACCACCCATTGAGGGTGGGATATGTTAAAAGCTTTAATGTTAACATATTCTGTTGCCTAGCTACTCCTTCGGAGCAAAGTCTAATACCCCATATGTGACGAATATGAAGAGGCGGCGACTGTCGGAGGACTCAGAGAAAGGAATTTTACAGGTAAGATTTTACAAAAATTCCGTTATTAATGATCAAGAGAAATGGGAGGCACCTGAGCTAAATTTCAGGTGTTGTTGCAAAGGGTCTGAGTATTTATGCCAATGTGATATTTTAGTTTGTCCTTTTTCATGCATTTTGCAAATGTTTCCTAAAATTCTGTTTTCACGGTCATGGAGTACTGTGTGTAAATTAATGAGAAAAAAAAATGAATTTAAACAACTGTAGTATCAGGCTGCAACATGGCAAAATTGAAAAAAAGTGAAGGGGGTCTGAATACTTTAACAATGCCCTGGAAGTAGTAGCAGCCTGCTTATGACGGGAATGATTTTATTTATTAATGCTAGATCAGCTTTAATGTTGCAAAGGAGTTCTAAATACTGTTTTCTGTATTTTTCAGGTTTTCCAGCTGCCAGAAGATGTCATAGTTGTGTCCAAATAAAACATGGTGAGTTTTTGATTTTACACACGTCAGTAATAAAGGGGAGGCAATCAGACCAACCTGCTAGTAATCGGCATTAAAAAGAACCTATTGTCAGACCATGAATTAAAAAAATAAATAAATACCATATAATATAATTGCAAGTAACATCATTTTTGCATGCTGTTTTACCTGTAAAAACCTACATTGTTTAGACCCCTATAAGCCCTGAAACTGTTGCGATCTTGGATGTGATTCAGTAGCCCCAGCAGACTTCGAACTCACTAAAGTGACACTAGTACATATAGTATTCCTCTTCACTGCTTCCTTGGCAGCTACATAAAACATTGCGAGGAAGGGCAGAGGAGCTGGGTCAACACAGACAGTAATTCGACACTCAAGAGGAGGAGGGGTCTGACACGCTAAGCAGGGGGAGGCTGTGCTAAGACAATCTTCTGAAGTCAATTTTTTTGCAAATTCAAAGGCACATTGCATTTGGGGGAAAAAAAAGGATAATTGAAAGAAAATTACTGCAAGTAAGCCTTTTTAATACTTGTTTTTCTGTGCTTTTACCTGCAATTTTAGGTTTGGGACATGGTCTCTTTAATGTTACCGCTAAACAATTGTTTGCTTTGTAGAACTAATGAGACCATTTTTGGTTAGCATGCAGTGGGGGAAGGATTAGACAAAAAAAAAGGGATAAAAGCGCTCTGCCTGAGCAGAATATAAAACGGCAGTTCATCATAGGTTAAAATAAAAAAAGTTTATTTAACAAGCCACTGCAGGTAGGGGTCACCTGTGTGCCGCCAAGAACAGTACCTGGGGGAGACCGCTGCATTTGTGATGGAATATTCCAAGGACTCATGTGGTGACCAATCCGAATATCGGAAAGGAAAGGATGCCGATGCCATGTGTATGTGGGGAGAAGTCTTATCTCTCACAAGCCAGTGGGGGACCCTGTGTTCGGGACAAGCTCTTGGGAAGTCAAGTGCAGCTGCTCAGGGCCCCCTGGAGGACAGACCGCCAGTATCTTCAGGGCTCCCGTGTAATCCACGAGTGAAGCCGCGCACTACATGTTTCAGGGCCACGCCCCTTTGTCAGGTCAGAAACATGTAGTCCTACAGCTGATGTCTTTTCCATTCCAGCCACACCTAGGTCGGCCCAGTACTACACCTCCCTGCTGCCCACACACCACTGCCACTTGAGTTTAGTTCCACCAGACCCGTGATGTAATTTCCAGGCGATGTGCGCTGCTTCACTCGTGGATTACACAGCAGCCCTGCCTACACTGTCGGTCTGTCCTCCGGGTGTGCCCTGAGTGGCTGCACTTGACTTCCATAGGGCATGTCCTGAACACAGGGTCCTCCACCGGCTTGTGAGAGGCAAGACTTCTCCCCGCATACACGCGGCATCCTTTCCTTCCCCATATTCGGATTGGTCACTACATGAGTCCAGGGAATATTCCATCACACATGCAGCGGCCTCCACCAAGTACTGTTCTTGGCGACCAAGTGTTTTGTGTACACAGGTGACCCGTACCTTCAGTGGCTTGTTTAATAAACTGTTTTTATTTTCACCTATGATGAAATGGCGTTTTATATTCTGCTCAGAAACAGCGCTTTTTATTCCTTTTTTGTTGTCTATGCTGAACTCAATGGTTTTGATTTGGGGTCAGCAGCGACCTGTCAGCAGTTCTATACTCTTCCAGTTGCACAGCTCCTTAGTGCCTGGCTTTCTCATTTGTTTTCATGGGGAAGGATTAGGACTTCTGTAAAGATTTTTTTTGTATTCCTATTGGGGAAATTTCCCTCCTAGAAATTCACTAGTGAGACTGGAAGTGTGGGCTTATCACCCAAATGGGATACATACAGCAATGCAATTTGGTCTAATGAATAAACTAGGTTTAAAAATGTTTGCATTTATATCACTGTATACAGATCCTATGATGCAATCAAAATTTGAATGTCTGTCCTCTTGGCTCCAGTGAATAACTGTAGAAATCGAAGCGAATGTGATGTTTGTCTTGCTGCCCTCCTCTATAGTGTTAGATCTAGTTACACTACAAACACAAATAATGCAATTTGGGCTGCCGCAACCTGACCTTTTGGTTCATTAAAAAAATATTTTTTTTACCATATTTTTCAGGTGGGGTTTACTGTGAAATCCATTTAACATTTTGGTAAATTTATCTTCTTACTTTTTAGAAGTGTTTATTTGTGGTGGTTACAATGGAGAGGTGATCTTGGGGGATCTATGGAAGCTAAACTTGCTGACATTTCAATGGACAAAGCTTCCTGCTATGATGCCTGAGCCAGCATACTTCCACTGTGCAGCAGTTACCCCGGTAGGTCTCTCTTAATGTCCGTTTTTTTTTTTTTCTACTGATTTACCTAATGTGTCATATCATATGCAGCGAGAGTCATTTTGTATGTCACTTTTTGTTTTTATATTCTAGGCTGGCTGTATGTATATCCATGGAGGAGTAGTTAATATCCAACAAAACAAGCGGACTGGATCCTTGTTTAAAATCTGGCTGGTAGTCCCCAGTCTTTTAGAACTGTGTTGGGAGAACTTGCTGAAATATTTCCCCCAGCTTGCTCACCTTCCCACCAATCAGCTTCTACAGCTCGGACTGTCACAGGGGCTTATTGAGAGGTTAAAATAAAGAAGCCGCATGCTCCTCTGTTTTGCCTATGGAGTTCTGTGATGAATTAGGGGCTCTCCTCAGAAGCCCGCTGCTAACAAGATCTGGATGCCTGGACCTTACTCAATATCTGTGGCCTTCGATCCTTTTCACGTTTTAACTAGACCAGCGCATAAACCAGTCATTTTAAGTTGCTGCCTTTACTGGCCATCGTGACTTTTTATTCAAAGAGAACTTGGACTGTTGAAACCTCAACTTGTACTTTTAAATATTTAACTTATTTTTCTTTGTTTTACATGAAAAATCATCCTGCTTTAGCCTTGATCCTTGTAAACATGTTCTTATCAATCTCACTGTGGCTGCATAGCATAAGGACCGTTGGTCATGGCTGCTCCAGCAGACTGACAAAATGCTTCATGCTGCAGGTGTGCGATTCATGCCAAATCATAACTATAGTGTTCATTCAGACAGTCAACCCCCAGCCTGGGACTCATTAATCATGGTGGTTTAAAACAAAATCTATTATCTTTATGGACAAAGCCTGTCAGTTTGTGGTAGAGATTGTATTTTGGCTACATCAGAAGAGTGAATGTACAAGGTGATACTTGGAGAATGGAAACTGAGTCTTTGGTCACCTGGTTCTGCAGGAATGCCATGCCCATGCTGCCTATTATCATTTTATAGCCGACACTACAGATTGTTTGTCAGTCTATCTACACCACTGGCTAAAGTTGCTCTCAGAAATAAGGAAGGCCTGTAACTGACTTGACAATTGCTTCTTCTCCTAGACCATTCAGAAGATCAGTGCGATTTACCAAATTCCTCTGTCTGTATATTAAAACTATGTGAATGTGGGTCATGGACAGCTTTGCTCCATTTCTCCTCTTTCATGTTTTTGTATGAAACCATGATGAGAAAAAAAAGGCAGCTTTGGACATGCCTTCAGGACATAATGCTGTAATGCTAGTCCACTTGTCTGACAGCTGCTGGACAAATGTAAACGTGGGTTAGGACAGCTATGTCTAGCATTCTACAGTATTGTCCTCATCTTGTAGCTGGTGACATGGTGTTTCCAATCCTATTGCAGGTAGATGGTTTTGGATGATTTGCTACTGCCTATGTTCCATGACTTTAGCAAATGGAGGTGAGGTTGAGTAATTCTACAAACAGTAATATGTCCTCATCAGCTATCAATTTTTCAACCTGAATGTGGTCTTGGTTTATTGTTTTTCTGCAATGTCACTGTCCGATATGTCGCTGTCCGCTATTTCCCCCACATAACATGGAAACAAAATTAGAATTGCTTTAAAAGTTAGGTGACTGACTGTACTCATGACATGGCTTTTTATTACTACCACCAGCAAAGAGTATCTCCAATTTGTTTGCTCGAATGTAAAAGTTTTACAATCGAAAAATGAACTACTGTTGTACCATTTTTATTTTTTACATCTGGCAGAACTTCATTTTTTATGATTGTATTATAAAATAGACACTGCAGTGTAATTTAAAAATACCATTGTCCTAACATCTACTAAGATATTTAAAACAACTTATTGGTTGTATTCAGGATGGTGCCAGGGTCTGAACTAATTTATTACCATTGAAACTTATAGATGCACAATGCAAATTCACAGCCTGACATGTCACAGCATGTGCAATCAGTGGTTTAAGGAGTTTTTACATTGTACTACCTACCTACATTTGTGTTGCGTGTTGGTTTTTTTTTTTGTTTTTTATACACATTACCTTTTGTTGCATGTGCTGTAGTATGTTGAACCTTTTTGAAATGTTTTCATATGTTAGTAGTGCCTTTTTTAATTAGCTTTACAGAGGTGCAATCCATTACTGCAGCAACTCTTAACAAGGAATTGAAGCCTTAGCAATAAGAGACCAAATATAAATTTGCCTCTGCTTCCATTTTCCCGTCATCAGTTGGAGAACAGGAAATATAATCTGGCTTTATTGTATGGTTTTTAATGCACTATAAAGAAAGGCTCTTTTAAACCATAAATGTTTCCATTGTGGGGTTTAAAATGAATAGGCACCAAAATTAAGAATTCTTCCTAGAAACCCTAGCATTTTTTTTTTCTTAGTGGTGTTCGTAATCCCACAGTGCTGGCAACTGAGTTTGGGATCATTCATGCATGCTGTTTGCAAAGTTTTTGTACTGGTATTTTTTTTTATTTTTTTTCCCTCTAATGTCTTGGCTCCCTTTTTGTCATTGCTGCTTAACCTGGAGATGCTGACATTGAGTACTGAAACTCACTGCCTTCTACCATGTTAATCAGGTTCTTTTTGTAACAAGTAAAAATTCCCTTAGATGAACATTTTCTTGAAACGTTGTGTGTATATATTATATAATTTTTTTTTTTTTTTTTTTTTTTTTTTTTTTTTGTAACTTGACTTTACTATGCTGCCTTAACCCAATGCATACCTGTGTCCAGTATCAATGGATCCACACCATAGTAAGGAGGAAGAAAAAAAAAAAACCTCATACCCATGGCAAATGGTTGGTATGAATACCTTCAAAAGGCAAAGGTTTAAATCTTAATAACACTTTCACAGAACTTAAATATTGTGTTAACTTTGGCATGATCTGTATGTGAAAAGCTTGTTAAGTGTGTTTTTAGCTTTTAAAACTTCTACTTTTTACTGTAAAAATTAAAGTGCAATATTTCGCATTCTGTCCATGCATGATAAATGCATCTTATGATTTTTACATGTCATTTTGCTTTTTTTTTATTTTTATTTTTTTTTTTTTTTTTTTGCTCTGAATTGAATTAAAAAAATTAAAATATTTTTTTGTTTTTTTAATAAACTATTTTGAATTCTAACTAAAAATCAAATCCCTCATAAGTACAGTGTCTTAAAAAATTATTCATACCCCTTGAAACTTTCCACATTTTGTAATTTTTCAAACAAAAACGTCAATGTATTTTCTCTGACGCTCATTGACAGACGTAGTCCTCGTTGATTCAACACAACTCGGGTTATGCTGCCCTCTACAGGAGTAGGACTAGACAGGAAAGAAAACATTCTGGCCACACCTTAGGGGCAGTCCCAGAGGGTATATCCTCTCTCTCTCTGCTACAGCAAATCATTTTTTTTCTGTCTAGTTAGGAGTAAGGACCTAGAAGCCTTACTAGGATCTTCGGTCCTGGCAGGATTTTTTTCTTAGATTTTTTAGACAGCTTTTTTCTCCAGTGTTCCTGTGAGATCTTCAAGCAAGAAAGCTGGAACTGGGCGACGGGCTGGATGTTGAGATCCAGTGGTCACCCCAGTTCAGCCTACGAGCGCGTGCAGGCCATAGCTCCGCGCTGGGTCGGCCGCGACATAGTCCCACTGGACGGAGACTGACCCTGCGAGTTGAACGTCTCGCTTAAACGCCAATGACCATGAGTCACGGCGTCCGTATTGGTCGACAGCCCTCCCACCCCGGTGGAGAGGGGTACTGTCAGGAGTTGGTGCCCACCTGGTTCCGGTAGGGTGAGTAGTATGGTTCCCCCTTTCCCCCTGACGGGTCTTGTGGTGAACGCGGGCCCCTCTCTGTAATGGTAAGGATGGGTCTCCCCTCTATCCTATACATGTCACAGATCCCCCTATTGGAGTGTGATATTTGTGAACAAGAAACCAGGAGGCTTGGTTTGGGAGCTGACAATCTAATTGCAAAAATGTTTAAATGATTGTACCCAGTGGCAGTATTAGAACATTACTGTGATAGTATAAGGTATCCTACCTGTCAGAAGCCACAGGGCGATGTCTATACATGTATACTGCATTCCAGATCATATTCCTCCAGCTAAGCAGATGCCTCCCGACGGCCACGGACCGCATACGGCCCGCCAGGGTCCGGTACCGCCGGCCACGCTGATCACCATGAGGGTGAAGGTTTGTGAGGCCGAGAGACTCCCGCAAACATGCCGTTATTCGGTACAGGCCGCCGCCATTGTCTGGTAGAGCGCACGAGGCCGCCATTTTGGCGAAGCCTCGTGTCTCCAGCATGGGGGCGGCCATGTTTGAGGTGACCCAAACACCTCGTGGAGCTAGGGGAGGCGCCGGAAGGCGTACAGAGGGGCGGAGCCGCCTCTTTTTTTCCCGGGAAGCCAGCCAAAAGACTTCCTGTCTGTTCTAGACAGCGCTGTTGCATTTGAAACTCTGAGCATCAAGTGGTGAGCCTTGGGGTCTATCTCTCTCTCTCTCTCGCTCTGTAGGGGTCCCTAAGCAGGTAACACTGAGGGGCTTTGTGGCGCTGGGGGTCTGAAAAAAAAAAAAAAAGTTTTATTTTTTGGCAAATTGATTTTTTCCGGGTAGTATCTGGAATTATCATGGACCCTGCCACACAGGTATCCCCACCTGTTTCCCTCGAGGGGGCCGCGGGACCCGCCAGTGCACAGAGTATGGATGCATTTACAGCAGTTTTGGGAGTCTTTGGTGGCTCGGGTGGAAAAGCCTGTCAGGAACGGGGGTCAAGTAAGCGACCCCGGCCTACTCCTATATCATCTGATACTTCAGATTCTGAGATGGTCATTGCAGCTGCAGGTCCCTCTGCAGGGGCTGTTGTCTCAGGTAAAGTTCCCTCAGACAGTGAGGAGGACGTTCATGCTTCCGCCATAATTCAGGAAGAAGCATTGGTGGACGCACTAGTTGTGGCGGTTCGGGAAACCTTAAGACTTGAGGTTTTACCGGCAGAGGCAACTGAAATAGAGATTCCCTTTGGTACTAGCAAACCCACCAAGACGGTGAAGGTTTTTCCTTTACCCAAGTGTTTTGGTAATAAGATTAAAGAGGAATGGGAGCATTCTAAGCGTACCTTTACTATTTCCAAGCGCATTGCTAGACGCTATCCGTTTGAGGAATCTCTCATTAAGAAATGGACGGTACCACCAGTGGTGGATCCACCTATTTCCAGACTGAATAAAGCCACGGTTATTCCAGTGGAGGACGCTTCGTCCTTTAAGGATTCGGTGGATCGGAAGGTAGAAGCGGAGTCCCGCACTATCTTTTCCCTGATAGGGTCAGCCTTTAGACCAGTAATTGTCATTGGTCTAGTTTCTCAGACATTAACGGAATGGGCGAGATTGGTGCGCCAGGACCTGAAGGGGAAAGATATCCCCCAGGCAACATCTGATTTGATAGAACAGATTATACAAGGACTACAGTTTGTCTGTGACGCAGTCTTGGATGCTACCCCCCTATTAGGGCATGCATCTATGTCAGCGGTAATCCTCAGACGTGTGCTGTGGTTAAAATGCTGGTCAGCGGACCTAGTCACCACTCCTGATAGGAATCGGGTGTCTGATAAATGTGTGGGAACAGAGAACGATCAGACTTTGTCGGATTGCCGGGGCCAGATAGCTCTAGGGCAGCCTGGTTCAGATCCAGTCAGCTCCAGTTGTCCTGGAAATTCTAGGCTGGCCTCATCAAGCCGGTCTGGCCGACTTGGACATGCTGGTCGCGAACGCTCCTTGGGAACTTCTTCTCAGGGAGTGTCTGCGGTCTCAAGGACCGATCTTCCATTGTGCTTTACAGTCGCTGGGTTTAATGGCCTGGCCATTGAGACCCAGGTACTGAAGGACAGAGGGTTGTCAGCTTCAGTTATTCCTACGTTAATTAAGGCAAGGAAAGCGACTTCCAGCAAGGTCTATTATCGCACATGGAAGACGTATATCACGTGGTGCGAATCTTTAGGATTTCCTCCACGTACCTATTCGGTGACCCGAATATTGGCCTTTCTGCAAAAGGGGGTTGAGCAGAAACTAGCCTTGAGCACCATCAAGGGTCAGGTTTCAGCATTAGCAATCTTCTTTCAGAAGCCTTTGGCTACTAAGTCCTTGGTGCGGAATTTCATCCAGGGGGTGCGGCACCTGGCTCCACCAGTCCGCGCGCCCTTACCGCCCTGGGATCTTAATTTGGTTTTGTCGGTTCTGCAGAAACCTCCCTTTGAAAACATCAGGGAGATTCCCTTGCTTACTTTATCCCAGAAGGTGGCCTTCTTGGTGGCTATCACTTCTGCACGCAGGGTGTCAGAACTGGCTGCATTGTCATGCCAGTCCCCATATTTAGTGATTCATAGGGATAAGGTAGTTCTTCATCCTAAGCCATCCTTTCTTCCAAAGGTGGTTTCAGACTTTCATCTGAATGAAGATATTGTACTACCTTCCTTGTGTCCTCAGCCCAATCATCATCGGGAACATGCGTTGCATTCCTTGGATGTGGTTCGGGCAATCAGGGTATACCTGAAGGCTAAGGAATCGTTCCGTAAAACGGATTCACTTTTTGTGATCACGGATGGCCCCAGAAAGGGGTTGCCTGCATCTGCCGCGACTATCTCCAAATGGATAAACAGACGGTGGTACAGGCTTATTCTATTAAGGGTCGGAATCCTCCGTTCCCTGTTAAGGCGCACTCCACTCGAGCGCTCAGTACTTCCTGGGCCTTCTGCCATCAGGCGTCAGTGGTCCAGGTATGTAAGGCGGCCACCTGGTCGTCGGTACATACCTTTACAAAATTTTATAAGATTGATGTGATGTCATCGGCGGATGCCTCATTTGGCCGCAAGGTTTTGCAGGCTGCAATTTGAGGAGACCGGTGGTCTACCTCGAGGGTTTTTTTTTTCTGTTGGAATTTTCTGTTGAGTCTCATCTTTGATTGATGAGCATTGTAAACTTCTAGTTGGCACCGGTTGGGCCTTCTAGATTGGATTTGATTTCCATTTTCCCACCCCTCATTTGTGGTACTGCTTTGGGACGTCCCGAGTTGTGTTGAATCAACGAGGACTACGTCTGTCAATGAGCGACAGAGAAAAATGGATTTTTGTAAAATCTTACCGTAAAATCCTTTTCTCTTAAGCTCATTGACAGACGTAGTACCCGCCCCTCTGTTTTTGAGTTGGGTTGGGTTAAATTCTCTAAACACTGCTTTGTGACATAACTGATTTGCTGTAGCAGAGAGAGAGAGGATATACCCTCTGGGACTGCCCCTAAGGTGTGACCAGAATGTTTTCTTTCCTGTCTAGTCCTACTCCTGTAGAGGGCAGCATAACCCGAGTTGTGTTGAATCAACGAGGACTACGTCTGTCAATGAGCTTAAGAGAAAAGGATTTTACAGTAAGATTTTACAAAAATCCATTTTTATTGGCATTTTATGTGGTAGACCAACACAAAGTGACCCATATTTGTGAAGTAAAAGGAAAATGATAAATGGTTTTCAAATTTTTTTTTTTTTTACAAATATCTGAAAAGTGTGGTGTGCATTTGCATTCAGCCCGCTTGATGTCGGATTTAGATTGCTCCGACATTAGTCGGACAACTTCCGATCCGATTTTGCCCTACAACTTCATGTCGGAGTTCCATTCGACTTCAATGAACGGATCTGACTTTGATCTGAGAATACCAGGCCCTTTGGGTCTGGTGTGGCTCTTAAGCGGAAACCCCATGCCAAAATTAAAAAAAATTAAGGGGCAGAGGGCCTGGTATGAAATGGGGGGGGGGGGGGGTTGTGGCAGGCGCAGCACTACAAAGTGCCTTATGCGCTGTGGCATTAGAAGAATTGGATCTCTCTGACTTCAGTCTAACCAGACTGTCTGTTACTCTATAAATTCCTCTAATACCGTTCTATGGAAAGCAGTAGGTTTAAAGAGCACACCAAACGCTTAAGATATCTTCTTTATTAACTTCAACTTTTCTTCATAGATAACAGTGACCCTTTTGTAGCAAACAGTCCATGTACAACATGTGCTGAATACAGTATAACAAATGGTGGATATATTTCTCTCTCTATTGCTGTTTGAGTTTGTTTGCTTGGGTTTGGTTTTGAGTTGTTAGGGTCTGTTCGATAGTTTGAATTCGATATAACTTTTGAAGTTTGTTTGTTTTCGTGTTCGAGTTTGGTGGAACTACAAGTGAACACATAACTAGTTCAGTATACAGCTCTAATCACATTTCTAACAATAGGAACATGTATAACTGTTAATTACCTATTTTTGGCCACTTGCTTCCATAAAACTGCTCTGTGGATCTGTGTGTCTATTCAGTTCTCTTGCTCTGTAGTGGAATGAGAGGGCTGGCTAAAAGCATGAGGCTTCAGAGACAAAAAATGAGTGTAAGGCTGGCTGTAATTGGCCAAGACTGTTGCTGAGTGTGAGATTGGCTGTGATTGGCCACAAACTCCTTATGGGTAATAAAGTTTAACTCTGTTGTGTCTGAGCTTACCTTACATGCATACAAATGAATCTTACAGGCAAATTTCCTTTTTGCTTCTGTGAACACAACATACAACTGTTATGTGACATCCAAACATGAAATCACAGTAAATAACTCTGCTTTTGTCTCTTACATATAAACATATGCACAGTATTGAGGTTATTAACAGGTCTAGCTGTATATGCATGTAGGTCATATTAGCAACCTAGGACAGGTTCTAGCTGGCCAGCTACAGGGGGCCCCACATTGTGTTTTTTTTTTTTTAAAACCACTTACCGCATACTAACGTATCGGTACGTCGGTAAACTTTGCGGTAGTGTACTGGGAAGATGCCTCTAGCTAGAGGCATCATCCCGGTACCGTGGTTTAGAGCCGACGGTTGGCATTCCGTCAGTAACGATCGATGCGGCTCGGGAGCTGCTCGATCGTTACTCGGGGGGGGCGGGAGGGGACGTCCCCCCCTCCACGGTATTTACCGGGGCTTCCGTCCCACCGGGAGCCCCGAGCACCCAGCCGGCTTGTCCGCGGGCTGGATGGAGTCCCGATCAAAGCCGGAAACGGCTTCGATTGGGTCTCCGATGATGTAACCCGGAGGCGGCGTCCATGACGTCACTTCCGGGTTACTGTGCTGCAAAAAGCGGCAGGTTTGAAAAATATATACATATATAAACACATATTGGTGTCACAAGGGATGTTTACATTGCTTGTGACAGCAATAAAGTGATCAGATTTTTTTTTTTTTTAAAACTGTAATAAAGTTAAAAAAATAAAATTAAAATGGGGGGAAAAAAAATGTAGCTGTCACCGTTAGCTTGCGCACAAAAAAACGTATACGGAAGTCGAGTCGCAAATGAAATCGCTGTTCAAACCACACATGTGAGGTATCGCCGCGATCGTGGTAACCGTTAAATAAATTTAAAGCGTCGCCTATTGAGATCTCTATTGACCGTAGTTTGTCGCCATCCCACGGGGGGGTGCAATTTTAAACCGTAACATGTTGGGTATCTATTTACTCGGCGTGACATCCTCTTTCACAATATACAAAAAAAAAATCGGCTAACTTTACTGTTTAGTATTTTTTAAATGCAGTGAAATGTGATTTTTCAAAATTTTTCCAAAAAATGGCGTTTTAAAGACCGCTGCGCAAATACCGCGTGACAAAAAATATTGCAATGACCGACATTTTATTCTCCGGAGTCTTTGCTAAAAAAATATATGTTTGGGGGTTCGAAGTAGTTTTCTAGGAAAAAATACTGATTTAAAGCGGAGTTCCAGCCATTTACTCACCTGTCCAACGGTCCAGCGATGCGGCCGCCGGAAGCCTCGATCCTCTCCCACGGCGCCGGCATCACTGCTGTGGGCACCCGGCTGTTACAGTTTGCGGCTTCACAGCCGGGTGCCCACTGCGCATGCGCGAGTCGCGCTGCGCGCCATGATTGGCCGGCAATCTTCTGGGACCTCTGACGTGTCCCAGAAGATTGCAGGGAGGGAGGGGGAGAGGAGAACTTCCGCTCAGGGCGCCGCGGCGCTCCGAGCGGAAGTGGGAGCGGGTACCTGTCAAAACTAGGTACCCGCTCCCCCCCCCCAAAAAATGACATGCCAAATGTGGCATGTCGGGGGGTCAGGACTCCCTAAAGCGGAAGTTCCACTTTTGGGTGGAACTCCGCTTTAACTTGTGAACAAAAAGTGTCCGAAATAGGGCTGGGGCTTAAGTGGTTACATTTTGGAGTGGGGTTTTTCTTTTAAGTCGCATGTCAGATCAGATAAGAGCAAATGACTCCTGCCTTTGAGGGGTGGCCTTGCGGCTGGTATCCTGAAAATGCGATTCAGGTCAAATTGTAGTAAATTCAGGCTGTGCTGCCACACTCAACGGGTCGTGGTAACCCAAAGCAGATACTGGAGAAGAGAAATGGACAGAGGGCGCACCAGCCTAGCGCATTATCTTTAAAACAATTTATTGTAATAGACATGTATACACATTATACTCACAACGATTATGAAACACGGGCAATAAGCAATGAGGACCACCAGGGGTCTCCACTGGGCATCATCAGCTGCCGCAGGTCGTGGAAGGATGTAGACCTCCAAAAACCGCTTGCGTGTTTCGGGGTGTTCCCCCTTCATCAGAGCTCTGAAGGGGGAACCATGGTGGTCCCTCATTGCTTATTGCCCGTGTTTCATAATCGTTTTGTGAGTATAATGTGTATACATGTCTATTACAATAAATTGTTTTAAAGATAATGCGCTAGGCTGGTGCGCCTCTGTCCATTTCTCTTTTCCATTATCAGATCAGTTAAGGTGATGATCCGACTTCTATGATAATGGGCTGAAGTTGGATCAAAATAGGTCTGACTTTGAAAAAGGTTCCTGCACTATTTAAGTCAGACTAGTTAAGATGGCTTTCTTTCCTCCCCTTCCAGGATGGCCTAACAGTGAGAGATGACAGGCTCCTCCCTACCGGAAACACAATCAATTAAGAATAGTTAAAAGGCCCCACCTTTCCCTCTGGCCCTCAGTTTAGATTGTGTTTATTCCTACAAGAGAAACGTCGATTAAGATCTTACCTGCAGACTCCTAGAGTCGAAAGGTACCCTGTGAGCCAGGTTCAGCAGAAGGCCACGGGTTCCCTATGAGCGGAGCAGTTCCTCCCTCCCCCCCCCCCCCTGGGGAACTCACAGGTCGCCCACAGAACAAGCCCTCGGTCACCTGTGATTGTGTTTCCAGGTCTTGTTTCCGGCGCCAGCAGCTCTCCTCCACGGAAGATTTGAATTTCCCGCCAAACAGGCGCTCCAAACCTCGTCTTCAAACCGGAACTTCTGGCGCAACGTCAGACGCTCGCGACATGAAGGGGAAGAAGAGGAGCATGGAGGAGACGCCGGAGCCGCTCGTTAGCAGTAAAGCAGAATCTAAGGCTATCGGAGCTCCGATTCCTGCTACGAAAATTAAGTCCTCCATGACTCATCCTCTGGGGAAGGAGGAGGAGAGACAGCCCTAGGTGTCGGCAGCCAAAACCCGGGTCGGACAGGGTAAGTGCTGAACATGTATCTTTACTGGCCTATGCAAAAAAGTCTGCTGGTTACCGACATAAAATGTACCTGGAACTTGTGACCTTTCCCCTGACCTTAGTCGAACGTACTATGTTCTCTCTATGGTCCCCATGTTATATGTTTTTTTCTAAGGAAGAGCGATACTTATACTGTCTTTGTATCCTGTCTTCCAGAGTCCCAGAGCAGTTCACAAGAAGCTACATCTATCCCGGCATTACAAGGGACTGCTGTCCATAAGAAGTGTGGTTATTGTTCCGATAAGTTGCCCAGTTCCCACACTAGACCCTTCTGCTATAGGTGCTTTCATAAACTGTCAGGAAGGGAAACTTCAGAGTTCATGAAAGACTTCTTTAAGAGTATGCAAGACACAATGCTGTCTACGATGATGGCAGTTCGGTCTACCCTAGGTGTGTCTGCTAGAGTGGAACCTGTAGACCCTTCCTCAATGGAAAGGACCTCATATCAAGAAAGCCCTTTGCTTAGAGCAGGACCCTCAGCCACTACACCAAGTCTTCCCCCAGCACAGGTCACAGAAGAAGATAGAATAATTCCAGAAGATGACCGCTCCATTTCCCCATCTTGTTCAGAAGCTGAGGGAAATAGGGACTCGAATACTTCTGAGGAGGTAGAGTCAGCAAAAAAACCTGTTTGGATGAGATAATATGCAGGTTCTCCTTCAGGCCATATATGCTTCAGAGGAGATTCCTGATTTGCCTAAAGAAATTACAGCACAAGACAAACGCTATAAAGGGATAAGGAAAAGCCCTTCTAGAGTTTTTCATATTCACCATTCTTTGAAGAATCTGATCCTTCAACAATGGCAATTACCTGAAAACAGTTTAAATAAAGGGAATTCTTGGAAGAGGAGATTTCCCTTCAAGGAAGAGGATTCAAGCTAATTCCTAAAGACCAAAGCTAGATGCCCCCCCCTCGCGCAAGTCTCCAAAAAATCAGATCTCTCCTTTTTCGATGCGG
The DNA here is from genome assembly GCF_965119305.1 of Pelophylax lessonae. Lineage (NCBI taxonomy): Eukaryota > Metazoa > Chordata > Amphibia > Anura > Ranidae > Pelophylax > Pelophylax lessonae. The sequence goes on from NC_138771.1 coordinate 155,636,555, forward strand.
ATAGTATCAAGGATGCTATGAACCGAAAAGCCAAGACATTACTGGGGAAAGCTTGGAATGCCAATGCAGTTGCAATGGCTTCAGGTCTAACTGCCTCTTGCGTGGCAAGAAATGCTTTTTCCTGGATTGATAAACTGAATAAAAATCTTTTACAGATAAAAACCCAGGATATCCAAGATTCCCTGTCGGTGATAACCAAGGCAGTGGCCTATCTGGCAGACGCTGCAATAGAATCAGTAGAAGCCTCTGCAAAAACAGGGGCTCTCATGAACTCAGCCAGAAGAGCCATTTGGCTTAAGGAATGGGAAGTAGACTTCACGTCCAAAACCAAGCTTTGCGGTCTTCCATTTGAGGGGTCCCTCCTGTTTGGTTCAGGGCTTGACTAAGTCCTTTCCAGATCCTCAGAAAAAGGAATAAAATTTCTCACAAAGCCTAAAGAAACTAGTAAAAAAAAAAATTTGTAGCCCCCGGGATAATAAACAGCAAAATAAGAGAAGGGAAATTTACAAAAAAATGGAACTTTAGGAAGGAAAAATCAAAAAAACAAATTTTTCCTCTTCCACCTCAACCTCAAGGGACAAAAAATGACTACAAAATCAAAGTAGGGGGCAGACTGAATCAATTTCCTCCCAGTTGGGAAGAAATTACAGTCTCTCTATATACCCTCAGCATCCTAAAAGTAGGCTACCGACTAGAAGCTGCATTAATATCCCCCTCCAATAATAACCCTTACACATGTCCCCAAGGGAACTGCAAAGGGACAACTCCTACTGCTTTCAGGGATTCAGGAACCGGGAAAATTACTGGTAATTGGCCCAGTACCAAAGGGCCAGTGGTTCGAAGGGTTTTGTTCCTATGTCTTAGTGGTACCAAAACCCTCAGGAAAATATCGCCGGATAATAAACCTGAGGAATCTAGGAAGCATCCCAGCCACTTTGTGGGCTCAACCCCTCGCAAAAGAACTACTGTTCTTCCATATGTACTTTTGGGTCAAAAGAATAAATTCTTTGGACAAGATACTCACCCTCACTCCACAGGTCCAGAACTCTCTGGAGTGGTGGCCCAACCAAATCAACCTAGAAGGAGGCAAACCTTGGGGCCAATGGGACTCAATAAGGACTGCCATAGATACCAGTACCAGAAGCGGGGGACCCCACCTAGAAGGGACGCAAGCCCAAGGGAATTGGGGCGAGAGAACACCCCAGAACAGAAAGGTGAAGAACTCCTAGTAGTAGGGGGTTTTTTGGTGTCTCAAGCCAAAATTTGGGACTTTGTGGGCAATTAGTAAATTAAATTCAAGAAATAAAATAATTGGGGTTTATTCTGTTATATACATATAAACATACATCTCAATATTGTGAACATTAGTGTTTGGGTATAGGCCCAATGTGATTGAAGAAAAAGAGAGATTCTAGTGAATCTGTGACATGTGTGGTAACTTGTGACATAAATCGGAGTATAATCTCTGTGTTTTCCTGTAGAATTTCCAGGAAAAGATGGTTCACAGAGTTCATCCGAGTTCTGACGCGTTTCGGCTGTTAATCGCCTTTTTCAAAGAGTTTTTTTGTCACCCAGCTGTAATGTATAAACAATAACATTTCCGTTATTGCAAATATACATATAATTAAAGTTTCAAAAATAAATGAATAAAAGGAAATAGGGTATTTGTACATACATAGTTTTACTTTGTTTCAGCAAAAAAGCTTTCTCTGTATCCTCAGCAACTGCAGCAAGGAACCATAGTGTACCTTGGTCTGGAAAGATATATATTGTATATATATATATGTTTGGTTTATATTTTGGTGTTTTCTACCGTATAATTTTAGTTGTTCATTTACTCACTCAGTGCTTTTACATCAATGAAGAACTCCTTCCCCATAACCAGGACAAAGGAAAAGGTTGGGCTGGGAGTTCTAGCCCAGCAATAGCAGTACAAGCTGGCCAATGCCTCCCCCCCCCCCCCCCCCCTCTGATGCAAATTCCCAGAGTCCTCCAGAAGCTGAGCAGATTTGAGGGACTAAAACTAATCCTGTCTGCTCCTTGGTGGCCCAAAAGACCATGGTTCCCATCCCCAAAAACAATGTCCACGGCTTGCCCGTGGCATTTCCCAGTTCCCCCAGACCTTCTGTCTCGGGGACCAGTACAGTATCAGAATCCAGAATTCTTCCAACTGACAGCCTGGTTACTGAACGCCAATTGCTTTAAAGCAAAGGGATGCTCAGACAGAGTGGTGGATACCCTTTTACTGAGTAGAAAACCAGTCACTAGAACAATTTACCTTAAAATATGGAAAACATTCTGTACCTGGCAGAAGCAAAAGGATTTCGCTTCTACCTCTACTCCAATTATTCTGGAATTTTTGCAAGATGGAGTAGATAAGGGTGTGGCAGTTAACACCCTTAGGGTACAGATAGCGGCTCTTTCAGTTTTTTTAGGCACAAGTCTGGCAAAGGAGCCATTGGTTAAAAGATTTTTGTTTGCTAGGAGTAGGATTACCCCTATTACAAAAAACAGGTTCCCTCCTTGGGACCTAAACAGGGTCTTAGAGGCATGATCTAAGGACCCCTTTGAACCTATAAAGAAAATTGAATGTAAGTTTTCTATCTTTAAAAATAGCTTTTTTGTTAGCCATCACCACAGCCAGAAGAATAGGTGATCTACAGGCTCTTTCTATTAAAGAACCTTTTATGTTGGTCTTCCCAGATAGGATAGTCCTCAAACCAGACCCTTTATATCTACCCAAGGTAGCATCCTCTTTCCATAGGACTCCGGAGATAAATCTACCTTCTTTCTGTGACAAACCAAAAAAACAAGAAGGAAAAGGAATTCCATTGTATTGATGTGAGAAGAGCTCTTCTCTCTTATTTAGAAAGAACAAAAACCTTCAGGAGCTCAAATCACCTCCTCGTCCTTCTTTCTGGGCCTAGGAAGGGATTGCAGGCTTCTAAGCCTTCACTAGCAAGGTGGATTAGACAAGCAATTACCACCTCTTATGAGTTATCAGGTCTGCCTGCTCCAACCACAGTAAAAGCGCACTCAACAACAGCCATTGCCACATCATGGGCCGAGAAGGCAGGAGCTTCATGGGAACAAATCCGCACTGCAGCCACCTGGTCTAGTCATGACACCTTCCTGAAGCATTACCGTATTGAAATACTGTCTCAACAAGACCTAGCCTTTGGCCGAAAAGTCTTGCAGGCAGTGGTCCCACCCTAAGGTAGGCAAAATGGATCTCTATTATCCTCTTACTGTTGGGCCGTCCTGGAAGGGGAGGAGAGAAAAACTACCGTTAGTTCACCGGTAATGGTACTTTCTTCCGAGCCTACCAGGACGGCCCACCTACCCGTCCTTGTTAAAAGGGTATATGATATTGTGCAAAATGTAGGTGATAAGTACCTATAAAATTGTTAGAACCTTTCCCTCAAAATTGGCTGTGGAAGTTACTCTATTACAACTGAGGGCCAGAGGGAAAGGTGGGGCCTTTTAACTATCCTTAATTGATTGTGTTTCCGGTAGGGAGGAGCCTGTCATCTCTCACTGTTGGGCCGTCCTGGAAGGCTCGGAAGAAAGTACAGTTACCGGTGAACTAACGGTAGGTTTTCGTTGTTGGACCCTATTTTTGTTGACCAGTTTTATTTAATAGTATATTATTATTAATATAGTAATATTTCTACGTCCATTGGGTCAATTACCATATCTGATCATTCCCTGGTGATCCTTTCCTTCTCCCATCCCAATGCACATCAGAGAAAAAGAACTTGGTGACTTAATGTGACCTTCTTGGATGATCCTGTTAAATTTGACACGTTCCTTACCATGCTATGTTAAATCTAACACTTCTGGGGAAATGTTTAAACAGGTGCTTTGGGAGGGCCACAAGGCTGTGAGCAGAGGGGAACTGATCGCTCACAGGGCTAGGGTTAAAATAAAATAGAAAAACCGGAGATTTTAGATTTGTTTACTAAAATCCAGACTTTGGAAATAAAACATAAATGTCATTTTGACCCTGCAGATGCTGTAGCCTTGGACACCCTTGAGCAGACTTTGGCCCAATGCTTGGAATGCAGGGCAAAGGATAAGTTGCTCTTCTGGGCCCATTGTTTCTATGAGCATGGCAATAATTGTGGAAAGCTATTCACTCGTATGCTGAAGAATCAAGCCTCTCCCCATGTCCATTCTCTAACAGTGCAGGGTAAACGAGTCATTAATTCTATCTCTATAGCTAGGGAATTTCAACGCTTTTACAAGTCCCATAGCATTCAGTTGATTCCCCATCTAGAAATTTCCACAGCTCTTATTGAATGGGTTCAGGCCTCCTAGCAGAAATCCACCCTTCCTCGGTTACCAGAGGATGTGCTGTCAGATTTAGAATGACCTATCACTTCTGATAAAGTAGGTAAGGTTATTGCGGGCTTGCTCCAAGGCAAAAGCCCTGGCCTGGATGGCTTCACAAACCAATATTGTAAAAAGTTGTTTTCCACCCTTGCAGACCCTATGTGCACCTATTTTAATCGCATTACAGTGGATAACCTCTTGCCACATCACAGTTTTGCCAAAACCAGTGAAAGACCCCAATACTGTGTGAATTTCTGGCCTATATCGCTATTAAATTCAGATACCAAGATCCTAGCCACGCTCCTTGTTTGCCTTCAGGACTATATCACCGCTTTGGTTCATCCTGACCAGGCTGGCTTCATAGTAGGCCGTGACTCCCATGACAATACGGTTCGAACTTTGCATGTCACACACTGGGCTCAGCATGGCTTTGTGCGCGAGCCTTGTGTTGTACTATCGATGGATGCTGAAAAAGCCTTTGATAGGCTTAACTGGGCTTATATGATAGAAGTGCTGTGTGTCCCTGGGCTTGGCAGCAGGATGCTTGGGTGGATCTTGTCATTATATAGCGGCCCTAGGGTGAGGGTGAAAAATCAATGGGATCTTATCGGAGCCTTTTCATATTCATAACGGGACCAGACAGTGGTGCCCGCTATCCCTGCTGCTCTTTGCCCTAGTGCTGGAGCCCTTTCTCAGGCAAGTTCTCAATAACCATGATATAGCCAACGTCAAAGTTGGGTCTGTAGAACTCAAAACTCTCTGCTTATGCAGACGATCTCCTTTCTACCTCAGCAGGCCCCAAGCTTGCCTACTACCTGTGCTCATGATAATTAAGCTTTAAGTTGTACTACCAAACCCATGTAATTCCTTCATAAGTCATAATTACTCCCCATACGTGTTCCTATGGAGATGACTAATGCTCTTAGGCATTCTTTTTGTTGCCAATTGCTAACAGTTTCCCTACCTTTTTGGGCACCCTTATCTCCCCTGACCCGAGGGTTCTGTATGACATTAACTATGGTAAACTGCTAGATTGCATTGCGGGAGATTTGAATGCGTGGCATGACTACCCCCTGACATGGTTTGGACGTATAAACATGATCAAAATGATCAATATTCTTCCCCAGATCATATAGTTGCTGCATACTATACCAATCCAACTATCACCAGCCATTTTAAATGCTTAACCACTTCCGGACTGCTCACGTTGCTGCTACTGAAGCAAGGTGGCAGCCCGGGGTCTAGCGACGTAGACCTATGTCACCAGATTCCTCCATCTCTCGGGGGCACACGCGTGCCACCGGAGGCTCGCTCCTGCTGTGTTTAGACACAGCGGGAGTCAGGCCAGCGGAGGAGATGCAGTGATCACCGCCGCTCTTACCCGATTGTCGGGGAAAGACTGAGGAAATCCGCCCGCTTGTGTAAACAAAGCGGGCGGATCTCCTCTGTGGCAGGCAGGGACAGATCACAGGATTCAGCATAGCTGAACCTACGATCTGTGTCTGTGTCGCACAACCCGTCCCCCCCCACATGTCAGTAAGCATGAGGCACACATTTAACCCCTTGATCACCAACAGTGTTAACCCCTTCCCTGCATATTTTTAGCACTGATTACTGTAGTAATGTCCGATCTGTCCGCTGCAATGTCGCAGTCCCGCAAAAAATCGCAGATCGCCGCCATTACTAGTAAAAAAAGAAACAATAAAAATGACAAATCTTTCCCGTAGTTAGTAAATGCGATAACTTTTGCGCAAACCAATCAAAATACGCTTATTGTGTTTTTTTTTTTTTTTTTACCAAAAATATTTAGCAGAATAAAAATTAGCCTAAAATGTTAAATTTTGATTTGTAAATTTTTTTTGGGGAATGTTGTAGAACAGAATGTGAAAATTTTTTTTTTTCAAAATTGTCGCTCTTTTTCAAAAATTTAAAATTGCACAGGTGATCAAATACCACCAAAAGAAAGCTCTATTTGTGGGGGAAAAAAGGACATAAATTAAATTTGGGTACAGCATCGCACAACTGCGCAATTGTCAGTTAAAGTAACGCAGTGCCGAATCGCAAAATATGGCCTGGTCAGGAATGGGGTAAAATCTTCTGGTCTTAAAGTGGTTAAAAATATGCTCATTGAGAATTTTTTTGTCAAAGACATGTAGCTAAATACATTTTGGCCTAAATATATGACAAAAATTGAATATATTGGATATTTTTAACGTAAAAATGTAAATTTTTCGCTCATTTTTATTAACATCGCAGAAAATGAAAAGCGCAGAGGTGATCAAATACCACCAAAAGAAAACTCTGTTTCTGGGAAAAAAAGGATGTAAATTTTGTTTGGGTACAGCATTGCGTGACTGTGAAATTGTCAGTTAAATTCGTGCAGTGCCAAGTTGAAGAAAGTGGCCTGGTCATTAAGCAGGAAAATCCTCCAGTCTTAAAGTGGTTAAAAAGATCCTTCTTGAAGTTTGTCTGGCACGGTAAACCACCTAGACTCGCATATGTGTTGCTGAGGCACAAATGGGAGGAGGGGACAGGATTGCCGGATGTACAGTATCTTTGTACTACAAAGCAATGACCCTAATGCGTATCCTAAATTGAACTCACGACGCCCCCTACGAAAATCTAGGTTTCTCAAGAAAAGACTTTAGCAGGCAGGGATTTGGCTGGGGCACCATGGCTACCGGGGGGTAACTGAGGACTCTCGGATTGGACCTCTCCCTTGACTCAGGCAACTCTCGCAAAGTGGGACAGATTAAATAGTCATGGTGGTTAAGCGGTTAGGATTTCCCGCTCTAAAACCTCTCGGAGGCTTCCCATGGCTTTCAACAGGCGGGGATATTTGCTTTTTTCATTCCTGGGGGGTACACAGGAAAACGTGATGTGCTAAATTCGCCCCTGATGGGCGATTGTTGCCCATGGACACCCTATGATCCCTCTATGGTGACTTACCGATGTCATCATGGAGGTACTGACAGACTTCCTCTCTAAATTACAGCAGTCACTGCGCTTACTGTGTACATTTTCCCTCTTTGAATCCTGGTGTTTACGGCCCTTAGACTCTAAGCATTTGCTATCCCACATGTACAAGTTGGTGCTTGGAGTGCATCCACAGATGACTCCATACTATATGAAAGAATGAGAGAGGGAATTGGGCACTAAATTTTCTCCTCTAAAGATTCAGAAAATTGTGCATCTGGCCCACGTTTTCTCCATTAGTACTCGCATTCAAGAATCCTTGTACAAGTTTCTGACTAGGTGGTATAGAACACCACCTCGCTTGCGCAAATGTTTCCAGGATCTGACCCCAATTGCTGGCGTGGCTGCACCCAACATTATATATTCCTTCATCTCTGGTGGGATTGTACAAGGAGTAGGACTTTTTGGGATTCCTTAAATCCTTGGATTCAGAAAACATCTATACGCCCAGTTAAGTATGCACTGCTTCAGTTCCTCTTCCATGATCTTAGAACCTCAGTCAGGCGGTACAAAAAAAAAATGTAACTCCCTATTTATTCAAAGCTGCCATGACCTGTCCCACACTAGCTGAGTGGAAGAGAGAAGTGAACCACATCTAGGCTGAATGTTAGGTGTTTATTGTTAAGGACCAGTTGGAACGCTTCTGTAATATTTGGCCAGGGTGGATGTACTACTTCGAAGAGTTTCCTGATGCCTAAATATATCTGCAACAGATTGGTAGCTACTCCCTTAAGCTGGATACACACTATCCAACTTTTGTGGTTAGATTTCCTTCAGATTTACCTTTTCTATGTAGTGCAAGGGCCTGCCAGATTGCATACAAATTGAAAGTGTTTAGGTTTGACCTCATATTATATGGTTTTGGTAAGTCTAAAGGAAAAAGTCTTCAGAAAATCTTATAGTGTGTATGGCCCATTAGGCCCCCACTCTAGTCCCAGTTGACACTAGAGGCTCATAGACAGTGTTCGATATAATGGTAGCATCCCTGACTCTACTTGACTATGCTTTTAAAATGTTTTCACTTCAAGGTATTTGTCCGCTGACTTTCTTTCTTTGTTTAGTGGTACTGGTCCAATATTTTACACCTTTTGTATATGCTGACAACTTCCTGGATAAGCATGATATCCTATTTCTGGGTATGCTGATCCAGTTCACAGGATAGACTTTGATGAGTGATATACATTGTTCGGCCCAGGGGGGGGGGGGGGGGGTGGAAATCTGTTAGATATGCAATCTACCCTGTTGACTTGCTTAGCTGGATATTGATTGGGCAATTACCATGTATATTTTTCTTACTATGCCATTGTTTTGTATACATTTTTAATAAATAAAGATTATATTTAAAAAAAGAAAAAGCAGCATTTCATAGGAAACCATTGATATTTACACATCATGTGACACGCTCCCAAAGTCGGAGCGCATGTCGCACCAGTGTGAAGCGAGCCTGACTTGGATACCCCAAACTAAAATCTAGTGGAAGCAGTTGTCTTCAGAAATCACCTAATTAGTAAATAGAGTCCACCTGTGTGTAATTTAATCTCTGTATCAATACAGCTGTTCTGGGAAGCCCGCAGAGGATTGTTAAAGCACCTTAGTGAACAAACAGCATCATGAGGGTCAAGGAACACACCAGACAGGTCAGGAATAACGTTGTGGAAGATTAAAGCAGGGTTAGGTCACCAAAAAAAAAAAAAATTATACCAAGCTTTGAAGATCTCACAAAGCACTGTTCCATCCATCATCTGAAAATGGAAAGAGTATGGCACAACTGCAAACCTACCAAGACATGGCCGTCCACCTCAATTAACAGGCTGGCCAAGGAGAGCATTAATCAAAGAAGCAGCCAAGAGGCCCATGTTTGATCTCTGCAGCTCCTCCAGAGTTACCAACTCTGGTGAGAGAATCTGTCCACAGGAGAAATATTAGTCGTGTACTCCACAAATCTGGCCTTTATGGAAGAGTGGCAAGAAGAAAGCCAAAAGAGGTGCAGTTTGCGAGAAGCCATGTGGGGGACACAGCAAACCTGAGAAAGAAGGTGCTCTGGTCAGATGAGACCAAAATTGAACTTTTTGGCCTAAAAGCAAAACACTATGTGTGCAGAAAACTAACACTGCACATCACCCTGAACATACCTTTCTCACTGTGAAACATGTTGGTGGCAGCATCATGTTGTGGGGATGCTTTTCTTTAGCAGTGACAGGGAAGCTGATCAGAGTTTATGGGAAGATTAATTGAGCCAAATGCAGAGCAATCTTAGAAGAAAATCTATTTGTAAAAACTTTTTGAAAACCATTTTATGTTGTTGGTTGTAACTTGACGACAACCTGTGGAAAATTTCAAGAGGTGTGAATAATTTTTCAAGGCATTGTATTTGTTTATAGTGTAAAAGGCAAAACTTTTTTTTTTTTTTAAATAGCTTTGGGAGCGGAGATGAATTAGAACACCTGTTAGATTTTTATTGTCACCTCTGCCCCTATTAGGGAGATTTACCCTCTCTATTTTTATTTTTTACCATGATCATCAAAAGTGAAAGTAAAATCTAAAATTTAGTTTTGTCCCCAAAACAGTAAAAGATGGGGAATCTTCCAATGGGGATGCTAGTGCTGGTAACCTGGGGGTCCTCCAGAAAATCATTTTCTGGGGTTTAGGAATAATCCATCGTAAAACTGAAAAAAATAAAATAAAAATAGAACAATCTTTTACTTTTGGTTGCATGGTCTGCAGGGTAATTAAACCCACTAGGAGTACAGGGTGTACAAGAAAACGGAAAATTGTATACTCCCCTTTTCTGCAATTTTCCTTTCCTGGTGCATCTTCATTGCATAACCCCCACAACCTAATAGAACTGGTAACTATAGATGAAAGACCCGGCTCGCAGCCTTTTCTGTAACACTCACCATTTAGGTGGGAATATGTATGCTGCCATGAAGATGCACCAGGAAAGGAAAATTACAGAAAGCTGAGTATACAATTTTCAGTTTTCCTGCGGCGGCATGGCAGCATACAATGGGAACTAACTCGCCATATGGGAAGGTGCAAGAAAAAATCTTGTAATGGGCAGTACCATAAATATGCGTCGTGAGCTGGTTTCACCTAATAAAGTGTAATGAAGGTGTCCTAGGAGGACCATATTGCTGACTTGCATATAGCCTCAGGAGACACTCGGCATTGCTCTGCCCAGAGTCCTCCGGAAAACAGGAGGGTCTTGTGAAGAGTAGGCTCTTGTCTTTACAATCTAGTAGATGACTGTACATGTTGATGCTGACTGACCCAGCCTTAAGCCATGCTGGAACCAAGTACAGATTTCAGCTTTCCTGAATAAAAAAAAAAGTAGCTGCCAAGCAGGTCCTCAGAGTTAGATCAACATCCAGGGGATGTGGTTCTCTCACTTAACCAAGAAAGACCGTAAATTGATTTCCCAGTTATAGTGGAATGAGAAAGATATCCCATGGATAAAAAGCAGTCCGGGGTTTTAGGACTGTTCGGTCCAGGTAGGTGAGGCTCCTTGAGTACAAAGCCTGCAGCTCTGACAACCTTTTCACAGAGGTTGTAGCAACCAGGAATATGGTCTTCAGGGTTAAATTGCAGAGTTTAGTCAATTCTGTAGGATAGAAATGAGGCCTTGATAGAGCTGAGGACCATAAGCAAGTCCCACATAGGGAACAATGGTTTCCAGGCAGATTTATAACTTCATGCAAGCCTTTTAAGAATTGCAGCACTAAAGGGTTAAGGAATCCTTAACCACTTTAATACAGGGCACTTCCCTCCCTTCCCGCCCAGGCCAATTTTCCCCTTTTAGCGCTGTTGCATTTTGAATGACAATTGCGCGGTCATGCAACACTGTACCTACACCAAATTTATGTCATTTTCCCCCCACAAATAGAGCTTTCTTTCGGTGGTATTTGATCATCTGTGCGATTTTTACTTTTTGCTAAACAAATAAAAAAAGACCGAAAAGTTTAAAAAAAAAAAAAAAAAAATTTTGTTTATGTTATACAATTTTGTAAATAAATAATTTTTTTTCCTGCACTGATGAGCACTGATGAGACTGCACTGACAGGCACTGATGAGGAGGCACTGATGGGGTGGCACTGATGGGGTGGCACTGATAGGCGGCACTGATAGGCGGCACTGATAGGCGGCACTGATAGGCGGCACTGATATGCGGCACTGATATGTGGCACTGATAGGTAGCACTGATATGCAGCATTGGTGGGCACTGATAGGCGGCACTGCTGGGCACTGATAGGCGGCATTGATGGGCACTGATAGGTGGCACTGATGGGCACTGATAGGTGGCACTGACGGGCACTAATGGGCACTGATAGGCGGCACTGATGGGCACTGATGGGCGGCACTGATCGGCACTGACGGGCGGCACTGATAGGCACTAATGGGCACTGATAGGCGGCACCGGTGGGCAATAATGGGCACTGGTGGGCGACACTTAAGGATGGCAATGATGGGCACTTGTGGGCAGCACTGATAGGGAGGGCACTGGTGGGCAGCACTGATGGGGTGGGCAATGCGGGGCTCCCTGAGCCCTGATTGCCATCCCTGGTGGCCATAGTGGGCATCCCTGGGGTCATAGTGGGCATCCCTGGGGTCATAGTGGGCATCCCTGGTGGATCTAGTGGCATCCCCCCCCGAGGGTCTGCACTGGTAATCAATGATCTGATTACCAGTGCCGACCCCCCCCCCTGTCAGGGGAGCCGCCGATCGGCGCTCCTTTACTCGTGCCTGTCAGGCACGAACTAAGGAAAGCCGATCAACGGCTGTTCCTATTTACTATGTGACCAGCCGTGATTGGGCACGGCTGATCACATGGTAAAGAGCCTCCATCAGAGGCTCTTTACCGAGATCGGAGATGCAGGGTGTCAGACTGACACCTCGCATCACCGATCGCCGCTCTGCGCGCCCCCGGGGGGCGCCCAGAGCGGAGTTATCCTGCCGCCGTCATATGACGTCCGGTCAGGATAACTCAACCACATTCCCGCCGTCATTTGCCTATAGGGCGGGCGGGAAGTGGTTAAAGCCCTGTAAGTGCAGACAAGGCTGAACTTTTATCATATTTGAACCTAGGCCCCATGTTCAGTCCCAGTTGTAAGAACTGCAGAACCTTGGCTGGTTTAGGTGATAAAGGACTCCAGGCTTTTGCTGTGTGACATCTGCATAATTTACCCATATTCTCTGGTAAGTATTATTCATGGAAACCTCTCTGGCTTGACACAGAGTAGCCACTACCTGCACTGAGCACCCTTGACTTGGTAGCCTCCGCCTATCAACTTCCATGCCATCAAAAGTAGTCTCTTGGAGCTGGATGACAAAACTGGCCATGAGAGAGCAGATCCGTCATGACTGGCAGAGGCAGCGGTGACTCAGTGCTCAACTGTAGGAGAGAGACACTAGAGCCTCCTAAGCAAAAATGGTATAATTGCAATTATTGATACAGAAAGTTCCACTGACAGCCTAAGAATGCTACTGTTCCACTGCTGTTTAGGCACAGTACAACTCTTGCTTCTCTCATAAAAGGAGTGAATGACAGAAGGACTTTGAACACTACGCTCAGTTTGAGAGCATAGCCTCACAAGCTGAGCATCCCATGACCTTGAGCAGCATGCTCTTTGAAATGCGTCCTTCAACCTTTCTGGCTGGAGTCTGATGTGATATTCGAAAACAATTGGTCATTTACAAAGATCCAAAAGGATACTAAAATCCTGTTCTGCTGCAATAGACTTCGCTCCCAAATCACCTTTGACTTTATCAGAGGACAGATCTTCCCTTGTGGAAGTTCTACTGATTTTTTTTCCGTCGCTATTGCAGACAGTAAGACCTTTTGTGAATGCCCTAGGAGAGGTGTACAGACCTAGGGGAAGCACTGAAACTGGTAGAGGATTTAGGATGGATTGGGACAAGTAGGTGTCTAATAAAACTACAGAGCATCCACTCTCCCAGATTTATCAATAATATAATTGATTGGAGGTTCTCTTATCTTACAAAGCTCCAACTTTCTGTGCTTGTGTTTTTTCAAGTTTAGCACTGGGCACAGATTACCTAATTTTGATTTGTTTTGCTAGGAACAGAGGTGAACATAATCCTCATCTCCTTTGTGCAATTGGAACCTCCATAATTGCTTATTTCTCTTATGTCCTCTGGCAGTCGCAGCCCCTCATACAGCCTTCACGAGTGGGTAATGGCGCCCTCTGCAGGAGCAAGCTAGACAGTTTTAAATGTTAATAAAAAAACCTTTCTACACTTAGGCACACCTCCAGGGGGCTGTCCCTCAGCCATTATCCTGATCCATTTACCACTGTCCTTTAGTTTTATGCTGCCTAGCATCAGATGTAGGCTAGGTTTCCCTGCTGGGACCTAGTGTCTGTTTCTTTCTCTTTTTTTCTTTAAATTTTTTTCTTTGACAATAGCTTTTTTATTTCACTCACTATCGCTAGTTAGTCAAGGAATTCCTGGAGGACTACAAGCGACAGCAGTACTGGGCCTCACACTGAATAATCTAGGTCCTTATGGAGTCCCAGCCTGCCAACGAGCGTCGCAGGTCATTGGTGCGCCTTGGCCTCGCCACGTCAGTGCCCCTTGGGCTGGGGACGAGCCTGCGGAGTCTTTTCTTCACTGGGATGTCTCAACTCTGGAACACCCAAAAGTTGCTAGCATCCTTCCTGGCTGAAGGCACCCCCACTCAGCGTGGGAGGTGTTCCGTATCAGTGCGGTGCCCGCGTTTGCTGGACTGGTGAGTGTTACTACCCCTGCGCCCCTTATGGGGGCTATTGTCTGTGGGGGTGTTCTGTGGGCCCACTCTTAGGGGATAGCAGTACAGGGTGGCTTCTGTGGTATCCCTTTTCTGGCCATGTGGTGTGGCCCCCTTCATCCCTGCCCCTGTTGGGGGCACTCTGCCGTGTATACTGCCATGTCTGGGGGGTGTGGGGGCTTCCTGCATCCCGGGGGTGCTCTCTGGGGCTCCCTTTGGGGGCCAGCATGTGTGTTTTTTGCCCTAGGTGGTAGGCTGTTTGGGCCTCCTTGTGTGGGCAGCAGCCATTTTAGCGCATTCTGGCGCCGGTTTGGGCGACATCTTGGATGAGGGCGACCGCCTAATAAGGGCGGCGGCCATTTTCCCAGTGCGTTCTCTCATTGAATCTCTGTCAGGCACCATTTTTTTGTGGCTCCCGGTGGTCATAGGCCTCACTCACTCCTCTCTCTCTCTCTCTCTCACTGCAGCAGCGTAGATGTGGCAAGTACACTGGGACCCTGTGGGGGGATTTTATCTGTTTTTCTTGGGCCTTTTCCTGAAAACACGGTTTCTTCTGGTACCTGTAGCTTTTTCTAAGGGTCTCCACTAGCAGTGTAGTTTTGCGGTGGGGGGTTCGCGGGAACCACCGATTTAAAGAGCCAACGCTCCAAAAACAATTTATTGCAAAAATGGAGTCCCAGGATAGCAAATTTCCCCTGTCCTCACTTTCTGAGGGGGAGGAGGAGGAGTCTTCCTCCACGGTGGCGTGGGAACGTGCGGCAATGGATGCACTTATTAGTTCCATTAAGGAGACTTTGAATCTTGACGATGAGCCATCTCAGTCAGGTAAGCGTGCTGCCTTCGGGTTCCGAAAAGCCCAGAAGTTGGGTCAGGTTTTCCCCTGCCCCGAGGAGTTTCACGAAATAGTGAACGACCAATGGCGTTGCATCAAACATATGCTGGTGGTGCCTAAGCGGTTTAACTACTGCTATCCCTTTGCGGATCCTGTAGACAAATGTTGGATGGTGTCACCTAAGGTGGACCACACTGTTTCTAGGCTGAATAAATCCACCTTGATGCCGGTGGAGGACTCTCCAGTGTTCAAGGATCCGGCAAATAGGCGTGTGGAGGCGCTTTCCTGCCACATGTATTCGGTGGCGGGCTCCCTGCTCAAACCAGTGTTTGCCTCGGTGATGGTCTCTCAGGCTGTCACAGCATGGTCCAAGGTGCTTCGGAGCATCCTGGTGGCGGAATCGGCCTCTTCGACTGCCCTTGACATGGTTGATCAAGTGACCCAGGCCGTGATGTACCTGTGTGACACGGCCTTGGACGAGGCTCCGTTAGACGGTTGTCTGCGGTTGGGGTTGCGGTCCGCCGCATTATTTGGCTAAAGATTTGGTCAGCTGACCACGCTTCCAAAAAGACTGTGTCTGATGTCCCTTATGTGGGGAGTCGTCTTTTTGGGGACATTCTGGATGAGTTGATCAAGATGCTTACAGGCGGTAAGAGTAGTCAGAGGCTTGGGGCAAAAAAGGGAAAATCTACCCACGCTAGGCGGGGCCCTTCTTTTAAAGCTTGTCGTGGGTCCTTTCGTGCCTTTGGGGTACAGGATAAAGAAAAATCCTTCAAAGCCTCTGGTGGTCACAAGAAGCCATGGTCGGGGAAGCCAAAGGCCGGTCAGGCTGGTTCGGTGGCCCAGTCCACCTCTTCCTGAAGGGAAGCACTCACCCGTTTCAGGGGTGGGGGGACGTCTGCGTTGTTTTCAGGAACCCTGATTGTCCAGAATTCAGGACAGGTGGGTTCACAAACTGATTCATTCAGGGTACAAGATAGAATTTCAATCTCGCCCCGAAGACAGGTTTTTTTCCATCAAATCTCCATCTGACCCCTGATCGTTTCAGAGATCTCATGGGGCGGTACAATATCTTCTTGCCCAAGGAGTCATTGTGCCAGTGCCTTTACGGGACAGGTTTCACAGTTTTTATTCCAACCTGTTCACGGTGCCCAGAAAAGAGGAAAAAGTGCGTCCGATTCTGGACCTAAAGTCTCTGAACCGCTTTGTGAGGGTACAGAAGTTCCGGATGGAAACCATCAGGTCGGTGGTGGCGTCGTTGAGTCCGGGGGACTTCCTGGCCTCCATCAACTTGAAGGAAGCGTATCTCCACATCCCTATATGAGGGTCATCAGAGGTATCTCCGCTTCGCAGTGGCAGAGGAGCATTACCACTTTGTGGCGTTGCCCCTCGATCTCGCTTCAGCTCCCAGGGTATTCACCAAGATTTTGGCTCCAGAACTGGCTTTACTGTGTTTAAAGGGGATTGCGGTCCTCGGTTATCTGGACGACCACCTGTTAAGGTCGAGCTCGTGTGCAACTTTGACGAGCGATCTGTCGGTCATGGTTCAGACGCTCCAGGAGTTCGGTGGAACATCAACTTTCAGAAGTCAGCTCTGACTCCTTTGGTTCGCCTCCCGTACCTGGGGATGGTCCTGGACCCTGCTCAGGCGAAAGTCTTTCTCCCCCGTAGGACAAGCTCCGGACCATGCGGGACGAGATCTGGTCCCTCAGGGACAACGATCTCTTGTCTCTATACTCCTGTATGCAGTCCCTGGGTCTGATGGTTTTGGCTTTCAAAGCCATACCATTTGCTCAATTTCACACGAGCACTCTGCAAGCAGAGATCCTTGCCTGGTGGGACAGAACGCATCAGTCGTTTGACAGGTGGATGTTTCTGAGCCACTTCATAAGATCGGATCTTTTGTGGTGGCTCCTGTCATCAACTCTGACACAAGGCAAGTCCTTCCAGCCTCTGTGCTCACCAGGGATGCCAGCCTGTCGGGCTGGGGTGGAGTTCTGGGCACGCTTTGTGCCCAAGGGACGTGGTCGGCGGAGGAGGCCTCCTTACCGATAAACGTCTTGGAGCTCCGAGCAATCAAACTCTGCCTGTTCCGTTGGTCAACTCGGCTTCAGGGTTGCCCAGGTTCGGGTACAGACAGACAACGCCACAGCGGTGGCTTACATCAATCACCAAGGGGGCACCAAGAAAGTGGCCGAGATCCTCTCTTGGGCCGAGACGCACGTTCCGGCGATTTCGGCCGTTCACATTCCCGGTGTGGAGAACTGGCAGGCGGACTATCTGAGTCGCCAGACCCTGGACCAGGGAGAATGGTACCTGCATCCGGAGTAGTTTTACCTCCTGTGTGCCCGATGGGGGTCTCCGGACGTGGACCTGTTCAACAACAAGGTGGGAAGGTTCGTGGCCAGAACCCGCGATCCTCTGGCGGACGCCACGGACGCATTAGTGGTGCCTTGGCACTGGTATTGGATGATTTATGCCTTCCCTCCGATTCAACTGTTATCCAGGTTCCTCCGCAGGTTGGCGTCGTAATGGATGCAGGTCATTCTGGTAGCCCCAGACTGGCCTGGCCGCGTTGGTCTTGGTACGCAGTCATCGTGCAGAAGGTCGTCGAGCCTCCCTGGCGGCTTCCGCTGAGAGACGATCTTCTGTCTCAAGGGTCAATCTTCCATCCTGCTTTACAGTCTCGGCTTTCAACAGCCACGCCGTCAAAGCCAAAGTCTTGAGAGAATGCTCATGAATGCTGTCATGCCTACCTTACTGAATGCTCGGAAAGCTACCTCTAGAAAATTTATCATCGCACCTGGAAGGAGTATATTGCCTGGTGCGAGTCGCAAGGATTTCATCCCCGTTCCTTTTCGATGGCGAGGATTATGGCCTTCCTGCAGGAAGGTGTGGATCAGCGTTTGGCACTGACCACGATAAAAGGTCAGTTGTCGGCCTTAGCCATTCTGTTCCAGCGTCCCTTGGCAACTAATTCTTTGGTTCGCACCTTTATCCAAGGGGTGCAGCATCTGGCTCCCCCGAGGAATTCTCCTTTGCCTCCCTGGGACCTGAATTTGGTGTTATCCATTTTAAAACAGCCTCCCTTTGAGAACATCAGAGACATACCTCTGCTTGTGTTGTCCCAGAAAGTTGCCTTTCTGGTGGCTATCACATCTGCTTGCAGAGTGTCTGAGTTGGCGGCTGTCTTGCCGTTCGCCTTATCTGGTAGTTCATAGGGCTAAAGTGGTTCTGCGACCCAATCGATCTTTTCTCCCCAAGGTGGTGTTGACTTTCCACCTCAATGAAGATATTGTGTTGCCTTCGCTTTGTGCGAAGCCCAAGTATCCCAAGGAATTTGCCTTGCATTCCTTGGATGTGGTCTGGGCAGTCAGGGTTTACCTGTCTGCCACAGAGTCTTTTAGGAAGTCTGATTCCCTGTTTGTCCTTCCTGAGGGACCTCAGAAGGGTTCAGCTGCGTCCGCGGCAACCATTTCTAAATGGATCAAACAGACAATTGTTCAGGCCTATTCTATCAAGGGTCAGGTTCCTCCTTTCCCTGTAAAGGCACATTCTACTAGAGCTGTCAGTGTCTCTTGGGCTTTTCACCATCAGGCTTCTGTGGCTCAGGTGTGCAAAGCGGCGACCTGGTCATCTGTGCACACTTTTACAAAATTCTACAAACTTGATTTGATGGCATCCTCGGATGCTTCCTTTGGCCGCAAGGTTTTGAGTGCAGCGGTTGTTTGAAGAGACGTGTTTTTTTTCCTGTCTCTTCCTGGGGTGTTTTTTGTTGTTCTGGGTTAGCTCCTGTTTGAGCTTTGTTGCCCTGTTGGCTCAGTTGTTTTTTTTCTGGTCTGGTTGATACGTTACCTTTCGGTAGGATACGTCTTCCCACCTGCACTGCTTTGGGACGTCCCACTGAAGGCTGTATGAGGGGCTACGACTGTTGGAGGAACGTAAGAGAAAATAGAGTTTTTGTAAGAACTTACCATAAAACTCTTTTCTCTGAATCCTCCGACAGTCGCAGCCCCTGCCCCTCTGGATTTTCTTGGATCTTGAGGTAAATTGCCTTCCGGTACTGCTAGCTACAAACTGAAGGACAGTGGTAACTGGATCAGGATAATGGCTGAGGGACGGCCGCCTAAAGGTGTGCCTTAGTGTAGAAAGTTTTTTTTATTAACATTAAAAACTGCCTAGCTTGCTCCTGCAGAGGGCGCCATTACCCACTCGTGAAGGCTGTATGAGGGGCTGCAACTGTCGGAGGACTCAGAGACAAGAGTTTTACGGTAAGCTCTTACAAAAACTATTTTTTCATATAATCCAGCTACAAACTGGGCCAGCATGTTACACTTTTCCATCAGCTCTGATAGCCTAGCTGGAACAGATCGGAAGGTGGACATCCCTTAAACTTCCACCAATGTCACACCAATATAGCGGATATGGCCCACGGATCATGAATATTTTCTATCCAGGTGTATTCGCAAAGCTTTACACTGGCACCCCCCTTAAAAGGACTTCCGCTGTTCTCCCAAGACACGTGCCTAAAGGGCCATACACACTATAAGATTTACCTCGTCTATGTAGTGCAAGGGCCTGCCAGATTGCATACAAATTGAAAGTGTTTAGGTTTGACCTCATAGTATATGGTTTTGGTAAATCGAAAGGAAAAAGTCTTCAGAAAATCTTATAGTGTGTATGGCCCATTAGATTTGTAAGGCTTCTACAAATGAAGATTGGGTACTTCTCCAGTTCTTTTACTAATCTTTTTTCCAAGTCAGTGGGATTTTGCCTCCTTGTATCTACTTGGAAGTTGCTGCCTGTATGTTTTTCTTTTGTTTTTTTTTGTCAGGTGATGATATTTGCCCTGACCTGCTAGTGGTCACCCTTGAGATGGCTGTTTTCTGTCTACTCCCAAATAGATTGGATCCATAGTCTGGTATCTTGCACCAGTTTTATTTTTAAAGGTGGGATCCGCCCACCATGGCTTCAGCCATAATCCCCTCCTTGTCGTGACCACGGGGAACACCGCCTATGAAAAACGTCAATTGATGTCTACTGCCACATCTGCCGCAAAGTCTCCTGCCAATTTCAGCTCTTACAAAGCTGTTATACCACCTTCTCTCTCCACTTCCTCCAGAAGGGCTTATTTAAAGGGTAACCCCACTTTTCTTTTCAATTGGCTGGGCTGAAATTTTCTGTAAAATGCAAGGCAATATGGCTATCTGGAGGTGTTCTGTACACAGAATTTGTAGAGAATGCCCCCCTGAAACATAATTTCCTGCTTAAATTATTTGCTTACTGATTTTCTCAGAAGTCTGCACAAAGAAACAAGTCAGATTTTTGGCATCCACTGCAACAAAAAAAAAAACTGGATTTGTCTTACTGTAAAATCCTTTTCTCTGATGTTCATTGACAGACACAGCAACATAGTCGAATGGGTTATGATGTGCTTCCTAGGAGAAGGACACTAGGTGGAAAAGGGTTAACAAAGTTACCAGAACTTTCAGCTGCACCCGTGGGGCAGTCCGAGGAGGTATACTCGCTCTTCCTGCTTCTATGATTCAGTTTTGTAACAAGCAGTGTCAGAAGAATACATAACCAAACTCCACAGAGGGGTGGGTGCTGTGTCCGTCAATGAACATCAGAGAAAAGGATTTTATGGTAAGACAAAAGTCCAGTTTTCTCTTTCGTTCGTTGACGGACACCGTGACATATCCTTATTAGTTGAATGGCTAAATGGCTATTAGCAGTAATAGCATGAGGGGTGGGAAACAAACACAGCAAGAACAATTCCAAACAGGCTAAACATAGCCAACCCAGGTAACCAAGGAGCTCAACCAGGAACAACTGGAGCTCACAAACCAGTAACACCCTCAAGAGGCAGAAGTCTCTGCCACCGTGGCCTGCAAACCTTGCGGCCAAAAGTAGCAACCGCAGATGCAAAAATATCCACTTTGTACACACGTTAACTAAGTTTTACAGATGCTCAGGTAGCCGCTTTGCACACCTGAACCACTGACCCCTGAAGACGGAAGACCCTGGAGGCACTGAGGGCCCTCCTAGAATTCGCCTTAACAGGGAAAGGAGGAACCTACCCCTTAACCACTTGTGCCCCGCCCACCGTACATTTACTGCGGCACCTTGCCGCTGCTGGGCAAAAAATAAAATCGCATGTCTCTGGGATTACTTCACAAGCCACGCCCCTCTACAGTTAGAATCATGCCCCTAGGGTCACACTTAACCCCTTGGTCACCAGTAATGTTAACCCCTTCCCTGCCAGTGTCATTTTTACAGTAACAGTGCATATTTATAGCACTGATTACTAGTTTCAGGGTATACAGTTTTGACACCCTGTTTATACAGGCCTTTTTCTCTGACCCCTTCCATTCTTCTTGAGTTAACTCCTCCATTTGTTCTGTGAAGGGAAATGAGTACTTTCTAGCATTGTGGAGAGTTTCCTCCACTTCACTCCAGGCAATTGCATTAACTGCCCCATCCATGCAAAAGGCTCTATTGGGCAATCATCAAAGCCTGGGGTCTTTTTAATGCCTTCCTCTTCCAAAAAGATTTCTAATTTGACACCACCTACTGGCTCTGGTTGGAAGTGCTAGGCAATTCAGCCACCGACTGGGAAGTACAGGCTTCATGTATCAACTCATTGGCCGATTCTTCAATCAAGACGGCTACTTTCCAGACACCCCCTTCTTTGTCAGTTGTCGCTTCCTCCAAGCAGACTTGACATACTAGCTTGTCAGGCACTGACTTTCCGCCACAAATGCTGCAACCATTAGGGCTGGTAACCTGTGGTTGTAAAAGGGGAGCAATAATAATGAAGGGCAAGATGATGACCTTAAACAAAGGTGTCTGGATGTCTGCGCCTTAATGTTAAATGTTCTGGCTTTTAGAAAGCTCCCTCCATCTTGAGGTCCTTGTAGGGCTGTATCCTGCTTGTTCTAGGCAAATTTGACATATTAGCTTGGCATGCAATGACTCTCCACCACAAATGCAGCAACTATTAGGGCTGGTAGCCTGTGCTGTTTGTAAACGGAGCAATGATAATGAGTGGTGAGAGGATGACCTTGATCCAACATTGCCTGCATGTCTGCTCTTAGATGGTGACTTGTCTTCTTGACCTTTAGAGGGTTTCCTCCATCTTCAGGTCCTTACAGGGATGTAGATTTTGGCTCTTTTTTTCTCCATCTTCACTGCTTACTTACCTAATCCCTATACCTTAAAAGCAATGGGTAGTCTGACAGGGCGGCGTTCCCCATAGAAACAGAGCAAAGCAGCAGACTGAAATGAAAAACAGCATAACACAGTGATCCAAGAGCCAAGGTGAAATTCAATAAACAGCACAGTGATCCTAGAGCAACACTGAGAAGGAGAAAGCAAAAGCTCAGGTGAATGCCATAAAAAGGGAAAACATACCTGCCAACAATGGCCACATAAGCATCCAGCATGAGTAGAGAGCTCTACCATGTGTTGCCCAAAAATGCCATAAAACCATTTAAAACTATCACATTTTGCCTCTAGTGATATCAGTGCCTGAGCATGCTCAGATCACCATCTTGGAAAAGGGCTAGCCAGGAAACAGGCCACAAGAGCCGCATCACTTCCTGCCTTCCATGCTCAGAGTATACTTGCACTGCTGCAGTCATCTTGGAAATGCCAACGGCTACAAAAAAAGAGAAAAGAGGTGAAAAGCATATGGAAAACAAAGCAAAAACGCTGTCACTTACATCAAAACTGTTTAATGCTTTCTTTGACAGGCCTGCTCTGCCAGAATGGGGCTCCAACCATATAGGTCATTTTAGAGACCATACAGGAAGGACTTCCACCCAAGAGAAGCTCAACCTGGCTGGGGCGATAAACAGTAAGGGATACCTCACAACTCCAGTCCTGATCAGGTGAGGACAAAAAGGAGAATGCTGCAAGCAGTGTCTGTCTTTAAATTATAGTTAACAAGTCCTATTAGGTTGTGGGGGCAGAGCCACAACCCATTGTATGCTGCCCTGATGCACCAGGAAAAAGTCTTACCCAGGGCTTTGATATTGCAAAAGCATTTAGGTCAGATCTCTGCTGGCAGGTATGCTATTTGACCAGTAAAAGACCCCTTCTCAAATTTGCAGTTTCATCTTCAAAATCAAAATTAAATCTACACATTATTCAAAAAATCACGCAGGCAGAGGAGTGATCTCCTTGCACAGCTGTGCATGGTAGCCAATCAGTTTCTAACTTCAGCTTTTTCAGTTAGGCCTTTACCAAACAAAACAAAAAAAAAACTGGAAGCTGATCGATTTCTATGCAGAGCTGCACCAATTTTGCACTCTCTCATTTTAGTAAATCAGCCCCACAGTTTATGAAAGTTTTTCTATAGCATTCCACTCTCTTTAGTCACTTGCAGTGAAAAGACTTGGCACGTCATTAACCTTCCTCTGATTAGAGCTGGTTTTGTGATGATTTCCCAGTGCTGTCACATTAAGCTTGGAAAGAATATAAAAAAAAACAAAAAAAAAACAACAATCGAGGCACATTTTTTTGCAGGGGAAAAACATGCATTTATTATTTTAACTTTTTAACTACAGGAGCCTACAGAGCACTGCACCCGCAAACAGTGGATCGCGGGTACAAAGCCATGTTCCTGCACACTCTCACTTCAGTTTTCTGTCTGCACCTCCATATGGGCTTTCAGTTGGAAAGCTGGAGGAAGACTGAATGGACTACAAGAGCTCTAATTAGCACACTCCTAGTACACTGAAAACTACAAGCCTGTCTGCTGTGGTGGCAGACAGGTCTGGTTTATTCATTCACAGATGCCTCTGAATGAGTGATGCAGCTGTGCAGGTAGAAACCCGCACAACTGCACAGATTTTTAAATGTGTCAGCAGCTGCAGGGGAGACCTTCTACCCACTGTCACAGGGAGGGAGTGCTGGAACCTCTTACACCCTAAACACAGGTGTAACATGTCCTAAAGGCGAACTTAGCCTTCAAGGCTTACACAATTCTTCCTGTTTTTTGTGTGTGGCATGGTGAATTAAAGGAGGGTGGGTGCTGCTAGGGGGGAAATTCAGATGAATGACAGAATATTGTAGCCCAGAGATAGGCAACCTTGGCAGTCCATCTCAAGAACAGCTACAAATCTCATGATGCATTGCAAGAATGACAGCCACAGGAATTAGTCCTGACGAAAGATGCATGGTGGGACTTGTAGTTTTAGCATAGCTGGAGTGCTGATGTTGTCTACCCCTGCACTACCCTATCCAGGGATCATGCTGCATTCAGTGTAAAACAATGAAATAAAAATTGCTCAGTGGAAAAAGGAGTGGGTACCAATCAGATCATCTTCACTGCAGTTTAGCCTGAAGACCCAAAGGTGTTACCCATCGTAGTACCAGAAGTTTAGCACCAGGGAGAGAAAGGGGCATCTCTGCACAGATTTCTACAAGATACAGTTGCCTGCACGAAGGGGGACATACTTCATTACAAGTAAGTTACTGTATATCAATAAAGAAAAAAAAATAGAATTTAAAGCTAATGTTTGGCTATCTGTTGCATTATGCTGCACGAGCAAAGCAGAGGTTTGCTATAGGCAAGGGATTGGTGCTGGTTTTCTTGAAAACGGTACAAATTGCAGGGTTGAACCCAGTCTCCATTTGTCTTTGCCCGCCTGAAATATCATCTTGCGTCTGTATCTCAACCACTTATGCATTTTGCCTATCTTGTGAAAAAAAAATATATAAAAGGGGTTAGGGTAAAGGTGACAGGGTGGTCGTCGCGTCCGCCATGTTTACCTTCTTGTTGTGTGCCAAGGAAGGGTCACATTAGAGGCCTACCCTAAAGTGGGTTCTTCTTGCTACGCTAGGCACCTTGTACAGGGTCACTTTACTACACCTGGAAATACCTTTGCTTTGTGCCATTTTCATCAATGCCCTGGAATAGGGCTGAGGCTGCTGTTGTGGAATACTTGACCTTAAGGCAGACCTCTCAGATGAACATCGTACACCATCCACATTTGCACTATAACTGTTCTCCAGTTAACTCTCGAGTCTCTGTGACAATGTGCACCTTTCAGTAACTTGCATTTAGGAGGAACATGCTGAGCCTTGTACACATCACCTGTCCAGTTTTCCACTACCATTCCTCAGTAGTAGAGTGGGCCCACCATGCACCCTGTGCAGGCTCCTCACGTGCACTTACCTCCTAAACTTCTGTAACTCTGTACAGAAACCGAACCTCTGTGGCGCAAATCTGCTTCCCCTACTCTGGGAGACAGACTGCTGGTGGAAGGAGTGCAGACAACATCTCTCTTGCTGCTAGAGGCCACTCCACCTATAACAGGTATGCACTACTGCCAAGCTGCTGTAAAACTTCTATTACCCTAGGTAAAGCATTGTGTCTTCACATTGCTCCACTCCACACTGATGTCTTCATACCCCAATATGTATAGGATCAATGCGGTAGACTGTGTGCCAGGTACTTGCATGACACCCCTTTCAGTAACTTCAGACCAGACGAGGACGTTTTAAATGCAATACTTTGGAATGAATTATGCCTTTGAATGTTGGACTCTGTAATTGCCCTTTGAACTTTTCTAATTCCCCAATTACAGGCTGTGTGCTGCTCCAACATACTTGCAAAATGTAGTGTTCATGTAATACCAGCCCTGGAAGAATTCCTCTGATGGACTCGGTTATGGAGCAGAGGAATGTTTTTTCATGTCTACCTGGATGTCAGGTCATCAGTACCTGTGGTTTGCCCCAAAGACTATCATTCTCCATCTCACTGCCTTACAGGCATCAGTCTTTGCTCCCCACTAGATCTTTTTCAGAACATGCCGTTGGTGGTAACAACTCATATCGACCCTAGCCTGCCTCTTTGATCCAGACAACTGTCCCAATTTATGTCATGGGTTTGGTGGGGCAGGTCCAGGAAGAACCTGCCAAATGACAGAAGAACAGGGAAAAGCTTTATTTTCTACCCTCCCACCTGGGACAGCACTTAACTAGCTGTTTCAATCTGCGCACATTCCTGCCTCCTTAGAGGGTAAGGTGTCTCAGCTGCATGAAAGCCTGAAAGAAACCCCAACCACAGCAACATAATAAAGTGCTTTAACATAACCATGGCAACAGTCTAAACCGAATAGTCGTGATTTAAAAAAAATACTGGTGCTCTCAAAAGTGGGGTGGAACCCTCGGACACGACTGGGTGATCAAAGGTTTTATTATTTCTACCTCGTCTATGTAGCTGTAGCATCTGGTATTGTAGTACTTATAGGGCCTGGGAAAAGCTCTGAAAGTGTTCGGGAACAAACACTTTCTCTCATACGGCCCTACTATAGATCCTAGGCCGCTCTTCCCTGTGTTCCAAAACAATTGGTTTTTACAAATGGAGGCCGAGCGAGGCGGGTCACCACAGTCTTATAGTGAAGCGACCCTTAAAGCAGATAGGCGTCCGGTGGCGAGTTATATTTGTACACAGGCTCAATCAGGACTGTTATGGCTATCTGAGGTTTCCATGAAAGAGGGTGACATGGACAAGGGACCTCAGGCTCCAGAGATGGGGAGGGGGGGGTAACGCCATGTCTAAATCAAAGATCAGTCTCTCCCAAAAGATCCCTCTTAGATGGTTCCAATAGAGCATTGGCTTGGGAGCAAGTGGGGTTTTCTGTGAAGGCTTATCTTTCCGCAGAGGTACTACCGATAAATCCAGTGCCGGCAAGCCCAACAATAGGTCAAAGTTGTCTAGTCCTTCGCCCATTGTTGCTTCCGGTGATGAGGATGAAGGTAGAGGCAGGAACCCCTCGAAGACAGATTCCATTGGACAGCTTGGTACCTTGCATGTGGGTACAGATGTCACAGGAGTTCTTTAGGATAGCAGCCCAATCCCAGCTTGCTTGGGGGAGGCCTTCCCTGCAAGCTGATCGCAGCTGATCTTTTGTTGGAGGCTCAGAGGTGAACGCCTCTCCAGCAGTGGGATCACTTCTGGGCAGGAATTCATGCCCATTTTTGCATCGAGGCCCATTCTCCAGCAATCCTCTAGAATAGCATAACTTTGCACATGTTGCAGCAAGCATATGACTCAGAGCACTTCTTGGGCACCTGACTGGCAGAGGGCAAACCCATAGCCAGGTTGGTATCATTTCCCAGTGTCAATCAATGTTTGCACTCGCTTCCATGGGAGTTGGTGACTGGCCATGGTAGTTGGCAGCAATGCACGTGGAACATTTGTATGTCTGGAGAATCTTCCGATAAAGGGCATATATAGCAACCACACCAATCGGGAAATAAAACCTTCGGTGGAGCTAATCAGGAAATGGTCAGTGGTTCACATGGAGTATTGGCAGGCAAGCCTGAACAAACTCTATCTAGCTAATGCCATGGTCTTTGGGTGTATGCAATAGGCATAGCCCCATGTTGGGCACAAAAATTAAAGGGGTTTCGATAAAGGTGACAGGGTGGTTGTCATGTCCTCTAGGATTCCCTCTTGATTGTGTGCCAAGCAAGGGTAACATGAGAAGCCCACCCCAGTGTGGGTTCTTCTGGCTACGCTAGGCACCTTGTACAGGGTCACTTTACTACACATGGGATACCTTTACTGTGTGCTGTTTTCATCAATGGCCCTGGACAAGGCTGAGGGTGCCCTGGGGGAATATGCAACCTTAGGGCAGGCCTCTACTGAACATATCCCTGCAGCATAATGGTTCTCAAGTCCTGTGACAAAGCATACCTTTTCAGTAACTTGCATTTAGAAACACATTAAACCTTGTCCATATGAACCTGTCCAACGTTTCCACTACCATTCCCCAGCAGCAGAGTGGGCCCTGTTGTACACCCTGCACCTGTGCACTTAACTCTTGAACTTCCATACATCTGTACAGGATGGGAACCTCTGTAGTGCAAACCTGCTCGCATTGCTCTAGGAGAGACCGCTGGGGGAAGAATTGCACATGTCTCCCTCACTGCTATAGGCTATTCCACCTACACTATTTACAGCAGCCTGTCGGTTGTGTGTACCAACTGCTTTTTTTGTACTTACTTTAAAATCCTTTTCTCAAGTGCATTGACAGACGCAGCTCAGTGTTGGGGTAGTTTGTGTTATGCTCCTCCCATCAGTCGTTGGGACACTAGGCAGGACAAAGCTTTACCACGCCTATGGGGCTGTCCATGTGGGCATTACCCCAAACTCTTATAAACACTGCATACAACAAAACTGGAATCTGTTCTGCATCTCTCAATGGACTTCAGAGAAAAGGATTTCACAGTAAGTACAAAAATCCAGTTTTCTCCATCGTTAGTGTTGAGCGAACACGGACTGTATTATTCGTGTTCGTACCGAATAATTGGATTTTTGTTACCCGAACACGGACACGGACACTTTACTGTATGTTCGGGTAAAAAATCCGTGTTCGGTCGTTTTATTTCCGCGTTTTGCATGTTTTGGCGCTCTTTTCATGGCGGGCTTTCAACAGCCAATCAACAATCGTTTAACTGGTGTGCCTTAAGCTATCCCAGCCATGCCTGCAAATGTATGAGTAGCTGTGATTGGCCGTCTGAAGCGTGTGACCAAGTCTTTATAAGTTCAAGGCAGCCGCAGCGGCGTCATTCTGCTGCTTAGCTCAGGGACAGAGCACACATACGTGCTGGCTGCTGATTAGGGAAAGACAGGCAGGGAAAACGAATTGGTGTCCGGATAGAATTTAGGGTCAGGTCGGAGTGTTTAGGCAGGGCGAGTTGTAGGCATTTTAGGGATAGAGTCTGCTGAATTATAGGGTCAGTGTGTTCTACAAACTACAATCGATATTGCTGTGTGGTGTGGGATAGGAGATAGGCAGGTGTCAGTGATCCACATCCATTTTTCTGTGTGTGGGCTGCAGTGAACACAATCTTTTTGGGGTGCAGTGAACACAATCCTTTTGGGGTGCAGTGAACAAAATCTTTGTGGGGTACAGTGAACACAATCTTTGTGGGGTGCAGTGAAGACAATCCTTGTGGGGTGCAGTGAAGACAATCCTTGTGGGGTACAGTGAACACAATCTTTGTGGGGTGCAGTGAAGACAATCCTTTTGGGGTGCAGTGAACACAATCTTTGTGGGGTACAGTGAACACAATCTTTGTGGGGTACAGTGAACAAAATCTTTGTGGGGTGCAGTGAAGACAATCCTTGTGGGGTGCAGTGAACAAAATCTTTGGGGGGTACAGTGAACACAATCTTTGTGGGGTACAGTGAACACAATCTTTGTGGGGTGCAGTGAAGACAATCCTTGTGGGTTGCAGTGAACAAAATCTTTGGGGGGTACAGTGAACACAATCTTTGTGGGGTACAGTGAACACAATCTTTGTGGGGTGCAGCGAAGACAATCCTTTTGGGGTGCAGTGAACACAATCTTTGTGGGGTACAGTGAACACAATCTTTGTTGGGTGCAGTGAAGACAATCCTTGTGGGGTGCAGTGAAGACAATCCTTGTGGGGTACAGTGAACACAATCTTTGTGGGGTGCAGTGAAGACAATCCTTTTGGGGTGCAGTGAACACAATCTTTGTGGGGTGCAGTGAACAAAATCTTTGTGGGGTACAGTGAACACAATCTTTGTGGGGTACAGTGAACACAATCTTTGTGGGGTGCAGTGAAGACAATCCTTGTGGGGTGCAGTGAAGACAATCCTTGTGGGGTGCAGTGAACAAAATCTTTGAGGGGTACAGTGAACACAATCTTTGTGGGGTACAGTGAACACAATCTTTGTGGGGTGCAGTGAAGACAATCCTTTTGGGGTGCAGTGAACACAATCTTTGTGGGGTACAGTGAACACAATCTTTGTGGGGTGCAGTGAAGACAATCCTTTTGGGGTGCAGTGAACACAATCTTTGTGGGGTACAGTGAACACAATCTTTGTGGGGTGCAGTGAAGACAATCCTTGTGGGGTGCAGTGAAGACAATCCTTGTGGGGTACAGTGAACACAATCCTTGTGGGGTGCAGTGAAGACAATCCTTGTGGGGTGCAGTGAACAAAATCTTTGGGGGGTACAGTGAACACAATCTTTGTGGGGTACAGTGAACACAATCTTTGTGGGGTGCAGTGAAGACAATCCTTGTGGGGTGCAGTGAAGACAATCCTTGTGGGGTACAGTGAACACAATCTTTGTGGGGTGCAGTGAAGACAATCCTTTTGGGGTGCAGTGAACACAATCTTTGTGGGGTGCAGTGAACAAAATCTTTGTGGGGTACAGTGAACACAATCTTTGTGGGGTACAGTGAAGACAAATCTTGTGGGGTGCAGTGAAGACAATCCTTGTGGGGTGCAGTGAACAAAATCTTTGGGGGGTACAGTGAACACAATCTTTGTGGGGTACAGTGAACACAATCTTTGTGGGGTGCAGTGAAGACAATCCTTGTGGGGTACAGTGAACACAATCTTTGTGGGGTACAGTGAACACAATCTTTGTGGGGTGCAGTGAAGACAATCCTTGTGGGGTGCAGTGAAGACAATCCTTGTGGGGTGCAGTGAACAAAATCTTTGGGGGGTACAGTGAGCACAATCTTTGTGGGGTACAGTGAACACAATCTTTGTGGGGTGCAGTGAACACAATCTTTGTGGGGTACAGTGAACACAATCTTTGTGGGGTGCAGTGAAGACAATCCTTGTGGGGTGCAGTGAAGACAATCCTTGTGGGGTGCAGTGAACAAAATCTTTGTGGGGTACAGTGAACACAATCTTTGTGGGGTGCAGTGAACAAAATCTTTGGGGGGTACAGTGAACACAATCTTTGTGGATTACAGTGAACACAATCTTTGTGGGGTGCAGTGAAGACAATCCTTGTGGGGTGCAGTGAACAAAATCTTTGTGGGGTACAGTGAACACAATCTTTGTGGGGTGCAGTGAACAAAATCTTTGGGGGGTACAGTGAACACAATCTTTGTGGATTACAGTGAACACAATCTTTGTGGGGTGCAGTGAAGACAATCCTTGTGGGGTGCAGTGAAGACAATCCTTGTGGGGTGCAGTGAAGACAATCTTTGTGGGGTACAGTGAACACAATCTCATACTTCTGAAGATTTGAGGGTGCTGCCTGTTTCATCCTCCTCCTCCTCATCCATCCTTTTAGGGGTACAAACAATAGTAATTGGGGCCTAGTGTGCTTCTGTACGTGTGAGATACATACACTTTTTTTGATCATATTTCCTATTCCGCTATTCAATAAAAACCTTTGGGGATCAATTAAATTGCGGAATAGTCTGTGTCGGTACGTGTGAGATCCACCTTTCCAAGTTTTTGGGGTTCATCTCATACTTCTGAAGCTTTGAGGGTGCTGCCTGTTCCATACTCCTCCTCCTCCTCCTCCATCCTTTTAGGTGTACAAACAATAGTAATTGGGGCCTAGTGTGCTTCTGTACGTGTGAGATAACGGAATTTTTGTAAAATCTTACCTGTAAAATTCCTTTCTCTGAGTCCTCCGACAGTCGCCGCCTCTTCATATTCGTCACATATGGGTATTAGACTTTGCTCCGAAGGAGTAGCTAGGCAACAGAATATGTTAACATTAAAGCTTTTAACATATCCCACCCTCAAGGGGTGGTCCCCTCAGTCAATACCCTCCTACTTCCTGCAACCATATCTCAGTTTTAGTGGAATAGCAGTAGAGTATACAACCAAACCCCAAAAGAGGGGCGGGGGCGGCGACTGTCGGAGGACTCAGAGAAAGGAATTTTACAGGTAAGATTTTACAAAAATTCCGTTTTCTCTTACGTCCTCCGACAGTCGCCGCCTCTTCATATTCGTCACATATGGGGACGTCCCAAAGCAGTGCAAACATGAGGGGTGGGAAACGCATCCGCGCCGAAAAGGCAACGCAGTCTCCGCATCAAAGAAAGGAACCTTACCAAAGGAAGGAAACCAGCTGGGCTACAGGAAAAACAAGTGCTCAACAGGAGCAACAACCCAGGAAAAGACAAATAACCAGGGGATAAAAAAACTTATCCCAACAGCCAGAGGTCCCCAACAAGGGACCCTAGGGAATTGCCGCACTAAGAACCTTGCGGCCAAAGGAAGCATCCGCCGATGCCTGAACATCTACTTTGTAGAATTTTGTGAAAGTGTGCACGGTCGACCAAGTCGCCGCCTTACACACCTGGGCTACAGAAGCCCCATGACGACAGGCCCAAGACGTACTCAGAGATCTAGTAGAGTGCGCCTTCACAGGCACAGGGGGAACCTTCCCCTGCAAGGCATAGGCCTGTTCAATGGTCTGCCTGATCCATTTGGCGATGGTAGAGGCCGACGCCGCCATGCCCTTCCGAGGACCCTCTGGAAGAACAAACAAGGAGTCCGTCTTTCGAAAAGACTCAGTCGATTTAAGGTAAACCCTTATCGCCCGAACAACATCCAGAGAATGTAATCTCACCTCCTTTGGATGTTTAGGCTTCGCGCACAGCGAAGGCAAGACAATATCCTCATTAAGATGGAATTCCGAAACTCGTTTCGGAAGAAAAGAAGGATTAGGTCACAAGACCACCTTATCCAAATGAACAACCAGATACGGAGACTTGCAGGACAAAGCTGCCAGCTCCGACACTCTGCGAGCCGAAGTGATCGCCACCAAAAAGGCGACCTTTTTGGACAACATAGACAACGAGATCTCCCTGATCTGTTCAAAAGGAGCACGTTGCAACACAGACAGAACGAGATTCAAGTCCCAAGGGGGCAAAGGATCCCTCCTAGGAGGAACCGGATGCCGCACACCCTGAACAAAAGTGCCAACCAAGGAGTTGGAAGCCACGGGACGTTGAAACAGAACGGCCAGCGCAGACACCTGACCCTTTATCGTAGCCAGCGCCAAACGCTGATCGACACACGTTTGAAGGAAGGACAGCACTCGGGAAACCGAGTACGTGCGGGGTGAAAACCCCCTGGACTCACACCAGGCAAAATAGGCCTTCCAAGTACGGTAATAAACCTTCCCCGAGGAAGACTTCCTCGCGTTGATCAAAGTATGAACGACATCTGGGGAGAGACCCTTCTCCTTCAGGACCTCGGTCTCAACAGCCAGGCCGTCAAAGCCAGAGACTGTAAAGCAGGATGGTATATCGGTCCTTGAGACAGGAGATCGTCTCGAAGAGGCAGACGCCACGGGGCGTCGACCGCCAGATTCACGAGGTCTGCGTACCAAGACCGGCGAGGCCAGTCCGGTGCCACAAGAATCACCGTGCTGCGTTCCGAGTGTAACCTGCGAAGGAACCTGGACAGCAACTGAATCGGTGGAAACGCGTACATCAGCCTGTACTGATGCCACGGGGCCACTAACGCGTCCGACGCGTCTGCCCGAGGGTCGCGCGTCCTTGCCACGAACCTTCTCACCTTGTTGTTGAGACGAGACGCGAACAGGTCCACATCTGGAAGACCCCACTTCGCGCACAACATCTGGAAGACAGCCGGGTGGAGAGACCATTCCCCCTGATCCAGGGTCTGGCGACTCAGATAGTCCGCCTGCCAGTTCTCCACCCCCGGAATGTGAACCGCCGTTATCGCCGGGACATGAGTCTCGGCCCTAGACAGAATGTCGGCCACTTCTCGAGCCGCTCGGGCACTCCTGGTGCCCCCTTGGTGGTTGATGTAGGCCACCGCCGTGGCATTGTCTGTCTGCACCCGAACCGGGCAGCCCTGCAGCCGGTCCGTCCAGCGATGAAGACAGAGATTTATCGCACGCAATTCCAGAATGTTGATCGGAAGGGAAGACTCCCCCTCCGACCAAGTTCCCTGGGCGGACAGAACGCCCAGAACACCACCCCAGCCCGACAGGCTGGCATCCGTGGTGATCACCATCCACGAGATAGGACGAAACGACTTGCCCCCGGACACCATCGGGGACTGGAGCCACCACAGAAGGTCTCTTCTGGTGCGATGACTCAACGAGATTTGAAGATCCAGAGATTGAGATCGCCCGTCCCACATGGACAGGATCTCCGCTTGGAGACCCCGCGTGTGAAACTGGGCGAAGGGAATCGCCTCGAAGGCCGAGACCATCAATCCCAGACATCTCATGCACGTCCGCAGAGACGAGTGCGGAACGTCCCTGAGGGACCTGGCTTCCTCCTGAAGAGTTCTGAGTTTGTCTTCCGGCAGGAAGACCTTCGCCTGCACCGAGTCCAGAATCATTCCCAGGTAGGGAAGACGAACCGACGGACTCAGTGTCGACTTTGGAAAATTTATCGTCCAACCAAACTCCTGCAGAGTTTGCATCGTGACAGACAGGTCCTTCTCCAGACCCTGGCTGGTCGCAGACCGAACCAGAATGTCGTCCAGATACCCCAGGACAGAAATGCCCTGGGCCCTCAATAATGCCAGAACCGGTGCAAGCACCTTGGTGAAGACCCGCGGAGCCGAGGCGAGACCAAAAGGCAACGCCACGAACTGGTAGTGATCCTCCGCAATGGCAAATCAAAGGAACCTCTGGTGACCCTCGAAAATGGGGATGTGAAGATACGCATCCTTCAAATCGATGGAGGCCATGAATTCCCCCGGAACCAGGGCAGCCACCACCGACCGCAGGGATTCCATGCGGAACTTGCGAACCCGCACAGAGCGGTTCAGAGCCTTCAAGTCCAGAATTGGACGAACCTTGCCCTCCTTTCTGGGCACGGTGAACAGATTGGAATAAAACCCCCGAAACCTGTCCCGATGAGGCACCGGAACTACCACTCCCTGAGCCCTCAGGTCCCGCACCGCCAGGTGCAGGTCCCGTAAACGCTCTGGAGACAGTTGAAGATTTGAGGGAAAAAATCTGCTCTCCGGCCGAGAGAGAAACTCGATCTTGTAACCAGATCGAACGATCTCCTGAACCCATCTGTCCCGCACGCGGGTCAACCAGGGCTGAAGAAAACCGAGCAAGCGTCCCCCCACCCCAAAACTGGGTGAGGGCGCCCCTTCAGGCCGCACTGTTATGGGCTGCGGATCCGGATTGACCGGACTTCTGCTTTCCAGACCAGGGCTTCTTCTGAGAGCCTTGACCTTTGAACGGTTTGCCCTTGTAGTGCGACCGAAAGGCACGAAAGGACCCCTGAGGGGGCCGAAAATTAGCATGCTTCTTCCCAGAAGCCCCCTTAGCCTTGGGGAAATGGGGCAAGAGAGTGCTCTTACCTCCGGTGATCCCCTTAATCAACACATCCAAGGACTCCCCAAAAAGGCGAGACCCAGCATAAGGCAGATTGGCTAAGGTCTTACGTGAAGACTGGTCCACCGACCAACATTTCAACCAAACCAGGCGGCGAGACAACACCGCCACGCTGTGCACACGTGCAGCCAACGGGACTAGGTCCAAGTCCGCATCACACAGATACATGACACCCTGGTGGATTTGATCCACCATATCCAGGGTCGCCGGCGAGGCCAAATCGGCCACTAGGACGCGCCTAAGCATCTGCGTCCAACTTGCGACCGCCTGGGCCGCCATGAGAGAGGCAAACAGAGCCTTAAGCATAGAACCCGTAACAGAATAAGTATGACGGGCAAGAGACTCCAATCTCCTATCCGTGGCATCACGGAACACAGGGGAATCCTCTGCAGGAATCGCAGTGGATTTGTTTAAAACCGCAATTGCGTGATCCACTGGGGGTGGCACACACCACCTTTCATCAGTGGAAGGCGAGAAAGGATAACGCAGCTTGAACCTACTTGGTACAGCAAAAGGTTTGCGTAGATTGCGCCATTGTTCCTTAACAGCGCGCTGAAAATCATCATTGCAGGGAAAAACCTGCGGCGTCCTGCGTTTTCTCTGCGTCCCATAAGCCGCCAAGGCAGCGGGGGGACACACTTCATCCTGCAAACGCAGCGTTTGTTTTATGGAAGCAATCAATTCATCCATGATTGCAAGCTCTTCAGGCGAGCCAGGGGGAGAATTATCAACCCCTTCAACTTCAGCCTCCACCTCGGACCCCACTAGATCCAGGGAGGAGCGGGACCCCGATAAGGAGGCCCCCGCCATAACAACCCCATCACCTTCACCCTCAGAATCAGAGGAAAGAGCAACTCTGGGTCTTTTAGTAGATTGAGCAGCCACCAGCATCTGCACCTGAGCAGCAAGGCCAGCCACAATAGTAGCTAAATCCCCCCCTGGGGGGGAAACAGCGGTCCCCTGGCTTTCCACCAAGGCGGTAGGAAATTTGCCCTCCTGAGAATCCATTGCCCCTATAACAAATGCCGGATAATAAAGGGTTAACTGCCCCTTTAACAAGCGCGGCGAGCGCAGCCCACCGCACCACACACAAGCACAATGAGACCCCCACAGGGACAATAAAACTGACACAGGCAATGGATAGGAAGGATATAACCTGAGGAGACCCTCGCCGCTGCTGCTGCCTCGATCGGTGTTCCTGGAGAAGAGGAAGTGATGCTGCCAGGGCGCTCTATGAAAGCCTATGGGAGGCTACAAGAAAATGGCCGCCATGCATGTAAAACATGCGGCCAGAGCGAGTGTAGGCAAAATGGCGCCGTTTGGCGCCGAAACCGCCGCTCCACAGTACAGTAATGCACACATGTCTGTATATAAAAAAACATGTCAGATCGCCGCAGCGATCGCTGTATAATGCTCAAACATGCCACAAAACATGCCCCACAGCACACAGCTTCTCACACTGACAAGGCTGACACATACAGTGTCACACAGCTCCCCCCCCCCCCTTGCAGCCCACAGCATGCAGCCGAGAGATAGGAAGACAAACAGTGTGAATAGAGGCAGGTTACACAGTCCAAGACTGACACCCCCCCAGACAGACAGGTCCCCACATAAATACACTTACCTCACCGTGGCGTGGGGGACCCGCACAGGCGAACAAGCCGCTGCACATGAGGCAGGGAGTCGCATACAAGACGCACAGAATGGGGGTTAAGAAACCGCACAGCGTCCAGTGAAGTAGCCACCTCACCAATCATCCCTGCACCGAACAGGGATGGGTCGTTCACTGTGCCAGGAGCGTTACCTGGCTGAACGCTCGATGGCAGGCTGGGAAGCCACTGACCTACGACCTGCGACCAGGGGGATCAGCCCGAGACCCAGCCCGCATGATCCTCTTCATCCGAAGAACTAACTAATGCTGACAAAAAGAACAGCTAAGTAAAGGTAGAGAGAAAACTCAAACAAAAAATCAAAAAAGAAGAAAGAGTCTGGGGCACAAAGCCCCAGCACAGAGAGAGCCAGCCACTCCTGACAAGCTAGACATTAAAACTGAGATATGGTTGCAGGAAGTAGGAGGGTATTGACTGAGGGGACCACCCCTTGAGGGTGGGATATGTTAAAAGCTTTAATGTTAACATATTCTGTTGCCTAGCTACTCCTTCGGAGCAAAGTCTAATACCCATATGTGACGAATATGAAGAGGCGGCGACTGTCGGAGGACGTAAGAGAAACATACACTTTTTTTGATCATATTTCCTATTCCGCTATTCAATAAAAACCTTTGGGGATCAATTAAATTGCGGAATAGTCTGTGTCGGTACGTGTGAGATCCAACTTTCCAAGTTTTTGGGGTTCATCTCATACTTCTGAAGCTTTGAGGGTGCTGCCTGTTCCATACTCCTCCTCCTCCTCCTCCATCCTTTTAGGTGTACAAACAATAGTAATTGGGGCCTAGTGTGCTTCTGTACGTGTGAGATACATACACTTTTTTTGATCATATTTCCTATTCCGCTATTCAATAAAAACCTTTGGGGATCAATTAAATTGCGGAATAGTCTGTGTCGGTACGTGTGAGATCCACCTTTCCAAGTTTTTGGGGTTCATCTCATACTTCTGAAGCTTTGAGGGTGCTGCCTGTTCCATACTCCTCCTCCTCCTCATCCATCCTTTTAGGTGTACAAACAATAGTAATTGGGGCCTAGTGTGCTTCTGTACGTGTGAGATACATACACTTTTTTTGATCATATTTCCTATTCCGCTATTCAATAAAAACCTTTGGGGATCAATTAAATTGCGGAATAGTCTGTGTCGGTACGTGTGAGATCCACCTTTCCAAGTTTTTGGGGTTCATCTCATACTTCTGAAGCTTTGAGGGTGCTGCCTGTTCCATACTCCTCCTCCTCCATCCTTTTAGGTGTACAAACAATAGTAATTGGGGCCTAGTGTGCTTCTGTACGTGTGAGATACATACACTTTTTTTGATCATATTTCCTATTCCGCTATTCAATAAAAACCTTTGGGGATCAATTAAATTGCGGAATAGTCTGTGTCGGTACGTGTGAGATCCACCTTTCCAAGTTTTTGGGGTTCATCTCATACTTCTGAAGCTTTGAGGGTGCTGCCTGTTCCATACTCCTGCTCCATCCTTTTAGGTGTACAAACAATAGTAATTGGGGCCTAGTGTGCTTCTGTACGTGTGAGATACATACACTTTTTTTTGATCATGTTTCCTATTCCGCTATTCAATAAAAACCTTTGGGGATCAATTAAATTGCGGAATAGTCTGTGTCGGTACGTGTGAGATCCACCTTTCCAAGTTTTTGGGGTTCATCTCATACTTCTGAAGCTTTGAGGGTGCTGCCTGTTCCACACTCCTCCTCCTCCATCCTTTTAGGTGTACAAACAATAGTAATTGGGGCCTAGTGTGCTTCTGTACGTGTGAGATACATACACTTTTTTTGATCATATTTCCCATTCCGCTATTCAATAAAAAACCTTTGGGGATCAATTAAATTGCGGAATAGTCTGTCGGTACGTGTGAGATCCACCTTTCCAAGTTTTTGAGGTTCATCTCATACTTCTGAAGATTTGAGGGTGCTGCCTGTTCCATACTCCTCTTCCTCATCCTCCCTTTAGGGTAGGAAAAAATTTAATCGGGCCTAGTCTGTGTTTGTACGTGTGAGATACACAGTTTTTTATCCTATTCCGCTATTCAATACACACCCTTTTGGTGTAAAAAACATTAAATTGCGGCATAGTTTGCATATTTGACTGTGAGATACACCCGTGCGATACTGTTGTTCTTTTGTTCTGCTATTCAATAAAGACCTTTCTAGGGCAAGATCTTAAATTTCAGAAATATGAGGAGAGCGTCAAATAGGGGCCGTGGCCGGGGTCGTGGTGCTGCGGCTAGAGCTCCTGTTGCAAGGAGAGGACGTGGTCGATCTGTGCCAGCTACACGCACAAGTGAAACACCTTCCTCAAGTGTGAGTAGGCGACAGAACCTGCAGCAGTATTTGGTAGGGCATCATACGCCTCTAGAAGTGATGAGGCCAGAACACAGAGAGGCGATAGTAGATTGGTTTGCTGCTGACAGTGCCTCCAGTTCCTTCACATTGTCTCCCACCCAGTCTACTGCAGAAAGGTCAGAGTTGGCACCTGCAGCCAATGTCCAACCGTCTTTCACCTCACCCCCTTGCAAATCAGGCAAGCAGTCTGAGCCCCAAGCCATACAGCAGTCTCTTATTCTTTTTGAGGACTCTGTCAGCAGGGTTTCCCAGGGCCATCCACCTAGCCTTGCCCCAGAAGTGGAAGAGATTGAGTGCAGCGATGCCCAACCACTTATTTCTCAAGATGAGTACATGGAAGGACCATCACAGCACGTCTCCGATGATGACGAAACGCAGGTGCCAACTGCTGCGGCGTTCAGCATTGTGGAGACCGACAGGGAGGGCAGGGGTGAAGACTGGGTGGAAGATGATGTGGAGGACGATGAGGTCCTCGACCCCACATGGAATGAAGGTCATGCAGGTGACCTGAGTATTTTGGAGGAAGAGGCGGTGGTCGCACAGAGCCACCAGCACAGCAGAAGAGGGAGCAGGGTGCAGAAGCGGAGCGGCCGTGCCCTAGACACTACGCCTGCTACTGCCCAACGCAGCAAGGGAACGAGCGCACCAAAGTCAGCTCAAAAGAGTTCTCTAGCGTGGAAGTTCTTTAGAAAATGTGCTGATGACAGGACACGAGTGGTTTGCACCCTGTGCAATCAGAGCCTGAAGCAGGGGCGTAACTACAGGGGTTGCAGGGGTTGCAATCGCTACCGGGCCCCATGCTCCAGGGGGCCCGGTAGCAAACCAGTGGGTGAACTTCCAGGATCGCAAAGGTCACACGTGCGACCGGACCCTGGCATTGCACCACTCTGGGGAGGCCCCAAGATTGCAGGAAGGGGGCCCACAAGATTGCAGGAAGGGGGCCCACTGCAGAACCTGTGAAAGAATCCTGCTGCGGGACCGTAATAAAAGGCCATGCAACGAGTGTAAAGAGCCCCAGGATTAGTGGGAAGAGCCCTGGGCTTGAAGGTTAGGGCCCCGGCCAGGGGTCTGGGGGGCCCTTCATGGTTTCTTGCATCAGGGCCCTGAAGGTTCTAGTTACGCCTCTGGCCTGAAGCGAGGCATAAACCTTCTCAACCTGAGCACAACCTGCATGATCAGGCATCTAAGTGCAAAGCACGAGCTGCAGTGGAGTACACACCTTCAAAACCAAGAAACGTCTCTGGCTCATCCTGCTTCCTCTTCTGCTGCAGTCTCGGCCGCTCCAGCCACCTCTGTAGTCATACCGGCACCTGCCACCCCACAAACAGACGATCTGTCAGCAACACCACCACCTGGGTCACCAACAACCATCTCCACAATGTCCCGTGGAAGTGTTCAGCTTTCCATCTCCCAAACACTTGAGAGGAAGAGGAAGTACCCCCCTACCCACCCGCGATCCCTGGCCCTGAATGCCAGCATTTCACAATTATTGGCCTTTGAAATGCTGTCATTCCGTCTGGTGGAGACGCCCAGTTTTAAAAAGCTTATGTCAGTGGCTGTCCCACAGTACGTCGTGCCCAGCCGCCACTACTTTTCCAGGCAAGCCATCCCTTCCCTGCACAACCAAGTGGGGGAAAAAATCAGGTGTGCACTGCGCAACGCCATCTGTGCCAAGGTCCACCTAACTACCGATACGTGGACCAGTAAGCACGGTCAGGGGCGTTATATCTCCCTAACGGCACACTGGGTAAATGCAGTGGCGGATGGGCCTGAGGCGGATAGCAATTTGGCGCATGTCCTTCCACCACCGAGGATTGCAGGGCGCTTCAGTTTGCCTCCTGTTCCTAACTCATCCTACTCCGCTACCTCATCCTCTACCGCCTCCTCATCCGGACAGCGTAATACCTTCACCACCATCTTCAGCACGGCCAGGGCTAAACGACAGCAGGCAGTTTTACAACTTGCCTGTTTGGGGGACAAACCACACACCGCGCAGGAGTTGTGGAGGAGCATGGAACAGCAGACAAATGAGTGGTTGCTGCCAGCGAGCCTCAAGCCCGGCCTGGTGGTGTGCGATAATGGGCGAAATCTCATATCAGCTCTGGGCCTAGCCGGTTTGACGCACATCCCTTGCCTGGCGCATGTGCTGAATTTGGTGGTGCAGAGGTTCCTTAAAAACTACCCCGATATGTCAGAGCTGCTGCAGAAAGTGCGGGCCGTCTGCTTTCGGCGTTCTCACCCTGCTGCTGCTCGCCTGGCAGCGCTGCAGCGTAATTTCGGCCTTCCCGCTCACCGCCTCATATGTGACGTGCCCACAAGGTGGAACTCCACCTTGCACATGCTGCAAAGACTGTGCGAGCAGCAGCAGGCCATAGTGGAGTTTTAGCTGCAGCACGCACGCGTGAGTCGCTCTGCGGAACAGCACCACTTCA
This sequence comes from Pelophylax lessonae, assembly GCF_965119305.1. Classification (NCBI taxonomy): domain Eukaryota; kingdom Metazoa; phylum Chordata; class Amphibia; order Anura; family Ranidae; genus Pelophylax; species Pelophylax lessonae. The sequence continues at coordinate 155,678,068 of NC_138771.1, forward strand.
CCACCAATAACTGGGCCTCCATGCGAGACCTGTGTGCCTTGTTACGCTGTTTTGAGTACTCCACCAACATGGCCAGTGGCAATGACGCCGTTCTCAGCTTAACTATCCCACTTCTATGCCTCCTTGAAAAAACAATTCGGGCGATGATGGAAGAAGATGTGGCACAGGATGAGGAGGAGGAGGAGGATGAAGAGGTAACATTTCAAAGGCTTTCAGGGCAGTCATTCGCAAGGGGCTCCGAGGGTGGGTTCCTGCACACACAAATGCCAGGGACACAATTGTCCAGCAGGGGCACAGTTCTGGAGGATGAGGAGGAGCTGGAGGAGGAGATGGAACCATGTTCACAGCAGGGTGGCACCCAGGCCAGCTCATGGCCATCACTGGTGCGTGGCTGGGGGGATACAGAGGACAGCCTTTCGTCGCCTCTGGGCAGCCTGGCACACATGAGCGATTACATGCTGCAGTGTCTCCACAACGACCGCCGAGTTGCCCACATTCTAACTTGTGCTGATTACTGGGTGGCCACGCTGCTGGATCCCCGTTACAAGGACAACGTACCGTCCTTAATTCACTCACTGGAGCACGATCGCAAGATGCGCGAGTACAAGCGCACGCTGGTAGATGCGATGCTGCTGGCATTCCCATCTGACAGCGGGGCCACAGTGGAAGCACAAGGCAGAGGAGGAGGAGGAGGTCGCCAACACAACCAGGGCACCGCCAGCACCTCAGAAGGCAGGGTTAGCATGGCCGAAATGTGGAAAAGCTTTGTCAGCACGCCACAACAAACAGCAGCACCAGCAGCTCAGATGGAAAGTCTTAGCAGGAGGCAGCATTTTACCAACATGGTGGAGCAGTATGTGTGCACACGCCTACATGTAGTGAATGAGGGGTCTGCCCCTTTCAACTTCTGGGTCTCCAAATTGGGCACATGGCCTGAGCTTGCCCTTTACGCCTTGGAGGTGCTGAACGGGTATCTGAACGGGTATTTAGCACGGCTGGGGGCGTTATAACAGACAAGCGCAGCCACCTGTCCAGAGACAATGTGGACAAGCTCACGTTCATTAAAATGAACCAGGCATGGGTCCCACGGGACTTTTCCGTACCTTGTGCAGAATAGCAATGGATACCGACCTTACCCACCCATTGTTCCATTTTTTCTCTTTCTCACTCTTTTGGGGTGTACCCTCATTTAAAATTTGTGAAAAGAAGCAGTGTTGGCTACCTCGTCCTCCTCCTCAGGGCCAGATTAACGTAGGGGCTATTGGAGCTGCAGCTCCAGGCCCCTACCTTTTATATAGGCCCCGGGTTGGCCATATTCACTGTGACCGCTCTTCTGTCACTTGTAAACACAGAAGTCTGGCTTCTATGCTCGCTTCCCCAGGCAGCACCCTCAGAACCTCCCCACACAGCGCGAAGGCCTGACAAGGAGGGACAGTTGCCGATGCATGGATGTGTTTATGGGCTTCAGAGACAGCATCCCATGTTGAATTAGGCATGCATGGCTGCACCCTTCCTCCTCTGGGTGCATGCCAAGGCACGGCCCTTCAAAATCCTCAGCACCAAGACCATGATGCTCTTAATCCGGCCCTGGTCCTCCTCCACCGCCGCTTCCACCTACACCGCCCATAGGTGTGCGCAGCCTATTGCATTAGGGTGTGCACCCCAAAGTTGAAATACACATGCATGTGTTTGCCTACATGTACATGGCCCCGATACATTACTCTCCCTGCTGGCAAAGAGAAATAGAGCAGAGCAGGTCCGAGGGAGATCTTTCCCATCTCCTCACTGGCAAACAGAGCGATAATGCTATGTGCCCTAGGTGATTAGGGTGTGCCCAGGTACACCCGGCACACCCTGTGCGCACGCCTATGACACCGCCACATCCACCACCACCTCAACCTCCCTCCTACTCCATATGGGCCTCATCCTTCAGAGATGAAGAACATTGTTTTATTTTTCTGTTTTTTTTTGTTGTTTTAAGTTATTTCCCTATCCACATTTGTTTGCAGAGCACTTGCCATGCTCTTAACTACGTTTTGCTGCCATTTGCAGCGCTCTAGCCCTTTCCATTGGTGTTTTAGAGCCATTTTAGTGCCTTAAAGTTTGGGTCCCCATTGACTTCAATGGGGTTCGGTGTCCGGGAAAAGTTTGGTAAAAGTCCGGGACACGGACCCAGACTTTTTTTTAAAGTTCGGCCGAACCCGTCGAACACGGACATCTAGGTGTCCGCTCAACCCTATCCATCGTCCATTGACAGACCCAGCTCCATATCTTCTTAGACCAATCACACGTCCAAAAGCAGTATATGCCATGAGGGGTGAGAAAAACGCAACGAAGAAAGTAATTCCCCAAAGGCTAAAATCAGCCGACCAGGTAACATGGCACTCAACCAGAAACAAACATTGTCTATATGTGAAAAAAAACGAGGAGGAATCTATTCCATCTGAGGAGGGGTGTTCCCAATATGCCAAATAAACTCTTGATAGGTGAAATAACCTCTTACCGAAACCAAAATCCAAAAAAGCATAACTTAGTGCAACAGCTGTAAACTTAAAATGACACCCACTGATGTGAATGGACCCTTACTGTGGTACCAAGGAATCCAAGCAAACCGCAACACTTGATAAGAAAACCAAAGGGATGGATTCTTTTCTTATCAAGTGTGGCCGTTTGCTTGGATTCCTTGGTACCACAGTACATGCTCCACTCGCTCTTCAATATGGTAAGGGTCCATTCACATCACTGGGTGTCACTTTAAGTTTACAGCTGTTGCACCAAGTTATGCTTTTTTGGATTTTGGTTTCGGTAAGAGGTTATTTCACCTATCAAGAGTTTATTTGGCATATTGGCAACACCCCTCCTCAGATGGAATAGATTCCTCATTTTTTTTCACATATGGACAATGTTGTTTGTTTATCATACAGTTATGAGCGCACTTTCGTAATTGTCAGTTACATTCTTTTCACACAATCCAATTTATCACAGTGCTACTTTTAATATTGGTTCGTGCACCTTTTTTCCCATTTTCATTTCAAGTTTACTCAACCAGGAACAACTGGAGCTCACCTAGGAAAAAAAAAAACATAGAACACTCTAAAAGAGAACCTTTTTTTTGGTCTATTAAAACAGCAGCATGCAAAACCTTGCGGCCAAAAGAGGCATCCGAAGATGCCAACACATCTACCTTGTAGAATTTTGTAAACATGTGCACTGACGACCAAGTTGCCGCCTTGCAAACTTGCATCACTGACGCCTGATGGTGAAAAGCCCAAGAGGCACTCAGCGCCCTAGTAGAATACGCCTTCACATGGCAAGGAGGAACCTGACCCTTCAGTGAATAAGCCCGAACTACTGTTTGCCTGATCCATCTAGATATGGTCACAGCAGACGCAGCCAATCCTTTACAAGGTCCCTCGGTAAGGACAAAGATCATCTGATTTTTCGGAAAGACTCAGCGGTCGCCAGGTAAACCCTGATTACCCAGACCACGTCCAAAGAATGCAAGACAATTTCCTTGGGATGCTTGGGCTAGAGACAAAGTGAAGGCAGCACAATGTCTCATTCAAATGAAAATCAGAAACCACCTCAGGAAGAAGTGATAAGGTGGTACTCCGACCTAATCTTTGTGGACCACCAAAATGAATTGGCGGCATTGTCCTGCCGCTTACCTTGACACTCTGGGGGGGTAGAAGTAATAGCCACCAAAAATGCAACCTTCTGAGACAATGAAAGCAGAGAAATCTCTCAAATGTTCTCAAAAGGAGGCTTTTGAAGAACCGATAATACCAAATTCAGATCCCACGGAGGTAGCAGAGATCTCAGGGGGAGCCATATGGCACACTCCCTGAATGAAAGTACGAATCAAGGCATGCGTAGCTAGTGGGCGTTGAAAAATATATAGCCAAAAGCAGATATTTGACCTTGTATAGTGCCCAAACCCAACCGCTGTTCAACCCCTTTTTTGCAGAAAGGCCAAAATCCTAGCTACTGAAAACAAGCGATTCACGCCATGAAATATACGATTTCCATGTACGATGATAGAACTTCCTGAAATTCAACTTCATGGCCTTCAATAGTGTAGGAATCACAGAGTCAGAAAGACCTCTATCTCTCAACACCTGGCTTTCAAAAGCCATGCCGATAAAGCCAATGACCGTAAAGCAGGATAGAAGATCAGCCCTTGAGACACAGCAGATCCTCCCTGAAAGGAAGTCTCCAGGGAGCAGATCCTCCCGAGAGGAAGTCTCCAGGGAGCATCGGTGACCAGGTCTGCGTACCATGACCGGCATGGCCAATGGCCAGTCTGGGGCCACCAGAACGACTGGAATCCCTTCCACCTTTATCCTGCGTCGAAACCTCGGCAGGAGTTTCAGTGGAGGAAAGGCTTAAAGCAGACGATACCGACCCAAAAGGATCCACCAGTGCCTCTGTGGTGACGACCATAGGATCCCGAGACCTGGCTATGACCCTCTGAACCTTCCTGGTGAGACGAGAAGCAAACCAATCGACCTCAGGAGTCCCCCACTAGACACACAGGAGATTAAGGAGATTAAACACCTCTGGGTGTAGTGACCATTCCCCCTTGATCCAACACCTGACAACTCCGGCAACTTGCCAGTTATCCACACCTGGGATGTGTACAGCAGAGAGGGCTGGAACAAACTTTTCCGCCCAAGCACCTCCCAGGCCGCCAAGACACTCTTGGTGCCCCCCTGTTGATTAATGTAAGCAACAGCCGTGGCATTGTCCTATTGAATCCGAACCAGAAAATCCCATAGACGAGTAGGAAATACTTGCCCTGGCATAGTGCTGGTGACTGAAGGCACCACAACAGAGCAGACTTTGTGGCTTAACTGGATCAAATTGTCCAAGGCCTTCGGATCCTTGTTCCATTTGACAAGAATCTCCCTTTGTAAAAGGTCTCGTGTCGAACTGAGCAGAATGAATCGCCTCAAAGGTTGATACCATCAGACCCAAAGCCCGCATGCAAATCCGCAGAGGACAGATTGTTTGCCAACAGCAACCAAATCGCCCCCTACAACTTCTGCAGCTTGTCCAGGGGCAGAAAGACCCTCGCCAAAGCAGAATCCACAGTCAGCCCCAAATAAACCAGTTGCAATGAAGGTTTTAGGGCGGATTTCTTGAAATTGATATTCCACCCGAACTCTTGCAGGGTTCTGACAGTGATCGACAGATCGCCCAACAGAACTGAATAGGAATCCACTCTCAATAGATCCAGATACCCCAGTACCAGAATCCCCCATTGGCGCAGCAATGCCAACACCGGGGCCAGTACCTTGGTAAAAACCCTGGGAGCAGAGACTAGACCAAAGGGTAACGCCATGAATTGATAATGCTCCTCTGCTACGGCAAAGAGAAGAAACCGCTGATGTCCAGCATAGATAGAGATGTGTAGATATGCATCCTTGATGTCTATGGAGGCCAAGAAGTCTCCCTGGTTTAGGGACGTCACTACCGTGCAGACGGATTCCATCCGAAACTTCTGTACCTGCACAAAGCGGTACAGAGCCTTGAGATCCAGGATTGGACACACCTTGACCTCTTTTCTGGGCACAGTAAACAGGTTTGAATAAAACCCTTGAAGGTGTTCCTGAGAGGGAACCGGCAAAATCACCCTTTGTGCAAGCAGATCTTGTACCGCCTCTCATAGATCCCTTAACCAGTTAGGAGATAGATGAAGATTGGAGGGGAAGAACCCGTCCGACGGTCAAGACCGGAATTCGATCTTGTACCCTGATCGGATCAGTTTGTGAACTCATTTGTCCTGCATCAGGGAAGTCCATGGTTCCGAAAGAAGCGAAGACACCCCCCCTCCACCCCAGAAGCGGGTGAGGGCGCCCCTTCATGCAGACAAGGACTTGTCTGCAGAACTGGACTGGCCAGTCTTTGATTTACCTGACCATGGTTTCTTGGAACCTCCAGAAGACCTGAACAGCTTTCCTTTTTCTTGTGACCTGGAGCTATAAAAAAAGCTGCCTATGAGCAGCAAAGGAAGGCTCCTGCCTATAACGGGGCGCCTTGCTCTTAGAGGATTGAGGAAGAAGAGTACTCTTCCACCCATAAGACCTTTGATCAGTTTATCCAGAGAAGATCCAAACAACCTCTGTCCCGTAAAGGGAAGATCAGTCAAGGCCTTCTTGGAAGCCTGGTCTGCTGACCAGCTTTTTAACCACACCATGTGTCTAATGGCAATCCCCACTGCAGACACCCTGGCCACAAGGGAAGCTGCATTCAAGGACACATCACACATGGACACCAGGGCTTGAGCCATCTGGTCCAGGAGTTCAATCAGCGCCGGGGGGGGGGGGGGCTGTTCAGATTCCAAGTTCCCCTTAACTAACTTCTCCAATTCAGTGACCGTCTGGCACCAGAAAGTGCACCAAGATTGGTTTTAGTATGGAACCCGCCAAAACACATACAAGTGGCGGGAGAGACTCAAACCGCCTATCCAGGGGGTCTGTAAAAGCCAGGGATTCTGCCACCGGAACCACAATAGACTTATTTAATCTGGAAACTGAGTGATTAACCTTTGGTAGCACTACCATCAAGTGGAGACCGCCTCCGCAAAGGGATAAATTGATTTTTGTAAAATCTTACCGTAAAATCCTTTTCTCTTAAGCTCATTAACAGACGCAGTCCTCTTGATTAATATCAACTTGGGTTATACTGCCCTCTACAGGAGTAGGACACTAGGCAGAAGGAAAACGTTCTGGCCACACCTTAGGGGCAGTCCCAGAGGGTATATCCCCTCTCTCTGCTACAGGAAGTCAGTTATGTTACAAAGCAGTGTTAGAGAATTTAACCCAACCCAACTCAAAAGTAGAGGGGCGGGTACTGCATCTGTCAATGAGCTTAAGAGAAAAATTGGATTTTTGTAAGATCTTACAAAAATCCATTTTTCTCTGTCGCTCGTTGACAGACGCAGTCCTCTTGATTAATATCAACTTGGGATGTCCCAAAGCAGTGGCACAAATGAGGGGTGGGATAACAGAAATCAAAAACCAATCTAGAAGGCCCAACTGGTGCTGACTAGAAGTCTTAAAGGCTCATCAGTCAAAAGGATGAGACTCCCAACAGGAAAACCCTCGAGGTAGACCAACGGTCTCCTCAAATTGCGGCCTGCAGAACTTTGCGGCCAAAAGAGGCATCCGCCGATGCCATCACATCAACTTTATAAAATCTTGTAAAGGTATGAACCGACGACCAGGTAGTCGCCTTGCAAACCTGGACCACTGACGCCTGATGGCGGAAGGCCCAGGAAGCACTAAGCGCCCGAGTGGAGTGCGCCTTAACAGGGAACGAAGGATTCCGACCCTTACTAGAATAAGCCTGTACCACCGTCTGTCTGATCCATTTGGAGATAGTCGCGGCAGATGCAGGCAACTCCTTTTTGGGGCCATCCGTGATCACAAAAAGTGAATCAGTTTTACGAAACGAGTCCGTAGTTTTCAGGTATACCCCGATTGCCCGAACCACATCCAAGGAATGTAACGCAAACTCCCGAGGATGACTGGGCTTAGGACACAGGGAAGGTAATACAATATCTTCATTCAGATGAAACTCTGAAACCACTTTAGGAAGGAAGGATGGATTTGGACGAAGAACCACCTTATCCCTATGAACCACCAGATATGGGGAACGACAAGATAATGCGGCCAGTTCTGACACCCTGCGTGCAGAAGTGATAGCCACCAAGAAGGCCACCTTCTAGGATAACGTAAGCAAGGGAATCTCCCTAATATCGTCAAAGGGAGGTTTCTGAAGAACCGACAACACTTAAGATCCCAGGGCGGTAAGGGTGCGCGCACTGGCGGAGCCAGGTGTCGCACCCCCTGGATGAAATTCCGCACCAAGGAATAAGTAGCCAAAGGTTTCTGAAAGAAGATTGCTAACGCTGAAACCTGACCCTTGATAGTGCTCAAGGACAGTTTCTGCTCAACCCCCTGTTGCAGAAAGGCCAAGATTCGGGTCACCGAATAAGAACGTGGAGGAAATCCAAGGGGTTCACACCACGCAATATAAGACTTCCATGTGCGATGATAGACCTTTCTGGAAGTCACTTTCCTTGATTTAATTAGAGTAGGAATAACTGAAGTTGACAATCCCTTGTCCTTCAGCACCTGGGTCTCAATGGCCAGGCCGTTAAAGCCAGCGATTGTAAAGCAAGATGGAAGATCGGTCCCTGAGACAGCAGATCCTCCCTGAGATGAAGTCTCCAAGGAGCGTCCGCGACCAGCCTCACCAAGTCGGCGTACCAGGCTCGACGAGGTCAGTCCGGAGTTACCAGGATAACTGGAATTCCCTCTACCTCTACCCTGCGAAGAAGTTTTGGCAGTAACTTGAGAGGATGGAAGGCATACAGTAGCTGATACTGCCCCCACGGGGCGATCAGCGCGTCTGCTGCGTCCGCTAGAGGATCGCGGGCGCGAGCTACAAACCTCCGCACCTTCCTGTTGAGCCGAGATGCCAACAGATCCACATCCAGGGTGCCCCAATGAAGGCACAGCTGGTGAAATACCTCTGGATGAAGAGACTATTCCTCTTGATCCAGAATCTGACGGCTGAGATAATCTGCCTGCCAATTTTCCACCCCCGGAATGAATACCGCGGAGAGAGCTGGAACAAACTGTTCCGCCCAATGACCGCCAGGAGTGGCCGCCAGGGCACTCTTGGTGCCCCTTGGTGATTGACATAAGCCACGACCGTGGCATTGTCCGATTGGATCCGAACCGGGCTGCCCTGGAGCTGCTCGGTCCAGTAAATCAGACAAAGTCTGATCACTCTCAGTTCCAACACATTTATCGGTAACCTGGAGTTTATCAGAAGAAATGACTTCCCCTGGCTGAGCATCGGAGACCGAAGCCACCAGACCAGAGGCTCCCTGGTCCGCTCGCTTAACCGGATCCTATTGTCCAGAGAATCGGGATTCGATTCCATTTGAGAAGAAACTCCTCTTAGAGAATTCGGGTATGAGACTGGGCGAACGTTACTGCCTCTAAGGAGGCCACCATCAGTCCCAGCCAGTTGACGGACAGCAACATCCGAATCGTTGACTGAATCTTCTGGAGTTTCTCCGCAAGGAGAAACACTCTTGCCAAGGATGTATCCAAAATTAGGCCCAGATAGTTCAGTCTCCTGGTGGGAACCAGGCATGATCTTTGGGAAAAGCGAAGAAAACGCTGATGTCCTGCGAAGATGGGGATATGAAGATAGGCATCCTAAATGTCTATGGACGCCAGGAAATCCCCCTGATGCAGGGAGGCCACCACTGTTCGGATGGACTCCATCTCTCCCAAGTCCAGAATTGGACGCACCTTGCCCTCTTTCCTGGGCATTGTGAACAGGTTCGGATAGAACCCCTGAAAAAGTCCAAGGAACGGGAACTACCACTCCTTGTTGCATCAAGTCCATTACTGCCCCCCGCAAAGCTTTTAAGCGATCCGGGGATAATCAAATATTGGAAGGGAAGAATCGCACCGGTGGAAGTGATCGAAACTCGATCTTGTATCCCGACCGTGTGACCTCGCGAACCCCTTTGTCCGGGATTCTGGAAAGCCATGGATCCGGAAACCGGTGAAGACATCCCCCCACCCCAGAGATGGGTGGGGGGCGCACCTTCAGGCTGTATTGGACTTATCTTCAGGCTTGGCTGAGCCGGACTTTTGTTTACCCGACCAGCGCCCTTTGAAACCCCCTGAAGGGGCTTTGGAGGGCTTCGCCTTATCGCCCGCCCCAGCGGAACGAAAACTTTTTATGAGCAGAAAAGGAAGGTCCTCGTCTGTTACGAGGTCCTTTACCCTTAACAGTCTGTGGCAAGAAAGTGCTCTTGCCCCCAGTAAGATCCTTTATAATCTCACCCAAACAGGCGATCCCCTTGAAACGGGAGATTCCCATTCTGTAAATGTTTGTGAAACTAAACCAATGGCAACCACTGGCCTAAAGGTTGACCCTATCTGGGAAAAAATGGAGCGGGATTCCGCTTCCACTTTTCGATCCACTGGATCCCTAAAGGACGGAGCGTCCTCCAACGGGATAACAGTGGCTTTAGTCTGGAAATCGGTGAGTCCACCACTGGTGGTACCGTCCATCTTTTTAAGGAGGGATTCCTCAAACGGATAGCGCCTAGCAATGCGTTTGGAAATAGCAGGGGTTCGTTTCGGACGACCCCATTTGGGCAAGGGAAAAACCTTCGCCATTTTGGTAGGCTTGCTAGTACCAAAAGGAATTTCAGTCTCAACTACCTCTGCCGGTGTAACCTCAAGACTCAAGGTTTCCCGGACAGTCACAACTAGTGCATCCACCAACGCTTCTTCTTGTGCTATGGCGGAGGCAGAAACGTCCTCCTCACTGTCTGAGGAGACCGTACCTGAGACAGCAGCCCCAGAAGAGGGACCTGCAGCTGCAGTGACCAGCTCAGAATCAGTATCTGAAGTATCAGATGAAATAGGGGTAGGCGGGGGTCGCTTTCTTGACCCCCGTCCCTGACAGGCCACCTCCACCCGGGATACCAAAGACTCCAAAACTGCTGATAATGCATCAATCATAAGTGGGGCACTGGAGGGTCCTGCGGCCACCACAAGGGGATCAGGTGGGGATACATGTGTGGCAGGGTCCATGATTATTCAAGACACTTGCCCTCAAACAAAAAATAATTTCAAAGAAAAAAAACTTTTTTTTTTTTTGCAATCCCCCAGCGCAATAGCGCCCCTCAGTGTTACCTGCTTGGACCCCACAGAGAGAGAGAGACCCCAAGGCTCACCACCTGATGCACAGAAGTTTCTATCAACCTGCTCTCAGCGCTGTCTCTTACAGACAGGAAGTCTTTTGGATTGTTTCCCGGGGAAAGGAGGCGGCTCCGCCCCTTTACATGCCTTCCGGCGCCTCCCATGCTACTCCTCGAGGTAGCTGGTCATCTCCAAAATGGCCGCCCCCATGCTGGAGACACGAGGCTACGCCAAGATGGCGGCCCTGCGGGGGGATCGGCGGCCTGTGGCAAGATGGCAGCGGCCTGCGGAAGGTAGTCATCGGCCTGTGCGGCCTGCGGGAGGCGTATGGCCTGTGGGAGGATGGCGGCCTGCGGGAGGACGGCGGCCTGCGGATGGCGGTAGTCCAGGCACAGGCATCGGCCTGTATTGCAACCTTATGTATCAGGTAGGATGCTATCACCCTCATACATGGCCATCATAACAGTAATGCCAGCCACTGACTTCAGTCATAGTCCCTTTACAGTGCCCCTCATACAGTGACTCCGATAGTCAGCTCCCCAACCAAGCCTTATTCACGAAATCACCCTCAAGAGGGGGATCTGTGACACCTGTTAAAGGATAGAGGGGAGACCCAGGATCATGAGCGTCCGACCATCCCAGGGAGGGGCCCGCGTCCACCAACAAACCCGTCAGGGGGAGAGGGGGAACATCTTACTCACCATACCGGAACCGGCGGGCGCCACTCCTGACAGAACCCCTGTCCACCGAGGTGGGGGGGCTGTCGACCAATACGGACGCCATGACTGTTTCCAACTGGTCGTCGGCGTCCAGGCGAGACGTTTAACTCGCAGGGTCAGTCCCCGTCCAGTGGGACTATGTCGCGGCCGACCCAGCACGGAGCTAGGGCCTGCATGCACTCGTAGGCTGACTGGGGTGACCACTGGATCTCAACATCCAGCCCGTCGCCCAGTTTCAGCATACTTGCTTGAAGATCTCACAGGAACAACTGGAGAAAAAAAGCTGCCTAAAAAAGTTTTTCTAAAAAAATCTTGCCAGGACCAAAGATTCCAGCAAGGAACTTGGGTCCTTACTCCTAACTAGACAGAAAAAAACTGACTTCCTGTAGCAGAGAGAGAGAGGATATACCCTCTGGGACTGCCCCTAAGGTGTGGCCAGAACGTTTTCCTTCTGCCTAGTGTCCTACTCCTGTAGAGGGCAGTATAACCCAAGTTGATATTAATCAAGAGGACTGCGTCTGTCAATGAGCGACAGAGAAAACTGCGTTTAAAGCGCTTGGGCACCACTAGCACATGCCTGATACGCAACCATTGTTCATTAACAATATTGTCAAAAAGCTCCGGACAAGCAAACACCTTGCCTGACTTCTAGGCTTTGCGGGAGCCAAAAAAGACACCTGCGTTCCTGACACCGTAGATTCATCTGCCATTTTTAAAGTTTCTCGCACGGAAACTGAGTGCTTCCATCAGTTGGTGTTGCCGCGAGGCAGCTCCTCTTCACCATCAGAATGCGAGGACACCGATCAGGATGGGGAGCATCCATGGCGGCCATATCTGCCTCAGAATCTGAGGACACCAAAGATGGAGGTGAAGGCATTGGGCGTTTGCGGCTATCAATACTTTTGAACACAAAATCTACCTTTGCTTTTACAGCAGTCTTGCAAAAAGCCTGGTGTCAGATTGCGACCCAGAGGGTCCCACAGCCACACTGAGGGGGGTCTGTAGGTGAAACATTGTCCTGGGACTCCATATTTTACGGATTTAAAATAATGCAGTGTCACTTTAAAAAAAATGCCTGGGTCATTGCTAGATTAAATGTGCCATGCCTGCTGCCTGGCCAGCGACCTGGACTACAAGAAAATGGCCACCCCATGCATTCCTATGGGGAACTAATAGAAAATGGCTGCCCATACAATGTAAAAGGAAAATAAAGAGCACGAGTCTTCGGCAAAATGGCGTCCCCCAAGATGCACCAAGTGGCATCAGAAGGTCCTTAACAGACCACACCAGGACTGTCACCCCCCCCCCCGCAGGAACGCCGCAGGGGCCCTAATATTACCGCCCCACAAGGTAAGAACCTACTAGGGGAAGGGGGATGAATAACTGGGGGGGGGGGGGGGCTGGTATGTCCGAGAGGCCAGGGTAACAGATGACCCGAGGAACCGACCATTCCCAGGAGGTGGCCCATGTCCACCTAGAAACCCCCAGTGGTTGGGGGGGGCAACATTACTCACCATACCACAGTACCAGGTGGGCGCCACTCCGAGCAGACCACCTCCCACCTGGGGTGGGGGTGCTACCAGCCAGGGGGTAAGTTGCGACTCCAGTGTGTTCCAGGTCGTCACGTCCCAGCGAGACGTTCCACTCGCAGGCTTGTCCCCATCCATCAGGGCTCTGTCGTGGCGAGGCCTAGTGCTGGACTATAACCTGCTCACGCTTGCTGGCCAAGTTGGGAGACCTTAAGGATCTAGAAGATTATCCAGCCCGAAACCCAGCTGGCTGTGGCTTGTAGTTCTCCAGAAACTCTAAACTAATAAAAATTACATATAACAAAAATTTCCCTTATATAGCGAAGACCGAAGTCCCAGCAGGGAACTAGGTCCTACTCCTAAACTAGGCAGAAACCAACTAAAAAGCTGTAGCAGAGTGTGGGGTTATGCCTGCAGGGACAGCCTCAGTCATGGTAAAGCTTTTTCCTGCCTAGTGTCCTATTCCTGATGGGGGGAGCATAACCCAATGGTCTAAGATATGGAGCTGCATCTGTCAATGGATGATAGAGAAATGGCTGTTACCCTAGGTAACTGCTTGTGCCTTCATATCCCAATGTGTTTAAAACACAGTTGACCATGTGTGCCAGCTACTTGTATTACCACCCCTTTCAGTAACTTCAGACCAGGCAAGGATATTTCAAACGCCTTACTTGGAATTACCTGACTACAGGCTGTGTGCTGCCCCAGCATTCCTGTAAAGGTAGATTTTGTGTAATAGTCTCAGTCAGAGGCATTCTTCCAGGGCTGGTGTAGTCAAGGTGATCCCCAGGTTCTGATGACTGACATCCGTGAGGAGCAGAAGGAAGTTGCTCATTACTACCTGGATGTAAATTCTCTGTCTCACTACCTTAGCGGTATCTGTCTTAGCTAACCGCTAGGCTTTTTTTGGAAACATGCTGTTAGAGCTAACCTAGCTTGAACCAAGCCTAGCCGGCCTTCTTCAATTTGGACCACTGTCCCTGTTTATATCAGGGGATTAGTGGGACAGGCCTAGTAAGAACCTTTCAATAGAACAAAGAACCGGGAAAGGCTTTAACTCCTACCCTCCCAGCTGGGACAGCACCTAACTGGCTATTTAATCCTGCTTACATGCAGGCCAGACAAACTGCTAAAATGTTGCATCCATTCCTTCACAATAAGATTAAGGGCATCCATTCCTTCACAATAAGATTGGGGAGTTTGGCACTATCAGATCTGATACTGGAATCCAGTATCTGTACAAATTACCTTAATTTCTCTCTAATAAAATAGCAAGCAGTGAGTGGTAAGTGATTTGCAGTAAATTTAATGTATATGGCCTAGCTCATGTATTGAGGTTAAGCAATACTTCACTAGGTCAAAGCAAATTTCCACTATGACAAAAACAGTCAACAGTTTTCCAGAAATGGCCCTTTAATATCAAATACTGTATTTACAGTGCCACTACCAATGATTATTTAGTTTACTTTATTATTAAGAGTACAAAAACAAAATACTATGTAGACTGCATTTTCAAACTCAAGCAATAGTATAGTTATTAAAAAAGGACACAAGACCTAAAAGTTAGTGTTTTCTGTTTACATACAGCTCCCCAATATTGTGTCCAGTGTTGAAACTTAGGGTGAACGGTCTCAATTTTTTTTTTTTTATTACACTGTATGCATGGTTACTCCACACCTTTTTACTTCAGCAGTACAAGTCAGAGGGGGCGTAGTATAGAGACGTTTAGTGGATGGAAAGTGAAATTTCTGTCTTTGTTACCATAACAACCACTCATATGCTGTCTGATTACCAGTCACAATTTATTTTGATCTATAAAAAATAAATAAATTAGACCCCCCCCCCCCCCTTTTTTTCTTCATTTTTTTTTTACTGTAGAGGACTGGTGACACTCTTCCTCAGAGACCCGAAGGAAGACAATGGCACAGACAAATGGTCACATAGTTCAAGTGATTATGCAAGCTGCCATCCTAATGCATATGTCATGTAGTTCTCAGTTTGTGCTGATGCTTGTAAAAAGACATCCTTTGTTTAATTCATGACAGGCTAGTCAACCTCATTCTTGTATTCTGAAACAGATTTACACAAAATGACTGAATCTTTATTCTGATTCTTTATATAGAGGTCGATAAAGAAGAGACATTTGTCTCAGAGAAAATAGTAAAGTATGAAGAGATGAGTGGTAGAGCCGCCATGCTGAAGTCTTGTTTAAGACAGATACATCAGTGTATGGACATCACCAAGAAAGCTTGATGAGACAGTAGTGTGAATTTAGTAACAATGGTGGCTAAAAAACTCCACCTGTAGAGAACCTATTTGTTCAGAAATGGCAGCAGTTTAATAGATAATGAAGCCAGTCCAATCATGAAAATATCCAGGCACTTTTCTCCAGTTTTCATGTCTCAATCCTCATCAGCAGCCACTAGGAGATGGAGCAAAGAAATACATGGCCAGCAGTATGAGGTAAACCATGACCAGGGCAGTGCCTACAAAAAGAGAAAACCAATAAAATTACAGTTAGCTAGCCTAAATTATATCAAAGAAAAAGGATTTAAAAAACATTAGGTATGCACATGTTCGGTTCGTTTAAAAGCTTCAACCCCATCTTTAAAATCCAATATGAATAGTCATACGTGTGTTGTAGCAGAATGGTGCTCTCATCAAGGTAACTCTAGAACCAGAATCAACAAATAGCTGAACTCCAAATATAATATATATATATATATATATATATATATATATATATATATATATATATATATATATATATATATATATATATATATATATATATATATATATATATATATATATATATATATATGAGCTGCACGATTCTGGCCAAAATGAGAATCACAATTTTTTTGCTTGGAATAAAGATCACGATTCTCTGTGTAACATCTTTTACATTATAAAAAAAATTGGGATAACTTTACGGTTTTGTTTTTTTTTTTTATTTTTTTATTCATTAAAGTATTAATTGCGTTTGAAAGACTTCTGCGCAAATACAGTGCGACATAAAAATTTACAACAATCACCATTTTATTCTGCAGGGTCTCTGCTAAAAAAAAAAAATATATATATAAATGTTTGGGGGTTCTAACTACTTTTCTAGGAAAAATAAACTGATTTAACTTTCAAGCAACAAGTGTAGTCTTTAAGAGGTTAAACTTCCTTCCTCCGGCAGAGGGAAAGAAAAGATACAATGTAATCATTTGTGTTTACAGTTCAGTGGGAGACTAATGCTGATGGGCTTTTGCAGGAGGCTATTTTTTTTTTTTTTTTGACAGCTGCTCCCTCAAAGCTATGTAAAGAATCGAGCAAGTGTCATGTTAAGATCGTCAGGGGGAGTGAATCGCGATCTCGATTCTGTTACGATTAATCGTGCAGCTCTAATATATAATATAATATACACACAGTGCATTGCGAAAGTTTTCGTCCCCCTTCAACTTTGACCTTTTGCCACATTTCCGGCTTCAAAGATATAAAACTAATTTTTTGTGAAGAATCAACAAGTGGGACACAATCATGAAGTGGAAAGAAATTCATTGGATATTTCAAACTTTGTTAAATAAAAAACTGAAAAATTGGGTGTGCAACTTGGAGTCTGCAAAAGACCTGAGACTGGGACAGAGATTTGTCTTCCAACAAGACAATGATCCAAAACAAAGCAAAATCTACAATGGAATGGTTAAAAAATAAACATATCCAGGTGTTAGAATGGCCAAGTCAAAGTCCAGACCTGAATCCAATCGAGAATCTGTGGAAAGAACTGAAAACTGCTGTTCACAAACACTCTCCATCCAACCTCACTGAGTTCGAGCTGTTTTGCAAGGAGGAATGGGCAAAAATTTCAGTCTCTCGATGTGTAAAATTGAGAGACATATACCCCAAGCGACTTACAGCTGTAATCTCAGCAAAAGGTGGAGCTACAAAGTATTAACTTGAGGGGGCTGAATAATTTTGCACACCCAATTTTTCAGTTTTTTATTTAACAAAGTTTGAAATCTCCAATAAATGTCGTTCCACTTCATGATTGCGTCCCACTTGTTGATTCTTCACATTTACATTCTTCGCAGTTGTCAGGATAGGCAGAAAAATGGATGGGACAAAATACCATCAAAATCTTGCCAGAAAGTTGTCAATGTAAAGAAACTGTGGTTGAAGGAGAAAAAAGGTGAATGTCCTTGCATGGCATAGTCAGAGCCCAGGCTTAAACCCCACTGACAATATGTGGAATTACTTAAGGGCTGCAATTCACAGTCACCATCAAATCAAACTTAACTTGAGCAGTTCTGAAAAGAAAAGTGGGCAAAGAAAAGTGGGCAAAGAAAAGTGGGCAAAGAAAAGTGGGCAAAGAAAAGTGGGCAAAGAAAAGTGGGCAAAGAAAAGTGGGCAAAGAAAAGTGGGCAAAGAAAAGTGGGCAAAGAAAAGTGGGCAAAGAAAAGTGGGCAAAGAAAAGTGGGCAAAGAAAAGTGGGCAAAGAAAAGTGGGCAAAGAAAAGTGGGCAAAGAAAAGTGGGCAAAGAAAAGTGGGCAAAGAAAAGTGGGCAAAGAAAAGTGGGCAAAGAAAAGTGGGCAAAGAAAAGTGGGCAAAGAAAAGTCTGATTGTGCAAAGTTAGTAGAGACATATCTAAAGCAAAAGGTGGTTTAACAAAATACTGACACAATGGGGTGATTATTTTTCCAACTCAATGATTCAGTTTTTTAATTTTTATTGTTTTTATTTGTATTTTTTTCAGACATTTTGGTGTTAGATCTTTCACTTGGATGTTATCCAGCTTTATTTACTCAGTGCAGCTTATAACACAAAAAAAACTGTCTATTTCAGTTTTCAACAAAATGTGATTTTAGGGGGGGGGGGGGGTTGGGGAATCTTTTCCATACCCATTGTATATGCTGTAACTAGCAAAAGAAAGGGCTGTCACCACGCTGTGCTTTGAAGCAGACACGCATGAATCACAAAAGTAGCTGGACAGAATGCAAATTTGGCAGGCAAGGCAGTTCATGTATGTGTATTTCAACTCTAAATGTAGCGCTTTACCTGCGGTTTGACTTTGTATGAATATCTGTCAAACCAGCACCATGTGTCCATTGTGCTGCTGTCTCCTGGTTTAGCTGAATCTTCATTCGCCTCTGATCCACTCCCTACTCCAGTTGCTGTAATCTGTTGTGGCAGGGGTTAATAGAACTGTCTGCCCACCTCCTCCATTCAGATGCTGTACTATCACTTCTATGAATGAAAAACCCCAATCTATGAATGAAGGACAAGTGAAAGTTGTTCCTCCTCCATTCATAGGTTATCTTTCAGCGCTGAGGGATCTGTGACAGGTACTCCTTTATTCACAGAGACTGTATTCTCACATCTATGATAGAAAAACAATGAATGCAACCTCTGAATAAAGGAGGGCGGCTGAAAGGAAGCATAGTCAGGCACTCTTGTATGAGTACCTGTCACAGCACCCTCAGCACTGAAAAACAGTGGCAGGATTAGGGGATGAAGATTTCAACTACACCATGAGACAGCAGCCCAAGAGACACATCCCACTAATAGTAATGACTTTTGTCTGCTACCCCCCTAATTCCCCCTTCCAACACAAATCACACCCCCCCCCCAACCTCCTTGCGGTGTCACCGCCCCCCCAGCCCCAAACCCTCACATCATACCACAGTGCCCGGGGCAGCCACCCCTCTTGCCCACCCCTTGTCCCGGCCCTGCAACAGTTTATCTGAACACATTTAGGATATTTCCAGCTTCTAGAGTTGAAAAGAATTGAGAAAAATTACTTTTTACTCTAAAATTACCTTTTACAGAAGATCCATTTTAAAGATCTTAGTGTAACTGATGTGAGAAGTCCCCTTGTATGAAAAAAATGTAAGGGTACAAGTAGACAACATATGCTAAATAATAACAGTTGCAGAGAAAACAGAAAGGCCCAACAAGAAACCAGGTATAAAAACAGCATATTGTATGCATCAACTAAACAGCAGCCCTTGTCTTACCCTGAAAGTAATCACACTTCCCATCCATGAAGATGTAATTCATCAGAATCACACTGAATATGGAGGCCCAAAGGTGAAGGTCGCTGAATATCAGAGTGAATCCTGTTGGCTGAAAAAGTAAAAATGCTTTTAGAGTTATGGACTGTCTGTATGACCCAGGAAGGCTTTGTATCATAACTGTAGTGTACAGCCTAAGGCTGGCCATACACTAGCCGAAAAATCGTTCAAACTCCTTTTTGAAAAACAAAAAAAATCAGCTGTGAGAGCAGACGATCGTGCCATCATGTAATGACCGAATTTCAAACGATAAATCGTTCAATGGACGTTTTTCGTTCAGTTTGCCACATATGCCTAATGCAAACAGTTCGGCCTAGAAACACATTAAACTTTCAATTATCTTTCAGCAGAATTTTCCAAACTGTTCCTTCAATTTTTCGGCTATGAAAAGTTAAAAAACTATTTTCTATTTGTGCCCATTAACTGGACCAAAAACGAACGATCTGACCAAATGACAGATTTTTCGGCTAGTGTATGGCCAGCATTAGATTGAAGCAGATAAACAATTTAAAAAGCTTAGCACCAAAGTCAATGGAGAACAAGAAAATCCTCCCATCCTGCTTAGATGAGAAAGTTTGACCCAATAAACTAAGATGGTGTAGCCTTCATCAGCTTTGCTAAGATCTAAAGAACTTGTTCTAAATGAGCAATTATAAAATAAGCAAAATAAATATGTACACTACACATTATGTAACCTCATTTCAATGTACAAGAAAATTTGTAAACTGCTCAGTGCTCAACATGATTACCTGTGACAGGTTCCAGAACATGGAAGACTTCTATTTGATCCTAAGCGCGAGTGTAAAAAATGAGTACAGTAAAACCTTGGATTGCGAGCATAATTCGTTCCGGAAACAGGCTTGTAATCCAAAGCACTCTTATATCAAAGCAAATTTCCCCATAAGAAATAATGGAAACTCAGATGATTCGTTCCACAACCATTTATTCAGAAGTCCTTCAGTTTATAGTCTATATACAAAGATTATAGCATTGCGATAGGTTGAATAAAATGTCCATTCACAAATAGCCGCTTCCACAAGGGGATTAGAAGCAAAATCCAGCAGGAGCTACAGAGTATAAAAGAGAAGAGAGGTGCCTCTAAGTGTAGCAATATGGTTACATTTAATGAAGGTACAACATTTAGCAACTCACATGGTTGATGAATAAAACAGGCACAGCTAAGTATGCAGGCATCCGGGGAAAAGCTGTCCACATAGACTATCTTCTGCACCGATGGCTGCCAGTCTAATCCTGACCGGGAAGACCACCCTGCAGTAAAGCGATCTGAAAGCGAGGGGCAGCATGGAAGGGATGAAGTAGATGGCGGTGCGGAGGATGGTCTATGTGGACAGCTTTAGCCTAGATGCCTTAGATGTGCCTGTTCCAATCATCAACCATGTGAATTGCTAAATGTACCTTCATTAAATTTAACCATATTGCTACACTTAGAGGCGCCTCTCTTCTCTTTTATACTCAGCTGTGACTTGAGGCTACTTGTATATCAAGACATCGCTTGTATATCAAGTCAAAATTTATTTGAAAATTCTGCTTGTCTTGCAAAGCGCTCTTAAACCAAGTTACTCTCAAACCAAGGTTTTACTGTATATGTAAAAATCAATATATATACACCTCTACCAATGTGAAATCACTATGTGACCGGCTGCAGCTCCAATAAGGTACTGTACCTTAAATATACTGGTTTGGCAATATAGGTTTTTGTGGTTCCTTCTTTTATCAATAAAACGTTTGTTAAAAAAAAAAAAAAAAAAAATACTGGTTTAGGCTCTGCCTGGTCTGCTGAATATCATGCAAATATGGGACAGTATGCAGTGAGACATTAAAGCAATAAAAAAAAAAAAAAAAAGTATAGAACGAGGATTAAGTGCATAGGACTCGTACACTGCTCAAAAAAATTTAGTCGAGAATTTTTAGGTACTGAGAAATAAGATCAGAAAGTGTGCTGCCATTTGAATGTGCATTGCACAGAGGAAACATCAAGACTGCCCTGTTCTACAAAGGAGCACCAGAGTGTCAGTTTGGATCTGAAGCCACGTAATTTGCCAGATATGAGGATTTTCTTCTTTACCTTGCATTTTAACATTTGTTTCATTCAGAGGTCTAAAAAGATTGGCCAGGTATGCAAGTTTGGCACACTACTGCGTGTCTTCCATCAGTTTTGCATATGTAGAATTCTGTCTTAGAAGAAATCAGAACATTTCTAATCTTAACTAATCTACTCAGTCCAAGACTTTTCCCTGTGAAAGCCAGCGGACTGTGGTACAAGCTGTGATGTTCTGCTCCCATTTCTGTACACAGAATGGAGACATGTCTTTAAGGGCCACATGTTGATATAAATTACAATGTTCACTGCTCTATCCAGTACATCGGACAGTTTTGGCAGGGTATTTGCAACTAGCGCAGGGATCCTCAAACTATGGCCCTCTAGCTGTTGCTGAACTACACGTCCCACGAGGCATTATAAAACTCTGACATTCACAGACATGACAAGGCATGATGGGAATTGTAGTTCCTGAACAACTGGAGGGCCATAGTTTGAAGACCCCTGAACTAGTGCCTCCCTGTGAAGAAAGCAGTGAGTGTTTTGCACACTCTGGTTCTGAACTCTGACTCTGCAGGTGAAGCCCTTGGCACTACCCATCATGGCAGCAGCGCCATCAGTGCAGACACTGATACAGTTCTTCCAGCTTAATCTGCCCTCTTCAAGATACTCAGTTGTCACCTGGTAAACAACCTCTATACATGTTTTTTTCAAACCGATACCTGAAAAAAGTCCTCCGATGTGGTCCTCCCCTATGTGTCAAAACATTTGCCAAGAGCTGAGCATGCCCACTTATGTTTGGGGATTCATCAACTTGTAAAGGAAAAATTTCCCAGTAGATCGGATTAACAAAAAAAAAAAAAAAAAAAAACACAGGTTTTCAATATCTGCAGACGTCATTGATTCGCCTTCCAATGGTACTGTCAGACAATTTATTTTGCTGCTTGTGGGCCTAGCATTTGGTCAATGATTGCGGTGCATACTGTCAAAATGACTTTCCGCAATTGTGTGTGGCTTCTTAGCTTTAGCTACTATCTCGGGCACTAAATATCTAGCCTCCAGTACAGGGTCGTCTAATATTGATTGGACCCTGGGCAAGCATTTTCTCGCCCCCCCCCCCCCCAATTCTGAGACATACTGTACATTAAGTAGCAGCTAGACTCAAAATCCGTTTACTGCAGCAGATCAGGCAGCGATTGGTTGTCAGAGGTTGCAGCATATCATTGCCGTTCACTGACTGGTTGCTAGAAGTTACTGCACATCCTTACCGCTCACTGATTGGCTGCTAAAGGATACTGCACATCATTACTGCTAACTGATTTGGTTGCTAGGGATTACAGCAGATTACTGTTTCGTTGCTACAGGTTACTGCACATCATTACCTCTGCATCAAATTGTGAGTGTGGCTAAACTGCACTAACAGTGAGGCATTGGATTTCAGGGGTGCGCTACGTACAGAGGGCAGGGTTGAGGGGTGCGCTACGTAAAGAGGGCAGGGTTGAGGGGTGCGCTACGTAAAGAGGGCAGGGTTGAGGGGTGCGCTACGTAAAGAGGGCAGGGTTGAGGGGTGCGCTACGTAAAGAGGGCAGGGTTGAGGGGTGCGCTACGTAAAGAGGGCAGGGTTGAGGGGTGCGCTACCTAAAGAGGGCAGGGTTGAGGGGTGCGCTACCTAAAGAGGGCAGGGTTGAGGGGTGCGCTACCTAAAGAGGGCAGGGTTGAAGGGTGCGCTACCTAAAGAGGGCAGGGTTGAAGGGTGCGCTACCTAAAGAGGGCAGGGTTGAAGGGTGCGCTACCTAAAGAGGGCAGGGTTGAAGGGTGCGCTACCTAAAGAGGGCAGGGTTGAAGGGTGCGCTACCTAAAGAGGGCAGGGTTGAAGGGTGCGCTACCGTAAAGAGGGCAGGGTTGAAGGGTGCGCTACCGTAAAGAGGGCAGGGTTGAGGAGTGCGCTTTGTAAAAAGGGCAGAGTTGAAGAGTGCGCTTTGTAAAAAGGGCAGGGTTGAGGAGTGCGCTACGTAAAAAATTGCAGGGTTGAGGGGTGCACTACGTAAAAAATTGCAGGGTTGAGGGGTGCACTATGTATGGAATGTAGGGTGGAGGAGTGCGCTACATATGGAATGCAGGGTTGAGGGGTGCACTATGTATGGAATGCAGGGTGGAGGGGTACCTTATTTAAGAAATGCAGTTTTGAAGCGTGCGCTGTGTGCAGATGACGACGATGGCTCAGATTAGGAGCTGGGTACTGGAGCCTCTTTGCAAAAAACATTCCATGCTAGACCTTCTAGTAGTTTGCATTACAGAACTCTGCAGCTTCAGAGTTTAGTATGTTTTACCACAAAGCTCAGTACTTTGTAGGGCAGAGAAATCTGCCTTCCAAACTACTGAAATCTGATTAACTAGTGAACTCTAAAATTTGCGCTACCAACTACTGACCTCTGCATTAAAAAAAACTACTGAACTGTGCTTTGCAAATTCAGAATTCTGAATGCAGACTTCAGTAGTTTTTAAGGCAGGGTTCAAATCGTTTTCAAGACAGATTTTAGTGGTTTGTAAGGAAGAGTTAGGTAGTTGAAGACAGAGTACAGTATTTGGGAATGCAAATTTCAGAGTGCAGTCGTTGGTAAGGCAGAGATGTCTGCCTTAACTACTGAAATTCAGGTTACAAAATATCGAACTGCAAACCATGCAAAGTTTAGCAGTTACAAACGCAGATCAGGAGAAAGTAGCAGTTGTGCAAAAATCCAACTACATTACCCTCTCCTTTACCTTTTACAAATAAAAGATCAAAAAAATGATTTAATTTTTTGATCTTTAGAAAAAAAAAAAAAAAAGTTTACTCCTTCCAACCTGGACTGGAAGGGATGCCATGACGTCACTCCGGCAAGGCCATAGAGGCGATCAAAGAAGATCTACTCTTCATCGCCTCTGGGACTAGATGGCCGCACCATTGGATTGTTTCTCAGGTGAGCATCCCCTTCTGCCACTTCTGAAAGTGTTCCAGTGGCTCATGAGCTGCTTAGAGCCGTCGGCTGTAAAAAAAAAAAAAAAAAAACCAATACCGAGGTTACGGTTGATATCTTCAGCCATACCCCAGGTAAACCATTTCAAAGCCGCAACGTGTATATAAACATATATTGCAGTCTTGAAGTGAGAAAAAAAATAAATAATTTTCACATTGACTCACCTTGGTTTGGCCGCCGCGCAGGTGTAGGACAGGATACCCACGGTTTTCATGTGTTACCTGTGGTTTCTCAAACTATTATGTCCTACATTTTTGGTGCATTTTTTGAAAGCACACCAAAAATAAGGGACATAATAGAGGTCTATGGGAAACCCCAGGTAATGCACATTAAACCCACGGTTATCCTGCACTACACCTGGCCTGCGGCCAAACCGCAGCAGATGTGCAAGCGAATCACAAAAGAAAAAGAAAATGTGCAAAAAAAGTACAGTTACCATTACCAGTAATATATTACAGTAATTAAAACAAACTTTTTTTAAAATCTTTTTATATACCCACTTCTATTTCAATTACAAGCAATCACCAAAGGTTTAAAATCCTGTACCTCAACAAGCTCAAATGCAGCCACTGAAGAGCCTCCTCCCTAGTCCTCTTCACGCTCAGCTTTGCCTCCCCTGGGGAAAAAAAAAAAAATTGCGCCAAGCAGCATCTCCCAGCTCCAAAATCCCAGCAAGCACTTGCTTGTACGCCTGACCCACCCATAGAAATTGACGACGTCATCGGTTGGGAGGTCAGCACAGCTTCCCAAGTGCCTGTGGCAGTGGGGAGTATTAGACAGCGGACTGGCACCGGACTAGCACTGCTGTAACAACTGATTGGCCAGCAGTGATCAGCAGAATGCTGCCTAGGTTGGGGTAATTTTGCATGGCACACCTGGGGACCCTTCACAAGACAACACTGGTTGAGAAACCCTGCACTAGAGGACGTCGGGCCCTCAGGCCACCCTCATGACGTTGCTTTCTGACACTTACACCAGTGGCCTGCTGGAGGTCATTTTGTAGGCCTCTGGCAGCGCTCATACTGCTCCTCCTTGCACAAAGGAGCTGATACCGGTCCTGCTGATGGGTTAGGGACCTTCTTCAGACCTGTCCAGTCTCCTGGATTCTCCTCCATGCTCTTGAGACTGTGCTGGGAGACACAGCAAATCTTGTATGTATGGGTCATCCCAGAGGAGTTGGACTGCCTTTTGCAACCTCTATAGGGTCCAGGTATTGTCTCATGCCACCAGTAGTGACACTGACCCTAGCCAAATGCAAAATTAAGTGAAAAACTAGTGAAAGACTATCAGAAAAGATAAAAAAAAAAAAAAAAAAGGTAAGTCAGTGGCCTCCATGGTAAAAAAAATAATATAATATAATATAAATATATATATATATATATTTTTTTTTAAGGGGTTGTCTTCATTGTTGCCCTTCTAGTGCACCTGGTAATTAACCCCCCTCTGCTACTTACCTGACCAGATCAATATTCCAGGAGTTTAATTGACTTTATGCTATACTCTGTTTAAAAAGTGTTCCTCTTTTTTTTTTTTTGATCGAAGAGTCCAGACTTGCTGGTGAGTGGGAGCACCGCACAGTATTTGCACCTTACTTAAAAGGGACAGCACATGGCACTGTTAAAAGACTGCATGATCGTTAGTCAAAATGTGCATGAAGAAGCACAAGGATATACACTAATCTACGATTTATATACTTGTCATTTTTCATTTTTTCATTAGTTGCTTTAATTTCTCACTGTTTGAATTTATATACTGGTATTTGCATGATATTCAAGGTTCTAAAATGTACAAAATACACTCAGCGCTAGGGGGCTCTGGAACATGTTCAAGACGTTATTTTCTGAATCTCTTGGTAAAAGAAATGCAAAAATGAGGCCCAACCATTTGTAAAGCCAAGACCAAGCGCAGGCTTTGCCAAATACACATTTAAATGTGCAAAGCTGCAGTTTCAACTAACATTGTATGTATACAAAGGGTGACCACTATGGCAGGGATGATAAAAAAGGTACTTACATAAAACACAGAGAATAGGACCAGTATGGGGATCTGCAACATGCACACCTGAACTGCAATGCAAGTTCCAATCTCGATGCTGAGAAAACAAGTTTATTCCATTAGAAAAAGGATACTGAACTAAACTGGAAATATTAACACTACAGAACAAACTTGTTCCTTCAACTCTGATACGCCATACACAGAGACCCTCGGCCATAGATAAAACCTAAAAGACCAGCTTTCTATATGAAGCGCAGATCTTGAGGCAGCTATCCAAATCCCCATGCACAAAGTAATGCATGTAATAAATGAAAAAGAGGAGAAGCGCAACAATTTTGCGCAATAAAACACTTAAAGGTTAAAAAAAAAAAAAAACACACGAGAATTTCACTCACATGCATCCTAAGGAGATTTGGACTTTAGGAACTGTCTGCTCCCGCAGCTGCTCACTCCAAGAAACCAGTAAGCTGGGGTAAGTGATGGGCCACTGCAGTAGCGAACAGAACGACCGGTTCGGTGCACTCACTCATTCTCACCAACAATGAGCCAGGGAATATACGGACAGACTGCAGAAGACGGCCGGCTAACAGGCTCAACCTGGGGAGACTGGAACTATATACAGAAAACAGGCAACCACTGATGTGTGTGTAGACTCTACTGAATGGATGCAAACAATGACAGGTTGCTTGGCCGGCTACTGTAGAAGTCTGTTACTATATTTCCTAGCTCACTGGTGAGGAGAGCAAGTGCACTGAACTGGTCATTCTGTCACCTAGAGCAAGTGCACTGAACTGGTCATTCTGTCACCTAATTCATAATGAACATTTTAAAAGGGGTTGTAAAGTCAGATGGGTTTTTTGTTTATCTTAATGCATTCTATCCATTAAGATAAAAAGCATTCTGTGTACAGAAGCCTCCTCAGCACCCCATAATACTTACCTGAACCCCATCTCTGTCCAGGCATTTCCACGATTCCATTGGGCATCTGGGACTCTCCCTCCTGATTGGTTGGTTGAGACAGTAGCGGCACCATTGGCTCCCGCAGCTGTCAAACTCAGCCCATCAGGAGCGAGGGGGGCGGGGCCAAATGGCAGCCCCATGTCTGAACGGACCCACAGAGCTGCAGCTTGGGTATCCCTACAGCAAGCTGCTTGCTCTGGGGGCATTAGACAGAAGGGAGGGGCCAGGAGCAGCAAAGAGGGACCCAAGAAGAAGAGGATCCGGGCTGCTCTGTGCAAAACCCACTGCACAGGGCAAGTATAACATGTTTGCTATTTAATAAAAAAACAAAAAAAAAAAAAAAAAAAAAACAAAACAAAACAAGAACAAGACTTTACAATCACTTTAACCCCTTAAGCCCCGGAAGATTTTACCCCCTTCCTGACCAGGGCCTATTTTGCGATTCGGCACTGCGTGACTTTAACGGACAATTGCGCGGTCGTGAGACGCTGTACCCAAATGAAAAAAATGTAATCTAAATTTTTTAACATTTTTGGCCAATTTGTTTTCTGCTAGATGTGTTTGGTAAAAGAAAAAAAAAAAAAAATCGCAATAAGCGTATTTTGATTGGTTTGCACAAAAGTTATTGCGTTTACTAAGGGAAAGATTGTCTTTTTTTTTTTTTTAACAAGTAATGGCGGTGATCTGCAATTTTTTTTTGCGGGACTGCGACATTGCGGCGGACAGATCGGACCCTTGACTGACATTTTTGACACTTTTGGGGTTACCAGTGACATTAACCACTTAAGCCCCGGAGGATTTGGCTGCTAAAGGACCAGGGTTTTTTTTGCGATTTTTTACTGCGTGACTTTAACGGACAATTGCGCGGTCATGCGACGCTGTACCTAAACGAATTTGACGTCCTTTTTTTCCCACAAACAGAGCTTTCTTTTGGTGGTATTTGATCACCTGTGCGATTTTTTGATCACGCGCTATAAACAAAAAAAAGAGCGTAAATTTTGCAAAAACAACAATATTTTTCACATTTTTTTATATGAAATTCCCCAAAAAAAAAAGTAAAAATCAAAATTTTTTAACATTTTTCGGCCAATTTGTTTTATGCTACCTATGTTTGGTAAAAAAAAAAAATCGCAAAAAGTGTATTTTGATTGGTTTGCGCAAAAGTTATCGCGTTTACTAACAAAGGGAAAGATTTTTGTCATTTTTGGTGTTTTTTTTTTTTTAACGCGTAATGGCGGCGATCTGCGATTTTTTTTTTCGGTACTGCGACATTGCGGCGGACAGATCGGACCCTTGACTGACATTGACACTTTTGGGGGTACCAGTGACATTACTGCAGTAATCAGTGCTATACATATGCACTGTTACTGCAAAAATGACACTGGCAGGGAAGGGGTTAACTTTATTGGACAGGGAGGGGTTAAGTGTGTCCTAGGGGGCGTGATTCTAACTGTGTAGGGACATTCCTATTGGTGTAAAAGCAAAGATCAACCGTTCTACATAGTAGAACGGACAGATCTTCACTTTTAAACAGGGAGAACTGACAGGCAGCTTGTTTACACAAGCTGCTCTGTCTTTCTCCCTTCACAGGAGCAATCGCAGTGTGACTGGCGGACATCGAGTCCGCCGGTCACACGCACTGACTTGTCTGTGAACGAGCCGCGGCGGGCGCGCGCCTCGGCGGGCGCGCGCCCGCGATAGGCTCGCAAGTCAGTGACAGGCGAGTGACGTACCGATACGTCACTCTGCCTGGCCGGGGCTGACCGCCGCAGTATATATAGTCGTGCGGCGGTCGGCAACCGGTTAACAGTGCATTTGTATAGCACTGATTACTGTAGTACTGTAAAAATTACACTGGCAGGGAAGGGGTTAACTTTATTGTAGAAGGAGGGGTTAAGTGTGTCCCTAGGGGCATACTTCTAACTGTATAGGGATGTGGCTTGTTGTGTAACAGAGAAATACGATCCTGCATAGCAGGACCGTATGATCTCTTCTCTTACACAGGGGAGAATGACAGGCAGCTGTGTTTACATTAGCCGCCTGCCTTTATCCCTCTCCACGGGAGATCGCGAGTGACCGGCGGACAGCGGGTCCACCGGTCACTCGCGCAGACATGTTAGGGAACGAGTGGGGGCGGGAGCTCGTCCCCTAGAGGCTCACAGGCTAGTGACGTAGATCTACGTCACTTTGCCTGTGAGGGGCTGACTGCCGACGTAGATAGTCGTGCGGCGGTCGGCAAGTGGTTAATAGTGTTTTGTGCAAGAATCCTGCACTTCCCTCTTTTCTTCTTTCACCAATATGAACACAACTAAATAATGACAATTACACATAAAAAATCAAATCTATAATTTTTTAAAAAGATACTTTCACTTAGAAAACCCCATCATGGCCTCCGTAAAAAGTACATAGAGGAGAAATTTAGTGCCATGTTTGACGGCAATACAAAGCTTTTTGTTTAGCAGAATGGGGAAGAAAGGGGATTTACGCGGCATGGCTGTTGGTGCCAGATAGACTGATCTGAGTATTTCAAAAACTGTAAACCCTAGATGATTGTGTGTGAAAATCTCAGTAAATTAGCAGAAAATGGTCTGAAAAAGAGAAAAATATCCAGTGATCGGCAGTTGTGTGAACAAAAATGACTTGTTGAGGTCAGAGGAGAATGGGCAGATTGGTTTGAGATTATAGAAATGTAACAGTAACTCAAATAACCACTCGCTACAAAACCAAGGAATGCAGAATACCATCTCTGAATGCACAACAAACCTTGAAGCAGATTGGCTACAGCAGCAGAAGACCACACTGGGTGACACTCCTGTCAGCTAACAGGAAAATGAGGCTACAATTCGCACAGGCTCACCAAAATTGGACAATAAAAAGACTGGATAAACATTTCCTGGCCTGAGGCATCCCGATTCCAGCTGCAACATGCAGATGGTAGGCTTATAATTTGGCATAAACAATATGAAAGCACGGATCCATCCTGCCTTGTATTAACGGTTCAGGCTGGTGGCATTGGTGTAATGTGGGGGAAATTTTATTGGCACACTTGGGCCACTTAGTACCAATTGAGCATCACAAAGGTCGAACGTCACAAAGCTCAAATCATCTCACCACTGGTTTCTTGAACAAATGAGTTCACTGTACTCCAACGGCCTTCAGTTACCAAATCTCCATCCAATAAAGCACCTTTGGGATGTGGTGGAACGGGAGATTTGGACCAATCAATGGACCAAAATCTGAGGAATGTTTCCAACACCTTGTTGAATCTATGCCTTGAAGAATTAAGGCAGTTCTGAAGGCAAAAAGGGGTCAGACCCGGTACTAGCAAGGTGGATCTAAAAGTGGCCAGGGAGTGTGTGTGTGTGTGTGTATATATATATATATATATATATATATATATATATATATATATATATATATATATATATATATATACACATATACATACATACATATACACACACACACACACACACACACACACACATATATATATATATACACATACATATACACACACACACGTATATATACACACACATACATATACAGACACACATACACTCACCAGCCACTTATTAGGTATACCTTGCTAGTATCGGGTTAAACCCCTTTTGCTCAATTTGAACTTCAGCAAGTCTACTTCATATCTAGATGCCTAAATGCACAGAGTTGCTGCCATGTGATTGGCCGATTAGCAATATGTGTTACCAAGCAATTGAACAGGTGTACCTAATAAAGTGGCTGATGAGTACACACGCACACACACACAAAGCGCATATAAACTAAAAAAAGAGCGCCACTCATGGGTCTGGAAAGGTAAATGCACAGTGACTATTTTAATCGATTCAACGAGACACAAGCTTGTCTTCCTCAGGATAACAAACAAGTAAAGCAACACAACATATAAACCTTAAAATGCCTCCCATCACCAAGACAACACTGCATGACATCTGTTATTTATGGCCATCCATGTTAAGGCAGAGCTTGACTGGGAGAGCATGGTGAACATGTATGTGTATGGGGAAAAAAAAAAAAAAAAAACAAGGGGGCACTGCAGAGCCTGCAGTTCCAGGAATGTAGATTAAGAGACAGGTACCACAGACATGAACCCAGTGTAGAGTCACCAAATAAATGTTCTGAAGGTGGAAAAAAAAAAAAAGGATGAGTGAGCATTAAAATCTGATCTATTTGAGATCAGAACAGGGAGAGCACCGAAGGTGCCAACACCCATAGAGTAATCCCACTGGTTGCAAAGTAAATAGATGAGGAATAAATGCCACAGACCTGTAGCAGGTGCCATCCGAAAGGAGATCACAGGAGAGGAAGGGGGGGGGGGTTAAACCCAGGGCTGGAGTGGAGGCTCCAGAGTGGATAAAAAGCCAGAAGAACTGGTTGGAAACAGTGAGCAAAAAAAATAGAGAGCAGAAAATGTCTGCAAAAAAGTGCACCGTCACATAAATCTACATTAAGAGTGTAATCACAGCCAATCAACAGTACATACACTCTCCTAAGGAGGGCAATGTCAAAGAACAGAATGTCTGTTTCCAATCACACAATACAAACAGATGAATATCAGATCAAGGTCAGGCAGACTGCACTGTGTATGGGGCAGCAGAGCAATTAGCATCTGAAGGACCAACCATAAACAGTGCAATCATGCCGCCAATCATCTCCAAAGGATTACGGTCAAAAACATGGAAACAAAAACAGGATTGTAAAGACTGTAGATCATGGGTGTCCAACCTTTTGGTTTCTCTGGGCCACATTGAGTGTAGAGAAATTTTCTCGGGCCGCATATAAAATATATACTACAGTTAATGTATACAAGTAATAAAACACCGCCGTGCCCTTCCAGTGCCACCGCGCCCCCCGCACTAATTTAACACAACTAGAGGACGATCAAATGAAATGCAATCAGTATACAGAGGTTTACTGCTTCTGAGAGATATTAAAAGGAACACTCTAACCACCATGACCACTTCAGTGATTTGAAGTGGTCATGGTGATAGGAGTCAGAAACACTGCACATGCTGGGATATTTACAGTTATGTGCTGGGGGACTGTTGCACCCCTAAAACATATGACTTAAGACAGCCAGAAAATGTCATGTCCTTATTCATACATGTATGAACAAGGACATGACATATTATAACAAAACACAACTAGTAATTAAAAAACATATTGCAACAATTTACACACGCTAATGCACATAACTTTTCTATTTTGCAGACTGCTGGCGGTTACTGCTGGTGCAGGTACTGTTGATGGGTACTGCTGGTCATGCGGGTACTGCTGGAGGAAGCAGCGGCTGCAGCAGAGAGCAGAGCCGCTGCTTCCTGTATGACTCCTGTCACAGGCGGAGTGCATTTCATATCACTCCGCCTGTGACAGAGCCAGAACTGAATAGGAAGCAGCGGCTCGGTCACTAACTGCAGACATCCTACGTCTCCCGCAGCAGCCAGGAGATCGCACGGCGCTTGCAGCCTAGTGCATGCCCATCCAATGCAACCTGATCAGTGCCCATCCAATGCAGCCTCACAGTGCATGCCCATCCAATGCAGCCTCACAGTGCATGCCCATCCAATGCAGCCTGATCAGTGCCCATCCAATGCAGCCTCATCAGTGCATGCCCATCCAATGCAGCCTCACCAGTGCATGCCCATCCAATGCAGCCTCACCAGTGCGTGCCCATCCCATGCAGTCTGCAATGAAGAGAGGAGAGCCGCTGGATTACACAGAGCGGGGAACTCCTGCTTACCTGCCGACCGCTGTCATACGAAGTCCTGCCTCCTGGACCGGCTCCCATGGTAGACGTCACCAATGCGCTGTCTATCATAGGAGCCGGTTCAGGAGGCAGGGCTTCGTATGACAGCAGCCGCCGGGTAACCAGGAGATCCCCGCTCGGTTTGTAATCCAGCAGGGCTGGCCCCCCTCCTCCCCTCCCATCTCCCCTCCAAGGCAGTCTCTGTCTACAGTTGGAAGCCACTGTGGTATCAAGTCCTCTGTAGTGCCAGTCTGCAAGAGGAGCTGGTCATCAATATAGCACTGGTAATATAGAATATAAGGGAACAGTGAAGGCAATAGAACATCCTGTTCAAAATACATAAAAAATATTTGCAAAAGAAGGTGCCACATTTGAACCCATAGCTGCCCAAGCGCATTGTAAATAAAAAGGCATCTTCGAATTTGAAATAATTCAGTGTCAAAATTAGCCCCAACAGTTCAAGGAGAAAGCTGGTGGGTAGTCTTTCCAAACCGGAATGGCTTAATGCTTGCTGTACCCCCTCAATGCCGCCTTCATGTGGAATACCTGTACAGACTTGACATCCAAAGGGGAGAGTACACAGTCAGGGGGGATTGGTCCCAGTTGTTTAAAGAGTTAATAACCATTGAGGAATCCCTCAGGTTTGAAGGCATCTTTTGTACTAGTGGTTGCAGAAAAAAGGAAACAAAAACTGCCAGAGGCTGTAACACTGACCCCCTAGCAGAAATAATATGACATCCAGGTGGATGAGCTTGGTCTTTATTTTTGGCAGAGTGTTAATAATGGGGCACCGAGGAAAATTGGTGGTGAGAAACCTCAATTCATCCTTCGTGATCCAGCTATTAAACAAGCCTTCAAGGAGCTTGTCAACTATACGTTATGAAACGCCCAGTCGGATCATTTGGAAGTACATAGTAGGTGCATCTGTCCTGGAGTTGTGCAATTCCCGTCGATAAAAGTAAATCATTTAAATGACAATAGACGCCCCCCTTGTCAGCAGGGCGAATCACAATGGATTCATCTGAAGTCAGATATTTTTAATTGCATCACGTTCAGCCCTAGCGAGATTGGATTTAGGTTTGTCCATTGTAGCACTTTTGTGGTGGACCTCATACTCAACTGTTCAACGGAATGTTCAACGGAATGTTCATACTGAAGGAGGAATTTCCAAAGCTTCAGCATTGATGTGTGGCCTGAAGGGAGTCTGCTGTGTACAGACCCCTATTAAGGAGACTGATTTCTGCAGGGGAAAGTTGGTGCTGGCTCAGTTTGTCCCCTTTGGAGAGTGGCGACCCCTCCTTGTCGGACAATTCCTCAGCCTGATCCAGAGAAGGGAGGCAGACTGGTGTGCGTAGCTGTTTGTTGGGAGCTGGGAACAGGTGTGCCTAAAAAAACTGACCCAGGGCCAAGAAATCCTCCCAATGACACTATCACACAGACTGTGTGGTTGGCTATCAGAAAGTAGCGACATGTGAGACACTGTCTGATTCAGAGAAAGTGTTCCCAGAACTCACATCAACTGTATGTTAGGCCATCTGGTCCCTCCTTGGCTGGAAAACCTGGTATTGGTGTCTGTGGCCAGTCCAAAGGTCCAATTAGGCTCGATTGTTCTAGTCCTCCCTGACCATGGCAAGTTTTTCATCTTTAAAAAGAATAATCATCAGTTGGTAATTAATATTCTCCTTAAGTTTTTTTTTAAAGCCAGTCAGTGGCAGAGCTTAGAATGGGAGTATGTCAGTTCCTCCCTTGCTAGGTCAGATCAAACAGTTAATGGTTTCCCCAAAAAGTCTATGGTAAGAAAGATTAACTCAAGGCTGGGATATGATTGGCAGTAGTGATTTCAAGGTGTGCGATTGTCTCATTGGGAGTATTTCTTGGCCCTGGGTCCCACACACTTTGTATCCAGACTGACCTTGATCCCCACTTAGAAGATTCCCCACCTTTGCCAGGGGATCTTCCTTCCCCTTGATGGCTTCTCTGGCTGCCCTCATACCTTCGCTTATAGAAACATCATCATCTACAGTCTTTACAACCATGTTCAGTTACCTTGTTTTTTACAGTAATCCTTTGGAGAGGATTGGTAGCATTATTGCACTGTGTATGGTTAGTTCTTCATATGCCGATTGCTCTGTTGCCCCATACACATTGCAATCTGCCTGACCTTGATCTATATTTTGTGATTGGAAACAGACATTGTTCTTTGACACACATTATGGACAGTACACTTTTTTGCAGACATTTTCTACTCTCCATTTTGGCACTCACACTGTTTCCAACCAGTTTTTCCTGCTTGGTATCCACTCTGGAGGCTTCAATCCAGCCCTGGGTTTAACCCCTCTATCTCTCCTGTGATCTCCATTCAGGTGGCACCTTGTACAGGTCTGTGGAGTTTCTTCCTTATCCATTATCTTTGCAACCAGTGGGATTACTCTGCTATGGGTGTTTTCGCCTTCGGTGCTCTCCCTGTTCTGATCTCAAATAGTTTTTATTTATCACTTTTCTGTTTATTTTCACCTTCAGCACATTTGGTGACTTTACACTGGGTTCATGTCTGCTGTTGTACCCGTCTCTTAATCTACATTCCTGGTGCTACAGGGTGCTCTGCAGCACCCCCTTGTATTTTTTCCCACACACATTACATGTTCACCATGCTCCCCAAGTCCATCTCTGCCTTAACATGGACAGCCATAACATTAAGTCATGCAGTTTTGTCTTTTTGTCTTTGCTGCCTAATTTTTGTTAGGTCTGTTTTGCAGGTACATTTTTTTTATTAGTTCTCCCAAATCTGGACATTCTCATGATTGTTTTTAGCTGGAACTTTGCACTTGTTGAGGTAATTGCATGTGTGTGATGATGGGAGGGGTTTTAGGGTACATATATTGTGTTGCTTCACTTGTTTGTTATCCTGAGGATGACTAGCTTGTGCCTTGTTGAAACTTTATTAAAACTCATTGTGCGTTTACCTTTCAAGACCTGTGAGTGCCGCTCTTTTTTGGTACATACACACACACTCACGTATATATAAACATACGGCGCATCCGTGAAAGTATTCACAGCACTTCACTTTTTCTACATCGTTATGTTACAGCCTTATTCCAAAATAGATTAAAATAATTTCCTCAAAATTCTACAAACAATACCCCATAATGACAACGTGAAAGAAGTTTGTGATTTTTTTTTTTTTTTTTTTAATAAATTTGCAAAGGTTTAAAATGTACAAAAGTATTCAAAGCATTTGCCATGACACTCAAAATTGAGCTCAGGTGCATCCTGTTTCCACAGATCCTTGAGAGGTTTCTAAAACTTGATTGGACATGATTTGGAAAGGCACACACCTGTCTATATAAAAGGTTCTACAGTTAACCATACATGTCAGAGCACAAACCAAGCCATGAAGTCCATGGAATTGTCTGTAGACCTCCGAGACAGGATTATATTGAGGCACAAATCCCAGGAAGGGTACAGAAAAACTTCTGCAGCATTGATAGAGGAAGTTTGGAACCACCAGGACCCCTCCTTGAGTGGGATGTCAAGCCAAACTGAGTGATCAGGGGAGAAGGGCCTTAGTAAGAGAGGTGATCAAGAACTCCATAGTTGATTTGACAGAGCTCCAGCTTTTCTCTGTGGAGAGAGGAGAACCTTCCAGGAAAAAAATAAAAAACCAACCACACACCATGTCTGCAGCACTCCACCAATCAGGCCTGTATGGTAGAGTGGCCAGGCGGAAGCCACTTCTCATTAAAAAAGGCACATGACAGCCAACCAGGAGTTTGCCAAAAGGCACCTAAAGGACTCTAAGACCATGAGAAACGAAATTCTTTAGTCCGATGAAACAAAGATTGAACTGTTTGGCCTGAACGGCAAGCATCAGGCAAGCATCATGTTTGGAGTAAACCAGGCACCGCTCATTACCTGACCAATACTATCCCCTACAGCGAAGCATAGTGGTTGCAGCATCAT
Organism: Pelophylax lessonae; assembly: GCF_965119305.1. Taxonomy (NCBI): domain Eukaryota; kingdom Metazoa; phylum Chordata; class Amphibia; order Anura; family Ranidae; genus Pelophylax; species Pelophylax lessonae. Next base: position 155,714,878 of record NC_138771.1, read on the forward strand.
GCTGTAGGGATGTTTTTCAGCAGCAGGAACTGGGAGACTAATCAGGATCAAGGGAAAGATGAATGCAGCAATGTACATGAGACATTCTTGATGAAAACCTGCTCCAGAGCGGTCTGGACCTCAGACTGGGGAGAAGGTTCATCTTCCAATGACTAAGCACACAGCCAAGATAACAAGGAGTGGCTACAGGACAACTCTCTAAAGGTCCTTGAGTAGCCCCAGCCAGAGCCCAGACTTGAACCCGAATTGAACATCTCTGGAGAGATCTGAAAATGACTGTGCACCAACGCTCCCCATCCAACCTTATGAAGCTTCAGAGGTCCTACAAAGAATGGGAGAAACTGACCAAAACGAGGTGTGTCAAGCTTTTAGCATCATACATAATGATTAGAAGCTGTAAAGCTGGATACACACTATACAACTTTTGTTCAATTTCCTTTAGATTTACCTTCAATTATGTAGTGCAAGGGCCTGCCTGATTGTACACAAATTGAAAGTGTTTAGGTCTGACCTCATATGGTTTTGGTATATCTAGTGGCGTAGCGTGGGTTGTCAGCACCCGGGGCAAGGCAGGTAATTTACGCCCCCTAACCCGCGGGATTTTAGCACTCGAGTCTCTTCCACTTTAGATTAGTTAAAGAAACCCTTACCCCCTAAGCACATGTATTGTTTGTTATGAAAATACTGATGTAATTAAAGTAAAATGCATTCTAAATACAAGTTTGAATCACCAGCGTGCCCCCTTTCAATGCAGAGTGACCAGCGTGCCCCCTTTCAATGCAGAGCGACCAGCGTGCCCCCTTTCAATGCACAGTGACCAGCGTGCCCCCTTTCAATGCACAGTGACCAGCGTGCCCCCTTTCAATGCACAGTGACCAGCGTGCCCCCTTTCAATGCAGAGACCAGCGTGCCCCCTTTCAATGCAGAGACCAGCGTGCCCCCTTTCAATGCAGAGAGACCAGCGTGCCCCCTTTCAATGCAGAGAGACCAGCGTGCCCCCTTTCAATGCAGAGAGACCAGCGTGCCCCCTTTCAATGCAGAGAGACCAGCGTGCCCCCTTTCAATGCAGAGAGACCAGCGTGCCCCCTTTCAATGCAGAGAGACCAGCGTGCCCCCTTTCAATGCAGAGAGACCAGCGTGCCCCCTTTCAATGCAGAGAGACCAGCGTGCCCCCTTTCAATGCAGAGAGACCAGCGTGCCCCCTTTCAATGCAGAGAGACCAGCGTGCCCTCTTTCAATGCAGAGAGACCAGCGTGCCCCCCTTCAATGGAGAGAGATCGTGCCCCCATTTAATGCAGAGAGACCAGCGTGCCCCCATTCAATGCAGAATGACCAGCGTGCCCCCATTCAATGCAGAAAAACCAGCGTGCCCCCTTTCAATGCAGTGTCCAGCGTGCCCCCTTTCAATGCAGAGTGTCCAGCGTGCCCCCTTCAATGCAGAGAGACTTACCTGCAGCGGTGGCTTCTCCTCAATTCCCCGCGTCTCGAGTCCTCCCGCCTCCTCCTCGGCCAATGGCATGTGTTCGCCTTTCAGTCCGAGACCCGCTTCCTGATTGGCCAGGAGGAGGATCCGTGTGACAATAGTGAATTTTCATTCACTATTGTCACACAATGGGTGGGCTCAGGGCGAACTGCTCTGCGCCCCGGGTCTACCCTTTTTTGAAGCCTATTAGAGCCTTTGGCTCTAATCAGATGATTTAAAAAAAAAAAAAAAAAAAAAACACTCTAACAGCGCCAGGCTGCTGACTCACTCGCTGCTAAACTGACTGAGCAGTGAGGAGAGGCGGCATAGGCGGGGCTTGGCTTGCAACGCAACTCTACACCAATGGACAGGTGAGGCACAGTCCAGCCCCGCCCTGCCATTTTCAGCCATAGGGCGGCCGCGCTGGACATCTCCCATCGTATAGATGGAGGCAGCCGCAGACAGTGTGTGAACTGTGTATGTCAGAGTCAGACAGGCAGAGTGACACTGCGGATGCGCCCCCCCAGATGTTGCGCCCGGTGCGGCCGGCCCCCCCTGCACCCCCCACGCTACGCCACTGGGTATATCAAGGAAAAAAATTAAAAGTGAATTGTATAGGGTGTATCCAGCTTAATTGGTGCCAAGGTGCTTCAAGAAAGTATTGATTTAATGCTGTGAATACTTAAGTACATTATTTTTTTCCCCCCGTTTTTTTTTAAAAAATGGATTTTTGTAAAATCTTACCGTAAAATCCTTTTCTCTTAGCTCATCGACAGACGTAGTCCTCGGTGATACACCACCTTCGGGTTATGTTACCTCCGCAGGAGCAGGACTAGACAGGAAATTAAAAAGCTCTGGCCACACCCTAGGGGCAGTCCCAGAGGGTATATCCTCTCTCTCTCTCTGCCTCAGCAAATCAGTTATGTGAAAAAGCAGTGCTTAGAGAATTTAACCCAACCCAACTCCAAAACAGAGGGGCGGGGACTACGTCTGTCGATGAGCTAAGAGAAAAGGATTTTACGGTAAGATTTTACAAAAATCCATTTTTCTCTAGCGCTCATCGACAGACGTAGTCCTCGGTGATACACCACCTTCGGGACGTCCCAGAGCAGTATCACAACTGAGGGGTGGGAAAATGGAAATCAAATCCCAATCTAGAAGGCCCAACCGGTGCCAACTAGAAGTTTACAATGCTCATCCTTAATGATGAGACTCAACAAAAAAATTTTCAAACAGAAAAAAACCCTCGAGGTAGACCACCGGTCTCCTCAAATTGCGGCCTGCAAAACCTTGCGGCCAAATGAGGCATCCGCCGATGCCGTCACATCAATTTTATAGAATTTTGTAAAGGTATGTACCGACGACCAGGTGGCCGCCTTACATACCTGGACCACTGACGCCTGATGGCGAAAGGCCCAGGAAGTACTGAGCGCTCGAGTGGAGTGCGCCCTAACAGGGAACGGAGGACTCTGACCCTTAACCACTTGCCGACCGCCGCACGACTATCTACGTGGGCGGTCAGCCCCTCACAGGCAAAGTGACGTAGGTCTACGTCGCTCGCCTGTGAGGGTTTAGGGAGCGAGCGCGCGCCGCCGGAGGCGCGCTCCCGCTCCCGCGTGGTCACGGACCCCCCCGCGCGCGTGACCGGCGGACCCGATCGCCGCCGGCCACTCTGCGATCGGCGGGGGAGAGGGAGATAGTCAGGCAGCTTGTGTAAACAAGCTGCCTGTCATTCTCCTCTCTGTATGAGAGCTGATCACATGGATCTACTATGTAGATCCATTGATCACTCTGCATACAGTTGAAGCCACAGCCAATCACAGTTAGAATCACGCCCCTAGGGACACACACAGCCCCTCCCTCTCAAATAAAGTTAACCCCTTCACTACCAGTGCATTTTTACAGTAACAGTGCATATGTATAGCACTGATTACTGTAGAAATGTCACTGGTAACCCCAAAAGTGTCAAAAATGTCAGTCAAGGGTCCGATCTGTCCGCCGCAATGTCGCAGTACCGCAAAAAAAATCGCAGATCGCCGCCATTACGCGTTAAAAAAAAAAACAACAAAAATGACAAAAATCTTTCCCTTTGTTAGTAAACGCAATAACTTTTGCGCAAACCAATCAAAATACGCTTTTTGCGATTTTTTTTACCAAACATAGGTAGCATAAAACAAATTGGCCGAAAATATTAAAAAATTTTGATTTTTACATTTTTTTTTGGGGGAATTTCATATAAAAAAAAGGGAAAAATATTGCTATTTTTGCAAAATTTACGCTCTTTTTTTGTTTATAGCGCGTGATCAAAAAATCGCACAGGTGATCAAATACCACCAAAAGAAAGCTCTGTTTGTGGGAAAAAAAGGACGCCAAATTCGTTTCGGTACAGCGTCGCACGACCGCGCAATTGTCCGTTAAAGTCACGCAGTGCCGAATCGCAAAATGCCCTCTGGTCGTTTAGCAGCCAAATCCTCCGGGGCTTAAGTGGTTAATAGAATAAGCCTGTACCACCGTCTGTCTAATCCATTTGGCAATGGTTGCGGCAGATGCAGGCAAACCCTTTCTGGGGCCATCCGTGATCACAAAAAGTGAATCCGTCTTACGGGATGATTCCGTAGCTTTCAGGTATACCCTGATTGCCCGAACCACATCTAAGGAATGCAACGCATGTTCCCGATGATGCTTGGGCTGAGGACACAAGGAAGGTAGTACAATATCTTCATTCAGATGAAAATCTGAAACCACCTTAGGAAGAAAAGATGGCTTAGGATGAAGTACTACCTTATCCCTATGAATCACTAGGTATGGGGACTGGCATGATAATGCAGCCAGTTCTGACACCCTGCGAGCAGAAGTAATAGCCACCAAGAAGGCCACCTTCTGGGATAAAGTAAGCAAGGGAATCTCCCTGATGTTTTCAAAAGGAGGTTTCTGTAGAACCGACAAAACCAAATTAAGATCCCAGGGCGGTAAGGGCGCGCGGACTGGAGGAGCCAGGTGCCGCACCCCCTGGATGAAATTCCGCACCAAGGATTTGGTAGCTAACGGCTTCTGAAAGAAGATTGCTAATGCTGAAACTTGACCCTTGATGGTGCTCAAGGCTAGCTTCTGCTCAACCCCTTGTTGCAAAAAGGCCAATATTCGAGACACCGAATAGGTACGTGGAGGAAATCCTAAAGATTCGCACCACGCAATATAAGTCTTCCATGTGTGATAATAGACTTTGCTGGAAGTCGCTTTCCTTGCTTTAATAAGGGTAGGAATGACAGAAGTAGACAAACCTCTGTCCTTCAGTACTTGGGTCTCAATGGCCAGGCCATTAAAACCAGCGACTGTAAAGCACGAAGGTAACTTGGTCCTAGAGACCACAGACACTCCCTGAGACGAAGTTCCCACGGAACGTCTGCGACTAGCATGTCCAAGTCGGCCAGGCCGGCTTGAGGAGGCCAGCCTAGAATTTCTAGGACCACTGGCGCTGATTGGATCTGAACCAGGCGTCCCTAGAGCTATCTGGCCCCGACCATCCGAGAAAGTCTGGTCGTTTTCTGTTCCCACACATTTATCAGATACCTGATAGTTATCAGGAAGGGTGATCTTTTCTGGTTGAACCTCAGGGACCGAAGTCACCCGACTAGAGGCTACTTGGCCTATCTGGTCAACCAGATCCGATTCCTGTGAGGTATCGGGACTAATCTTAGGAAAGGGTAAAGGAAAAGATCTATTCAGGGAACGGTAACTACCGCTTCCTGTGGTACTTAAATGTTGGAAGGGAAGAATCGCACCGGTAGTAGTGGTTGATGCTCGATCTGATGTCCTGAATACTGGTGAAAACGTTCCCCCACCCTGAAACCGGGTGGGGGCGCACCTTCAGGCTGTGTACTCCTTTGCTTCGGGTTTGGCTGGGTTGGTCCTCTGCTTGTCCGACCAGCCCTTCTTGAATCCTCCTGGAGGAGTCTTGCCTTTCCCGCTAGTACCAGCCGGGCGCCCTTTATGGGCGGTAAAGAAAGGTCCTCGCTTGTTGCGAGGTCCCTTAGCTTTTGCAGCCTGTGGCAAGAAAGTGCTCTTGCCCCCAGTGGCATCCTTAATGATTTCATCTAGGTTGGCCCCAAATAGACGATTCCCCTGAAAAGGGAGATTGGTCAAGGTCTTCTTGGAACCTAGGTCAGCTGACCAGCATTTTAACCACAGCACACGTCTGAGGATTACTGCTAACTTAGATGCATGCCCTAATAAGGGAGTTGTGTCCAAGGCTGCGTCACAGATAAACCGTAGCCCTTGTATGATCTGTTCCATCATGTCTCCTGGGGAATATCTTTTCCCCTAAGATCTTGGCGTACCATTTCCGCCCATTCCGTAAGTGTCTGGGAAACTAGACCAATAACAATTACTGGTCTAAAAGCTGACCCTATCAGAGAAAAGATAGTGCGGGACTCTGCTTCTATCTTTCGATCCACCGGATCCTTAAAGGACGAAGTGTCCTCCACTGGAATAACCGTGGCTTTATTCAGCCTGGAAATAGGCGGATCCACGACTGGTGGTACCGTCCATTTCTTAATGATGGATTCCTCAACGGATAGCGTCTAGCAATACGCTTGGAAATAGTAAAGGTACGTTTAGAATGCTCCCATTCTTCTTTAATCTGATTACCAAAACATTTAGGTACCGGAAAAGCCTTCGCCATCTTGATGGGCTTATTAGTACCGAAAGGCCTCTCTGTTTCAGTTGCCTCTGCCGGTAAAGCCTCAAGTTTTAAGGTTTCTTGCACTGCCACAACTAGTGCGTCCACCAATGCTTCTTCCTGAATTATAGCAGGAGAAGAAGCGTCCTCCTCACTGTCTGAGGGGGCTTTACCTGGGATAACAGCCCTTGCAGAGGAACCTGCAACTGCCGTGACCATCTCTGAATCTGAGTCAGAGGTGTCAGATGGTATAGGGGTAGGCGGGGGTCGCTTCCTTGACCCCCGTCCCTGACAGGCCGCCTCCACCCGAGCCACCATAGACTCCAAAATTGCTGTAAATGATTCTATACTCTGTGCACCGGCGGGTCCCGAGGCCCCCTCGAGGGAAACAGGTGGGGGAATATGTGTGGCAGGGTCCATGATAACTCCAGTTACTTCCTGGATAATATAAATCAAAAGAAAAAAACTTTTTTTTTTTTTTTTTTTTCTGACCCCCAGCGCCACAAAAAGCCCCTTAGTGTTACCTGCTAGGGATCCCTATCGATCGAGAGAGAGAGAGAGATAGACCCCCAGGCTCACCACTTGATGCTCAGAGTTAAACTGCAACAGCTTACAGCGCTGTCCTGACAAACAGGAAGTCTTTTGGCTGGCTGCCCAGGAAGAAGGGAGGCGGCTCCGCCCCTCTGCACGCCTTCCGGCGCCTCCCCCAAGCTCCACGAGGTGTAGGATCACCTCAAACATGGCCGCCCCCATGCTGGAGACACGAGGCTACGCCAAAATGGCGGCTCGTGCGATCCAGCAAAAAAAATGGCGGCGGCCTGTGCTGACTAGCGGTGTGCTGCAGGGCACACAACACTCTCTCTGCATGGGGATATGGCGTGGTTGGCGGTACCGGCCCTGGCGGACCGCATGGCCGTTCGGGAGGCCTGCTAATAGCTGGAGATCTGATTTGGAAGGCAGTCTACATGTCCGTGGCTTCTGACTGGTAGGTAGCTTATACTTAACCCATAAGATTCCCAGAATGCCACAGATTACATCTTTAAAACATGTATACAATAGATTGTTAGCTCCCAAACCAAGCCTCCTGGCTTTTTGCACACATAAAATCACACTCAAAGTAGGAGGATTTGTGACATGTTATAGGATAGAAAGGACTCTTTCTTACCATACAGAGAGGGGCCCGCGTTCACCACAAACCCCGTCAGGGAAAAAGGGGGAACATACTACTCACCATACCGGAACCAGGCGGGCACCAACTCCTGACAGTACCCCTCTCCACCGGGGCGGGAGGGCTGTCGACCGATACGGACGCCGTGACTCATGGTCTTTGGCGTTTCAGCGAGACGTTTCACTCGCGGGTTCAGTCCTTTTAATGGGACTTTGTCGCGGCCGACTCAGCGTGGAGCTATGGCCTGCACGCGCTCGTAGGCTGAACTGGGGTGACCACCGGATCTCAACATCCAGCCCGTCGCCCAGTTCAGCTTTCTTGCTTGAAGATCTCACAGGAACACTGGAGAAAAAAAAAAAAAGCTGTCTAAAAATCCTTTTAGAAAAAAATTCTTGCCAGGACCTAAGATCCCAGCAAGGTATCTAGGTCCTTACTCCTAACTAGACAGAAAATAACTGATTTGCTGAGGCAGAGAGAGAGAGAGGATATACCCTCTGGGACTGCCCCTAGGGTGTGGCCAGAGCTTTTTAATTTCATGTCTAGTCCTGCTCCTGCGGAGGTAACATAACCCGAAGGTGGTGTATCACCGAGGACTACGTCTGTCGATGAGCGCTAGAGAAAATAAAATTTGCAAAGATTTCAAAACAAACCTTTTTTGACGTTCTCAAATATGGGTATGGTTTGTAGAATTTTGAGGAAAAACTGGATTTTTGTCTTACCGTAAAATACTTTTCTCTGATCATTGACGGACACAGCGTAATATCTTTGACTGATGGGTTATGCTGCTCTTCCTAGGAGTAGGACACTAGGCGGAAAAGGGTTAAAGTTAACAGAGCTTAACTACACCTATGGAGCAGTCCCACGCTGTATACATAACCTAACTCCACAGAGGGGTGGGGGCTGTGTCCGTCAACGAACATCTGAGAAAAAGGATTTTACGGTAAGACAAAAATCCAGTTTTCTCTTAGGTTCACAATCGTGGTGTTGTCCGATTGTGGATAACAGGAGTCGAATCGCACGCTGCAATTTCAATAGTTTCATTTTCGGGAGAAACACCCAGACTGAAGCTGAATCCAGAGTCAACCCCAGAAATTCCAACTTGTTGGACGGAGTTAAGGCTGACTTTTAAAAAATTAGAGTCCAGCCGAACTCTGCAGAGTTCTCACCGTGATGTCCAGAGTCTTCTTCAGGGCAAAGGACGATTCCACCCTTTAGAAGATGATCATACAGGTACCCCAGTACTGAAATTCCCCATTGTCTGAGTAAAGCCAACACCGGGTTCAACACTTGTGAACACCTGAGGAGCGGAGGCGAGACCAAAGGGTAACGCCACCAATTGATAGTGCTTCCCGCCTGTGGCGATGCGAAAAAAAAAATTGATGCCCAATGTAGATCGGGATATGAAGAGAAGTGTCCTTGATATCGATGGATGCTAGAAAGTTCCCCTGATGAAGGGAAGCCATGACTAAGCAAATGGATTCCATTCTTAAATTTTTGAACCCACACAAAATGGTTCAGGGCTTTGGGAAGCAGAATAGGATGAACCTTCCCTTTCTTCCTGGGAACCATAAAGAGGTTTGAATAAAACCCCTGAAAATGTTCCGACACTGGAACAGGGACTATTACCCCCTGTGACAAATCCTGTACCGCACCTAGAAGGCCTTGAAACCGATCCGCGGACAGATGAAAATTGGAAGGGATGAACCTTGCCAGGGGCAAGGATCGAAACTATCTTCTAACCGGACCGATTCAACTCGAGAACCCATTTGTCTTGGATGAACGGGGTCCATGGATCTGGAAAGAAACAAAAAAGACGTCCCCCCACCCGTGGTACAGGTGAGAGCATTCCTTCAGATGAAGGAAGGCTTATCCGTGAGACCGGAGGAGCATGCCTTGGACTTACCACCCCAAGGTCTCATGGAACCCCGTGAGAAGGGTCGAGAGGGTTTTGACCCCTTGTCTTGGGACACTGTGGGATGAAAAGGCTGCTTGTGAACCGAACAGATCGGACCACGTTTGCGGCGAGATTGTTTGGAGCCTCCACGGAAGAGATTAAGGGTCTCACAGGAGGCAAGAGTACTTTGCTCCCACAGGTTACTAAGAATAGACGGTCCCCTACAAAAAGGGAAAATCCATCAGAACCTTTTTGGAGGCCTGTTCCACAAACCAGCATTTCAACCAGATCATGTGGCGCAAGGTCACTGAAGCCCTGCAGGCTAACGGGGCTGCATCCAGGGAGGCATCACAAATTTATTGCAATCCCTGTATTAATTGGTCCGCCAGCTCCGCCATTTCCTGAGTGTGCTGACCCTCCTTCAAATCCTGGCTTAACAGCTTCACCCAATCCGTCAAGGTCTGGGAGACCAAGGTTATGGCAAACACCGGTCTCAGAATGGAGCCGGCCACAGTAAAAAGATGGCGCACCAACGATTCAGCCTCCCTATCTGCAGGATAGAAAGCGTCCTCCACAGGTAATGTGACTTTATTCAATCTAGAAACCTGGGAGTCCACCACCGGTGGTACTGTCAGTTTTTTTCACAAGGGAATCTTCAAAGGGATATCTCCTAGCAAAACGCTTTGGTATCCCAGCCATGCGTTTCGGGGAGCCCACTGACTAGCAACAAACTCGTCGAAATAGGCAGGGAAGGGAAACACTTTAGTCCCTCTGGATGGCCTTCAGGTGTCAAATTGCACCGGCATGGCAGACGCAGCATCCGCTGCATCCTCCATTTTTCAAGTTTCTCACACTGACACAACCAGTGCTTCTACCAGCACCTTTTCATGCGCTGAGGCGGTGGAAGAGGAATCATCCATTTCCAGGTATTTCGGTCCGACCTGGTCAGTAGAGGCACCGCCTTCTACTCCCAGCCTTTCCCCCATTGGAACCCTACAATATCCATTTCAATAGATTTTTCCCTTCTTCACTTGTCAAATGAGTGAATAGATCAATGATTCTTTATTTGAATATTCCTGCTTTGGATTTTTGTATGTGACGGAGTTCCTATAAAATCCTTTACAGTATTGAGGCATTTCTGCTGGAATATAATTTCTGGCATTTTTTCCTTGTTTTAACTTGATCTGCCTTGGACTGCTTGGCCTAATTGGAGGAATGATTCTCCTCTGCTTTGGCCCGTATTCTTTTCTGTGTACTTTCTTGCTTACAGCACTTAACATGGTGGCTGGACCGGATGTTATCCTCGACTTCCGGTTTCGACCATGTAATGCCGCCGCGCCGTAATGACGCACTTCCTCTTCGGGTTCCAATTGGTCGACTGGGTGTGCCTTGCTCTCACTCCCTCGGTGACGTCAGACGTCGAGGGAGGGGAGGAGATGTACAAATGCCGGCACAACATGGTCAGTATTCCACTAGACCACCAGGGAACAGGACACTTGTTTGGAGACATATGCGGTAATGGAATCCTTTTTAGACCTTCTCTTCACCCTTCGATGATTGAATATGGCGTTCTAACAGTCTTTTTCTTATTTATCCTGTTTTATATCTTGCGCAGCCTTCCTACTGGAGCGCATTGTTTGGAGACTCTCGTTGATTCGGCAGGTTCTCATAGATATCTGTGCATGGGAATTTTGATGTGTACAACACCGGATCACCAGGGTAAATAGCATTTTTTGATACAATCAATACAATATTGGCAGTCTTTCCCTTTGGAAGATACATATTTACAACATCCTTTCTTGTTGTTTTAAAGGGATATTTGTCTCTTTGGATTTTGCGAGATAACCTTTCCTCCTTCCATTTATTGTTGGGGTACCCTCTGAGGTATCTTTACCCCTGAACTAAACTGGTAAATATATTAATTTTATCAAATTTGATACCTACTCCTTAATAGGAGACCCATGCAATTTATATCTTCCAATGTATTCCTATATTGCAGTCCCTCATTACCATACGTGCTATATGTGGCTTGGCTATCATCTCCTCTATGGGTCAACATTAAGAGGTCAGGTGTCTCAGCCCCCTCCTCTCCACTCACCCCGGTTTCTGCACCTTCGTTGTTTCCGCTCCCGGCAAACAAAAAGGTTCAGGTCTCTTTAAGGTACATTGTGTCACTAGTTTTAGAATTATGACATCTAATTGGGCACTCAATATAGGACTATTGATATATGCCCCATTGTAATTATATTTGTCCTATTTTTCATGTTTTTTCTTTTTGTAAGTCAGAAATGTTCACTCTCGACAAATATCTACCAAAACTCCTGAAGAAGCTATTATGAAGATGGCGAAACATGTAGAGTTGATATTATCGAGTGCATTTTTGTGCTTTTAACATTTTAATCAATGTTGTGTCTTGTCCTAATCCTATATGTTTAATAAAATGTGTATTTTTTGAGAATTCAGATTTTTCTCCATCATTTGCACCTTTAAAGTCCCACCTAGCCCCCTCTATTGTAGAATCATCCTCACTGTTACTGCACTCAAAAAGTGCTTGGACGCTGACCCCCATGGGGTGACTTGCGTCCGCAGCGGCCACATCAGCCTCAGATTTTGAGGAGGCAGAGGAACCAGGAGAAGGCAGCGGAAGATTTTTGGAGGGTCTCTTTTGTAAGACCATATAAACTTTTGACACTAAGGATTGTAGGACCGTTGTCATGGGTCCGGTGGTGAGACATGTTCAGCTGGCTCCATGACACCATTGTGCCGCAATAGGAACACAGTAAAAGTTTCAGCAGTAGCTGTGAATAAACCCCAGCAGCACTGATGCTTGTGGGACTACAGGTCCCAGAACACTGCAATAGATCAGACCAGGTAGGGAGTTACCGCCCCAGGACTCACCAGCACATGCGTCTCCGCAGCAGCAGGAGGGGGGGGGGGACGAGTGCCAATCATTTCAGGCACGCAGCTCCGGAGACCCCCACCAGTGCCGTTCACCTCACCCAGGGCCATAGTGTAAATTAACCACCCTTGGACATTCCACATTAGTAGGGAAAGGGGGGTTGGGGGGGGGGGGGGAAGATAGTGAGACCTATTGAGAATAAACAGAGTGGGGGAAGGCAGGGCATCACAGACCACCGACCCCGGGGAGGACCCGCACTAACCCCGAACTTCCCAAGGGAGAAATGGGGGTTACTCACCATACCATTGGAGACTCAGTGGGGGTTCACTCCAGGCAGGTCACCTCCTCATCTCGGAACAAGGGGTGCTGCGGCGCAAGGAATGCTGCGATTCTGGCCGCGACCAGGACGTGTGCGTCTGTGCGAGATGCGCGAGAGACCGAGAGAGGGCGCGAGAGACCGAGAGAGGGCGCGAGAGACCGAGAGAGGGCGCGAGAGACAGAGAGAGGGCGCGAGAGACAGAGAGAGGGCGCGAGAGACAGAGAGAGGGCGCGAGAGACAGAGAGAGGGCGCGAGAGACAGAGAGAGGGCGCGAGAGACAGAGAGAGGGCGCGAGAGACCGAGAGAGGGCGCGAGAGACCGAGAGAGGGCGCGAGAGACCGAGAGAGGGCGCGAGAGACCGAGAGAGGGCGCGAGAGACCGAGAGAGGGCGCGAGAGACCGAGAGAGGGCGCGAGAGACCGAGAGAGGGCGCGAGAGACCGAGAGAGGGCGCGAGAGACCGAGAGAGGGCGCGAGAGACCGAGAGAGGGCGCGAGAGACAGAGAGGGCGCGAGAGACAGAGAGAGGGCGCGAGAGACAGAGAGAGGGCGCGAGAGACAGAGAGAGGGCGCGAGAGACAGAGAGAGGGCGCGAGAGACAGAGAGAGGGCGCGAGAGACAGATATATACCTCACACAGTAAAAAGGTTGAATGTCAGTCCATCCAGTTCAGCCTGAGTGTGGGTTTGGTATTTAGGCCAATACAGTTTCCCATATTCTTGTACAGATGTTCACTGTGAAACATTTTTTTTTTTTTTTTTTTTATTTATCTACGCTGCTTGCGGACACCAACTGAAGAAAGGGTGTTCCAGATCCTTACTGCTCTAACAGTTAAGAACTCCTTCTGCAGTTTAAAGTGATGGCAAACATACGCTGTTGAATTTACATAATGCCTTCCTCTTTATGTACAGGTGCATCTCAAAAATTAGAATATCAAAAAGTTAATTTCAGTAATTCATTTTGTAAAGTGAAACTGATTTTATATAAATGCAATACACACAAGGTGATACATTTTAATAATTTTTTCTTTCATTTGGTGAGTATGGCTTACGGCTAATGAAAACCCATAATTCAGTATCTCAGAAAAATAGATTCCACAAAACAAAAAAAACACAAACACAGAAATGTTGGCTTACTGAAAAGTATGTCCATGTTCAGTATAGTATGCACTACACCAATACTTGGTCGGGCTCCTTTTGCATTAATTACTTCATCAATGCAGTGTGGCATCAATGCAGTGTGGCATAGAGGCAAACAACCTGTGGCACTGCTGAGGTGTTATGGAAGCCCAGGTTGCTTTGATAGCGGCCTTCAGATAATGTGAATTGTTTGTTCTGGTGTCTCTCCTCTTCCTTTTTACAATACCCCACAGATTCTCTATGGGTTTAGGTGCCAAGTCCTGCTGGAAAATGAAATCAGCGTCTCCATAAAGCTGATCAGCAGAGGCAAGCATGAAGTGCTCTAGAATTTCCTGGTAGAGGGCTGCGCTGACTTTGATAAAAACACAGCAATAGCAGCAGATGACATGGCTCCCCAAATCGTTACTGGACCTCATGCAACTTGGATTCTGTGCCTCTTTACTCTTCTTCTAGACTCAGGGACCTTGATTTCCAAATAAAATGCAAAATTTCCTACAGTCTGATTTTGGAAGCCATGTCATCTGTGGATGTTGGTCCACTGTGTTTTATCAAGTCCAAAGTCAGTGCAGCCCTCTACCAGGAAATTCTAGAGCACTGATCAGCTTTATGGAGACGCTGATTTCATTTTCCAGCAGGACTTGGCACCTGCCCACAATGCCAAAAGTACCAATACCTGGTTTAATGATCATGGCATCAGTGTGCTTGATTGGCAAGCAAACTCACCTGATCTAAAACCCATAGAGAATTTGTGGGGTATTGTCAAGATGAAGTTGAGAGACACCAGACCCAACAATGCAGATCAGCTGGAAGCCACTCTAAAGAAACCTGGGCTTCCATAATACCTCAGCAGTGCCGAAAGCTGATCGGCTTCATGCCACACCACACTGATGCAATAATTCAAGCAAAAGGAGCCCCAACCAAGTATTGAGTGCATACTATACTGCACATGGAGATACCAGTCAGTAAGCCAACATTTCTGTAATAAAAATACTTTATTGGTCTTCCGTAATATTAAAATTTTAAGATACTGAATTTTGGGTTTTCACAAGCTATAAGCCATAATCTTCAAAATTAAAAGAAAGAAATGCTTGAAATATATCATGCTCTGTGGAACGCATGTATATATGAAATCAATCTTTTTGAAACAAAATTAACTTTGATATTCAAATTTGAGATATACCTGTATATGGATTATGGCACTATTTTCAATTTAAATCCACCATCATTGGTTACCTTTTTCATAATGAACATACAGCTGTCATATGACCCAGTTCTTTCCCAGTCTGTCTGCAGGGTAAAATTAGCAGGAGGAACTTCTAGTCCTCCACTGCTGGTCCCATGATAAAAAACAACAAAAAAAAACAAATACCACAACAGCCTTAGAATAGGAGGGCTATCTAGAGGGAGGTTCACAATCAATAACTGTTTCACACACCTACAGCCTTTCTATTGTATGTATGTGCTTACAATTACATGGGAGGGAGGTGAATCCTCCATTAACAAATATCCCACCCCCATTGTTTTTAGCTATTTAGTAGGCATGGAGAGGGGGGTAGGAGGGAGTGGGCTGCCACATACCACTGTGTATACACCCACATCTGAGACTCTATAGACATAGTAAAAATAGGTTTTACAACCTAAATTTGTAAGCTCCAATGAGCAGGGCCCTCTAATTCCTCCTGTTTTGAACTGTATTGTAACTGTATTGTCTTCCCTCACATTGTAAAGCGCTGCGCAAACTTGTTGGCGCTATATAAATCCTGTATAATAATAACCTAAAGATTGTTAAGATTAGTGGAGTAGGCCATAATGAATCGAATTCCAAAAAAATATTTAATATATAGTATTTTGTCCATAGGTAAACTTTAACAGGTTAAAATTATTAATTTTTATTTTTAAACTTATTTTCTGTAGATTTTTATCTGCAAAGTTGAACAGTTTAGGAAAATGTGTATAAGTTGCAGTTTTTCTGTTCGCTCTCAAAAGATTTATACATGGGGGGTAAAAAAAAATCAAACAAATACCACATTTGCAGCTTCATTTGTCCTTACCTTAGACTCAGGTTGTTTAGTAGTGCAAACTGAATCCCATTAACAAGTTCAGGAAGCTCCGGGATCATTGCTAAAACAGTCACTCCAATAAAATACTGAAATGAAAAACCACATACATGCATAAAACTATGCACAAAAAGCCATAAAACAAACCTCACGGTATTTATTTTGTTAGGGCCCCAGGACTAAATTATATGAGCGCTTCCTATTGGAATTCCCAGCTCTGCACCTGACCTAGAAGTTCAATAATACTTTTCTAATCCAATTTAAAGGCCAAGTTCACCTTTGGAACATGTTAACTGTTCCAGCTCCAGTCTCCCCCCCCCTTCAATGTGACAGTGGGCGTGGGATCCTCTCCATCGGCAGGGTCATTCATTCACGGAGCCCTGAATGAATAAACGAAATACAAATACTGTTGACCACCACGGCCGGCGGCTTTTAGTTCTCCATGAACTGCAAGGGCACTGATTAGTGCCCTCGCAGTTCAGTGGTTCTTCCTACAATTCAATATCTGTTCACCTATATAGAAGGTACAGGCAGACCGTGTACTGAGAGTCTGCAGTTCATCAAGGACACAGAGCTCCAATAACCCTGACCATAATGGTTATATTGCCTTCTGCAGGAGTAGGCAGAACAAAACAAAACTGGGCCGTCCTCAGCTGGTATACAACCACCTCTCTGCTATAGGTATTCAGAGGGAGTAAACCTTACGGCGACCGGAAGTGATCGGGTGACACCTACGGAGGCTGGCGCGGTCCGGAGCATCAGCGTGGAGAGGGTGAGCCAGACCGTCAGCACCGATCGTTGCATCCCTGATACTATCCATAGGAGATTGAAGGCTTATCTTATGCTCTTTGTTTGGGAGTACATTTTATTGGGGATTTGGTGAATAAAAGTGTGGAATTTCAAAATAATATCACGCTAGTGCGGTTTCCCTTTCTTGTCTTTCCAAATTGGTGAATGGGAGCTTTATTTTGAGGAGAGGGAACGCCTTAGTGACAAGCTACAAGGAAAGACACAGTCAGCTGCTGCCATTGATCGGAGGAGATTGTGTGCTTTGCCTTATTGCCTACCCTAGGAGAATAGGTGGGCCACGCTGTCTGGTGAGTTGCCACCCCCCTATTTAGCACAAAGGTGGAGGATGTGGGGTGTGGTGACCACAAATTCACTGTGGATCCCAATTGGTGGAGAGGAATTTTTAAGAGACTCTGCATAGAAATTTGAAAGGACACTGCTGTTTTTTTCTCTGTGTGGAGGATTTCCTTTTGAACTGTCTGCGCTACTATTACTAGTTTGTTTGATCCATGGGACTTATTTCTAGTAATTTTTCCATAGGTATTCAGTTTAGTAACAAGCAGTATTCAAAGTACCAAAACTTCATAGAGGGGTGGGTGCTGTGTCCATCAAACTCAAACTAATTTTACGTTGAGTACAAAATCCTATTTTCTCTTTAGTTCATCGGCGGACACAGCGCTCCATTAATCCTGACTATAGGTACGTCCAAAAGCAGTGCCAAAAAAAAAAAAAAAAAAAAGAAGGAGGGGTGGGGAAAATAACTCATGGCTAAACACAAGATCCCCAACCAGGTCATAGGCGCTCCATCTGAAATAAAAATTGAAAGAAAAACCCCCCTCAAGAGGGAACAGCCCTCTAACAGAAGCCTGCAAAACCCTTGCGGCCAAAAGAAGCATCCACAGATGCCAAAATATCTACTTTGTAGAATTTGTTGAAAACCTGAGATATTGACGCTTGATGACAGAAGGCCCAGGAAATACTAAGCGCCCAAGTAAAATGCGCTGTGAAAGGAAAAGGAGGAACCTGAGCTTTAATAGACTCGGTCTGAATCACCATCGGTCTGATCCATCTATAGATGGTAGCCGAAGAAGCGGCCAGCCATTTTCTTGGTCCTTGTGTAACCACAAAAAGCGAGTCTGACCTCCGAAAGGACTCAGTGGCTGCCAAATACACCCGAATCACTCGGACATCCAATGCAGAGCAAATTTCTTGTGGTGAGCCGGGTTGGGACACAAGGCAACAACGTCATTATTAAAAATGGTAGTTTGAGACAAGCTTAGGAAGGAACGATGAACAGGGACGAAGAACCACCTTATTCCTATGGAACACGAAAATAGGGACGACAGGATAATGCTGCCAACTCCGACACCCTACGGGCCGATGTAATAGCCACCAAGAATGCCACCTTCTGGGACAAGGTAGGCAAGGGAATCTCCCGAATAGTCTCAAATGGAGGTTTCTGGAGAACCAAAAGCACAAAGTTTAAGTCCCATGGTGGCAAAAGAGACCGTACAGGTGGAATCACATGTCGATCTCCCTGAATGAAGGTACAAACTAAAGCGTGCATGGCTAGGGGGATCGCTGAAAGATTGCCAAGGCAGACACGTGGCCCTTTATGGTACTCAAGGTCAACTTCTTCTCAACGTCCCGTTAAAGACCAAGATCCGAGCAACAGAAAAAGATCAATGACGAGCACCAACTGACTCGCACCAAGAAATGTACGCTTTCCACATACAATGATATATCTTGCTAGAATTAGACTTCCTTGCCTTCAACATAGTAGGGATCACTGATCCACACAAACCTCTATCCCTCAGTACCTGGTTTTTAATAGTCAAGCCCACAAAACCAACGACTGTAAGGGATGGAAGCTCAGCCCTTGGGACAACTGGACCTCTCAGAGATAGCCCACCAGGAGACATTTATGCCCCCCCCCCCCGAATGACCTTCGCCCACGATCCTTCACCGGAACCGCGGAAGCAACTCAAGAGAAGGGTATTGGCCCTACAGTGGCACTAGGACAACTACCAGAGGAACCTGTGACCTCGCCGCGAACCTTGGTATCTTCCTGTTGGACCGACCCTGCTGAAGGAGCTGCGTACAGGCCTGTGCAAATAGATCTGCCTTGAAGGTGGATGCCACCAGGCCCAGAACCGGTATGCAAGCCGGGAAAGAAGACTTGTCTGCGTGACAGCAGCCAGCGAATCACAGCCTATGGTTCCCAAAGTTTGATCAAGTTTGAACCACCCTGGGGAACAATAAATCTAGAGTCGGAAACCAGGTGATTCAATTTCCTGGATGGGGATAGGGGGGACCTTGGTTAATTCGGACGTCACCTGAACCTTTGCAGGAATTCTTTCTGCACAAGGAGACTCGGGGCCTAAAAAAACCTGAAACTGATGAACTCTGCCCCCCTTCTTTGGTACCACCAAAAGGATCATTTTGTGGATTCCCTCAATGCTCACGAAGGGGGTCCATGGGGCTGCAAGCCAGCGAAGATGCCCCCCCATCCCAGTTATGGGTGAGGGCAGACCTTCAGGCTGAAGGGGTCTGCAGGTCCAGAGAAGCCAGCTCTAGGCTTGCCAGACCAAGGTTGCTTGGAATCTCCCGGGGAAGACTTGAAAGATCCATTTCCCTCTTCTGCAGACCCAGGAGCAATTTTTTTATGGGCTGGGGAGGGGGGCCCACATTTGCAACGAGGCTCCTTCCCTAGACTGTGGCAGGAGGGTACTCTCTCTCCCTCCCTCCCCCCCCGTGAAACCCTTAATGAGCTCATCCAGAGGGGCCCAAAACAGGCAATCTTTATTCGAGGCTTAGTCTGCAGACCAATTCTTAAGCCATAGCACACACCTGATCACTACCGCTTAAACAGAGCTTGGACAGCACGGGAGCCGCATCCAAAGCTGTATCACAAATAAACTGTAGCCCCTGGACCAACTGGTATGCCAGATCAACATAAGCAGAGGGAACCTGCTTGTTCCCCAGACCCAAAAGTTTGGCCATTCAGTTAGGGCTATAGTAAACCTACTGCGTGCCACTGACTCCGCTTTATCGGCTGAGTCTTTAAAGGATGGGGAATCCTCTACTTAGATCATGGCTGCCTTATTCAACCTAGAGACAGCAAGGTCCACTTTTTTTAAAAGGGATTCTTCAAAAGGGTAACGTACTGCAAAATGTTTGGGGACCACAAAGGGTTGCTTTGGTTGCCCCCACTCCTTAGACAATTCTGTGAAAATAGGGAAGATGGGGAAACAGCTTAGCTGTAAGAGGCATCTTGTCTGTACCAAAAAGGGACAGCCACATCCATGGCCACATTCGCCACATCCTAAAGTACTGCAGTAACAAGTGTGTCCACCAGCGTTTTCTAATTCGCTGCTGCGACCGTGGAGGAGTTATCCTCACTATCAGACAGATCAGGGAGCGTGATATCCAGTCCCATGTCCACGGTGGCACCAGAATCAGAAGAGACCGACAGAGTAGAAGGCGGAGAACACTTCCTGCTAGGCCTTTGCCAACACACCATTCTACCCAGGATACCAAGGACTGTAGGACCGCCGTCAGTGTATCAATGGAGAGCTGGGGCTCAGAGGGACCTGGCGCCTCCAGGGGTCAGTGGGTGAGAGGTGACCCTGCAGTTCCATAGGATAAGGAGGACCCCGCAGCTAAAAAGAAAAAGGTGGGGGGGGCCCCAAGGATTTACCACTACCAGCCAGAGTAGCGCTGTAGCATCGCCATGCGGCGGCTCCAGCATCACGCCGAACCAAGGGAAAAATTACCACCGTGACATCAGACCATCAAAACATGACCGCTGGCCGAAGAGCAAACCAAGGGAAAATGGCCGCTGAACGCTGCTAAAAGCTGTCAGACTGTCTGACCCGGAGGGTCCCCGCATCCAGCCCACCCAAAGGAGAGAGGGGGGGGGGGGGGGATATACACACCTTTACATGGATGCGGGTATCGCTCCAGATAGAACCCCTCGCCACCGTAGTAGGGGGCTGTATGTCAGGGGGACTCGGACTATGTGACTCGGACCAAAGCCTGGGTGTTTGCGAAAACTACAAGTTAAACGTTTAAACGTTAAGACATTTAACTCGCAGGCCAGCCTCCATTCGTTGACTATGCTGTAGCAGACCTAGCACATAGCTGTGGTCTGCACGCACTCACTGGCCTGACTGGTGAGATTATCCAGCCCAGCAGTTGATTGTAGATCTCCCAGACGAAAAAAAAGATGCATGGGAGGAGAAAAGCGCAAATATTGCTAGGATCAAAAGATCCCAGCAGTGAGCCTAGGTCTTTACTCCTGACTACACAAACTGAATAAATAGAGCAGAGATGGGGTTATATACCAGCTAAAGATGGCCCATAGGCGTTGCAAATTTTTTTTTTTTGTTCTGCCTAGTCCTACTCCTGCAGGAGGCGATATAACTCTCTAGACAGAATTATTGGAGTGCTGTGTCAGTCGAAGAAAAATAAATGCATACTTTTTTACCTGCAAAAAAGCATGGTACGTTTTTTTTTTTTTTGTTTATAAAAAAAGTGAACTCCTCCTTTAAAAAGACAATCTCACAGTACCTAACAATGTGTTCAAAGCAAATCTTTGGTCAGGAAAAGGAAATTTGAAGTCTAACTGAAGTTTCGATTTAAATATATTGTAGGTGGATCAAAAACAAAAAAGTGGAACCCTTGCCTTCTGTGTGGGGGAAGAGAGGACCCCTTTAAAGAGCAATCGATGCACTTCAGCAAGAGGTGCATCAGACTGACTGCAGAGATATAGCTAGATAGGGGGTGTGTTATACCTCAGGAAAGGCACAGAGAGCAAGGGTCTCACTCTGCAGTTGCTGGCAGGGGACATGGCAAGTTTTTCTTCTCTGCCTGTGGCTGCTTAACCCCTTCATTCCTAAGGGTAAAACACATCTTAATGTCTATACACAGTTTTATAATTTTGAGATGTGTTCGTTTAAAAAAAAAAAAAAAAAACTTCCATATCACCACAACTACTTTTTCCTTTTTTTTTTTATAATTTTAGAGGCACTTCCAGTTCTTGGTAATGTCACTGCTGTGCCATATTTTAAAGCAACATACACCCCCATCAGAGGGTTTCTTTTTTATATTTAATACATATTTAAATAAAACCAATAGGGATTTACAGTTGTTGCATAATCGTCATTGACATTGGTACTTTTAAGTCCCACCTATATTCACATCATTCTTGTTTTAAAGCCTAAAGCCTTAGACTAGCAACAGGTTCAATTTAGGTTTCTGTGAAAAATATAGTATTTGTGTGTTCTAACCCCAGCGCATTAGTTTTTAGCTAGGAAGGGTAAACAAGCTAGGTTTATAATGGGGCTTTAAACAAAGATTCAATAATTGATTAGGTGTGTAGAGAACAGCAGTTGGCAACCCATGGAACATTTGACCTCTTTTCTATTGCACGCAATGATAGGATTTCCTCTTAAATGCAGAGCTGTGCAAGGAACCAGTGGATCCAGCACACGCGTCCATCGCAGGTACCTGTATATGGCATCACATCGAAGCACTGAGTTAAATGCGAGAAGTAGATTGGCCGGCACCAGCATGCCACAACAGGTGTCTGTCTTAGCACCTTTCTGCAGTATGGAGGGCAGAGTGCAATTTTCCATATGCAGACATTCAGACGTGTGTTGATTAAGAAGAATGAAGCAATGCTCATTACCATGCTTATAGCATTTATGAGGTGTTCATGAATTATTAATCCAACCAGTAACACCGACCGTGGCAGGCAGAAGCAGAGGAATTGAGAATGGTCAGGGGCAAAGCTTTGTGTCAGCAAAGTTAAGCTTGACTCAGCCAAATGCCAAAGAGATCAAAGTATACAAAGCCACCTGCTATCACACCACAACCCAACCTCGCCTCAAAGTAGATTTCCTCTACATCACTTCCCCTTTAACCACTTCCTACTAAAAAAGAAAAGCTTCCATGGTTATTTATGGAGCATTCTTGAAGTGTTTTAAGTTCTTCATTAACACAACGAAAACATGTCAAACACATCATAAAAATTGATTTTTGTAAGATCTTACCCTAAAATCCTTTTCTCTTAAGCTCATTGACAGACGTAGTCCTCCTTGATTAATATCAACTAGGGTTATACTGCCCTCTACAGGAGTAGGACTAGACCGGAAAGAAAACGTTCTGGCCACACCTTAGGGGCAGTCCCAGAGGGTATATCCTCTCTCTCTCTCTGCTACAGCAAATCAGTTATGTCACAAAGCAGTGTTTAGAGAATTTAACCCAACAAAACTCAGAAAACAGAGGGGCGGGTACTACGTCTGTCAATGAGCTTAAGAGAAAAGGATTTTACGGTAAGATCTTACAAAATTCCATTTTTCTCTGTCGCTCATTGACAGACGTAGTCCTTGATTAATATCAACTCGGGACGTCCCAAAGCAGTGCCACAAAATGAGGGGTGGGATAATGGAAATCAAAATCCAATCTAGAAGGCCCAACCGGTGCCAACTAGAAGTTTTAAAGGCTCATCAATCAAAGGATGAGACTCAACTGAAAATCCAACGGAAAAAAACCCTCGAGGTAGACCACCGGTCTCCTCAAATTGCGGCCTGCAAAACCTTGCGGCCAAATGAGGCATCCGCCGATGCCATCACATCAACTTTATAACATTTTGTAAAGGTATGAACCGACGACCAGGTAGCCGCCTTGCACACCTGGACCACTGACGCCTGATGGCGTAAGGCCCAGGAAGTACTGAGCGCTCGAGTGGAGTGCGCCTTAACAGGGAACGGAGGATTCCGACCCTTAATAGAATAAGCCTGTACCACCGTCTGCCTAATCCATTTGGAGATAGTCGCGGCAGATGCAGGCAACCCCTTTCTGGGGCCATCCGTGATCACAAAAAGTGAATCCGTTTTACGGAACGATTCCGTAGTCTTCAGGTATACCCTGATTGCCCGAACTACATCCAAGGAATGCAACGCACATTCCCGAGGATGATTGGGCTTAGGACACAAGGAAGGTAGCACAATATCTTCATTCAGATGAAAATCTGAAACCACCTTAGGAAGAAAGGATGGCTTCGGATGAAGAACTACCTTATCCCTATGAACCACTAGATATGGGGAATGGCATGATAATGCAGCCAGTTCTGACACCCTGCGTGCAGAAGTGATAGCCACCAAGAAGGCCACCTTCTGGGATAATGTAAGCAAGGGAATCTCCCTGATATTTTCAAAGGGAGGTTTCTGCAGAACCGACAAAACCAAATTAAGATCTCAGGGCGGTAGGGGCGCGCGCACTGGCGGAGCCAAGTGCCGCACCCCCTGGATGAAATTCCGCACCAAGGAATGAGTAGCCAGCAGCTTCTGAAAGAAGATTGCCAACGCTGAAACCTGACCCTTGATGGTGCTCAAGGATAGTTTCTGCTCAACCCCATTTTGCAGAAAAGAAAAATTTGGGTCACCAAATAGGTACGGTGGGGGAAATCCCAAAGATTCACACCACGCAATATAAGTCTTCCATGTGCGATAAAAGACTTTGCTGGAAGTCGCTTTCCTTGCTTTAGAGTAGGAATAACTGAAGCTGACAATCCTCTGTCCTTCAGTACCTGGGTCTCAATGGCCAGGCCGTTAAAACCAGCGACTGTAAAGCACGATGGAAGATCGGTCCTTGAGACCGCAGATCCTCCCTGAGAGGAAGTCTCCACGGAGCGTCCGCGACTAGCCTGGCCAAGTCGGCGTACCCGGCTTGACGAGGCCAGCCCGGAATTTCCAGGATAACTGGAGTTCCCTCCACCTCTATCCTGCGGAGAAATCTCAGCAGTAACTTGAGAGGGGGGAAGACATAGTAGCTGAAACTGCCCCTACGGGACGTTCAGTGCGTCTGCTGCGTCCACTAGCGGATCGCGGGCGCGAGTTACCAACCTCCGCGCCTTCCTGTTGAGCCGAAATGCCAACAGATCCACCTGCGGGATGCCCTACTGAAGACCCAGGTGGTGAAATCCTTGGTGATCGACCTAAGTCATCACCATGACATTGTCTGACTGGATCCGAACCAGGCTGCCCTAGAGCTGCTTGGTCCAGGCAATCAGACAAAGTCTGATCGCTCTCAGTTCCCACACATTTATCAGAAACTAAATTCCTATCGGAAGTGATGACTTCTCCTGGCTGAGCATTAGAGACTGAAGTCACCGGACCAGAGACTCCTTGGTCCGCTCGCACAACTGGATCCGATTCCTGGAGGGAACTGGGAATGATCTTTGGAAAAGGTAAAGAAAACGTTCTGCTCTAGGAACGGGAACTACCGCTCCCTGTAGCATATGAATGTTGGAAGGGAAGAATCGCACCGGTAGAAGTGATCGACACTCGATCTTGTATCCTGATCATATGATCTCCTGAACCCCTTAGTCCGGGATTCAGGAAAGCCCTGGATCTGAACACTGGTGAAGACGTCCCCCCACCCCTGAGCTGGGTGGGGGCGCACCTTCAGGCTGTATTAGCCTTATCTTCAGGTTTGGCTGAGTCGGCCTTTTGTTTATCCGACCAGCACCTTTTGAAACCTCCTGAAGGGGCTTTGCCCTTCACGCTCGCCCCCAGCAGAGCAAACGAACCTCTTATGAGCGGAAAAGAAAGGTCCTCGCCTGTTACGAGGTCCTTTAGCTTTTGCAGTCTGTGGCAAAAAAGTGCTCTTGCCCCCAGTGACATCCTTTATGATCTCATCTAGGGTGGCCCCAAATAGGCGATCCCCCTGAAAAGGGAGATTAGCCAAAGCTTTCTTGGAATCTTGATCCGCCGACCAACACTTTAACCACAGCACACGTCTGAGGACTACTGCTGACATCGATGCATGCGCTAACAAGGGAGTGGCATCCAGGGCTGCGTCACAGACGAACTGTAATCCCTGTATAATTTGCTCCATCAAATCAGACGCTGCCTGGGGAATACTTCTCCCCTTTAAGTCATGGCGCAACAATTTTGCCCATTCTGTCAATGTTTGTGAAACTAAACCAATGGCAACCACTGGTCTAAAGGTTGACCCTATCAGGGAAAAAACAGTGCGGGATTCCGCTTCTACTTTTCGATCCACCGGATCCTTAAAGGATGGAGCATCCTCCAACGGGATAACAGTGGCTTTATTTAGTCTGGAAATCGGTGGATCCACCACTGGTGGTACCGTCCATTTTTTAATGAGGGATTCCTCAAACGGATAGCGTCTAGCAATGCGTTTGGAAATAGTAAGGATTAGTTTCGGATGATCCCATTCCTCTTTAATTTTATTACCAAAACAATTGGGTAAGGGAAAAACCTTCGCCGTCTTGGTAGGTTTACTAGTACCAAAGGGAATTTCCATCTCGGTTACCTCTGCCGGTGTAACCTCAAGATTTCCCAGACAGACACAACTAGTGCGTCCACCAATGCTTGTGTTATGGCGGAGGTAGAACCGTCCTCCTCACTATCTGAGGGAACTTTACCTGAGACAACAGCCTTTGCAGAGGGACCTGCAGCTGCAATGACCATCTCCGAACCTGACTCTGAAGTATCAGATGAAATAGGGGTAGGCGGGGGTCGCTTTCTTGACCCCCGTCCCTGACAGGCCCTCTCCACCCAGGATACCAAAGACTCCAAAACTGCTGATAATGCATCAATACTCTGAACTGGAGGGTCCTGCGGCCCCTTTGAGGGGATCAGGTGGGGATACATGTGTGGCAGGGTCCATGATTATGCAAGACACTTGCCAGAAAAAAATAATTGCAATCAAAAAAATAAAACTTTTTTTTTTTCTTTTCTTTAGTCCCCCAGCGCAGCAGCGCCCCTCAGTGTTACCTGCTTTTGGACCCCTACAGAGAGAGAGAGACCCCAAGGCTCACCACTTGATGCTCAGAAGTTTCAATACAACCTGTTCCAGCACTGTCTGTTACAGACAGGAAGTCTTTGGCTTTGCTTTCCCGGGTAAAAGGAGGCAGCTCCGCCCCTTTACACGCCTTCCGGCGCCTCCCCATAGCTCCTCGAGGTGTTTGGTCACCTCAAACATGGCCGCCCCCATGCTAGAGACACGAGGCTACGCCAATATGGCGGCGGCCTGCGGGAGGCTGTGCGCTCGGCCTGTGCGGCCTGCGGGAGGCTGTGCGCTCGGCCTGTGCGGCCTGCGGGAGGCTGTGCGCTCAGCCTGTGCGGCCTGCGGGAGGCTGTGCGCTCGGCCTGTGCGGCCTGCGGGAGGCTGTGCGCTCGGCCTGTGGAAGTGACTGGCTTTCTGGAGGGATGGCGACCTGCGGATGCAGTAACTCAGGCATAGGCATCGGCCTGTATACACACTATGACAGGTAGGATACCTCTATACCTCAATAGTAATGCCTTTTAGTAGTCTGCCACTGACTTCAGTCACCCTTACAGTCATATAGTGACTTTAGATAGTCAGCTCCCAAAACAAGCCTCCTGGTTTCTTATTCACAAAATCGCACTCAAATTGGGGGATCTGTGACCTGTTATAGGATAGAGGGGGGACCCAGAAACTGAGTGTCCGACCATCCCAGAGAGGGGCCCGCGTCCACCAACAAACCCGACAGGGGGAGAGGGGGAACATTTTACTCACCATACCGGAACCAGGCGGGCGCCAACTCCTGAAAGAACCCCTCTCCACCGCAGTGGGGGGGCTGTCGACCAATACGGACGCCGTGACTCAGTTTGCAACTGGTCTTTGGCGTCCAGGCGAGACGTTTAACTCGCAGGGTCAGTCCCCGTCCAGTGGGACTATGTCGTGGCCGACCCAGCGCGGAGCTATGGCCTGCACGCGCTCGTAGGCTGAACTGGGGTGACCACTGGATCTCAACATCCAGCCCGTCGCCCAGTTTCAGCGTACTTGCTTGAAGATCTCACAGGAACACTGGAGAAGAAAAGCTGCCTAAAAAAGTATTTCTAAAAAATCTTGCCAGGACCAAAAGATCCCAGCAAGGAACTTAGGTCCTTACTCCTAACTAGACAGAAAAAAACTGATTTTCTGTAGCAGAGAGAGAGGATATACCCTCTGGGACTGCCCCTAAGGTGTGGCCAGAACGTTTTCTTTCCTGTCTAGTCCTACTCCTGTAGAGGGCAGTATAACCCGAGTTGATATTAATCAAGGAGGACTACGTCTGTCAATGAGCGACAGAAATTCTGTTGCAGTAAAGTGGTAGTAAACTGGCGGGGGGGGGGGGGGGGGGGGGCGACGACGACACCCCACACACTTTTCGCCAATGCCATAATGCGCTAGTATACACCACATACATGAAATAATTGCCTCAAAACAAAGCCCTCCAGCGGCACGCTGTCACCACTGACTTCTTCCATCTTCACCCAGTCTTCCTTCCGGGTTTATGGGCTTTGCCTGCCTGGCTGGCTGAGCTGTGGGAGTCCTGGCCGTGCCACTGAGCTCTGAAGGAATGGCACAGGTATGCTGTTCCTTCAGGACGCATGTGCTGGTGCCATCACTGGCTTCTTTAGAAGTAAATACCTCCTAAATGGTGTACGTGTAGGAGATATTTACTAAATATCAACCGATTATCGGCAACACCGATATAACGGTGGCGGATATGCACTTTCCCCGATATATCGGAATCGGCCTTTGGATTTACCGATATTTCAGGAAAGTGCATGTACCGGAGTGATGCCTGCAGCTAGAGGCATCACCCCGGTACCAGTGTCCATAGCGGACGGTCGGCTGACTTGTAATGACAACCAATGTGGCTGAGAAGCCGCTCGGCTGTCATTACAAGGCTCGCCCCGGGTCTCCCTACCTGCACCGCCGCCTGACCGGGTCTCCATTTTTTTTAATTCAGCACCGAGTACCCGGAAGTGATGTCATGACATGACTTCCAGGTACTGGCAGCGCCGAATTAAAAAAACTTACAGCATTCAAAAACAGCCAAACTTGGCGTTTTGAATGCTTTTAAGTGCAGAGGAGGGGTTTGGGGTCTTTTAGACCCCCAGATCCCTCCATCACAGTACCTGTAGACAAAAAAAATAAAAATGTCCAAAAATATCGTCCGATACCGATATCCGATCACCAAAATATCAGTATCGGCGTTAAAAAAAAACAATATCGGTCGATCACGAATATTTACAGTACCAACAGTTAAGTCCCTTTATAGGCTTATCTGTGGTTAAAAGATAAACAAACAACTTTACTACTACTTTAAGGAGCATTGCTTCTCTCTTCATAATCAACACACGTATGAACAAGCCCCAATATTAATGGCGGGTGTAGAAAGGCACAGTTATGAGGCTTTAAAAATGCCAAATAAATGCCGCATAAAATACGTGGCATTGACACACGTGAACGGGCCCCAACATTGGGGCATTTTACTGCAACTGACCAGCATCACTAGGCAAATTATTTCCTACAGGTAAATGACAGATTGCATGATTGCAGAATCTGGTTTACAGTGCCAAAATATTTATTTTCTTGATAGATCTAAAATGTGAAGTAGACATTGTATATATCTGGCACTCATTCTAACATTTTTCAGTACATTATGCTCAACAGTTTAACATTCAATAACGGCAATCCTTCAGTCACTAAGGGGCTAGTTCACCTTACCAAAAAAACGCCTATGCAGGTAAGAGAGACACCTGCAGGTAAGAGAGAGACCTGCAGATAAAAAAAAAAAAAAAAATGTGCAGCTCTGGCTAAGTTGAAAAACCTATTTGCTATAGGAGTAGGCCATTTATGTACTTCTCAAAGTCTGTCTAAAAAAACTTGCAGAGTTGGTGGTATCCCATCCTGCCTTGTTGCTAGGACATTCTATGACACTCCGAGCAATTACTGCTCACCCCCACCATCACAAGAGCTCTAAGACCCAAACATAGGTGGTTAACCATCTCCTCAATCGCAGCATCGCTGAGGCACTGTAGAGCTGCTGCTACAGGGAAAAGATGGCATGTGAACGGGTTTGAATCAGCTAGTGTCTAACATTCTAAAAACAAGGCAGGACAGGATGAGGTCATTTCTGGGAGTTTTTCAGTCAGACTTTAGGTGGTTAATAAATGTCCTACACTTCTAGCAAGGGCATTATTCAAATTGGCCAGGGCTGCAAAGTGTTTATCTTTAGGCACTTCTTATCTGTACAGGTAGCTTGTTTTAGTAGAAGGTGGACTAACCCTTTAACTAGGTTTTACACTTACCTGTGACACTGTGGCTTCTTTAAGAATAGGACTAATATGCTCAGTGGCTAGATCTGCACATGCTGCCATTAATAAAGTAGAGCCAATGAGAATAACCACTGCCCGCGAACGAGACCAGTGAACAACAGGGCTATGATGGTGGCCAGGCACTAAAAAGAAATAAAAGCTGATACAAGTAAAACATGAAAGCTACATAGGCTACCCACAATTACTTGTTCCCTTTTAAAATCACCAGTATATTAAAAATGTACCTACCCAAATTGGACTACTTTTGCTACTGAAACAACTTATTGT
Source organism: Pelophylax lessonae (assembly GCF_965119305.1). Lineage (NCBI taxonomy): Eukaryota > Metazoa > Chordata > Amphibia > Anura > Ranidae > Pelophylax > Pelophylax lessonae. Next base: position 155,744,715 of record NC_138771.1, read on the forward strand.
GCAGGATGACAAATATTTGTAGCAAAGTTCAAAGTGGAATTTCAGTTTAGGGCCCTATGTCTGGGGTCATGGCAGTCACAAATACAAAAATGCACACACTGCTTTTCCTTTAACTTCCAAAAGAAAGCAGAACATACAGATCTTTGTGGTTCTGATCAAGCAAATAACATTTTTTCATACAGCTTAACATAAAACCGATTATGCTTTGCAAATTGGTAAATGTAATGAGTTAGAATGATGCACAAATATATATTGTATGTCCTCTTACCATGGCAGTCACTGATGTGAATATCATAAATATGAGAATGGGTCTTTAGCGTGAAGACAAGTCCTATGACATAAGCAGCAGGCAGCAAAATGCACACCGTGTACACCAAGGGTCTGTATAGGAGTGAAACCACAAATTAGGTAAACCGCAGATTCACATCCATTTATCTTTGACACGTTTGTTTAACCACCTCAGGCTGGGGTCATTTTGAAAAAATTTTCACTCCCAAACATTGAATAATTTTCTGAAAGCACAGGCCCTATAACAATTAAATGTGGGGGGGGGGGGCAGTTGCACAATATTTTTTTACAGTCTATCAAATGCATATTTTTAGGGAAAAAAAAAAAAAATAATAAAATGAATTTTAGTGCACAAACAAAAGAATACCAATGTTATTGGTGAAATATAAAAACGTGGGATTGCTTTGAGTATAATCGATACCAAACATGTCAACACTCAAAATTGCACGCCCACGAAATAGCAAAAAGACTACGGTAGCTAACATTTTTAGTAGACGCTTTAACCATTTCAATGCTGAGCACTTTCACCCCCTTCCTGCACAGGCCAGTTTTCAATACTGACATTTTGAATGGAATATTGCACGGTCATGCAACACTATCCATATTAAATTGTCTTTAGACAGATAGCGCGTTATTTTAGTGCATTTAAATCACCACTTTGCTAAACAAAAAAAACCCCAGAAAAAAAAAAAAAATGGATTTTTGTAAAATCTTACCGTAAAATCCTTTTCTCTTAGCTCATTGACAGACGTAGTCCTCGGTGATACAGCACCTTCGGGTTATGTTGCCTCCACAGGAGCAGGACTAGACAGGAAATTAAAAAGCTCTGGCCACACCCTAGGGGCAGTCCCAGAGGGTATATCCTCTCTCTTTCTGCCTCAGCAAATCAGTTATGTGAAAAAGCAGTCTTTAGAGATTTTAACCCAACCCAACTCAAAAAAACAGAGGGGCGGGGACTACGTCTGTCAATGAGCTAAGAGAAAAGGATTTTACGGTAAGATTTTACAAAAATCCATTTTTCTCTAGCGCTCATTGACAGACGTAGTCCTCGGTGATACAGCACCTTCGGGACGTCCCAGAGCAGTATCACAAATGAGGGGTGGGAAAATGAAAATCAAATCCCAATCTAGAAGGCCCAACCGGTGCCAACTAGAAGTTTACAATGCTCATCCTTAATGATGAGACTCAACAAAAAAAGAGAAAATTTTTTTTTTTTTTTTCAAACAGAAAAAACCCTCGAGGTAGACCACCGGTCTCCTCAAATTGCGGCCTGCAAAACCTTGCGGCCAAATGAGGCATCCGCCGATGCCGTCACATCAATTTTATAGAATTTTGTAAAGGTATGTACCGACGACCAGGTGGCCGCCTTACATACCTGGACCACTGACGCCTGATGGCGAAAGGCCCAGGAAGTACTGAGCGCTCGAGTGGAGTGCGCCCTAACAGGGAACGGAGGACTCTGACCCTTAATAGAATAAGCCTGTACCACCGTTTGTCTAATCCATTTGGCAATGGTCGCGGCAGATGCAGGCAAACCCTTTCTGGGGCCATCCGTGATCACAAAAAGTGAATCCGTCTTACGGAATGATTCCGTAGCTTTCAGGTATACCCTGATTGCCCGAACCACATCTAAGGAATGCAACGCATGTTCCCGATGATGCTTGGGCTGAGGACACCAGGAAGGTAGTACAATATCTTCATTCAGATGAAAATCTGAAACCACCTTAGGAAGAAAAGATGGCTTAGGATGAAGTACTACCTTATCCCTATGAATCACTAGGTATGGGGACTGGCATGATAATGCAGCCAGTTCTGACACCCTGCGAGCAGAAGTAATAGCCACCAAGAAGGCCACCTTCTGGGATAAAGTAAGCAAGGGAATCTCCCTGATGTTTTCAAAGGGAGGTTTCTGTAGAACCGACAAAACCAAATTAAGATCCCAGGGCGGTAAGGGCGCGCGGACTGGTGGAGCCAGGTGCCGCACCCCCTGGATGAAATTCCGCACCAAGGACTTGGTAGCTAAAGGCTTCTGAAAGAAGATTGCTAATGCTGAAACTTGACCCTTGATGGTGCTCAAGGCTAGCTTCTGCTCAACCCCTTGTTGCAAAAAGGCCAATATTCGAGTCACCGAATAGGTACGTGGAGGAAATCCTAAAGATTCGCACCACGCAATATAAGTCTTCCATGTGTGATAATAGACCTTGCTGGAAGTCGCTTTCCTTGCTTTAATAAGGGTAGGAATGACTGAAGTAGACAAACCTCTGTCCTTCAGTACTTGGGTCTCAATGGCCAGGCCATTAAAACCAGCGACTGTAAAGCATGATGGTAAATTGGTCCTTGAGACCAAAGACACTCCCTGAGACGAAGTTCCCACGGAACGTCTGCGACTAGCATGTCCAAGTCGGCCAGGCCGGCTTGAGGAGGCCAGCCTAGAATTTCTAGGACCACTGGCGCTGATAGAATCTGAACCAGGCGTCCCTAGAGGTATCTGGCCCCGACCATCCGAGAAAGTCTGGTCGTTTTCTGTTCCCACACATTTATCAGATACCTGATTGTTATCAGGAAGGGTGATCTTCTCTGGTTGAACCTCAGGGACCGAAGTCACCCGACTAGAGGCTACTTGGCCTATCTGGTCAACCAGATCCGATTCCTGTGAGGTATAGGGACTAATCTTAGGAAAAGGTAAAGGAAAAGATCTATTCAGGGAACGGTAACTACCGCTTCCTGTAGTACTTAAATGTTGGAAGGGAAGAATCGCACCGGTAGTAGTGGTTGATGCTCGATCTAATGTCCTGAATACCGGTGAAAACGTCCCCCCACCCTGAAACCGGGTGGGGGCGCACCTTCAGGCTGTGTACTCCTTTGCTTCGGGTTTGGCTGGGTTGGTCCTCTGCTTGTCCGAACAGCCCTTCTTGAACCCTCCTGGAGGAGTCTTGCCTTTCCCGCTTGTACCAGCCGGGCGCCCTTTATGGGCGGTAAAGAAAGGTCCTCGCTTGTTGCGAGGTCCCTTAGCTTTAGCAGCCTGTGGCAAAAAAGTGCTCTTGCCCCCAGTGGCATCCTTAATGATTTCATCTAGGTTGGCCCCAAATAGACGATTCCCCTGAAAAGGGAGATTTGTCAAGGTCTTTTTGGAACCTAGGTCAGCTGACCAGCATTTTAACCACAGCACACGTCTGAGGATGACCGCTGACATAGATGCATGCCCTAATAAGGGAGTAGTGTCCAAGGCTGCGTCACAGATAAACTGTAGCCCTTGTATAATCTGTTCCATCAAATCAGATGTCTCCTGGGGAATATCTTTTCCCCTAAGGTCTTGGCGTACCATTCTCGCCCATTCCTAAGTGTCTGGGAAACTAGACCAATAACAATTACTGGTCTAAATGCTGACCCTATCAGAGAGAAGATGGTGCGGGACTCTGCTTCCATCTTTCGATCCACCGGATCCTTAAAGGACGAAGTGTCCTCCACTGGGATAACCGTGGCTTTATTCAGCCTGGAAATAGGTGGATCCACCACTGGTGGTACCGTCCATTTCTTAATGATGGATTCCTCAAACGGATAGCGTCTAGCAATACGCTTGGAAATAGTAAAGATACGTTTAGAATGCTCCCATTCTCCTTTAATCTGATTACCGAAACACTTGGGTACAGGAAAAACCTTCACCGTTTTGATGGGCTTATTAGTACCAAAAGGAATCTGTTTCAGTTGCCTCTGCCGGTAAAGCCTCAAGTTTTAAGGTTTCCTGCACTGCCACAACTAGTGCGTCCACCAATGCTTCTTCCTGAATTATAGCGGGAGAAGAAACGTCCTCCTCACTGTCTGAGGGGGCTTTACCTGAGACAACAGCCCTTGCAGAGGGACCTGCAGCTGCAGTGACCATCTCTGAATCTGAGTCAGAGGTGTCAGATAGTATAGGGGTAGGCGGGGGTCGCTTCCTTGACCCCCGTCCCTGACAGGCCGCCTCCACCCGAGCCACCATAGACTCCAAAATTGCTGTAAATGACTCTACACTCTGTGCACCGGCGGGTCCCGTGGCCCCCTCGAGGGAAACAGGTGGGGGAATATGTGTGGCAGGGTCCATGATAATTCCAGTCACTTCCTGGATAATATAATTCAAAATAAAAAAACAGAATTTTTGTAAAATCTTACCTGTAAAATTCCTTTCTCTGAGTCCTCCGACAGTCGCCGCCTCTTCATATTCGTCACATATGGGGTATTAGACTTTGCTCCGAAGGAGTAGCTAGGCAACAGAATATGTTAACAATAAAGCTTTTAACATATCCCACCCTCAGGGGCTGGTCCCCTCAGTCAATACCCTCCTACTTCCTGCAACCATATGTCAGTTTTAGTGGAATAGCAGTAGAGTATACAGCAAACCCCAAAAGAGGGGCGGGGGCGGCGACTGTCGGAGGACTCAGAGAAAGGAATTTTACAGGTAAGATTTTACAAAAATTCCGTTTTCTCTTACGTCCGACAGTCGCCGCCTCTTCATATTCGTCACATATGGGGACGTCCCAAAGCAGTGCAAACATGAGGGGTGGGAAACGCATCCGCGCCGAAAGGCAACGCAGTCTCCGCATCAAAGAAGGAACCTTACCAAAGGAAGGAAACCAGCTGGGCAACAGCAAAAAACAAGTGCTCAACAGGAGCAACAACCCAGGAAAAGACAAAAAACCAGGGGATACAAGACTTATCCCAACAGCCAGGAGTCCCCAACAAGGGACCCTAGGGAACAGCCGCACTAAGAACCTTGCGGCCAAAGGAAGCATCCGCCGATGCCTGAACATCTACTTTTTAGAATTTTGTGAAAGTGTGCACGGTCGACCAAGTCGCCGCCTTACACACCTGGGCTACAGAAGCCCCATGACGACAGGCCCAAGACGTACTCAGAGATCTAGTAGAGTGCGCCTTCACAGGCACAGGGGGAACCTTCCCCTGCAAAGCATAGGCCTGTACAATGGTCTGCCTGATCCATTTGGCGATGGTAGAGGCCGAAGCCGCCATGCCCTTCCGAGGACCCTCTGGAAGAACAAACAAGGAGTCCGTCTTTCGAAAAGACTCAGTCGATTTAAGGTAAACCCTTATCGCCCGAACAACATCCAGAGAGTGCAATCTCACCTCCCTTGGATGTTTAGGCTTCGTGCACAACGAAGGCAAGACAATATCCTCATTAAGATGGAATTCCGAAACTCGTTTTGGAAGAAAAGAAGGATTAGGTCGCAAGACCACCTTATCCAAATGAATAACCAGGTACGGAGACTTGCAGGACAAAGCCGCCAGCTCCGACACTCTGCGAGCCGAAGTGATCGCCACCAAAAAGGCGACCTTTTTGGACAACATAGACAACGAGATCTCCCTGATCTGTTCAAAAGGAGCACGCTGTAACACAGATAGAACGAGATTCAAGTCCCAAGGGGGCAGAGGATCCCGCCTCGGGGGAACCAGATGCCGCACACCCTGAACAAAGGTGCCAACCAATGGGTTGGAAGCCACGGGACGTTGAAACAGAACGGCCAGAGCAGACACCTGACCCTTTATCGTAGCCAGCGCCAAACGCTGATCAACACCCGTTTGAAGGAAAGACAGCACACGGGACACCGAGTACGTGCGGGATGAAAACCCCCTGGACTCACACCAGGCAAAATAGGCCTTCCAAGTACGGTAATAAACCTTCCCCGAGGAAGACTTCCTCGCGTTGATTAAAGTATGAACGACCTCCGGAGAGAGACCCCTCTCCTTCAGGACCTCGGTCTCAACAGCCAGGCCGTCAAAGCCAGCGACTGTAAAGCAGGATGGTATATCGGTCCTTGAGACAGTAGATCGTCTCGAAGAGGCAGACGCCACGGGGCGTCGACCGCCAGATTCACGAGGTCTGCGTACCAGGACCGGCGAGGCCAGTCCGGTGCCACAAGAATCACCGTGTTGCGTTCCGAGTGTAACCTGCGAAGGAACCTGGACAGCAACTGAATCGGTGGAAACGCGTACATCAGCCTGTACTGATGCCACGGGGCCACTAACGCGTCCGACGCGTCTGCCCGAGGGTCGCGCGTCCTTGCCACGAACCTTCTCACCTTGTTGTTGAGACGAGACGCGAACAGGTCCACATCTGGAAGACCCCACTTCGCGCACAACATCTGGAAGACAGCCGGATGGAGAGACCATTCCCCCTGATCCAGGGTCTGGCGACTCAGATAGTCCGCCTGCCAGTTCTCCACTCCCGGAATGTGAACCGCCGTTATCGCCGGGACATGAGTCTCGGCCCAAGACAGAATGTCGGCCACTTCTCGAGCCGCTCGGGCACTCCTGGTGCCCCCTTGGTGGTTGATGTAGGCCACCGCCGTGGCATTGTCCGTCTGCACCCGAACCGGGCAACCCTGCAGCCGGTCCGTCCAGCGATGAAGACAGAGACTTATCGCACGCAATTCCAGAATGTTGATCGGAAGGGAAGACTCCCCCTCCGACCAAGTCCCCTGAGCGGACAGAACGCCCAGAACACCACCCCAGCCCGACAGGCTGGCATCCGTGGTGATTACCGTCCACGAGATCGGACGAAACGACTTGCCCCGGACACCAACGGGGACTGGAGCCACCACAGAAGGTTTTCCCTGGTGCGAAGACTCAACGAGATTTGAAGATCCAGAGATTGAGGTCGCCCGTCCCACCTGGACAGGATCTCCGCTTGGAGACCGCGCGTGTGAAACTGGGCGAAAGGAATCGCCTCGAAGGCCGAGACCATCAATCCCAGACATCTCATACACGTCCGCAGAGACGAGTTCGGAACGTCCCTGAGGGACCTGACTTCCTCCCGGAGAGTCCTGAGTTTGTCTTCCGGCAGGAAGACCTTCGCCTGCACCGAGTCCAGTATCATTCCCAGATAGGGGAGACGAACCGACGGACTCAGTGTCGACTTTGGAAAATTTATCGTCCAACCAAACTCCTGCAGAGTTTGCATCGTGACAGACAGGTCCTCCTCCAGACCCTGGCTGGTCGCAGACCGAACCAGAATGTCGTCCAGATACCCCAGGACAGAAACGCCCTGGGCCCTCAATAATGCCGGAACCGGTGCAAGCACCTTGGTGAAGACCCGCGGAGCCAAGGCGAGACCAAAGGGCAACGCCACGAACTGGTAGTGATCCTCCGCAATGGCAAATCGAAGGTACCTCTGATGACTCTCGAATATGGGGATGTGAAGGTACGCATCCTTCAAATCGATGGAGGCCATGAATTCCCCCGGAACCAGGGCAGCCACCACCGACCGCAGGGATTCCATGCGGAACTTGCGAACCCGCACAGAGCGGTTCAGAGCCTTCAAGTCCAGAATCGGACGAACCTTGCCCTCCTTTCTGGGCACGGTGAACAGATTGGAATAAAACCCCCGAAACCTGTCCCGATGAGGCACCGGAACCACCACTCCCTGAGCCCTCAGGTCCCGCACCGCCAGGTGCAGGTCCCGCAAGCGCTCTGGAGACAGTTGAAGATTTGAGGGAAAAAATCTGCTCTCCGGCCGAGAGAGAAACTCGATCTTGTAACCAGATCGAACGATTTCCAGAACCCATCTGTCCCGCACACGGGCCAACCAGGGCTGAAGAAAACCGAGCAAGCGTCCCCCCACCCCAAAACTGGGTGAGGGCGCCCCTTCAGGCTGAACTGTTATGGGCTGCAGGTCCGGATTGGCCGGACTTCTGTTTACCAGACCAGGGCTTCTTCTGAGAGCCTTGACCTTTGAACGGTTTGCCCTTGTAGTGCGGCCGAAAGGCACGAAAGGACCCCTGAGGGGGCCGAAAATTAGCATGCTTCTTCCCAGAAGCCCCCTTAGCCTTGGGGAAATGGGGCAAGAGAGTGCTCTTACCCCCGGTGATCCCCTTAATCAACACATCCAGGGACTCCCCAAAAAGGCGAGACCCATCATAAGGCAGATTGGCTAAGGTCTTACGTGAAGATTGGTCCACCGACCAACATTTTAACCAAACCAGGCGGCGAGACAACACCGCCACGCTGTGCACACGCGCAGCCAACGGAATCAGGTCCAGGTCCGTATCACACAGATACATGACACCCTGGTGGATCTGATCCACCATATCCAGGGTCGCCGGCGAGGCCGAATCGGCCACTAGGACGCGCCTAAGCATCTGCGTCCAACTTGCGATCGCCTGGGCCGCCATGAGAGAAGCAAACAGAGCCTTAAGCATAGAACCCGTAACAGAATAAGTATGACGGGCAAGAGACTCCAGTCTCCTATCCGTGGCATCACGGAAAACAGGGGAACCCTCTGCAGGAATCGCAGTGGCTTTGTTCAAAACCGCAATTGCATGATCCACTGGTGGAGGCACACACCACCTTTCATCAGTGGCAGGCGAAAAAGGATAACGCAGCTTGAATTTACTTGGTACTGCAAAAGGTTTGCGCAGATCGCGCCATTGATCCTTAACAGCGCGCTGAAAATCAGCATTGCAGGGAAAAACCTGCGGCGTCCTGCGTTTCCTCTGCGTCCCATAAGCCGCCAAGGCAGCGGGGGGGACACACTTCGTCCTGCAAACGCAGCGTTTGCTTAATGGAAGCAATCAACTCATCCATGATTGCAAGCTCTTCAGGCGAGCCAGGGGGAGAATTATCAACCCCCTCAACTTCAGCCTCCACCTCAGACCCCACTAGATCAAGAGAGGAGCGGGACCCCGATAAGGAGGCCCCTGCCATAACAGCCCCATCACCTTCACCCTCAGAATCAGAGGAAAGAGCAACTCTGGGCCTTTTAGTAGATTGAGCAGCCACCAGCATTTGCACCTGAGCAGCAAGGCCAGCCACAATAGTGGCCAAATCCCCCCCTGGGGGGGAAACAGCGGTCCCCTGGCTTTCCACCAATACTGTAGGAAATTTGCCCTCCTGAGAATCCATTGCCCCTGTAATGCCAGACAACCAAGGGTTAACTGCCCCTTTTAAGCAAGCGCGGCAAGCGCAGCCCACCGCACCACACTCAAGCACAATGAGACCCCCACAGGGAATCTGCAAACTGAACACAGGCAATGGATAGCAAGAACAGAAGGATAAAACCTGAGGAGACCCTCGCCGCTGCTGCCTCGATCGGTGTTCCTGGAAAGAGGAAGTGATGCTGCCAGGGCGCTCTATGTAAGCCTATGGAGGCTACAAGAATATGGCCGCCATGCATGTAAACCATGCGGCCGGAGCGGGTGTAGGTAAAATGGCGTCGTTTGGCGCCGAAACCGCCGCTCCACAGTGCATTAAAACACACATTACATTCCAATATCAGAATACATGTCAGATCGCCGCAGCGATCGCTGTATATGCCCAAACATGCCAAAAAAAAACATGCCCCACAGCACACAGCTTCTCACACTGACCAGTCTGACACACAGTGTCATACAGCTCCCCCCCCCCCCCTTGCAGCCCACAGCATGCAGCCGAGAGATAGGGAGACAAGCAGTGTGAATAGAGGCAGGTTACACAGTCCCAGACTGACACCCCCCCAGACAGACAGGTCCCCACATAAATACACTTACCTCACATGGCGTGGGGGACCCGCACAGGCGAACAAGCCGCTGCACATGAGGCAGGGAGAGTCGCAAGTCAAGACGCACAAAATGGGGGTTAAGAAACCGCACGGCGTCCAGTGAGGTAGCCACCTCACCAATCATCCCTGCACCGAACAGGGATGGGTCGTTCACTATGCCAGGAGCGTTACCTGGCTGAACGCTCGATGGCAGACTGGGAAGCCACTGACCCACGACCTGCGACCAGGGGGATCAGCCCGAGACCCAGTCCGCATGATCCTCTTCATCCGAAGAACTAACTAACGCTGACAAAATAACAGCTAAATAAAGGTAGAGAGAAAAACTCAAACAAAATATTAAAAAGAAGAAAGTCTGGGACAGAAAGTCCCAGCACAGAGAGAGCCAGCCACTCCTGACAAGCTAGACATTAAAACTGAGATATGGTTGCAGGAAGTAGGAGGGTATTGACTGAGGGGACCACCCCCTGAGGGTGGGATATGTTAAAAGCTTTATTGTTAACATATTCTGTTGCCTAGCTACTCCTTCGGAGCAAAGTCTAATACCCCATATGTGACGAATATGAAGAGGCGGCGACTGTCGGAGGACGTAAGAGAAACTTTTTTTTTTTTTTTTTCCAGACCCCCAGCGCCACAAAAAGCCCCTTAGTGTTACCTGCTAGGGATCCCTATTGATCGAGAGAGAGAGAGAGAGAGAGAGACCCCCAGGCTCACCACTTGATGCTCAGAGTTTAACTGCAACAGGTTACAGCGCTGTCTTGACAAACAGGAAGTCTTTTGGCTGGCTGCCCAGGAAGAAAGGAGGCGGCTCCGCCCCTCTGCACGCCTTCCGGCGCCTCCCCTAGCTCCACGAGGTGTTTGGATCACCTCAAACATGGCCGCCCCCATGCTGGAGACACGAGGCTACGCCAAAATGGCGGCTCGTGCGATCCAGCAAAAAAATGGCGGCGGCCTGTACTGAATAGCGGTGTGCTGCAGGGCACACAACACTCTCTCTGCATGGGGATTTGGCGTGGTTGGCGGTACCGGCCCTGGCGGACCGCATGGCCATTCGGGAGGCCTGCTAATAGCTGGAGATCTGATTAGGAAGGCAGTCTACATGTCCGTGGCTTCTGACTGGTAGGTAGCTTATTTTTATCACCGTAAGATTCCCAGAATGCCACTGATTACAATCTTTTTAACATGTATACAATTAGATTGTTAGCTCCCAAACCAAGCCTCCTGGCTTTTTGCACATAAAATCACACTCAAAGTAGGAGGATCTGTGTCATTTATAGGATAGAGAGGGACTCTATCTTACCATACAGAGAGGGGCCCGCGTTCACCACAAGACCCGTCAGGGGAAAAGGGGGAACATACTACTCACCATACCGGAACCAGGCGGGCACCAACTCCTGACAGTACCCCTCTCCACCGGGGCGGGAGGGCTGTCGACCGATATGGACGCCGTGACTCATGGTCTTTGGCGTTTCAGCGAGACGTTTAACTCGCGGGGTCAGTCCTTTAATGGGACTTTGTCGCGGCCGACCCAGCGCGGAGCTATGGCCTGCACGCGCTCGTAGGCTGAACTGGGGTGACCACCGGATCTCAACATCCAGCCCGTCGCCCAGTTCAGCTTTCTTGCTTGAAGATCTCACAGGAACACTGGAGAAAAAAAGCTGTCTAAAAAAATCTTTTAAGAAAAAAATCTTGCCAGGACCTAAGATCCCAGCAAGGTATCTAGGTCCTTACTCCTAACTAGACAGAAAATAACTGATTTGCTGAGGCAGAGAGAGAGAGGATATACCCTCTGGGACTGACCCTAGGGTGTGGCCAGAGCTTTTTAATTTCCTGTCTAGTCCTGCTCCTGTGGAGGCAACATAACCCGAAGGTGCTGTATCACCGAGGACTACGTCTGTCAATGAGCGCTAGAGAAAGTGGGTTTTAAAATACAAAAAAAAAAAAAAAAAAAAGGGGGTTTACACCTTCTACAGGAGTAGTACTAGGCAGAAAAAAAAAAAATAAATATTTCGCTACACCCATGGGCCGTACTCAGCTGGTATAACACCCCCTCTCTGCTATAGATATTCAATTTAGTAGCAAGCAGTATTCGACCTATCAAAAACGCCTTGTATTGGTGGATGCTGTGCCTGTCAAACTTAAATGAATTTTACAGTGAGAAGAAAAAAAAAAAAAAAAAAAAAAAACACATTTTCTCTTTCATTCGATGGACAGAGCGCTCCATAAATCCTAACTACTGGGACATCCAAAAGCAGTGCCAAAAGGAAAAAATGAGGGCGGGGGAAAATAATCAAAGGCTAAAACACAAGAGCCCTAACCAGGTCACAGAGCCCCATCTGAAAAAGAAAAATGTAAAGAAAAAAAAAAAAAACCCTCAAGAGGGAACGACCCCTCTTAAACAGCAGTCTGCAAAATCTTGCAGCCAAAAGAAGCATTCACAGATGTCAAACTATCAACTTTGAAGAATTTGGTGAAAGTATGCACCGACGACCAAGTGGCCACTTTGCAACCTTGAGAAAATGACGCATGATAATGGAAGTCCCAGAGGGAAAGGCGGAACCTAACCTTTAGTCACAGACTGAGTCACCGTCTGTCTGATCCATCTAGAGATGGTAGCCAGCCCTTTCCTTGGTCCTTGTGTAACCACAAAAAGTCTGACCTCTGAAAAAAGGAGACTCTGGCTGCCAGATACACCTGAAATCGCTCGACCCACATCCAAGGTATGCAAAGAAAATTCCTTGGGATGAGCCTGCTTGGGACACAAGGCAGGCAACAATGTCCTCACTCAAATGACATCAGAGACAACTTTGTGTAGGAATGACAGACAGGGATGAAGAACCACTTTATCTTTATGGACCACTAAATAGGGAGTATGACAGGATAGTGCCACCAACTCCAATACCCTGCGGGCCGAGGTAATCGCCACCAAGAATGTCACCTTCTGGGACAAAGTAAGCAAGGAAATCTCCTGAATACTCAAATGGAGGTTTCTGGAGAATCAAGAGTACGAAGTTTAAATCCAACGGCGAAGTCCTTATATGAGATGCAAACATCGAACCCCCTTGAATAAAGATACAACTAAAAGTGTGTGCCTTGGCAATCTTTCTTCAGTGTCCCATAGTCAGACACCTGGCCCTTGATGGTATTCAAGGCCAACTTCTGCTCAACACCTCGAAGGCAGGCTAAGATCCGAGCCACAGAAAAGGAGCGGGGGATGAGCACCAATCTTCTCACACCAAGACATGTATGCTTTCCACATACTATGCTATATCTTGCTAGAAGTCAATTCCCTCACCTTCACAAAATTAGGGCTCACTGATCCAGACAAACCTCTATCCCTCAGTACCTGGCTTTCAATAGCCAAGCCATAAAACCAGCGAATGTAAAGCAGGGTGGCAGATCAGCCCTTGGGACAACTGGTCCTCAGAGGTAGCCCCCAAGGGATATTTACAACCACCAGAATGTTTGGAAGACCCTCACCCTTGATTCTTTATAGTAAACCCTAGAACGACTGCGGCATCTGCCGGAGGACCCTGTGACCTCATCACGAACCTCCTTTGCAGCTCCTACAGCAGGTTCGGCTCCATGCAGGACTGCAAACAGAACTGTCTTTAAGGTGGTAACCACCAGACCACCCAGAAGCTGTATGCAAGTCAGGAGAGAGAACTGTCTGTGTGACAGCAGCTGGAGATTCACAGCCTGTGGATCTCCAGTTTGTCCAGAGGAAGGACCACCCTGGTCAGAATTAAAACCAGACTTGGTAATTAAATTTCCTTGACAGGGACGTCACCCGAACCTTTGCTGGAATTATATTCGCAAAAGGATACTACGGGCTTAAACCCAAAATGGATGAACTTTGCCCCTTTTTGGTACCTCCAAAAGGATTTTGTGGATCCCTTGATGCTCACGAAGGAGGTCCACGGGGCCGGAAATCCACGAAGATGTCCCCCCACCCCAGTTATGGGTAAAGGCAGACCTTCATGCTGAAGGGGTCTTGTCTGCGGATCTGGAGAAGCAAGCTCTAGGCTTACCAGACCAAGGATGCTGGGAACTTCCTGGTGAAGACTTGAAAGATCCATTTCCCTTATCTGCAGTCCCCGGAACAAAATTTTTTATGGGCTGAAAAGGAGGGCCCATGTTTGCAACGAGGCTCCTTCCCATTTCCTAGATTGTGGCAGGAAGTTAACCTTTCTACCCCCCCCCCCCCCCCGCAAGACCCCTAATGCAGTCATCCAGAGTAGCTCTAAATAGGCGATCGCCTTGAAAGGGCAGAAATAGGAGCTTTCTTGGGAGCTTTAAGCCACAGCACGCGCCTAATCACTGTTGAAACCGAAAGTTGGACAGCACAGGAGCTGCATCCAAAGCTGCATCACAAAAACTGCAGCCCCTGAACCAACTGGTCCGCAAAATCAACAAGCAGCCGGAAACTGCTCATTCCCCAGACCTTAGCACAAAAGCTTGGCCCATTCAGTTCGGGTCTGAGACACCAGGGCCAAGGCCAAGAGCCATAGTAAACATGCTGCATGCCACAGCCTCCGCTTTAAGTCAGCCCCGTCTTTAAAGGATGGAGATGCCTCTACTGGGATCATGGTTGCTTTATTTAACCTGGAAACATGAGGGTCCACCACTGGTGGATTAGTCACTTTTTTTAAAAAAGTGATTACTCAAATGGGTAACGTACTGAGAAACGTTTGGGGACCACTAAGGGTTGCTTCCATTCTGCATAGATAAACCTGTCAAAATAAGGACGATAGGAAAACACCTTAGCTGTGTGAGGTGACTTGTGTGTACCCAAAAGCGACAGCCAGGTCTGTGGCAACATCAGCCACATCCTCCATTTTTTAAAATCTCATGCACTGCCTTTGGCCACATGCAACATTAGCCCAGGATACCAAGGACTGTAGGACTACTGTCAGTGCAACAATGAGGAGCTGAGTTTCCGAGGTACCTGCCACCTCCATGAGGGGGTCAGTTGGGTGAGATGTGACCCTGAGGCTAAGAGACCCTGCAGCACAAACGTTTTTTGGCAGCACTATGGATCTCCCACACTGCAGGACATACACCTAGGGGGTCTCCGCTGGGGTAGGACAAACACCCCCCTGAGGACTTTCAAGAGGGGGGGGGGGGTGGAGGGGAAAAACCCAGGGGTCTCCTCAGCGTCCTCTACACTGGGACCCCCACCAGACTCCAGGTCCATTCACAGAGGGGGAGGGGGAACCCAGCTCAACTGAGGAATTCCAAGATGGGAGGGAACCTACAGGCAGGCCCGACCATCCCTGGAGGGTACCGTGTCCACCCCAAACAGCACAATATGGGGAAGGGGGGGATCATATCTACCTCTCCATGGTGCAGGTGGCGCTCCAGAAAGCTCCTCGCCACCGAAATGGGGGAGCTGTTGGCCAAGAGGGCACTGCGACTCAAGCCAGCGACCTGACCCTGTGAGACATCTACCATCTCTCCAACCACTGAGGCTAGGTCGCGGCCAACCTAGCCCGTAGCTGTAGTCTGCACACGCTCGCTGGCCAGACTGGGGAGGGGCCCCACTGGATCTAGATTTTCCAGCCCATCGCCCAGGCCGGCAGTTGATAGTAAATCTCCTAAGAGTAAAAAGCACAAAGATGGCATGGCCAAGCAGCAGATTAACAGGACATGTCCGTGCGCTCTCAGCCGAAGATCCTGCAATTAATCCTCCGTGTGGCAGATACACTTACCCGAATCGGTCACAATTGGCACGGACACCTTCCTGAGGGAGAGCGGATCCGACCTGGGCATGTTACTCACACTGCAGCATGTTCAAGAAGTCTAAATCCGCTCGGGCAAGATGGCGCCACGTCCGTCTCATCGTGAAGGAGAGCTACAAGGAGGCCACACAAACTTTTCTCCCGCTCCTTGCTGAAGGAGTCCACAATCCCACACACTGTATCAGAGGACTTTCGGGGTGCTAGTGGAGATGACGATACGGCACCACTGGAGGATCCATCAGCCAGGCTTACAGAGTGGATCACAGTGAGTATGGCCCCTGATGCCTGCATTATACCAGCATCTATTAATGGGGAAGATCCAGAGCCCACACTCCGGGATATTATGGTGGCGGTGACCACATGCAACTCCTCTATTACAGCCCTCACGAAAGATAAAAAGGGGTGAAATCCAGAGTATCCCTTATTAGACATGATATGCAGAAACTGCAGATGAGAAGAGAGAATAGCAGCTCTGGAGAGTCAGGTTAGCATGGTTAAGGAGGACATGGCACCTCTCAAGGGATGTTAAACAAAATGTACTCCTAACGACGCAACAGCCATCCCGGCTGGATGATTTGGAAAACAGGATGAGAGGCAATACAAGGGCTGTAGGCATCCCAGAAAGAGCCGAGGGGAAAAATCCTGTAGCATTTATTGAAAACTGGCTATTAACCTTTGGGAAAAAGACATTTACTACCATGTTTTCTGTGGAGTGTGCTCATAGGGTAACCATGCGCCCCTTGCCTCCAGGTAATCCTCCTCGCACATTCTTGTTTAAGCTCCTGAATTACAAAGACAGAGACCTGATCCTTGACAAAGCTAGGAGTATGGGAGATGCACTAATATAGTGAATCAGTTTCCCTGTTCCCAGATTACTCTGCTGAGGTACAGAAACAAAAAGCCAAGTTCACAGACGTTAAACGTCGCCTCAGCACACTCAGTGTTCAGTATGCTATATCCTGCCAAACTGAGTGGTTGCCAAGGGAGAAGTGCATTTTTCTGAAAAACCGGCAGCTGCAACAAATTGGCTGGACAGGGAGGAGAGATTGTTACATGCTAGAACGCCTTCCAGGCAAGCAGTATCCTGCTGGAATGCTCTCCAATTGGATTACAAGGTCTGCTGCCCGCCTCATTGGATCACCTTTGCTTAGGCGGAACCACAATGCTGTTTTGGATGTGTAATTACCAACTGGGATCAGTTGAGGCAGTAATACATTTCGCTGCTTTACCTTTGAACTTTTCCATTACCCCCAAGGAAGCCCTACATGGACGATTTGTTATAAGGTTGTTTGTCATATGGATCACGTTGGTCCTTTTCTTATTGACACGGTTTTCATCTCCTTCTCGGTTTAAATCTCCGCCAGACTCTGCTCTCCGGACAAAGGATGGAAATCCTAGCTCAGAAGGCCTCCGCTTTAGATTTCCTCTCCTCAGGTGCTCTCAACGTTCAAGGGACTGCAATTGGTGACTAAAGAAAGGTATACGTTGACTTATTCCTCTCAGTGGAGAGAACTTGGGGACCGATCTGCTTACCTGTGTTCTAAATTGGTCTTATGCCTAGAACAGTTCGGGTATTGTCCTGAAATGTCCGAGGACCTAATCCGGTAAAAAGAACTGTGGTTCTCAGAAATGGTTAACATCTTTAGGCTGATATTTTATGTCAACAGGAGACTCAGCTGGCCTCCCCTTCATCTCATTGCTTTTCCATGAGACTATTTGCCTATCAATATCACGGCACTCACTCCTCATACTCTAGAGGTGTAAGCGTGCTAGTGAGACATGGGACTCCATTTAAATGTATTCAGGAAATTATTGACCCACATGGTCGTTACGTCTTTCTGCTGTGCAATGTTGCTGGTCTGGAAATGTTAAAATAAATCCAAGTGACTGAACCATGGTCTCCATGGCCAATGGGGTGCAATAAAGATCACTGTAGCCTTTCTTCCTTGACCTTTTGTACCAATCTTGGTATTAGGGCAGTAGGAAGGAATGCATAAGAGATGGGGAAACCCAGCTTTGGCTGAACGCATCCACGCCGATGTTCCCAAGGAAGCTGCTTCTGTCTGAGCTGTAACCATCATGGTGACTGCATATAGGATGCGAGTCACGCCAGCCACTTGATGGCTTAACAGCCTGGTTGATGCAACAAGTACATGCGACAGCTAGCAATCTAGGCATTCCAGGAATGTAACCTTTTAGAGACCGAAATTGTTACGCTTTAGGACCCTTCCGCCCTTGTGAGACTTAAAAGTCGTGCGATTTTGACTGGACTGAAGCAAAGCCTGTGTAATCTTGAGGTCTATAAACCTCAAAATGCATTAAAGTCGGGCTAAAGTAGTGCAGGGGCTGACTTGAAGTCGCAGAGATAAACGGTACTCATTGGAAAAAAAAGAGTACGACTTGTCATGCAACTTGCAGTCCCAAATCACAGGACAAGTGTGAAAAGGGCCTTATGATTCATTTTTGCTCAAACGCCATATAAAAAAATACATATTGCCTTCTACCTCTCTCCATCCCCAGATCCCCCATTTGTTCATTGCCTCTGTTATCACCTACTGAGGTTTTCCTGAGGTTACGACTGTTTGTTATTTTTTATTTGCTCTCTGTACCCTGTGAGTTATTACTTGTATCTCTGTTACTTTTCAGTGCATGTTAAACGTACTACACTTGTTAACTCCAATAAAAATTTTTGAAACAGAAAAAAATACATATTGACTATATTTGAATATAGTGCCATAACAACCCAAGCAAGGTATAAGGTCTGAGTGATAGCAAATGATAGGCTAAAACACCCATAAATACAGCACATAAAATGTGCTGCAGATCATCATGAGAAGGACCTGGCTGCCTCTGTGGTCTGGCCCGGGATATACTATTGTATAGAACATGGACACTAGGATATAATGTAGCGGCCCCATAGCCTTAGCTTATGACAATCTATAAAGGTGGTGTGCCTACGCTGAGGACTGACAAACGCGGGCATCAGATCCCTTCCCTTTTCACTTGTGAAAATAGACCAGCCAATCTCACACCCCGCCGTCACTTACGTAACAATGCCACTCTCAGCTGCACCTTGCACAAAGATTTTACAGCTTGCGGGACCACAATCTAGGTGCCAGCAGGCTAAGAGCGTATGGTCACTGGGCTAATTAAGCAATTGAGGTAAGCCTATAAATGCCACCACCTCCATTCTCCGAGCGGGAGGAAGCTTGTAATTTTTGAAATAATTATGATTTTAGAAAATTTGTCTAACACACACTGTCGCCACAGACAGGTATGGTCAGAGCATTTATCCTATGCAGTAGCACTCTTCAAGAGACAGGTTCTTTGTTAGCTTGCATTAAAGAGCTTAGGGACAAGGTTAACACTTTTCAAAAATAAGGTTTTAATAATGAAAAGTTAAAAGTTGGTGCAAAAAAAATATTTACAGAAAAAAGGTGGTTCAAAGAGACAAGTCAGCAATTAGAAAAATAAGGTAGAATTGAGGAGGAAGAATACTTGCAGTCAATGTCCTGGGTGTTAGAGTTCATTCAATGAGCCAGGTGTGATCGGTTCTCAAACTTGATAGATGTTCCTTCTTTGATGTTACCATAAGAACTCATCACTGGTTAGGAGTCTCCCTTTTCCCTGGGATCAAATGGGTGTTGACAGATGCTAGGGGCGGAGTGGCCGTGGGCTGTCCTGGGGGTTACGACCGTATCAGCACCCTCCTCTTTGGACAGTTTTATACCACTATTCATATCTTGAAAAATGCGTTGCCTACATTCTTTAAACTGATAGTGTATCATTCAGCATGTAATTTTGCATCCAGGGATACCAAGCACAGAATATCTCAGATAAACTTGTCACCCAGGGAATACGACAGCCATTTTCTATTCTATACGCGATAGGTTGGTCATGCATGGTCCTAATTCGATCAGTATGACCTTTCTCATCCAAATATATACTTCTTGTTAAATGTGTCACGTTCCATTCTGCATTTATGAATCGTGTGTGCATTTAACGTTTTTAATTGGCAGAGCTCGCTGATTGCTATTTACTACTCCCATTAGTTCTGGTTATCCTTAATGGATTGGTTCAAAGTTTTAAGACCAGCCTGGACGGAAGAAACAGACATCCTGCCAGGGCTCAATTAAGATAAGGCTCTTTTGAAGTGTAAAACATATGCATTCCATGAATTACATGAGGTGGGGAGGGGGAGAATTTAGCTGCATGTATAACTGTTCTGAAGTACTGTCATGGCTGACCTATAACGACTGAACAACATGGTCGCTTGCGACAGCTTTTTGTATATCCAGTGCAAGATATCTTTACAAGGACCATCTCTACTGTAGGGATCTGCATAAACTCAATTGCTTTTGAGGCTATAAAGGGATACCATATTCCCCTGAGCTAGAGGACCGGAATCATGTCCTATAAGCTACCAGTGTCAGGCCCAGGGAATATGTCTGGTCATGCCTGAAAGTGTGGGATATGATTGTCTGCTGTATGAAGCCTCTGGAGCTAGGTCTCCTGGGCAATCTATATACATGGACAGATACAACCCAGTCAGGCTCCTGCCCAAAGGCCTAATCCCCAAACCAGGCACACACACAATCTATGTATAAAGACAACCATATTGGCAACTGCATACAGTCAGAGTTAAAGCAGTATGCGTATAATAAAAGCTTTGCAATCATGGCCCATATACGGCTGAGGCCAATGCACAAAGTAGACTATCAGTAGTATCAAATAAAAACAGTCACAGAGAGATGGCAAAAGCCTTGATCTGCGACAAGGAGAACTTGGGTACTTGCGAGTGTTCAATAGTCTACTTCAAGTCCATGTTAATGTTCAAACATCATCAAAAATGTAGACAAAACAGAGACCTTGTATACTGCAGAACCATCAGAGAAGTTTTAGCAGCCAAGGACTCTTTGGCCCTCCGTGTGTAATTTGCATCTGAATATATTCAAAGAGATGCAGTAGAAACAACTGAACACCCATGTCATTATATAAAAAAAACATAAGGATAAAGCGTTCTGTATAGTGCACCATCATACAGAAACTTTTGGAAAAAAACCTGCTTCTAAAAAAAGGAGGCTTATTAGAAACACAGCATAGATGGAGCAATAGTTTATGAAATGCACAAAGATAGCATATTTCACATTAAACATTAATTTGAAAACAAAGGAAATCTAGTTGAACTACAGCCACCAGAGATCCTGCCCCCAATATATCAACTTCATGTGTGTTCAAGATAAACCTAAAATACTAGCATACTGCAGAACCCTGAAGAAAGTCTTGGTGCATTCAACAGATACCCCTGGTCTGTACTACATATGCAATTGAGGTTTATGTCATCAAGCAGATAGCAGAATCCAGGACTTAGGTAAAAACTTGCTCTGTGGCTACCAATGCATTATACATCTTTCCAGTGGAAGAACTGGGGGACTTCAGGTAAAAAGTGTGAAGGTGAGCACACCAAGTGGTGTGTATAGTATATACTAGTACCCCATGATGGGTACAGCTTCCCACTCCTCCCTGACCATGGCCAAAGGTTTAGTTGGAATGAGTCACCCATAGAGAGAAGTACACTGAAGTTAACCTAAATATATCACTCAGGTGAGAAGCACCCAACGTCTTTCAATTCCTGAGGTCTTCGGCTGACCATACATTATACAACCCCTAATTGGATATAATTGAAAGTGTTTAGTTTTGACCTCATATCACATGGTCTTTGGTAAATCCAAAAGAAAATTGCACAAGATAAGTGAACATGCATGGCCAGCCTTAACCTGGTCAGGCCTGGTAGTAAATTAAAGCTGCTTACATCCTAAACCTGAAAATGTGGCCAGAGCAGTCAGAAGTGCACTACTTCGTGAAGGCTCAATGAGAACCTCCTGGATGACCCTTGGGTATCCTCTGGGGTAGAAGAGACCTTGGCCCACTATTTTACCGAAAATGCTACTGGGGAGGTTGATGATGGCATAGTATGGGAGGGCCATAAAACGGTAATTATGGGCTCCCTTATTGCCTTGGGGGGTCTAAAAGTAAGGAGAGACAGGCGGACTCAGCGCATCCTTACTGCTTTGCAACATGCAGAATTGGCACAAACTCACCCCTACCCCTTCTGCACTAGCTCACCTGACTGAATTGTGTATGCTGTTTGCCAAACTCCTAGATCGGAAGATTAACCGCCGGTTGCGATACATGGCTCATCGGTACTACGAATTCGGTAATAAATGTAGCCGGATGCTGGCAAGGCCCTTCCGCAAAAATCTGATGTCGGTTCATGTCGCTAAGCTCCACTCCCCCCGCGGGCGATCCGGTATAACATAACTCCAAACTTGCGTTGATGTTTTGTGATTACTATGCAGCACTGTACAATCTGGACCCGGGCAAGGACGAGGGCAAGCTGCCGCAGAAAAGTCATGAAATTGATGACTACCTCTCCTCCTCTGGCCTGCCCAGTCTCCCCTCAGACAGGCGTGCAGACTTGGAGGCACCCATCACGGCGGACGAATTGCTGCGCACAGTAAAGTCCCTCACTGACGGGAAATCGTCCTGGCATCTCCAGGCCCCTATGTGTACTCTAACACTCTCACCTCGGGGGGGTCGCCTCCCCAGAGACATGTCACTGGCCCACATTACCGTCCTCCGGAAGGAGGGGGGGGGGGTGGTGAGGACCATACCCTTCCGCAGAACTATCACCCAATTTTGCTCTTAAACACTGGCCTCAAGCTGTTTGCTAAGATTATGGCGAATCAGGTTAAGAGCTTGATTCCCTGTAGTTATACACACGGATCAGACGGGCTTTGTCATGGGCTGGGACTGTCCATGCTCTGCACCTCGTTCACTGGGCCCACACACGGGATCCCCAACCCCCGTATCTGCCGCTTTCGACGGACGCTGAGAAAGCTTTTGATTGAGTTTATTGGGACTTTCTCTCGGCTGTTCTGCGGGGCTGGGACTAGGCCCCCATATGTTCAGTTGGATCTCTGCGCTTTACATGTCCCCAGCTGGCTCAGGTTAGGGTTAATGGTTGTCTGAGACGTTCCCCCATCCGGAATGGCACGTGACAAGGCAGTCTCCTTTCGCCGCTCTTATTTGCTTTGGTTTTGGAACCTTTGCTGCGTAAGGGGAGGGCGAATGCGGACATTAAGGGGATCTGAGTGGATTCCACAGAGCACAAGCTCTCCGCTTATGCGGATGACATCTTGTTCTATGTGATGGACCCCTTAGTCTCATTGCCTAACCTGGCGGCGGAACTCTCGACGTATGGAAGAGTTTAAAATTTTAAGATCAACTACTCCAAGTCAGAGATCCTGCCAACCATACCCCCACCTATGGCAACTGCGCTGAGGGGGTCTTTCCCCTTCGTGTGGACTACTTCCTCCATGAGATACTTGGGCATTCAGCTTACTGGGTCCCTGGATTCCTTGTACGCCTGTAACTATGTCCCCCTTCTTCTTCGGAGGATTCAAGTGGACCTCGTCTCCTGGGATAGGTCCTCTTTCAATTGGGTTGGATGCACGAATATTCTCAAAATGACTATACTCCCCCGGGTGTTCTCAAAATGACTATACTCCTGCAGATGATCCCTGTGGCCCTCCCTAGATGCTTCTTTGCTGAACTCAAGCACCTCTTTCTTAAATCTGTATGGGGGGGGGGGTAAGAGACCTCGGATAGCTGCAGAGGTCTAAGAAAAATGGCGGCCTCGGACTGCCTGATGTCCTCCGGTACCATCGGGCTATTGCCCTCCGTTTGCTGGATTTGAGGTTTCAGGCTTCCTCTAAAAATGTGGGTCACCTTGGAAAAGACGATCGCAGGCCGTAACCTTGCATACGCCCCCTGGGTGCCAACTGAGAACAGAGGCCTGTCACATTGGGTTTCACCTTTAACTTCCCACTTGCTTAAAATCTGGGATACCCTGAATGCTTCCCGGTCATTGGCCCCTCCCACTTCCCAGCTGGCCCTGGTTGGGATGGCTTCCTGTGGTTCGATCCTAGCGAGCGGCTGTTCTCACTTGGCTTCTGGGCACGGGACGGCGAGGTCAGTCTAGCTCGTTTTCTGCCTAATGGGGTCTTGGTCCCCCTGGCTACATTGAGGGACCGCTATGGCAGTTTTCCCAATGACTTCTGGAGACACTGCCAACTGACGCACTTTGACATCCGTTCGACAGACGGCCCAGATCAGAACCGAGCTCACTGGCTTTGAACGCCTGTGGGCGGCCCGCAACCACAATTGATCTTGGTCTTGTATCAACTTCTGGAAGCGGCTGCGCCTTCCCCTAAGCCATACTTCATTAGAGCTTGGGAGCGCGCCTTGCACCTTGAGTTTACCTCGGAGAAATTCCGGCGACTGTACCGCCTGACACATTCCAGCTCCGTAGACTCCAAACCACAGGAGAATAATTATAAACTGCTCCAGAGGTGGTATCGGGTCCCTGTGACTGTGACCAGATTTTGTTCCACTGTCTCGGATGGCTGCGGGCAGAGGGGGACACTCCTCCATGTCTGGTGGGAGTGCCCCCTGATTAGGCCTTTTTGGGAGATGGTACGGAGACACATCCTGGATGGTTTGGGTCTGGACCTGCCTGATTCACCAGAGCTTTTGCTCCTGCATGCCCCTCCCGTATCCATCCCAGGTTATAAAAATGGAGCGCTCTCCCACATTTACTCAATGCTGCCAAAACCCTCATACCCCATTCACTGGAAAACCCCCTCGTGTCCCTAGCGAGGCAGACTGGCTACGGAAGGTGAAGGAGATCATGGAGGTCGAGGAGTGGGTGGCTGTGTGTAGGGGTGCTCGCGACAGGTTTGATGCCGCCTGGACGCAGTGGCGACTATGACCCTGCCTCGATGCCAGTGTCCTCGAGCCTGGACTTGGCCCTGCTGGCCTTGGCCGATCCCACCTTTAATCAGCTGGTTCAACAGACCTCGAACTTGCCTTAGACCTGATTACAGTTGCTGCTGCTCACTTTGCCGCTGGAGCCGGGCGTGGACAACCCTTTGTTTGATCCTTTTCGGCAGAAATGTATCCCTTTGTGTGGTTTTTTTTTTATTTATTTTTTTTTTTTATTTTTTTTTTGGGCGCTACTCTGCGGCTCGCCCTGTAGCGGTGGTCCTGCATGCCCGTTATGCTGGACTTTTTTATGGCTGTTTTGATACCTGGGGGGTTGGGAATCTCCTCTCCTGACTACAGAGGGGGAGTTGAGGGTCAATTGGGGCCGAATGCGCAGACCTAGGGGAGCCCTGCTGCCACGCTGGTTTGGGTTGGGCTTGGCCACTGCCCTGGGCTTGACAATTTCTATTGTATCAGAGTGCACTTTAGTTTGTCTTCTCTGATATCGTTTGTATGGATTTGTGCATTAATGCTTCTACTCTCCTCTTAGGTTTCTGTTTCTTTCTTGCATTTTTTGTTGATATCTTTTACTTGCATAAACTTAAAATAAAGATTATACAAAAAAAAAAAAAAAGTGCACTACTTGCCTGTGATAACGAGCAGTCATTAGGCACAGGTTTGTCTATGCAGCCCTTGCACAGAGGACCATCTAAGATACAGTCAATTACATGTTGCAGGATCCACGCCAAAAATCAAGCACAAAGACTCAACTGCATCCAGACTGAAGGGAGAGGAAGGTGTCGGACAATTTTTTCAGAGGAGATTTTTTTTTAGTAACTCCCAGGGATTATTTTGCCATAGGTTTCCTTATGCACTTTAGGCAAAGATTTTTGGCCCAGCTGGCTGTCATTTTCCCTCATAGGAAGCACATGCTTAGGGAGGGAATGTGCGCTGCTGGTCTTACCAAAATCGCTGCTACCACTAATTAGCATTATGTGCATAGTGGTTTGGCAAGTACAGAGGTGGCCTCTGCATGCTCTGGCTTACCTTGGAGCAGTCCTGACCAGCAGGATGGGGGAGGCATCTGACATGGTAAGTCTCAGAAAAGGAACCACAGCATAGGGCCCTTTAACCACCTCAATACTGGGCACTTAAACCCCCTTCCTTCCCAGACCAATTTTCAGCTTTTAGCGCTGTTGCATTTTGAATGACAATTGCGCGGTCATGCAACACTGTACCTAAACCAAATTTATGTCATTTTTTCCCCACAAATAGAGCTTTCTTTTGGTGGTATTTGATCACCGCCAGGTTTTTTCTTTTTTGGTGCACAAATAAAAAAAGACCGAAAAGTTTGAAAAAAAAAAAAAAAAAAAAAGTTTTTTTGTTTAGGTTATAAAATTTTGTAAATAGATATGTTTTTTCCTGCACTGATGAGCACTGATGACGCCGCACTGACAGGCACTGATGAGGAGACACTGATGGGGTGGCACTGATGGGGTGGCACTGATATGCAGCACTGATGGGCACTGATAGGTAGCACTGATATGCAGCACTGATGGGCACTGATATGTGGCACTGATAGATAGCACTGATATGCAGCATTGGTGGGCACTGATAGGCAGCGCTGATGGGCACTGATAGGCAGCACTGATCAGCGGCACTGATGGGCACTACTGATCGGCACTGATAGGCAGCACTGGTGGGCAATAATGGGCACTGGTGGGCGGCACTGATAGATGGCAATAACGGGCACTGGTGGGCAGCACTGATAGATGGCATTGGTGGGCAGCACTGATAGGGGGGCACCACTGGCAGGCTCTGAGCCCTGTTTGCCATCCCTGGTGGCCATGGGGGGCATCCCTGGTGGTCATGGGTGGGCATCCCTGGTGGCTCTAGTGGCATCCCCTCCCCCCAGGGCTGCACTGGTAATCAATCATCTGATTACCAGCACAGACCCCCCCTGTGATCAGTGAGTAATTAGAAATACTCACTGATCACCCCAGCTGCAGAATTGATCCTCTTCTCTTCTCCTCACTGACAGGACCTGTCAGGAGGAGAAGAGATCGAAGCCGTTACAACGGCTGTATTGACATTACATGACGGCTGTGATTGGTCACAGCCGTCATGTGATCAGGAGGGCCAATCACAGGGCCCTCCTGCCGAGGCTTGTTGCTCTGTGTCCTAGGGACACAGGCACATCGAGATTGCGCCGCTGCGCGTGCCCGCGGCGGCGCGATCTCTCTCTGAAGGACGTTCCGGAACGTCCATTCAGAAGGACGGGACTCCCACCCGGCCGTATATGTACTATGGCCCGGGTGGGAGGTGGTTAACTGATTCTTGCCCCGCTCCAGCTGCCTCCCCTCCCCCCATGCAGGTTGGAAGACCTACCTGCATTGCAACCTCCTGGTATCCTCGGGTCAGCTTCTCCTTGAAATTGAGGCATTTATCTTCCATTAAACAGAGAGGATGCTGAACGGAACGCGCCAACGTGGCCTGCCTGGACAGGTGCCCCGAGGATGGAAGGACCAGGGGTGCTGTATGCAGGGGGGGGGGGGGGGGGGTTGCTTCCTGACAGCTGGGGAGATGGTTGCAAACCCTTCCGTTGGGGTGAAACCTCAGGGCCAGCTAGCCCCAATGTGCTGCCCCTGCCCAGCACTACCCAAGGCTGGCTGAGCTGGATGGGTATGCTGATCAGGAAGCCTTCTGCAATTTAGCACAGACTGAAAATAAACAGATGCAGTTCCTGTTGGTCCGGAGGAAACCAATCAAACTGAGGCAGAAGGTATGACTGACATTTTTATAATGGCGGACTATTGTGTTTCCTGTTTCAGATGGGAGGAGCCTATTTCTTAGATGCTGCCCTGGAAGACGATTGGAGAAAAAAAAAAAAAGTATTTTTTAAAAGTTAACTTCTACTTTAAAAACAGAAATCCGAAACCTTCGCCTACGTTCAAACAAACCCTATTTGGACATTTGTTAACATTACTTATTAGACAATCTTGCTTTTCCAAAATGAATTCCCAGGCAATTCCCATGCAAAAACAATTCTCTAACCGGGTGATGGCATTGTCCCAACTGCAGTATCTGTGGTAAAAGTTTGAGCACAAATAATAAAAAATAGTTCATATAGCCTATACAGCAGCGATCAGAACAAAGGAATACCTTACTGTAAAGCATCCAAAAACAGGTGCCTACTTTTTTTTTTTACACCCAACCGAAAACAAAGATATAAAGTCATCTACTGACACAGCACCCACCCCTCTATGGAGTTCAGATACTGCTTGCTACTAAACTGATTACCTAGAGCAGAGGAGGGGGGGTTATAAACCAGCTGAGGACAGCCCATGAGCATAGTTAGGCATTTGTTTGCCAAGTCGTACTCCTGGAGGAGGCAATACAACCCACTAGTTATGCTTTATGGAGTGCTGTGTCCGTCTAACTTTGAGAAATGGATTTTACGGATTTAAGTACAAAAATCCCATTTTCTTTCGCTCAACGGACACAACGCTCCATAAATCATAACTAGTGGGATGCCCAAAAGCAGTACCTAAAGGAAAATGGAGGGGTGGGGAAAATAACCCAAGGCTAAACATAAGAGCCCTTAACCAGGACACAGGAGCCTCGTCTGATAATAAAGAACAAAAAAAAAAACACCCCTCAAGAGGTAACAGCCACTCTTAAAAAGCAGCCTGCAAAATTTTGCGGCCAAAAGAAGTATCCGCAGATGCCAAAGTATCTACCTTATAGAATTTTGTGAAGGTATGCATATGCACGGACCACCAAGTGGCCGCCTTGTAAACTTGAAGCCTGATGACGGAAGGCCCAAGAAGCACTCGGCGCCAGAGTAGAATGCGCCGTGACAGGTGGAAGCTGACCTTTAATGGAATAGGCCTGAGTCACCATCTGACAGAGGCGCCTCTAAGTGTAGACTTTTTTATAACAAGTTTAATAGATAAAGTTATACACACATTTGTAAGCATATATTCATGCCCATAAACAAGGTTCCAGTGTGGAGGAGTGAACATCATCCATCCTGCTGGAGCCGAGATCCCCTCGCCGTGGCCGGCTTGTACGGCAGGATGAAAAACCCAGGAAGTAGGCTCGATGCATTTGCTGACAGCAAGGCTTGGTAGCTAGTTGAATGAGGATGACGTCATCTGCATGTGAAGAGTTTGAGCGTGCGTGCTGCCTGGGGGAGGGGCAGCCGCGCTCCTTCACGGCAAATAGTCTATTTGCCAGGAAGAAGCAGCGCTCGGGAGCCTACTTCCTGGTTTTCATCCCGCCGTACAAGCCGGCCACGGCGAGGGGATCTCGGCTCCAGCAGGATGGATGCCTAGGACCGGATGATGTTCACTCCTCCACACTGGAACCTTGTTTATGGGCATGAATATATGCTTACAAATGTGAGTGTATAATTTTATCTATTAAACTTGCTATTAAAAAGTCTACACTTAATAGGCGCCTCTGTCTGTCTTTGTTTTTAGCCCTGTGGAACCCCTGGCTTTTGGTTTCTGGATGGATGCCCTATATGGTGGACTTTTTCTTCCCCTATGCCACTAAAGACTTTTGTACTCCTATGGACTCTGGTCTAATATGTGACTTAAGCGCCTGTTACCATTGTGTATTTCTGAGTCCCCATCTGTCTGATCCATCTGGAGATGGTAGCCGAAGAAGCGGCCAGCCATTATCTTGGTCCGTCCATAACCACAAAAAGCGAGTCGGATTTCCGAAAGGATTTCGCAGCTGCCAGATACACCCAAATCGCACAAACCACATCAAAAAGGTATGCAAAGCAAATTCCTTGGGATGAGCCAGCTTGGGACACAAGGAAGGCAACACAACTTCCTCGATCAAATGGAAGTCAGACAGCTTTGGGCAGGAATGATGAACAGGGACCAATCACCACTTTATCCCTATGGACCACTAAATAGGGACTGCAACAGGATAATTCCGCCAATTCCAATACCCTGCGAGCCAGGGTAATAGCCACCAAGAATGTCACCTGGGATAATGTAGGCAAGGGAATGTCCAAAATAATCCCAAATTGAGGTTTCTTGAGAACTGAAAGTACTACATTTAAATCCCATGGCGGCAAGACCGTACAGGTGGAGCCACATGTCGAACCCCCTGAATGAAGGTACGAACTAAAGAGTGCGTGGCTAGGGGTCACTGAAAGAAGAAGATTGCCAAGGAAAACACTTGGCCCTTTATGGTACTCAAGGCCAACTTCTGATCAACGCCCTGTTGAAGAAAGGAGATCCGGGCCACAGAAAATGGTCGAGGATGAGCACCAAATCGACTCACACCAAGAAATGTACGCTTTCCACGTACGATGGTATATCTTGCCGGAAGAGTACTTCCTCGCCTTCGCCATAGTGTGGAACACTGATCCAGACAGACCTCTATCCCTCAGTACCTGACTTTCAATAGCTAAGCCATTAAAACCAGCGACTAAAGCAAGATGGTAGATCAGCCCTTGAGACAACCGGTCTTCTCTGAGAGGAAGCCCCTAAGGGACGTTTACAGCCACCAGGATGATTGGAAGATCCTCACTTTTGAACTGCGGAAGAAGCCTTAGCCGAGGAGGATACTGGCCTTACCGTGGCCCTTGACGCCTGCGGCCTCTGTCAGAGGACCCCGTGACCTCGTCATGAACTTTGGTATCCTCCTGTGGAGCTGAACCTGCTAAAGGATCTGCATGCAAAAAACTGCAAACAAAATGTCTTGAAGGTGGATACCACCAGACTTAGAACCTGTATGCAAAATGGGAGAGAGAACCATCTGACAGCAGCCAGTGACTAATGGCCTGTGGCCCCATAGTTTGTGCAGAGGAAGGACCACCCTGGTCAGAAATACAATCAGACCTAGGTAAATCAATTACCTGAACAGGGATGGGGGGGACCTTAGGTAGTTTAGACATCACCTGAACCTTTTCATGTTTTTTAGGTCCCGACTCTTGTGTGGATTTAATTCCTGCAAAGGACAAGCTTTGTCCCCCTTTCTTGGTACCCCAAAAACTGAATTTTTGTAAAATCTTACCTGTAAAATTCCTTTCTCTGAGTCCTCCGACAGTCGCCATCTTCATATTCGTCACAATGGGGTATTAGACTTTGCTCCGAAGGAGTAGCTAGGCAACAGAATATGTTAATATAAAAGCTTTTAACATATCCCACCCCCAGGGGGTGGTCCCCTCAGTCAATACCCTCCTACTTCCTGTATCCATACTTCAGTTTCAGTGGAATAGCAGTAGAGTATACAACCAACCCCAAAAGAGGGGCGGGGGGCGGCGACTGTCGGAGGACTCAGAGAAAGGAATTTTACAGGTAAGATTTTACAAAAATTCCGTTTTCTCTTACGTCCTCCGACAGTCGCCGCCATCTTCATATTCGTCACAATGGGGACGTCCCAAAGCAGTGCAAACATGAGGGGTGGGAAACCCAGCCGCGCCTAAGGCAACGCAGTCTCCACATCAAAGAAAGGAACCTTACCAAAGGAAGGAAACCAGCTGGGCAACATGAGAAAAACTTGCTCAACAGAAGCAATAACCCAGGAAAACAAATAACTTAGGGATAAAAACATATATCCCAAACAGCCAAGGAGCCCAATACAAGAGGCTCTAAGGAACCGCCGCACTAAGAACCTTGCGGCCAAAGGAAGCATCTGCCGATGCCTGAACATCCACTCTGTAGAATTTTGTGAAGGTGTGCACGTTCGACCAAGTCGCCGCCTTACACACCTGGGCCACAGAAGCCCCATGACGACAGGCCCAAGACGTACTCAGAGATCTGGTAGAGTGCGCCTTCACAGGCACAGGGGGAACTTTCCCCTTCAAAGCATAGGCCTGTTC
The DNA here is from genome assembly GCF_965119305.1 of Pelophylax lessonae. Lineage (NCBI taxonomy): Eukaryota > Metazoa > Chordata > Amphibia > Anura > Ranidae > Pelophylax > Pelophylax lessonae. The sequence goes on from NC_138771.1 coordinate 155,775,940, forward strand.
AACAGTCTGTCTGATCCATTTGGCGATGGTAGAAGCCGACGCCGCCATGCCCTTCCGAGGTCCCTCAGGAAGGACAAACAAGGAATCCGACTTGCGGAAAGATTCAGTCGATTTCAGGTAAACCCTAATCGCCCGAACAACATCCAAGGAATGCAGCTCCACCTCCTTCGGATGTTTGGGCTTCGCGCAGAGCGAAGTCAGGACAATATCCTCATTGAGGTGAAAATCCGAAACTCTTTTCGGAAGAAAAGGGTTAGGTCTCAAGACCACCTTATCTAGATGGATGACCAGATACGGAGACTTGCAGGACAAAGCTGCCAGCTCCGAAACCCTGCGAGCCGAAGTGATCGCCACCAAAAAGGCGACTTTTTTGGACAACATGGACAATGAGATCTTCCTGATCTGTTCAAAGGGAGCATGTTGTAGCACGGACAGAACAAGATTCAAGTCCCAAGGAGGCAGAGGTTCCCTCCTAGGAGGGACCAGATGTCGCACCCCTTGAATAAAAGTACTAACCAAGGAGTTAGACGCCACAGGACGTTGAAAAAGAACGGCCAGCGCAGACACCTGACCCTTGACCGTAGCCAGCGCCAAACGCTGGTCGACACCCGTTTGAAGGAAGGACAACACCCTAGACACCGAGTATGTGCGAGGTGAAAACCCCCTGGACTCACACCAGGCAAAATAGGCCTTCCAAGTACGGTAATAGACCTTCCCCGAGGAAGATTTCCTCGCGTTGATCAAAGTGTGAATGACCTCCGGGGAGAGACCCCTATCCTTCAGGACCTCGGTCTCAACAGCCAGGCCGTCAAAGCCAGCGACTGTAAAGCAGGATGGAATATCGGCCCTTGAGACAGGAGATAGTCTCGAAGAGGCAGACGCCACGGGGCGTCGACCGCCAGATTCACGAGGTCCGCGTACCAGGACCGGCGAGGCCAGTCCGGCGCCACTAGAATCACCGTGCTGCGTTCCGAGTGCAACCTGCGAAGGAACCTGGACAGCAATTGAATCGGTGGAAACGCATACATCAGTCGGTACTGATGCCACGGAGCTACCAACGCGTCTGACGCGTCTGCCCGAGGATCGCGAGACCTTGCCACGAACCTTTTCACCTTGTTGTTCAGACGAGACGCGAACAGGTCCACATCTGGAAGACCCCACTTCGCGCACAACTTCTGAAAGACATCCGGGTGGAGAGACCATTCCCCCTGGTCCAGGGTCTGGCGGCTCAGATAATCCGCCTGCCAGTTCTCCACCCCAGGAATGTGAACTGTCGATATCGCCGGGACGTGAGTCTCGGCCCAAGACAGAATGTCGGCTACTTCCCGAGCCGCACGGGCACTCCTGGTGCCCCCTTGGTGGTTGATGTAAGCCACCGCCGTGGCATTGTCCGTCTGCACCCGAACCGGACAGCCCTGTAGTCTGTCCGTCCAACGTTGAAGGCAGAGATTTATCGCCCGCAATTCCAGAATGTTGATCGGAAGGGAGGATTTCTCCTCCGACCAAGTCCCCTGGGCGGACAGAACGACCAGAACACCACCCCAGCCCGACAGGCTGGCATCCGTGGTGATCACCGTCCAAGAAAGAGGACGAAAAGACTTGCCCCCCGACACAGTCGGGGACTGGAGCCACCACAGAAGATCCTTTCTGGTGCGATGGCTCAATGAAATCTGAAGATCCAGAGATTGAGGTCGCCCGTCCCACCTAGACAGGATCTCCGCTTGGAGACCCCGCGTGTGAAACTGGGCGAATGGAATCGCCTCGAAAGCCGAGACCATCAACCCCAGACATCTCATGCACGTCCGGAGTGATGAGCACGGAACGTCCCTGAGGGACCCGACTTCCTCCTGAGGAGTCCCGAGCTTGTCGTCCGGCAAGAAGACCTTCGCCTGGACTGAGTCCAGGATCATTCCCAGGTAGGGAAGTCGAACAGACGGACCCAGCGTCGATTTCGGAAAATTTATTGTCCAACCAAACTCCTGTAGAGTTTGCAGCGTGACGGACAGGTCCTTCTCCAGACCCTGGCTGGTCGCGGACCGAACCAGAATATCGTCCAGATACCCCAGGACAGAGATGCCCTGGGCTCTCAATAAGGCCAGAACCGGTGCAAGCACCTTGGTAAACACCCGCGGAGCCGAAGCGAGACCAAAAGGTAACGCCACGAACTGGTAGTGATCCTCCGCAATGGCGAATCGAAGGTACCTCTGGTGACCCTCGAAAATGGGGATGTGAAGGTACGCATCCTTCAAATGGATGGAGGCCATGAATTCTCCCGGAACCAGGGCAGCCACCACCGCACAAAGCGGTTCAGAGCCTTCAAGTCCAGAATCGGATGAACCTTGCCCTCCTTCCTGGGCACGGTGAACAGATTGGAATAGAACCCCCGAAATCTGTCCCGATGAGGAACCGGAACCACCACTCCCTGAGCCCTCAGGTCCCGCACTGCTAGGTGCAGATCCCGCAAACTCTCCGGAGACAGTTGAAGATTTGAGGGAAAGAATCTGCTCTCCGGCCGAGAGAGAAACTCGATCTTGTAGCCAGATCGAACGATTTCCTGAACCCACCTGTCCCGAACACGGGCCAGCCATGGAAGCGGAAAATCGAGCAAGCGTCCCCCCACCCCAGAACCGGGTGAGGGCGCCCCTTCAGGCCGCACTGTTGTGGGCAGCGGATCCGGACTGGCCGGATTTCTGCTTTCCTGTCCACGGCTTCTTTTGGGAGCCCTGACCTTTGAATGGCTTGCCCTTATAGTGCGACCGAAAGGCACGAAAGGACCCCTGAGAGGGTCGAAAGGAAGCATGCTTCTTACCAGGAGCCGCCTTAGCCTTGTGGGATTGGGGCAAGAGCGTGCTCTTACCCCCCTTTATCAGTGTATCCAAGGATTCGCCAAAAAGGCGGGAACCTTCATAGGGCAGATTGGCTAAGGTCTTGCGCGAAGATTGGTCCACCGACCAGCACTTCAACCAAACCAAGCGGCGAGACAACACCGCCACACCGTGTACACGTGCTGCCAACGGAACCATATCCAAGTCCGCATCACACAAATACATGACACCCTGATGGATTTGATCCACCATATCCAATGTCGCCTGAGGGGCAGAATCAGCCACCAAAACGCGTCTAATCACCTGCGTCCAACTCGCGACAGCCTGGGCTGCCATAAGTGAAGCAAACAGAGCTTTCAGCATAGAACTCATAATAGAGTAGGTATGACGAGCAAGAGACTCCAGCCTCTTGTCCGTGGCATCCCGGAACACCGGGGTATCCTCAGCAGGAATCGCAGTGGATTTATTCAAAACCGCTATCGCGTGATCCACAGGAGGCGGTACACACCAACGCTCGTCAGTAGCGGGCGTGAAAGGATAACGCAATTTGAACCTACTTGGTACAGCAAAAGGCTTGCGTATATTACTCCATTGTTCCTTAACAGCGCGCTGAAAATCATCAGTGCAGGGAAAAACCTGTGAAGTTTTGCGTCTTCTCTTCGTCCCATAAGCCGCCAAGGCAGCAGGGGGACATGGCTCATCCTGCAATCGCAGCGTTTGCTTGATAGAAGCAACCAATTCGTCCATGAGTGCAAGCTCTTCAGACGAGCCCGGGGAAGAATTATCAACCCCTTCAACCTCAGCCTCCACCTCGGACCCTACAAGATCCAGGGAGGAACGGGACCCCGACAAGGAGACCTCCGCCACAGCAGCCCCATCACCATCACCCTCTGAATCAGAGGAAATTGAAACTCTGGGCCTTTTAGTGGATTGAGCAGCCACCAGCATTTGCACCTGAGCAGCAAGGTTAGCCACAACCGCAGCCAAATCCCCCCCTTGGGAGGAAACAGCAGTCCCCTGGCTTCCCACCAATGTGGCAGGGAATTTGCTTTCCTGAGAATCCATGCCCCAAAGTATGTGGAAAAATAAAGGGTTAACTGCCCCTTTAAAAAGCGCGGCGAGCGCAGCCCACCGCACACACACACCACACAAGTCGACCCCTACAGGGAGAAAGTACAACTCAGGCAAGGACACAGGGATAGGGAGGTAAAAACCTGGAGAGACCGCTGCTGCTTCTGCCTCGATCGGTGCGCTCCGGAGAAAGGAAGTGCTGACATGCAGGGCGCTCTATGAAAGCCTATGGAAGGCTACAAGAAAATGGCCGCCCACAGCTTAACCATGCGGCCGGAGCGATCGCCGCCAAAATGGCGGCATTTGGCGCCGAAACACCGCTCCTCCATGCAGTAATGCAAGGCAATGTAAAATAATGGCGGACCACCTCAGCGGACGCCGCAAAGTGCACAAACATGATACAATCATGTCCCTCCGCACACAGTCTGGCACACAGTAAAATCACACGAACTGACACATGACAGTGCAGCATAACCCCCCTCCTTTCAGCCCACAGAATGCAGCCAGCAGACAGGGAGACCAACAGTGTGACCAGAGGCAGGGTTACACAGTCCCAGACTGACACCCCCCACACAGACAGGTCCCCACACAGATACACTTACCTCATAAATGGCGTGGGGAACCCGTACAGGCGAACAAGCCACTGCACACGTGACAGGGAGAGTCGCAGCCAGGACGCAGAAGAACTGGGGTTAAGAAACCGCACAGCGTCCAGTGAGGTAGCCACCTCACCATAGCATCCCTGCACCGAACAGGGATGGGTCGTTCAAAATGTCAGGAGCGGTACCTGACTGAACGCTCGAAGGCAGGCTGGGAAGCCACTGACTCACAACCTGCGACCAGGGGAATCAGCCCGAGACCCAGCCCGCACGAATCCTCTTCATCAGAAGAACTAATGCGGACAAAAGTAACAGCTAAGTAAAGCAAGAGAAAAAACTCAAAGAAAATCAAAAGAGAAAAGAAAGGCTGAGACAAAATGCCCCAGCACAGAGACATCCAGCTACTCCTGACAAGCTAGACATTGAAACTGAAGTATGGATACAGGAAGTAGGAGGGTATTGACTGAGGGGACCACCCCCTGGGGGTGGGATATGTTAAAAGCTTTTATATTAACATTCTGTTGCCTAGCTACTCCTTCGGAGCAAAGTCTAATACCCCATTGTGACGAATATGAAGATGGCGGCGACTGTCGAGGACTTAAGAGAAATAAACATTTTTAGGATCTCCTTGACGCTCCCCAAAATAAGTCCACAGGGCCAGAAACCAGCGAAGATGTCCCCCCACCCCAATAATGAGTGAGGGCATACCTTCATGCTGAAGAAGGAGTCTTGTGTGCTGGTCCGGGGAAGCTAGCTCTAGGCTTACCAGACCAGGGTTGCTTAGGGAAGATTTAAAAGATCCATTTACCTTATTCTCCATCTCAAGCACAAAATAATGGTCTATGGACTGAGAAGAAGAAGGGCCCCAGTGCGGCGAGGCAGGCCAATGTCATCATCCAAGGTAGCCCCAAACAAGCGATCGCCTTGAAAGGGCAGATCAATGAGAGCTTGGTCTGCGGCTCAATTCTTAAGCCACAGCACGCACCTAATCACCACTGCTGAAACAAAGTTTGCACAGCAAAGAAGCTGTATCCAAAGCTGCATCACAAACTGAAGCCCATGGACCAATTGGACTGCTAAATCAACACAAGCAGCGGGGTGGTCCTGCTCAGCCCCCCAGGCCCTGGCGCAAAAGCTTGACCCATCGAGTTAGTGTCAGACACCAGGGCTGAGGCAAAGACTGACCCCAATGCCGAACCAGCCATAGTAAACATGCTGTGTGCTACAGCCTCCGCTTTCTTGTACTACTGGGATCATAGTTGCTTTATTCAACCTGGAAACAGGAGGGTCCACCACTGGTGGACTAGACCACTTTCTTAAAAGTGACTCATAAAAAGGGTACCATACAGAAAAACGTTTGGGGACCACAAAGGGTAATTTTGGTTGTTACCCATTCCTAACAGGAAAACCTGTCAAAATAACCACACTAAGGAATCATCTTTGGAGTACCATGCGACTAATGTGTACCAAACGATACAGCCATGTCTGTGGCTACATCAGCAGCATCCTCCATCTTTAAAGTCTCATGCACTGCAGTAATAACTGCGTCTACCAGCGGCTTTTCGGGTGTGATATTAAATCTCCCTTGACGGGCCACGTCTGCATCCGGCTCAGAATTTAGATGAGAGACTGAGAAGGGGGAAAGCAAGGGGCGTTTCCTCCTGGGCCTTTGCCCACAAGCCACTTCCACCTGGGACACTAAGGACTGCAGGACCACCCTCAGGGCAACCATGGGAAGCTGGGGTTTCCAAGGGACCTGCCCCCTCCAAGAGGGGGTCAGTGGGGGAGATGCGACCTCGAGGTAAGGAAGACCTTGCAGTGTAAAAACGATCTTTTGGGACCACTAAAGAATCCCCTCAAAGCTCGGGGTACCTATCAGCAGAGGGAGACAGATAGCAGGGACGCCCAAAGACTCACCTTACCGACCGGAGGAGCGTTGAGAATTGGAACCCAGCAGCATCATGGACGCTATCCCTGTTCATATGTCCCGGGCAAAGGAAGAGGAAACTAAGGAGGAAGAGGAGGCGCTTCAGCATCCCCACAAGGCTTCAGTTGTCTCCAGCATCTCCCAAGCCAAGGGAAAATGGCCCCGAAACATCCGGCTACACAAACATGTCCACCCACCGGAGACCAGCCAGACTAATGGAAAATGGCCACCATCAGCTGCAAACACTGAAGCATGCTGCCAGGATCTTTCCTGCACCTTCTCCAGGGGACCACTGAAGGTGGGACACACGTTTAGGGGAGACTGCACCGGTCTCTGCACTGGGACCCCCCCTGCACTATACCCACACTGCAAACAGCAGGGCATGCACCTAGGGGTCTCCTACACTGGTACCCCTCCAACCTACCAGGGCAGGACACACTATCCCAGTACCCTTACAGAGTGGGGATACCCCAGGGGTCTCTGCTGCATTCTCTGCCCTGGGACCCCCGCCAGACTCTAGGTCCAGACACGGAATGGGAGTGGGGGGGGGGAATCCCAGCTCAGTGAGGGATTTAAGAATGGGAAGAGGGAACCGGCAGGCAGGTTCGACCGTCCCTGGAGGTTACCCGCGTCAACCCCAACCAAAACCGCCAAAAAAGGGGGGAGAGGCGACTGTGCTTACCCTTCCATGGTGCGGGTAACGCTCCAAATAGAACTCCTCGCCACCGAAATAGGGGAGCTGTCGGCCAACTGACCGCTGCGATTCAGACCCAAGCCCGGTCGTATGCGACCCTGCGAGTGGTTTAAAACACGGGCCAACCTCTGACCGTGAGGTTATGTCACGGCTGACCCAGCGTGTAGCTGCGGTCTGCACGTGCTCGCTGGCTGGGCTGGGGGGACCACTGGATCTAGATTATCCAGCCCGTCAGTTGATTGTAGATCTCCCAGAGAAAAACCAAAAGAAAGATGTAAGGAAGGAGAAAATTGCAAGGACCAGAGATCCCAGCCGGGAGCCTAAGCCCTTACTCCTGATTAGACAGATTGATTACCTAGAGCAGAGAGGGGGGTTATATACCAGCTGATGGCGGCCCATGGGCATAGCCAGGTGCTTTTTGTTCTGCCTAGTCCTACTCCTGGAGGAGGCAATATAACCCACTAGTTCGTTCATGAACGAAAAAGAAGAGTACCTGTCACTGCCTATTACTGTCACAAGGGATGTCTAAATTCCTTGTGACAGCAATAAGGGGATTAAACAAAAAAAAAATAATTAAATTATTTTTTTAAAGCACCCTGTCCCCCCACGCAAATGTGAACACATGCATCGGTCCCACAAGCATGCAAACTGATAATCCCACGTATGTCAGGTATCACAGTGAACTTAAGATCAAGGGCAGTAAATTCTAGCAGCAGACCACCTGTGTAAACCTAAAGTGGTAACCTAAAGGTTTTAAAGCGTCGCCTATGGATAGTAAAATTTATGACGTTTGTCGCTGTTGCACGGGCGTGTGCAATTTTAAAGCATCACATGTTTGGCATCTATTTACTGGGCATAATATCTTTTATATTTTATTTTTTTTTTGCATTAAAAAGGTTTGCACTAAAATGAGGCTTCCCAGAGAACCATTAAGAGTTGGGATGGCTAGAAAGGGATACCTGTAAGTAGACATATAGGAATACTACATTGAATCGGATTAACTTTGATCCTTCCTACATCAATTTCTTTGCTTTTGGATAATATACTTTAAGATAGACATCTTAAAAATGTGAGATGGCAGCCTATAAAGCAGTTTATATAGTTTGACCACAATAGCTGGATCAATAAGAATCAAAAAGATTAGAAAATGAGACACTATGAATTCGTCCGTAGAATATTCTGTATGGGATACTATATAGTACTATGCAATATATGATGATTTGAAATATAATGCATGTGATAAATCTCTTTTTAAACGTTTTTTAATGAATGCAAAAGAAACATGGTACAGTAACATGCAGTGGAAAGATTAGGTACATGCCGTGATAAGTCGCATTAAAATACAGAACTGCAGCATATAACATTCAAACAGACAACAATGTGATGCGTATAAATTATCCATCTAGGTGTTCATTTTGGTGTTGCTTTTGCACAGGTGCTCTCAGGGTTCCTTTGTATTTGGGGATTGTACATGCACCATATCCTTACATGGGTGGGACATTTGACTCCCATAGTTTAACATTTTCCATAAATTAGATTATGGGAATGAATACACCGTCAATTTTTTTTTTTCTTTTTTAGTTAAAATAGAACACCTATATTAGTGGTCACTGTTTAAATGAAGATCTTGTGTATGCCTGTTCCACAACTGTATATCACTTCAGTATACAGACCAACTATTTTGAATCAAGTTATACAGTAGTCTGTCTAAATAAAGAATTAAAAAAAAAATAGACAAAAAGGTATATAAATGACATACAAAGGAGCCAAAACGGTGGCTCAAGATGCAATGCAATAAAAGACCGCAGTCATAACAAACACAGCTTTGTAGAAAGCTATGTTAGGATAACGAGTTGTCTGTCTCGTTCCAACCATCGCATACAAATATGAAAACAATGGGTTTTTGCTTAAAGGGGGAGGGTGTGGGAGGGAAAGGCAGGTATGTGTCCACCTGTTCAGGAGGGATAGGATGGGACGGGACGGGGGTGGGGGGAGTCAGATTAGAGGAAGAAGGACCAGGAAAGTAGGGAAAGGAGAAACAGGAGGCAGATCAGGTAAAGAGGAGCCAAAGGAGCTTTCACAGATCCAGCGCGTCAATTTTATCTCCTCACCTCTCTTCTCACATCCCAAGAGGGGTTCACATCTATCAACTGCTAGGGAGATCACCTTGTAAGGCCATGCCCTAATCTGAAAAAATAAACATGTTCGAACACTCCCAGGTTTTAGTATATTGTTCCCTCCTGTCCTGTGAGGACAACACAAGGTCCTTGAACGCATTAAGGGTTCTTACTTTGTTCAGCCACATGGCAACTGAGGGGGGTGCAGATTTCTTCCACCGGAGACTGATGCAGGCCTTGGCAGCATTAAGTAAGTGGTGTATGACAGATTTTTTTATAACGTTTAATGGGGGGGATTTGTGAACAGTGTAAAAAGAAAAAAGGCCGGGTCATCTGGGATCTGGTAGTCTGTAGTTTTTTGGGTCATACTCCTGACTTCCTGTCACTAGGGCCAGAATTTGGGGCATCTCCAAAAAATGTTGAGGATGGCACCTGGTTCTCTCAGGCACCTCCAGCATCTGTGGTATCCGGGAAAATTTTCTGTAGTTTCACAGGGGTATACTACCAGTGTGTGAGCAGCTTGTAATTCATTTCCTGAACACGGGTGCGGATAGAGGATTTGAGGGCCAAATGCGAAATATCTGGTCTCTGAACAGTGGAGAAGGATCTGCCGAGCACACTTTCCCATTTCAGGAGGCCTGGAAGGACAAAGTCTTCCGATGGCGCAATAAGGTGGGAGTACATCCCAGAGAGGGCATGCGGGAGGGGGATCAGCCCCTGAGAATAGTTACTCCAAGGGGGTCAGCCGTCTGCAGAAGGGGGCTGGAGGGCCCAACCCCTGCAGGAAGTGTCCTAGTTGGAGCGATTGCCAACGGGAAAGGGCATAGGGTCCCCGAGGATCAGTCAATAGGAGTAGAGTAGGCCACGCTTTAGCAGTAAAGAAGTGAGACACCTGAAAAAAAAAATTAAAAACCCTTTAACAAAACCCGGAAAGAGCCTCTGTCGCAGCCAGGGAGAAAGGCGGGGTTTCCTAAAATGTGAAATCGAGGGGATTGTGGAGAGAAGCCTGGTTTAGAAATCACTTTGGCGTAAATACAAAGTGTGGGTCCAATGAAGGGAGCCTTTATTTTTATACACACACAAGTGCAATAAAATGTTTTATGCAAAATAAGATACACATACACACTTCTTACCTTACATCACTGTATAATAAGGTGTCATTTTGTCCTGTCTGTAAATTAAGATATAGTGTTAAACATATGTATTAAAATGATCAAACAAAGAATAGGGATATTTACTAAAACTGGCGCAGCTCTGCATAGTAAAGCCGGCAATAAACAGGGCGACTTTTGCTTGATTCCCCCATCAGCACAGACCGTGACAGGGGAATCCCTCCTGCCAAGCTATTTGTCTTCTCCTGACGGGGATGGCTTCCCTAGCCCCTCCTTGCTGGGAGAAAACCGTGATTAGTGCTAGCGGCTAGAACAGCAACTTGCAATAATCGCATGTAAAAATCCAACATGCTGATTGTACCAAAGTTGATCGATCAACGTGGGTACATTCAGCCAGCCCATACATGGTTTGAATCTCAGCTGGTTCCTGCTGAACTGGCAGAGATTCTGTCTATGGCCAGAATAACCAACCAGCTTCTAACTTCACCATGTTTAAGTGGTGACAATAAAACCAAGAAACTATTTTTTTTTTCTGCCATTTTGTTATGTTGGACATTCAATTATCTATACTGTATTATCATTTGAGATTAAATCGGATTGGATTATGTATACTGAGCAACACAAAAACAGTCTATTTGAAAGTGGAAAAACACAAACTCGTTTTTCACAGGCTTTCAAATAAACAGATTAAAAATTTCAATGCCTTCTTGGTGTACCACCTACAGCTCCAACGGCTTACATTGCCTTTTTGACATCCTAATTCAATCAGCATCTTAACCTTACAATAAAAAGGTTTCTGGAAGGCCATGACATTTGCTAGAGAGATGCAATTGAGGCCAATAGAAGTGCAGGAGCAGCACAGTTGAGATGGGATGGACCTTACATGGGAGAATTATAACCTGGGAGTTACACAATACCGCACTTAAAAGAAAAAAGCCCTAAATAAAATCTAATTTGCAGTGCGCCAACTAGCAACAGGGAGACTTAGAAAACACAAAGAAATTAGGGGGGGGGACCAAAATAATTTCAGAGCCAAAATGCTAATTTAAATTTGTTTTGCAAATTACTTTTTTGTTTGTGCTTTTAAGTCTTAAAATTTCTATTTGTAACACAAAATTAGGTATATAGTACATTTAAATTTTTGACAAGCGCTTCCCAGAGAACCATGGATTAGCTAAAGAAGTTTTACAGCAGACACTGCTTGCTTTGTCTAATTAAAATTTGAGAGAAGCTATCTTAGTATTTTCTAAGTCACCATAAAGGTGAAAAAAAAAAAATGGAAAGAAAAATGTGAATTTGACTTAAAATTCTATATACATTACAGGACATGAAGCCATAGACCATTGTTATATGCCAATGCCAGCAGGCGAATAGACACTGGCTAAGGCTTTAACCACTTTGCCACTGAGTACCGTAGAACTACTGCGGCAAAGTGGCTCGTTATCGTCTGACGACGTAGTACTACGTCGTCAGACACTCCCTCTTGTGGGCGGCGCTCGCGCGCCGCCGGAGGCTCGCTCCCGCTGTATTCAGTCACAGCGGGAGTCGGGCCAGGGGAGGAGCAGGCGATCGCCGCCGCTCTTCCCCGATCGTCTGGGATCGAGTCTGGAGATCCGCCCGCTGTGACAGGCAGGGTCAGATTGCAGGGTTCAGCATAGCCGAACCCTGGATCTGTCCTGGTGTCACACACGTCAGTAAGCACCAGGCATACATTAACCCCTCCCTCTCCAATAAAATTAACCCCTTCCCTGCCAGTGTCATGCACTGTTACTGTAAAAATCTTTATAGCACTGATTACTGCAGTAATGTCACTGGTAACCCCAAAAGTGTCAAAAATGTCAGTCAAGGGTCCGATCTGTCCGCCGCAATCCCGCAAAAAAAAAAAAAAAAAAAAAAAAAAAATCGCAGATCGCCGCCATTACGCGTTAAAAAAAACACCAAAAATGACAGAAATCTTTCCCTTTGTTAATAAACGCAATAACTTTTGCGCAAACCAATCAAAATACGCTTATTGTGAATTTTTTTTACCAAACATAGGTAGCAGAAAACAAATTGGCCAAAAATTAAAAAAAATTTTGATTTTTACATTTTTTTGGGGGGAATTTCATATAAAAAAAAAAATGTGAAAAATAGTTGTTTTTTCAAAATTTACGCTCTTTTTTTGTTTATAGCGCAAAAAGTAAAAAAAAACGCACAGGTGATCAAATACCACCAAAAGAAAGCTCTGTTTGGGGGAAAAAAAAGGACGTAAATTTCGTTTGGGTATGGCGTCGCAATTGTCAGTTAAAGTCGCACAGCGCCGAATCGCAAAAAGTGGCCCAGACGTAAGACAGCAAAATGCTCTAGTGGTAAAGTGGTTAAAGGGAATGACCTCTGAATATTCTCATAACACCCCCTATTCCATGGGAATTTTTTTTAGCAAGCGATAAAAAAATAAATAAAAGATGGTAGGGCCAGTTTGGTAAACCCCAACTGCTCTAGTAGCACATAGCAATGGAGAGAAATCTCACTGGCATGTTTCAGGTAGGACATAGGGAAGGGAGGACATCCTAATTAAGCTGAAAGGACAATTTGGGGAGGAAAAAAGGTCTGGGTATCAGGAACACCTTGTCCTGTTCTACAAGAAAAAGGCTCCTTACAGGAAAAGTCAACAAAAAGGCCACCTTACTTGAAAGATTCTCCAAATGGATATCCTAGATTGGTTCAAAGGGTGGTTTTTGAAGAACTGAAAAAGCAATATCTTCAGATTCCAGAGACAGGCATAGGGGATTACCACGAAAAAAAAAAAAAATAGAATATTCCAAGGAGTTGAGGTACCAGCTCTTGAACCAGCCAAAGAAGGGCTTCCAGGTACAATATTCGATTCTTTGATAGAATATCGTACTTTGAGAAAGGTGGGAATGACATCAGCAATGCCCCTATCCTTTAGTACATGGGTTTCAGCAGTCATGCTGGAAAACCCAGTTACTGAGAAGCAGGGTGGAACAGAGGGCATCCGCCATAATGGCCAGGGGATCTTTGGACCTGGTCACCAACTTGTGCAAGCTCAATGTTAATAGGGACTATATACTCCTGGAGGAACTAGGTTCCCTAGAACAGTCAAATTGTTGACTCTTACCCAGCCCACCAGGCTTGTGTCCATTACCTTCCAGGGAGAGGGAAGGAACGATTTCCCAGATTCTAGAGTGGAGTTAGAATGCCACCATGCCTGGGAAATGTTTGCCTGGCTGGACAGCAGTAGTGGGCAATCAAAAGGAAAGGCTCAGAGCATTGAGCTGCAAAAGGACTTAAGTGGAACCGAGCAAAAGGAAGCCATCTTGAAGGTGGCACAGAACCCTCATTTAGAAGCTAGCCGAGGGATGCCTGGTTGAAATCAGAGAACCAATCTTTGCTGGAAAAGGGGACATTTTTGATTGGTCACTGTCCAACATCAGCCGCAAATACCCCAGGCAAAGTGAAGGCTAGAAAGCAGAATTTCTAAAAATTAATCAGCCATCCAAAATCTTGATGGAACTGGATTATTGTTGGAATGTTGGCAGATCTTGGCTGAGGAATCTTTTCGCAGACGGTTGTCCAGGTACCTCATGACATGGATGTCCCGAGATCAGTGCAAGTGCTTTTGTGAACAACTTTTGGTGCAGAGGAGAGCCCAAATGGCAGGATAACAAATTGGAAATGTTGGTCACTCATAGCAAAGCATAAAAAGGAGTTGGTGTTTAGGAAAGATGGAATGTAAGGGTAATGCCCACTGATGCCAGAAATTCCCCTGATCTGAGAGAAGAGATGACAGATCTTAAGATTTAATGCATAATTTGATACACATCAGTTTAGAGATTTTATGTCCAAAGTGGGACAAATGTCTCCATTCGGTTTTGGGACTGAACAGGTTTGAGCAAGACCCTTTGAAACTATCTTCTACTGAAATGGAATTACTACTTGTGCCTGAAGTTGACTCAGGGTAATCCACAAATCTGCTCATCTGATGTGAAGCTGGCAGGTTGGAAAGTAAAAAACAGGGGGTTAGGGATAAAAAAAAATTAAACCAAGATATACCGGTAACCATCTAGAAATCTTCCAGGACAGCAGCCTGAGTGATAACTGTCTGTTCCTCAACAGCCAACCCAATGAGAAACCATGAAAAACCATTCCCACCCCCTTGCTGCTCAGTTCAGATAAATAAAAAACTACCTCTACCAGTACATGAGTGAAAAAAATTTCTCCAAAAACACCATCAACAAAACCAGGGTAGTAAGCAGGTTTGTGGTCCAGGAAAATGAATAGAAACACTGTTATTGGTAAGTCTAACTGGGATTTTCCTCAATCATCTTCCAGGGCAGTAGTCAGAGAAAAAAAAAGTAATAAAAGCCTACCACAGAGTTGAACCACTGTTGGTAAAATTTTTCTGCCAAACGTCAAGTCATGCTTTAAGAGCATCTCCACTCTAGACGAAGACATCTTGCTTGGACCATGTGGCTGTTCTGCAGATCGGTTTAACCAATACGCTCGTTCTTTCTGCCCAGGATGCAGCTAAGGACCTGTTGTAATGGGCAATTAAAGAAGATGGACCCGAGAACATTCAGCCTTGTAAACTAGAGCAATAGGTCTCGCAAACTTCGCATACTCCAACGCTCTCCTTAAAATCCAAATGCTCACCCTCAGGCAAACAGAGGAGAAGCTTCTGGCCTTGTTAAAACTCCCAAACTGTCCCTCCTAGAGCACTGTAGGCAAAAGGCATGGGCAAAAATACCTCACCACACCCTCCCGGACGTGACCTTTGACATCAGAAAAAAGGTCCAAAGCACACATACCTTTCACCGCCTGCCACGGGAAGTGACCTCACAGGCATCGATTTTGCCTCTCAGAAAAGGAATTTAACTGTCCCGGCCAGGGTCTTAAATACACCCCCGCTCCCTGTGCACAACAACACAGCCCCAGCCCTCATTGGATGCTCCAGATGAAAGATGAAGGCTTGGAGCTCAAATCCAGGATGCCAGCAGTGCACCCTGCCACTCGAGGGAACTACCAGCCACAAGGTGAAGATGACAGGGCAGAGGCATCACAGGAGCCGACCCCCCACAAAATGCTGCAGGTTCCCTGAGGACCAAACCTCACCTGTCACAGTAAGCATACCCCGGAAGGGGGGGTTATGGGGTTTATGGAACTGGATGCCATTGGAATGGTCAGTGGCCCTGGACATGTATAGTACCCTGTGGCGAACAACACTCACTGTACCATGTGCTATGGTGAGAACTGAACACCTAATCCAGTGCTGAAGCAAACATATGACAGCCTCACTGCTGCAGGGCAAGGGTATAGTTCCCAAGTTGTACATAGAGGGTAACTAATCCTGGAACTGCTAGTGAACCCTGAGGCAATAAGCAGTAGGATCTTGACAGAAGTGTAAATTGAAGTGAAAAAAAAATAAAAAGTGTAAAAAAAAAAAAAAAAAAAACTTCTCCATAGGAGGTTCATCACACTGGCAAAAAATAGTTGGGGTTATACGAGTGTGTGCTGGGGTGTTACCAGCAAAGTTTTTGCCAGTTTCTAGTGTCCTGTACATAGCGGCACGTAACCCACCCATGGCCTGACTTCGTGACCTGTACAGATAAATCTGTACAAAGACTATTGCAAACCAGGTCATGAGAGAAAAAAATAATAAAAATATATACACACACACACATATATATATATATATATATATATATATATATATATATATATATATATATATATATATATATATATATACACACATACATACATACATACATACATACACACACACACACACATACATATGTATATCACTTTGCACTTTTACTACAATTCTTCAGTTCATTCTGGGAGTTTGTTTGATGCGCTACATGCGTTTCTGTATATTGGAATATTCATTGTTTTATATCCCAAGAATATTGCTGAACTGAAACAGTTCTGTAAAGAGGAATGGTCAAGAATTTCTCCTGACCGTTGTGCACATCTGATCTGCAACTACAGGAAACATTTGGTTGAAGTTATTGCTGCCAAAGGAGGTTCAACCAGTTATTAAATCCAAGGGTTCACATACTTTTTCCAACTGCACTGTGAATGTTTACATGGTGTGTTCAATGAAAACATGGCAACATTTCATTCTTGTGTGTTATTAGTTTAAGCAGACTGTGATTGTCTATTGTTGTGACTTAGATGATCAGATCACATTTTATGACCAATTTGTGCAGAAATCCATATCATTCCAAAGGGTTCGCATACTTTTTCTTGCAGCTGTATAAAGAATGACGCACAGCATGAGTTCCAATCTCTGAAGACGTTATTTTGATGACGAAACGCATGCCGGAAGGGATTGTGTTCTCGCTCCCCAGCCGTATTAACCGATATGGGAGCAGGGAAGCTTTACACATTATCAATCTTTTTCCTGCTGATTGCCTGTACAATTATTTTTATTGTTTAGCCCAGGATTGGGCAATAAAAGTATTAACGGAATTCACGATGAGGAGTTTGGTCTCCTTTACTACTGCCTAAGGTACCCGTTTATGGACTAAGGAAGCAGGAAGATTGCTGCTCAGAGGACATCCCATATCTGGCCACGGTGACTACCTAAGCTTTATTTGATCTTGTTGCTATAAGGCAAGAGAGATCAACAACCTTTGGTGAGTAGGTACTTCACCCATTTCACTGACACTTTCTTTGGTGTCCATCTGTCAACTACCCTATACCCACAAGAGGAATGTTGGAAGATTTTTGATTTTCACTTCATATCACACGGAGCACTTATTTAATTCACATGGACTATAATTGAGCACCAATTCCATAAATTGCATTAAAGGTTTTTTATATATTTATATCACATTATTACTCAACCCATTATGGTTTTAGGATTATGTTATTTTGCATATGCTCTCTCTACATTCATGAAGTCACTAAGTGAATGCACGTCTATATAATTTTATGAATTTATGCAATGTATTATTTTTGTCACAATTCTACACATGTGATATAGCAAGCGCTATGGGAAGTGTGTTCTAGTCACACTTATAGTTTTTTGCACTGAATGGCAAATGTCATGTCTGGAGGAAACTAGGCACCCCTCATCACCTGGCCAACACCATCCATACAGTGATGCATGGTGGTGGCAGCACCATGCTGAGGGGATGTTTTTCAGCGGAAGGATGGAGGGAAAGATGAATGCAGCAATGTACAGAGACATCCTTGATAAAAACCTGCTCCAGAGTGGTCTGGACCTCCTCAGACCGGGGGAAAGGCTCATCTTCCAACAGGACAACAACTCTAAGCACAAAGTCAAGATAACAAAAGGAGTGGCTACGGGACAACTCTGAATGTCAATGAGTGGCCCAGACTTGAACTCTTAAAACATCTCTTGAAAAAAAAAAAAAAAAAAAAAAAAAAAAGGAAAAATGTGTGCGTGTCGACACTCCCCACCCAACCTGATGGAGCTTGAGAGGTCTTGCAAAGAATGAGAGAAACTGCCCAAAAATCATACTCAAAAGGGCATGAGGCTGTAATTGGTGCCAAAAGTGCTTGAGCAAAGGCTCTGAATACTTCTGTACATAGGATTTTTTTTTTGTTTTTTTTATTTTTAAATAAATTTGGAAATATTTCAAACAAGCCTATTTCACGTTGTCATTCTGGGGTATTGTTTGTAGAATTTTTAGGAAAATAAATGCAATTTTATTTTAGAATATATGTAATCTGTTTTGGAAGAAGGCTGTAACCTAAAATGTGGAAAAAGTGAAGCGCTGTACTTTTCGGATGCACTGTGTGTATAATATATATATATATATATATATATATATATATATATATATATATATAATATAATATAATATGAGAGATTTTTTTTTTATTATATACTTACCAACTCAGTGTGGCAGTTCTGACAGATATACTTGTTTGTGGCATTTTGTCCAAAGTTTATACAGTCTCCACAGATCATCTTTCCATATACTTTGGAGAACAGTGTAGGAGCAAATACACCTGAAGATCAGCAAAAAAATGTTTTTTTAAAAATACTATACATACGTCACCATACCATCCAAGTCACAGAATGACTAAAATATTAACTTGAAAGTGTGACAGAATATTAAACTGATCTTTCCCAGTACACAAGATCATGAGGCAGTGCTATTTCCAGTAAAGAATGACCCTCATACTGAGCATTTTAGAACCTCACTGTTTGTGCAATCTGATTGCATAGTGTAAAAAAGGAGATCGTTTTAACTGTAGGAGTAGAAGTTGCAGACAATAATTAAAAAAAAAAAAAAAAAAAAAAAAGAAGGACAAACCTATAACAAGTAAAATCAATTTCTATCAAATCGGGTAACACTTCCACTACATAGTTGATCTCGTAGATTAAAAGGCGATAAAAATACAATTGAATAGCGTATGGCCAGCTTAGCAGAATATCCAAAAAACAAACAGTAATGGAGGGGATCGGCAGGAGAAACCCCAATGGATGCAGTATCTGACACTAGAAAGTGCTGGATAGCAATGGAGCACAGAGCTCTGCAAGAGAACAAAGTTTCAATACCCTGCCTGCATGGTCTTTTGCAGCTCACCTTACTGTGGCCATACTTCTGCTTTAAAAATAAAATATAAACATGCACATTTGTAGAGGACAGCCGCATGCATTACAAATAAGCTTTGCAAATGCTTCATTTTAATACCCGGCATGTGACCATCCTCTCTCCTATTGCAGAGCGTTCTGAGCAAAGTTCTGCAGACACTACAGGCTCCACAACTTTACATGAATTTTATGTGGTGTCTTGTAAAGAACACATAGCAGTATCCACCCTCTCCTACCAAAAGGTGGCTCTTAGTTTTAAAAACCAAACAAAACGCACAACCTCGCCATATCTTTCAGGATTTTGAGGAGAGGGAGAGATCTATATCAAAAACAAAATGGATCCTACTTTTACGTACTTGGACTGTATAGCGAGGCACAGATAAGTTTTTTTGTTACATTGCTTAACCACTTTATGACCGGAAGGATTTGCCCCCTTAATGATCAGGCCCTATTTTGCGATTCGGGACTGCGTGACTTTTAACGGACAATTGCGCAATCGTGCGATGCTGTACCCAAATAAAATCCTCCCCCCCCCCACAAATAGAGCTTTCTTTTGGTGGTATTGAATCACCTGTGTGATTTTTATTTTTTGCGCTATAAACAAAAGAAGCAACAATTTCTTTAAAAAAAACATTGGTCACATTCTGCTATACGATATTCTCAAATTTTAAAAAACGAACATTTAACATTTTAGGCCAATTTGTTTTCTGCTACATTTTTTTTTTTTTTTTTTTACAAAAAAAAAAAAAAAAAAAAAAAAAAAAAAAAAAAAAAAATCGCAATAAAGCATATTTTGATTGGTTTGCTCAAAAGCCATCGCGTCAACTACGGGAAAGATTTAGGTCATTTTTATTGTTTTTTTTTTACTAGTAATGGTGGCAATCTGCGATTTTTTTGTGGGATTGCGGCGGACAGATCGGACCCCTAACTGACATTTGACACTTTTGGGAGTACCAGTGACATTACTACAGTAATCAGTGCTGAAAATATGCACCGTTACTGTAATAATGACACTGGCAGGGAAGGGGTAACCGTATAGATGATCAAGGGGTTAAATGTGACCCTAGGGGAGTGATTCTAACTGTGAGGTGGCGTGGCTTCTGAGATGACCAGAGAGACATGTGATCCTATATAGAAGGATCACATGAGCTCTGATCATTTCAGGGAGAAGGAAGGTCGGCTGTGTTTACAACAGTCGACCGTCCTCTCAGCGGGGAGCGATCGCCGGTGTCAGGTGGCAATCTGAGCCGTCTGAACCGTGCATGATGTTCCCCACTGTCGAGTGGGGGTGGAGCGAACACACACACACAACCGTTCAAAAGTTTGGGGGTCACTTAGAAATGTCCTTATTTTTGAAAGAAATGTCCTTATTTTTGAAAGAAAAGCACTGTTTTTTTTTTCAATGAAGATAACATTAAATTAAATCAGAAATACAGTTTAGACATTAATGAGGTAAATGACTATTCCAGCTGGAAACAGCTGATTTTGAAAGGAATATCTACATAAGAGTACAGAGGCCCATTTCCAGCAACCATCACTCTTGTGTTCTAATGGTACACTGTTCGCTAATTGTGTTAAAAGGCTAATTGAGGATTACAAAACTGTTTTGCTGATTAGAGAAGCTATAAAACTGGCCTTCCTTTGAGCTAGTTGAGTATCTGGAGCACCAGCATTTGTGGGTTCGATTATACTCTCAAAATGGCCAGAAAAACTGAACTTTCTTCTAGAACTCAACAGTCTATTCTAGCTCTCAGAAATGAAGACTATTCCATGCGAGAATTGCCAAAACACTGAAGATTTCCTACAACAGTGTGCACTTCTCCCTTCAGAGAACAGCGCCAACGGGCTCTAACCAGAAGAGAAAGAAGTGGGAGGCCACACTGCACAACTAAGCAAGAGGACAAGTACATTAGTCTCTAGTTTGAGAAATAGACACCCCACAGGTCCTCAACTGGCAGCTTCATTAAATGGTACCCACAAAAAGCCAGACTCAACGTCCACAGTGAAGAGGTGACTCCGGAATGCTGACCTTCTAGGCAGAGTGGCAAAGAAGAAGCCATATCTGAGACTGGCCAATAAAAAGGAAAAGAAGATTAAGATGGGCAAAAGAACAGACATTGGACAGAGGAAGATTGGAAAAAAAAAAAAAGGTTATGAACAGACGAATCTAAGTTTGAGGTGTTTGGATCACACGGAAGAACATTTGTGAGATGCAGAACAAGTGAACAGATGTTGGAGGAGTGCCTGACGCCATCTGTCAAGCATGGTAGAGGTAATGTGATGATCTGGGGCTGTTTTGGTGCTGGTAAAGTGGGAGATTTGTACAAGGTGAAAGGGATTTTGAATAAGGAAGGCCATCACTTCATTTTGCAACGCCATGCCATACCCAGTGGACACCGCTTGATTGGAGCCAATTTCCTCCTACAACAGGACAATGACCCAAAGCACACCTCCAAACAATGAAAGAACTATTTAGGGAAGAAGCATTCAGCTGGTATTCTGTCTAATGGAGTGGCCAGCGCAGTCACTAGATCTCACCCCTATTGAGCTGTTGTGGGAGCAGCTTGACCGTATGGTACGTAAGAAGTGCCCATCAAGCCAATCCAACTTGTGGGAGGTGCTTCAGGAAGCGTGGGGTGAAATTTCTTCATATTATCTCAACAAATTGACAGCTAGAATGCCAAACGTCTGCAAGGCTGTAATTGCTGCAAATGGAGAATTCTTTGATAAAAAAAAGTTTGAGGGACAAAGTTATTATTTCAAATAATTATTATTTCTAACCTCGTCAATGTCTTGACTATATTTTCTATTCATTTTGAAAATCATTTGATGAATAAAAAGTGTGGGTTTTCATGATGAAAGAAAAAAAAAAAAAAAAAAAAAAAAAACACACATGAAATGGTCTAGGTGACCCAAAACTTTTAAACGGTAACATATACATACACACACACACACACACACACACACACACACACACTTGACATATTGCACCAATGGAGGATACACCACTACTATTACCTTAATTTTCCTAGTTACAACGCAGCTCTATTCATCCATACTTTAAAAACCTACAATAATTTGTCAAAAGAATAAAACTATTTGTAAAACAGCACCTTACATAAAACATAATACAACATTACTGGGTCAGATGTTTGCAAATTACAAGAATAGACTATGGATGGACTATTTGTTCAGGAAGCAGCACCTTTATATTGTTTTACTACAAACTGCAGGAAAAAAAAAAATTCTAGCTGAAGAGATACTAAACAATTGGAAACTGTTCTCACCTCCTACTGAAATGAACAGCAATGCAGAGCCTACTCCAGCTGACCTACTATTAAACCTCTGTTCCTGGTGCTTTATTCCACCAATGATCATACACAAGCCCTGCAAAAATAAAAAAACAAGAATGAATGGACCAAAGAACAAACAGGGGAAAACCACACACCCTAGAGCAGCAATTTTGGGAACATTTTCCATACTATTTTCCCTTGTAACTAAAATTACACTTGTTAGGAAATTCTGATCAAATTGACCGTAAAATACAGAGATTGATGCAAATGGTAAACATGGTATGGTATCCACACACAAAAAAAAATTTACCCCCAGACAAATGCATATGCATAAGGTATCACCACAAATGTCAGGGCGAAAGCAATAATTTTAAACAGATCTTTTTGAACTCTATACTGATAACCTGTAAAGTGTTGCCGATGAAGATTTTTTTTTTTTTGGTACTGTAGTTTGTCGCCATTCCACAGGTGTGCACAAATGTAAAGCATGACATGTTAGATATCCATTTACTTGGCATATCAGCTTTTAGATTTTACCCAAAAATTGGGTATTCTACTGTGTGCACTAAAATGCATTAAAGTGCAATTCTTTCCAGAAATTTGCATTTTTAAAATGGCTGTGCTAATATTGTGCAACATCACAAAATTGCAACAAAAAACATTTTTCTGCATTGGGTCTTTGCTTTCAAAAATATATAATGTTTGGGGGTTCTGTTAATAGAAAAAAAAAAAAAACCACAAATCCAGATTTTAAGATGTGAGAAGACCAAGAAAGAGCTTTGAGGAAGAGGGTTCTCCCTTGAAACACATCAGCCTAGCCATCACGGACACCCATCTTGTGTCCTTACACCGTTGAAGTAATCTAGCAGTCCTTGATGCGACTACATTGTTTAGACATGTGTAATTACTACGTGCGTTTGAGTATAACACACGTAGTAATTACGCAAACGTTGGTCACGTTTTATTGTTTAAATATTTTTAATGGACTTACACTAGGTCGGTGTGCCACTCTCTTGTTTGCGTTGTCTTTTCTATACGTGAGAAGTGTCACACTTGGCCCCGCTTTAAGTGGGAAAAAAAAAAAAACCAGAGACACCATACAATATATTTTTTCACACCACCCTCCACCCCCGATTAGTCAGACTGGAATGTCCAAAACTAATCCAACTGAGGGGTGGGTAACAGCAATCAAATGCGGTTTAAAGGCCTATGAAACAAAAAGGCAACAGGGCATGATAAACACACCTGAACTTGTATTAGAGGAGGCTGCAACATCCAACTGTTAAAATTTAAACATGTGAACCAAAGACCAGATGGCAGCCCAATGTTGAAAACTATACACTTGAACAAGGACTTGTCTATCCCAACTGACAATGGTGGAGTGAGAGGCTTGACATTTTTGGGGGGGGGGGAAGGATAAAAAGGGAATCCGATTGCCAAAGTAATCTGTAGATGGGAGTACAACATCCAGACAGTTGAGAAAAATTTCCTTGGAATGTTTTGGACTAAAACACGTAGGGAGAATGTCCTGGTTAAGGTGCAAATACAAAAAATGCCTTAGAGAGGCAAGAGACCTCAGGATAACCTCATCCCTGTGTAACATGAAGTGTTTTCTACAGGGCAAGGCTACCAACTCAGACTTGCCTTGCAGAGACGAAAGAAATGAGGAAGGCATTTCAAAGTGGTCTTCCAGAGGAGTACCCCAAATTTGTTTAAACGGTGGCCACATAAAAGCGGACAGAACCAATGGAGATCGCAGGCAGGGGAAGTAATGTGAGCAATACCTTTCCCAAAAGTCTTTACAATAGATGAAGAGGCAAGCTGTATTAAAAAAAAAAAAAAACAGCCAAGGCCAAAATCTGCCCTATGATGGAGCGCAAACCAAAATGCTGGAGAAAGACAGAATTTATCCCACGTCCTCCTTTGCCTTACAGCAATCTGGCAGCGGAGCTTGCATTTGTCTTATTTACTGCCTTGTATATGCTACAGATTTATAAGTGCATTTACTTTAAATACACGGACTGGATTGTACTGCATGGAGATTCTTTTGTATCTTAATTGGGTCAGTGGATGACGCTGTGAGAATGAAGAAGTCTTTTGCTCTATATCAGGGATCTCCAAAATATGGCCATCCACCTGTTGCAGACCTACACATCCCAGGAAGCATTGTAAAACTGACTTTCACAGACATGACAAGGCATGATGGGAATTGCAGTTCCTGAACAACTGGAGGGCCTATAGTTATTAACCCCTGCTCTATATTAAAGTGGAAGTGGCAGCACTGAGGCGGTTGATGGGGCCATTATACATACAAATGCCTGATCGATCTCAGAGTTGCTAGATCTCTATAGTGCGTAAGCTGCTTGGTGTGGCACAAGCACTTTCACTATTTTTCTTTGCACAAGGAGCGCTCACTTTAAGGTCACGGCAGAGGTCATATTACTCTTGCAGCTGTGGCTCTGCACTGTCACATTGGACTTTTCACCTGTATGAATATCTGGACTTCATTTGCTCATAATTTACATTACTGATTATATATATTGAATTACAACTTCATTAGACCCATCAATAAGTGTATGATTTCCAAACGTTTTTCCTGATATAAAGTCTTTGGCACAAATGTTTAGGGTTTTGTGCATATGAATAGGTGCACTTTCATAAAGCAAAACAATTAAATAAATCTGGATGCAAACATTTGGAATATCTTAGGACCAGATAGGCAAGGCTGTCAATAGATAAGTGGAGGTGCACCCTTTTTGGGAGGAGTATATAAGGTATCAGACATTACAGTGTTTTGAGGTCCAATCCTTCTGGTGAAATTGAGAGCCAGGTTTGGACTTGGAAAACAAGGTGTGAGAAATAAGGGAAATATTTTTTGTCTCCCGTGTAAAAAAGGCACACCTGCATATGTGTTTAAATAAAGAGCTAAAGAGGCCGTGTCCACCAAAGGCATCCACACAAGACCAACCCTTGTGCCAAAGTATCCTTCACATATGCACTGACAGAAGACTTATCCTTGATATACAGTGTAATGCATGCACTAAGCCAAAGGTCTCCAAACTTTCAAAACAAAGGGCCAGTTTGCCCTTTAAACTTTAGGAGGGGGCCAGATTGTGGCCGTGGGAGTAGAAAATGTCCTGGATTCAGTGGGAGTAAATAAAAAAAACATTCCATCATTGGTATCAGTGGGAGGAATAGTAACCCTATTGTTGGTGTCAGTGGAAGGAATAGTGCCCCAAAGGAAAGCAAAGGGCCACATCTGCCCCTTGGGGCACTGTCTGGAGATCCCTGCACTAGGCCATCCACACAGGCTTACAGGTACCAGGTGTTTGATGAAAATCATTTGTCAAACTAAATCCAGTATCCCTAGTCATGAATTTGGACCAGACTGTTAGTCTGACAGACAAGGTTGCGACAATCATTTGCAAAGCCTGGCCTGCGAGTGAGAACAAGACCTTCCTTAAACAGGACCATGCAGGTGCACTATGTTGCATGGGTCTAGAGCCTGGCAACGCAATAAAAAAAAAATACAAAAGAAGGGAGGAAGAAGAGGCTACCCAGTCACTGACATTACCACACTGGAATGTATTCCAGACCAACCTCATTGTTAATCCTTCAGGGATCAGTGCACTAGCACATGGAACTTCCCACAGTTGACTCTCCCAACAGCCAAAGATGTTAAAGGACTAAGCCATATCCCAGTTTTCACCCTTCCAGCGGGCATAAGGCCCTATGGGGCCTTGAGTGACAAGGTTCCACTGCAAATGCACCACAGCACTGGGCTGTTAAAGCATTCTGTAGCCAACACCACAATGCACTACTTGCAAGGTGAGTTCCTGAAGTAACATTACAGGCTGGCCCTGCATCTTCTTTATAATGGGGTCTGGGTAAAGTCCCAAGGCACAGCCAAGTCAATCAATCTGGAAAGCTGCAAAAATGGGCACATTGGCTATTGTAGCAGCTATGACTCTTGCTGGAGGAGTCTTGATGAGAAAAGCAGAGAGAAGCAGTCCCTCATCGAAGCACACCAAAAAAAAAAAAAAAAAAAAAAAAGGACATGAGTGGGAAGGGTTATACAGGGCTTTCCTTACAATTTTGTTTACCAGTGTCCAATGCCAGTGGGGTTTGAGAGCTCACTGATGGTAGGAGTGAGCAGTAATGGCTGGGAGCATCCTTGCAGTGTCTTAGTAACAAGTAAGAAGGGATAATGCCTTTCTGGGAGTTTTTGGGCCAGGTTTCACAAACTGTAAATGTCCTTCACCTTGGCCATTTACTTTAGTCAAAGCTACACAGTTTATTTTTGATTTACAAGTGCCCTTTACCTGCATAGGTAGTTTTTTGATAAAACTGAAACATTTGTGAAACTTGCTGAAGAAGCCCAGTAGAAGGCTTAAAGCGTACAGGTGGGATGAGTCATTACCATGGATGTTTTTTTTTCATATGGGCCAGCAATGAGAGCTAATGACATGCATGGTTTTTGCATACGTTTGAGTATTTTTAATCCCTGTGTTAAGTTTAATATAAATATTCAAAGCAGAGAACACTATGGTTTTCTTTTACATTTTATGGCAGCACATGAATTATTGAGACCCTAGGAGGAGGTCAGCAAAACTCAGATACCCTGTGGAGGACTACCCCTGTAGCATCCCGAGAGATATCCTTACAGGCAGGCGATGACGACTCTGTAGTGGGGTTATCTGGAGGTGAGCAGGCATTTCAGCTGAGGGTGGTGGTCACCGAATTCACTTAAATAATATTTTAACTGTCACTTTGAATTTCACAGTGGTGGATTATATACACTGGGACTTTTGTTCAGTATTGGTTTTCAGTTTGTTCGTATGGATACTGGTTACGCTACACTGACAATTTATGCCGTTTTGTATTTTTGTAAAGAGGAACTAATTCTTTAAAAGGTTGATATGCTATGTTGTCATGTACACTATAAAAAAGTGTTTTAACATGAATCAAAAAAAAAAAATTGTGATGAAATAAAAAATAAAAAAACTATTATACAAATATTTAATTGTATGCTGTATATGTACAAATAGCGCCTGAAAGGTAGAACAGTCTAAAAATTAATCCTGTGATTTATAATTAAGAAATAAATCATGTGTATAAAAAACATAATTTAGATTTTTCATACAATGCTTGAAGACATAATTTATTAAAAAAACACCAGTTACCACGCAGCTATAAGCACAGATACATTACTGCACTCTGATCAATTCTGGTTCATTTATAACTCCTGCAGGAAGCATCAAAATGGTTTAAAGCCGGATTAAATCCAAAAGCAAACATATTGCAGTTTTCCAATTCTTAGATGTAATGTGTGACAAACCCAACCGGGACAGGGGCTTTTTGAGGGGACTGCAGGGTAGCCCCTTGCCTAATTACATGGTCCCTGAAATTTGAGGGTGCTCTATTCTTTTGGAGGTGTGTGCCTGGGGGCATTTGGAGTAGTTTTACTTCGTATTTAGGTCAATTTCTCCCCAAAACACACAGACTAAGAACTGGAGGACCCAAATACAGATTTAGGGCCTCTGTGCTGAATCCAGCATTGACTGCTTAAACCCCCTCCTAGACTCATTCTCCAAGTAGAAGATTATAATCCGCTCAAAACAACTGGATGCTGAGGACTCCTGCTGTTGTGTATTCGGTTTATTAATCACTTGCTGACCGCCCCACGCAGATCTACTGCGGCAGGGCGGCTCGGCTGCGAATAATCACGTAGATCTACTTGATTTTGTGCGTGCGCACTGCTGGAGCCACATTTCTGCTGTGATTAGACACAGTGGAAGCCAGACCGTGGGAGGAGCAGACTCGATCGCTGGTCTCCCGCGATCTTCGGGGATACTGACAGGAGAGCCGCCTGTCTATGTAAACAAAGCAGGTGGCTCTCCTGTCAGACAGGCACAGTGATATTGTGTGTCTCAGCTAAGCTGAAACACCGATCTCTGTGCGTCTTTCACAGAGGCCCCCCCAGTTAGTAAGTACAGTTCGGCTCACACTTAACCCTTTGATCACCCCCAGTATTAATCGCTTCCCTGCCAGTGTCATTTATACAGTAACAGTGCATAATATTTAGCACTGATCACTGTATTGGTGTCACTGGTCCCCAAAAAGTGTTAAGTGTCAGATTTGCCCGCCGCAATGTCCCAGTTCCACTAAAAATCGCTTATCGCCATCATTACTAATAAAAAACTAAAAAAAAAAAAAAAAATGAAAAATAAGACTCCAAAAATCTATCCCATAGTTTGTAAATGCTATAACTTGTGCGCAAACCAAATTTGTGTTTTTTGTTTACCGTAAATGTAGCAGAATACATATTGGCTTAAATTAATAAAATAAAGTGTGATTTAATAGTTTTATAGCAGAAAGTAATAAATTGTGTTTTCAAATTTGTCGCTCTTGTTTTTTTAGCGCAAAATCTAAAAACCGCAGGAGGTGATCAAATACCACCAAAAGAAAGCTCTATTTGTGGGGGGGGGAAAAAAAAAAAACACACATCAATTGTATTTGGGTACAGCGCGGCATGACCACGCAAATGTTAAACGCAGTTAATTGAGTAACCTATTGCTTATTTCGGTTTGTTTGTTGTCCTAATCCTCCTCATGCGATTAGTCTGGTGTCAACTTTACCTCACCATTGTAGGAGGTTTACCTCATTATGTAATATTTGTTCATGTGGGGACTGCCCCTGTTTTTGAAGTGTATACCAACCTATATGTCTGTTCAATAAAGTGATTCTATTGGTTTTACAACATCTTGTCTGTACAATGCTTGGAGTAAAGGGCTGGTCGTAGCAAATTGGTCTGCTGGAAGGGTTTGGAGGGCAGGATCACTGTTTGGCGGAGGCAACCATATAGGGTGCCATGGGGTCTGTCACATGATGGCTGTATTCGTTTCCTTTTTAAGGCTCTCTTCTGTTTTCATCTGGTGAGCCAGCAAATAAGTGTACTTTTCAACAGAAGAGCTCTTACAGTTACAGAGATGAGACAATTGGCAGGGGTAGTTCTAAAGATCAGCTTTAATGTAAAACCTTTATCCCAAGAGGAAAAAAAAAAAAAAAAAAAAAAGTTTGCTGTAAAACCATTATAAAAAGTATTAGCTAGAGTTCAGCTTCACTTTGTTACTGTATTTAAAATGTGCTAGTACTTCGAA
This sequence comes from Pelophylax lessonae, assembly GCF_965119305.1. Taxonomy (NCBI): domain Eukaryota; kingdom Metazoa; phylum Chordata; class Amphibia; order Anura; family Ranidae; genus Pelophylax; species Pelophylax lessonae. The sequence continues at coordinate 155,805,316 of NC_138771.1, forward strand.
CACTCCCTTCCCCCCCAGACTGACAATGCTGCGCTCCAAAACGGATTCAGCCACCACATCTGATTGGCAAGCTTCAATATATTACATTTCTGGTTTTAGGTTTATTATTTTGAAAGCTTTTGAAATTTACATTAGAGCAATGCACCAAGGCAGGATGACAAATTCTGCACTATTAAAATTGTTAGACATGTCAGACTCACAGGAACAAAGAGGACACACCCCAGCAATGTGCCGGTCAGAGCAGACTTGACCACCTCTTCATAGCACTTGTTATCTTCTCGTGCCCCCTTAATCAGTGCAGTGATGTAGAAAGTCAGTTCAATGATTGAGCCAAACGTAGCATTTACCACAGCTCCCAGTGCAAAGTTGCTCTGAGCAGATATACTATATGATGCCATAAAATGACCAGAGAAAAAAAAAAAAAAGAAGGAAAACCAGTTAGATAACTGTAGCTAGAGAATATATGAAGCATAAACAATTTGCAAAAGTTATCCTGTAATTTAACAGCTGAAAAAAGTTAGTTGAAAAAACAAAAAAACCATATAAAAAGAAAACCTTCATTGAAGACATATGTAGGCTGCCACTATTGACCTCCTGAAAAGATGGCTGCCTGGTTGCTGCTGTGTTCAATTCCCAGAATCACTGACCTGGAACAAGTAAAGATAAAATTATCTGCTCTGCTTTTTTGTTCTGGCTCAGTGGCTAAAGTCAGCCAAGCAGCTAGCATTTTCAGAAGGACAGCAGTGACCATTTCCCTCAGTACAAGTTACTTTGAAGCCAAATATTTATATCAAACATACTGTACAAAAATAAGATGTCTGTAAAACTGAAAATTTTATCATTCTTTATTTTTTCCCCTTCTGTTTGGGATCAGGGCATAAACAACCTCAGCTGACCTACTTTTAAATGTCAGGGTTTAAGTGTTGAACTATAGGTACAACTTTTGTTTTCATCTTGGATCGAGCAAAGGAGGGTTATAACCCCTGTGGGTGGGGGGGGAGGGGGGGTGGGGTTTGTGCCATCTGTGTACAATTGCAGAATTTTCCCCTTCACTTCATGTCCCATAGCCAAACAGGGAGAGAGGAAATCCCTGCAAATTAAGGGAATTCCTTGGGGACCCCCAGGTCACCAGAATTGGTGTCCCTATTGAGACGTTTTCCCTGTTACTTTTCGGGGACAACTCGAAATTTGAGATTTTCTTTAAATTTCACTATCAATAGGGGAAAACAGGACAGATCGGAGAGAGTGAATCTCCTCAACAGGGCACAGACCCCAATAAAACAGACAAGCAAGCATTCTAATCCCTCTCTCCAGTCTATCCAAAACTTAAAAAACACATGGGTTTTCCGATCAAAATCGGTCTCAGTTCTCCAAGTGGATCTCATCAGAAGCTTCAGGCAAGTCTATGTGCAGGCAAATGTAAAAAAGGGTGTCCACTTACCTTCAAATCTGTTCAGGTAAAATGCATAAAAAAAAAAAAAAAAAAAAAAAAAAAGAGTCTGCGTCCTTTTCTGTTTCGAGAGTGACCCCCCCCCCCCACACACACACACCTTTCATTGAACAGGCCGCTAATGACATACATGGAGTCAGTGAGGTTAACTCTGTGCTTCTCTATGGAACGTGGGCAGATTATGGCAGGTGAGTAACTGGGGAAAGAATAAGTACGTACAAAAGGTGCTGTCCTGAAAATCAAATCACCTTGCCTCAGTACGTTAGCCTAGAGTAAACCAATTAAAGCAATGGGCTGCCTCTTTGGAGGATTTATTCAAATATTAAAAAGCCTTAATGGGTGGGTGTCCTAAGAAAGCATTTGCACAGAGAAAACCTTGGTTACTGCCCACATGTTATGCTGAGCCTCCATGATTGAAAGAATGAATCTGAGAAAGTTAATTGAAAGGCCAGGAACAACCAGGCTGGGGAGAAAAGTGCTAGATTGTGGTAGACTTCCTCCAGCCAGAAAAAGTGGTTTGCTCTGTTAGACATGCTGTAGCTTCTAATGCCCACAGTTAGCAACTTACAGTGTGCAGTAAAAACAGAGCATCACTTTCAATACAGTAGAAGAGCTTATACAACTGTGCAAGAGAAGGCAAGGCTAGATTTCAGCTTCAACACTTGACTCCAAGACTTAAACCCGTTTACTAGCCCCAAACCTAACCCTCCCTTCACCGCTAAAATTTCAAATGTTACCAAAGACTGGAAAATGCTGCACTAACCTTGGCACCAGAATTGGTCCAACACATAAGACCAAGTACTAAAGGAAGGTCACATGATCCATTCTCATGAAAATGGGTTCCTTCAGTCTCACGGAGCTATTGTGTTCTGACAGCGGGAGAGCTCCCCACCGTCAGGCACTGATTGAGTGAAAACTTTCCAACAGGCTGGTAGTATAGAAGCGGATTTAGAGATTGACCTCTGTACAACCAGGATACCCATAGATGGACTGAAATTTGGCAGGTCCCTGATGAACCAGCCAAATTTTGATCCGTCTATGGCCAGCATAAGTGGAGTTGGAACTCCTGTGCTAAATCTTGTTTTGTTGTTGCTACCATCCTATCAGATATAAAAAAATAAATAAAATCAAAGTGAGATCTAGATACACAACTACCAAAAAACAAAAATGAAAAAAAAAAAAAAAGAAGTGGCGTGGAGTGTCTCGGGGGGAGCCATATTGCGTACTCCCTGAATGAAAGTGCGAATAAAGGAATGCGTAGCTAACAGGCGTTGGAAATGTATAGCCAAAGCAGACACTCGGCCTTTGATAGTGCCCAAAGCCTAACCGCCGTTCAACCCCTTTTTGCAGAAAAGCCAAAACCCTAGCTACTGAAAACCAAAGAGGGTGCACCTTTAGTGATTCACACCATGAAATGTATGTTTTCACGTACGATGATAGATCTTCCTGGAAGTAGACTTCCTGGCCTTCACTAGTGTAGGAATCACACAGTCAGAAAGACCCCTATCTCTCAACACCTGGCTTTCAACAGCTAAACTGTTAAAGCCAGCCACTGTAAAGCAGGATGGAGGATCAGCCCTTGAGACAGCAGATCCTCCCTGAAAGGAAGTCTCCAAGAAGCATCGGCGACCAACCCTACCAAGTCTGTGTACCAACACCGACGAGGCCAGTCTGGGGCCACCAGAATCCCTTCCACCTCTGTCCTGCACAGAAGCCTTCGCAGGAGTTTCAGCGGAGGAAAGGCATAAAATCAGCCGATACTGACCCCCAAGGAGCCACCAGTGCGTCTGTGGAGTCGGCCAGAGGATCCCGAGACCTGGCTACGAACCTCTTAACCTTCTTGTTGGGATGAGAAGCAAACAGATTGACCTAGGGTGTCCCCTACCAGACACATGAGATGAAACACCTCCAGATGAGAACATTCGCCTTGAACACCCGACGACTCAGGTAATCCACTTGCCAGTTCTCCACACCTGGGATGTGCACAGCAGAGAGGGCCGGAACAAACTCTACTGCCCAAGTCAGAATCTTGGCCACCTCCTTGGCTGCCAAGACACTCTTGGTGCCCCCCTGATTGAAGACACAGCCGTGGCGTTGTCCGATTGAATCCAAACCAGACAGACATCCTCGCAGACAAGTCGTCCAGTGGCTCAAACAAAGCTTTACTGCTCTGAGCTCCAAAACATTGATCGGTAGTTTTGACTCCTACTGTCCAGGTTTCCCTGGGCACAGAGCTGTCCCAGCACCCCGCCGCAGCCTGGCAGGCGTCTGGTCACCACCGTCCAAAACGGCAGAAAAGACTTGCCCTGGCATAGTACTGGCGACTGAAGCCACAACAGAGCAGACTGTTGTGGCTCAACCAAATCAAGTTGTCCAAGGACTTCAGATCCTTGTTCGATCTGACAAGAATCTCCCTCTATAAAAGGTCTCATGTGAAACAGAACAAAAGGAACCGCCTTGAAGGTCGATACCATCAGACCCAAGGCCCACATGCAAATCTGCAGAGAGGACAGATTGTTTGCCAACAGCAACTGAATCGCCCCCTGCAACTTCTGCAGCTTGGCCAGAGGAAGAAAGACCCTCACCAAAGCTGAATCCATATTCAGGCCCAGATAATCCAGCCTCAAAGAAGGTATCAGGACAGATTTCTTAAAATTGATATTCCACCCGAAATCTTTAAAAAGATCGCAAATCGCGATCCCACCGCCGCACTAGCGGCATCACAAATCCCAATCCAGTACAAGACTAAGGAAAACCTACAGGGGACCCCAACCGCTCAGGAGGCTTGCTGGAAGCGTTCTGTGAAACTAAGTAAAAACGTTCTGACACAGGGTATAGAAACAAAAAAATGCCTGGGTCATTGCTAGATTAAATGTGCCATGCCTGCTGCCTGTCCAGCAATCTGGACCACAAGAAAATGGCCACCCCATGCATTCCTATGGGGAACTAACAGAAAATGGCTGCTCATACATCAATGGAAAATAATGAGCACAAATCCACAGCAAAATGGCGGCCCCAGACAAGTGGCATTGGAAGGTCCTTAAAAAGGCCCCATCAGCACAGTCACACCCCCCCCCCCCCCCGCCACGACCATAAGTTTACCGCCCCCCCACCCAAAGTAGGAACCCACTAGGGAAGAGAGGGGAAATAACTGGGGGGGGGGGCCTGGTATGTCGAAAAGGCCAGTGGAACCGAGGGATCTCCCGAGGCTCTAACCATTCCCAGGAGGGGGCCCACGTCCACCCAAGGAGTGGGTGCGGGGGCTGCCAGCCAGGTAGAAAGTTGCGGCGTTCCAGGTTGTCACGTCTCGGCAAGATGGTCCACTCGCGGGCTTGTCCCCCATCCATTAGGGCTCTGTCGTGGCGAGGCCTAGTGCTGGACTATAACCTGCTCACGCTCGCTGGCCAGGCTGGGAGACCTTAAGGATCTAGATTATCCAGTCCAAAACCTCAGCCGGCTGTTGCTTGTAGTTCTCCAGGAACTAAATAAAAATAATGTAATGTAAATAAAAATTACAAATCGCTATGTAAAAAAAGGGAAAATTTAAGACTGAAGTCCCAGCAGGGAACAAGGTCCTACTCCTAAACTAGGTAGAAACAAGCTGGAAGCTTTTTCCTGCCTAGCGTCCTATTCCTAATGGGAGGAGCATAATCCATTTGTCTAAGATATGGAGCTGCGTCTGTCAATGGACGATAAAGAAATCCATTTCTCTGATGTTCATTGACGAACACAGCTCCTTGTCTTGACCATTGGGTTATACTGCCTCCTACAGGGGTAGGGCACTAGGCAAGAAAAGGCTTGACTATGCCTATGGGGCAGTCCCAGGGGGGTATACTCCCACTCCCAGCTATAGGCACTATAGTTTTGTTACAAGCAGTACAAGAGTCAACTCCACAGAAGGGTGGGTGCTGTGTCCGTCAATGAACATCAGAAAAATGGATTTTACAGCAAGTTAAAAATCCCATTTTCTCTTTCGTTCATTGACGGACACCACTCCTTATCTTCTTGACCATTGGGATGTCCCAAAGCAGTGTCAAACATGAGGGGTAGGAACAGAAGGAAAAAAAAAAATCCCAAGGCTAAACCGTAGCCAACCAGGTAACATGGGGCTCAACCATAAACAACTGGAGCTCATCTGAAAAATACACCCTCAAAGAGGACCAGGTCCTCTAAACCGCAGTCTGCAAAACAATTGCGGCCAAAGGAAGCATCCGCAGGTGCCAACATCCACCTTCTAAAATGTTGTGATAGTGCACAGATGACCAGGTGGCCACCTTGCAAACCTGAATCACTGACGCCTGATTATGGAAGGCCCAGGAAGCACTAAGCGCCCGAGTCGAGTGCACCCTAACAGGGAAAGGAGGAATCTGATCCTTAATTGAATAGGCCTGAATCACTGTCTGATCCATCTGGAAATGGTCGCAGCAGAAGCAGCCAACCCTTTAAAGTCCATCCAAGTACAAATAGTGTGTCTGACTTCCTAAAACAAAATACTCCGTAGCTGCCAGGTACACCGATTTCCCAAACCACATCCAGGGAAAGCAAGGCAATTTCCTTAAGATGTTTAGGCCTGGGACAATAGGAAGGCAACACAATGTCTTCATTCAAATGGAAATCAGAGACAATCTTTGGAAGGAACGAAGGACAGGGACGGACGAAGAACCACCTTATCTCTGTTAAGTCCACAGTTTGTCTCTGTGACCAACAAGACAACGCCGCCGGCTCCAGCACCCTGCGCGCAGAGCTTCTGGGGACCCCAGGAGCTCTGAACATGCTCCCAGCAGAAAGTGGGGCCCTGGCAGGAACCTCCACCAGGTACAGCCCCTTCCCAAAAGTCTTGCATCCAGTCGCCAGGAAGTTTGGGGAAGTTTCACAGAAGTGGACTATGGCTGATGTCAGTGCTTCAAGAGCCACCACACACAGACGTATCCAGGACATGGGCTACAACTGTTGCATTCCTTGTGTCAAGCCACTCCTGAACTAGAGAACATCAGAAGATTCTTACCTGAGCTAAGGAGAATAAGGACTGGACTGTTGCTCAGTGATCCAAAGTCCTCTTTTCGGATGCAAGAAAATTTTGCATTTTATTTGGAAATCAAGTTCCCAGAGTCTGGAGGAAGAGTGGAAAGGCACGAAATCCAAGTTGCATGAGGTCTAGTGTGAAGTTTCCACAGTCAGTAATGATTTGGGGAGCCATGTCATCTGCTGGTGTTGGTCCACTATTTTATCAAGTCTAAAGTCAGCGCAGCCCTCTATGAGGCAATTCTAGAGCACTTCATGCTACCCTCTGCTGACCAGCTTTAGGGAGATGCAGATTTCATTTTCCAGCAGAACTTGGCACCTGCCCACACTGCCAAAAAGTACCAAAACCTGGTTTAATGATCATGGTATCACTGTTTGATTGGCCAGCAAACCTCGCCTGACCTAAACCCCATAGAGAATCTGAGATCTTGTTAAGAGGAAAAAGAGGACACCAGACCCAACAATGAAGACGAGCTGAAGTCTTGGGCTTCCATAACACCGCCGCAGTGCCACAGGCTGATCACCTCCATGCCAAGCCACATTGATCCAGTAATTCATGCAAAAGGATCCCCAACCAAGTATATAGAAAAATATCACTGTGTAACACATCTATACAATATAGGAGTTTCACTTTTTAAAAAGGACTTCCTCAAATTAACGTTTTGATGCTACTCATTTTTTGAGACGCACCATACATTTTATTTATGCTTTTAATTTTCTCAAATAGAAATAGGAGTTTTAGTTTCAGGGTCCATTCACACTAGCGCGACTTGTCAGGCGACTTGGTCGCCTGACAAGCCGCGGTGGGTCGCTCGCCATTGAATAGTACAGGACCCGTTCTAATAGGAGTGACACAAGTCGCTCCGACTTAGAAAAAGGGTCCTGTACTACTTTGGGGCGACCTGGAGGCGACTTGCATTGACTTTAATTATATGAAGTCCGTGCAAGTCGCGACTTCACAGGTCGCCCCACAAAATCCTGTCGCGGCAGTGTGAATAGGCTGTCAATGTTTTCTAAACCGAATTAAAAAGGGTAATAAATACAAACTGTAACAACATCTGTTCCAGAGCCCAACTTAACGTACTATAAACAAACATTCATTTACATTTATAAGTGTTGGTCATATACATCCCCACTTAAAAGCATACATTCGATATATCCAAATGAAAGAAAACATTTTAACTGTACCTACATTTAATTGTACCTACAATCCTGCTAAAAACAAAAGAAACATGGAAATGTGAATATAGTTCAATGAACACAACAGTAACGTCTGTAGTTCAAGTAATTATTGCTTTGTTATGCATATAGTATCATTTTCACATATACAGCCCTTACCTTGCAATTGCCATTCCAATATAGTAGGAAAGCGGCATTATGGAAAGCAGTGAGAGAGTAAATTTCACGGGCGAACTGGCATATTCATTCTGGATGTCAACATATCCAAGAACCAGTGACACAATTACCAATACAATTAAGTCTGTAAAAGCTGGTTAAGGAGATCGTTTTCCACTAGCCATGAAACCAAAGCCCTAGAAATCACACAATTCATTTATCTCCAGGTGTCTGTTGATTATAGCCCTGGATTAAAATTTTTCAAATCTTTAATATAGGCACCTGTTAGAAAAGTAGTATGTAAGATGCCACTGCAAATCGCCTTCTAAAAAAAGCTAGTTGCCTTGCCAACCCTAAAAACCTACCTCCAGAAAACGAATCTCTTCAGGGAAGCCTCCACCTAACTAAACTTTACTTTCTCCATCAACCCATCCACATATGGTCATTACCCTTTTGTACGATTTGCCCCTCTCTTTTAGATCAAACTCTCACAAGCAGGGTCCTCCTAAACTTCTTGTCTTGAACTGTACTGTGACAATAAAAAAAAAAAAAAAATTTTGCTATTCTTCTCTAGCCTGCATACCAGCTTCTGGTCAGTGATTCAAAGCATACTGAAACCAGTAATAGGCAACTGCCATTTTCATAATGATAGGTTTCCTTTTATCAAAGCTGTTAATATAGATAACTCACCTCATTTAAAAACAAGCATCAACTGCAAAACTGCCAAGAGCTGTTAGCCGCACAATTTATTTTATTTTTTTAAATTGCGATAGAAAAAAATAGATAGGAATTTGTGTATCCTGGAAAATGTGTTACCCGATAAGATTTTTGGTTACTCCATAAAGAGTACCTGTCACTGCCTATTGCTGTCATGTGACAGCAATAACTAAAAACAAAATTATCTACCCTGCTCAAAAAAATTAAAGGAACACTTTTTAATCAAAGTATAGCATCAAGTCAATTAAACTCAATATAGTGCTGACATCCTTTTAACAGCTTCCATACCGTGCCATAGTAAAATGACAACAGCAGGAAGTCTCCCCCGCGGGCGCGCAGCACGGCGATCGGGGGTGAGGCTCGTCCCTTGGACTGAGCCCAACCCCGATCACGGTAAACAGCCAATGAAATTGGCTGTTTACCACGTGATCGGCTGTGTCAATCACAGCCGATCACATGAGCAGCTCCAGCGCGAGCCGCTCGTTCCTTCCTCAATGCGCGCCCTGACGGGGGCGCGCAGCGCGGCGATCGGGGGCGAGGCTCGTCCCTCGGACAGAGCCCATCCCCGATATAGGTAAAGAGCCAATGAAATTGGCTTTTTACCACGTGACCAGCTGTGTCCAATCACAGCCGGTCACAAATGTCAACAGAGAACACGGTAACTAGCTGTCACTGTGTTCTCCTCCTCACACACTGATCCTGTGTGAGGAGGAGATTTTTGTAACCGCTAGTTACCAATTACAGTGCACCCCAAACACACCGATTGCCCCCCCCCCAATAAAGAGCACCCGTCACCAGCCCATCAGGTACTCGGGTACTCCGAGTAGCCGACACCGGAGTACCCGACACCGGAGTACCCGACACCGGAGTACCCGACACCTGCTCATCAGAGTACCTGACCCGTTCTAATAGGAGTGACAAGTCGCTCCGACTTAGAAAAAGGGTCCTGTACTACTTTGGGGGCGACCTGGAGGCGACTTGCATTGACTTCAATTATATGAAGTCCGTGCAAGTCGCGCCGAGGTCGCGGTGCACGCTGTTCACCGCGACTTCACAGGTCGCCCCACAAAATCCAGTAACTATTACAATACTTGCACGATTGGCGTGATGTGTGTTTTCTTAACAAATAAAGAATTTTTGGAACCGTCCACACTGAGGAGTCTTCTTCCCTCTATATCTTGAGCATATACAGGGGAAAGAACCACGGATCCCTATCTTTCACCAGGAGACCGGAATAGTTGTGACCAAAGCGTATATCGATTTCTGCTGGCGTACGCCACCCGGGAATCCAGAATCCACCACATCTGGTAAGTGGGAATTCTTACCACTCTACACCGAAGCAGAGGGTCACAACATTGCTGCACATATGTATGAATCGGCACCGGCACTTTTAAGAGTCACCTGAAAAGACTGTATTTGCACTATTTTTGTATCAGCACCACTGCAGCACGGACTCCATTCACTATTTATTTATGCACAATTGTTTTGCAGGACATTGTTTTTATCTGCACTATATATTGTTGTTTTTATCTGCACTATATATATTTAAAAAGTTTTAAAATAAGAGTTTTTTAGGTTGCAATCTTAAGAGCCATAGAGCTGTTTTTTTTTTCATTTATCAATTTGCACTATTTAGCAATCAATTATAGCACATTTGCACTTTATACTATTTTGAAGGAATAGGTATATACAAGGTGACATCTCACAGTTTATGTATTGCACTTTACAATATGTATTGCACTTTACAAAATTAATTACCTATGAATTTATTTTTCACAATAGCACTTTCCAATATTAATATATAGAGGTGGCGCAGTTTTTATTCACCTGTGCTCACACACATTAAACATACATACACATTATTTATAATATATATATATATATATATATATATATATATATATATATATATATATATATATATATATATATATATATATATATATATATATACACATACACACACACACACATATATATTATATATATATATATATATATACACATACATATACACACACACATACATATAGACACCCACACACTACATACATCCACACCCGCATGAACTGTTTTCATATATTCAGTTCACTATATTTTTGTGCAGCATTTTTGGTATTTTATTTGCACTGTGTAAAATAGTGGAGTGTTGCAGCAATTATATTATCACTTGGTTGCTCGTGGGATTTTCTTGATCGTTATGCTGCCTGTAACATCGTTCAGCATGAACGGTTTGGTGGTGGGAAGTGATGTCTGGGGGGGGGGGGGGCATATCCATGGAGGGACGCACAGGCCTCTACAGGCTAGACAAATGGCACCCTGACTCCCATTAGGTATCGGGATGAACCCTTGGGACCTATTGTCAGACCCTACGCTGTTGCAGTGGATCCTGGGTTCCTCCTCGTGCACGACAATGCCCGATCTCATGTGGCGAGAGTATGCAGCCAGTTCCTGGAAGATGAAGGAATGGATACCATTAAATGGCCTCCACCCTCGCCTGACCTAAATCCAATAGAACACCTTTGGGACATTGTGTTTTGGTCCATCCATCACTGCCAGGGTGCACCTCTGTTCATGAGTTCAGTGATGCCCTGGTCTAGATTTGGAATGAAATACCCCAGGACCCCATCCATCATCTCATTAGGCACATGCCCAGACTTTGTCAGGCATGCATACAAGCATGTGGGGTCCATACAAACTACTGAGTACCATTGAGTTGCTGCAATGAAGTTTCAGCAAAATGGACTAGCCTGCTGCATCTTTTTTTTTACTTTGATTTTAGCTCTATAGTTCCTAACACATTACCCAGTCCATATCACTACAGTTATCTAGCATATTTTTACCCATTAAGATCTGATGCGTTTTCAAAGTACATGTACAGTATCTCACAAAAGTGAGTACACCCCTCACATTTTTGTAAATATTTTATTATTATATCTTTTTATGCGACAACATTGAAGAAATTACACTTTGCTACAATGTACAGCTTGTATAACAGTGTACATTGGCTGTCCCCTCAATATAACAAAGCCATTAAGGTCTAAACCGTTGGCAACAAAAGTGAGTACACCCCTAAGTGAACATGTCCAAATTGGGCCCAATTAGCCATTTTCTCTCCCCGGTATCATGTGACTCAGTGTTACAAGGTCACCGATGTGAAAGGGGAGCAGGTGTTTTAAAACTGGATTGTCTTACCGTAAAATCCTTTACTCTGATGATCACTGACACAGCAACATATCTTCATTAGTCAAATGGGTTACGCTGCGCTTCCTAGAGTAGAACACTAGGCAGAAAAGGGTTAAAGTTAACTTTCAGCTACACCCATGGGGCAGTCCCAGGTAGTATGCTCCCACTTCCTGCTTCTAGGATTCAGTTTTGTAACAAGCAGTGTCAGAAGAATACGTAACCCAACTCCAAAGGGGGGGTGCTGTGTCCATCAATGACCATCAGAGAAAAGGATTTTACGGTAAGACAAAATCCAGTTTTTGCTTTCGTTCATTGACTGACACAGAAACATCTTTGTCAACTGGGATGTCCCAAAAGAATAGCATGAGGGGTGGGAAATGAACACAGCATGAACAATTCCCAACAGGCTAAACATAGCCAACCAGGTAACCAAGGAGCTCAACAGGAAACTGGAGCTCACATAACACCCTCAAAAGGCAGAAGGCAGAAGTCTCCGCCACTGCGGTCTGCAAAACCTTACGGCCAAAAGCAGCATCCGCAGATGCAAAAATATCCACTTTGTAAAACTTAGTGAACGTGTGTACATGAAAACCTGACAGCCTTAGGCTGACAGGGGCAAACTGACAGGGGCAAAGCACCACCTTGTCCCGATGAACCACAAGATAAGCGGCCGACAGTACAACGCAGCCAACTCCGAGACCCTGCGTGTCGAATTGCCACCAAAAAGGCCACTTTCTGCGACAAAGTAAAGGACAAAAATTGCAAAATAAGCCAGAAGAGGAAGAGGTGGGACTTCGGGTGATGCCAAAAATCATGTAATCAATAGGAACAGTGTTAAATAAAAAAAATTAAAGGTTAAAAAAATCCCCACAAAGTGGGACTTAAATGACAAACAGTTAAAAACAACCACATAAGCAATTAAACCCATGTAACACATCACAGCATGGGCGTGACAGTGTTACTACACAGCAGAGTACAGTTCCATTGGTTCTTGTACAAAGCACTCAAAGTCCCACCTTTTCCCCTTCTGGCCTATTTGGCAATTTTTGTCCATCAGGGACGGATATCTTTCATTGATATGGCCAACAGTTATATGGTTGCGAATAAAGGGTGCGAATAAAGGGAAGTAAAAGGTATTTCAGGAATATTCTGAATTTTTGAACCCGCACAAAATAGTTCAGGGCCTTGAGATCTAGGATAGGCCAAACCTTCCCTTCCTTCCTGGGGACCGTGAAGAGGTTGGAATAAAACCCCTGAAAACATTCCAACTTGGGAACAGGAACTATCACCCTTTTAGGACAACAAGTCCTGAACCGCTCCCAAAAGGCCTTGAAGGCGATCCTTGAACAGACGCAAATTTGAAGGGAAGAACCTTGGTGGGGGCAAGGACCGAAACTTGATCTTGTAACCGGACTGAACTAACTCGAGAACCCATTTGTCCTGGATGAATGAGAATCCATGGATCCGGAAAGAAACTAAGATGTCCCCCCATCCCTGGAACAGTTGAGGCTGTCCCTTCAGTCGGAGGAGGGCTTCTCCGTGAGGCCAGGGGAACCCGCCTTGGACTTAAACCACCCACCCCTGAGAAAGGTCAAGACGGTTTGGGCCTTTTGTTCTGCGACCCCGTGGGACGAAATGGCCGCTTGGGAGCTGAAAAGACCAGGCCACGTTTGCGGCAACATTCTTTACTCTTAGCAACCTGTGGGAGCAAGGTACTCTTGCCTCCTGTGAGACACTTAATGATCTCCATGGAGGCAAAACACACGATCACCCACAAAGGGGAGACCAAGGTAATAGCAAAAAACGGTCACAAAATTGAGCCGACCACGGTAAAAACTGAATTTTTGTAAAATCTTACCGTAAAATTCCTGAGTCCTGACAGTCGCTGCCCACTCATTCAGTCTTCACCAATAGGTATTGACCTTTTATCCATAGGAGCAAGCTAGGCATAAGACTTGTTAAAAACAAAGCAATTTACATAGACCCCTATGGGGGCTGTCCCACTGGTCCAATACCCCCCTGCTATCAGCATTCCCAACTCAGTTTGGTAGCAAGCAGTTCAAGTCCAAAAGAACCCCAATAGAGGGGAGGGGGCGGCAACTGTCCGAGGACTCAGAGAAAGGAATTTTACGGTAAGATTTTACAAAAATTCAAATTTTCTCTTGCGTCCTCTGACAGTCGCCGCCCACTCATTCAGTCTTCACCAATGGGATGTCCCAAAGCAGTGTAGACATGAGGGGTGGAAAACGTAACCATCACAAAGGCAACGCAGCACCGGAGTCAGAGAAAGGAACCTTACTCGAACAGAAAGCTAACCCCCCCGGGTAACAAAAAGGCTCAACTGGAGCAACAACCCAGGAAAGTAAATAAAGGGGGAAAAAAAAAAAAACAACCCCAAAAGCCAGGGACCCGTAAAACCAGGGTCCACTTAAGGCACTGCCGCACAGAGAACTTTGCGGCCAAAGGAGGCATCAGCTGATGCCAGAACATCAAGTTTGTAAAATTTGTAAAAGGTGTGCACCGGCGACCAAGTCGCAGCCTTGCACACCTGGACCACCAAAGCCTGATGCCGGAAGGCCCAGGATGCACTCACCGCTCTGGTAGAGTGCGCCTTCACAGGCGGAGCCCGGTCCCTAAGTGAATAGGCCTGTACAATCGTCTGCCTGATCCATTTTGAAATGGTTGCCACAGACGCAGCCATACCCTTCCGAGGTCCCTCAGGAAGGACAAAAAGAGAATCCAACTTCCTAAAGGATTCAGTGGACGACAGGTAAACCCTGATCGCCTGGACAACATCCAAGGAATGTAAAGCAAACTCCTTAGGATGCTTAGGATTCGCACAGATCGAAGGCAAAACAATGTCCTCATTAAGGTGAAAATCAGAAACCACCTTAGGAAGGAAGGACTGGTTAGGTCGCAAGACCACCTTATGCCGATGAACCACCAGGTAAGGGGAGCGGCAGGACAGGGCCGCCAACTCCGACACTCTGCGGGCAGAAGTGATCGCCACTAAAAAGGCAACCTTTTGCGTCAGCAGAGGCAAAGAAATTTCCCTGATGTTTTCAAAGGGAGGACGTTGCAAAACTGACTGAACCAAGTTCAAGTCCCAAGGAGGTAAAGGCGCCCTCCGAGGAGGGGCTAAATGACGCACACCTTGAATCAAAGGTGCGAATCAAAGATTTTGACGCTAAGGGGTGCTGGAAAAGGACAGCCAGTGCAGATATCTGGCCCTTAATCATGGTCAACGCAAGGCGCTGGTCCACACCAGTTTGCAGGAAAGCGAATACCCTCGCCACCGAGAGGAGCGAGGAGGGATGCCCCTGGATTCACACCAGGCAAAATAAGCCTTCCAGGTACGGTAATAGATCTTACCAGATGAGGCCTTCCTAGCCTTGAGCAGAGTAGGATTGACCTCCGATGAGACCCCTGTCTCTCAGCACCTGGCTTTCAACAGCCATGCCGTTAAAGCCAGCGACTGTAAAGCAGGATGGAAGATCGGTCCCTGAGACAGTAGATCGTCCCGTACCGGTAGCCGCCATGGAGGCTCGACGTCCAGTTGAATGATGTCCGCGTACCAGGACCGGCGCGGCCAGTCCAGGGCCACCAGAATCACCAACTTCGGTTCCGAGACCAACCTGAGATAGTCGGCTTGCCAATTCTCCACACCCAGAATGTGTACTGCTGAGATCGCCGGGACATGTGTCTCGGCCCAAGACAGAATGCTGGTCACTTCCTGGGCTGCCCGGGCACTCCTGGTGCCCCCTTGGTGATTGATGTAAGCCACCGCAGTGGCATTGTCCATCTGCACCTGAACAGGGCGGCCCCGAAGACGATCCGACCAATGGAGCAGGCACAGCCTGATCGCTCTCAGTTCCAAGATGTTTATCGGCAGGGAGGATTCCTCCACTGACAAAGTGCCTTGGGCAGACAGGATGCCCAGAACTCTACCCCAGCCCGACAGGCTGGCATCCGTGGTAATCACCGTCCACAACAGCCGGAAGGACTTCCCCCTCCGCTACGGCCGGAGACTGGAGCCACCACAGAAGATCCATTCTGGTTTGGCGACTCAAAGACACCCTCAAGTCCAAGGACTGAGGAAGCCTGTCCCATCTGGCCAGTATCACGCAAACGGTATCGCCTCGAAGGCTGACAACATCAACCCCAGGGACCGCATACAGGTCCTGAGCGACGAGAACTCGTTGTCCCTGAGGGACCTGACCTCGTCCTGCAGGGTCCGGAGCTTGTCCTCCGGCAGAAACACCTTTGCTTGGGCGGAGTCCAGGATCATCCTGTCCTCCGGCAGAAACACCTTCGCTTGGGCGGAGTCCAGGACAATCCCCAAATAGGGGAGACGAACCGAAGGAGACAAAGTCGACTTCTGAATGTTAATGGTCAACCCGAACTCCTGGAGCGTCTGAATCGTAGTGGACAGATCGCACAGCAGGCTCTGACTGACACTCGACCTTAACAGGAGATCGTCCAGATATCCCAAGATCGCAATGCCCTGTGCCCGTAACAGGGCCAAAACAGGAGCCAGTACTTTGGTAAACCCCCTCGGAGCCGAAGCGAGACTGAAAGGTAAAGCCACAAACTGATAGTGTACCTCCGCGATTGCGAACCGGAGGTACCTCGGATGACCCTCAAATATGGGGATGTGTAAATACGCATCCTTGAGGTCGATAAAAGCCATGAAATCTCCTGGACTCAAGGAGGCTACCACCGAGCGGAGCGATTCCATGCGGTTCAGAGCCTTCAAGTCCAGAATTGGACGCACCTTGCCCTCCTTTCTGGGCACAGTGAACAGATTCGAGTAAAACCCCCGAAATCTGTGCCGATGAGGCACCGGGATGATCACCACCCTGGGCGAGAAGATCCTGAACCGCCCGATCAAGATCTTGCAAACGATCTGGGGTCAAATGAAGATTTGAGGGAAAGAACCTGTCCGCGAAAGGAATTCGATCTTGTAACCCGATCGAATGATTTCCTGAACCCACCTGTCCGGAATTTCCGGAGCAGCCAAGGTTCGAGAAAACCGCGCAGACGTCCCCCCCACCCCTGGAACGGGTGAGGGCGTCCCGTCTGGGCGGACTGGGCCGCCGCTCCAGCCTGGGTGGCCTTCGACTTGCCCGCCCAAGGCTTCTTCTGGCCGCCATGACCTTTAAAGGGTTTTCCCTTGTCCTGTGCTTTGAAGGCACGAAAGGACCCCTGGTTCGGTTTAAAGGAAGGGCCCAGCTTACCGTGGAATAACTTACCCTTAGGATTCTGGGGCAGCAGAGTGCGCTTGCCCCCAGTGACTCCTTTAACCAATTTGTCCAGGGATTCCCCAAAAAGATGAATCCCCGCATAAGGGATGTCAGACACAGTCTTCCTGGAAGTCTGGTTAGCCGACCAGCTCTTCAGCCAAACCAGTCGACGGTTAAGCACCGTGACACCAGACAGGCGTGCGGCTAAAGGGGCCTCATCTAAGGCCGCGTCACACAGATACATAACCGCCTGACTAATCTGGTCCACCATCTCCAAGGTAGTAGTGGGGGCAGAGTCAGCCACGAGGGTGCGCCTAAGCACCTTGGTCCAGTCTACCACAGCCTGAGACACCATGACGGAGGCAAAAATAGGTTTCAGCAAGGAACCTGCCACCATATAGGCGTGGCAGGCGAGAGATTCCAACCTCCTATCCATAGGGTCCCTGAACACCGGAGAATCCTCAGTGGGAACCAGAGTGGCCCTGTTCAACCTGGACACCGTGTGATCCACTTTAGGGGCCACAGACCAGCACAAATCCGTAGGAGACGCAAAAGGGTAGCGGAGTTGAAACCGTTTTAGGCACCACAAAATTGCGCCATTGTTCATTCACAATTTCGTGAATCTCAGCGGGACAAGGAAACACCTGCGCCGCTTTTTGGGATCTGCGGGTCCCAAAAGAGGACCACTTACCCGGAGGGTTGGGCTCATCCTCCAAATGTAGTGTATCTTTCACAGCAGTAATCAGCGCAGACATAGCAGCGCGTTCTCTGGCCGTCCACGGGGGGGGGGGGGGGGGGGGGATTCATCCCCTCCTCGTCCTCCACCTCCCCTTCAAACAGGGAGGAATGAGACCCCTCAAGGGGTACACTATCTGTGGCAAGCATCTCAGATTCAGAAGCAGAAGAGTGAGAAAACTTAGGCCTTTTCCTAGAATCCCATTCAGCGATCAAAAGATCCACTTTGGACGCTAAAGTCGCAAGTGCAGCAGTAAGTGTAGACCATTCAGAGGAGCCTGAATCATCCACCAAAGCTGGGGGAAATTTGCTGTCCTGGGACTCCATAAAATAATTTTTATGGTGCTGGCCCTTTAAGCGCACGGTGGTCCCACCGCAATACACCGGTAGTAAGGACTACACTGAGAGACCCCTCAGGCAGGAAGAAGCTGATAGCCAGAGATATTCCCCACAAAAAACAGCAAGAGATATTCCCCACAAAAACAGCAAGAACAGACCCCACAAGTGTTACCACGCTGGCTGATGATCTCCTCTGTATGAGAAAGGAAGTGATGTCACACCGCATGAAGCTGAACAGGACTCCGGCTAAGGGAAAATGGCTGCCCACAGAAAGTAATGGGAGGCTCCGGGAACATGGCCACCGACATGTGCACAGAAGAACACATTGCCACACACAAGGCGGCGCCCGAAGGCGCCAAAACACACTACATAGAGAGCAGCATAAGTGCCCATAGTGAAGCCAAGCAGCTGCCCACACCTAAAATGGCGGACACGCGTTTTTGTTTTTTTTTTTTACACCGCAGCGGACCGCCCATGCATGTCTGCACCCAAACACACCACAACAGTGTCAACCAGGGTAGGGACCCCCACATTGCGGTCTAGACGCGCTAGAACCCCCGCAGGGATAGGGAGTAAGACAAGCCCCAGACATGAGGGGATACCACAGACCTAGCAGACTGCCATCCCCAGACAGGCCCCACACAGAACGTACTTACCGTACCAGATGGCGTGGGCGCCTCTTCGACGGGAAGCCTCCCACCCCAGGCGGTGGGGGTTGCCATCAGCCAAAAACGCAGTACTCTAGCAACGCACGGAACAGCAGTTGAGACGTCCAAGCAAGGTGGCCCCCTCGCTGGCTTACGTCCCTGAGGACAGAGACAGGTCGTTTGTGAGGCCAGGGCATATGCATAGCCTGCTAAACGCACAATGGCGGGCTGGGATTCCATAAGGCCCTCTGTCCTGGATCACCAGGACGACCAGTCCGACTCCCAGCTCCGCGAACGCTGTAGTCTTCCGAAGAACCAACTAACTAGGAGCAGGAACAAAATAAAAAGCTGGTAGTGCAAGAAAAAAAACACTTAGCATGAAATAAAAGTATAAAATAGAAGAAGGCTGAGACTGTAGCCCCAGCACAGGGAGAGCCTCTCTTACTACTAACTAGGCAAAAGACAAACTGAGTTGGGAATGCTGATAGCAGGGGGGTATTGGACCAGTGGGACAGCCCCCATAGGTGTGTCTATGTAAATTGCTTGTTTTTTAATAAGTCTTATGCCTAGCTTGCTCCTATGGATAAGAGGTCGATACCCATTGGTGAAGACTGAATGAGTGGGCGGCGACTGTCAGAGGACGCAAGAGAAAATATGGCGTACCAGCGCTTCAGCCTTCCTATCCATAGGATCCTTAAAGGACAGAGTGGCCTCCACAGGCAATAATGTGGCTTTATTCAACCTTGAAACCTGGGAGTCCACCGCCGGTGGTACCGTCAGTTTCTTAACCAGGGACTCTTCAAAGGGATATCTCCTAGCGAAACGCTTAGGAATCCCAGCCATTCGTTTTGGGGAACCCCAGTGACTAGTGACAATCTCGTCAAAATAGGCAGGGAAGGGAAGAACTTTAGTCTGGAGGTCTGCGGATGTAAAACAGCACCGCGTCCGCTGCATCCTCCATTTTTAAAATTTCCCACACTGACACAATCAGTGTCTCTACCAGTGCTTTTTCCTGCACCGAGGTGGAGCAAGAGGAATCTTCCTCACTGTCAGAACACTCGAGATGTGTGGACGTGGACCCCGTGGCAGGCACATGCACCTCAGAATCGAGGAGACAGATGAAATAGAGGACAGCAGACACTTTAGCAGGTTTCCTTTGTAAAACCATGTCCACTTTTGACACCAAGGATGGTAGGGCCGCCATGGCAGAATGGGACCCCGAAGATCCCACCTCAGAGTGGGTCTGATGGTGAGACATGTTCGCCCGGCTCCATCCTGGTGCTGCAGTGGGAACACAATGAAAAGTTTTAACTGAGCTGTTTGAATATTAAAAACCCCAGCAATATTAGTGCCTGTGGGACTACAGGTCCCAGATGGCTGAAAATAGCTAGATCAGGCAGGGAGATACCGCCCCAGGACTCCCCACCACCCGTGTCTCCTCCGTATCAGGGAGAGAGCATAAGAGGCTGCCACTGCCTGTGATTAACTGAGGCTACTAGAAAATGGCCACCGCACATGCGCATCAGCTCCGGCGACGCCGAACTACGGGAAAATGGCCCCGCGCATGCACAGTAGCCCCAGCCTCCGCCGAGAGGCCCACATGGCACAACGTGTCGGCGCAAAAGACACCCGCCATCCCCACACAAGCCCACCCAGGACCCCCCTCCCTAGTTCTGTAAACACTCCCGGCCCCACACACACCAGGGCGACTAGCCGTAGAGACCCACCACACCCCATCCCATAAAGGAACCCCCCTGGACGCCCCCCTTTAGTGGGGAAGGTGGGGGAAAATGACCCCCTTAAGGTTAGTTAAAAACACTAGGAGGGCAGCTCACCTGAAAGACCGCCGACCCCGGGAGGTCCCGCATCAGCCCCTAACTTCCAGAGGCAGAAAGGGGGGGGGGGGTTACTCACCAACCATAGCAGACTCGGCAGGATTCACTCCAGGCAGGTCACCTCCTCATCCTGGAGCAAGGGGTGCTGCTGGCCCGAGGAACGCTGCGACTCCGGCCACGACCAGGTCGTGTGCGTTCATGCGAGGTGTCCCACTTGCAAGCCAGTCCCTCCAGTGGGAGCATGTCGTTGCCGACCTAGCACAAAGCCGGGGTCTGCAAGCGCTCGCTGGTCAGACTGGGGTGGCCATCAGAATCTAGAATATCTAGTGCGTCGCCCAAGCCGACAGTTGATTGTAGTTCTCACTGCAAGAAAAAAAAAAAAAAAAAATAGAAAAAACAAAGAAAAAATTTGATGTATGACAAAAAAAAAAAAAAAATGCCAGGACCAGAGATCCCAGCAGGGAGCTAGGTCCTTACTCCCACTAGGCAGAAAAAAACGATCCTAGAAGCAGGAAGTGGGAGTATACCACCTGGGACTGCCACATGGGTGTAGCTGAAAGTTGAACCCTTTTGCGCCTAGTGTCCTATTCCTAGGAAGCGCCGCATAACCCATTCAACTAATGAAGATGTGTCGCTGTGTCCTTCAATGAACGAAAGAAAGTTGGTGTCATCTTCTTAAGATGATGCAAGAAAGGTGGAGGAGCGCAAGGTCTCTAACATCCACCAGCACCAGCTCCATGATGTCATCATTGAGGAGTGGAAGAGGACTCCAGTGGCAACCTGTGAAGCTCTGGTGAACTCCATGCCCAAGAGGGTTAAGGCAGTGCTGGAAAGGAATGGTGGCCACACAAAATATTCACACTTTGGGTCTGCCTGTTCTGAGTGGAACCTGTCCTGTTAAACCACTGTATGGTCTTGGCCACTGTGCTGCAGCTTAGTTTTAGGGTCTTAGTAATCTTCCTATAGCCTATGACATCTTTATGAAGAGCAACAATTCTTTTTTCAGATCCTCAGAGTTCTTTGCCATGAGGTGCCATGTTGAACTTCCAGTGACCAGTATGAGTGAGAGCGATAACACCAAATTTAACACCTGCTCCCCTTTCACATCTGAGACATTGTGACACTAAAAAGAGTCACAACACCGGGGAGGGAAAATGGCTAATTGGGCCAAATTTGGACATGTTCACTTAGGGGTGTACTCACTTTTGTGAGATACTGTAGATATATCAAAAATTTTAAGTACCCCCATCCCTTGTACACACAAACCGCAATCGTCCCAACACATATGAGGTAATACCACGAACATCAGATCCAGGGCAGTTCTAAGGTAATGGTTCGAAGAAATTTTCTAGAACAAATTACTGACTGTTATATGAAAACAAAAAGTGCCTGAAAAGGCCAAGGCCTGGGGGGGGGGGGGGGGGTGGTTCACGGTGTTCATTTTAATTAGGGCTTCAAAAGATGCCTATTGATTAAGAAGAAGCCTGACATTTGCTGTCAAACATTTGATTATAGCCCCATAAAGTTTGGGTGTGGCTGAAAGGATACTTGCAACCTAGCTGTCCTGCCTTACAGAATTACAGCATTGAGGCAAAATAATTTAGAGGGCAGCCGAGCAAATAGCATTTGTAAAAATGGGTAAGCAACAGCAGCGCCAATATTTCTCAGCACAGGTCTCCTGGTTGATTCTTCAAGAAAAGGATACTAACTGAAAATACATTAAGTCCATCCACAGCATATTTGTAGTAATATACATTGACGGCATGATAGCAACAGAGAATGACTTCTGCATGATGGTGATCTTCTACCTAGAAATTGGAAGAGAGATATGCATCACAAAAGTAATTCTATCTAGTACACGGTCGCAGCTGTGAATCTATTCAAATGGTATAAAAAAAAAAAACTACCACAAACAAAAACACACACCTCTTCTATGTGGAATATAAAAAGTGGTAAAGTAGTAATCACCCAAAGTGTATGGGTACCTAAAAGTGCAGATGAGGTTAACCTCAAGACTGTTCTGAGCATGCTATACACCATGCCAGCTGTAATTTGACCTCAAGCTTGTAGGCAGATGCGGTCTGCAGTTTCCACTGCATGTGGCGCTCAACTGCAGCAGCAAAGCATACGTTTGGGTACGTGGGCCCCGCTACATGCTGTTGGGATTGTATCCTCTAATCCTGGGTTTGTTAAAAGTTTTACCTTTATATATATATATATATAGAACATTTCTACTAATTGCACCTGGACTGTGTGTTATCACCGCTGCACCCACCAGCGCTGCAGAGAAATCTGAGGAGAAGTGTATTCTACAACATCCTGACTACAAAACACGTTTTTCACTTGCATGGATCTTTGAATACACATACCGTGTATCAGAAAGTGTGGTACTTGCCAATACTATACCACAGCAGGAACGTATTTAATATTAAATCCATTTTTGTATGCATAGTTTTCAGTTCTGCAAGGAAGGACTCACTATGACGGAATCATAAGTGAGAAAGTTCAAAAGATTTCCTAAAATTATACCCTAATCGGATTTCCAATAGTGCCATAAAACTGCTCAGACAGCACCAACAGCCAACTGTGGGAATTCCTTAATTTGTATGTCCACCAAAACTTTTTTTTAGTTTGGGGTGTTAGAGTAGGGAAGGATAGGAATACTTAAGTTTTTACTGCATCTCGAGGGCTCCATTTGTTCCGGTCATCTTGTGCCTTGTAACAAAGATGATTATTTTTGGTTGTATTCTGTGCAGTGACCTGTACGTTACACACTCCTGAGCCCTATACTTTGTGTGTTGGGCTCAGATGCTTTGGTATAAGCGCCCCATGAATAGGGTGTGTACACATTTTCTTTTTAAATTTTAGGCCCCTATAAACACCTACCACTGTTCGTTCAATCAGGCCACACCAACAATTTGGGGTGGTGCGATATGCGTGCCACTTTATTTCTTCAGTTATTTGTGCAAGTGAGTTTTGAAAATTGGCTGACCCCAGGTGCCAGATATGCTAATTACATCACTGGGCTTGGTACCTTTTTTGTCCATCGGATGTGTACATGTTCTGGAGGCATTAACAAGACCTTAGACAGAATCCTGGCATTCATCTTGGAGATTGGGATGAAGAAGACTAGAAGCCAAGAGATTAGGCATGCTAACCCATGTACTACTGCAAGCAATGGAAATCCTACCAAAAGCCACACATAAGTGCTGATTCGCCACTACAAAAAGGAAAAACACAATCTAAGGTCAAGGCAGTTTGTACAAATCACATGTCACACACTTAATTTTAAAAGTCGTAAAATTTACATGTGTTACCACAATCCCCTTATTACCCAGGTGTGGATATTTAACCTAGACAGATTCCACAAATTTCTGGATTGTATGGGTGATACATATACCTGTGGGACTCTCACACTCTTCACTAAATTCACACAGGACTTTTGCCTTCTACAGAGTCCTGCCGCTATTTTTGACAGGTGTGAGCAGCTAGCTGCAAAACGCTGAGCACGTACGCTTCAATGAAAAATTGTTGTTGGCCACAGTTATTTGTGGCTGTTCTCACAGCTAGCAATTACCTGCAGTGATCGCAGCTAGACACACAGGTAAAATCTCTAGCTGTGAGAACAGACATGAAAGCAGCTGCAGACTAAGAACATGCACAAATAGCTGCAGCTATCCTCTTACACCTGTCAAACAGCTGCAAGAATCACTAGATTCCTGCCATTGCAGCACGGCAAAATGCCTGTGCAAACATAGCCTTATGCAACAGCACAAACCATACCAACGGTTCTACAGCTCAGCGGCAGTTTTTTGTACACAATGCGGATATTTACACTGCTCAAAAAAAAAAAAAAAACGCTTTTTAATCAGAGAATAGCATCAAGTCAATTAAACTCCTGGGATATGAATTTGGTCAGTTAAGTGGCAGAGGGGGTTGTTAATCAGTTTCAGCTGCTTTGGTGTTAAAGAGGAAGTAAGCTTCTTCTGCAAAAATGTACCTATAGGTAAGCCTACAATAAAGGTAGTGTAAATATCTCGTAAACTTGTATGGTTTAGGAGCTAGTTACAGGACATGCAGCCAGTGACATCACTGGCGCATGTGCCCTGAAGAACGGCCACGGAAGCCATTTCTCCCATGCCGTGAACAGCAGCTCCCATGCACATGTGCAGGAGTGAAGTCATTGCGGCTCCAGCCACTCACAGCGCCGGAGCCTACGAACCAGGGAGAAAGTCCAGGAAAAAGATCAGCGGTGAGGGCGCCATTGGAACAGCGTTGTTCTAAGGTAGGCATTACATAATGAGCTAGTATGTGATGCATACTAGCTCATTCCTTTGTCTTGCAGGGTCCCCCCACCCCCATTTTCTTTTTATGCATTTACAACCTCTACTGAAATTAATAGGTGCACTAGATGGGCAACAATGAAACAACCTCCAGAACAGGAATGGTTTTACAGGTGGAGACAACTGACCACTTTTTCCCCTACTCTTGACTGTTTTCACTAGTCTTGGATTTGGCTGGGGCAGTGTCACTCCTGGTTGCATGAGGCGATACCTGGACTCAGAGGTTGCACAGGGAATCTAACTCCTCCAGGATGGCACATCAATTTTAGCCATGGCCAGAAGGTTTGCTGGTTCTCCCAGCGGAGTCTCAAGAGCATGGAGGATATGCCAGGAGACAGGCAGTTACTCTAGGAGAGCTGGACAGGACCGTAGATGGTCCTTAACCTGTCAGCAGGACCGGTATCTGCTCCTTTGTGCAAGGAGCAAATGACCAGCAGGCCACAGGTGTGAATCTGTGCCCGGTACTATGGAGCTCAATTGGCATTTGCCACTGAACACCAGAATTGGCAGGTCCGCCACTGGCACCCTGTGAGAAGGTTCACCCTGAGCATGTGGGACAGACGTGAAAGCTGTGGGGAATGTTATGCTGCCTGTAACATCGTTCAGCATGACCGGTTTAGTGGTGGGTCAGTAATGGTCTGAGGAGGCATATCCATGGAGGGATGCACAGACCTATACAGGGCAGACAATGGCACCCTGACTGCCATTAGGTATTGGGATGAAATCCTTGGACCCATTGTCAGACTCTACAATGGTGCAGTGGGTCCTGGGTTCTTCCTGGTGTACAACAATGCCCAGCTTCATGTGGTGAGAGTATGCAGCCAGTTCCTGGAGAAGGAAGGAAATAAGACCATCGAATGGCCCCTATGCTCGTCTGACCTTAATCCAATAGAAAACCTCTGGGACATTATGGTTTGGGGTTCATCCACAGCCACAATTTCCCAGGACACCATCTGCCATCTCATTAGGAGCATGCCCCGACGTTGTCAGGCATGCATAAAAGCACATGGGGGCCATACAAACTACTGAGTACCATTTTAAGTTGCTGCAATGAAATTTCAGCAAAATGAACTAGCCTGCTGCATAATTTTCTCACTTTGATTTTTGGGGTGTATGACTTCAGCCTTCTGTAGGTTGATCATCTTCATTTACGATATGGCATCCTTTCATTCCTAACACATTACCCAGTCCATATAAGTATAGATATCCAGCATGAGATTTTTCCCTATTAAGATCTGATGCATTTTTTCAAATGTGTTCCTTTAATTTTTTTGAGCAGTGTACTTACGCGAGGGGTCCTGCATGTCTGTAGGAATGTCAAGATGCAGTTTCTCTTTACACATCTGCACTGGCTGTACAATGTTTCAAACAGAACCTCTACATTAGCAATCTGCCTGAACATGGTAAGACCCGGTTCACACTGCCAAGACTTGTCAGGCGACTTGGTCCCTGACAAGTTGTGCTCCATTCTGTGCAATGGAACCATTTTTATCAGATAGACTCAAGTCGCTCCGACTTCGAAAAAGGTTCCTGCACTACTTCTGGGGCGACACCGGAGCAGCTTGCATTGACTTCTATTATAGAAGTCATTTGCAAGCCGCGATGAAGTCGTGCTGCACAGGGTGGCTCAAAGTCGGGGAGACTTTGAGTCGCCCTAGTGTGAACCGGCTCTAACAGTCTAATTTTATGAAAAGGGGCTAAGAAAGGATATTTTCTTTCAACAAAAGTGAAATTGTACTTCCATGTGCCTGTGGAAAAATAATCTACTATTTCTACTTTTATGGCTTATCTGCTGTTGCTAACATTAATGGTCTCATACAGTAAATGTAAGAATTTTTATTCGTTTTGCTATAAGGCCTCATTTATAAAAAGGCATTGGCATCCATACTGCTTAAAAAACGAGGAATTTGTTTTCACACCTGCATCCACTCAAAGCTAAATGTAGGCATCCTATGGAAGTGGATGCAGAAGCAACAGCTGCATGTCAAAATTTGGCAGGTGAGCAGCCTGTCAAATTTTTTAGACTTGGCTGTGTCCATGCAGCTGCTGCATCTACATCCACTTCCATAGGCAAACTGCTTTGAGAGTGCAGACCCGAACAGATGTCCTATTCATGCAGTACAGGTCCATGCAGTACAGGTCCCAGCACCCCTATGTATGAAACTCTATTCTGACAACATTGCATGTATAAAATGATATATAACTGGAAGCACTCATTTAAAATATAAGTACAGAAGTGAAGGGCAATGCTTTGCTCAAGGTGATCTTTGCTTGAATGGGGCAATTTTAAAGGCTTACTCACCCAGTAGCGGACCTCATGACTGTGGAAATCTGAATTTAATGTCTCGCATTTCTCTAGGAGGGGAGTTTTCTCCAACTCATCCACCTCTGGTATGGCTTCACACTTTTTGAATCTCACACAGCATTTTCTGCTAGGTGATGTGCCACTCTGGGAAGATGAAATACTGTGTTAGAAATCAAGACCTTCAGGAGAAGTGTATTACAGTATATAGACAACGCCACTTTGGGAAGATGAAATGCCATGTTAAAATTCTAGGCCTTAAAGAGCAGTGTATTACAGTATATAGACAAAGTTATACAGAAACCCATAAAATATTTTAATCAATATTCCCACCACCACACATTCCTGGAGTAGGCTAAGGAATAGTGGTTGCTGCAACAGATATGTACATTGGTCTTCCAAATTGAGGGGAGGCGTTTCCAGTGAAGGGTGCAGCTACTGCAATAGCTTAGACATTTTAAACAATTGTGCATTTCCAACCTTGCAGCAACAGTTTGGGGAAGGGCCTTTTATAATAAAGCACAACTGTGCCACTGTGCAAAATGCCAGTTCCATTAAACCCTGCCTAATAAATTTGGTGTAGAGGAGCCTTAAACCTGCAAAGAGACCTGACCTTATACCTAATGAATATCTTTGGGCAAGACTTGGCACACTGATAGCAAGATAGGTCTTATCCAAAATCATTAATGTACATGGCCTTCCATAGAGAAGAGATATACCTGTGCGCAAAGCCAATAGCTTGCGTCTTTATGCCCCAGGTTGGCATGGTGTCCACCGTAGCACTGGCCATAAGAGGGACTACTTTGACGCAATTGGCCGCTTAAGCATGTATTGCAAAATGTGTGAACTAAAAAGCCGTTTTTCATTGCATGGTTTGCCGGAAAGAGTATATAGCAGTGTGCAGAGGGTCCATATAGAATTTTACCTTACATACATGTGCATCTCAAAAAATTTGAATATTCAAGTTAAATTCAAGTCACAAAGTAAAAAAACTCATTTTATAGATTCATTACACAGTGATATTGCAAGCATTTTTTTTATTTTGATGAATATGGCTTACAGCTAGTGAAAGCCCAAAATTCAGTATTTCAGAAAATTCGATTACTTATCTAGACCAATAAAAAGGATTTTTAATACAGAAATGTTGGCTTACTGAAAATTAGGTCCATGTACATTATTTTATACAATACTTGGTCGGGATTCCTTTTGCATGATTTACTGCATCAATGTGGCTTGGCATGGAGGCGATCAGCCTGTGGCACTGCTGCAGTGTTATGGAAGCCCAGGTTGCTTTGTAAGCAGCCTTCAGCTCGTCTGCACTGATGGGTCTGGTGTCTCATCTTCCTCATGACAATACCTCACATTTTTTCTACCACATTTTCACTCAACTTTCCATTAATATACTTGGATACAGCACTCTGAACAGCCAGCTTCTTTAGCAATGACCTTTTGTGACTTGCCCTCCTTGTGGAGGGTGACGACCCATCTTCTCTCACGTCAGCCTTCTCCATGATTGTGTAACCCAAAGAACCAGACAGACCATTTAGGCTCAGGAAACCTTTACAGGTGTTTTGACTTAGCCAATTAGAATGACACCATAAGTCTACAATATTGAACTTTCACAATATTCAAATTTTTTGAGCTAAAGAGATTTCTGACTTGCCGAAAAATCAATTTTAGTTCATTGACGGACACAGCTCTCCAAGATTCTGAACCATTGGCTTATGCTGCCCCTTTAGGAGTACTCTAGAACACTAGGCAGAGCACCTGGCCCTTGATGGTGCTCAAGGCCAATTTCTGCTCAACACGCCATTGAAGGAAGGTCAAAATCAGAGACACTGAAAAAGAACGAGGGGGAACACCAATCGAGTCACACCACAAAATGTACACTTTCCACGTCTAAAGGTAGATCTTCCTAAGAGGTAGACTTCCTAGAGACAGACTTCCTAGCCTTCAGCAGTGTCAGAATCACCAACCCAGGCAAATTTCTATCCTTCAGCACCTGGCTGCCAAGCCACCAAAGCCAGCGACTGTAAAGCAGGGCCACCAGAGCGTCTGTGGCATCTGCTAGAGGATCCCTGACCCTGCTACAAACCTCAGTACCTGTTAACCTGGGATGCCAACAGATCCACTCGGGAGTGCCCCACCAGAGACCTATTTGATGAAGCGCGTCCGGATGAAGGGACCACTCCCCATAGTCCAACGCCTGCCAACTGAGATAGTCCGCCTGCCAGTTTTCCACTACTGAAAGGTGTACGGCAAAAAGGCCAGAACAAAGCGTTCCCCACTGGAGAATGGTGGCCACTTCCAGAGCTGGCAATACACTCTTTGTTCTGCCCTGGTGATTGACATAAGCCACTGCCGTGGCATTGTGAGACTGAATCCACACCGGAAGCCCCCGAAGTAGAGCAGTCCAGTGATCGGCTGGAGTGCCAAGGCATTTAATTGGCAGTCTGGATTTTTCCAGTGTCCAAAGACCCTGAGCAGAGCTCAGACCCAGGAGACCTCCACACCCAGACAGACTGGCATCCATGGTGATCACTGTTCAATACAAGGGGGAGAAATTATTTGCCCTGTCGAAGAGCCGGAGGGCAAAGCCACTAGACCAGAAACCCCTTGGTTTCCTGGCTCAGCCAGATCCGATTTTCCAGAGACTTCAGACACTTGTCCCATTTGACCAGGATTTACCTTTAAAAAAAGGGACCTTGTAAGGAACTGTGCAAACAGAGCAGACTTCTGGTAATTTAGAAGCCAACCAAACTCCCTTAGGGTCTGTATAGTGATCTCCACGTCATTTAGGGCAGCAGAGAACTCCGCTTGCAGAGGTCATCCGGATAGCCCAGTACTGCAATCCTCGCTGACGTAGCAATGCCAGAACCGGGGCCAACACTTTTGTGAAGACCCAAGACAAAAGGGTAATGGCACAAACTGAGAATGCTCCTCTCCCACAACAAAACGGAGGAAGCACTGTTGTCGGGCACATGCTAGTAAGCAAGAAAATCCCCCTTATGTAGTGATGCCACCACTGTGCAAATGGACTCCATTCTGAACTTCTGTACCCACACAAAGCAGTTCAGGGTCTTGAGGTCCAGAATCAGACGTACCTTGCCCTCAGACCATAAACCGGTTTGAATAAAAACCCTGAACCGGGACGATCACACCCTAAAAACAGCATGTCTTCTACCTCCCCAAAGAGAGCTTGCAAGCGGTCCGGGGACAGACGCACATTGGAAGGGAAGAACCTTTCTGGAGGGTAAGAGCGAAACTATCTTGTAGCTGACATTTGTCATTTATCAAAGAGGTCCATAGGCCTGGAAAACAGCGAAGACAACCCCTCACCCCAGGCATGGGTGAGGAAGCACCTTCATGGTGAAAGAGCCTTGTCCGCAGGTCTAGAGAATCCCGCTCTCAGTTTGCCAGACCAGGGGTGCTTGGAACCTCCCGAGGAGGATTTGAAAGGTTTTGAACCCTTTTCAGTGGATCCTTAGAGACGAAAAAAAAAAAATTTCTTGTGAGCCGAGACCGACCACCTCTGCGACGAAGTTCCTTAACCTTTCCAGCCTGTGGAAGAAAAGTACTGTTCCCCGCCTGTGAGACTCTGAGGTCATCGCCCTGAAAAAGGTAAAATCAGTCAGTTAGTGCTTTTTTTTTTTAGGCCTGGTCCACAGACCAACACTTAAGCCACAATGGGTTGATTTACGAATGGCAAAATCCACTGTGCACTACTAGTGCACTTGGAAGTGAAGTACTGTAGATCTAAGGTGAAGCTCTGAAATGAGGGAAAGCCCTGCTGATTTTGATCATCCAAACATGTGCAAGCTAAAATGCTGTTTATTTTACTTGCATGCCCCCCTCATGTCTACAGCAACTGCACTTCTAAGTGCACATGTAGTGCAAAGTGGATTTACCTTTAGTAATTAAACCCCAATACGTGCCTAAGTACTACTGCTGAAACAGACAGTTGAGAAATCAGGGGGAGGCAGATAAACTGCAGCCCCTGGACCAACTGGTTCATCAGGTCAGCAAAGGCCGGGGGGGTTGGACTGCTCACCCTCTAGGTTAAAAAAAGAAGGTTTAGCCCACTTGGTCAGAGTTTACTAAACCAGGGCAATGGTGAAGACCGACCAAAGTGCCAAAACCAGCAACAGTGACCATATTGCGGGCCACAGCCTCCGCTTTTCTGTCAGCCGGATGTTTAAAGGCTGGCGATTCCCCAACCGGAGTCATGGTTGCCTTATTCAACCTGGAAACCGGGGGGTCCACCGCTAGGAGGCACTGCTCAAAGGGGCAACTCACAACAAAGGGATGTTTTGGACGCTCCCACTCCCAATCTGTCAAAATAGGAGGGATAAGGAAACACTTGCCGCCTGAGACGGCTTGTAAGTGCCAAAGGGGACAGCCATCTCCGTCGCAGCGTCAGCCTCCATTTTTTAAAGTTTCATGCACAGATACAATCAGTGCGTCCACCAGCGCCTTCTCGTGTGCAGATACAGGCATGGAGGAATCATCCTCACTATCTGATAATTCAGGGAGTGTGGCCGCAGACCCTGAAGGGCAGGCTCAGTCCATGGCGGCCAAGTCCTGTTATGAGTAGTCGCTCAATAAAGGACATTTACACCAATTAGTTTGCATATGTTCAGGTAAGCTTTACTGAGAGTATATTCAGGATCTGATGAGACAGATACAAGGGAAGGCAGGGGGCACTTTTTGCTAGCCCATCACCCAAAGGCCACCTCCACCCAGGACACAAAGGACTCCAGGACCACCTTTAGTGCATCGATTGATGGTTGGAACCCCGAGGGATCCAAAGCCTCAGAGGGGGCCGGTGAGGGAAACGTACTCCAGAGACTCCATCATTAAAAGAGGGGGACCCCCACAAAAAGTGTCTAGCACTGCAAAAGGACACCCCCACCATGCTGGTAGCACCACCAGGTCGCTAGCAAACAGAGCACCCCACAACCTGCAGCAGAGAGAGGGAGGGACCAACAGACCACCCCCCCCCCCCCACCAGACAAGCACCGACTGCACCAGGATGCACTTACTCCACAAGCGGCGTCCAAGGGAAAGAGAAAGACACCAGGAGTAAGCACCAGGGGAAGAGGAGGAGCTCCCACAGCCAGGATTGAAGTCCAGAGGCTCCTCTAATGGTCGCCGCTCTTTAGCATGCCAGATCAACAAAAAATGGCCGCCAAACTACAAACCATGAAAACAGGCTACAACAAAATAGCCACCGCACACAGCTCCACAAGGCTCCCAGGCACCCAGGATGGTTCCCTGGGGACCAGGTTGCAAGTATGAGGGAAGGGGGAACCGGGCCCCCATAGCTGGTAGTGTCCCCCCCAGCTGATAGCCTAGTCGCCGGCGGCGCACCCCCCTCCCTTTGCCCCCACCACATGTACATTACAATACACCAGCCCCAGACACATCCCAAGCCGACCAGGGGGAGGGGGGGAGCCAATCACCATACCAGGAGGTTACTGCTCCAGACAGAACCTCCTCGCCATCCAAATGGGGGCAGTTGGCCAGGAGGAACGATGCTACCTTACAAGGCGTTTAACTCGCAGGCCAGCCCCCGTCTAGTGGGGCTATGTCGTGGCTGACCTAGCGCAGAGCTGTGGTCTGCGCCCACTCTGGCCAGTCTGGGGTGACCACTGGATCTCGATTGTCACCCAGTCCGGCAGTTGATTGTAGATCTCGCAGGGAAAAAAAAAAAAAAAAAACACACACAAAAGAAAAAGCCATTTGAAAAAAAAAAAAAAAAGAAAAAAAATGCCAGGACCAGAGATCCTTGCAGGGAACTAAATCCTTACTCCTGTCCAGGCAGATAAAAAAAAAAAAAAAAAAACTAAAAGACCTATAGCAGAGAGAGGAAGTATACCACCTAGGACTGCCCATAGGCATAGCCAAGTTTTTTTACTAGTCTAGTGTCCTACTCTTGCAATATAACCCAGTAGTTCAGAATCTTTGAGAACTGTTTCAGTTAATGAACAAAAGAAATAGAATTTTGGGTTTTCACTAGCTGTAAGCCATAATCAGAAATTCAAAGAAAGAAATGCTTGAAACAGATCATATCACTCTGTGTGCATTGAAGCTATACAATATGAGCTTCACTTTTTGAATTGACTCACTGAAATAAGTTACCTTTTTAATGATCTTCAATTTTTTTTTTTTTTAAAGATAAACCTGCATATTCTTTGGGCTGAACGGGCATAAAAGTCCCCCCACACACACACACCTAAGTCTTGTAAAAAACCTTCCCAGAGGCAGTTACAGACAAATGGGCAGAGGTGGGGGACTTGAGTCACATGACTTGACTTAAGTCAGACTTAAGTCACCAGTTTGAGGACTTGAGACTTGCTTGACTAAAATTAATAAAATTAACTAATAAAAGACTCGACTTGACTTTGACTTGGTATTCATGACTTGAGACTTGACTTTGACTTGAGACATATGACTCGAAATGACTTTACTTAAGTTATTAAATATTTGCATTGTCTCAAGATGTGTTAAAGCAAAATTAATGTGCCTGTTATGTTTCAGTCACTTAAAACACCTCAGTGTGTTCTGATTTTTAGGACACTGGCTGTTTAACCACTTAAGCCCCGGAAGATTTTACTCCCTTCCTGACCAGGGCCTATTTTGCGATTCGGCACTGCGTGATTTTTAACGGACAATTGCGCGGTCGTGCGATGCTGTACCCAAATGAAATGGGACGTCCCTTTTTTCCCACAAACAGAGCTTTCTTTTGGTGGTATTCAATCACCTGTGCGATATTTTGATCATGCACTATAAACAAAAAAAAGCGACAATTTTGCAAACAATATTTTTCACATTTTTTTTATATGAAATTCCCCCCCCAAAAAAAAAAAAAAATCGCAATAAGCTAATTTTGATTGGTTTGCGCAAAAGTTATTGCGTTTACTAACTAAGGGAAAGATTTTTGCGGCGGACAGATCAGACCCTTGACTGACTTTTACACTTTTGGGGGTACCAGTGACATTACTACAGTAATCAGTGCTATACATATGCACTGTTACTGTAAAAATGACACTGGCAGGGAAAAGGTTAACTTTATTAGAGATGCAGTGACTGTGTCTCTAGGGGCGTGCTTCTTACTGTGCAGGGATGTGGCTTTTCATGTAACAGCAGAGATCTACGGTCCTACATAGCAGGACCGTATGATCTCTGCTGTTACACAGGGGAGAATGACAGGCAGCTGTGTTTACATTAGCCGCCTGCCTTTCTCCCGGAGTAACCGAGGATCGCGAGTGAGCGGCGGACTTAGGGTCCTCCGCTCACACGTGCTGGGGGGGGGTCCGGCGGCGCTCGCTCCCTAGAGCCTCACAGGCTAGGGACGTACCCCTATGTCACTTTGCCTGTGAGGGGCTGACTGCCGCCATATATAGTCGTGCGGCAGTCGGCAAGTGGTTAACAATGGAAATACTTAACATGTTTTTAGTGACTGTGGTGTTGAAACATGACCGGACGAAGGATTTTGAGCTGTTTGGGCATTCAAAGTGTTTCTTTACTATGCCAAGAAAAAAGCACTAAGCGGTTTTGTTAATGACCACTGACTTAACTGATTTAAAGGTGAAAATTGGGGTAGATCAGTATTTTGACTTGATTTGTGACTTGACCTGACCAAAATAAATGACTTGACTTGCTTGACTTTTGGCAGGGACTCGACTTGCTTGCTTTTCGCTACAGTAACTTGGGACTTGCTTGAGACTTGAAGGTTAAGACTTGAGACTTGCACATGCGTTACTTACTCCCATGTCTGCAAATGGGAAGTCACTGCCCAGTGTTCTGGGTAAACTGTGTTCAATTAATACCAACTGCAAACTCTGGAAAAAGCCAATACATCTGAATCAGCTAGAATCAAACCACTAGATTTAGGTAAGCTACTAACAGACTGAAAAAACACACGTTTAACATATGAATCTAGTAAATCCATTTTCTATTTAAAATATTTGGATTCAAGACTTATGTGCATTCACAATAAGCAATCGAGTTTAACCTTGGACATAGCATTAGATTACTATTAGTTGTTTCAATTTAGGCAATGCAACTTGTGTAGGTCAATCACAAAGCACAAAATATAGCAAGATTGAATGCATCTGTAAGTAGCCAGGCACAGGAACAATGGTAGGTATCAAGGTCTAGCACTGCCCTGGGCCCATGACACTGGCTTACCTCTAGGATCACTTTTCCAAATGGCCAAATAAAGAATCCTGCAAGCCTCCAACAAAGCACACCTGCATGCAAAGCAAAATGTACTGTCAAACTCTGCAGAACCATAAAATGTTTTGCATTTCTGAATGAAAACGTGCTCTACTGTAACACTGCTAGAACCAAGATAAGACATCTAGTAGGCAGTGTGGTATAATTCTTTCCGGAATTACGCATTCTGCCCCTACAGCTTACTGGGTATGAATTTTATTTTAAAGCTCTTCCATTAGATGGGATTTGTCTCACACCCCTTTCTTAAAAAAAAGAGGATATTTAAGGTTGTTTTGCACTTGTAATTTTAACTCGTGTAACTCTCAGAACTGGCTAAAAGCTCCTGCGACACGGAGCCTTACTGCAACTTCCATCCCCAGGACTGTGAAACTATGCACAATCTTATCCCTGTCTAGGTTTCAATAAAATACTTGGCCATTTTGAAATCTAAGAGATGACCACAAATCTCTCTACACATTTATGGGACAATAAAAATACATCATACATTTGTAGACACTGGGAGCAATATACCTTCATTTTGAGGACCTACAGTATAATCTACAGCTAATCTAACAAAATGCCATTTTCTTTTTCAGTGCATCCAGAAAGTTGACAGAGCTTCACTTTTTCCACATTTTGCTATGATACAGCTATATTCCAAAATAGATTAAATGCATTATTTTCCTCAAAATTCTACAAATACCCCATGATGACAATGTAAAAGTTGGTTTGAAATTTTTGAAAAAAAGAAAACATGTACAGCCGTCGCTCAATACTTTGTTGAAGCATCTTTGGCACCAATTACAGCCTCAAATCTTTAAGTATGATGCTACAAGCTTGGCACACCTATTTTTTGGCAGTTTCTCCCTTTCTTCTTTGCAGGACCTCTCAAGCTCCACGGATGGGGAGCGTCGGTGCACAGCCATGTTCAATCAGGTTCAAGTCTGGGCTCTGGCTGAACCAATCAAGGATATTTCACAGAGTTGTCCCATAGCCACTCCTTTGTCATCTTAGCTGTGTGCTTCGGGTCATTGTCCTGTTAGAAGATGAACCTTCACCCCAGTCTGAGGTCCAGAGCGCTCTGGAGCAGGTTTTTATCAGGATGTCTCTGTACATTGGTGCATTCCTTTTTCCCTTGATCCTGAGGCTAAAAAAATCACCATGGTTCACTGTAGAAATGGTATCGGCCATTCAGACCAAAGAGTTCAATTTTGTTTCTCAGGGTCTGAGATTCCTTCAGGTGTCTTTTGGCAAACTCCAGGCGGGCGGTCAAGTGCCTTTTACTGAAGAGTAGCTTCCATCTGGCCACTCTACCATATAGGCCTGATTGGTGGAGTGCTGCAGAGAAGGTTGACCTCTGGAAGGTTTTCCTCTCTCCACAGATAACTGCTGGAGCTCCGTCAGAGTGACCATTGGGTGCTTGGATCACCTTCCTGGCTAAGCTCATTTTTGCCGGATGGCCTGCTCTAGGAAGAGTCCTGGTGGTTCCAAACTTCTTCATTTACGGATAATGGAGGCCACTGTGCTCATGGGAATCTTCAAAGCTGCAGAAATTTCTCTCTACCCTTCCCCAGATCTGTGCCTTAATGCAATCCTGTCTCAGGGGTCTACAGACAATTCCTTGGACTTCATAGCTTGGTTTGTGCTTAGACATGCACTGGTAATTGTGGGACCTTATATAGACAGGTGTGTGCTTTTCAAAATCATGTGCAATCAACTGAATTTACCACAGATGGACCCCAATCAAGTTGAAGAAACATCAAGGATAATCAGTGGAAAAAGGATGCACCTGAGCTCAATTTTGAGTGTCACGGCAAAGGCTGAATACCTATGTACATGTGATTTTTTATTTTTTTTTATAAATTTGCAAAGATTTCAAACAAACTTCTTTCAGGTTTTCATTGTGTGGTATTGTTTGTAGAATGGGGAAAATAATTTAATCCATTTTGGAATAAGGCTAACAAAATGTGGAAAAAGTGAAGCGCTGTATATACTTTCCGGATAGACTGTAAGCATCTTAGAATTAGGGAGGAAACCACATTTAAATTTAGACAAAATTTTAACAAAATTAAACCTACCATATGAGTATCCTAGTATGGAGAGAAACATAAGGACAGAAACCAGGAAGTAAAACAGAGCGATCCACCATCCAAAGAGAAGTACATAAAGTATGTTGCCAATGCTTACTTGTGATGCTGTGAAAATAAAAAACGGTTAAGGGAACAGAAAATTTTTCATTGAATAAAGCCTTTTAATTCCCCAAGCGATTGGATTGGACACAGCAGAAGC
The DNA here is from genome assembly GCF_965119305.1 of Pelophylax lessonae. Taxonomy (NCBI): domain Eukaryota; kingdom Metazoa; phylum Chordata; class Amphibia; order Anura; family Ranidae; genus Pelophylax; species Pelophylax lessonae. The sequence goes on from NC_138771.1 coordinate 155,842,979, forward strand.
CAATCAGCGGGACCTGCCGATCGTTCGGCGGAATGACAGAAAGACGGTCTGCCTATGTAAACAGGGCAGACCGCTGTCCTGTCAGGGAGTAAAAGATCTTGTGTTTCAGCCAAGTTGAAACAGATCTCTTTTCCTCTAGTGCATCCACTCCCCCCCCAACCCCCGTTAGAAAGCACTCCCTATGATGGTGTCACGGGTTCCCAAAAAGTGTAACTGTGTTAGATTTGTCCGCCACAATGTTGCAGTAAAAAAAACACACACACAAACCCCCCCCCCCCATACAGACACACACATTTCCTCTGTTCTCAGCAGCATAAGAGCTTGGGGGAGTAGAAGCAGCAGAAGCACACAGCTTCCCAGTGAATGCCTGTGCAGCGGGGGACTGTCAGAACAAGTCTGATCATTGGAGAGTACACAGAGCTTCCCAGCATAGCTAGAGAACCGTCCACGGTGTGTTCTCCTGCTTAGTGTAGTCAGTTTTTAAAATAAAGGCAAGGGGACTAGCAGGAACACCAGGGATTTCACATAAAGGAAGCAACACAAACAGAACAGGATATGTTCTCATACAAGTAGATGGTACAGCAGGCACATATCAGGATAATGAAGTGTTGGGGTAACAAACGCTTTAACGGTCATAGGCAGTTTCAACAGTTCCAAGCATCATCCATTAAATTAAAGGTCACAGACAATATTTATAAAGTAGGGAAAGGAGAAGGATTTGGTACCCAACAGTTTTGTAAAAAAGTAAAAAGAATGAAAATATCAAGCTGTCATTTATGCAGGAATACAAAAATGGATTGTAAAAGTTGCTCATGTTCCCCTTCAAGAAAAAGGTATTCCAAATAGCAAACAGTGCATATGAGGCTACAAAAATGGGTTCCGAAACCACACTAATAAGAGTCCATGATTAAAGTGTCAATTTTTTTTTTTTTCTTAACTTAATTTTTGAGTAATGGCCAGGAGAGGCATCCATGCAACAACACCTATGCAGAATGCTGGCAGACTCCCACAAGCACAAAGTGGCAAGTCTGTAAATGAGAAGGCCAAAGACGCTGCAGCTGTCAAACCTGCTAAATTTGCCTTGACATCTAAAGAGAACGAAAACAAAGTTTCTCAGCATGTTGCTAGTGAAGAATTGGAAGCTTTCTGTGCTGATACGGAAAACGAGGTCTTACATAAGCAACCGGAACAAAGGAAAATTGACGCGGAAGAGATAAATGGGAAAGAGTGCAGAACAACCTGCCAACTCCTCCATGATGGCTTTACATTAACATCACTAGCGCCAGTAGAACCTACATTGCTAGATGTACTCCTAGCAGTACAACAGTGGCAAAATTCTCTTTGTAATCCAACAGGCCAAATGCAAGGACTTGAAGAATTTACTTTTTTTCAACAAGATGTTCAAAAATACAGGAGTAAGTACCTCTGCTCTGGAAGGCAGAGTTAGCAAGATGGAAGACACTTTTCAGCAAAAAAAGTACAGATTTTAAAGAGCTAGTGAAAAAATCTGATACCAATGCTCAGAAGCTAGAAGACCTAGAAAAACCATCTTTGACGCAATATCAGGCTAATGAGCATGCTGAAGGTTCAAATCCCACAGAATTTGTGGAAACATGGCTGTGGGAAATTGGAAAAGATCATCTTTCCATGACTTTTTCAGTTGAAAGAGCACATAAGAGTACCTGCAAGGCTCTTACCAACAGGGGCCTCCCCGAGTCAGTTATTAGTACAGCTACTTAACGTGATCGAGATCTTCTCCTTCGAAGAGTCAGATTAAGAAGTTTTTTCGAAGAGTCAGATTAAGAAGTTTTTTCAATGGAACTAAAATTAGATTTATTCCCGATTTCTCTCTGGAAGTTCAAAAAACAGCGCACTAAATACCAGGAAGTAAAGAAAAGGTTGCAAAGACTACAAACTACAATATTCAATGCCATCTCTTCAGCTTGGAGTGGTGGCAAATTAAGTAGTTAATTGTTTGACACTTCGCATGCCACCACTGAATGGTTAGATAGGCACTATAAACAGACCAAGATATTATAATGTAAAACTCAAATTGGAAGATATGTGCATAATAAAGGTCAGGGGGTGGGGAAAAAAAAAATACCCTCTTTTTTCTGAAGTTTATTTATACAATTGGGAGATGTTCAGATCTTTTCTTGTATCCATCATACAGAGCAGGGGGAGCAAGCCTAACATGGATGGACGCCCTCCAACTGTTCCCTGCAGGGAATGTTTGTCGTGTACATGCGCTCTGGTCTACATGGCCGCATGTGTTTTTTCTCCCTTTTCCTTCAGTGTAAACCTATGGCTATAATGAAAAAACAGATTATAAATGTTTTATGATCAACAGATTAGGGGTTAAGTCACTGTGTGTATATTGTGCTGTTCTTATTTAGAAGGCATCTCTGGTATTCGCTCCTGTGTGGAGCATTTTTCTTTTTTTTTTTCTCTCTGGTGTCATGTGAGATTTGCACTGGTTATTGTTTCTTTATATTTTTTTTTCTGTTTTTTTGTTATATACAGTGCCTTGCGAAAGTATCAGCCCCCTTGAACTTCGACCTTTTGCCACATTTCAGGCTTCAAACAAAGATATAAAACTAATATTTGTGAAGAACCAACAACAAGTGGGACACAATCATGAAGTGGAACGAAATTTATTGGATATTTCAAACTTTAACAAATAAAAAACTGAAAAATTGGGCGTGCAAAATTATTCAGCCCCTTTACTTTCAGTGCAGCAAACTCTCTCCAGAAGTTCAGTGAGGATCTCTGAATGATACCATGTTGACCTAAATGATTAATGATGATAAATAGAATCCACCTGTGTGTAATCAAGTCTCCGTATAAATGCACCTGCACTGCGATAGTCTCAGAGGTCCGTTTAAAGCGCAGAGAGCATCATGAAGAATAAGGAACACACCAGGCAGGTCTGAGATACTGTTGGAGAAGTTTAAACCCCGATTTGGATACAAAAAGGATTTCCCAAGCTTTAGAGTCCATTCACACTGCCGCGACTTGTGAGGCGACTTGTGTGCCCTCAAGTCGCCCCAAGTCGCTTGACATAACAAAAGCAATGTTAATCAATGAGTGCCGTCTTAATTGCCTTCTGAAAAGGGACCTGTACTACTTTGAGGCGACTTGTCTCAGACTTCAATGGGGGTCGCCTCCTTATCTTATTTGAGGCGACTTGTGATCCGACTTTCCATTAAAATGGTCCTGAACCAGAAAAAAAAGATAATTTTTCTTATAATTTTTATTAGCACAGGCATATGGCTCTGCTCCACCTGGGTGCTTTTGTTGCAGGCATTTATTGGGCATTTTTTGGGCGTCTGGAGGCAGGCATGACTGCCTCCAAAGACGCCCAAAAAATGCCCGATAAATGCCTGCAACAAAAACGCCCAGGTGGAGCAGAGCCATATGCCTGTGCTACTAAAAATTATAAGAAAAATCTTTTTTTCTGGTTCTGGACATGCTACAGAGCCGAAACTTCACAGGTACACTTTTTAGACCCCCCCCCCCCCCCCGACACTAAATACAAAGAAATCTAATTTTTTTTTCTTCAATAATTGGCTCTCTATCAAAAACGACAATTTTTAAGAACTTTTTTTGTGTGATTGAGCATGACCCAGAACCATCATATTCGGATTGGCCAAATACAAAGTCGAACAAAAGAGGACCATTTATATCCCAAATTTCAAAGATTAAAAGGAAATCTAGGGATTGGGAACACCCTAACAAAAATGGTTTTGCAGGCTGAACTCAATACATAACAAACCCCACTGAAAAAAAACCCAACAGGAGTGCATACAAAGCCAGCAATCTTATGCAGAAATCTCCCATTACAAAAAGCAGAGCAGAAATGCTTTTTTTCCCTCCAACAACCCTAGTTTGAGGGGGGGGGGGGGGGCAAAACACAGGTCACCTCTTAGCTACAATTATTAAAGCTCAAAAACCCTCAACCCATGTGGTATAAATACAAGAATCCTCAACAAAAAATAGCACGTACTACTTTAGAGATCTCGTCTGTTTTGTGATTTTTATAAAGATCTATACAGCAGTAAAAACATCCTATGAAGATGCTGAACTACAACCCTTTTTAGACTCCATTATGGTACCAACACTGTCTTCATCTGACAAGGAGGCATTGGATAAGCCTGACTCTGGAGGAACTACCTACCTAATAGAGCCCAAGGTGTTGATGGGTTACCAGGGGAGGTCTATAAAATATATGGAGACAACTTATTACCGGAACTATTGGCGGTATTTAACCATTTCTGGACCAGAGTATTTTCCCCCTTAATGACCAGGCCACTTTTTTCAATTTGGCAGTGCGTGACTGACAATGCTGCGGTCAGTCAAAAAAAGACATTTTCTACTTTTTCTTTTAAAAAATATTCAATATACTAATTTTTTGTCATATTTAGGCCAAAATGTATTTAGCTACATGTCTGACAAAAAAAAATCTCAATAAGCATATTTTTATTGGTTTGCGCAAAAGTTATAGCGTCTACAAACTATGGTGTATATCTTGGAATTTACCCACCTTTTACCTTCTGACTGCCTATCTCATTTCTTGAAGTGTTAAAATGGCAGGGAAGTACAACCCCCCCCCCCCCCCATTACCACTTTTTGAAAAGTAGACATTGTAAGGAATGTCCTGAGAGGCATGTGGAGCCCATTTTTACACAAAGTCGTCATTGAAATAATATTTTGCTCACGCATGCCATGGGTATGTGTAATTACACCCCAAAATACATCCTGCTGCTTCTCCTGAGTACAGGGATACCATATGTGCAAGGCTTTATGGGATCCTAGCTGTGTACGGGACCCCGAAAACCAATCACCACCATCAGAATTTCAAAGGGCGTAAATTGCTCATTGCACTCTCACTACCCATCACAGTTTTGGAGGCCCTGAAAAGTCAAGATAGCACAAAACCCCCCCAAATGATCCCATTTTGCAAAGCAGACACCCCAAGCTATTTGCTGAGAGGCATAGTTAGTCCATGGAATATTTTATATTTTGCCACAAGTTTTGGGAAAATTCCTTTTTTTTTTTTAACACAAAGTTGTCACTAAATGATATATTGCTCACACATGCCATGGGTATATGTGAAATGACACCCCAAAATACATTCTGCTGCTTCTCCTGAGTATGGGGATATCCCATGTGTCAAACTTTTTGGCAGTCTAGCTGCATACAGGACCCCGAAATCCAATCACCGCCTTCAGGCTTTCCAATGGCGCAAATTGTTGATTTCACTCCTCACTACCCATCACAGTTTCAGAGGCCATGAAATGCCAAGACAATACAACCCCCCCCCCCTCCAAAATTACCCCTTTTCGGAAAGTAGACACCCCAAGCTATTTGCCGAGAGGCATGTTGAGTGTTTTGCAAATCGCACTTTGTCAAAGTTTTGAAATTTGAAAGAGAAAAAATGCAAAACGCATCTTTCCATCTTAGTAAATACCCTAGGGTGTCTACTTTTCGAAAAGGGGTAATTTGGGGGGGGGGGGGGGGGTTTGTGCCATCTTGGCATTTCATGGCCTTCAAAACTGTAATAGGTAGTGAGGAAGTAAAATAAGCAACGCCATTAGAAAACCTGAAGGTGGCGATTGGTTTTCGGGGTTCCGTACACAGCTAGGCTCTTAAAAAGTCTCACACATGTGGTATCCCTGTACTCAGGAGAGGCAGTAGAATGTATTTTGGGGTGTCATTTCACATATACCCATGGCATGCGTGAGCAATATATCATTTAGGGACAACTGTGTAAAAAAAAAACAAACACAAATTGTAATTTTCCCGAAACTTAGGGCAAAAATATAAAAAAAAAAAATACTCCATGGACTATATATGCCTCTCAGCAAATAGCTTTGGGTGTCTACTTTCCCTAAAGGGTTCATTTGGGGGGGGTGTTTGAGCATAAAATGCCAGGATAATTCAATCTTAGCCCCACATCACCCACTTGAAAACCAAGTCTTTGTTTACATAAAAAAATTTATATAACACATATACACACACACACACACACACACACACACACACACACACACATACAGGTCCCTCTCAAAAAATTAGCATATTGTGATAAAGTTCATTATTTTCTGCAATGTACTGATAAACATTAGACTTTCATATATTTTAGATTCATTACACACAACTGAAGTAGTGCAAGCCTTTTATTGTTTTAATATTGACGATTTTGGCATACAACTCACGAAAACCCCAAATTCCTATCTCAAAAAATTAGCATATCATGAAAAGGTTCTCTAAACGAGCCATTAACCTAATCATCTGAATCAACTAATTAACTCTAAACACCTGCAAAAGATTCTTGAGGCTTTTAAAAACTCCCAGCCTGGTGCATTACTCAAAACCGCAAACATGGGTAAGACTGCCGACCTGACTGCTGTCCAGAAGGCCATCATTGACACCCTCAAGCAAGAGGGTAAGACACAGAATGAAATTTCTGAACAAATAGGCTGTTCCCAGAGTGCTGTATCAAGGCACCTTAGTGGGAAGTCTGTGGGAAGGAAAAAGTGTGGCAGAAAACGCTGCACAACGAGAAGAGGTGACCGGACCCTGAGGAAGATTGTGGCGAAGAAACGATTCCAGACCTTGGGGGACTTGCGGAAGCAGTGGACTGAGTCTGGAGGAAGACTGGGGAGAAGGAAATGCCAAAATGCCTGAAGTCCAGTGTCAAGTACCCACAGTCAGTGATGGTCTGGGGTACCATGTCAGCTGCTGGTGTTGGTCCACTGTGTTTTATCAAGGGCAGGGTCAATGCAGCTAGCTATCAGGAGATTTTGGAGCACTTCATGCTTCCATCTGCTGAAAAGCTTTATGGAGATGAAGATTTCATTTTTCAGCACGACCTGGCACCTGCTCACAGTGCCAAAACCACTGGTAAATGGTTTACTGACCATGGTATTACTGTGCTCAATTGGCCTGCCAACTCTCCTGACCTGAACCCCATAGAGAATCTGTGGGATGTTGTGAAGAGAAAGTTGAGAGACGCAAGACCCAACACTCTGGATGAGCTCAAGGCCGCTATCGAAGCATCCTGGGCCTCCATAACACCTCAGCAGTGCCACAGGCTGATTGCCTCCATATATATAATACGACCAAGTATTGAGTGCATAACAATTATTTGAAGGTTGACTTTTTTGTATTAAAAACACTTCTTTTATTGGTCGGATGAAATATGCTAAATTTTTTTAGATAGGAATTTTGGGTTTTCGTGAGCTGTATGCCAAAATCAATATTAAAACAATAAAAGGCTTGCACTACTTCAGTTGTGTGTAATGAATCTAAAATATATGAAAGTCTAATGTTTATCAGTACATTATAGAAAATGATGAACTTTATCACAATATGCTAATTTTTTGAGAGGGACCTGTATATAATTTTTTTTTTTTTTTTTACTAAAAATTACTTTGAACCCTCAAACGTTACATTTTTTTTTTTTTTTTTTTAAAGCAGAGGCCCTACAGAACACAAACTGGTGGATGTTGCATTTTTTGGTCACACGGTATTTACGCACAGTTTCCAAAACACAATTTTTGCGAAAAAAAAAACCTTTTCAAATTTAATGCACAAATACACTATACATTTCTTAATTGTTTGGTAAAATTGAAAAGATGATCTTATGCCGAGTACATAGATACCAAACATGACATGCTTTAAAATTGCACACGCCCGTGCAGCGGCAACAAACTACGTACATTTTTAAAAGCCTTTAAAAAAGTCTTTATAGGTTACCACTTTAGACTTAGAGGAGGTCTACTGCAAGAATTACTGCCCTCGACCTGGCGTTCGCCGCAATACCTCATATGCATGCTGCAATTGCAGTTTACATACGACACTAGACCAACGCTTGCATGCGCCTTTGCGCGCAAGCACGAGAGGATAGGGGTGCTTAAATTTATTTTTTTTTTTAATGTAGCTTTGTTATTTTTTTAGTAATTTTTATTATCACAGTGAATTTAAATATTCCCTATAATAGCAAGCAATCTGTAGTGACAGGTACTTTTTTTAAAAAAAATTGGGGCCCATTAGACTCTAGATCTCTGCTCTGCCCTTAAAGCATCTGACCACATCAAGACTGGTGTTATAAGATGCTTTCCCAAATTTCCAATGGCGCTGTTTATTTCTGACGAAAACAAAGTCATGAAATGCTCGTAGCTTCCGGTATCTTAGGCCATAGAGAGGATTGGAGGCCATAGCGAGGATTGGAGCCACTCGTCTTTCAACTTTATGGCTATGAGACAACCCACACACCCCTTAGTCCATTTTTTATGCCATTTAGTATCACTTATGTCGATTGATTTATACTATTTAATACTTATATTTACTCTTTTACATCAGTCACTGATTGGCTTCCTGGGTTGTTTTCAACCTAAATCTAGGTACATAGACACATTTCGTCACCAGCAGTTCTGCTCTCCCCTTTGACCCCTGTGTCCACCTGAGCCCCCCCCACAGCTCCTGGGTCAGACCTTCCATGCTAAGGACTATCTAGTAAGCATGGAAGCTTCATGTTTGCTGCGTCTTATTTGACACTCCATATGTGCACACACATCTTTTACAATACTATTTTACCTTCTAGATTCATGATGTACACCTACTCCTGAGGAAGCAAAGTATATTTTGCGAAACGCACAGAGTATAAAGGGTGCTATATTCTATCAGGTCTTTTGTACATGCTTGTATGTGCTCACAATGTAGGTTGATGCTGTTACTTGTATACATTGTACATGTATTTTATTACTGATCAGTCCAACATGCTTTTACTGAATGTGATTATCCATATGGTGGTTTAATAAAACATTTGAGCTATTGGTATAACACTGCACCATGTTTTTTTTAGTGTGTAGCTTCTATTAAAGTCCCCCGGGCAAATGCATGTCCTGTTTGTACTTCTCTAATGATGGGCATACATGATGAAAGCCATGTATGCTTTTTTTTTTTTGAAACTGTGGTGGTGAAATCACCTCCTACAGCGCTGCCATCATAGATTTCCATATATGCTGAGCGCAAGCGCTGTTTGTGTCAGAATATGGATAAATCTGTGTGGCAGCTGATGGGCGTACCTGCAAGGCAAACTGGTTAACAATTGAACAGTAAAAATAAAAGATTACATTGCTACCTGAAAAGTAAAAAATGGTTACCAATGAAAAACAGTAACAATAAAGTACAGTAAAAGTAGAAAGTAGAAGAGCAGAGTAAGAACTGCTACAACTAAATAACTCATCAATGAGGAAATAGAGAAAATCTGTAATATGTCATTTAGCAAATGCGGCCAGACTTAGTATACCTCTTAATTGGAAAACCTCTTAATTGGAAAAAACAAACACCTCCAACAATAGCAGGTTGGATTCGGAAAAGAGGATCTAGTAATGACAGCTCAACATAAGAGGGAAAATATATATATATATATATATATATATATATATATATATATATATATATATATATTATATTATATAATATAGAGAGAGAGAGAGAGACGTGGGGAGCATGGAACTTCTTTATACTATCGAGAGAAGGTTTAGCATTAATAGACTGAAAAATAGTATGAAAGTAAAATAGTATGAAAGTAGAAGTGGAGTATTTTTTTTTGGGTAGATGAAACATGCGCCCGCCAGGAAATGGAAGGGATTAATATCCCTCCCCCCCCCCCCTTTCTTTTCCTCTTTGGGGTTTTTTTTTTTCCTTTTTTGGGTTGTTTAGGTATACATAAAAAGAAGAAAAATTGGATTTGGAAGAGACCGTACTATTTGTAGCTTTATTATGAAGTCAAATTGGTTGTATAGAAATAGAAGTAGGCTATTACGGATAAGCTTAGATAAGAGATTGTGATTGTTCGATATTTGTATTAAAAATGATGCAAGAACCCTACTTTTTCCTACATTGTTAAATTACATGATTATAAAGTATGTTTTTGGTTGTATGGTCCCATCTCAAATCCTTAATAAAAATTTATAAGTGGAAAAAAAACAGAAAATTAACTCAGTAAAAACGACAACTATTTTTGGCTTTTTTGATTTTTTTTTTTTTACACTTTTTTCTGTAACTGTAAAACGTTCCAGCTTAGGGTCTCTCAAAATGACGATCGCCATCAAACATCTTTCAAGACCCTGTGTAAGTGTTCCCTAGATTGTGCCATGCTGTACCCTATGCTAATACTCCACTAGTGTGTGGTAGCGATGGAAGCATTCCCCGATGCAGAGACCAGGTTTGCCAGGACAGAAGGGACAAGTACGGGTGTCACGCCTAAATCCGCGCTTCTGACACAACATCTTCTTTGGGGGTTATCTTTGGGTAGGGGTACTCGGGATGGCATACGGAAAATGCCTCTCATGCAGCCGGCTCACTGCATCTGGTAAGGAAGTTGGGGCGGAGAACCTCCTGGATACAGGTGGGCTCTGATGATCTCTTCCTGGAATTGTAGGAAGGATCCACTTCGTCCTGACGCTTTGTATAGCACAAAAATGTTCAGTAAAGCCAATTAAAATAAACAAACTTTTGTACCAGCATCTGGCCTTAGGGGCAATTAAGTATGGTGCTATCATCTGGTCATTGAGGTCCACCCCCTCCCATTTTAAGGTTGTAGTCGTGGACACAGAGGGGCTTCTCCAAAACACCAGTTGCCGTAGAAATTTGGACTGCCGTATCTGCGTGAATGGAGGACAGAACGAAAACATTCCGTCTGTCCCTCCACTTCACTGCAAGCAATTTGTTTTCAAGCAGGCTCTCTATCCCCAACTAAGTTGGGTATTTACAAGCCGTTGGGGGAAGCCCCGGCGATTAGGTTGCACAGTGCCACATGCGCCAATTTGAAATTCAAGCAGGTGACTAAAGTGGCACGCTTGTATAAAAGTTGTCGTCCACATACAAATGGTACCCCTTTCCGAATAAGGGTGACACCCTGACACCAAGTCCCAAACTATCTTGCCGCTGCTCCCTATGTAGTCAAAAAAGTTACCGTGCAAGATAGGCCCTTACCCCTGTTGACGGTTCATAACAAATTTTGGGACAGAAAAAGACAGGGCTTTACGGGCCTGTGGGAGTGGAAGGATCAAAAAGTAGAACCAGTAGTAAAATCAAAAATACATTTTATTGGTTTATCCAAATAAAAAACAAGCATGGATAACCATGCATGTATAATAACAAACAAGTACAACATACAATTGTTAAAATATAGTGTCACTGTAATTATAGAAACATATCCCACAAGGGGTTAGAAGCGGAAAAAACAAAGCCTGTGTAGGTGGAAGATGGGTCTCAAGCTGGATTCGGTCACGGTAGGTCCCCAGCAAGCCGACGCGTTTCGCTTAAGGCTTCCTCAGGGCCTGAGAGACCATAACAGACCGATGTTTCCTTTTTAACAGTGACTTGTATTAGGCGGCAAGGCTGTGGCGGTACATAGACTGTTCGGAAGATAATATCTCCGTATTCACCGTACAGAATTTATATAAGTATCAAGTAAAACACTTTTGTATTACATCCGATGTGTTGGATTGCAGCTGCATCATCAAGGTCAGGGCTGCTATAAATAGCTCCAATCTTGGCCTCTTGGGGTGTAATTGCCCCTAGCAGATATTTGTCCTCTTCCTGGATTATTTATCCATATATGCAATAACCCTCAGGTACAATCAATTTAGTGTCAGTATTGCACTCGTTTGAGCCAGGTTTTAAGGACCTCTATGCAGTTTGTAGGGAATGTATCCCCAATCTACTTGTCCTAAATGGCAGCAGGGTTGACCTCTCCTCAAACTGAAAGGTGCTCCAGGCAGGGAAATAGGACCTATACAGGTGTATATTTCAGTTAAATGGACCCAAGGTCCTGGGCTCTCCAAGCCCTCTGTGTCACCGTACGTATTACCACCTGCCTCTATGTAGTCTGGGCAGTTGGGGGGGCTCCACAGTGCCATCTTTTCCCTCGTAAAACGGAAACTACATGTATAGCCTGTGGTCCTGTCACAGAGCTTGTACATCTTGACCCCCTATCTGGCACGCTTTCTGGGGAGAAACTGCTTGAAAGCAAGGCGGACAGAAAACTTAATCAGGGACTCATCAATGCAGACAACTTGTTGGGGGATAAACAAGGCTGCAAATCGCTGATTGAAATGGTTTACGAGGGGCCGAATTTTGTGGAGCCGGTCATATCCAGGGTCACCCCGAGGACGACAGAGTTCATTGTCACTGAAGAGCATGAACCACAGGATTTGCTCGTATTTCGTCCTGGCCATGGAAGCAGAGAACACGCGCATATGGCGAATTGGGTCAGTGGACCAATATGACCGCAACTCACTCCTTTTAGTTATGCCCACGTTGAGGGATAGACCCAGAAAGGTCTTAAACTCAGAAACCGTTCTAGGTTTCCAGCCAAATTGTCTGGCAAGGGTCAAATTTGGATTTGCAGCGATATATTGACCAGCATATAAATTGTTTATGTCCACAATAGAGCTATAAAAGATCTTCTGTGATAAACCGACTCTGCGAACGCTGCTGTTTTGTGCGTTGTGTTTTTGGAAGTGACAGTAATCTATTGATTACTGCACTTGCCTGGGTAGGGTGGGCTGGGCGGAGGGACTAAACGCAGGTGTCGTGACAGATTCTGCCAACGCTGCGTTTTGGGAACCCTAAACTATTAGGGATGCTAGTATAGTTCTGATCAGATCAAAGATATTGATCTGTTCAGACACTATACTAGTAATTGGGGTGTTTAGTGTGTCACTGGTATTCAAGGGGTTAAATTATATTTCTAATTATGCGGCAGGGATCTGCCTTGCCCTAGATAGACACTAACTAGCGTTAACTCTAACTAATGTCACCTGTGACACTAATATAGTGATCAGAAAAAAGATCTGTACACTATAAAAGTGACACTGCGATAGCACAATGAAGGGGTTACCTGGGGGTTAAATCTTTATTGGGGGGATGGCAGGTACCCTAAACCTATTTGGGACAGGAACTAGTGGTCGCTAACGCTAAATTAAGTCACAAGGCACACTAACAGAAATCAGCAAAACCGCTATATACTGTATATAGTGTGCACTGTGACAGGGGGTGAAGGGGTTTACTGGGGGGTGATCAGTGGGTTAATTGTGCCCATCTAGTGTGGTGTAATGTAGTGCTTGGTGTACTTCATTAGCTGCTCTCTCTTTTCAAGCTGGAACCGAAAAGGGCACCACAAGGGAAAAGAGCAGCTTTTCCTGCGTCTGTTTACAAAACAGACATAGGTTGGTCCAGCATTGGTCAGAACCGATCGCCAGGACCAGGCAAAAAATCATTGGCCTGGACCTGATGACTGATGGTTCGAATCACTGAATCAGACCATCACGGGGACGGAGGGCGCGCGGGAGCCTGCCCCCCACGTGACCGATGTCGATTCTCGGGAGGAAAGGAAAGCCTTCCTGCCGCAGTAAAAAGGCGGTGGGGGGGGGGGGGGAGGGGAGGGTCGGCAACCGGTTAATATAGAATTGTAGTGCGGTGACCTTCCTCCCTCGAACGAGGCAATTATATTCGTTTTATTACAACCCCTAATGATCCAAAATCCTATCACCCAATATCACTACTTCCATCAGGTGTGAAGCTATTGGCAACCGTAATCTCCATACAAAAAGACTGATCTGGGTGCACTATCCTAAAGCAGATATACTGCAATCAATATTAGATGTTTTATTACTTAATTTGCAGGTTCCAACTGATTTTTAGTTAACAGCTATATTGTCGCTTGATACTATCAAAAGCCTTTGATAGTATAGAGTGGAATTTTTTTATGGCACTCTATACTATCTACACTCTATACTATCAAAAGCCTTCAATAGTATAGAGTGGAATTTTTTAGGGCATTGCTTAGAGATTTGTATCCCAGTTTATACTCTGGATACAGCTTCTCTATGCTGCACCAGGGCATGGGTTCAGGTGAATGGACATATATCGGCCCCATTTTCATTACGAGGTACAAGACAGGGATGCCCATTATTACCTCTTTTAGATCTGGCTCTCAAACCTTTGGCTGCCACTACTTGTCAGTTGCCGAATATTGGGTTCCATAGATCTTTAGTAGGAGGACAAGATCGCTCTATACGCTGACGACACCCTTATTTCTGGGAGACTCTTTACACTCCCTAGTAACAGCAATGTCCTGAATTACTAAATGTGTTTTCAGGTTTACAATAAATTGGGACAAGTCAGTTTTTACCAGTAGACCCTCTTGTGAATAGTATGCCAAGCTCCGCATCCCAAATAGCAGTAGTCTCCCCATTCAAGTATCTAGGCGTTCAGTAACATTACAAATGTCTGAATATGTAGCGAATAGGGTTGAGCGAGCCCGAACTGTAAAGTTCAGGTTCGTACTGGACTTTAGGGTTTTCGGTACCAGACCCGAACATCGTACTGTATGTTCGTTATAGAGTTCGGTGTTTGGCAATTTAATGGCGCGTAAAAAAAGATGCAGGGTAGCCAATCCACAAGCGTTTAACTGGTGTGCCCTTAGAAGCCATCACAGCCATGCCTATTAATGGCATGGCTGTGATTGGCCAGTGCAGCATGTGACCCAGCCTCTATACAAGCTGGAGTCACATAGTGCAGAGTGACATGCGGCGCTATCTAGTGTAGGGAAAGCGTGCAGTTGCTGCTTTGAGAGAAAAAAATAGGAGTAGGACAGAATCTTTAATCAGAACTTCAACTCAGCAATCATTCTACATAGATTTTGTTGTGTACTAGGGCACTGCTGCTGCTTTGAGGGAGAGAATATAGGGAGGACAGAATCTTTATTCTTTAATCAGAACTTCAACTCAGCGATCTACATAGATTTTGTTGTGTGGGTGCAATGCACAATCTTTTTACCCTGCTCTGATCCCAGTGACAAAAAAACACTTTTATCTGTCTGTTAGTTAGGTGGGCAGCGGGGGGGGGGGGGGGGGGCATTTTATGCAAGCTCAGTGCACCAGCATGTTCAGTGTGCATTTAAAGCTACATAAAGCTAAAATTTTCTGGGTTTTTAAAAACACCTTTTATAGCCCTTGCTTGCTGCATCTGTACGTGTAGAATTCAAGCTGCTGTCCTGTGTTAGGCAAAAAAAACACCCTTTTTGGGCAAAATACACAACATACGGTTCTATTCTGCTATTCAAAAAACACCCATTTAGGGCAAAAAAGGTTTACAGCGTTTGCTGCATTATGTTACTGTGAGATACACCCTTTAGATACTGTTCTATTTAGCTACTCAAAAAACACCCATTTAGGGCAAGATCCTAAATTTGAGAAATCTGAGGAGAAAGTCAAATAAGGGACGTGGCCCCGGTCATGGTGCTGCTGGTGCAGCTCCTGTTGCAAGGAGAGGACGTGGTCGATCTGTGCCAGCTACACGCACAAGTGAAACACCTTCCTCCGGTGCAAGTAGGCGACAGAACCTGCAGCAGTATTTGGTCAGGCCTAATGTGGCTCTACGAATGTTGAGGCCAGAACAAGTACAGGCGATAGTAGATTGGGTTGCTGACCGTGCCTCCAGTGCCATCACATTGTCTCCCACCCAGTCTCCTGCTGAAAGATCAGAGTTGGCACCTGCAGCCGATGTCCATCAGTCTTTCACCTCATCCCCTTGCAAATCAGCCAAGCAGTCTGGGGCCCAAGCCATGCAGCAGTCTCTTCTGCTTTTTGATGACTATTAGCATGGCTTCCCAGGGCCATCCACCTAGTTCTGCCCCAGAAGTGGAAGAAATTGAGTGCACCGATGCCCAACCACTTATGTTTGATGAGGAGTACATGGGAGGACCATCACAGCATGTCTCGGATGACGACAAAAACACAGGTGCCAACTGCTGTGGCTTTCGGAATTGTGCAGATTGACAAGGAGGGCAGTGGTGAAGACTGGGTGGAAGATGTGGAGGACGATGAGGTCCTCGACCCCACATGGAATCATAGTCATGCAGGTGAAATGTGTAGTTCGGAGGAAGAGGCAGTGGTCACACAGCCACCAGCACAGCAGAAGAGGGATCAGGGTGCAAAAGCAGAGCGGCCATCCCCTAGACAGTACGCCTGCTACTGCTCATCGCAGCAAGGGCCCGAGCACACCAAAGCCAGCTCCAAGGATTTCCCCAGCGTGGCAGTTCTTCAGACAATGTGCTGATGACAAGACACGAGTGGTTTGCACTCTGTGCAATCAGAGCCTGAAGCGAGGCATAAACGTCATCAACCTGAGCACAACCTGCATGACCAGGCATCTAAGTGCAAAGCACGAGCTGCAGTGGAGTAGACACCTCAAAAACCAAGAAAGGTCTCTGGCTCCTCCTGCTTCTCTTCTGCTGCAGTCTCGGCCTCTTCATCCACCACTGTAGTGACAGTGGCACCTGCCACCCCACAGAGGGTCAGCCAGCAACACCACCACCTGGGTCACCAACCATCTCCACAATGTCCCATGGAAGCGTTCAGCTCTCCATCTCCAAAACACTGGAGCGGAAGAGGAAGTACCCCCCTTCCCACCCGCAATCCCTGGACCTGAATGCCAGCATTTCAAAATTCCTGGCCTTTGAAATGCTGTCATTCCGTCTGGTGGAGACGCAGAGTTTTAAAAGCCTTATGGCGGTGGCTGTCCCACAGTACATCGTGCCCAGCCGCCACTACTTTTCCAGACGAGCCATCCATTCCCTGCACAACCAAGGGGGGACAAAATCAGGTGTGCACTGCGCAACGCCATCAGTGGCAAGGTCCACCTAACTACAGATACGTGGACCAGTAAGCACAGTCAGGGACGTTATATCTCCCTAACAGCACACTGGGTAAATGCAGTGGTGGCAGGGCCTGAGGGGGATAGCAGTTTGGCGCATGTCCTTCCACCACCATTGCTACGCGCTTCAGTTTGCCTCCTGTTCCCCAACCTCTCCTACTCCGCTTTCTCATCCTCTACCGCCTCCTCCTCCGGTTAGCGCAACACCTTCACCACCAACTTCAGCACAGCCAGGGGTAAACGACAGCAGGCAGTTTTAAAACTTGCCTGTTTGGGGGAAAAACTCCACACCGCGCAGGAGTTGGAGGGGCATTGAACAACAGACCGATGAGTGGTTGGTGCCAGTGAGCCTCAAGTCCGGCCTGGTGGTGTGCGATAATTGGCAAAATCTCAAAGCAGGTCTGGGCATAGCCAGTTCGACGCACATCCCTTGCCTGGCGCATGTGCTGAATTTGGTGGTGCAGACATTCCTTAAAAATGACCCCGATAGGTCAGAGCTGCTGCAGAAAGTGCGGGCCGTCTGTGCGCACTTTCGGCGTTCTCACCCTGCTGCTGCTCGCCTGTCAGTGCTGCAGCGTAACTTCGACCTTCCCGCTCCCCCCCTCATATGAGACGTGCCCACAAGGTGGAACTCCACCTTGCACATGCTGGCCAGACAGCGAGCAGCAGCAGGCAATAGTGGAGTTTCAGCTGCAGCACGCATGCGTGAGTCGCTCTGCGGAACACCACTTCACCACCAATAACTGGGCCTCCATGCGAGACCTGTGTGCCTTGTTGCGCTATTTTGAGTACTCCACCAACATGGCCAGTGCCGACGACGTCGTTCTCAGCGTTACTATCCCACTTCTATGCCTCCTTGAAAAAAACGATTCTGGCGATGAGGGAAGAGGATGTGGCAGAGGAGGAGGAGGAAGAGGGATACTTTCCAAGGCTTTCAGGGCAGTCATTCACAAGTGGCTCTGAGGGTGGGTTCCTGCACCCACAAACGCCAGGTACACAATTGTCCAGCAAGGGCACAGTTCTGGAGGATGACGAGGAGGAACCATGTTCACAGCAGGGTGGCATCCAGAGCAGCTCATGGCCATCACTGGTGCGTGGCTGGGGGAATACAGAGGACACAGACGATACACCTCCCACAGAGGACAGCTTTTCATTGCCTCTGGGCAGCCTGGCACACATGAGCGATTACATGCTGCAGTGTCTCCACAATGACTGCCGAGTTTCCCACATTATATCTTGTGTCGATTACTGTGTGGACACGCTGCTGGATCCCCATTACAAGGACAACGTACCGTCCTTAATTCCCTCACTGGAGCGTGATCGTAAGATGCGGTAGACGTGCTGCTGGTGGCATTCCCACCTGACTGCGGGGGCACAGTGGAAGCACAAGGCGAAGGCAGAGGAGGAGGAAGAGGTAGCCAGTGCAGCCGGGGCACCGCCAGCACCTCAGAAGGCAGGAATAGCATGGCCGAAATGTGGAAAAGCTTTGTTAACACGCCGCAACAACCAGCACCGCCAGCTGATATGGAACGTCTTAGCAGGAGGCAGCATTTCACCAACATGGTGGAGCAGGATGTGGGCACATGCCTAGACGTACTGAATGACGGGTCTGCCCACTTCAACTTCTGGGTCTCCAAATTGGGCATATGGCCTGAGCTTGCCCTTTACGCCTTGGAGGTGCTGGCCTGCCCTGCAGCCAGTGTATTATCTGAACGTGTATCTAGCACGGCAGCGGGCGTCATCACAGACAAGAGCAGCCGTTCATTAAAATTAACCAGGCATGGATCCTACAGGACTTGTCCGTACCTCGTTCAGAATAGACATGTATACTGGCCTTACCCAGCCATTGTTGTATTTTTGATCTCACTCTTTTGGGGTGTACCCCAATTTAAAAAAACAAAAACAAATTAAAAACCAAAACCAGTGTTGGCTACCTCGTCGTCCCCCACCGCTGCCGCTTCCACCTACACCGCCACCTCAACCCCCTACTACTCCATATGGACCTCGTCCTCCTACATCAAGATTATTATTTTTTATTTTTATGTATTTTATGTTATTTTAAGTTATTTCCCTATCCTACGTTTGCAGAACACTTCCCATGCTCTTAACATTTTGCTGCAATTTGCAGCCCTCTAGCCCTTTCCATTACTTTAGAGCCATTTTAGTGCTCAAAAGTTCGGGTCCCCATTGACTTCAATAGGGTTCGGGTTCAAGTTCAGGTTCCGAACTTGAACTTTTTTGCGAAGTTTGGCCGAACCCGAACATCCAGGTGTCCGCTCAACTCTAGTAGCGAATTCTAGATTCATTGTTTAAATGATTTAAACAGATTGGGAAAACCTGGAGTAAGCTGCCTTTAAATCGGTAAAGCCTGGTAAAAATGGTGTGGATGCCACAATTGTATCTTCTATACAATTGTCTTGTATGGTTGCCCCAAAGCTTTTTTCGATTGGTGGATACCCTCTTTAGAGATCTCATCTGGAGGTATTCGCACCTCCCGATTAGATTGGGAATTCTGTTGCAGTCCAAGGATGAAGGTGGCCTAGCTTTCTCCGATGCTAGATTGTACTACCTGGCATCACAACTGCAACATTTAAATGGTTGGAATGCCATAGACTTGGAGGACCCTATACAACAAATCATACTTTCTGAACTTTGGGGAGTCATCTGTGTAGTAGTTAGTAGAAAAAGAGGTTATACAACCAACCATTCAATAAACTCTGAGAAATACCATCTAACAAAATAATTTTTCCATTATTTGCAGTTGCGGCATGCTCTGCAGAGTCAGACAGCGACTTTTCCAGTAAAATATAATCCTTTCATAAGCTTAACAATAGCAGTATCCACAAGAAGTTCCAAACAGGGACTTGTTAGTGATATGTACTCCTCTTTACATACTACACAGGGTGGTAGTCTTGAGCGGTGATGTAGGGATATGGAAGCAAGCTATGGAGAATTTGAATCTCCATATCCTCTTCAGTGTCTGACCCAGCCTTTATCAGTCACAGGTCTTGTACTCCTAAAAAACTACACTGCTCAAGACATTTAAAGGAACCCTTTGAAAACACATGAGATGGTAATGGGGAAAAATATCATGCTGGATACTGAATGGACTGGGTAATGTGTTCGGAACAAAAGGATGCCACGTTGTTTGATGGAAATGAAAATTATTAAACTCAAGAGGGCTGAATTCAAAGACAAACGGAAAATCAAAGTGAAAAAATGATGCAGCAGGCTAGTCCATTTCGCTGAAATTTCATAGCAGCAACTAAATGTTACTCAGTAATTTGTATGGCTCTCAGGTGCTTGTATGCATGCCCGACAATGTTGGGGCATGCTCCTAATGGGACAATGGATGGTGTCCTGGGGTATTTCCTCCCATATCTTGTCCAGGGCATCACTGAGCTCCTGAACAGACTGGAGGTGCAACCTGTGGCATCAGATGGACTGAAACAATGTCCCAGAGGTATTCTATTGGATTTCAGTGAGGCAAGCGTGGGGGCAATTCCATGGTATTAATTCCTTCATCCTCCAGGAACTGGCTGAATTGTCTCTCCACATGAAGCCGGGCATTGTTGTGCACCAGGAGGAACCCAGGACCCACTGACCAGCCTAGGGTCTGACAATGGGTCCAAAGAGGTCATCCTGATACCTAATGACAGGGTCAGGGTGCCATTGTCTAGCCTGTAGAGGTCTGTGTCTCCCTCCATGGATATGCTTCCCCAGACCATTACTGACCCACCACCAAACCAGTCATGCTGAATGATGTTACAGGCAGCATAACATTTTCCATGGCTTCTCCAGACCCCATCACATCTGTCACATATGCTCAGGGTGAACCTGCTCTCATCTGTGAAAAGCACAGGGAGCCAGTGGCGGACCTGCCAATTCTGGTGTTTGGCAAATGCCAATTGAGCTCCACAGTGCCAGGCAGTTCATACAGGGCCCACTAGAGGAAGTCGGGCCCTCAGGCCACCTTTATGAAGTCTGTTTCTGATGGTTTGGTCAGAGACATTCACACTAGTGCCCTTCTATAGGTCATGTTGTAGGGCCCTGCCAGTGCTCATCCTGTTCCTCCTTGCACAAAGGAGAAGATAACGGTCCTGCTGATGGGTTAAGGACCTTTTATGGCCCTGTCCAGGTATCTTAAGAGTACCTGCCTGTCTCCTGAAATCCCCTCCATGCTCTCAAGACTGCTAGGAGACACAGCAAACCTTCTGGCAATGGTAATGGCACATATTGATATTGGACTGCCTGTGAAAACTCTATAGAGTCCAGGTATCGCCTCATGCTACTAGTAGTGACACCGACCCCAGTCAAATGCAAAACTAGTGAAAAACGGTCAGAAAAAAAATTGTGGAAAAAAATAAATAAATAAGGTTAGTGGCCTCAGCCTGCAAAACCATTCCCGTTTTGGAGTTCGTCTCATTGTTGCCCATCTAGTGCACCTGTTGCCAATTTAACACCAAAGCAGATGAAACTGATTAACAACCCCCCCCTGCTACTTAACTGACCAGATCAATAGCCCAGGAGTTTACTTGACATGCTATACTGGGATCACAAATGTTCCTTTAAATTTTTTGAGCAGTGTACAGGCTTGGGGTAAAGCAACCACGCCAAACTGCCTAAGATGCACTGCCGAAAAAGGCACACTTAAACATATGCTGTGGCGACGCCAAAAGTTACATCAACTATTGGAGTACATTTTTGATACCTTAAATACACTAAGTTCTACACATGTGTAAGCAGATCCAAAAATAGCTTGGTTTGGGATTATTTCAGAAGTTAATCTACCTAGAATGCATGAGATGTGGTTGTGGTCTATGTGTATAGCCTGTAAATGAATACTGCAGAAATGGATATCAAACTCCCCACCAAAAACTGTCCAATGGGTTAAGAGGAATAGGCATATAAAACATAGGAAAAGCCTGGAAAAATTCCGGAAAGTTCGGTCTCGATAGCTAGACTCCAATTTGTTTAAGCAAATAGGTTGAGCCTAGCGACAACGCAAATTGCATGCAGAGGGATACATATCTGGCATGGGATAGCAGTATGTATATATAAGATGCTAAGAGGTTCAAGTTAAACTAAACATAATGACCAGTCTCATAAGGTAGTTGAATCTTTATATGAAGAGTGTAATCATTAAGTAATTTGAAATGTTGAGTGTCTAAGAGATACAATGATAGTATAATTAGGAAGCTGCAAAGTTTATGTGCAATTTTTTTCCTCTTTGGTTGGTTGTGAGCTGTGTATGCCATTTTAGATGTTTAATGGTGCATGTATGATATGTATTGGTTTGGCTGTTAAATGGAAAAAAAAAAAAAAAAAAAGGGCTTTTTTTGTTTTAGGTGAGTGGAATTAGAACACTTTATTGCCATCTGGGCCTCCGTTAGGAATATTCCTCCTCTATGTCCCGTCTACTGTTATTAAAAAAAAAAAAAAAAAAAAAACATTTTGCGTTATCAGAATATGAATAGGAGGGGAATTTAAAACCCTCCCTTATTCTATCCAAAATGAAGAAAAAAAAAAAAAAAAAACACTAAAAAAAAAAAAAAAAAAAAGGGCAAAAAAAAAAAAAAAAAAATTTTCCTTTTTGTTGCCTTTAATACATTCAAGGAAATTTCACCATTTCAAGATTTTATTCTATCCTCTGCACTGGAAAAATCCAACTTCTGGTTACCACCTGTGACCTAATTTTTTTTTTTTTTAGATCTTAGGGATTTAGTAAAATGTTGCAAGTTTGCAATATAGAGAAAAATATAAAAAGATTAGGTTTTGGCTCGTCAATATAGAACGATGATTCTATAGAATATTTTCTCTGGATCCTCATCGGAAGATTTAGCACCACTTTCTATCCAAGACACCCCACTACAGGTTAAAGTGATTGTAAACCTCTATTCTTTTTTTTTTTTTTTTTTTTTTAACAAGTACCTTAGCTGCTTAGTGCAGTGTTTTTGCACAGAGCAGCCCGGATCATCCTCTTCTGGGCTCTCCCCCCCCAATGCTTCGAGCTCTTCCCCCTTTCTAAGTGCTAAGGGGGCACTCAAGCAGGCTTGATTCTGGAGCTGCCGCGTCTGCACCATAGGATTTGATTGACAGCAGCAGGAGCCAATGGGGAGAGGGGCAGAGATCTTGTTGCACATAAGGTTTGCATTAAGGTAAAACCAAACCACAAAAAAAAAAAAAAAAAAATTCCCCCATCAAGAACAGCACTTAAAATTTAGAGAAGAGTTTCACTCAAAAAGAGGAAGCTCCGCTTGTTTGCAACCTCCCCCCCCCCCCCCCCAATGCCCCACTTGGCACTTTTTTTGGGGTGTGTGTCTGGTATTGAATGATACCCGCTCCTACTTGTGGGTCAGATCACCACAGCGCTCTTTGAGTATGTCCGGCCCCTCCTCCCCCCCACAGCCTTCTGGGATACACAGATCCCAGAGGGCTGTGGGACAATTCACTAACCGCAGCACTACTAACGCATGCGCAGCAAGAAACTAGCTGCAAAGCCCTGAGGCTTCACTGCCGGTTTTCTTTACCCAAGATGCCGACACCTGCACCGAAAGCCGACTGAAGATTTGGCACAGTGCGGGTGCCGACATCACTGGATCCCTGGACAGGTAAGTGTCCAGTATTTGTAGCTGTTGACCTATTTTTTTTTGCCCAGACTGGAGCTCCTGTTTAAGAGGTTCTACCTATTCCAGTGCTATTCAAAAAACAGCAAATATGTTTTATTTGGACTCCAGTTCCACTTAAATGACAATATCGGCATATAAGTTTGCAATGAACTAGCAATGGCTTATTACATAACTTTGGGAATCACCACTGAATCTGGCAGCTACTATTACTTATTATTCAGAGGGGGGGCTGTATAAAAGCAAGCAAAGGGCAACATCTGGCCCCAGGGCCGCAGTTTGGAGATCACTGTCAAAACCATAGTAAACTGCTGCAATGTAATAGCTTAAATTTACTTCACTCCTTCCCTGCACTCCTTCCCTGACATGCAAGACATTTCCAAGTAACTAAAATGAAAGAATGAACTAGACCAACTTACTGACTGTAGTTTTCACCACGTTTAGGTCAGAGTAGAGTTCTCTTACTATTTCCGATCGATCTTCCCATGGGCGTGCCGTTATGTGGCTTTTCCATTTTTTAAAGCCAAACTGATTCATTTGATAAAAGCAGAAAAAAAAGTGATGTTAACTTCTCAAAAAAAAAAAAATAAAATTATGTGGCAACGGCAAAGCAAAGCTGGTTACTTAGCTTATTAGGACTATAAGAAACCTTTAAACATATTGCTGAAGATCACACGCCACAAAATGCCTGCTAAATGTCAACAACCGTCGATGCATAGCCGAATAGCAAGCTGGACCAATATAACTCTTAAATATTTATACCTGGAATTCCTCTTGAAGACTTTTAAAATTCAAGTACAGAATGATATAGAACAGAGTAATAAGAAATTTGCTTTTGTAAAATCGCTACAAAAAAAAAAAAAAAAAAAAAAAAAAAAAAGAAAAAAAAAGGGAATATCACAATGGAGGGGTTTGAGGGCAAATGCTGAGTGCGCAGGACACAGAATATTCAGCTGTGTCAAAAACCAAGTTTTTTCTCTCTAAATTACCAGCCAATTACACCCCCCCCCCCCAACCTTTTTACATGGACCCAAAAAGCAAGACCGACAAGAGCATCCTGTTTAACAGACCATTCACAAAGGGAACTTTACTGCCGGTCCATGCTTTCCCAGCATAGGGATGCACAGTTGATCGCATCCCCGTGCCAATGTCCCATTAATTTATATTGGCACATGCAGCTGCACAGACACAGCCGCAGTATACTAAAGGACATGAGGCTGAGCGTGGGTCCCTGAACACAACCAGGGTATATTCAGGGATCCAAACTCACCCACACCATATTAGGACACAATGTCTGTGCAACTACATGTCCCAATAGAAATGAATGGGACACCTTTGCAGGGAACACACAAATGTGCATCCCCGTGGCAGGAAAACATGGACCTGCACGGGTCCTGCAGTAAAGTCCCCCGTGTGAATGGACCCTTATGCAGAAATAACTTTGAGAGTTACAGTATATTGAAAAGGCTCACCTTATAGTTATTAGACAATTTAAGGGCTTCCACCTCATTCTCAGCAGTTATTGTGGTTTTAACAAGACAAACGTCACATGGCAGAACTTCCCCTATATGATGAGGACAAGAGGATGGGGTAGAGGATCCTACAGGAATACAAGCATTTTTTTGATTAAATACTATCATGTAAACTCTGTGCTTTTAACTTTCATGCAGTAATAATGAAAATGACAGAAACATAAGCTTTGCAGCCTTGACCAGTATGGCCTGCACCCTACTCTCAGCAGAAGCTGGTGGTTTATCTGTTTACACCTATACTGAGAGTATCTCTAAGCAAGAGAGACACAGCTTCACAGAAAATCAAGAGATATACGGGGCAGCCTTAATTAAAAAGCTAGCTGCTTTGCCTATACTAACCCAATACTTCCACTAACGTGAAACATGTAGATAAGGAAAGTCAGAGAAAAGTCAGCCTGTTAACAGCGATACTGAAGTAAAATCATCGCTATAATAGCCAGGCACCAAACACTTCCCAGAAGCAGAGGTCAGAAACCATAGCGTCCATGTTTCTCTTTTTTTTTTTTTTTTTTTTTTTTTTTAATTTCATAAAAGACCCTCATGAGAATCTCTCTTTGCCAGCAGTGGTGTACTAAGGGGGTGCAAACTTACATTTTTTGTGATGTGCAGCAGTCCCTCTGTGGTCAGGGTCCATCTGTACTGAGGGGTGTAAACCTGTGCTGAGAGGGTATAAGCTTGGGATAGCGGGGGTTTGCTGGAAAGATTGTAATGAAATGTTCAATGTGTTACCTTGTAGCCATTAAAGCATAGCTTGTGGGTAAAAGAACTGTGGCATGTGTGCGCGCCAAGTATAGAGGTAGTAGGCTCAGGTTTTATTTAACCATTCCTCTTTAAGCCCCTCAAACTGTTAGTCAGTCTTACCACACCCACAATTTGCCATGCCACTTTATACCATTCAAAAAAAAAAAAAAGAAGTGATCAGTGTTAAAGGATATACTAGGTTTACCATAACTAATCTTAAAAATACTCCATCCCCCCAAACACATCTGCTTGTCAAACTGTTAAGATGTCAGCGCTCCAAGCTTTACCTGCTGTTGAGGGCTCTCTCCTCTCCAGCCGCCACTGGCTGATTGATAGGCGGTAGATCAAGTGACCGGACCAGTGCAGTATAAAAAAGCATATGCATCTTTCTTAACACAGGTTAGGAGGCATAGGTGTTCAGAGAGGGAGGAAGTGTTTAAGAGTGTTCTCAGAATTCTACTTTAAGAACTGGTTCAGATGTGAAGAGTACAGTGGGAATAACCATACAAGATTTGAAGAACAGCAGGTAACTGAACAAGTCTGTATCAGACTGTTACAAATATTTACACTTCTGCTTTGCAACACTTAGGTGCTCCGTTTGAGTCCTGGTCAGAACACTATCTGCATAAAGGTGCTTATTCTCCTGTGCTTGCATTGGTTTCCTCTGGTACTTTGATTTCCTTCCACACTTCAAAAGAAATGCTGGTAGGTTATTTGGCTCTCATCTAAAAGAGGCCTTCGTCGTATTATATTCTAGTGCATGCGCCCAAGACAGCTGTCTCATCACCTGCCCAATCAATGGAGAAAGGCACTATAGAAAAGTAAAAGTAAATTAATGTAAAAAATGGGAATTGTTTTTATTTTAAAAGACCCAAGAGCAGCTACAGGTAATTGTAATCAATTGTGGGTCAAATTAAATGTTTTGACCCCCTTTGCACTGTGCCCTTCAGGATCAAGGACTGGACATACCATTTTTTCCCTAAACCGAGCACAGTAAAATGTGCACTGCAGAGTGGTCAGCCAGCATTTACTGTACAGTGCATGAAATGGCATTCTAAATTCATGGCACTGCAACACACTGCACACAGTGTAGTGTAATGTCACATAGGTGTGAAGTCAGTCTAAAGTATAAACAGACATTTGAGATTTCTTCTTAAAACTAATAGTAGTAGCAGGATAGGAATGTTAAAGCTGAAAGGTTGTCAGACCGCTTACCAGGCAACAGTCTTGGTGTAAGCAGGCTATGCTGATGAGAACCAGAATGGGTATCCACCAAATCATGCTGAATATTTACAGTGCAATGTCTGTCACAGAGGGAACCCCGCCTGTGTGCTTCAGTACGATGTTCAAATTCACGAGGGAAGTCTGCAGGAAAAGATACGTAAAAGTAAAATTACCAGCAATCTGATATTTTAAAAGAAAAAGAACAAATCCCACTTTTACATATTAGCTAGAATTATGACAACTATGGAAATTCTAAAAAATAGATTACAGGGGGAATATATAACCTATATGTATAAATTCCCATCGAAAGTACAGTGTTGGGGGAACCACACACCCCAAAACAACTGGATTTAGCAAATAATGTAATACGATCAAATTTTTTTTTTTTTTTTTTAAATGTTGAAAACCATATCCTGGGCACAAAAACTAAATTTAACTATATCCCTCGAAAGCCCCAAATGATATAAATCCTCCAAGCTTTTCACATGTTCCGACTCAGTTTTCGGGCAAAAATGTAGGGCCCCTGGCCTAATGAGAGCTATTCTGCTTCAAAACTATTACTTACAAAAGGCGTTCCATTTCCCACTGCATTTTCTAAACCTACAGTGAGGGGAAAAAAGTATTTGATCCCCCTCCGGATTTTTTACGTTTGCCCACTGACAAAGAAATAATCAGTCTATAATTTTGTTTGGTTTATTTTAACAGTGAGACAGAATTAAAAAAAATATAACTTTTTTGAAATACCTTTTTCTGGATAAATGGATTTGCATTTTAATGAGTGAAATAAGGATTTGATCCCCTATCAGCGAGATTTCTGGCTCCTAGGTGGTCTTCTGAACAGGTAAGGAGCTGAGATTTGGAGCACTCATAAAGGGAGTGCTCCTAATCTCAGCTTGTTACCTGTATAAAAGACACCTGCCCACAGAAGTCATTAATCAGATTCCAATCTCTCCACCATGGCCAAGACCCAAAGAGCTGTCCAAGGATGTCAGGGACAAGATTGTAGATTTACCCAAGGCTGGAATGGGCTACAAGACCATCGCCAAGCAGCATGGTAAGAGGGTGGCAACAGTTGGTGCGATTATTTGCAAATGGAAGAAAAAAATAACTGTCAATCCTCCTCTGGGTTTCCATGCAAGATCTCCCCTTGTGGGGTTTCAATGTTAATGAGAACGGTGAGGAATCAGCCCAGAACTACACGGGAGAATGATCTCAAGGCTGCTGGGAACAGTCACCAAGAAAACAATTGACAACAGTATGCCATGAAGAACCGAAATCCTGCAGGGCCCACAAGATCCCCCTTACATAGTTACATAGTTAGTGAGGTTGAAAAAAGACATAAGTCCATCCAGTTCAACCTATGATGTGTGTGTGTGTTTGCTTTTAACCGTACATTGTATACCCCTGTATGTTGTGGTCTTTAAGGTGCCCATCTAATAGTTTTTTGAAACTATCAATGCTCCTCGCTGATACAACTGCTTGTGGAAGAGAATTCCACATCCTTACCGCTCTTACAGTGAAGAACCCCTTACGCACTTTAAGGTTAAACCGCCTTTCCTCAAGTTTTAGTGAGTGGCCACGTGTCTTATTGTATCTCCTTTCTCTGAATAGTTTGTTCCTTATGCTAGGGTTGCCAGTACAGTATTTGTACATTGATATCATATCCCCCCTCAATCGTCTCTTCTCCAGAGAGAATAGGTTCAGTGCTTGTAGTCTTTCCTCATAGCTGATGTCCTCCATTCCCCCAATTATTTTTGTTGCCCTTCTCTGGACTTCTCCAGTTCCAGCACATCCTTCCTGAGGACCGGTGCCCAGAACTGGACAGCATACTCCAGATGTGGCCGGACCAGAGTCTTGTAGAGTGGGAGAATAATCTTTATTTCTGGAGTGAATCCCCTTTTTTATACAACCCAGTATTCTGTTGGCTTTGCTTGCGGCGGCTTGGCATTGCATGCCACTGCCAAGCCTGTTGTCTACCAGTACCCCCAGGTCCCTTTCCATCCTAGACTCACCCAGAGGTTCCCCCCCTAGTGAGTAGCTTGCTTTCTGGTTTCTGGCCCCCAAGTGCATTACTTTACATTTTTCTACATTAAACCTCATCTGCCATGTAGTTGCCCACCCCGTTATTTTGTTCAGGTCTGCTTGCAAGATTTCCACATCCTGCATAGAAGATATTGGCATGCCTAATTTAGTATCATCTGCAAATACTGAGATTGTACTAGATATCCCCTCCTCTAGATCATTTATGAATAAATTAAACAGGATTGGTCCCAGGACAGAACCCTGGGGGACCCCACTTTCCACACCCGCCCAATCCGAGTACTCCCCATTAATCACCACCCTCTGTACTCTCCCCTGGAGCCAGTTCTCTATCCAGGTACTCGCCTTATGGTCCATACCTACCTTCCTTAGTTTGTACAGTAAGCGTTTGTGGGGGAACGGTGTCAAAGGCCTTTGCAAAGTCCAGATACACCACATCCACAGGCTTACCTTTATCTAAGTGGCAGCTCACTTCATCGTAGAAGGTTAATAGATTGGTTTGGCACGAACGATTTTTCATGAATCCATGCTGATTACTACTTATAATACCGTTTTCATTACTAAAGTCTTGTATGTGGTCCCTTATCCCATCCAAAATTTTGTAGATTACGGAAGTTAGGCTGACCGGCCTATAGTTACCCGGGATATATCTCGGCCCCTTTTTAAATATTGGTACCACGTTGGCTTTTTTCCAATCAGCTGGCACCATACCCGTCTGTAAGCTTTCCTTAAAGATCAAGAATAATGGTCTGGCAATCACCTGGCTGAGCTCATTAAGAACCCTTGGGTGCAAGCCATCCGGTCCCGGGGATTTATTTATGTTAAGTTTCTCTAGTTTAGCTCCAAGTCTATCCTCTGTTAGCCATGGCGGCACTTCCTGAGGTGTATTATTTAGTTCGGCCTTACAAGCGGGGTTCGTGTAGCCCCCCCGATTCCTTTGTGAAGACTGAAGAAAAAAAATTATTTAACACTTCCGCCTTTTCTCTGTCCTCTGTGGCCATTTTTCCTTTATCATCTTTTATGGGGCCAATGTGCTCTGGCCTCACTTTCCTACTGTTTCTATACTTAAAGAACTTCCTTGGGTACAAGAAAGCCCATGTACAGGCCCGTTTGCTAATGAATACCTGAATGATTCAGAGGAGAACTGGGTGAAAAAAGTGTGGTCAGAGGAGACCAAAATCAAGCTCTTTGGCATCAACTCAACTCACCATGTTTGGAGAAGGAGGAATGCTGCCTATGACCCCAAGAACACCATCCCCACTGTCAAACATGGGAAGTGGAAACATTATACTTTGGGGGTGTTTTTCTGCTAAGGGGACAGGACAGCTTCACTGCATCAAAGGGACGATAGACAGGGCCATGTACCGTTAAATCTTGGGTGAGAACCTCCTTCCCTCAGCCGAGGCTTTGAAAATTGGCCAAGGCAAAAAATGAGAGGCTCAAGAAGAAGCACTTTTAAGGTCCTGGAGTTACTTAGCCATTCTCCAGACCTTAATCCAATAGAATATGTGAAGGGAGCTGAAGATTCGAATTACCAAGCCACAGTCTTGAAATCTTAATGGCTTGGAGAGGATCTGCAAAGAGGA
This sequence comes from Pelophylax lessonae, assembly GCF_965119305.1. Classification (NCBI taxonomy): domain Eukaryota; kingdom Metazoa; phylum Chordata; class Amphibia; order Anura; family Ranidae; genus Pelophylax; species Pelophylax lessonae. The sequence goes on from NC_138771.1 coordinate 155,873,465, forward strand.
GTGGGTCAAAATCTCTCCTGAGATGTGTGCAAACCGGATGGCCAACTACAATAAACGTCTGACCTCTGATTGCCAATAAGAGTTTTGCCACCAAGTACCAAGTCATTTTTGCGAAGGGGTCAAATACTTATTTCACTCATTAAAATTCAAATCGATGTATAACTTTTTTTAAATAATTATTTTTTCTGGCTTTTTTTTCTTGTTATTCTGTCTCTCACTGGTTAAAATAAACCTACCATTAAAATTATGGACTGGTCATTTCTTTGTCGGCGGGCAAATGTACAAAATCAACAGGGGGTCAAATACTCCCCCCCCCCCCCCAACTGTATGGGAAAAAGTCAAGTCACTCTTGGCACAAGGAACCATTAACCCTTTCCTACAAGTCAATCAGTAAACGGTACCATACTTACCTATCCAATATCATCGCCGTTCTGTCTCCACGGGGAGAGATCGTGGGTGCCTGGCGGTAATTGCGGCCGCCGGACCCGCAGATCAGCTTCCCCTGCGGCGTATGGGCGCACACCCCCCCCTCGCGGTCCTGCAACGTGACGTACAATTATATAGTTTCACGGCACAGAGCCGACCTGCCGTAGTAAATGTACTGCTGGCAGTCGGGAAGTGGTTATAGGTGTTGTAAACCGCCAAAAAAAAAAAAAAAGCCTGAAAGACAAAAGGAAGCAGGAACCAACGTTCGCGGCACAGGGCTCTGAACAGCATGGGCGTTCCTTCAGAGCGCATGCACCAGTGATGTCACTGGCTTCATGCAAAGTAAATATCTCCTAAACGGTGCATGTTTAGAAGATATTTACAGTACCTATAGGTAAGCCAATGGTAAGGCTTACCTATAGGTACAAGTTACAGAGGAAGCTTTACTTCCTCTTTAACCCAACACAATGGATACAAACCACCACTCAAGCTAATGGCAACACCCTCAGCTTTGTATTCTCCTACCTCTGCACTCCTTTCAACCTCTGTAACATCCCTTTTCCTCCATCTAATCTCAACCTCAAAAATGTCACACTTTCCCAACCTCCTATGCTTCCAATCAGCAAACCGTTACCTGCAGAAACCACCACCTTAACCCTTCTCTTCTTCACTCTACTATTGATTGACTTTAAGACTAAAATAGCACCCTTGTCCTGCTCAAACCTGGCCACTTCAGTTTTCAGTAACTTAAGCTGGATACACACTATACAACTTTTGTGGTCAGATTTCCTTTAGATTTACCTTCAATTATGTAATGCAGGGGCCTGCCTGATTGCATACAAATTAAAAAAGTGTTTAGATTTGACCTCATATGGTTTTGGTTAACCAGAAGGAAAAAAATCTAAAGACAATTGTATAGTGTGTATGGCCCATTACACTCATCCTCCCTGGACACAATTGCTGCTTTCTCCACACGCAGAACTAGGCCTCACCTGTCACACAGACACAGCCGTGCTCTTAAACGAGCATAGATAAAAACTAAATCCCTGCAAGACTTTACCCTCTACAAATCTGCCCTTCTCAAATACAAATGCGTCCATGCTGCTTAACCACTTCCCGCCCGCCCTATTACAAATTGACGGCGGGAATGTGGTTGAGTTATCCTGACCGGACGTCATATGACGGCGGCCAGGATAACAAGCTGCTGCGCGCTCCTGAGAGCGCGCACCGCAGCGATCGGGCATGTAATGTGTCCCTGGGACACAGCGCATACCCGATCAGGGTAAACAGCCAATAAAATTGGCTGTTTACCACGTGATCGGCTGTGTCCAATCACAGCCGGTCACAACAATAACAATGGAAAGCTGATAGTACTGATCTAAGCTGTTCTCCTCACACACACCGATCGTGTGAGGAGAATAGCAGAGATCAGTGATCAGTGAGTACATTTACTGTCTAATTGTGTAAAAAGTGCACTACACAGCCCCCCCCCCCCCAATAAAGAGGACCTGTCACCAGTGTCACTCACAGCCCATCTGGATCTGTCAGAACATCTGGATCTGTCATCACATCTGGAACATCTAACAACCCGCCAGTACCCATCAGTACCACCAGTACCCGCCAATACCGCCAATACCCACCAGTACCGCCAGGACCCGCCAGTACCAATCAGTACCGCCAGTACCAATCAGTACCGCCAGTACCAATCAGTACCGCCAGTATGGCCAAAAGGTTTTTCACAGCACAGGAGGCATTTAAAATGATAGCCGAGTCAGGTGATGAGAGCGCCGGGGAGCTCGCATCATCCGATACTGGTTCGGAATATGAGCCAGTGGAGGATAGTGGATCGGACCTTGAATCCGAGGAGGAAACAGTCCGTCCTCCTAAAAGGATAAGGAGAGTAAGCCCAGAACACTTTCCGTCATCTAGCAGCACCAACACCGCCGCAGCTAGACCCCAAGAAGAGGAGCCCAGTACCAGCACTGGAATAACTAGTGCAACCTGAAGAAGCCGGGCCCAAACCCACCTTCCCGATGCCCTGGCAAACCCCGTATTATCGCTCAGGAACAGCGATAATCCCCCCTTTCACAGCACAGCCAGGTGTGCAGCCCAACACTTCAAATTTTTCGCTATTGGATTATTTTTATTTGTTTTTTCCCCAAGACTTGCTGGAGTACATTGTGGACCAAACCAACATTTACGCAGGTCAATTTATTGCCTCCAACCCCGATTCTTCCTATGCCCGCCCGTTCAATTGGCGCCGTCTTACAGTGGACGAATTCAAAATATTTTTGGGACTTACACTCAACATGGGGCTTTCTAAGAAAAATGAAGTCCATGCCTACTGGTCCAGCCACCCCATCCACCACATGCCTCTTTTTTCCGCTGTCATGTCCAGATCAAGGTATGACATGATCATGCGCTTCCTCCATTTTAGTGACAATTCACAGTGCCCTCCCCGAGATCATCCCAACCACGATAAATTATATAAATTGCGCCCCCTAATAAATTATTTTTTACAAAAATTTGCTGAAGTGTATGTCACAGACAAAAACATCTGTGTGGATGAATCCCTGATCCATTATACTGGCCGGCTGCACTTCAAGCAAAATATCCCAAATAAGAGAGCCAGGTATGGGGTGAAGATGAACAAATTATGCGAGAGAGCCACTGGGTATGTCTACGCCTTTCGTGTCTATGAAGGCAAAGGCTCCCAGCTCCAGCCCCCCGAATGCCCAACATACATCGGAACCAGTGGGAAAATTGTCTGGGACCTGGCATACCCCCTGTTCAAAAAAGGGTACCATCTTTATGTGGATAATTATTACACCAGTCTTCCCCTTTTTCGCCACCTATACCTGGAAAAAACCCTGGCCTGTGGTACCAGCAGAAAAAAAATCGGAAGGGATTCCCACAACCTTTGGTCCAAAAAAACCTTCAACCGGGGGAAACCGCATTTATGAGGAATGAGGAAGTGTTGGCCATGAAGTGGAGGGACAAGAAAGATGTCTACATCTTGTCCACCATCCACAATGACACCGTGGTGGAGATTCCCCGAAGACGTGGCCCCATTACAAAGCCTGAATGCGTCCACGAATACAATTTGTTCATGGGGGGGGGGTGGATTTAAATGACCAGATGCTGCAGCCCTATTTATCAACCAGAAGGTCCCGTTACTGGTACAAAAAAGTTGCATTTTACCCATTTCATTTGGCCATGTACAATTCCTTTGTCTGCCATCAAAAAACACCTGGAAACCCACACCTCCACTACCTCAAGTACATTGAAGAAATCATCACTGCCCTAATATACCAACAAGGACCGGCCCCAGCAAGCATTCGCTCGGATAGTGTGAGTAGACTTCACGAGCAACATTTTCCCTATAGTGTTCCCCCCACAGAATCAGGAAGAAGGCGCCAAAAGATGTCGCGTGTGCAGCAGTAATGGAATTCGAAGAGACACATTATCATTGTCCCGATTGTCCCTCCCAACCTGGCCTATGCATTGGAGATTGCTTCAAAATCTACCATACAGCCATAAGATTTTAGATCCCCTTAATTTTAAGACTGCCATTTCCCTTTTTGAAATACCCGTCCAGATCACCATGCTACCATGTTTCTACGTTACCAGACCCTGGCCTGTTCACCGACGATGCATTTGCCTGCCGCTTTGAAAACCAAGTTTCTGAAATCCATGTGTACCGACCTCAGCCTGTTTACAGACGATGCCTTTGCCTGCCGATTTAAACCAAGTTTCTGACTTCCAAGTGTACCGACCCGGCCTGCTAATCAACCACGCTTTTTGCCTGCCACTTGGACTGATCTTTTGCCCTGCTACTTCAGTAGACAGGGGTCTCACATATATGTGAGGGGCTTCAGAAGAGAGTTAGGAGTATGGAAAAACCGTTTTTGGTTTTCTGTGTTCCCATAACAGGGTCTGGAGTCCGGAGGCTTCAAAGCGATTTGGGTGGGAGAAGCCTCTACCCCTGTCCCCATTTTTTCCTGACAGAGGCCTAAGCGTGATGTTCCTTCCTGCTGCCTGGATCAATATTTTGTGGGGTTGAACATATCGCTGCATATAATGACCCAGGACTTTATAGACCACATCTCTGCCTGCTACCTGGACCAATGCTTGGCTGTGCTGACACTATCCCTGCTTGCTGCCTGTAATGACTATGGACAGTATCTCTGCTTGCTGCCTGTAATGACTATGCACAGTACTCCTGCCTGCTGCCTGTAATGACTATGGACAGTATTTCTGCCTGCTGCCTGTCCGATTGCTTTTGCTGTCACGGGCCACATCCCTGCCTTCTACCTGGATGCTCTCCTCTGTGGATCACTACTAAAACCACAGGTAATCTTTTATTTACCCTTTGCTCAGCAGAATATATTTTGGGGTGTAATTGGTATGTACATGCTATGTGTTAGAAATATGAAGGGCCTTCAAAAATGTAATAGGTTGTCAGGAAATTAGATGTAAAATGCATGCTCCTAGAACGTCTGAAGGTGTCTACTTGGATGTTGGGTCTCGGTTTATGGCCAGGCGGTGTAAAAGTCCCACACATATGGTATCGCCATACTCAGGAAGAGTGGCAGAATGTATTTTGGGGTGTCATTTTTGCTATGTACATGCTATGTGTTAGAAATATCCTATAAATTGACAACTTTGTGTAAAAAAAAAAAATAGGTTTTAATTTTTTTCCCACATTTTCCAAAAACTTGTGGAAAAAAATGACATGTTCAAAAGACTCACAATGCCTCATAGAATATACGTTGGAGTGTTTTCTTTCCAAAATGGGGTCATTTTGTGGGCAATTTCATTGTCTTGGTGCTCCAGGGCCTTCAAAAGTGTGATAGGTAGTCAGAACATTATGTGTGTAATTTATGCTCCTAGAATGCCTGGCGGTGCTACTTGGATGTTGAGTTTCGTTATGTGGCCAGGCTGTGTAAAAGTCTCACATATGTGGTATCGCCATACTCAGGAGGAGTGGCAGAATGTATTTTGAGGTGTCATTTTTGCTATGTACATGCTATGTGTTGGAAATATCTTATAAATGGACAACTTTGTGAAAAAAAAAATGCGTTTTCATTTTTGCCACATTTTCCGAAAGATTCTGGAAAAAAATGACATGTTCAAAAGACTCATTATGCCTCAGATTATACGTTGGGGTGTTTGCTTTCCAAAATGGGGTCATTTAGTGGGCTTTTTAAATGTGCTGGTGCTCCAGGGCCTTCAAAAGTGTAATAGGTGGTTGAGAAATGAAAAGTGTATTTTATGCTCCGAGAACGCCTGGAGGTGCTACTTCAATGTTGGACCTCTGTATGTGGCCTGGCTGTAAAAAAGTCTCACACATGTGGTATCGCCATACTCAGTGGCAGAATGTATTTTGAGGTGTCATTTTTGCTATGTACATGCTATGTGTTAAAAATATCCTATAAATTGACAACTTTGTGTAAAAAAAAATAGGTTTTCATTTTTTTCCCACATTTTCCAAAAACTGGTGGAAAAAAATGACATGTTTCAAAGACTCACAATGCCTCATAGAATATACGTCGGAGTGTTTTCTTTCCAAAATAGGGTCATTTTGTGGGCAATTCCATTGTCCTGGCCAGTCAGGGCCTTCAAAAGTGTGATATGTAGTCAGAAAGTTATAAGTGTATTTATGCTCCTAGAACGCTTGAAGGAGCTCCCTGGATGTTGGGTCTCTGTATGTGGCCAGGCTGTGTAAAAGTCTCACATGTGGTATTGCCATACTGGAGGAGTGGCAGAATGTATTTTGGGGTGTCATTTTTGCTGTGTACATGCTAGGTATTAGAAATAGTTTATAAATTGACAACTTTGTGGGGAAAAAAAAAAAAAAAAAAACAATTTTTTTCTTCATTTTCCCAAGAATTGTGGGAAAAAATTAAAACTTAAAAAAACTCACCATGCCTCTTACTAAATACGTTGGACTGTCTACTTTCCAAAAAGGGGTCATTTGGGGGGTATTTGTACTATTCTGACATTTTAGGGCCTCAAGAAAGGAGATAGGCCGTTAGTACATCAGGTGTGATCAATTTTCAGGAATTGGTACCATAGCTTCTAGACTCAATAACTTTCACACAGACTAAATAATATACACTAATATGGGTTATTTTTACTAGAGATAAGTAGCAGTATACATTTTGGCCAAAATGTATGAAGAAAAATTAATTTTTTGCAAAATTTTTTAATAGAAACTAAAAAAAAGTGTTTTTTTTCAAAATTTTTGCTCTTTTTCTGCTTATATCACAAAAATTAAAAAACCCAGTTGTGATCAAATACCACCAAAAGAAAGCTTTATTTGTGTGAAAAAAATGATAAAAAATTTTGTTTGGTTACAGTGTAGCATGACTGAGCAATTGTCATTCAAAATGTGAGAGCGCTGAAAGCTGAAAATTGGTCTGGGCGGGAAGGTGTTTAACTGCCCTGTATTAAAGTGGTTAAAGTGTTTGCCGGATGCCTTTTTTTTCTGACCTGCAAGGTAAAGCCATAATGTGCTAGTATGCATCGCATACTAGCAAATTATGTGAATTTTACCTGAAAGCAAAGCTATCTAGTGATGCGCCGTCATTGCTGGAGGCCACTTCCATCTTCACCCGTCTGCCTTCCAGGTCAGCAGACTTAGGCTGTGACTGGCCGGAGCCGCGATGATGTCACTCCCGCGTGGAAGAGCTGCCATTTTAAAGTACAGGATTCTGAAGGAACGACCCAGATGGCCGTTCCTTCAGAGTGCATGCATTAATGACGTCAACAGCTGCATATATAGTAAATATCTCCTAAACAGTGCACGTTTAGGAGATATTTACAGTACCTATAGGTAAGCCTTATAGACCTACCTATAGGTACAAGTCAAAGATTGCAACCCCTTAAAAAAAAAAAAAAGAAAAAAAAACTTACTACCTCACCATCCTTAAAACCCTCTAATACAATCCTAATCAACTCTTTTCTACCTTTAATTTCCTACTTCAACCTCCATTGCCTCCACAACCATGAACTTACTTTCTGTCCAGGAGATTTAAAAAACAACAAGATCAGTACAACGTGTGATAAGAGCTCCAGTGTCCAGCTTTCTTCTCCAACCAACATGCCACACTTTCTGAAGCGCACCTCACCACCTGTCCTCTAGATCCTGTCTCCTCACAACTACTAGCCCCCCCCCTTCCACATCTTCAATCTCTCCCTTTCCACCGGCACCTTTGCAACTCCCTCTCCAACGTGCAGTAGCTACCCCATACAAAAAAAAAGAAAATGAAAATTGAAGATCTTAAAGCAGCCCTTGGGGACAGAAGCACAGAACATACTCAAAAATGGTTCTATTAGGGAGGAGTTATCGGCCGAATATCATATACAACAGGCATCACTAAATGGCGGCCCGCGTTACAAGTCTGGCCCCCATCACTCTCCTTCCCGGACTGCAGCGGTCGCACCATTTAGGAGCCTGTTCTCCTTTCAGCTGTCATGCTTTCTTCGCAGAGCCGACAGCTGAAGGTGGGACGGTTCTGGAGGGAGGGTGGGAACTGCCCAAGGTAAACAAGCCAGTGATTGGTTGCCAAGATGAGGGGCAGTCTAAGCAACCAATCACCATTTTGCAGCTTCGGTCCTCCAGTCAGACCTGCTATGCCTCAAGTCCTCCTGTCTGTGCAAGGTAGGGGAGATGGAATGTAGGAAAGGGGAGAGACGCTGAATATTGCAAAGAAGAGTACTGTAATATGGGGGGGGGGGCTGAGGACTATATTTGGTGGGCTGAGTACTGTGATGGGGGGGGCTGAGGACAGTAATGTAGGGGAGTTGGGGTACTGCAATAGGGGGCCGAGTACTATAATGGAGGAGGCTGAGGACAATAATGTGGGAGAGCTGGGGACTGTATTGGGGGCTGAGGAAAATGTGGGGGATACGAGTACTGTTATGAGGGGGCACGAGAACACAAGGGGGGGGGGATCTTGTTGTGAAGGGAAGGGAACTGTGATGTGCAGTGGACACTGTGGAACTGATATAAGGATGGGATTTTGATATGGGGCTCAGTTCAGATCTATGCATGCGCATGTTACAGGTAGGTCACCCTATTCATTTTAATGGGCTGCACTACCCATTAGAAATGCAGGGAAAGAAGTCCCTGGCCCTTTTTTTAAATTGTGCAGCACCAAGCTGTGCTGAAGTGTGGCGTGTTCCTCTGCGGGCCGGGAACATATGCAATTTCACCTGCAGAGATGGGAACACCTAGGAGAGGGTGCTGTAATGTAAAAGATCTGATTCAAATCACAAACACGTGATTCGGACCTCCGCTGCAAGAAGATTTTACTAAGCGGACCTCTGATATACAAGAGCTATGATTTATGCTTTACCATACATTTCTATTACCAGGGAAGCATTAAAGTGTTTCTAAAGGCTGGTGTTTTACCTTAAATGCATTTTATGCATAAAAAGGTAAAAAAAAAAAAAAAAAAAAAAAAAAAAACTGTAGCTCCCCTTAATGCCCAATCTTGATCCGGCGATGTAGCATTGGCTCCTACTGCTGTCAATCACAACCAGTGATGGAGCGGGGGGGATGGGGCTTAGGAGCGCGAGTGCACAAGTGCCACAGAAAGCGCCATGCTATGAGGCACTCAGCGGGGGAGGAGCCAGGAGCGCTGGCAGGGGAACAGAGAGTAGGAAGATGGGGGCTGCTTTGTGCAACACCATTGCACAGAGCAGGCAAGTACAACTAAATAGCCTGAATATCAGTCTTTTAATATTGGAAGCTTGGGTATTCTTGAATACGAGGTGGTAGCCCATAACAAGCAGATTCCAGCTGCCATTTCTCTACAGCTGGTTTTAATATTAAACAAAAATTACAGGACTTGCTGTTGAATAGAAGTGGCATTAAACGCTTTTTACCTTCATGTATTTGGGGAAGCACATGCATTTTTTTAACAAAAAAATAGATTTTTTTTAACATTGACTTACCTGTAAAATCCATTTCTTGAAGTACATCACGGGACACAGAGCCATAAATCATAACATATGGCTTATATAGCCACCTACAGGTGAAAGACACTGGCAACCAATCAGAAAGGATGTCCCCCTATATAACCCCTCCCACAAAGAAGTACCTCAGTCTTGTAGCATGCAATAAAGCCCCCATAGAGGAGAGGAGGGGAGGGACCTCTGTGTCCCGTGATGTACTTGAAAATGGATTTTACAGGTAAGACTATTAAAAAATCCATTGGTGTTTTCATACATCATGGGACACAGCCATAAACCATAACATATGGGATGTCCCAAAGCAATACATCTGAGGGGAGGGTGGACACCAAAAAAATACCGCCATCTGACCACCAAAAGGATTACACCACTGCCTGCAGAACACTGCGGCCAAATGCAGATTCCTCCTGGATCACAACATCCACTCTGTAGAAACGAGTGAACGTATGCACCGAGGACCAGGTCGCGGCCTTGCAAATCTGAGCCATAGAGGCTTGATGGCAATGTGCCCAAGAGGCACCTACTCTTCTGGTAGAATGTACCCTTACAGGAAAAGGTGGAACCTTCCCTACTAAATCTTATGCCTGGGTAATAACCTGGTATATACACACACACACACACACTTTAATTTGAAAGAATAAAAGGTTCAATCAAGAGCGGACATCCAATGTGTTTAGGGGCATCAGCTATCATATTCTGCACCCTTTAGTGTGACAAATAGAAACTCCTATCTGGACCAATCCATGAAACTCCTATCTGGACCAATCAATAAAGCATGGTGTGCTCATCCTTCTCTCTTCATACAAGTCTTCTCTTCCAGGAATGGTATTGGGGAGTTACCAAATAAAAGAGCTGGCACACCATCATTTAATTTAGACACTGGCAGAAAAAAAAAAAAAAAAAACCCAATGTGCGCATCTAAACATCATACAATAGTAATCAATGAGCCTATACACACACAGCTGTGTCTATGTGTACTGCGTTTAGCCACCAAAAAAAAAAAAAACACCCCGAAAGAAAACTGATCAATGTGAAATAGTCCTAACATGCACCAAAAATGCAGCAAACAGGACTTTTAAAAAAAATGCAACTGACCAGTGTGAAGAGTTCCATAGGATTTAATGGGATGCTCTCTAATGTATTTTTCTTCCTCTTAACAGAAAAACTGATCAGTATGAAAGGGCCCTTGTATGTGCATTTTATGCAGGATCTTCTGCTAGCAAGAGCCTTATTCCTTGCAGAAAATATGCATATACCGGTGTGAATGAGCCCCAAGATGTTGCACTGTACTGATCGCCTCAGTTACCGAAGGAGCACATCGCTACAAGGTGAACAGTACACCAATTACATAAACCAGAAGTTGACACTATAATAAATGCTAAGCACAGATACATATTAAATGAAAAAGTACACTGAAAAAAATTATTATATACACACACTTTTTTTTTTAAAGAGAAGCACACCTGATACACATCAAATCAGTAGTACAGCCTAAAGGGCTGTACACACTTGACGAAAATCGGACGAAATATCCTCCGATTTTTCTCTGTCTCCTCAGCGTTCATAACCGTTTTTAGTTGACAGTGCATAAATGTTCATGGAATTTCTTGTCCGATTTTTCTTTTTTTTGGCACATTTGTTCCTAGACTTCCGGGTGGTCAGCAACTTCAAAATCATGCACGGTCTTTCGTATCCGATTTTTCACAGACGTACTGCGTACACATTAAATGAAAAATCGGTCGTCTGGGGACAGACGAAAAAAAATTTGGTGTTTGTCCCTCCGTTTTTTTTCGTTCAAAATGTCGGCATCGGCTGCTGAAAGTTGTGTACACACTAGGCGAAATCGGACAATTTTACCTCGGACGGGAATTTTCAGCCGATTTTCTACTAGTGTGTACCCCACTTTAGGGCCTTTTCAAGCGCTATGGTGTTTTAAAAAAAAAAAAAAAAAAACACTTAAAAAGCTCAAGAAAAATGCTTCCCTTTAAAATCAATTAATGTTTTCACACTGGGACGGTGTGCTATCGCTGCGGTGAAAAAAAATCCTGCTTGCAGCATATTTGGAAGACCACACCAAAAATGCTCCTCTACATTGAAATATGGTAACCCATCTCATAAATGCCCCCCACTAAGCTTTTTTAAGTCACATGTCCTTTACCCAGTTGCCGACCACCCGCCTCAGATTTACTGCGGCGAGGTGGATCGGCTGCGTGAACTGACGTAACTGTACGTCGGCCGCGCGCGGGGCTAGGGGGTGCACGAGCCCGACGTCCCCGCGATTTTCTGATTCGGTTCAGAACCAATCAGTCATCAGGTCCAGGGCAATGATCTTTGGCCTGGACCTGGTGATCGGTTCTGACCAATTGCAGAATGCCCTGCGCCTGTGTAATGTAAACACAGGCACAGGAAACAATGCAATCTTCTCTCCTACAGCCCTTTTCGGTTCCAGCGTGAGAAGAGAACATCTACCGTGAGTACACAAGCACTACACTGACACCTGTACACATAGGCACACATTTAACCACCTGATCACCCCCCAGTTAACCCTTTCACTCCCTGTCAGTGTACACTATATACAGTATACCGATACTTTACTGATCACTGTATTAGTGTCACATGATTTCAGTTAGTGAGAGATAGTGGTAGTTAGAGGAGTCCCAGATAAGGGATGTATGGCATGTACTCTAAACCTAAGAGTTAACCCCTTCATTGTACTGTCACTATTATAGTGTACAGATCTTTTTTCTGCTTACTGTATCAGTGTCAATAGAGGATAGCGTCAGATTGCCCGCCGCATATTTAGTAACACATTTTAACCTTTTGATTGCCAGTGAGACACGCACACACACTAAACACCTCCATTACTAGTATAGTGTCTGAACGGAGCAATATCTTTGATCTGATCAGAACTATACTAGCGTCTCCAATAGTTTAGTATAGTGTTCCCAAAATCCAGCGTTCGCAGGATCAGCCCCGACACCTGCCAGCACCTGCGTTTAGCCCCTCCGCCCCAAGAAGTGCAGAATCAGCAGATTACTGTCACTTCCAATACACAGCACACTAAACCTCAGAGTTAGAGTTAAGCCCCGTACACACGTACCAATCGTCGGCCGAACGATCGGCCGTCTTTTGTCCAGGACTGTCGTGTCTGTTGAAAACTGCAAAAGACTGCACACGAATTTTGTCGGCCAACAACAGCCGACTGCAGAAGTGATGTCATGTGATGGTTAACTTTCCGTGTGTTTTTTCTTTTCTGAGCATGCCCAGTCTTGCAAATCTGCTGATTGTCGGCCGAATTCTGTACTGACTGGCGAACAATCGGCCGTTCTGGTGTTGGTCAACAAAAATTTTAATGTCTACACGACAGATTCTTTTCGGCCGAAAGTGCGCTGTCGGCTGTCGGAAGCATCATACTAACAAGCCAACAATCGGCGGATCGGCCGTCGGCCGAATATTTACGGCCGACAATCGGTACGTGTGTACGGGGCTTAAGGCCTGATCTCTGCTAGTGCTAGCAGTTACATTATTTTAGTAGCGGTTCAAACACTTAACAGGTGCTTTTTACCTGCGAGTCACACTAGGTACCTATAAATTTATTGGCCAAAATGTCAAGAGTTACAATAGTGAAGAGGTCTACAGGATACTGAGCATGAGAGATGAGTGATGGGGAAGCCTCACTGTCAGAATCAGGCTCAGTATTCAAACCTGTAGAGAGCAGTGGGACCCTGACAGATAGCAGGGACGACTACTCCGTCGTCAGAGCTAAGGTCAGGCATGTCCGACCCCATTCTTCTGTTGCTGAGGTGCAACAACCGCAGGGTTCTCGTATGCAACAGATTGTGGGTACTAGTGCCACTCAACATTCTGGTGAACTGGCAAGCACCAGTGGCCTAGTACATCCTAGTCGTAGTCAAATCAGCAATTCAGTTACACTTGGTGATGTCTTTCTTGGCCGCCTTGCTTTCAAACAGTTTCCCCCCAGCAATCGTGCCAGATATGGGGTCAAGATGTATAAGCTCTGTGACAGGGCAACAGGTTATACACAGTTTCCAGATTTATGCAGGTAAAAGATAAAAATGTGGAGCCCCCCAACTGCCCAGACTACATGGGGAGCAGAGGCAAGATTGTTTGGAACTTGGTGTCATGCTTATTCAGAAGGGGGTACCATTTATAATTATTACACAAGCGTGCCACTATTTTAGTCACCTTTTTGTTTTTGAAATTGGCACATGTGGCACCGTGCGACCTAACCGCCAGGGCTTCCCCCAACACCTTGTAGATTCCTGACTTAGACGGGGGGAGGAGAGCCTGCTTGAAGTGTAATAAATTGCTTGCAATGAAATGGGACACGTTTTTGTTCTGTCCTCCATTTATGCAGATACGAATTGCAACGGCAACTGGTGTTGTTGAGAAGCCCGTGTGTCCACGAATACAACCTTAGCATGGGAGGGGTGGACTTCAACGACCAGATAATTGTGCTGTACTTAATTGCCCATAAGGTGGTACAAAAAAGTGTCTGTATACTAAAGCCCCGTACACACGTACCGATGGTCGGCTTACAAATGTTCCTCTTTTCTCCCCGGGATGTCGGTGTCTGCTGAAAAGTGCAAAGACAGCACAAGGACAGCACAAGAATTTTGTCCGCCGACTGCAGAAGTGATGTCATGTAATGGTTAACTTTCCCTGTGTTTTCTATTTTCTGAGCATGCCCAGTCTTGCAAATCTGCGGTCTGTCGGCCGAATTGTGTACTGACAGGCGAACAATCGTCCGTTCTGGTGTCGGCATACAAATATTTTCATGTTTGCACGAAAGACTTTTGTCCGCGGATTGTGCGCAGACATCTGTCGGAGGTACCATACTAACACGCGTACAATCGGCAGATCCTTCGTCCACCGACGTTTGTATGCCGACGATCGGTACGTGTGTACGGGCCTTTACTCCAATTGGCTCTGATGAACGCTTACATGTTATACAAAGCGTCAGGAAGAAGTGGATCTTTCCTAAAATTCCAGGAAGCGATCATTACAGCCCTTCTGTAACCAGAAGGTACTGTGGCCCCAATTCACAATCCAGATGCAGTGAGCTGGCTGCATGGGAGGAATTTTCCGATGTCCTCCCTGGTACCCCTACCAAAAGAGCACCCAAAAGATGTCGTGTCTGCAGAAAACGCGGATATAGACACCTGCTGTTTTTGTCCATCTTGTCCTGGCCAACCCGGTCTTTGCATCAGGGACTGTTTGTCGCTACCACACACTAGTAGACTATTAGTATAGGGTACGGCACGGCACAGTCTAGGGCACATATTCACACAGGGTCTCGAAAAATGTTAGATGGCTTTCGCATTTTGAGAGACCCTAGCCTGGAACAATTTTTTTTTAAAGTTACAACAAAAAAAAAAAAAAAAAAAGAAGTGTAAAAAAAAAAAAAAAAAAAAGTTATCAAAAAACAAAAAGCCACAAATGGTTGTCGTTTGTGTTAATTTTCTGTTCTTACACTACTTTTCTACCCTTTATGCTTTTACTGTACTTTATAATATACTGTTATACTGTAATGTTTTATTGTTAACCATAGTTTTCTTTGCAGATACCACCATTCTACTGTATATTATATTGTAACGTTTTATTGTTACTGTGTTTTATTGTTAACAGGTAAGCCCATCAGCTGCAGCACTGCTTTGTTTATTCTGACAGCAACAGCGTTTGCTCTCAGCATATACGTAAATCAATGATTGCAGCGCTGTAGGAGGCGATTTCTTCACAAGTTAAAAAAAAACAAAAAAAAAAACACAACAACAACATTGCATGTATGCCCATCATTAGAAGTGGGTGGATGCTGGGAGGTCTAATGTTGGGCATACCACACACATTCTGGTATAGTTTTTTTCAGCCAGCGGTCAGCTTTCATGGAAAAGCAATCCTAGCAGATAATTAGCCACTAGACTGCTTTTAAAAGCAGAGGGAGAGGACTCCCCTCCCCCCCCCTCCCGCTGCCTGCCACGATTTTCTCTGGCTCTCCTGTCCCACCGGGTAACCCGAGAATGCAGCCTGTGGTTCCGTCAGCAGACCATAGAGCCGATTGGAGACCAGAATGGCTCCAATCATCTCTATGGCCTAAGATACCAGAAGCTACGAGCATTTCATGACTTCAGTTTTGCCAGATATAAATAGCGCCATTGCGAAAGCATTTTATCACACCAATCTTGTTATCGTCAGATGCTTTAAGGGCAGAGCAGAGATCTAGGGTCCAATAGACCACAAATTTTTGAGAAAAAAAAAAAAAAAGGGGACATAAAATGTAGTTTGGGACATAAAATTTAGTTTGGGTACAGCATTGCATGACTGCGCAATTACCAGTTAAAGTGACGCAGTGCCAAATTGCAAAAAAATGGCCTGGTCATTAACCACTTGCTGACCGCTCACATTGAGCGTACTGCGGCAAAGTGGTTCGTTATTGTCCAGCGACGTAGGTCTACGTCGCTGGACTCCTCCCTTTGTGGGCGGCGCACGCGCTGCCGGAGGCTCGCTCCCGCTGTATTCAGACACAGCGGGAGTCGGGCCAGGGGAGGAGAGGCGGTGATCACCGCCGCTCTTCCCCGATCGTCGGGGATCTCCTAAGTGACAGGCAGGGACAGATTACAGGATTCAGCATAGCTGAACCTGCGATCTGTGCCTGTGTCACACAGTCCCCTCCCCCCACACACGTCAGTAAGCACCAGGCATACGTTAACCCCTTGATCACCAATAAAAGTTAACCCCTTCCCTGCCAGTGTCCTTTTTACAGTACCAGTGCATATTTATAGCACCAATTACTGTAGTAATGTCACTGGTACCCCCAAAAGTGTCAAAAATGTCAGTTAGGGGGCCGATCTGTGCGCCGCAATGTCGCAGTCCAGAAGAAGAAAAAAAAAAAAAAAAAAAAAAAAAAAAAAAAAAAAAATCGCAGATCGCCGCCATTACTAGTTAAAAAAAACCCAAATAAAAATGACATAAATTTCCCGTAGTTAGTAGCTGCAATGACTTTTGCGCAAACCAATCTAAATACGCCTATTGCAATTTTATTTTACCAAAAATATGTAGCAGAAAATAAATTGCCCTAAAATGTTAAAAAAATTTGATTTTTACATTTTTTGGGGGGGAATTTCATATAAAAAAAAAAAAAAAGTGAAAAATAGATATTTTTTCAAAATTGATGCTTTTTTTTGTTTATAGCGCAAAAAAAAAAAAAATCGCACAGATGATCAAATACCACCAAAAGAAAGCTCTATTTGTGGGGGAAAAAAAAGGACAAATTTAATTTGGGTACAGCATTGCACGACCGCGCAATTGTCCGTTAAAGTAACGCAGTGCCGAATCGCAAAATATGGCCTGGTCAGGAATGGGGTAAAATCTTCCGGTCTTAAAGCGGTTAAAAATACGCTCATTGAGAATTTTTTTGTCAAAGACATGTAGCTAAATACATTTTGGCCTAAATATATTACAAAAATTGAATATATTGGATATTTTTTAACTGTCAAAGTAGAAAAATATTGATATTTTTTCAAAATGGTCGCTTTTTTTATTAATATCGCAAAAAATGAAAAGCGCAGAGGTGATCAAATACCACCAAAAGAAAGCTCTGTTTGTGGGGAAAAAAAGGACGTACATTTCGTTTGGATACGGCGTTGCATGACCGCGCAATTGTCATTTAAATTCGCACAGTGCCGAATCCTCTGGTCCTAAAGTGGATAAGGGGGGGGGGGGGGGGCAAAAATCTTTCATTTCAGAAGAGGTTGAAAACCACACCAACAAGCACCGCAAAAGCGCTCCATTAACGCATAGGCATTTTACTGGCAGTTTTGAAGCGAACCAGTGTGATGCAAATGACACTAAGAAATAAAACTAAGCACACCTGATATACTGTTATACATTAGAAGTACACAGACAAGATAATATACATGGACAAATATGGATAAGACATCATATGTACAGACACAGTAAAAAAATTAGTAGTACACCTGATATTCTGTTATATATTAAAAATATACAGACAAGCCAATCATCATCAGACACAAAAATTAGAAGTACACACGATAAACAGGTATATATTAGAAGTACACCGAAAAAATAATAATAATAATAATAATAATAATAATAATAAATAATAATGTCTGTGTACTTCTAATATATACCCGTATATCAGGTGTACTTCTAATTTATTAGTGTCTGTAAAGCTGAAAATAGTCTTGTCTGCATATTTGTAATATATAACAGAATATCAGGTGTACTACTAATTTTTATTGTGTGTCTGTACATCCGATGTCTTATTCATATTTGTCCAGGCATTTCAATACTAATAATAAAATAAACATGGGCAAATATGAATAAGACATCGGATATACAGGCACACTATAAAAATTAGTAGTACACCTGATAGTCTGTTATATATTACAAATATACAGACAAGACTATTAATAATAATATCAGCTTAACAGACACTAATAAATTAGAAGTACACACATTCCTATATATATATATATATATATATATATATATATATATATATATATATATATATATATATATATATATATATATAAAAAATATATACATATTCATATACAATACAATACATGGACAAATATGAAATGAATAAGACATCGGATGTACAGACACCATAAAAATTAGTAGTACACATGATATTCTGTTATATATTACAAATATACAGACAAGAAATATTATTATTATTATTATTATTATTAAAAATCAGCTGTACCAGCACCAATAAATTAGAAGTACACCTGATATATACTAGAAGTACACAGACAAGACAATAATATTATTATTAAATGAGAAGTACATGTAATAATAATAATAATAATAATATCAGATGTACAGGCACACTAATAAATTAGAAGTACACCGAATATAAATAATAAATGAGGGAGTACACAGACACATAATAATGGCTTGGTACACCTGAGGAGAAGCCAATGCTGAGTACACAGTGCTGGCCGGGTTCCTCACATAGAGAAGGTGTAGGTAGGTCCTCCGGTGAGTGTGCTCTGCACCCCGCTACCACTACCATAGGGGACAACTCTCTATAGAAACTCTCATAGAAATGGAAGGAAAGTATACATAAAGCAGGTGCTCTTACCGAACGCGTCATGGGTATTCCTCCTCCGCCGGGTGTACTCCACATCGGTAGACATGACTCGGCTCACCAGCCAGCAGCACACTGTCCGCTCACACACGCCGCTACTCTCCGGGATTAACTGGCTGTAGTGCGCATGCGCTTATATTTGTAGCCGCGATGAGTGGTGGGAGTAGCACAGGTAAGGCTGTGCGGTGTATCAGGTATAGAGGAGCTGCTCAGGAAGGAGGAAGATGTCGGTATGTCTTTACTTACCCGGCCATGGACGATCCCCTGGCTATATGAAGTCTAAAATCCCATGTAAACGTGTACAGGACGGAGCCCTCTCCTCCTACAGTCATATGACTTCAATGTCATTTTTTTTTTCTATTTAACCAGTTTAGTGTCACTTTAAGCGGAAAAATAAAAATATCTTTGGTTCTGAACAATAAACTCCTTTTCAGCTGCACAAAATAGGGTGATTGGTCACCCCAACCACGACCACATTTATAAGAGAGCACAAGGGACAATTGCCACAGCCCCCCACCCCTGACAGAAAGAGCCCCCTATACGAAGATGATATATTCCAATAAAACATTTATATATAAAACGTATAATATAAAACTTATTTTCTTTTATTAAACGTATCTTGAGAAGTAGTATTTTAGGCTTTTAACAGCCATCATCTGTAAAACTCTGGACAGGTACATTGCATCATTTTTCAAAAATGAATTTTGGCTGCTCAAGCAAAGCACACATAGAGCACTATGAGTTTGTGTGTGGGCATGTGTGACCTCAGAGAGACATTATATCATGCATTTTAAAAATGTCTGACTGTCATTGAGAATGTAAACCCCAGAACCTGGAGTTTCCCTAAGCCTAAGTAGACATGCGTGATTTATTTCGTTCTATATCAAAATTCAGCCAAATTTTTAGTTATTCGGAAATTCCAATGTATCCGAATCTCGAATGTAAACAAACATTACGAAATAACAAAACAAAATTAATCCAAAATAACGAAATTCTAATTTGATTCAAATTTGGAAATTTTTATAAAATGTAAACCAACTCTGTGTACAGGGCCCCCGAACCTGAATTACCCCAGTCCCCCAAGTAGACATGCGTGATTCGTTTTGTTCCAAATCGAAATTCAGCCAAATTTTTAGTTATTCGGAAATTTCGATGTATCCAAATCTTGAATTATAATAGTAACGAATGTAAAAGAACCCTACGAAATAACGAAACAAAATTCATACGAAATAACGAAATTCTAATTTAATTTGAATTTGGAAATGAATATGAAATGTAAACATATTGCCGTCCTTGGATGTGAAAAATTTGTCAGCCATATTCGAATCCAAAAAATTCAAATCCGACTGCCGATTTAAAATTTCTGAATTTGGTCAAATTGAATCCAATTCAGTCAAATTCGGGAAATTCAAAACGAATTTGAAAACAAATAAACGCTACAAAACTAAATTAATTCCAAAAACGAATTTAACTAAACAAAATGAGTTCATTAACAAATCGAAAAACAAAACATTTTTTTTCGTTCTGCTAGGGCCAGATCTAGCCTGTCTGATGTGGGGGAGCAGTAAAAAACGTGAGGTCGGTAGGGCAGGGAACAGGGGGTCAGCAGGGCAGAGGATAGGGTCAGCAGTTTGTAGGGCAGTCTATGGAGGCCATTAGTTTGTAGGACAGTGTACAGTGGGTTATCAGAACAGAGGACTGTGTGCAGCAGGACAGTGTGCAGGGGGTCAGCAGGGGAGTTAACAAGAGTCAATATGGCAGTATACAGGGGCCAGCAGAGCAGAGGACAGGGGTCAACGGGGCAGTGTGAATGGATCAGCATGGCAGAAGACACTGGTCAGTCAAGAAGAACGCAGGGGCACTGCTGGCAGAGCACTCAGCAGATCTCCTCCCCCCATCGCCACACTGCACACAGCCTGGATACTCAGAGCTCCTCCACCCCACACAGCATATAACTAAGATCAGATTCACTTACACACACAACATCCATCTGCACAGTGCGTAGCTGGCTACTGCAGCTGCCATTCCGATCAAGGAATTTCCTAGAACTGCAACAACATTGCCAGCTGCACACGGCAGATCGAGGCTGTGTCTGTAGGAAAATCCTGTCTTAGCTATGGGCTGTGAGGGGAGGAGGAGATCCGTTGAGTGCCCTCATTTCACATTTCAGCATAAAGCCCTCTCCATAAAAAAAAAAAAAGTAGCACTGATCAGCACGCTTACCCCCTAAGCATAAATTCCATCTGCAAGCCAAAATTCTCCCCAAACAATGCAATAATACCTCTTTTCCCAGTCCAAATCCCCCATCTCAGCACAAATCTCACCTCCCAGCTCAAATCCCCCAATTACCCCCGCATAAATCTCCCCCCACCCAAAACAATCACCCCTCCTAGCACACATCCTCTTTCCCCTCAACTTTTCCATCCTAGCACAAATCCACCCGCCAAATCCCCCCTCCCAACACATATCCTATCCCCCAAATCCCCCCTCCTAGCATAATCTCCCTCCAATCCCGCCTCCCAGCACGAAACCCTCCTAGTACAACCCTCTCCAAATTACTCTTCCCAACACATATCCTCTCTCCACACCCTAATCCCTCTAAATTCCACCTCCTAGCACAAATCCTCCCCAGCCTCCTCCACTTAACTCAAATTCCCAAACCGAATCCCCCTTTAGCCCTAATCCCCCACCCTCTCCTAGCACATATCCCCCCTCCTTGCACATAGCTCCCTATCCCTCCTCCTAGAACATATCCCCCCACACCCCCTCCTTGCACATATCCCCCAATGTAAGAGAACACTTGCTGTGCAAAGACGTGTTTCCGTCAGAAACCTAACAATGGCCAATGCGCATGCGCGAACTCGCGCAGCCGCGCACTCACATTCGCGAATACGCAACGTGCGTTAGACATTGGCGCCAAATGAACTATTTAAGCCCAGCCCTTACACTGCTCTAGTGCTGCTTTGTCTTCAGCCTTGGATCCCTGTTACCTGTTTACCTGCATCTTGTTTACAGTTCCAGACCCGGCTTGTCCTGACTATTCTCTGCTCTCCGCCTGCACCGACCTCAGCTTGCCCTGACTATTCTCTGCTCTCCGCCTGCACCAACCTCGGCTTGTCCTGTGACCTCTACTCCTGTTTGCTCCTACTGGCTTCTACGTTCCCGATTGGCTTCAGACCCGGCTTGTCTTACCACGCTCCTGTCACTTCCAGATCCGTCCATCCTGCCTAGGAGGCTCACCTGGCTCATCCTGCTATCCAGAACTTCTCTCTCCAGCACCTGCTGCCTGCTCATCGTCCTGCTCTCTGTACTTCCCTGGCTACCATCATCAGTGGCCGTTGTCCGCTTGAAGCAACCTCCAGGCGCTCGTGCTACTCTACACTCCGGTACCCCCTGTCTGCACTATCAGGGGTCCCGAGTCAGAGGTGCAAGAGAGGCCTTCCTCACAGTCTCAGGCTCATCTCCAGGTACGTGATACCCAATCTCCTCTCCTAGCACACATCCCCCTGCATTGCTCTGCCTAGCACGTATCTTCTTCAATTCCCACCCACTCCCCGTCCTAGGACATATCCCTCCCAGTCCACTCTCCTAGCACATATTCCCCCCAATCCTCCTAGCACATATCCCCAACAACCCCAATCCTCCTAGCACATATCCCCCTCAATCCACTCTCCTTGCACATACCCCCCCCCCATTCCTCCTCCTAGCACATATCACACCCCTTCTAACTCTCACCCCCCCCCCCCCCGCCATTAATATCTAAACCACTGGCAACAAAAGTGAGTACACTTCTAAGTGGAAATGTCCAAATTGGACCCAAAGTATCAATATTTTGTGTGGCCACCATTATATTCCAGCACTGCCTTAACCCTCTTGGGCATGGAGTTCACCAGAGCTTCACAAGTTGCCACTGGAGTCCTCTTCCACTCCTCCATAATGATTTTACAGAGCTGGTGGATGTTAGAGACCTTGAGCTCCTCCACCTTCCATTTGAGGATGCCCCACAGATGTTCAATAGGGTTTAGCTCTGGAGACATGCTTGCCAAGTCTATCACCTTTACCCTCAGCTTCTTTAGCAAGGCAGTGGTAGCCTTGGAGGTGTGTTTGGGGTCGTTATGTTGGTATACTGCCCTGTGGCCCAGTCTCCAAAGGGAGGGGGATCATGCTCTGCTTCAGTATGTCACAGTACATGTTGGCATTCATGGTTTCCTTAATAACCTGTAACTCCCCAGTGCCGGCAGCACTCATGCAGCCCCAGGCCATGACACTCCCACCACCATGCTTGACTGTAGCCTAGATACACTTGTCTTTGTACTCCTCACCTGGTTGCCAACACACACGTTTGACACCATCTGAACTAAATAAGTTTATCTTGGTCTCATCAGATCACAGGACATGGTTCCAGTAATCCATGTCCTTAGTGTGCTTGTCTTCAGCAAACTGTTTGCAGACTTTCTTGTGCGTCATCTTTAGAAGAGGCCTCCTTCTGGGAAGACAGCCATGCAGACCAATTTGATGCAGTGTGCGGTGTATGGTCTGAGCACTGACAGGCTGACCCCCCACTCCTTCAACCTCTGCAGAAAAGCTGGCAGCACTCATACGTCTATTTCCCAAAGACAACCCCTGGATATGACGCTGAGCACATGCACTCAACCTCTTTGGTCGACCATGGTGAGGCCTGTTCTGAGTGGAACCTATCCTATCATCCTGTATGGTCTTGGCCACCGTGTTGCAGCTCAGTTTCAGGGTCTTGGCAATCTTCTTATAGCCTAGGTCAGTGATGGCGAACCTTGGCACCCCAGATGTTTTGGAACTACATTTTCCATGATGCTCATGCACTCTGCAGTGTAGTTGAGCATCATGGGAAATATAGTTCCAAAACATCTGGGGTGCCAAGGTTCACCATCACTGGCCTAGGTCCTCTTTATGTAGAGCAACAAATCTTTTTTTCAGATCCTCAGAGAGTTCTTTGCCATAAGGTGGCGTGTTTAACTTCCAGTGACCAGTATGAGAGAGTGAGAGCGATAACACCAAATTTAACACACCTGCTCCCTATTCACACCTGAGACCTTGTAACATTAACGGGTCACATAACACCGGGGAGGGAAAATGACTAATTGGGCCCTATTTTGGGTGTACTCACTTTTGTTGCCAGCGGTTTAGACATTTATGGCTGTGTGTTGAGTTATTTTGAGGGGACAGAAAATTTACACTGTTATACAAGATGTACACTCACTACTTTACATTGCAGCAAAGTTTAATTTCTTCAAATTCAGTGTTGTCACATGAAAAGATATAATAAAATATTTACAAAAAAGTGAGGGGTGTATTTATTTTTGTGGGATACTCTATATAGTTGAATATAAAATTATTTTTTTTTCTATCAAAACGTGTTTCCCAGTGCTAAACCTTTAATACAATTTCTAAATTGCTGCATTTGTAAATTTTGAAAGCCTGTATAAAGGAATAGTAGTGGCAAAAAAAAAAGCCCTTGTGGGTTTAACTAATCATTTTTTATTTTATAATTCTCCTTTAAGGGGGGCATGGCAGGGGTGTGTCCTATGCCTACATACATTTGCTAATTGATGTCCCTCGTTCCCATCTCAAAAAGTTGTGATGTAAGCATATTCCCCAATCCCCCCTCCTAGCACGTATTCCACCCGATCTCCCTTGTAACACATATATCCCCCCTAATCCCCCCTCTTAGCATATATACCCCATCCCCCGACCTAGCAAATATCCTCCCTAACCCCAACCCCCCCCCCCCCCCCCCCACACACACACACACACACACACACAAATTGTATTCCCCCGCCTGCAAATTGGATTAGGACTACACAGTTTGATTACCCTCAACCACCTCCTCCAAGGGCTGCTCATGTCAGCAGGAAATGTGTGTAGGGCAAAATGTGTATAGGGGGGGAAATGTGTGTAGGGGAAATGTGAGTAGGGGAAATGTGTGTAGGGGGAAATGTGTGTAGGGGGAAATGTGTATAGGGGAAATGTGTGTAGGGGGGAATGTGTGTAGGGGGAAATGTGCATAGGGGAAATGTGCATAGGGGAAATGTGTATAGGGGAAATGTGTGTAGGGGGGAATGTGTGTAGGGGGAAATGTGCATAGGGGAAATGTGCATAGGGGAAATGTGTATAGGGGAAATGTGTATAGGGGAAATGTGTGTAGGGGGAAATGTGTGTAGGGGGAAATGTGTGTAGGGGGAAATGTGTGCAGGGGGAAATGTGTGTAGGGGGAAATGTGTGTAGGGGGAAATGTGTATAGGGGAAATGTGTGTAGGGGGGAATGTGTGTAGGGGGAAATGTGCATAGGGGAAATGTGCATAGGGGAAATGTGTATAGGGGAAATGTGTGTAGGGGGGAATGTGTGTAGGGGGAAATGTGCATAGGGGAAATGTGCATAGGGGAAATGTGTATAGGGGAAATGTGTATAGGGGAAATGTGTGTAGGGGGAAATGTGTGTAGGGGGAAATGTGTGTAGAGGGAAATGTGTGCAGGGGGAAATGTGTGTAGGGGGAAATGTGTGTAGGGGGAAATGTGTGTAGAGGGAAATGTGTGCAGGGGGAAATGTGTGTAGGGGGAAATGTGCGTAGGGGGAAATGTATGCAGGGAGAAATGTGTGCAGGGGGAAATGTGTGTAGGGGGAAATGTGCGTAGGGGGAAATGTGTATAAGGGGAAATGTATGCAGGGAGAAATGTGCGTAGGGGGAAATGTGTGTAGGGGGATATGTGTTTAGGGAGAAATGTGTGCATGAGGAAATGTGTGTAGGCGAAAATGTGTATAGGGGGAAGTGTGTGTAGGGGGAAAAGTGTATGTGGTGAGTCCTGCGCTGTCTGGGGAACGTGTAGATAACTTGACCTATCCCAGATGCTGCATGTATCAGTACTGTCAACCATACAGTGTAAAATTAAAGATAGAGGGTGGGGGGATACTGCGCTTCTGGGAAATAAAGTGACTCGTCTTTCAATAAATACTGCATCAAATTCAAGTGTATACAATTGTGAATAAATATTAAGGTTATAATAGAGTGCTTCTACAAGGGATTTTAAAAGTCTTGACATGATACATAAATTAAGGTGCTATATTAAATTTATAAAAATCATCAGGTGTGGATAAATAGTCTGTGATCTATAGTAAAGTACTAATATTAACCACTTGCCGACTGCCTAGCGCCGATCTACGTCGGCAGTCAGCCCCTCACAGGCAAAGCGACGTAGGTCTACGTCGCTAGCCTGTGAGGGTCTAGGGAGTGGTCACGCACCCCCCCGCGCGTGTGACCGGCGGACCCGATGTCCGCCGGTCACTCTGCGATCGTCGGGGGAGAGGGAGAAAGTCAGGCGGCTTGTGTAAACAAGCTGCCTGTCATTCTCCCCTGTGTATGAAGGATGATCATACGGTTCTACTATGTAGAACCGTTGATCACTGTTCATACATCTGAAGCCACAGCCAATCACAGTAGAAAGCACGCCCCTAGGGACACACATAGCCCCTCCCTTTCAAAAAAGTTAACCCCTTCACTGCCAGTGTATTTTTACAGTAACAGTGCATGTATAGCACTGATTACTGTAGAAATGTCACTGGTAACCCCAAAAGTGTCAAAAATGTCAGTCAAGGGTCCGATCTGTCCGCCGCAATGTCGCAGTACCGCAAAAAAAATCGCAGATCGCCGCCATTACGCGTTAAAAAAAACAACAACAAAAATGACAAAAATCTTTCCCTTTGTTAGTAAACGCTTTTTTGCGATTTTTTTTTTACCAAACATAGGTAGCATAAAACAAATTGGCCGAAAATTTTAAAAAATTTAGATTTTTACATTTTTTTGGGGGGAATTTCATATAGAAAAATGTGAAAAATATTGCTATTTTTGCAAAATTTACGCTCTTTTTTTGTTTATAGCGCATGATCAAAAAATCGCACAGTTTATCAAATACCACCAAAAGAAAGCTCTGTTTGTGGGAAAAAAAGGACGCCAAATTCGTTTAGATACAGCGTCGCACGACCGCGCAATTGTCCGTTAAAGTCACACAGTGCCGAATCGCAAAATACCCCCTGGTCAGGAAGGGGGTAAAATCTTCCAGGGCTTAAGTGGTTAAAATATACAAAACCACTCTGTACTTTAAACAATCATAAATACATTCAGTGTGTAGGGGGACATGTGTGTAGGGGGAAATGAGTGTAGGGGGACATGTGTTTAGGGGGAAATGTGTGTGTAGGGGGAAATGTGTGTAGAGGGAAATATGTTTAGGGTGAAATGTGTGTTGGGGAAATGTGTTTAGGGGGAAACGTGCCACCCTATGTGTGTGCCCACCCGTGTCTCGGCCCTGAGTGTGGGAATGAGGGTAAAGAACCGCCAGGTACAGTGTCTGGGGAGTACAACATCAATCTGGGAAGGGGTTCAAAATTAATCTGGGGGGGGGGGGCAGCCCAAATCAGCACCCCTCTAGATCGGGCCATGCGTGCTACGCTTGTCTATCCCCAAGGTCTAAATCTGGCTCTGCCTCTAACTGTATACAATGTAATGAACACCAGGAGGATTTCATGCACCTCATTTGGGGTTGTCACATTAAATCCGACTTCTGGAAGCATCACCTTACTACAACTCCCTCTTCCTGGGACCCCTGGAATTTGTTTAATTGGTATACTAGACAAAGATTATTGGCCACACTATATGAGAATGCACGAAAATTTGTCTCAAAGTCATGGCTAAAAAATGAATGGGTGCATCCTTTTGTACTGTAGCCGAGTGGAATTCATTGGATAATCAGATTATCTTCTTATGAAAAACAATAAATGGGAAACTGAACTGTCCCTTAAAAGTACATAAAATGTAGGGTTCATGCACAATCATAGGCATTGTTAATGCCTATCATATATTTCCCAGCACTTGGGGAGGCACATGGGCTGTGTACAGTCTGCTATACAAATTATTATTATTATTGTTATTATTATTATACAGGATTTATATAGCGCCACCAGTTTGCACAGCACTTTACAACATGAGGGCAGACAGTCCAGTTACAATACAATTCAATTCAATACAGGAGGAATCAGAGGGCCCTGCTCATTACAGCCTACAATGAATGACTTTACATGGTCATGTTTTTGTAAATGCTAAAGCTTCTTTGCATTGGTGTTTACCTGTGCATGTGCATTCAACGTTTTTCCTGAACGTGGAAGTTTTACAACATGGAAATTTGTGCTAGGCTTAAAAAAATGTTTAGAACTGTCCATGTGAATGAACCCCTAGTGGGGTAATTCTACTCTCACATGAAAGAGGAACTTCACTCTCTCCTTGCATTTTATTCCCCTCTTACTTTGTTCTCTAAAATGTTGACAAAAAACATTCTCACAAACTCAGCAAATCCAGCATTGTCTGGTGTAATCCAACGCTCAGTACTGGGCCCTGCAGTGTTCAGGCCAGCGGCAGAGCGAAATCTCGTTAGATCCGGCTACAGAGACAGCTTGTTATTGATCTTGCCTTGATTAGTCACTAGTGGCAGAATTGTCCGTGTGTCATCAGCCTTGGGGTCACAGTACATTTAACCATACAATATTTTTATAATCAGCTTTAGATTTACCAAAACTATGTAATATAAGGGCCTTCCTAAACTATCCAATCAATCGTTATCCAATTAGGCAGGCCCTTGTACTACATAGTTGATGGTAGATCTAAGTGCCGGTTCACATTTCTGCGATGCAGGAACGCTGCGAATTTACAGCGTGTTCCCGCATCGCATCCGCACCCCTGACAGTTCACACTGCCATATGCGATACGCTGGGGGTGTCAGTTAAAAGTTAGCGACACCCCCAGATCAGATCGCATATCGCAGTGCGATCTGAAAGTTCGCACAGAATCGGATCGCACTAGTGTAAACCACCATGCGATCCGATTCTGCTGCGGACCAAAAAAAGGGTCCTGTGTGAGTTGGGTGCGATTGCGGTGTGAATTCAGCCATACAAATTGTATGGCTGAATTTGCACCGCACAGAGATCGCATGTAATTTTAGGAGCAGTGCGCTCTGAATTAAATGCGATCTCTGTGATCGCAGAAATATGAACCGGCACTAAAGGAGATTGTTCAGTCAGATTGTATATTGAATGGTGAGCTTTAGGGCCTGTTTAAAACACATGCATGGTATTTAACCCCCCCCCCCCCACACGCTTGACTGCTCCCCCTTAAGCTGCCAGGGGTGTACACGGTGATAAATTGCTTTGTGGCTGCGGCGTGAATTATACCCCCTGCCATGTTTGATGACCACTACCGTTGGTTAAAAAAGGAGGTGAAGAGTTAACATCACCTCCTCACTGCCTGTCCAATGCCTCTGAAAAGCGTTCCAAGCATTGATCGCTTTTCAGAGAAGTAGCTCTTTGCTGCATGTGTAAATGAGGGCTGACAGTTATAATTCCCTTGCTCAGTATGTGTGAACTTGTTGTCCATGTGTTTTATAATGTATGCAACAAAAGCACAGCAGAGTCTGTCACTGGTCCAGCTCTTTATTATTATTATTATTATTATAATACAGGATTTATTTAGTACCAACAGTTTGCACAGCGCTTTATAACACGAGGGCAGACAGTAAAGTTACAATACAGTTCAATACAGGAGGAATCAGAGGGCCCTGCTCATTAGAGCTTACAATCTAGGAGGGATGGTCAAGTGATACAAAAGGTAATAGTTTTGGGGAATTAGCTAATAGAGAAAATAAAAGTACAGTTAGATGGAGGCAGAATAGGCTTCTCTGAGGAGAAGGGTATTTAGGGATCATCTAAAAGCAAACAGGGTAGGAGATAGTTAGACAGATTGGGGTAGGGAGTTCCATAGGACAGGAAAGGCTTGAGAGAAGTCTTGAGGCAAGAGATGACCAGGGAGTGAATTAAAAGATTTGTGGTGACAATAGTTATGAAGGGACGTTTTTTGGAGGTGTTGCGTAGGTTAAGGCGGCAATCTTTGGACAGTGATTGGATGTGGGGCTGAAATGATAGTTAAGAGTTCAGGATCTCACCTTGGCATGCAAGAATAGTTTCATAGTTGAGCCGTCGATCTTGATAGAGAATTCAGGGGAAGAGGCTCGTGGGGGGGGGGGGGGGGTAAATATTATGAGCTTGATTTTGGATAGATTGAGTTTGAGGAAGTGGTGTGACATCCATGCCATAACTATTAATAAATTAGTGATTGTGTAAAGGGAAATGCCGCGCTAACAATAAAAGGTGATGACCAGCAGTCAGCAGAAACAAAAGACAATTCGTAACAACCCAACATAAACAAATAAGGTGGCGCTGGTATTATAGTGAAAATAAATAACAATGCAGAAATATGAAATTTCAAATCAATGAAATAGAAACAACATCATCAATATATACAAAAGTAATTAATACCATAAAGTGCATATATGTGAATATAATACATGCCAACTAGGGGTGGGCTGATAAAAAAAAAAAAAACAAATCCACTGATCGTAACAGTTTTATTCCTGTTGAGAGTTGTCATCATAACACCTGGTTAAAATCGGTCCCTCGTAGCCAATTTTTTGCGTCTGAGATGCAATTGTTCGGACACCTCCACTTTCTTTCAACAGTGCCATATTCTAAAGGAGAGATTTGTTGAAGTAATATACAGGGGTGTTCCATCATTACAAAATAAGGTTTCCCCAAATGTTATAATCCTCCCGGTCAGACCCTCCTTCTTTCACCAAATGATGGGTATTACCCCTGTAAAAAATGCAATACATGTTTACATAATACCAGAGGCAGTGTTAAAACTCAAAGTTTTACATCGTCCATTACCAATCAGACATACCCTATTAAACTGTTTCACACTTGTGTAACTAAGGGTGTAGTTTATCTTTTGACCCGCCCATGCAAAAAATGGAATGTAGGCAGAACTATCCGCTCGATTAATGTTAGGATGAACGATCATATTGCAAATATTAAGAAAGGAGAGACTAACCACAAGGTTTCCAAACATTACCCTGAATTTCACAATCAAGACCCACGAGGCACAGAATTCATCATTATTGATCGTTATGTAGCCCCTGGAAGGGAGGAGCTAAAACCAGGGGGGTAATCTCACCTCTAAATTTTTGGATCTATGAATTACGGTCCCATTCCCCATTTGGGTTGAATATAGAATGGAATAATAATGCATTTATCAACAATGCATAATTCTAGCCCCTTATGTTTATATCTAATAGGTCCCTTTGGTTCATTTTTATATCATCCCTCTATAACCATTATGTCTCATCAATCCTGTTTTACTTATATTCAAGTTTTGTATCCTTACAATGGATGTTATTATCTGTTTACATACACACCATTGCACACATCATTTCATAATTTTTATACGTTAGTCATGTATTATTTTTTGATTGTAGATTCCTTTAATAGCCGTTTTTTATTTTTAGTTTAAACCCTTATGCCCATTAACTAAAAACTTTTTGGCCTGCTTATTGTTTTATTTGCGTTCCACCATTTCGGGATGAGTGGTTTAGTGGCGGCATTACTTCTGCTTCTGCCGCGGGACAGTTAGAGCTGCCATCCGGTCTTGCTGCGGCTGCTGTAGTACATTCAGTCACGCCGGTTTTTCCAAGTCTCTCAAAACGAGGCTTGGTTGACTCACGTTGCCTCTCTGCCGCTTCGTCAACGTACTGACCAAGAGGCTTGGAACGCATATATACACACAGCGCCTATCCTTTATGTTCCTCATAATGAGGCTTATGGCAGCCATCTTGCTTCAAGCAGGAAATAATTGACTTCACAGGGGCCACAGGTAACTCTATTTGTTGGGGTACACCTGAAGGGTATATATACACAGCAACATTGATAGTAGCATGACACCCCAGAGAATTTCTTGTGAGATGAAACATGTCGGGTCTGCTACAGGTGTTGCTGCTATTTTCGTCTGGACGATTCTATGTACTATTTGAAGTGCTTTTTTACATTGGAAATTTGTAAGTGTTCCTTATTTTAGATTAAATTACTTGTTACACAGGTACACACTATGTGGAGTCTTTTGTTTTTGTTGAGCCTATGAGGAGGATATTATCTGGTTTCCCTGCCCACCTTAAAAGGACACCCATTGATATATATATATATATATATATATATATATATATATATATATATATACACGTTCTGCTAAGAGATGTCTGGTGGAGGCTGAGGAATATTGAACCCATTCCAAACATCAGTGAGACGCTGACTGCCATTCTTCATGCGTAAGTGACCCATGAATTAGATCCAATTTTTCTGGTAAGCCCCCTACCTTTTCCTGTCTATTGGTGGAGGTTATACACAGTGACAACATTGAAGACACTTTACTTTATTTTAAGCACTTTATTCAAGAAGTTTTTTGTACTTTTGCACTTTGGTAGTATCACCTCATTGCTGCAGAGACTGCCTTATTAGCTTCCATTGAACTTGATGCAATTTATATTCCATATATGCACTTTCCAAATTGTGTACAATAATACCAATTTTTTGGCATGTATTATATTCACATATATGCACTTAATGGTATTAATTACTTTTGTATATATTAATGATGTTGTTTCTATTTCATTGATTTGAAATTTCATATTTCTGTATTGTTATATATTTTCACTAGACTATTAGGGCTACGTTCACATGTGGGTGTAGCGGATCACGGGCAGAATCACCGCGATTCTGCCCGTGATCCGGAATCATTGCAAATCGTGGGACGCCTGTGCGATGCCCATGATTTGCAATGGAACCCCAAACGCTGTGCGATGTTGCCGCGATTTCCACCTGCCGAATCGCAGTAACATCGCGCAAACAGATTCTGTTTGCGCGATGTTACCGCGATTCGGCAGGCGGAAATCACTGCAACATCGCACAGCATTTTGGGTGCCATTGCAAATCACGGGCATCGCAAAGGTGTCCCTCGATTTGCAATGATTCCGGATCGCGGGCAGAATCGTGGTGATTCTGCCCGTGATCCGCTACGCCCACATGTGAACGTAGCCTTACAGCGCCGCATTATTTGTTTATGTTGTTTAATAAATTAGTGATGCATGTGGAGACTGAATGAGTGAGCTTAGGGGTAGAGAAATAGATTTGGATGTCATCAGCTTAGAAATGATATTGGAAGCCATGGGAGGCTATCAGCTGACAGCTGAACAGAACCTTGGGGGATCCAACAGAGAAAGCAAGAGGAGAGCAGGAAGTAGAATTGTAAGTAACGCTAAAGATTCAGTTAGATAAGTAGTATGAGAACCAGCAAAGTACAGTCATGGAGACCAAGGTGTAGAGTTTTTTGAGGGAGTGGTCCACTGTGTTAAAGTCAACAGAGAGGTCAAGGAGTAGGAGTGCAGAATAGTGTCTATTGGTTTTAACCGTTAGTAGATCGTTTGTGAGTTTTAGGAGAGAAGTTTCTGTGGAGTCTTACGGGTGAAATCCAGATTAAAGGGAATTGAGAAGGTAAAATCCAGTGAGATGGTCACTGAGTTGGTTGTAGACTAGACATTCAAAGAGTTTGGATAAAAGGGGGAGCAAGGTAAATTGGTATAGGTTGTTAAGATTGGTGGGGTCCAATGAGGGCTTTTTAAGTATGGGGGTGACTAGTGCATGTTTTAAAGAGTTGGAGAAGATGCCAGTGTCACGGTACTACTGGTGGGAGCCCACAGGCGAGCAGGTGACACGGGATCCCCCAGGGTGTGGAATCTAAGGGTGAGACGGTGTTCTGCCGTGGACCCCCTCACGGGAGTTTGGACCGAGCTGCATGCTGACCCCAGGTCACGACCCCTAGGTTCACCCTGCTCGCAA
The DNA here is from genome assembly GCF_965119305.1 of Pelophylax lessonae. Taxonomy (NCBI): domain Eukaryota; kingdom Metazoa; phylum Chordata; class Amphibia; order Anura; family Ranidae; genus Pelophylax; species Pelophylax lessonae. The sequence goes on from NC_138771.1 coordinate 155,906,806, forward strand.
GGAGAGTACCCAAAGACACATTGCAGGCTCCGATGGATGGATGGATGGAAACTTAATCATGGGTAAAGAGCCGAGTCGGTACACAAGAGATGAGTCCACGGGAAGTCAGGTTAGGAATAATTGCACGGAAGGGGCTCAGGAACAAGTGTTGCTCAAGCAAGAAGAAACTGGTCTGAGTGAGATTTAAATAGAGAGACACATCGGAAGCTGGACAGGAAGTAACCATCAGGTGAAGCGGTCAAAACCCATAGCTTCTAAGTTAGTGCAGCAAGAGCAGAGCACAAGCTTGTGGAACCACAGGTGCCAGCAGACCTACAGCAGCAAAAGGTAAAAAACTTGTGCAAACAGTAAGACACAGATCAGCTCTGCAGCTGATCTATGACAGTACCCTCACATGTCAATGGGCTGACTTGGAGGGGAAATTTTTTTGATGAAATCTCATACTGATCCATGGTATCTGCAACAGGAGCGGGGTGAGAAGGGGCGAGAGAAGCAATTAAGGATCAGTGGCCTGAGCAGGGAGACATGGAAAGCATTGGGGATCCTGAGATGAGAGGGCAGGTGGAGCTTAAAAGCAACTGGATTGGTCTGATGGAGAATTGGAAAGGGACCAATGAAGTGAGGGGCAAATTTATTCGAGGGCACCCGCAGTTGGATGTGCTTGGTAGAGAGCCAAACTCTATCGCCAGGTAGGAACCTAAGACCAGGACGACGATGACGATCTGCTGCCGTTTTATGCCTGGAAGCAGCCAGATAAAGATTCTTAGAAACTTCTTCCCAGATTAAATTGAAGGTCCTTTGGGTTTCAGCTGCTGCTGGTATGAGAGAAGAGATTGGAACAGGAAAGGGAACGGATGGATTCTGCCCGTAAACAGTGAATAAGGGAGATTTTCCAATACTGGCATTGGAGTGGTGGTTTAAGGCAAACTCTGCCCTGGGCAAAAGGTCCACCCAGCCATCTTGGTGGACTGAGATGAAGGCCCAGAGATAACGTTCTACATTTTGATTGACACGTTATGTTTGCCCATTGGTCTGGGGATGAAAGGCAGATGAAAAATCCAATTTAATCCAGAAAGAGCTGGCCAAGGCTCTCCCCATCTGAGCTATAAATTTAACTCCCATGTCAGAGACAATGTGTGAAGGCATCCCATGGAGACAAAATATTTTGTTGATGAAAGTCATGGCAAGACTGGTAGCTGTAGGTAGACCTGGGGGAGAAATCAAGTGACACATTTTGGAGAACCGATCCACCACTACCCAGATGACCGTGGAACCTGCTGAGGGGGCAGATATGAGAAAAAATCCATGGAAATACAAGGTATATCTGGAACTGGTAAGGGTAGAAGCAGGCCAGCTGGAGTGGGCATGGATGACTTGGATTGTACACAAACCATGCAAACTTGAACGTACTCTTTGACGTCCTTACCAAGGGAGGGCCACCAGTAATAACGCGGAAAAAGGTCACGAGTATGATGTATACCAGGATTTCCAGAGAACTTGGAGTCATGTGCCCACTCAAGGAGTTTGGGACGAAGTGTGGAAACCACAAATGTTTTACCTGGAGGAGGCTGCATAGGCAGGAGCTGAGTAGTGGCTAGAATTCGATGCCAAGGGATGATGGGGCCAGGATGCTGGTGATTCTCAGAATCGCTGACATCGAATGACCTGGACAAGGCATCAGCACGAACATTTTTGGCACCAGGATGAAAAGTAATGTTGAAAATGAACCGGGCAAAAGAGAGAGCTCAGCGAGCTTGTCGTGGGTTCAAGCGTTTTGCAGACTGTAAATATTGCAGATTTTTATGATCAGTATAGATGGTGATGCAATGAGGGGAGCCTTCTAGTAGACGTTGCCATTCTTGAAGAGCTAGTTTAATAGCCAGTAGCTCACAGTCCCCAATGGTATAGTTCTTCTCTGCATCCGAAAACTTCTTGGAAAAGAATGCGCAAGGCTGAGACTTTCTCTTCTGAGCTTGCAGTAGGACGGCATCGACTCCTACTTAAGAGGCATCAGCCTCCATAGAAAAAGATTTTGTAATGTCCGGACATAGGAGAATTGGGGCATTACAGAGGCCAAAGGGCATCACAAGATATTGATAATGTCCCCCCCTGGTGTTAAAGGCGGACTTCCATTTGTCTCCTTCACGGATTCTTATTAAATTGTAGGCCCCTCTAAGATCCAATTTTGTGAAAACTTGAGAACCCCACAGTCTGTCAAAGAGTTCAGAAATAAAGGGAGAGGGTATCGGTTCTTCACAGTAATGGTGTTAAGCCCCTGTAATCGATGCAAGGACGGAGTGAATCATCTTTTTTTTCTACTAAGAAAAACCCGGCTCCGGCAGCTGAGTTGGATTTCCTGATGAAACCCTTTTGCAGGTTTTCCTGTATTCAGACATGGCTAGTGTTTCTGGGATAGAGGGAGGGTAGACTCGGCCATGGGGAGGAGAGGTTCCTGGTAACAGATCAATGGAGCAGTCTTAAGCCCCGTACACACGTACCGATCGTCGGCCGAACGATCGGCCGTCTTTTGTCCAGGGCTGTCGGTGTCTGTTGAAAAGTGCAAAAGACTGCACAAGAATTTTGTCCGCCGACTACAGCCGACTGCAGAAGTGATGTCATGTAATGGTTAACTTTCCTTGTGTTTTTTCTTTTCTGAGCATGCCCAGTCTTGCAAATCTGCTGTCTGTCGGCCGAATTCTGTACTGACTGGCGAACAATCGGCCGTTCTGGTGTCGGCATACAAAAATTTTCATGCTTGCAAGACAGATTCTTTTCGGCCGAAAGTGCGCTGTCGGCTGTCGGAAGCATCATACTAACAAGCCGAAAATCGTCCGATCGTTCGCCGGCCGAACATTTTCGGCCAACAATCGGTACGTGTGTACGGGCCTATAGTCTCTGTGAGGAGGAAGGCGATCAGTGGACTTTTTGCAATATATTGGGTACTGGTATTGGGAAGGCAAAAATGGAAGCTGTGGAAGTTTCAGTAGAAGGACAGAAAGAGGTGGTAGTACCTTGGAAACACATCGTTCATGACACTTAGGCCCCCAAGTAAATACTTGTCCAGAGTTCCAATCTAGATGCAGTGAGTGTTTCTGCAACCATGGGAGGCCCAGAATGATGGGACTGGAGGACTTAGGCAGAATTAGGAAAGAAGTTTTCTCACCATGCAAAACCCCAATGTGTAACGCAATAGGAGGGGTTTGAAATGGGATGGGGCCAATTGGCAAGAAGGAGTCATCAACTGCGGTCACAGAGAGGGGTATAGTCAGGACAACAAAGGGAATGCCGAACTCAGAGGCTAAGGATGGCTCAATTAAGTTTTCAGCAGCTCCAGAGTCCACATATGCAGAGAGTTGATAAGCATTTTGAGCCCAGTGGATAGACACGGGTAGTGTGAAACAAGGGAAGCTGACAGAATTAATGGATCGTCTAGATCACCTCCCTCAGAGTGACCTAGGCCCTGGAGTTTCCCAGGCGAGCAGTTCAGGAGTTCAAAAGATGTCCTTTAAGGCCACAGTAAAAATACACAAGCCCAAACCAATGCAACGGGTGCGTTCCTCTAGAGCAGTGGCGTAGCGTGGGGGGTGCTGGGGGGGGCCAACCGCACCGGGCGCAAAATCTGGGGGGCGCAGTGTCATGCTGCCATTTAGGAGCCTGCTCAGCCATCCTGAACAAGCCCCTGCATGGACCGCGGGACTCGGGAGGCAGGAGGCTGATATTAAAGCCAGTACAGCTCCGGATGGAGGGTGGGACTTCAAGTTAACTCGCAGGTGATTGGTTGCTAGCAACCAATCACAAGCTGATTACCTGGAAAAGTTGTGGAGATCCCACCCTCCTTCCAGAGCTGTCCTGCTTCTGAAGTCATCTTCATTCTTGCTATGGGCTAACTTTACTGTTTAGTATTTTTTAAATGCAGTGAAATGTGATTTTTCAAAAATTTTCAAAAAAAATGGCGTTTTAAAGACCGCTGCGCAAATACCGCGTGACAAAAAATATTGCAATGACCGACATTTTATTCTCCAGAGTCTTTGCTAAAAAAATATATATAATGTTTGGGGGTTCTAAGTAGTTTTCTGGGAAAAAATACTGGTTTTAACTTGTGAACAAAAAGTGTCCGAAATAGGGCTGGGGCTTAAGTGGTTAAGGTGAGTTTACAACCTCTTTAAGTTACCAAGAATGATTGTGGGGATTTTAGAAGAAAGAAAGTAGGGTAGCCACGCCAGGCAAAGAAGTCATCAAGGAAGGTTAATACTGGCCCAGGGACCAGTAGATCACAGCTATTCTTAGAGAAACTGTAGAGCAAAGACGAATGCAATGTGCCTCAAGTGAGGAGAGTGACAGAGAGGGAGGTGGGTGAAGTACCTGAAAGGGGCTATGTGGGGATAGAAGGATTCCCCCTCCATTTTCCTTCTGTCCACTGGGTCTGGGGGAGTGAGTCCAGAGAAGGCCAACATAGGAGAGGGAAGCAGGAGAAGCAGTGTCAGACTCTTGAAGCCAGGTTTTAGTAATGGCTATTTAGAACATCTATTTGTACTCAAGGTTTCTTAAATTATTACTTTCATGGGGAACATTCATGTACTTTATTACTTTTGTGAGTTCAATAAACAGAAGAACAAAAGTTTTTTAAAAGCTCTACAGCTAGAACAATAGGTAAAGAAGATGACAGCAGCTATGCTGTGCCTTTTTCCCAACGGACACTGAAACTTCATCTCATAGGATAAGATAGTGGCTCCAACATTGGACTACATAAAATTCATTCTATATTATTAACTCATAAAAGGTCTTTCTATTGCTCTCAGCCTCCTCCAATGTACCTTTTTCTGCCTCTAAATGCCCCTGCATGTAAGCCTATGTGTCCATGCACACATAGGCGTTTAGTGGAGTTTAGAGGCAGCAGTATTTAGAGGCAGAAAAAAGACCCTAAAAAGCGGCAAGCGTTTTTAATGCTTAAACTCTGCTGCCAGGAGGAAAGAAACCTAGGAGAGTTAGCAAAACGTCCAGTGTGCGTGAGGCCTTATTGTACTGCAATAATTAAATGTTTTTTGCAATCCTTAGCACATTTACTGCGGCAGGTTGGCCCTCCTGCTGGCGCTTGCTGCTGGGGGGCGAGCGCGCATGTCGGCGGCGCGCTCCCGTCTCCACTAGGCAGCGGGGATGCTGATGCACGGGGCCGGCGGCAATTGCTACCCGCTGAGAGAGAAGAACAGTCAGCTGTTGTAAACACAGCTGACCGTTCTTCTCTCTGAAATGATCACAGAGTGCCTGTGAACCTTCTATATAGGATCACAGGTCTCTATGGTCATTTCACAAGCCCCTCCCCACACAGTTAGTAAACACTCCCCTAGGCTCACATTTAACCCTTTGATGACCCACTAGGTTAACCACTTCCCTGTCAGTGTCATTATTACAGTAACAGTGCATATTTTTAGCACTGATTTCTGTAGTAATGTCACTGGTACCCCCAAAAGTGTCAAAAAAGTTAGTAATGGGTCCGATCTGTCCGCCGCAATGTTGCAGTCCTGCTAAAAACCGCAGATCGCTGCTATTACTAGTAAAAAAAAAAAAATTAAATAGAAATTACATAAATCATTTCCCCTAGTTTGTAGACGTGATAACTTTTGCGCAAACCAAGCAAAATACGCTTATTGCTTTTTTTTTACAAAAAATATGAAGCAGAATGCAAATTGGCCTAAAAGGATGAAAAAATGTGATTTTTAATTTTTTTTTTATTGGGAATGTTATATAGCACAATGTGAAAAATATTATTTCTTTTTTTTTTTTTTTTTAAGAATTGTCGCTCTTTTTTTGTTTATAGCGCAAAAAATTCATTTTTGTCCCTTTGGATACTTTCAAACAAACTGTCATGAATGGCTCTCTAAAGCTGTGTACTAACGATCTGATTATCATATCATCGATTCGAAAGCGGTATTTTACATATGATTTTATGATCGTGTGTACTAGGCTTTAGACATTTAAACGTAAAAAAAACGAAACAAAAGTAAACAAAACACACTTTTTCTTTTTTTGACCAGTGTTAGTTAAAAATAAATAGTGCTGTTTAAAATTACACTAGAATTATGATTCTGGTTAAAAAGTTATTTATAAATGAAATAAAGTGTTTTTTTTTTTTAATTTTGCACTTTTTAAAATATCAAACATGTAAATATATCTTAAATTTGTAAAAATATTAACAAACAATAAAAGTTCAATACTAACCACCTCTGACCCATGCTATATCCGAAAGATGGCTACAGCACAGCTCTGTTATTCCAAAAGGGCATGCATGAATGTCCTCCCAGAACCATGCCCCCGGAGCGTGAATCTGGTGTGTTCTGTTATCACTGTGTCCTTCAGACACAGCTGACCAGAGATTGTGATAAACGGCCAGTCAAAGTGGCCCTTTGTTATGTGATCAGCTGTGTCCAATCACAGCTGATCACATGTAAACAAACTTACTGGTTATCGTTTGTGTCCTTTCCTCAAGCATGAGGAGAGGAGAGCCGGTAACTGGCAAGTCTAACAGGGGACATGTGCACAGATAACCAGGGCACTGATCATCAGTGCAGCCCCATCAGTGCCAATCAGTGCCTATCAGTTGCTGCCTACTAGTGCCCCTGATCAGTGCCCATCAGTGCTGCCTATCAGTTCCATTAGTGCTGCCTATCGTTGTAATTTATAAACACTGTCTGACTGCTTTTTTTGACAGCTGAAGCTGCCCACATTTTCTGTGTACACAGCAATGCCTGCTTTGGTTAATCAGAGCCAAATCGCTGTGGACTGGGAGCAGGAAGCAGGGCAGAAGGACTGGATGGGCTACAAATGTCTCATGTACAACGATGACCTTTTTTTGGGCGTGTGTAGCAGTCCGGAACGAATTAAAGTGTATCCAAACTCCAAAACAAAATTGTAACAAATTGTAGTTTACCAGTCCTGGAGTCCTGGTGTCTGGGGTATTACGTGATTGCTGTGTGATCACATGATCACAATGTAAACATAACTGATTATTCATTCAACAGCTGTGCTTAGTATTGTGATGCTGTTATTGGCCCACAGATATCTCATTGTTTTGGGCAGTCACAGCTCCCTGTATTATGTGATAGCTGTGGGCCAAACACAGCACACAATATTAATCACAGCTGTTATGAATGTAACCCATTCAGGACAGTTCAAAACATTGCTGTTACAGTGATTATTACTATAACAGCAATCAAAGTGTAAAAAAAAAAAAAAATCCCTGATACACTGTCACTATGTAGCAAAAAATTAAAAAAAAAAAAAAAAGAAAATGCAATAAAAAAATATTTATTTACTTTAACATACTGTCATCAGTCAGTATTCCTGATTACCGCCACACAAGTCATATGATGACACTGTATTGGTGACAATATGTAAAACAAAAATTGGGAAAATGTTTTAATTTCTTAATTTTCTTACTAATTACTTTAGAATGCCCACTTTCCAAAAAGGGGTCATTAGGGGGAGATTTGTACTGTCCTGGCATTTTAAGGGCCTTAAAAAAATTAGATAGGCCTTCAATACATTAGGTTTACTTAATTTTCAAATATATATAACATAGTTTGTAGACACTATAACTTTCACACAAACCAATTAATATACACTTATTAGGATTTATTTTTTATTTTTTTTACCAAAGACATGTAGCAGAATGCATTTTGACCTAAATTTATGAAGACATTTCATGTTATTAGATATTTTTTATAACAGAAAGTAGAAAATATTTTTTTTTTTTTACATTTTTGGTCTTTTTTGTTTGTATAGCAAAAAATAAAAAAAACCCCAATGGTGATCAAATACTACCAAAAGAAAGCTCTATTTGTGTGAAAAAAATAAATTTAAAATGCGTACAGTGTTGTATGACCGCGCAATTACCAGTTAAAGTAGCACAGTGCTGAATAGCAAAAATGGCCAGGTCATGATGGGGCTAAAAGTGGTTAAAGCATCTCTGTCAAATGTCCTGAAATATGAGGCTGTTTTGATTAGCATAGCTTAGGCATTTCCTGATAGCATATAGTGTTGCCCACCCCTACTGCTTACTGTACCACATGTTGATATTGGCCAGCGATGTAGCCTACCCTAGTGATGAGCCAATAGGAATATAGGGAGGGCTGGAGGGAGTAAGCAAACTAAGGCCGGCCATAGACGAGTCAAAAACCGAACATTCTGTCGATTGAAAAACTAAAATGGCGCATATGATTGTACCATTATTTGTTTGATTAAAAAGAGAAAAAAAAATCCAGAATGTTGATTCAGGCAGTTTCGATTTTTGCGGCACAAAAATTGAATGTCGTAACTGGCACACTAATGATGCAAAAAACAATCGACGTGATGATTGACAAGAATTTTCGTTTGATTTTTGACTCGTCTATGGCCTGCTTAAGACATTATCAGAAAGTGACTGAGCTTTGTCTGATCATATCAACCCGCCTTTCAGGCAGAGTTAGGGCATTGAAAACTATCTGTCCTAATCAGCTAAAGCTTTTTTAAATCTGGTAATGTCTGAGCTTGCCTACTTCCTCCACCCCCTATACATTCCTCAGTCTTGGATGTCATGATTTTGTAAGCATTGCCTTACTCTTCCATCTGAGTCTTGATGGTCTTCATGATTGCCACAAATTTGACAATGACAGTGTAAGAGCAGATTGCTCCTTTGTTTGAACTTGAGAATTCAGGGTATTTCTTGGACAATCTATTTGTCATTTAGAAAAGTCCTAGGAGACAGACAGCTTTTCTAAGACCCTTTGATCGTGGATTGTCAGGCCCAGGGCCGGATTAAGAGCATCATGGGCTTGGTGCTGAGGATTTTGAAGGGCCTTAAGGGCCGTGCCCTGGCATGCACCCAGAGGAGGAAGGGTGCAGCCATGCATGCCTAATTCCACATGGGATGCTGTCTCTGAAGCCCATAAACACATCCATGCATCGGCAACTGTCCCTCCTTGTCCGGCCTTCGTGCTGTGTGGGGAGGCTCTGAGGGAGCTGCCTGGGGAAGCGAGCATAGAAGCCAGACTTCTGTGTTTACAAGTGACAGAAGAGCGGTAACAGTGAATATGGCCAACCCGGGGCCTATATAAAGGTAGGGACCTGGAGCTGCAGCTCCAATAGCCCCTACGTTAATCTGGCCCTGGTCAGGCCCAGAAGTATACGTCTATAAGCGCCATGAATGTTCTACTCCTGCTGAAGTTAGACCCCGTTCTACAGGTATGGAAACGTTTTGGGCTTCTCTGGTGAAAGTCTTGGCAGACCTGGTTACAAAGCTGGCAGGGGATACTCTCTTATTACCTTTTTTAATAGGTACAAGCTTGATGTGACATCTAAATCCACAACCAAGTTTAGCTCAAGCATTTTGTATTCAGCTTTTTTTTGTTTTTAGCTCCAGAAAAAAAAATTCCATTAAAGTATATTTTTAAAAAAAGTTCCCAAAGCACTATGTACACTCTCCATGCTCAAGAACTTTACTCTGCATTATTTTTTGGTCCCAAGTTTTGCCCCTTTACTGGGTTTATTGACACTGGGCGACTAGGCAACTTTGTGTGTTCCCAGGGCATTAAGGGCACTACTCCAAGGGGAGAAAAATCAAGCTCCCCTGGGATCACAGGAGAGTTATGCAGAGAAGAGTGGCTATATCATTACATGGCATCCACTGAGAACTGCCCATGTCCCTGTAGGAAGAAGAGGACTCCAGGATGTCATAACAGATCAAAGACAGTTCCAAAAATAGTACATACACTATATTACCAAAAGTATTGGGATGCGAGCCTTTACATGCACATGAACTTTAATAGCATCCCAGTCTTAGTCCGTAGGGTTCAATATTGGGTTGGCCCACCCTTTTCAGCTATAACAGCTTCAACTCTTCTGGGAAGGCTGTCCACAAGGTTTAGTAATGTGTCTATGGGAATGTTTGACCATTCTCCCAGAAGCGCATTTGTGAGGTCAGGCGCTGATGTGGATGAGAAGGCTTGGCTCGTAGTCTCCACTCTAATTTATCCCAAAGGTGTTCCATCAGGTTGAGGTCAGGACTTTGTGCAGGCCAGTCAAGTTCCACCACCCCAAACTTGCTCATTCATGTCTTTTTGGACCTTGCTTTGTGCTCTGGTCCAAATCATTTAGGGGGGTTATGGTGTGGGTTTTTTTTTTCAGGGGTTGGGTTTTTCACTTCGTTCCAGTGAAAGGAACTCTTAAGGCGTCAGCTGACCAAGGCATTTTGGACAATTTCATGCTCCCAACTTTATGAGAACTATATAGAGTTGGGGATGGCCCCTTCCTGTTCCCAAACTGTTCCCACAAAGTTGGGAGCAAGAAATTGTCCAAAATTCCTTGGTCAACTAACGCCTTAAGAGTTCCCTTCACTGGAACTAAGGGGCCAAGCCCAACCCCTGAAAAACAACCCCACACCATCATTCCCCCTCCACCAAATGATTTAGACCTTTGCAGGTAAAGAATGTCTAAAGAATGTGAGAGAAAGAATAGAAGAAGAAGAAAGAGTTGGGTTATCGTGTGCAGAATATAAATACAGTGTTCAAAACATAAGCAAGCATACACAATGGAGTACAGTTTTGTACAAAATGTAAAATGTAATTCACAATGTGATTTGTTTATTACAGGTACTTATATAGCGCCATCAATTTACACAGTGCTTTACATATACAGTGCTGTAAAAAAGTATTTCCTCTTCCTGATTTTTTTCTTTTTTTTGCAAATTTGTCACACTTAAATGATTCAGATTATGAAACAAATTTTAATATTACATTGCCCCCCCCCCCCTTTGCTAAATCATGAATGAACTGTGATTAATCACATTTTTTGGAAAGTTGAGTTACATTTCACTTATCACATCCAGGCCTGATTACTGCCAGACCCGTTGAATCAATAAATAACTTAAATAGAAGCTGTCTGACAAAGTGAAGCAAGCTAAAAGATCGACTTATCCAGGAGGTCATAAAAGAACCCAGAACAACATCTAATGAACTGCAGGCCTCACTTGTCTCAGTTAAGGTCAGTGTTCATGATTCAACAATAAGAAAGAAACTGGGCAAAAATGGCATCCATGGGAGAGAGCCAAGGCGAAGGCCACTGCTAACCAAAAAAACAAAGACTCGTCTTACATTTGCCAAAAAACATCTTGATTATTCCCAAGAATTTTGGGCAAATGTTCTCTGGACTGATGAGAGAAAAGTTTAACTTTCTGAAAGGTGTGCCTCCCGTTACATCTGTCATAAAACGAACACATACCAATAGTCAAACATGGTGGTGGTAGTGTGATGGTCTGGGGCTGCTTTTCAACTTCAGGACCTGGATGACTTGCCATAATTGATGGAACCATGAATTCTGCGCTCTACCAGAAAATCCTGAAGGAGAATGTCTGGCCATCAGTTTGTGGCCTCAAGCTCAAGTGCACTTGGGTTATGCAGCAGGACACTGATCCAAAACGCACCAGCAAGTCCACCTCTGAATGGCTCAAAAAAACAAAACAAAATTAGGGTTTTGGAGTGGCCTAGTCAAAGTCCTGACTTAAATACAATTGAGATGCTGTGGCATGACCTTAAACAGGCTGTTCATGCCCGAAAAACCCCCAAATGCGGTTGAAAAAAACAATTCTGCAAAGAAGAGTGGGCCAAAATTCCTCCACAGCGATGTGAAAGACTCATTGTCAGTTATCGCAAACGCTTGATTTCAGTTGTTGCCTCTAGGGTTAGCACAACCAGTTATTAGGTTTAGGGGGCAATTACATTTTCACATAGAGCCAGGCAGGTTTGGACAGCTTTTTTCCCTTAATAAATGAAATCATCATTTAAAAACTGCATTTTGGATTTATTCGGGTTATCTTTGTGTAATATTAAAATTTGTTGTATCATCTGAATCATTTAAGTGTGATAAATATGCAACAAAAAAAAAATCAGGAGAGGGGAAAATTAATATTAATATTATACAGGATTTGTATAGCGCCAACAGTTTACGCAGCGCTTTATAATATAAAAGGGAGACAATACAGTTACAATACAATAAAATACAAGAGGATTAACAGGGTCCTGCTCAGAAGAGCTTACAATCTAATAGGATGGGGCAGGTGATACAAAAGGTTGTAACTGTGGGGAATGAGCTGCTGGAAGAGGTCAAAGATTAGTTAGAGGTGTGATAGGCTTCCCTAAAGAGATTAGTTTTTAGGGATCGCCTGAAGGCAGCTAGAGTGGGAGATAGCCGGACAGGTTGAGGTAGAGCATTCCAGAGGATGGGAGAGGCTCTGAAAAAATCCTGGAGACGAGCATGGGAGCAGGAGATAAGGGAACTTGAGAGAAGGAGGTCTTGAGAGGAGCAGAGAGGATGGTTTGGGTGACATTTTGAGATAAGATTGGGGATGTAGCTCGGGGCAGAGTTATGAATGGCTTTGTATGTTGTGGTTAGTATTTTGAATTAAATTTGCTGGACAATCGGGAGCCAGTGTAGGAATTGGCGGAGAGGGTTGGCAGACACTGAGCAGTTGGTAAGATGGATAAGCCTGGCAGCAGCATTCATGATAGACTGAAGAGGTAGCCCATGGAGAGGTAGGCCTATGGGAAGGGCGTTGCAATAGTCGAGGCAAGAGATAACAAGTGAGTGAATGAGTAGCTTGGTGGTTTCATTTGTTAAAAAGGGGCAAATGTTAGAGATGTTATGGAGGTCTACAAGCTTTTGATAACAATAAGTACCCTGGAATGAGGGGAGGGATTGATGGTTACATTACTGATTTTGATAGAAAAGTCATGGAGGGGGGCAAGGCGGGCTCATCAATTCAGTTTTAGAGAGATTTAGTTTGAGGAAGTGGTGCGACATCCATGCTGATATGTCAGTTAGTAAGTAAGTAATGCAAGAGTAGACTGAAGGAGTGAGGTGAGGAGTAGACAGAAAGATTTGGGTGTCATCGGCGTATAGATGGTATTGGAAGCTGTGGGCAGTTATCAAGTGACCAAGAAAGGAGGTGTAGATAGAGAAGAGAAGGGGTCAAAGAACAGAGCCTTGGGGGACCCCCACAGAAAGGGGCAATGGGGGGGAGGAGACAGTGTTGTAGGTAACACTGAAGGATCGCTGTGATAGGTAGGAGGAGAACCAAGATAGAGCAGAATCTTGGAGGCCAAGGGAGCGGAGTTTATTGAGAAGGATCAGGTGGTCAACAGTATCAAAGGCTGCAGAGAGGTCAAGTAATAAGAGTATGGAGCAGTGCCCATTAGTTTTAGCAGTTAGTAAATCGTTAGTGAGTTTCAGTTAGGCAGTTTCTGTGGAGTGCTGCGAGCGAAAGCCAGACTGCAAGGGATCAAGAAGGTTATTTTCACTGAGGTAGGCGCTAAGATGGTTGTAGACTAAGCGATCTAGAAGTTTAGAGGTGAATAGGAGCAGTGAGATGGGTCTTAAGTTGCTCAGGTTGGTGGGGTCCATTGAGGGCTTTTTAAGAATGGTAGTGATCTGCGCATGTTTTAGAGGGGAGGGGAAGGTGCCACTAGAGAGGGAGAGATTGAAGATGTGAGTGAGGGAGAATAGGATAGAATAAGGGGTGACCGTAGTAGTTGTGAGGGCACAGGATCCAGGGGACAATTAGTAAGGTGGGCATCTGAGAAACGTTTTGTAACCTCTTCAGTAGTAGCCAGTTCAAAAGAGGAGAGTGTTGATGTAATGTTCTGGTACCTCTGGTACCCTTGTTCCATATTTCTCCTTTGCTAATTGCGTCCCATCTTGTGTAACAAGAGACGCATATACCTTTAAGACCGGATGACATCATTGCCGAGCGCCGCTATGAGCGGCTATTTCAATCGCCGGCTTTCTCTCACTCATCGCTCGTTCAAACCACATGTTCACCGCACCTTCTCCTGTGAAGTCGGAGCTGCTGACATTTCCTTTGCTGAACTGACGCCGGAACCTCGCCGCTGATCCGTATCTCGCTACGGGATCACCTCTCTATCTATGGACATTGTTACTACTAACCTATCTAAGTGATAAGTACCCCACAGGGGATTCCTTACTAACCAATCTCCTACTGTCATCTACTGCAATTACCAGGACTATCTATCTATCTATTCCATACCATCTGCATAGACTGTTAGCTCTTGGGACTACCTTCAACTATCCTTGCACTAGGTTACTCTGTCTAAGTATACTCCATCTGTGTCCTCTTACCATCTGCACTATACTAGACATCAGAACCTATCTGCTTTACCATCACCTGCAACTCTCCTAATATTACTCCTAGTAATCACCATACAACCTGTCTCTCATCTATACATTCTCATATGTTCTATCCCTCCACTAAAACATCTGATTGAGTATATGTATATTGCATAACAGGCTGTACACCGTGATGAAGTCCTGAGAGTTGGATAGGTTTATTCAACAGTATCTCTACAAGGCTACTGAGTGTGATAATTCTGAAGCTGAAAATCCATCCATTAACAAAAACGCATGAACGTTACAGATTGAACGAGCCTTAAAAAAAATATATGGATTCAGCAGAATTACCCACTCATGTACTACAATTAAAACAGCAAGTAGATGCATTGATCCTTGCGCTTACAGAGGTACAAAACGAAAATCAGACCTTGAGACAGCAGGTTGGCCGTCTCACACAGCTTTCTGCTACTCAGCCCCGTGAGCCTAAGATAAACCCACCTCTAGTGTTTTCTGGTGATCGGAGCAAATTTCGTGAATTCGTGAGCACGGCAATGTCTCTTGAGATTTCTAGTATTGTCAGTTTGCCAGGGTTGCAATGGTCGGGGCCTGATTCTGCATGTAGTTAGAGGAGCAAGTGCGTCCAGTGATGATGAGAGTGAACTGTTGTGAACAGAGGTGGCCAGGTCAGGACAGGAAAGAATATGTCATATAGGTGGTCAGTAGCAGAATAGAGAAGAGTTAAAGTGACATTGGTTCCTACAAGTTATCATTTGCTGCTTGGAGGGATGGGTGGTTGGAGGCAAGGATATAGTGAATTAAATAATATAAATATGTGCTGCGCAAACCTGTGTAGCTTATATTAATAATACATTTATTTAAACAAATAAATTTGTAGTGGAACATTTGTATCACTCTGTGTAGAAAAAATATATATATGTGTCTATATCAACAGTTGTGCACTGATTAAATCCAATTTAAACACAATTAATAATTCTCTATATGCAATAAAACCGTACAATGAATATTTAAACACATATAAATCATGCAAAGTGACATAGTGAATTAGTGTCCAATTCCTTTTGCCTGGCATCCAAATTATAAGTGTCAAAACAAAGTATGCTCCTCTGTATGGAGATTAAATCCCAATCACCAGTGCTCAAATATGGTCGTGAGCAAACTTGATTTCACCTTCAATCTCTGTGCTCCCCCCCGTAAGGTGGGTGCCTCACCTTAAGGCCTGTGACCTCGCACTTAAGCTTGGTCAGTAATGGCCTTGTACTCAATCCAATAGATATGGATGCGGGGTTGCTTTTTCTTAAATGCTGTCAGGGTGCTCCTATTCCTCACGATGGGCTCACATGGATAGGAAGAAAGATATACATGGTGCAAGTAACGTCTTGTAAACGGACTTTATTAAAAATAAACGTATTGCACTTACATTTAATTGGTGCTTGCAGCGCACCACACTATAAGGGCTATTTTGCAAATAATGGCCCAGCAGTTCATGCAGGGGTCTCCAACAGAGATGTATAGTAACTAAGTAGAACTACTTCACTACTGTACTTAAGTACCGAAAGGCGGTATCTGTACTTTCCTAGAGTAGAATTTTTTTCTCCTACTTCCACTTTTACTTTACTACATTTTTTCAATGATTTCAATACTTCTACTCCGATATTTTTTTTTTGTGCTGCATAGTTACCCATTACAATTATAAAAATTACCACTGCCAGAACAGTAGATGGCAGGTTTCATGAAGCTCAAAACATGTGTATTATCTGCGCATACGAAAATAAAAGCTACTGTATGTATAAATAAAAGCTGCATTTGAAATAATAAAAAACAATATGATGTTCAAACTTTTGACTTCTTTCTTTAATAACTACATAACAGTACTTGTACTTTTACTTTCAGTACTTGAGTAGCAAAATTTTTAAAAAACTACTTGCAATACTTAAGTACAAAAAATGTTGAATACTTTAGTACTTCTACTCAAGTCACTTTTTGATCGAGCACTTCCACTTCTACTCAAGTCACTTTTTGATCGAGCACTTGTACTTTTACTCAAGTTTGGGTTTCGAGTACTTTATACAACTCTGGTCTCAAACTATATTTCCAATATATATTTTTTCTACACAGAGTGATACAAATTTTTCACTACAAATTCATTTGTTTAAATTAATTTATTATTAATATAAGCTACACAGGTTTGCGCAGCACATATATATATTATTTAATTCACAACACACTCACAACAAGGGAGTGATCAGTGCAAGTGGCGGCGCATGCGCAATGATGTGTTGGCGCCGGGCGGCGCCATTTTTAAATCTAAGGCAACCTAGTGGAACGTCCCTCGCACCGACCATGGCGCCTCAGGAACAGGTAAGTGAGGCTCCTCCACAGCCACACTACCTGCCATTATGTGGGGCTGCAGACATACTACAAGAGATGCAGTGCTGCAGGCATGGTACACCTGTACCATGCCCGCAGCACTGCATCTCCTGTAGTATGCCCGCAGCCCTTCATTTTCATGCACCACGCCCGCAGCCCTGCATTCTCCTGTACCATGTCCGCAGCCCCGCATTCTCCTGTACCATGTCCGTAGCCCCGCATTCTCCTGTACCATGTCCGCAGCCCCGCATTCTCCTGTACAATGCCCGCAGCCCCGCATTCTCCTGTACCATGTCCGCAGCCCCGCATTCTCCTGTACCATACCCGCAGCCCCGCATTCTCCTGTACCATGCCCGCAGCCCCGCATTCTCCTGTACCATGTCCGCAGCCCCGCATTCTCCTGTACCATGCCCGCAGCCCCGCATTCTCCTGTACCATGTCCGCAGCCCCGCATTCTCCTGTACAATGCCCGCAGCCCCGCATTCTCCTGTACCATGCCCGCAGCCCCGCATTCTCCTGTACCATGCCCCCAGCCCCGCATTCTCCTGTACCATGTCAGCAGCCCCGCATTCTCCTGTACCATGTCCGCAGCCCCGCATTCTCCTGTACCATGCCCGCAGCTCTGCATTCTCCTGTACCATGCCCTCGGCCCCGCATTCTCCTGTACCATGCCCGCAGCCCCGCATTCTCCTGTACCATGCCCGCAGCCCCGCATTCTCCTGTACCAGGTCCACAGCCCCGCATTCTCCTGTACCATGCCCGCAGCTCTGCATTCTCCTGTACCATGCCCGCAGCCCCGCATTCTCCTGTACCATGCCTGCAGCCCCGCATTCTCCTGTACCATGCCCGCAGCCCCGCATTCTCCTGTACCATGCCCCCAGCCCCGCATTCTCCTGTTCCATGTCCGCAGCCCCACATTCTCCTGCACCATGTCCGCAGCCCCGCATTCTCCTGTACCATGCCAGCAGCCCTGCATTCTACTGTACCATGTCCGCAGCCCCGCATTCTCCTGTACCATGCCCGCAGCCCTGCATTCTCCTGTACCATGTTCGCAGCCATTGCAAACTTATATTCTGAGGTTTTAATTACATTATTTAAATATAATCAGTCGTGAACTAAAGTGGGCCCGTCTAAGGCATGAAACTCCAGGGCTGAAAATTAGTCCCACTCCGGCCCTGCTTGTGACAGAGACACCCAGGAATCAGACATGTTGTCTGCGCCTTGTCCCTGTATGGGCCTCCCCATAGGATGCTTTAAATTTATAGGAAGATTGAGTAGGCAAGCATTTATCAATTAATCAATATAAGATCTGATTTGAGACTAGGCTTGTGACGGTATCAGATTGTCATGCTACGATTAATTGATTAAGGTTTTGCCACAGTATACGGTTTTATCACGGTATTCAATTATTAAATTTAAATTATTAAATTTCTACCTCACTTGAATTTCATTGCTGAATTTAGGGGCTTTGGTTCACTTATGCACATTATTATATAGTAGTCAGTAAAGACTCTATGAGCCAGGCCTAAAATAGGTCATCAAGCAACGTCTGGCCTAACTGGTGATAACTGGTCCTGGCGCTCGGCTCCGATCCGATGGCCTGGTCATTAAGGGGGCAAATCCTTGTGGTCAAGAAGTGGTTAAACCTGAAGGAGGTGTTGTTATTTATAAATTACTTTACTATTGCTTTAGGCCTGGTTCACATGTATGCGGGTTGGCGGCCCACATTTGCACAGGCATAGCAGACCATTGATTTGAATGGGCTTGAGCTGCTATGCCTGCGTTTTCGGCTGAAAAAAGGTGCATGTGGAATTTTAAAAAATGCAGTGGCCATGAAATCCATCCTTCTTTTGGATGGATTTCATGGCCACTGCATGGCCACTGCATTTTTTAAAATTCCACATGCACCTTTTTTCAGCCAAAAACGCAGGCATAGCAGCTCAAGCCCATTCAAATCAATGGGCTGCTATGCCTGTGCAAATGTGGGCCCCCAACCCGCATACATGTGAACCAGGCCTAAAGCAATAGTAAAGTCATTAATAGATAAAAACACTGCTCCGCCTGCAGGTTTAACCACTTCTGGACCACAAAGATTTGCCCCTTTAAAGACCAGGCCATCGGATAAGTGCACCAGGACCAGTCATCACCAGGTAGGCCAGACACTGCTTGATGGCTATATAATAATGTAATTTGGGCTGCTATGCGTGTGTGTGTGTGTGTGTGTGTGTGTGTGTATATATATATATATATATATATATATATATATATGATATGCTGCTATGCCCATGTATGTATGTACAGTGGGTACGGAAAGTATTCAGACCCCCTTAAATTTTTCACTCTTTGTTATATTGCAGCCATTTGCTAAAATCATTTAAGTTCATTCTTCTTCCTCATGAATGTACACACAGCTCCCCATATTGACGGAAAAACAAAGAATTGTTGACATTGTTGCAGATTTATTAAAAGAGAAAAACTGAAATATCACATGGTCCTAAGTATTCAGACCCTTTGCTGTGACACTCATATATTTAACTCAGGTGCTTTCCATTTCTTCTGATCATCCTTGAGATGGTTCTACACCTTCATTTGAGTCCAGCTGTGTTTGATTATACTGATTGGACTTGATTAGGAAAGCCACACACCTGTCTATATAAGACCTTCCAGATCACAATGCATGTCAGAGCAAATGAGAATCATGAGGTCAAAGGAACTGCCTGAAGAGCTCAGAGACAGAATTGTGGCAAGGCACAGATCTGGCCAAGGTTACAAAAAGATTTCTGCTGCACTTAAGGTTCCTAAGAGCACAGTGGCCTCCATAATCCTCAAATGGAAGACGTTTGGGACGACCAGAACCCTTCCTAGAGCTGGCCGTCCGGCCAAACTGAGCTATCGGAGAAGAGCCTTGGTGAGAGAGGTAAAGAAGAACCCAAAGATCACTGTGGCTGAGCTCCAGAGATGCAGTCAGGAGATGGGAGAAAGTTGTAGAAAGTCAACCATCACTGCAGCCCCCCACCAGTCGGGGCTTTATGGCAGAGTGGCCCGACGGAAGCCTCTCCTCAGTGTAAGACACATGAAAGCCCGCATGGAGTTTGCTAAAAAAACACCTGAAGGACTCCAAGATGGTGAGAAATAAGATTTTCTGGTCTGATGAGACCAAAATAGAACTTTTTGGCCTTAATTCTAAGCGGTATGTGTGGAGAAAACCAGTCACTGCTCATCACCTGACAATGACCCTAAGCACACAGCTAAAATAACGAAGGAGTGGCTTCACAACAACTCCATGACTGTTCTTGAATGGCCCAGCCAGAGCCCTGACTTAAACCCAATTGAGCATCTCTGGAGAGACCTAAAAATGGCTGTCCACCAACGTTTACCATCCAACCTGACAGAACTGGAGAGGATCTGCAAGGAGGAATGGCAGAGGATCCCCAAATCCAGCTGTGAAAGACTTGTTGCATCTTTCCCAAAAAGACTCCTGGCTGTATTAGATCAAAAGGGGGCTTCTACTAAATACTGAGCAAAGGGTCTGAATACTTAGGACCATGTGATATTTCAGTTTTTCTTTTTTAATAAATCTGCAACAATGTCAACAATTCTGTGTTTTTCTGTCAGTATGGGGTGCTATGTGTACATTCATGAGGAAGAAGAATGAACCTAAATGATTTTAGCAAATGGCTGCAATATAACAAAGAGTGGAAAATTTAAGGGGGTCTGAATACTTTCCGTACCCACTGTATGTATGTATATCTCTATCTATCTATATATAAATATATCTATCTAATTCTATCTATCTGCAGAAACTTGCTTGTATTAGCAGTGTTTCTGTGTCTGAGCCCTGGAAGAAGCATGTGGGTGTGTGCTGAGTGGGAGCCGTTTGATTGGTTACAGGGAGGAGCTAAGTCTCTCACTCTAGGATCATATTACCAGAGCTGTTTCTATTGAGTGAGTGAACTGCTGAGTGAGTGAATGAGTCATCCAGCTCACTGAAATGTATCAATTCAAAAGGCAGATAAACACGGTATTTAACCACTTAACGTCTAGCCACGTAGACCTACGTCGGCTGACTTTAAGGGGTTGTACCTGTCACTACATATTGGTGTCACAAGGGATGTTTACATTGCTTGTGACAGCAATAAAAGTGATCAGATTTTTTTTTTTTTTAAAAAACCTGTAATAAAGTTAAAAAAAAAGAAAAAATAAATAGGAAAAAAAAAAAATTTAGCCGCCCCCGTCACCGTTAGCTCGCGCACAAAAAAAACGTATACGCAAGTCGAGCCGCGAATGAAATCGCTGTTCAAACCACACATGTGAGGTATCGCCGCGATCGCCAGAGCGTGGGCAATAATTTAAAAAAAAGAGCTACACTCTAACTCTAAACTGGTAACCGTTAAATAAATTTTAAGCGTCGCAGATTGAGATCTCTATTGACCGTAGTTTGTCGCCATCCCACGGGGGGGGCGCAATTTTAAACCGTAACATGTTGGGTATCTATTTACTCGACGTGACATCATCTTTCACAATATACAAAAAAAATGGGCTAACTTTACTGTTTAGTATTTTTTAGATGCAGTGAAATGTGATTTTTCAAATTTTTTCCAAAAAAATGGCGTTTTAAAGACCGCTGCGCAAATACCGCCTGACAAAAAATTTTGCAATGACCGACATTTTATTCTCCAGAGTCTTTGCTAAAAAAAAATATATATATAATGTTTGGGGGTTTTAAGTAGTTTTCTAGCAAAAAATACTGGTTTTAACTTGTGAACAAAAAGTGTCAAAAATAGGCTCAGTGGTAAAGTGGTTAAAAAATGCTACAATAACAATACCGTGGGTATGCAATACCGCAATATATCGAATTACCGAAAACCGGCACATCTCTATTTGAGACAGATGAATATGGGAGGGGAGATGAACAATACAAGACCAGCCACAGACACAGGCAAAGGTCTTAAAGGGTAATTAAGTCTCTTGATCACTGAAGCCAAATGGAGTTGAGAATCAATCACCAGTTATGTTGCTAATGCAGTGCATTTGTTTTTAGAGCTAGCATTAAATATATAAGTTTAAAGATATGGCAATGGAAGACATTTACCAAGATTTACCAAATATGCATACTAGAATGTGATGCATTACAAGAGGAATGAATAACATGGGTTCCTACTATATAATAAGATCTGTCATAGAGAGAAACAGAAAGGTGGTGAGTAGAAAGAAGGACTTAATAAGGTTTGTTAGATCTTTTTTTCAACCTGACTACCTATGTAATCTCTCTCTAATATAAACAGCAATAAAAACCTGACTGAAGTTCTAACCCTTTCCTACTATTTCCAAAAGTGAAAAATATATTTCCCTTGTATACCGTACTTTTCGCTTTAGGTTAAAGCAAAAATAAACATCAAGGTAAATGCTAGGGTTGGAGAGCTTGCATCAATTATCTCTATTTTCATATCTATGCATTATGGTAAAGGCGCTTTCACATTGCCTTATTGCACTGCCAGTGCAACCCAGTGTGCTCGTGGTTTTGGTGCAGGTAAACCATGCTTTGCCATACATTTCCATTATGTTTTGGTGCTCTTTCAGAAAAGTGCAGTGGATCAGTGTGAAGCCTTTTTCTGACACATGTTGTTTACAAGTTAAAATCAGTATTTTTTGCTGGAAAATTACTTAGAACCCCTAAACATTATATATATTTTTTTAGCAAAGACTAATAAAATGGCGGTCATTGCAACATATTTGTCACGCAGTATTTTTTACGCAGCAGTCTTTCAAATACATTTTTTTTTTAAATACACTTTACTGAATTTAAAAAACGTAACATGTTACGGTTTAAAATTGCGCACACTCGTGGAATGGCAACAAACTACAGTACTTACAAATCTCCATAGACGATGCTTTGAAAATTTTTAATGGTTACCAGTTTAGAGTTACAGAGGAGGACCTAGAATTATTGCTCTTGCTCTGACGATTGAGGTGTCATTTGCGGGCGTGACTTACGTATGTGTTTTCTTTCGTGCACGAGCTCACGGGGATGGGGCGCTTTAAGATTTTTTTTTTTTAATTTTTATCTTTAACCGGTTGCCGACCGCCGCACGACTATATACTGCGGCGGTCAGCCCCGGCCAGGCAGAGTGACGTATCGGTACGTCACTCGCCTGTCACTGACTTGCGAGCCTATCGCGGGCGGGCGCGCGCCCGCCGAGGCGCGCGCCCGCCGCGGCTCGTTCACAGGCAAGTCAGTGCGTGTGACCGGCGGACTCGATGTCCGCCAGTCACACTGCGATCGCTCCTGTGAAGGGAGAAAGACAGAGCAGCTTGTGTAAACAAGCTGCCTGTCAGTTCTCCCTGTGTAAAAGTAAAGATCTGACCGTTCTACTATGTAGAACGGTTGATCTTTGCTTTTACACCAATAGGAATGTCCCTACACAGTAGAAAGCACGCCCCTAGGACACACTTAACCCCTCCCTGTCCAATAAAGTTAACCCCTTCCCTGCCAGTGTCATTTTTGCAGTAACAGTGCATATGTATAGCACTGATTACTGCAGTAATGTCACTGGTAACCCCAAAAGTGTCAAAAATGTCAGTCAAGGGTCCGATCTGTCCGCCGCAATGTCGCAGTACCGAAAAAAAAATCGCAGATCGCCGCCATTACGCGTTAAAAAAAAAAACACCAAAAATGACAAAAATCTTTCTCTTTGTTAGTAAACGCGATAACTTTTGCGCAAACCAATCAAAATACGCTTTTTGCGATTTTTTTTACCAAACATAGGTAGCATAAAACAAATTGGCCGAAAAATGTTAAAAAATTTTGATTTTTACTTTTTTTTTTGGGGAATTTCATATAAAAAAATGTGAAAAATATTGTTATTTTTGCAAAATTTACGCTCTTTTTTTGTTTATAGCGCGTGATCAAAAAATCGCACAGGTGATCAAATACCACCAAAAGAAAGCTCTGTTTGTGGGAAAAAAAGGACGTCAAATTCGTTTAGGTACAGCGTCGCACGACCGCGCAATTGTCCGTTAAAGTCACGCAGTAAAAAATCGCAAAAAAACCCCTGGTCCTTTAGCAGCCAAATCCTCCGGGGCTTAAGTGGTTAACACTGTTTTAAAAAAAAAATAAATAAATCTGATCACTGTTATTACTGTCACAAGGAATGTAAATATCCCTTGTGACAGTAATAGGCAGAGACGGGTACTCTTTATGGAGGGATCTGGGGTCTACATTGGTCAATTTGATCTGCCTCAATCTCGGTTTACATGCAATCTGCTTAACTGACACCTTAAACCTGTGGTTTGCTTACCCTGCCATATCCTCAGTTTGGATGTGGTCAATTGGCTGCCCAAATATATTGGATGCCCCTTGATCACTGAGCCGAGTTGCCCCGTTTTGTCCATTTTTCCATTACAGTGGATCAATTGTTTATTTATTTATTTTATTTAAACATTTTTTGCCTTATCCATTTGCTAATTGGTTATTTCATTGCTCACATGACAGCTACAGCCTACCTATACGTATGTGTGTTGTTTTTAATCCCCACGTGGTTAATTTTAATATAATGTCTTGGTGAGGTGGAAGGTTTATTTATTCCATTGCACCGCGACCTCGGCGCGACATGCACGGACTTCTTATCATTGAAGTCAATGCAAGTCGCCTCCAGGTCGCCCCAAAGTAGTACAGGACCCTTTTTCTAAGTCGGAGCGACTTGTGTCGCTCCTATTAGAACGGGTCCTGTGCTAATCAATGGCAGGCTTCCCACCGCGACTTTTTTAGGCGACCAAGTCGCCTGACAAGTCGCGCTAGTTACATAGTTACATAGTTAGTGAGGTTGAAAAAAGACACCAGTCCATCCAGTTCAACCTATGATGTGTGTGTGTGTTTGCTTTTACCCGTACATTGTATACCCCTGTATGTTGTGGTCTCTAAGGTGCCCATCTAACAGTTTTTTGAAACTATCAATGCTCCCTGCTGATACGACTGCTTGTGGAACAGAATTCCACATCCTTACTGCTCTTACAGTGAAGAACCCCTTACGCATTTTAAGGTTAAACCGCCTTTCCTCTAGTTTTAGTGAGTGGCCACGTGTCTCATTGTATCTCCTTTCTCTGAATAGTTTGTTCCTTATGCTAGGGTCGCCAGTACAGTATTTGAACATTGATATCATATCCCCCCTCAGTCGTCTCTTCTCCAGAGAGAATAGGTTCAGTGCTTGTAGTCTTTCCTCATAGCTGATGTCCTCCATTCCCCTAATTATTTTTGTTGCCCTTCCCTGGACTCTTTCCAGTTCCAGCACATCCTTCCTGAGGACCGGTGCCCAGAACTGGACAGCATACTGCAGATGTGGCCGGACCAGAGTCTTGTAGAGTGGGAGAATAATCTCTTTATTTCTGGAGTGAATCCCCTTTTTTATACATCCCAGTATTCTGTTGGCTTTACTTGCAGCGGCTTGGCATTGCATGCCACTGCCAAGCCTGTTGTCTACCAGTACCCCCAAGTCTTTTTCCATCCTAGACTCACCCAGAGGCTCCCCCCCCTAGTGAGTAGCTTGATTTCTGGTTTTTGGCCCCCAAGTGCATTACTTTACATTTTTCAACATTAAACCTCATCTGCCATGTAGTTGCCCACCCCGTTATTTTGTTCAGGTCCGCTTGTAAGGTTTCCACATCCTGCTTGGAAGATAATGGCATGCTTAGTTTAGTATCATCTGCAAATACTGAGATTGTACTAGATATCCCCTCCTCTAGATCATTTATGAATAAATTAAACAGGATTGGTCCCAGGACAGAACCCTGGGGGACCCCACTTTCCACACCCGCCCAATCCGAGTACTCCCCATTAATCACCACCCTCTGAACTCTTCCCTGGAGCCAGTTCTCTATCCAGGTCCATACCTACCTTCCTTAGTTTGTACAGTAAGCGTTTGTGGGGAACGGTGTCAAAGGCCTTTGCAAAGTCCAGATACACCACATCCACAGGCTTTCCTTTATCTAGTGTGAATGGGGTCTCAGTGATCTGTTTTGAATTTTTGATGCAATAACAATTTATTTACTTTTATCTATAAAATGATCTACTTGGAATTTTTGTTTGACCCACATACATATATACCCCTGTGGCTCTAATATATTACGCTTTCCCTGGGCAACTTTCTCTTTTCTTGTTGTCCATGCTTTTTTGTAAGGGATCTGGGGTCTGCACTGGGATAACGGCCGAGCGGCTGCTGAGCCGCATTGGTTGTTATCTCCAGAAAGCCAATCACCGGCTCTAAAAAATGGTACCGGGGTGATGCCTGCAGCTGCAGGCATAAACCCGGTACAACCACTTATTCAAGCGGGCGTACAGGTAGGACGGTTTGTGGGAAGTTTTTAACACCCCATTGCACCTAGGCAAAACACTGAAATGCATAGATGTGATAGGATCTCTTACTGCATTTGACATTTGGCTTATTTGCATCAGGACCAGTTTTTGCTGCGTTGTGGTGCTTTGGCAGCCCTTTCAAAATGAATGGACTGCCTTGACACACTGCATGCTACCACACTTGCAGTAATGAGACCCTATAGCAGTGATGGCGAACCCTTGGCACCTTGTTTTGGACCTGTATTTCCCATGATGCTGATGCACTCTGCAGTTTAGTTGAACATCGTGAGAAATGTAGTTCCAAAACATCTGGGGTGCCAAGGATCGCCATCACTGCCCTATGGTGTAAGGAAGTGTTTCTCAACCTTTTTTTTGTCAAGGCACCCTTTAAAATAATAGACAATGCCAAGGTACCCTTTAAAATTATGGACAGTCTCAAGGCACCCCATTCTAAAATGTAAAATTATATATATCTTATATATATTTTGTGATATTTGGGGGTGTTTAGCTTGAGTGCAGAGCCTACCAGTGAGCTTAGTCCACGCAGTTGTGCCGTTTAAGGGCTTGCTGGCCCACTTTTATTAAAGGAAAATATAAAGAAACACAAGTCCAATAACATAACAGTTGCCCATGCAGGGGTTTCAGCTTTCCACAGCATTAATGTAAATGAAAAATCAAAAGCCACCTGGCTCTCTAGAAGCACCGCTGCTCAGGCTTTAAGCCTCGACCTTCTTGGCCATCTAACAGAGTTCCTGTACAAACACTGTACCTCAGTTAGCATACTTTCCCCAGTTTCCTTGCTGTTCCAGCCCAAAGGCTCACCATCTACTCGTACCGTGCAGACATGCACCCTTCACCCTTGCACACCAGGACTCCTCGGGAGAGTGGAGCCCAGAACCCTGGTCCTGTCTGTCTTAAAAGGCCCAGATCCACCTGCACAATCAGTGTGCTGGCTGTTCCTAAGACCTGGTCCCAGGATTGGAGATTTCCTCCCACCCAGATCGCTTGGAAATCTCAAGACTCCAGGTCCCCAACTGACTTTATCCACCATAGGGGAAACTGAAAACCCAGTCTTCTCCCAGTAAAACAGTCCTCCTGGAGCCTCTCAACCTGCCTGGTTGATAATCCTGGGAGAAATACCTGCTCCCCACTAGTTGCACTGCCACAATAAATATATATATATATATATATATATATATATATATATATAACTATTCTAATAGTTTTACATAATACAGCAACATCCACATGTAGAACATTCAATGTTAGAGGTGATTTAATCTTCCAAAGCAAATACACTTTTGCACACTGGTTCTGACTAGTATTCCAATGTTTCTCTTTTCCCTCAATTTCACTCCATCAGTCAGCTAATGTGACCCCAGTGCTGAGGGAGTGGGACAGGGAAGGGTCAAACAAGGATGCTGTGGAGGCAACAGACATCCTCCTTATCAACTGATGATGTCATTGGTTGTTAGGATGCCAGTGTCTAGTCATAATGGTGCATAATAAAAACCCGTGGCTTTGTGTAACTAAAAGGCAGGCTTGATCCACCTGCTGGTTTTATACAATTTTTTGATCAATTTTAAGGCATTTTGCCAAGGCACCCCTGAACAAAACCCAAGGTTAAAAAAGGCTAGTGTAAGACATAAGCTTAAAACCCAACAATGCCTGTCTCTGAAACTGATCTGTCATGATGTGAACTGAACAGATTTTTTAAACATTTGGTCATCTTTTGAATAAAGTGGTGCAAACCGAAAGCCAGAAAATGTGCACCACAACTCATATACATAACACAAAAGATGTTTATCCCACTTAATATGCATAAGGCTAGTTGTGACTGTTCTGGCCTTTAGAAATAGATACATTATACATGAGAGAAAACACATATGAACCAATTTAAACACATATTATATATCCTTGCACTTTGTTAAATATAATTGATTATGCAAACATTATGTCTCATTTATGTTGAAAGGAAAGCAGGTTGGTCAGCTGAGTAAAAAACTGCAGACTGAACTGGTATGACAGGAAACCACAAACCATAGCTGTACTAATCTCCATAAAATGCTGTATTTAATCATTGCTTTCCTCAGTTGATTTTCTATTCACAGAACCAAGCCTGTTTTATTTAAGAGCTGTCACAAATTAATTACATTTAACCTAAGATGCTTGTGTGATAGCCAGCTTATTACAAGTAAATACCCCTTATGATCTAGTCACAGGACACAGCCAAAGATTTCAGTTTTGTAATATCACATTGTGATGACTACAAACATCCAATATCACATTGGATGTATACTATCTGCAAACGCTTGATTACCTAAAGCGGACCTATATGAATCAATATTGTACATATCATCATCATCATATCAATTATTTCTAGCACAAAAGCACCAAGACTACTGCTTCTTAACCACTTTAGCCCCAGAGAATTTAGCTGCTAAAAGAAAAGGTCCTATTTTGCGATTCGGCACTGCGTGATTTTAACGGACAATTGCGTGGTTGTGCAACGCTGTACCCAAACAAAATTGAAGTCCTTTTTTCCCACAAACAGAGCTTTCTTTTGGTGGTATTTGATCACCTGTGCGATTTTTATTTGTATGCGCTATAAACAAAAAAAGAGCGACAATTTTGAAAAAATATTAATATTGCTCACATTTTTTTATATGAAATTCTCAAAAAAAAGGTAAAAATCAAAATTTTTTAACATTTTAGGCCAATTTGTTTTCTGCTATATATTTTTGGTAAAAAAAATCGCAATAAGTGTATTTTGATTGGTTTGCGCAACAGTTATTGCGTTTACTAACTACGGGAAAGATTTATGTACTTTTTATTGTTTTTTTTTAACTAGTAATGGCGGCGATCTGCAATTTTTTTTTTTTGCTTGACTGCGACATTGCGGCGGACAGATCGGACCTCTGACTGACATTTTTTACACTTTTGGGGGAACCAGTGACATTACTACAGTAATCAGTGCTAAAATATGCACTGTTACTGTACAAATGACACTGGCAGGGAAGGGGTTAACATTACTGGTGATCAAGGGGTTAAGTGTATCCCTAGGGGTGTGAACTGTCAGGGGGCATGGCTTGTGAAGTAATCACAGAGACATGCGATCCTATACAGCAGGATCACATAGCCTCTGTGATTACTTCAGGGAGAATGACAGACGGATGTGTTTACATCAGCCGTCTGTCTTTCTCCCTCTGCTGCGGGAGATCGCGGCACAAGCTCGTCCCCTAGAGTCTCCTCAGCGAGCGACGTATTACTACGTCGCTTTGCCCAGGAGCGGCTGCCTGCCGCAGTAAAACTGCGATGGGCAGTCGTTATGTGGTTAAAGGAGTTGTAAAGTCAGAAGGCTTTTTATCCTAATGCATTCTAAGATAAAAAAGCTTCTGTGTGCAGCAGCCCCCCTAATACTTACCTGAGCCCCATCTCTTTCCAGCAATGTCCACGACTGTCTCAGCCGTCCGGGATTCCCCTCCTCATTGGCTGGCTAAGAAACAGCAGTGGCGCCATTGGCTCCTGCTGCTGTCAAAGTCAGTTAGCCTTTAAGGAGAGAGAATGGGTAGGGCCTAACCACAGCTCAGTGTCTGAATGGATACATGGAGCTGTGACTCAACTCAGGTGCCACCATAGGAAGCTGGTTGCTGTGGGGGCACTCAAAGGGAGGTAGGGGCCAGGAGAGCCGAAGAGGGACCCAAGAAGAGGAGGATCCAGGCTGCTTTTTGCAAATCCAACTGCACAGAGCAGGTAAGTATAACATGTTTGTTATTTTTATTGAAAATAAAAAAAGAGACTTTACAATCGTTTTTTTTTTTTTGTATATTCATATTTTTTTCATTTTTCAGTAAGCATATAAAAAAATGTATATTGTTACAAAAATCAATGATCATATATAAACAGTGCTTATACTCATTACATTCTTAGTGATCCCTCCACTCCCCCTCATGAGGGTTCTAAAGCCAAAACAAACAGCATTGGGGAGAGAGAGCACCCTTGCCTAGTCCTGTTATGTAGCTCAAAGGGGGAGGACATACTGTAGTTCACTCTTATTCTTGCCACTGAGTGATAATAGAAGGCAGAGATCTATTGAATCTTCCTATCTCCAATGCCTAGGTACCTCAGGGTCTCATACATGAAACTCCCATCGACCCTGTCGAAGGCCTTTTCGGCATCTACCGACTGTAGCACGGCCGGAGTGCCCTTCTTTTTCACTTCATGGATCAAAAGAAGTGACTTAAGGCAGTTGTCCATCCCCTCTCTCCCGGACACAAAGCC
Organism: Pelophylax lessonae; assembly: GCF_965119305.1. Classification (NCBI taxonomy): domain Eukaryota; kingdom Metazoa; phylum Chordata; class Amphibia; order Anura; family Ranidae; genus Pelophylax; species Pelophylax lessonae. The sequence goes on from NC_138771.1 coordinate 155,936,978, forward strand.
TACCTGATTCTTATTTTGCCACCCAATGGGTCAGTATCTCAGACCTCAGAGAAACTGCTTGGATTTTGATGACTTTGAATCAGTCTTAATTTCGTCGACTAAAACCGACTAAAACGTTTCTTTTGACTAAATGAACACAATTTTAGTCAACTAAAATACGACTAAAACTAAAACAATTCAGATGACTAAAATATGACTAAAACTAAAATGGCATTTTAGTCTTAAGACTAAAATACAACTAAAACTAAAATGGCATTTTAGTCATAAGACTATAACTAAAACTAAATTGAAATTTGCTGCCAAAATTAACACTGGTGTAGTGCTGTGCTAGTGCATGCTCAAAGCTTAATACCATAAATAATAACATATTCGATTTTTCACTCCAGGACCAGCAGTAGTATATAATGAGTTTGGAAATTGTAGAGAAATTCTTAAATAATGCATTACAAATTACAATTGAACTACACCCATTCGATTATAGATGACTAAAATGAGTTTTAGTCGACTAAAATGTACTGGAGTTTTAGTCGACTAAATACGACTAAAACTAAAACACTTGCAGAAGACTAAAATGGGACTAAAACTAAAATGCCATTTTAGTCCTAAGACTAAAACTAAATTGAAATTTGCTGCCAAAATTAACACTGCTTTGAATCAGAGGCCGAATTTCTGAGAAGTAGGTTTCATAGTAGAGGATACAAGAAAGTGATAGAAATGAATTACTGTTTAGATCACAAAAGAGGAGGTTGGAAAAAGAGAAGGAGGTACGAATGACTACCGGTATGTATGCACTATACAGAATTAGCTGCTAAAGTAAATGATGTGTGTGGAAAGTATTGGCCTCTATTAACTAACGACGCAACAATTAGTAGATTTGTCCCAAGTTCTCTGAGAGTAGTGTATTGGAAGGCTAATTATTTAAAGCACCTTTTGGTCCACAGTGATACACAATGGAAATTTTCTATCCGAATTAGAAACGTAGGGATGCGTAGATGTGGTAGATGTAACTATTGTTCCTATATGATAGAGGGTGAGACTGGTCTTGCCCACGGGAAGGACCCTCAGGTGCAAACATAGGGTGACATGTGACATCACGGGGTCGCGTATGTCAACGTGTATGTCATCGTATGCACCTCTGGGTCCTTCTACATTGGTAAGACCATTAGGACTGTTAAAAAATGTCTGCCGGATCATATTAATGACATTGAGACATACCATCTCAAGGCTCCGATCGCTTGTCATGTCTGTTTACAGCACGACAGGGATCCGAGTTGCTTAAGTATTTGGGTAATTGGGGTAATTATGGACAGTAAGAGAGGGGGTGATTTTGATTGTATGGTTTTGCAGCGTGAGGCAAAGTGTATTTGGGAACTTGAGGCTACAAAGCCCCCCGGCCTGAATGACAGTATAAGTTTCTCTCGATTTTTTTGCCCTGATAGGACAAAGTAAGATCAATTGAGTCGTGAGCTCAATATTTAATGGACAATTTTTTTCCCCCTTAGCTCTTTCTTTAAAACTCTTACCCTTTCTAAAATTTAATGGAGAGGGGAATGATTAATTATTTATTTGATTTGTTTTAGTTTAATGTAGTTACAGTGTGCGGTCTCCCATTCAGTATGAATGAGTCTTTAACTTGGATTGTTAATAGTACTATAGAGGAATTGAAAGGGAAATTAATTTGTTTTTGATGACATCTAGTGGATAATGTTTGCAATGGCAATGTTTCCGCTATATGTCCTCTTTATCTGCGCCTCCTTTTTGTGTGGGGCGGAAGCTGGTGGTGACGTTGCGCTGTGCATATGGGCAGATGTTGCGCCAGGATGTAGTGACGTACTACGCAGGCATGGCCAAGCTGGTGTTCTATCAGATTTCCCTCCCCCGTCAGATTTCCCTACCTACGTAATTTCCGGTTGAGATCAGCTGTGGCTTCGTCATGCAGCAGCTTGTAGCCGCGTCACACTTCCTATTGGGCATGCGCAGAATAGGTAGGGAATATTGATAACATCGTAAGGGGTCAGGCAAAAGTCCTAGTGTGCATGTGCCGGCGCATGCGCACCAAGGGGTCGGGCAGCGGGATCTCTTATAACAAACATCCATCTGATCTCCATCGCCCACACTGCGCTGACCCGACACTGTGCCGAGCCGACACTGCACCGACCCGACAATCCAATCTCCATGCCCCACACTGCGCCGACCCGACAATGAGACAGTGGGCGTGCGCGTGTGGGTAGGGAATAGGATTGTCCCATTGTCAGCTCGGCGCAGTGTGGGCCATGGAGATCGGATGTATGTTTGTTATAAGAGATGCCGCTGCCCGATCCATTGTTGCGTATGCGCCCGCTCACGCGCAGTAGGATTTTTGCCTTACCCCTTACGATGTTATCAAAATTCCCTACCTATTCCCTGCATGCGCAGTAGGACGTGGGACGCGGCTACAGCTGGTGCATGATGAACCTGCAGCGGAAATTACGTAGGTAGGGAAATCTGATGGGGTAGGGTTTTCTGATAGAACACCGGTTTCCGGCTATGTGGAACGTGGCGTCACAATGTCATGACGCATCGCGAAAGCGCAATAGCGTCCATTGACGGCCATCTTGCCCCCATATAAACAGGAAAGAGCATGGATTATGCATGACAGCCTCTGAAGCAGCTAGGACACCCGGCGAAACTGACAGGCTCCATGCCCTGTTCATCATCTGCTCCCCTGAACCTCCGTTTCCTTTTGGCAATGCACTGATTTGGCATCTTATTTATGGAATTCACTTGGAAGAAGCACCTTTGACTGTGACTCCGAAGATAAGTACTCCTTTTTATCCCTATGTGGACACATCTGTAATGAAGGCCAGTAGAAGGACTATAATTTGAATAGTTTGTGAGTGAATTTATGTCCCTCTCAATAAGGATCAACTCTTAACTAGGGTCATTGGCTATACACCTTCTCGGTTATTACATGCAATACTTCAATTATTGGATGAAGTTATGAAGATGGAATGTTCTTTAAAGGGGACAATGTCTTTATTTCATATTTACTTTCCTGCGATTTCCAATATGAATCAATACAGTATCTCACGAAAGTGAGTACACCCCTCACATTTTTGTAAAATTTTTTATTCTAACTTTTCATGTGACAACACTGAAGAAATGACACTTTGCTACAATGTAAAGTAGTGAGTGTACAGCTTGTATAACAATGTAAATTTGCTGTCCCCTCAAAATAACTCCACACACAGCCTCTAATGTCTAAACCGCTGGCAACAAAAGTGAGTACACCCCTAAGTGAAAATGTCAAAATTGATGTGTGTTTGGGGTCTTTATCATGTTGGAATACTGCCCTGTGGCCCAGTCTCCGAAGGGAGGGGGATCATGCTCTGCTTCAGTATGTCACAGTAAATGTTGGCATTCATAGTTCCCTCAATAAACTGTAGCTCTCCAGTGCCGGCTGCACTCATGCAGCCCCAGACTGTGACACTCCCACCACCATGCTTGATTGTAGGCAAGACACACTTGTGTTTGTACTCCTCACCTGGTTGCCGCCACACACGCTTGACACCATCTGAACCGAATAAGTTTATCTTGGTCTCATCAAACCACAGGACATGGTTCCAGTAATCCATGTCCTTAGTCTGCTTGTCTTCAGCAAACTGTTTGCGGGCTTTCTTGTGCACTATCTTTAGAAGAGGCTTCCTTCTGGGATGACAGCCATGCAGAAAATTTGATGCAGTATGAGGCGTATAGTCTGAGCACTGACAGGCTGACCCCCCCACCCCTTCAACCTCTGCAGCAATGCTGGCAGCACTCATACGTCTATTACCCAAAGACTACCTCTGGATATGAAGCTGAGCAGGTGCTCTCAACTTCTTTGGTCGACCATGGCAAGGCTAGTTCTGAGTAGAACCTGTACTGTTAAAGTGCTGTATGGTCTTGGCCACCATGCTGCAGCTCAGTTTCAGGGTCTTGCCAATCTTCTTATAGCCTAGGCCATCTTTATGTAGAGCAACAATTCTTTTTTCAGATCCTCAGAGAGTTCCTTGCCATGAGGTGCCATGTTAAACTTCCAGTGACCAGTATGAGAGAGTGAGAGCGATAACACCAAATTTAACACACCTGCTCCCCATTCACGCCTGAGACCTTGTAATACTAACGAGTCACATGACATTGGGGAGGGAAAATGGCGAATTGGGCCCAATTTGGACATTTTTACTTAGGGGTGTACTCACTATTGTTGCCAGCGGCTTAGACATTAATGGCTGTGTGTTGAGTTATTTTGAGGGGACAGAAAATTTACACGGTTATACAAGCTGTACTCTCACTACTTTACATTGTAGCAAAGTATAATTTCTTCAGTGTTGTCACATTAAAAGATATAAAAAAATATTTACAAAAATGTGAGGGGTGTACTCACTTTTGTGAGATACTGTATATTGGGTTCTTTGAACTCTGAATATATGACAGTGGTTAGAGCTCATATCCACCTGGTTTTGAATTTCTGTGTTGTGTTCAAGTGTAGTGGAGGAGCTCCCTCATTCATTGATAGGTATTTTTCCTGTACCTGGTAGGATTCCACAATGTGGCTATGTTTTGGTGTCCACCTAGGCAGTAAAGGTTTCAGTCGTTCTGCTATCATTTTAGCGAAGATTTCTATGTCAGTGTTTAAAAGGGAGATTGGTCTATACCTTGTTGGTACCGTGGGGTCTTTCCCTTCCTTCAAAATGAGAGTTACGTAAGCGAGCAGAGACTCTTCTCTTAAGTTCTCTCCTTTCCCCACTGTATTAAAATATGTACACAATTTAGGAACTAACATTTTTTTGAAACCTTTTATAATACATAAACAAGTACTCTTCAGGGCCCAGGTTCTTCCCCAGGGCGATATTCTTTATTGCCCACCTCACCTCTTCATGTGTAATCAGAACCTCTAAATCCAACTCCTCCCGAGGTAACCTGGGCAGGTCAAGCTCCCGCAGCTATTTCCTCATGGTCGGATCTTTTTTCCGCTTTCCCTACCTTCCTCTTTCTGTCTAACATTATAAAACTGACTATAAGTTGAATAAAATACCTGAGCGATATCTGGGGATGAATGCACTATTTTCCCGTTCTCGTTTTTAATTTTGGAGATATAGGATGCATTTTTTTCTCCCTTACTGCTTTTGCTAGCCATTTCCCGGGTTTATTTCCCATTGGTATTTTTCTTTCATAACTATATGAAATGCGTTTTTTGTCTCCTGCTACATAAGTACCATCAGTTCCCCTCTCTTCTCAATTAGTTCTTGCTGCTCTGGGATGCCATTGGGTCTAGTCCATTGTTCTAGAATGTGGATATCCCTAAGTATCTGATTCTTCCTCTCCTTATTTTCCCTCATTCTCTGTGTCCCAATGCCTATTAATATCCCCCTATTATAAGCCTTATGCATTTCCCACAGAGTAGTCCATGGAATCACTGGTGTATCATTAACCACTTAAAGAAAATTGCGGCAGGTCGGCTCTGTCCTGTGAAATTAGGTAACTATATGCCGCTGGCACCCGCAATATATCGCTCCTTGTGGAGACAGAATGGCGGTCTGCCATTGAAAACGCGGCAGACCGCTGTTCTGCCAGTTATGAACACAGGGATCCTGTGTTCCTCTTATTTAGGAACCCATGTCTCTGTGTTCATACAGAAAGCCCATTCCCCCCCCCCCCCCACAGTTAAAAAAGCATCCCCTAGGGACCCATTTAACCCTTTGATTGCTCCTGGTGTTTACCCCTTCCCTGCCAGTGTTATTAGTACAGTAACATTGCATATGTTTAGCACTGACTACTGTAGTAATGTCATTGGTCCCCCCCAAAAGTGTCAAAAATGTCAGTTAGATGTCTGACTTGTCTGCCGCAATGTCGCAGTCCTGCTAAAAATTGCTGATCGCCGCCATTACTAGTAAAAATTAAATAAATAAATAAATAAAAAAGACATAAATCTTTCCCCTAGTTTGTAGATGCGATAACTTTTGCGCAAACCAATCATGAACACTTACTGGGATTTTTTTACCCAAAATATTTAGCAGAATACAAATTGGCCTAAAATTATATAAAAAAACTGAAAATTTCCTATCAAATACTTATGGTAATTTTCCTTTCCTGATGGACTCCATGGCAGCCTACGTGTGGGTTAACCCCGCCTCCTCTCCAAGGTTATAGGACCCCCCCTCCCATAAATTTCAACCCATGGATCGAGACCGTGTTCCATATCTTAGCTGATTTCAAGACCAGAGGGTGGGAACTCCGGCTGCCATGGAGTCCATCAGGAAAATTACTTGATTACTTGATAGTATTTGATAGGAAATTTTCAGTTTTTCTGACAGATTCCATGGCAGCCTACGTGTGGGAAAACACTAGCCAACGCCACACGGGTGGGAATGGTTAAACAAAGAAAATTTAATTCACATTGTTAACTGACAGAACAGTCAGAGCAAAATAACGGAAGACAAGGAGGCTGGTTCCACGCAGTAGTGGGTCATAAAGGTGTTGACGGATGACCAAGAGGCCGCTCTACAGATCACCTCCGGAGCCACATGATGCGAGGCTGCCCAGGAGATGGTTCTTGTTGAATGGGATGTCACGGCCTCCGGGGGAGCCAGGCCCTCTGCCCTATAGGCCAGTTGTATGGCCGACACGATCCAGGCCACTATGGTCCTAGACGAGGCACGCTTCCCTCTATTTCTGCCTGAAAAGAGGATGAAGAGGTTGACCGTCTGAAGGATGCCGTAACCTGAAGATAGTCTCTTAGAGTTTTTCCCACATCCAGGGGGTGGAGCCCAGTCTTTCCAGAGGCCCAGAAAGTCGGGAGGACAATCTCCTGGTTTTCATGTGTAGCAATATTTCCAGGCCTGGGGCCTGAGGTGGGTCTGCCATCAGTACCGGTAACACTTCCAGCCCATTTAAGTTGTGAACCCAGGTGTGAGAACTGAGACAATGACCATTCCAGCATCTTTGGTTTGTTTTGTTTTGTTTTATTGTATTTAGGGGATGGGAGAAGGGAATGAGTGGGATACTCCTCTGGCTCTTCTAGGCTTAACTGGGACTTTGTACAAAATGCTCACTAGCGCTGTCTTGGTAGCCAGCTGAATGCCGACCAGTGCTTCCTGACGCTTCAAATGCTACTTGACTGAATTAGCACTGAAACCTCGACTTTAACTTGGATTGTTAGCTCAGAAGCTCCAGGACTGGTGAACTCTTGACTCCTGATACTTGGTGTAGCTCAAAAGTCACTGAACAGCTCCCTTTAACCCTTCACTGGCTAAGGTAGCTCCTTGTCACTACATGTGCTGCTGCAACTCTCAACTTTGTACACTTCACACTGTACACTGACTCTTCAGGGTCCTAACTGCAGGTATCCCCACCTCTAATACTTCAGGGTCCTCTGACTAGGTACCCCCTCTAATACTTCATGGTCCTCTGACCAGGCACCCCTTTTAACAGTTAGCTGACTCCTGGATCCCTAGAAACTTCTCCGGAGTCGTCCTCTCTGACACTAGGCAGACCCTCAGGGGCAATCGACAGTACTCACAACCTTTGTCGGCTTTCCTGGAACTGGACCCCTCTCTCTCTCCGCTGGTTCTCGGCACACTGGATCCCCTCTGCAGCTCAGCTCCACACTCTTTGGATAACCAGGCCGCCACCTGGGACACCCGCTTCCCCTGACAGGAGCAGAGACAGCCGTACTCTCCCTCCTGGGACTCTGCTTCCTGCCAAAGACGCTGCATCATGCCTTCCTTCAGAGCTTATACCTCCCAGAATCCTCTGCGGCAGAATCTGCATTCTGGCGTAGATACAGGCCTGAGTGTGTCTCTGATTGGGTTTCCTCCACTGTCCAATGAGAATCCTCTCATGCAGGCAGTGGGGAGACTCCCCTCTCAGCAGACACACCTGGAAGATATGAAAGCCAGCTGAAATCATGGCCCTGCTGTTAGGCAGCCAAGGCCCACTATACTTTGCCTAGCACCTACCTGTAGGGTGCAACACATGGAAGACTGACGTGACCTTTGGGTTCGAGTTGAGCATGGGTATAAGGTCTACCTGATCCGTAAAGAAGGTAAGAAACAGTTCCTTGCGTCCGAGGGCCCCAATCTCTGAGACTCTTTTGGCAGAAGTGATGGCCACCAAGAAGGCCATTTTGATGGTGAGATCCTTGATAGAGTTGGAGATGACTGAACAAGAATCTGAGAAGGCATTAAGGACGAGAGGGAGGTCCCATTTCAGAAATCTTGGTTTCCTCTGTGGTCTGAGTCTGGCTGCCCCCTTGAAGAATTGCTGAATAAGCGGACGCTTGGCCCAGAAGACACCGGTGAAAGCACACAAGGCTGACACCTGAACTCTGAGTGTGCCTACTGAGAGAGCCAGGTCCAGACCTGACTGAAGAAAACTCAAGACCTCCTGCATCCTGGGATCTGGGAATGACCTTCCCCCTGAGTATGTGAATTCTGCGAATCTGGCCCAGACCTGCTGTAAACTTTGTTTGTTCTCGTTCTTCTGGAGCTCATCAAGGTTGGGAATGACCCCTGGGGGGCATCCGAGGGCTTCCAACCTCTCCCTCTCAAAAATCAGACCGTCAACCGGAGCAGCGCCGGGCAAGGGTGCAGCGTCACTCCCTAAGAAAGAAGGTCCGGCCTGAGGGGAAGAGGGATAGGATTCTGATAGCTGAGCTGCAGGAGAAGCGGAAACCACAGCCTGTTCGGCCAGTACAGAGCCACCGCAACTACCTCCACGGCCTCTGCTTGGAGTCTCTGCAGGAATTTGAGGATGATGGGAATTGGGGGAAAGGCATATGCTCTGTCGAATTCCCACTTGTCGGCCAGGGCATCTGTTCCACAAGCTTGGTGACACTTGCCCTGCGTGTAGTATCTTTCTAACTTGTGGTTGCAGGGAGAGGCGAACAGGTCGACCTCGGAAAAAACACCCAGCGACAGAATCCACCTAAATGTCTCCGCATGAGGGACCACTCGTTGCGGTTCAGCTGCACCCTGGAGAGGAAATCCGCTTGGACATTCTGAGTCCCAGGAATATAGAACGCTGATATGTCAGCCAGATGAGTCTGAGCCCATGTCATGATAGGGTACAGTTCCCACAAGAGGGGAAGACTCCGAGTCCTGCCTTGCCTCTTCACATAGGATACTGCTGTGGTATGGTCTATCCTGAGCAGCATGGACTTTCTCTCCATTAGATGGGGAAAGGCTAGGAGAGCAAGAAAGGAGCTCTAGAATATTCGAGACAGGAGTGTGGGATTGTGGAGTCCACCTTCCTTGGGCCACTTCCGACATACAGTGAGCTCCCCAACCAGAATTGCTGGCGTCTGTCATGATGATGATCCATGAGATGGGAACTATGGAGTGGCAGTTGAGTAGGATTTTGCACTGGAGCCACCAGACATGACTGGCCCTCATTCTGGGGGAAATAAAGATGCGCTGATTGTGTTCCACTGGATCCCACTGTTGGAGAAAGGCTCTTTGAAAAGAGCACATCCTCCAGAGAGCCCATTTGACCATGGGAGTCTTGGAGACCATTGTGCTGATGATTTTGAGGGACTGGGAAGCCTTCAGGAGGAGAGAGCTGAATAGATCCTTTCCCGTACCACCGGGATTTTTTCTAGGGGTAGGGTGGTCGTACTCCTGATTGTATCGAACCGAGCCCCTAGGTAGATCAGGCATTGGGTAGGCTCTAGGTGGCTCTTTTGCAGGTTTAGCAACCAGCCAAACTCCAGGAGAGCTGTGATGACCTGATCCCTGTGGGCTAGCAGCTGGTCCCTGTCTTGAGAAACAAGAAGGTCATCGAGGTAGTTGTGTAAACATATGCCTCTTGTTCTAATGAGAGCCACTACTGCCAGGAGGTGTCACGGAACCATGAACCAGACTTACAACAACAGATAAGTGAAAATAAGAAGGCTTTATTGAAAATCAAGCTGTAAAGCAAAAGTCCAAACGGATGGCGAAACCGAGGCAGAGTCCTTGCGAAGCCAGAGGTCAGGAACCAGGAGGGTAGTCAGACGAAGCCGGGATCAGGAACCAGCAGGGTAGTCAGACGAAGCCAGGATCAGGAACCAGCAGGGAAGTCAGACGAAGCCAGGATCAGGAACCAGCAGGGTGGTCAGACGAAGCCAGGATCAGGAACCAGCAGGGTGGTCAGACAAAGCCAGGATCAGGAACCAGCAGGGTAGTCAGACGAAGCCAGGATCAGGAACCAGCAGCAGTCTTAGAAGCATGTGAACACAGGAGGACCAAGCAAGGAAATGAAGCCACAGACCTCCTATATATATGAGCTAGGCATCCAGCTCCTCCCAGTGGGAAGGAGGAGCCGCAGGGTGGGAGGCTACAAGAAACCCAGAAACCAAGATGGCCGCCAGCACATGTCAAACGAAGGAGAACAGCAAGAAGGTAAGACCATGACAGTACCTCCCCCTCAAGGGCCCCTCCTCCGCGGAGTAAAGAACGGTTTCTGAGGGAAGCGTGCGTGGAAGGCTCGGAGCAAGGCAGGAGCATGGACATCTGCGGAGGGAACCCAGGAACGCTCCTCTGGACCATAACCACGCCAATGAACCAAAAACTGCACCCGACCGCGGACCAGGCGTGAGTCCAGGATATTGCTCACCTCATACTCCTCACGATTGCCCACTTGGACCGGACGGGGCCGAGGAACCGAGGAAGTGAAACGATTACACACCAGTGGCTTCAACAGGGAGACATGAAACACGTTGGAGATCCGCATGCCAGGAGGAAGCGCAAGGGCATAGGCTACCGGGTTTACCCTGCGAAGCACTCGGAAGGGACCAACAAAGCGAGGCGCCAGCTTGGGAGTGGGCACTCGAAGGTTGAGGTTGCGGGTGGACAACCATACACGGTCTCCGGCCTGGTAGGAAGGAGCAGGCACTCGTCTGCGATCAGCCTGGAGTCTCTGGCGCTGCGCAGAGACCTCAAGGGACTTCTGGATCTGTACCCAAGAAGCACGTAGGACGGAAAGATGATCCTCCACAGCCGGAATATCCTGGGGAGAGAATACCTCCGGTAACACGGCAGGTTGGAACCCATAATTGGCCATGAAGGGAGACGTCCCAGAGGAAGAGTTCACCGCTGTGTTCCTGGCAAACTCAGCCCAAGGCAGGAGGTCAACCCAATTGTCTTGGTGATCGGAGACATAGCAACGAAGGAATTGCTCCAAGGCCTGATTGGATCGTTCTGCGGCCCCATTGGACTGAGGGTGGTAGGCCGAGGAGAAGGAGAGATGAATCCCCAACTGGGAGCAAAAGGCGCGCCAGAACCTGGACACAAACTGACTCCCCCGATCCGACACAATCTCCTTGGGCAAACCGTGCAACCGGAAGACCTCCCTGGCAAAAATCGTGGCCAACTCCTGTGCAGAGGGTAACTTCTTGAGAGGAACACAGTGGCACATTTTGGAAAATCGATCCACAATCATGAGAATGACCGTATGGCCTCGGGATGCAGGGAGGTCCACAATGAAATCCATCCCCAGGTGTGACCATGGGCGCTCCCCGGTGGCTATGGGTTGCAGAAGGCCCAACGGAAGGTGCCGAGGGGACTTACTCTGGGCACAAACGGAGCATGCCGCTACATATGCGGCGATGTCGCAACGTAGGGAAGGCCACCAGAACAGACGTGAAACAGCCCAGGACAGCTGATTCTTTCCAGGATGCCCCGCGGTCTTGGAGTTATGGTAGGTTCGCAACAACCGAGTGCGCAACTCCTCAGGCACAAAACATCTGCCGTTGGGTCTCCCAGAGGGAGCACCAGATTGAGCCGCCAAAATCTGCTCACCCAGGGGAGAGGTCAGGCTGGTGCGAATGGCGGCCAGGATCTGATTCGGAGGTATGACCGAAGTTGGAATCGACTCCTCCCTGGACAGGTCCGAGTACTGCCGTGATAAGGCATCCGCCCTGATGTTCTTGGAACCGGGTAGGTAGGAGACCACGTAATTAAAACGTGACAAGAACAGAGCCCATCTGGCCTGACGTGGTGTCAATCTCTTGGCCTTTAGAAAGGTAGGTCAGATTCTTGTGGTCCGTCAGATGAGGACCGGAACCACCGAACCCTCGAGCAAGTGCCTCCATTCTTTAAGGGCCTGCACGATGGCCAATAACTCCCTGTCACCAATCTGATAGTTGCACTCCGCGGAAGACAGTTTCCGGGAGTAAAACCCACAAGGAAGCAGAGGACCCTCTGGTGTTCTACGCTGAGACAGAAGGGCGCCTACTCCCATCTCAGACGCGTCCACCTCGAGGGCAAAGGGCAACCCAGGGTTGGGATGCGACAGAATCGGAGCCGACACAAAGGCGGACTTTAGAGCCTCAAAAGCTCGGATGGCCTCGAGCGGCCAGACCTGGGAATTACTGCCCTTCCTGGTCAGATCCGTGAGAGGCTTGGCTAGCATGGAAAAGTCCCTGATGAACTTCCGATAATAATTGGCGAAGCCCAAAAAGCGCTGCAGGGAGCGAAGACCACTGGGCTGGGGCCACTGTAAGACAGCCGAAACCTTCTCAGGATCCATGGAGAACCCCTCAGCGGAAATGATGTAACCTAAGAAGGTTACCTGGGATCGGTGAAATTCGCATTTCTCAAGCTTACCGAACAGCTTGTTCTCTCGTAACCGTTGCAACACTCGTCTGACATCCAGAATGTGGGTCTCCATGGATTCAGAATATACCAAGATGTCATCCAAATAGACCACCACACACTGCTGCAACAGGTCACGGAAAACATCGTTAATGAATTCCTGAAAGACTGCGGGCGCATTGCACAACCCAAAGGGCATAACCAAGGATTCATAATGACCGGTCCTGGTGTTAAACGCGGTCTTCCACTCATCGCCCGCCTCGATCCTTACGAGGTTATATGCCGCCCTCAGGTCGAGTTTGGTAAAGACCGTGGCCCCTTTAAGGCGATCGAACAGCTCGGAAATCAAGGGTATCGGGTAAGCGTTCTTGATCGTGATGCGATTGAGACCCCTGTAATCGATGCAAGGCCTCAACTCACCGCCCTTCTTTTTCACAAAGAAAAATCCAGCCCCTGCCGGGGACGAGGATTTGCGAATGTGTCCGCGTGAAAGCGCCTCCTTCACGTACTCCTCCATGGCCTCATTCTCCGCTACCGACAGTGGATAGACCTTGCCACGAGGAGGAACAGGAGGAACGGCACCAGGTTGTAACTCGATGGCGGGCACCTTATCGAATACATCCCGGTACTCCTCGTATTCAGGAGGCAACAGAGAGTCCGAGGAAGTACACAGCAACTTGACAGGCCCATGGATGCAACTAGTCCCACACTGCGGTGACCACGAGAGGATCTCGGCCGATCTCCAATCGAAAGTCGGATTATGCTTCTGGAGCCAGGGGTACCCCAAGACCACCGAGTAGTGTGGAGACGAAATAACCTGGAAGCAGACCGACTCACTGTGAACGGCACCAATGGCTATCCCCACCGGAAGGGTCTCATGAGTCACGTGTGGCGGCAGAAGGGGTCTGCCGTCTATCGCCTCAAGAGCCAGTGGAGAACCCCGGGCCTGCAGAGGAATGGAATTGGCGGCAGCGAACACACTATCAATGAACAAACCACCAGCACCAGAGTCCACCAACGCCTGGGTCGTCACTGAGCCCCCGACCCAGGAGAGGACAACAGTGATCAGTGGTTTGTCAACACGGGAAACCGGGGACGAGGAGACTCCACCCAAGATCTGCCCCCGACAGGATCTCAGGTGCGAGCGTTTCCCGGACGGTTCGGACATGCCAACCGAAAATGCCCACCGAGACCACAGTACATGCATCGACCCTCGCGTCTTCGGAGTACCCTCTCCCCCTCGGACAGGCGAGCAAAGCCCAGCTGCATGGGTTCACCCCCAGCCAAGTCATCCCCAGGAGGCGTGGGAGGAGAGGGAGGCACGGGTGGGACAGCAAAGGTAGGCGCCAATCTGTTAGGAGGCCTCCGCAGACTCTCCTTAAAGGAAGGTCTCTCCCTGAGTCTGGTGTCAATCAAAATCAAGAAAGAAATAAGAGACTCGAGCTCCACTGGTAGGTCCTTAGCTTCAACCTCATCCTTCAAGACATCCGAGAGACCATGAGAGAAAGCAGCGACCAGAGCCTCATTATTCCAGCCCACCTCTGCTGCCAGGGTACGAAACTCAATGGCGTATTCAGCTACGGATCGTGAACCCTGTCTGATGGACATAAGGAGCTTCGCAGCAGAGGCAGCACGAGCCGGCACATCGAATACCCTCTGAAGAGAAGCAACAAAACCGGAAAACTCGGCAACCACCGGATTGTTGTTCTCCCATAAAGGGCTGGCCCAGGCCAAGGCCTTGTCCGAGAGCAGCGAAATCAAGAAGCCCACCTTTGATCTCTCAGTAGGAAAGGCATGTGGCAGCAACTCGAAATAAATGCCCACCTGGTTAAGGAAACCTCGGCACTGAGTTGGCTCTCCCCCAAAGCGCTGTGGAAGGGGGGCAGAACCGGTCATACCCCGAAACACCGCAGGCGCAACAACAGGTGTCGGGGTAGACTCTGGCGCAACAACCGGAGCGGCAGTAGGAGCGGGCCCAGGAGCGACAACCGACCCATCGGCAACGGGAGCGAAATGAGCCGTGCGTTCAAGCAGGGTTTGCAACGCCACGGCGAACCGACCCAACAGGTGATCCTGCTGATCAAGTCTGGCAACCAGCGTGGGTAGCGAGGATGGCCCTGTACCGTCAGAATTCATGGCTTGGTCCTAATGTCACGGAACCATGAACCAGACTTACAACAACAGATAAGTGAAAATAAGAAGGCTTTATTGAAAATCAAGCTGTAAAGCAAAAGTCCAAACGGATGGCGAAACCGAGGCAGAGTCCTTGCGAAGCCAGAGGTCAGGAACCAGGAGGGTAGTCAGACGAAGCCGGGATCAGGAACCAGCAGGGTAGTCAGACGAAGCCAGGATCAGGAACCAGCAGGGAAGTCAGACGAAGCCAGGATCAGGAACCAGTAGGGTGGTCAGACGAAGCCAGGATCAGGAACCAGCAGGGTAGTCAGACGAAGCCAGGATCAGGAACCAGAAGCAGCAGCAGTCTTAGAAGCATGTGAACACAGGAGGACCAAGCAAGGAACTGAAGCCACAGACCTCCTATATATATGAGCTAGGCATCCAGCTCCTCCCAGTGGGAAGGAGGAGCCGCAGGGTGGGAGGCTACAAGAAACCCAAAAACCAAGATGGCCGCCAGCACATGTCAAACGAAGGAGAACAGCAAGAAGGTAAGACCATGACAGGAGGACTTTGGAGATTAACCTCGGGGATGTTAACAGACCGAAAGGAAGGCAGGTTAACTGGAAGTGCCGATGTCTGACTGCAAACCGGAGGTATCTGCGAAAACTCTCTGCCACAGGCACATGGAAGTATGCGTCCTTCAGGTCTAAGGGGGCCAACCAATTGCCCGGGAGAACCACTTTCTGAATGGTGGACAGAGTCTCCATCTTGAATCTTTCGTTTTTTATGAATCTGTTCAGGTAAGTGAGATCTATGACCGACCTCCAGGAGCCATTCTTTTTTAGAACTAAGAAGAGGGGTGAGTATATTCCTTGAAACCTCTCTTGATCTGGCACTGGAACCACTGCACCTTGAGACACCAAAGTGTCTTCATAGGCGAGCAAGGCTTGTCTTTTCTCTTCTAGATGAGGCAAGAGGGTGGGAACGAATTTGGGAAGAGGGTCTGCAAGGAAGGACCACGCGTGACCCATGGAGACCGATTTGATTGTACAAAAGTCTGAGATTGAGGCCGTCCAGACACCTCGAAAGTGGAGCAGGCGTGCCCCCACCTGACACGCCTGAGCGGGCCCAATCTCAAAAAGACCTTGTGGCTTTCTGCTCAGTAAGAGCTGGGTTTTTAGCGGATTTCCGGGAGGACGACTGGCCTCCTCTCCAATGCCTCCGAAAGTCCCAGGTAGGCCTGTAGAAGCGGGCCTCTCTTGCTCGATCTGGGTACTGCTTTCTTGGTTGATATTTTTTCTGGCCAAACAAGCGCCTGTCTGGGGGAAGGAAGCCCGACTTTCCCCCTGTGGCCCGTGCTATTGCACTGTCCAGCTTGTTTTTAAATAAAGAAGATCCCTCAAAGGGAATTTTACACCGGGCTTGTTTGGAAGCTGGATCGGCAAGCCAGGGGTGCAGCCATAGGGTTTTTTTAGCCGTTACAGATGAGAGCATGGTTCTGGTCAGGAGGTGAAGGAAGTCGATGGAGGCTTCCCCCAAGAAGACTGATGCCAGCTTTAGTTCTTGAATGGAAGAATTTTCGGCTACCTCGTCCGAGATACCCCCAAGCTTGGACTCAATGTCGGACACCCAAGCCTCCATGGCCTTGGACATAGCTGCCAGTGCCAAGATGGGTTTACAGGCTGCGCCCACCGTGACGTAGATCCTCTTAAGGTCCAGATCTATTTTCCTGTCTAAGCAGTCTTTGAAAGAGACGGCATCGTCCAAGGGAAGGGTGACATGTTTTGCCAACCTCGTTACTGCGGTATCCACTAAGGGGGCCGATTCTAAGTGTCTATCGTCTTCTGATTTGGATGGGTAAAGCTTTGCTAGCTTAGAGGATAGGAAGGATTTGCTGTCCCCTTTACTCCATTCATCCGTAATAATGTCTTTTAGTTCCATGAGGAACGGGAAGTTGGGACGTTCCTTTCCCAGGTGTTTGAAGAATTTACGTTGCTTCACCTGGGGCATCATGGGATCTTTCCACTTCAGGGCCTCCTTGATAGATTTGATCAGAGGTGAAGCTAAAGTGAAGTCAAAGCCCCCTACGGCTCCATCCTCTTCGGAGTCACTCTCTGATGACCTCCAGGAAGCGTAGCTCAGTTGAGAGGGGCCCTGATCCTCATGGGCCGCACCAGTGGGAGAGCCGGCCTTAGATTGACCTTGTGCGGTGGTAGTGCCCCATTCCTTCAGGGACTGCTGTACTACCCGTTTTACCAGGGACTCCAACCTCTGGTCATCGGCTTCCCTCTCACCGGCTGCAGGAGCAAAGCATGGCTCGCAAAGGGAGTTGTCCTCCGGGACATGCGTCCCGCATCCAAAACAGGCTCTCTGGGCCGTGCGGCTACTGTGGCGGTGGGTGTGGTGTCTGGAGGAGGAACTGGAGCGTCTCCCTCTGAAGCCTGCTCCCTGACGGAGACTCATGGCGTCTGGATCTAGAAGATGAATCTCTTCGCGGCCTAGCAGGGTCCTTATCCCGATGTGTACTGGACCTGGAAGAGCTTTTTGGAAGAAGGAGAAAGAGTTGGGTAAAAAACAGAATTTAGCTGAGAATAAGGAGCCAGCCACCCACCCCAGTCTGAACCACCACCCACCTGTTATGAGTGGGCTGGCCGCAAGAGGGCTGTGACGCAGGATCCATTACTTAGGCAAAAGTAGTGGACTGGGGAAGGAAAGGACAACAGAGGATCATCCAAGGATAGCTTCCCCACCCTATGGCATTCCTCACAAGCCACCCTTCCACATACCTGGGTAGGAGAAGCAGCAGACGCAATGCCCACGCAATGCCTACAGGACTCCCCAAGAGCACTGGGGCTGACAGCAGCTTTAAATCCCCCGCCGGAGTGACGTCATCGCCTGTCACGGCTGAGATCACAAACCGAGGCTTGGTTTCGCGCATGCGCAGTTGCCTTGATTGGAATCGAGGCCTGGTTCGCGTATGCGCGAAACCAAGCCTCGGTTTCGTCCGCGGGTTCCTGGAAGGCAGGAAGCGTTCCAGCCAACATAAGGGGCCAAAACCACTAGAGCCAGGGAGAAAAGAAACAAAATAATGGATACACAACAAAGAGGGCTGCCATGGAGTATTCTTGCCATACTTTAGACCCTGCCAGGACTTATGCTGAGCCACATCCTGCACACCACACAGAGCCAGGGGATGCCAAATGCCACTCACCTGCCCATGGCTGGGACCCGGGCAGCACAGACACCGAAATTCCACTTGGAGCAAACAGGACGCTGATCTTCATACAGGTAATCCACAGGGTCTTTTGAAGAGGGCAAGAAAAGAACACGGCCTCAATCCATGGGCTGAAATTTAATGGGAGGGGAGTCCTATAACCTTGGAGAGGAGGAGGGGTTAACCCACACGTGGCTGCCATGGAGTCTGTCAGGAAATTAGATTTTTACTTTTTTTTATTGGGAATATAGCAGAAAAAAAAAATTTAGTTGGTATTTTTTTTAGAATTGTTACTTTTTTTTTGTTTATAGCGCAAAAAATAAAAATCGCACAGGTGATCAAATAGGAAAGCTCTATTCGTGTGAAAAAAAGGACATCAATTTTGTTTGGGTACAATGTCGCATGTTCGCGCAATTGTCAGTTAAAGTAGCACAGTGCCCTATCGCAAAAAATGGCCTGTTTATTGACGGGGTAAATCCTTACGGTGCAGAAGTGGTTAATAGCAAAAAAGCTTTCCAGTTCCATTTCCACCTTCTCAATTATCTCAGGGTCTTGAACAAGTGAGTCTCTTTCCCTGGGTGCTGCTGTTAGTAGATTTAACTGGGCCATCACTGGGGCATGGTCAGAGAGTGTAATGGGCTTAATAGTCACATCTTTGAGGGAAGTTAATAGTTGATGCTCTATTAAAATAAATTTAAAGGTCCTTGAGTAGGATCCATGTCCTGCAGAATAACAAGTATAATCTCTTAGTTTTGGGTGTCTGACCCTCCAGACATAAACCAACTGACATTCCTACAATAGGCTTCTAATTTAATTCTGCCGTTGTAGTGGGAGAGGAGAAAACCCTGTCGATGAATCCACATGTGGGTCCAACCCCATGTTAAAGTCTCCCGCTACAATAAGCCTCCCTTCTTTAAATATCATCAATCTTTTCAAAAATTTTCTCAGGAACTTATTTTGGCTCTATTAGGGTAGTAAATGTTTGCAAAAGTACACTCCATATCAAATATTTTCCCTTAATAAACAGAAACCTCCCCTCGGGATCTGTCAGCTGTTCCTGTAGCGTGAACATGGTATTTTTTTTGAGTCCACAGCAGCCACAGGAGCAACTAGCACATCCCTTTACGGAGAGAGGTCCTGTATTGTTAGGGGAAAAAAAAGAACCCCCAGCACCCTTCCCAAGAGGCTAACCCCTCAGAGGGCCAGATCTTATTTCTTGTATGGACCCGGTGACACATAGCCATGTGTTGCCTCCCGTCAAATCCTTCCCAGGGGAAACCTCTCCTGCGCTCTGACCCAACTTCACCCACTGGATCGCCAAGCCCTCCAACCCTCTCTCCCCCACCGCCAATTCTAGAAGGAAAAAAAAAGGGACAGAAGAAGAGAGGGGAGAGGGAGGAGGGACAAGAGATAACCTCTTGCACCCCCCTCCCCCCATCTACCCACTCTTCCTTCCCGCCTCCCTCTCCACCTGAGACAACCATTCCTCCCTCAACATCACTGGCACATCCGGGATCTCCTCCCACCCTGGCGGGAGTAGTAAATTCAATTTGTTGCAGAATTCTCCCAAATCTTTTGGGAATCTGAAGACTGCTGTGCAACCGTCTTTTTTCCCTTTGAGGCAGGCCAAGAAAACCCAGCGATAAGAGAAGCCCACAGCTGATCTTTCAAAGTTTTAAGAAGTCTTCTTGTCAGAGTCTCACATCCATTCTGTGCTCCAAAAAGTTTTTCTTCCTCAAGAAAAGATTGTGAAGGTTCAGTCTGCAGTAGCTCAGTTACAGACCAAACTCAAACTGTCTGTTCAGACAGCAATGGCAGCCCTGGGCCTTCTCACCTCGTCCATTCCAGCAGTCCAGTGGGCCAGGTTACACTCTCATCCTCTGCATATGGAGATCCTGCAAAAGTGGTCTCATCTAGAGCCACTTGAAAAACCTATCCAGATCTCTGCAAAGGTAAAAAGGGCCCTCTGGTGGTGGCGAAACCCAGACAGTTTGACAAAGGGCCTAGGTTGGTCCTTTCCTCTAAACAAGAGACTGACCACAGACACAAGTGCTTGGGGGTGGGGAGCCCACCTGGACGGTCAGACAGTTCAGGGCACTTGATCCAAGACAGAGGCCAGGAAGTCATTGAATTGGCGAAAATTTAAAAGCCATCTCCCTGGCTCTTGTGGCCTTCCATCAAAACATCAGAGGTCAGAATGTACAAGTTCTATCAGACAACATGACGGCAGTGGCCTATGTCTCAAGGCAAGGGGAAACAAGAAGCAAAAACCTCTTAGATCTGGCCATGCAGTTACTGGCTTGGGCAGAACAGAATGTGGCATCTCTGACGGCAGTCCACATGAAGGGTTCCCAGAATCTCCTGGCAGATCTTCTGAGCAGGAAAAAGATCTCGGAATCAGAATGGAGTCTAAATCAGAAAGTCTTCCTTATGATTTCGGAGGCTTGGGGGCATCCTCAGATAGACCTATTCGCAAACCAACAAAACACCAAGGTGCCAGTATTCTTTTCCCTCCACAGGGAAGATCAACCTCTGGGCCTGGATGCATTTGCTCATCCTTGGGACTTCCCCTTGTGCTATGCGTTTCCCCCCTTCCAGTTGATACCACTGGTTTTCAGGAAGTTCAGGGAGGAATCTGCCAACCTAATTTTGATCACACCTTTCTGGCCAAAAAGGCCTTAGTTTGCAACTCTTCTGAATTTGGCAGTGGAACCACCCTGGAAACTCCCTGTCAGGGAAGATCTTGTGACACAGGGCACCCTGAATCATCCAGAGCCAGAGTGGCTTCAGTTGATGGTGTGGTTTCTGAGGAAGATCTCTTGAGGGCTAGAGGTCTTTCAGAGAAACTAATATCCACACTTATGTCCAGTAGGAAAAAAGTGACCAGGGCTATATATATATGAAAGTTTGGAAAAAGTATAACTCCTGCTGCTCCTTGAAGAAATCTCAAGTCAATGATATAATTTCTGTTTTAGAATTTCTCCATGAGGGAATGGAGAAAGGACTGGCTGCTAGTACGCTAAAAACCCAGATGGCAGCTCTTTCAGTTTTTCTTGAAAAAACCTTGTCACAAGAGGCTCTGATTGTAAGGTTTTTTTAAGGCCTTAGCACGAAGCAGGCCAACAACTGTTAAGAGTTTTCCCAAATGGGATTTATCTTTAGTTCTACATGGACTTACTAAGGCTCCATTTGAACCCTTAGTGGAATCTTCTCTAAGAAATTTGGTCCTAAAGACACTTTTTTGGTGGCAATTACTTCTGCCCGAAGAGTGAGTGAGATTCAGGCTCTGTCCATTACAGACCCTTTTTGGTTATTTTTCCTGACCGAATTAGGCTCCATGTACACGGGACGTTGTAAATGGCCGTTTAGGAGCAGTTGGGCGTTTTTTTCAGAAGCCCCTGAACCCATCTACATTTTATCTTATCTGTCCACTTACACAGGGTCCAAAGTCCATAAGTCCATAGGAGGGAGATTTCAGATGTTGGGAATATGACTGTGAATCCCACATCAATCTTGCAAGTAGAGTTTCAGGCAGAGATCACATAAACAATAAGGATGTAACCTTACCGGACAGTTGGACCCCCTGTTACGGAAGGTCAGACAGGCATGCGATATCCACCACCAGGGACAAAACTGCAACAGAACTCCTCTCCTATCGACCACAGACACTCCGGGTAACCATAGACCATGGATCCGGCGAACCTCACTGGACCCCAGGTGCACACAGGGGATGACTAAGACAGGAAGTAGACCTCCTCAGGCAGCTCCACACGGGACTTCTACAGGTGGCTGTGTGGACAGCCACCTGTAGAAGTCCCGTGTGGAGCTGCCTGAGGAGGTCTACTTCCTGTCTTAGTCATCCCCTGTGTGCACCTGGGGTCCAGTGAGGTTCGCCGGATCCATGGTCTATGGTTACCCGGAGTGTCTGTGGTCGATAGGAGAGGAGTTCTGTTGCAGTTTTGTCCCTGGTGGTGGATATCGCATGCCTGTCTGACCTTCCGTAACAGGGGGTCCAACTGTGCGGTAAGGTTACATCCTTATTGTTTATGTGATCTCTGCCTGAAACTCTACTTGCAAGATTGATGTGGGATTCACAGTCATATTCCCAACATCTGAAATCTCCCTCCTATGGACTTATGGTTCACCTTCATATTAGTTAGTTATCTATTTAGTGGCGCTGTACCATCTTTACATATTTTCTTGGGTTTGATATACTTTGTACTAGCAGCCTTTTAGTTTCATCTTTTTTGTGTGCAGCTTTCTTCCCCTTTATTATTACTTACACAGGGTCGTTTACAGTCATTTGCAGGCAGTTGAGTTCAGGGACGTTTTTTGGAACGCAATTATTTGCGTTCGAACGTGTGTTTCCCGGCGTTTCAAACACAGAAACGCGGCCGAACGTGACCGAACGTGATGAACGTACGTTCAGCCACGTTATAAGTTTTTTTTCTTCCATTCAAAATCAATGGTTCCCTATGGGAGCCTATTGATTTGAATGGAAGTCGCACCGCAAGTCGGATCAGGATGATCCGACTTGGGGCGCGACTTGCACTGTGAGAATCTTGAGGGGGAACTCCACGCCAAAAATGGGAAAAAAACTGCGTGGTGGTCCCCCCCCCAGGTTCCAAACCAGGCCCCTCGGGTCTGGTATGGAATTTGAGGGTAGCCCCACGCCGAAAAAACGGCGTGGGGTCCCCCCCAAAATCCATACCAGACCCTTATCCGAGCATGCAGCCTCTCCGGGTGGCCAGGTATCGCACTGATTGTGATCCTGACTGTCCGATGTGCCACGAGACTGGGGGTACTTTTTTCCACTTGCTCTGGAGCTGCCCTCAGCTCCAGGGTTACTGGCAGCAGGTGGTAGCTTTTCTACATGACAAAATGAGATCCCCATTGCAATTGGACCCCAAGCAGTGTCTCCTTGGTATATACCCGGATGGAGATATGAATAAATTTATGACTACATTCTTGCAGGAGATGCTGTTTGCGGCCAGGAAATTAAAAACCAGAGCCTGGATGCGGAGTAGCCCCTCGACCTTTGCCATGTGGATGCGGGAGGTGAATACCATTATTCCCTTCCACAAGTTGCTTTACAAACACAGAGGGTGTCCTACCAAGTTCAATAAGATATGGGACAGGTGGGTGCAATGTTCGGACACGGGTGCATAGTGTTAACTCAGTTGTTCCTGCTCCCTACTCTGATACTGCCTTGTTACAGTTTGTGCTTACCAGCTGTATCTTATATACGTATATCGTATTGTTATTTTCCCCTTTTCTCCCTGCAAATCTGTTGTCTGTAATGCTGCTCTTGCACTGCTTGTTGTATTTATCTTTTGCAAATTTCACTTGTACTGTACTGAAATTTTAATAAACTCGCTTTTGGAAAAAAAAAAAAATTGTTCTTCCAGATTGATCAGGCTTTATGCCAGGTAAGAGCACATTTGACAATATTAGATGACTATATCTTCATTGGCTCTATATCTAGCATTAGCCCTAGATATACATAAAAAAAAAGGTGTTTTGACACTGTTAAATGGTCATTTTTGTGGGAAACGCTGTCCAGATTTGGTTTTGGACCCCAGTTGTTCACATGGATCCAGCTCCTTTATACTAATCCTTGTGCCAGGGTATGCACAAATCGAGACATATCCTATATTTCTATTTGACAGACCTCTGAGGTTGGTGGTATCTGCTGGGGCCCGCTGGGGGAGAAAATCTTACTTTAAGCAGATGACACCTTTGTGTGTTTAAATGGTACCGAATCTTATCTTATTTTTTTTGGAGTGGTCTCGGGTTTTGAAGTTGGCTGGGACAAATCTATAGCATTCCCAATAGGCCCTCCCCTTTTCTATGAGTATTTAAAAACCTCTGAGTATTATGTATTTTAAAAATACTTGGTTATTAATGTTATTACTAGTTTTACTATTAGTGTATTTCTGCTTACAGACCATAGGCTGTTCATTTGTTAGGCATTGTTATATTTGTCAGTCTTGTATTATGTTCCTAATATTGTAATAGTTTTGTATGTACCGCAGGTTTTGTATAGTAAAAGCACATTTATACACTGCAGAGGTCTGAGCTTCCTTGATTATACCGCAAAGTAACCTTGCTAGATAGACGCAAGCAAAACATTTGGGGACTCGTCCGGGATTGTGCTATAAATTCAACTGAAGCAGACCTGTTTTTCTGTGGTGTATTGTGTAGTTTGTGCTAAGCAACAATGCTGCGTAAGCTGTTTATTAAAAGCAAGGCAGCAGAGAGGTCTGGTGTCCAGAAGGGAGTGTGCAGCTTACCTATCTGGGCCAGAGACAATGAGTGGGAGCCTCTTGCTAAAGTATTTGCAAAGTATGCTTCTCCCTTGAATAAGACTTGGGGTGATAACATCTCAGATAATTTTGTAGATTTTAGCCTTAAAGGGTTGGATTTAAGTAAAGCAGAGAAGAGGACAGTGTCCACAGTGGGTTGGTATTTTCTTCATGCTCTCTATACAGAATCACAGAGAAGGGAAAAGGCAGAGGCAGAAGTTAAGGTATTAAAAGGCCAACTAGCAGTTGCTTCAGAGTGTGTGTGTTCAACTGCTAGTCGGGCTGATGATTTGCAAAAGCAGTGTGCAGCCCTCATGACCAAATCAATTAATGCCTTAAGGAAAAGGAAGGGCCGTAAACCTGTTAGTAAAGCCAGGGTACGTGCCATTGTCACATCCCAAAACTGGGATTGTGAGGATGTGCTCTCCTCCAATGATAGTGAGGATGAGGAGTTTAATGTTTCTGATGATGATCATCCAATGGGAAAGAAAAAGTGTGCCAGACCTCTTATTACTAAGCATAGGACAAGGCAACATGATAAAGAGGATATTGCAGGGGGGGGTGCGATATCGCAACCCCAGAGATGTTGAATTTCAAGAAGTAAGGGAGTTTACACAAACTGAACTCCATAAGCTGGCAAAACAATACAAACAGAGGTCCGGGAACCCCTATTGAGTTGGCTCTTACGTTTGTGAGATGAAGGGGCAGACAGTGTTGTGTTGTCAGGCAAGGAAGCAGTGGCTTTGGGAGTGTTAACCCATGATCCACAATTGCGTCAGGCCATGCGAAAAGCCCGAGAGTTTAGTGTGAATTTTTCACTCTTAGACCTCGTGAGATATGGTATAGTCCGAGTATACGCTAATCCTAGTGACCTGGAAAATACCCACTCGTGGAGAACAATAGGAGAGGGTATTTCCAGGTTACGGGAGATGGCATGTATAACCGGATTAAATACATTTCCAGAATGGATGGGTCCAGATATGGAACCCTTCACGTCTGCTCTGCGCTCTAAGCTAATGAAGTCTGCACCGCTTAATCTCAGGGCTCCTTTATTGTCCTTGCTGGAGGCCTGGGTTTAAACAAGATTCATGAAGCAACAACCCTTTTAAGCTAGTTGGGGGAGCTAGAGGAGACTAAAACAAAACCTGTCAGAGCAGTAGATAAGGTCAGACAGGCAGAGAACAGGCTGAAAAGAACTTTTAAAGAGAAGAAAGGGAATGTGGGAGAGAAGACGGAGGTGAAGAGAAAACCAGGCTAGTTATCTCTAGGAAAAAAATGTGGGTGCACCTATTAAAGGCAGGAGTACCTATGATGAGATAGATGGGATCTCTACTGCAGAAATGTTGAAGAGGTGGAAATATTTAGTGGAGAAAACTGTCAGGGTTAGAAACACTACTCCTAGTGAAGCTAACATAAGTCTAGATTTAGAGACAACAGAACAGACCCCTCCTGTTAGCCCCAAACCCATTCCCAAAACTGCACATGAACCCAAATCTCTTTTCCCTGGGGAGGAGTTAGAGAGAATCAGAAAAGGGGATTGGGAGGTTCTTTATCCTTTATGAAGGGAAGGTAGGTCTCCTGTAATTGCAGTGAGGGCAGTGACAGCAGCGGACGCCCATATGCACCTGTCACTGTATGGTGGGGGAAGTCATCTTCTCCTACACATGTCATGGCTTTAGTGGACACTGGAGCTGAAGTTACACTTTTGCAAGGAAATCCTTCCCATCACAAAGGAGAAGTGATTTATGTAGAAGGTTCGGGAGGGAAAACCACACCAGCGGTTAGGACACGGGTGAAATTGGCTTTTGGCAAGGAACCAGGATTTTGGACAAATGTTTTAGTATCAGAGTTACCTGAAAATATTCTTGGGATGGATGTACTTCAAGGTCAGTCTATTCAGACTTAACAAGGTACATTCACATTTGGGTATCCTGATAAAATGTATCTGGTAAGGGCGGTGAAGGCTGTGGTCAGAGGTCATGCAAAATGGACCCCTGTCTTTATTCCTCCACCAGAGAAGCGAGTCTGTCTCAAGCAATACAGACTTCCTGGAGGCCACAAATAAATTGGGGAGACTATTCAAGAACTATTAAAAGTAGGGATCCTTAGACCTGCTGTAAGTCCATTCTCATCTCTGGTGTTCCCAGTAAAGAAACCTGATGGGACATATAGAATGACTGTGGATTACAGAGGTCTAAACAAAGTGGCACCTCTATTAAAGTCAGCTGTACCTGATATAATCTCAATCATGGAGAAAATTGCTAAAAGGGCAGGAGAATATCATGCTGATAGACCTGGCTAATGCTTTCTTTTCGATTTTAATAGACCCAGAGTGTCAGGACAAGTTTTCCTTTGTGTGGGACGGCCGCCAGTACACTTTCACGGTCCTTCCTCAAGGCTACCTTCATTCTCCCAACGATTTGTCATGGACTGATTGCCCGAGATTTAAGCACCCTGAATATGAAAGTCGCTGTCTTTCACTACATTGATGACATCATGATCTCTGGAACAAAGGAAGATGTAACTGAAGCCCTGCACCTGCTGATACAGCACATGGAGAACAGAGGGTGGGCTATCAACAGACACAAAGTCCAAGGACCTGCCACAGAGGTGAAATTCCTGGTAAAGATGTGGACTGGGCCACAGAAGAAAACTCCAGAGACAGTTGTGCAAACTATCCAGGCATTGTTGCCACCTACTACCAAAAAGAAGTTCATTGGAGTTGGGATTCTGGAGATCGTTCATCCCACATCTTGGACTGATTCTGAGGCCTATATACAATGTCACAAGGAAAAAGACTGAGTTCACATGGGGTTCTTCAGAGCAGCGGACCGCATTCCTGGCTGCTAAAGAAGCCATTTGCAGCATCAACCATTGGGACCTGTGAGACAAGGAGTACCATTTCAGCTGGATATAGTTGAGCAGGATGGTACAATATCTTGGAGTCTGTGGCAGCCAAATGAAAAGAAGGGACAGCGAGCGATACCCATCGGATTTTGGTCCAAACAACTGACAGGAGCACAGAAGAGATACACGCCCCTAGAGAAGTACCTGTTTGGGACCTACACAGCACTTCAACACGTAGAGACCATTACAGGAAATTACAGTCACCATCCATACTGCATTGCCAATAGCAGGATGGGTGAGAGATAATGGACTGACCACTTGGGCAGCTGTAGCCCAGAACCAAATACTGATGAAATGGAAGTGGTACCTTCAAGAAAGAGGGGGTATTGCAGCTGGGGATGTCAGACATTTCAAAACAGTTGGCTGGGCTTGTCACTTTTACCAGCACCCATACAGAAGAAGAAGTTCCTGTGCTGCAGTCATCCCCCCATTCAAGAGGCTACACCCTTTGAGTCTCTGTCAGATAAGATGAAGGAGTCAGCATGGTTCACTGATGGTTCAGTCATAGTCACCTTGTCTGGGCATAAATGGACAGCAGCAGCCTACAACTTGAGTACAGACTCAGTCCTGCAGGAGACCAGAAATTGGAGGGTCCAGTCAGTATGCAGAGTTGAAAGCTATAGTGATGACTCTTGAGGAGGATCTTTCTTCCCATTTCACTATCTACACTGACAGCTGGGCGGTCTTTAAAGGACTGACAACTTGGATGCCCACGTGGAAGTCCAATGAATGGTTGATTCATGGAAAGGTGGTGTGGGGAGGCAAGGAAGTCTGGGACTACATCTGGAAGGAAGCGCACTCCCGCACCATAAAAGTGGGGCATGTTGATGCACATGTGCCCCTGGTCGCCGACTTTTAGAACTATAACAGAGTGGCAGACGAAATTGCCAAGGTGAATGCAGTTGTGCCAATTGATACTGTCTTGATGAACTTGGCCAACTGGGCCCAAAAGCAATCTGGACATTTGGGGAAGAAAGCAACATATGAATGGGCACAGCAAAGAGGATTGCCCATATCAATGGACATGATAAGAACTGTAATGGGGAACTGTACAGTGTGTGGAGAAGTGCGACAATGGCCATTGCAAAAGTACTCCACCGGGTCAATTAAGAGGGGAGAGAGGCCTGCAGAGATTTGGCAGATTGACTTCATCAGTCCCCTGCCCCTGGGAAATAATGGACTGATGTATTGTTGCACTGCAGTGGACACCTATTCAGGACTTTTGTTTGTTCATCCTTGCAAACGTGCAGATCAAGCCGCAACGCTTCAACTGAAAAGCTTCTTTCACACGGCCGCTCCGTATGAAAGCTCCGCTGCGGGACTTTTTTTTTTTCACGGAGCGGATGACATTTGTGTCATCCTCTCCGTGTGTCCACATATCATCCCATCCGTTTGCGGATGATATGCGGACATAATGTATGTCTATGGCATTGCGGATGTCAGCGGATGACACCGCTGACATCCGATTTTCCTTCCTTTCCGTTTTTTGAACGGATGAAAAAATAGGGTTCTGTTCCGTTCCAAAAAACAGAACAGAACTGAAAGGAAGAAAATCAGATGTCAGTGGATGGTATTCTGCTGACAACCGCAGTGCCATTGACTTACATTATGTCCGCAAATCATCCGCAAAAAAATAGGATGATTTGCGGACAAGCGGAGCGGCCGTGTGAAAGAGCCCATACAGAAAATTGTTGTTGCTTATGGCTGTCCCAAACAAGTCCAAAGTGATAACGGCTCACACTTCACCGGATTAACAGTACAGCAATGGGCCAAAGATTCTGGAGTGTACTGGTTGTGCCACATCCCATACCATCCACAGGCAGCTGGTTTGATTGAAAGATACAATGGGCTATTGAAGGACCAGATACGCAAACTTACACCCACACGTACACTAAGGGGGTGGGATCGGGTCCTCACACAGGCAGTCATGTTGTTAAATTCTAGGCCACTAGCTTAAAGCACACCAAATGAAAGGATGGTTGGGGCTGGGGTGCAGATTCCACAGCTAAAGTGCAGAGTTCAGTATTTACACAAGGTTCCTGAAAGAACATGTTTTAACAGGTACCAAGTTACTGCTTCCCATGACATAGAAACCAAGAGTGACGTATCTGAAGCTGAAGCCTATCTAGGAATGAGAGGGAATCTGGCAGGAAGGTTTGAAGTTATATTTGCATTGGCAGATGAGCTTCAAGACAGTGTCTGGGACTCTGGTTAGTGGATACTTCTCAGCAAGAGTGGAAAGTGAGGCTCTATAATAGCAAACCTTCTAAAATAAACAGCAGTGATCTTCTAGGAAATATCAGTATATTTCCTCTCCTCCCTATTGATGTTCTTTGGGAGGGTCAGAAGTGGATACAGGCAGGTGGAAAAGTGTTGGTCAGAGATCCAGGCAAGAAGTCAGTTAAAGGAGAGATTGTAGCTGAAGTGCCAGGGTCTACTGTATATGTATTATTAGAAGGAACAGATAATCCGATTTGTTTTCCACTACACAGGCTGTCTCCGATTTGATCCATAGGAAGACCAGAGAAAGTGGTTACATGATGGACAGAATGATGGAAGACCGCAAGAGCTATGGAGAGCAAGGCCTTTTGATGTATTACAAGCCTGGACTTGTTTTCTAAAGAACGTTAGATTGGACTTTTCTAATGAACTTTTAGCCAAAGACTGAACCACCTTCTCAGTTATAGGAGGGAGTTGTATTCAAGGCAAATGATTGTTTAGTTAGTTCCCCCATTGTTTTTTATTTAAGATAAACCAGGGGGTGGGAAATTATTATTATTTTTTTTACACTTATTAGGGGTGTTTCTGACATGTTGCCTTTATGTAAGTTGGAGGCATTATATGATATTTGTGAGCCAGGGGGTGGAGTGTTGTGGAAATTGCATATTACATATTTCCTTATTAATAAAGTGGCTCACTGCATTCAAGAAGCCATATAAGGTCATATGTATAGCTTATACCTTTCTGTAGGGCTTGAGGAATGTAGTATGACCAAGCCCACCCTTCCCCCCTTTAAAGTATTAGTCACTGTCCAAACAGGTTTGATTGGTAATTTGGACACACAATGGCATGTATCTACCACAGCCCAAGCTGGAATTAGTCAGTCTTATCCAGGAGGCATTGAACACCAGAGACCCCTGTAACCAAGATGTTTTCACCTGATTCTCATGCAACTGCTTAGGAGGCCTGAGTCCTCGTTGTCGTCGGAGAATCAAGAACACTGTTAAGTTAAGTAACTTTAAGTGTATTTCTGTTTACAGACAATAGGCTGTTCATTTGTTAGGCATTGTTATATCTGTCAGTCTTGTATTATGTTCCTAATATTGTAATAGTTTGTATGTACCGCAGGTTTTGTATAGTAAAAGCACATTTATACACTGCAGAGGTCTGAGCTTCCTTGATTATACCGCAAAGTAACCTTGCTAGATAGACGCAAGCAAAACAGTGGAAGGTACCTTACCCTTCATCTCCTTTGATGTTCTAAAGAAACGGGCTGGTGTGTCTAATAATTTTTTTTTTTACTTACCGTAAAATCCATTTCTCTGATATTCATTGATGGACACAGCTCTTGATTCTTCTTAAGCAGTGGGTTATACTTCCACCCCTACAGGAGTAGGACACTAGACAGGAAAAATCTTAAATACGTCTATGGGCAGTCCCAGGGGGTATACACCCACTCTCAGCTATAGGTACTCAGTTTTGTTACTAGCAGTGTCAGAAGAAAGCCAACTCCACAGAGGGGTGGGTGCTGTGTCCGTCGAACATCAGAGAAACGGATTTTATAGTAAGTCAAAAATACCATTTTCTCTTTAATTCATTGACAGACACAGCTCCTGATTCTTACCCTTGGAACGTCCAAAGCAGTGTTAAACATGAGGGGTGGGGGGAGCAGAAACTTCAGAGAAAAGGATTTCATGGTAAGTTCTTACAAAAATCCAGTTTTCTCTATCATTCATGGACAGACACAGCTCCTTATCTTCATGACTCATAGGGATTTCCCAAGGCAGTATAATCATGAGGGGTGGGAAACAACGCAGAAACAAAACGTAAGTCCCCAATGGCTAAACTTAGCCAACCCGGTAACATGGAGCTTAACCATAAACAACTGGAGCTCACCTGAAAAACCAATAAACCCTCAAAAGAGGACCAGGTCCTCTAAACAGCAGCCAACAAAACCTTGCGGCCAAAAGAAGCATCCACAGATGCCAACACATCCATGACCAGGTGGCCACCTTGCAAACTTGCATCACTGATGCTCGCTGACTGAAAGCCCGGGAGACATTAAGCGCCCTAGTACAGTGCTTCTTGACAGGGAAAGGAGGAACCTGACCCCTGATGCAATGGGCCTGAACCACTGTCTATCTGATCCATCTGAAAATGGTCGCAGAAGAAGCAGACAACCCTTTGTGAGGTCAGTCCATGAGCACAAACGAGAGTCTGACTTCCTAAAAGACTCTGTAGCTGCCAGGTACACCCCAATTGCCGGACCACATCCAAGGTAATTTCCTTCGGATGTTTAGCCTGGGACACAGGGAAGGCAACACAATGTCTTAATTCAAATAACAGTCAGACACCACCTTAGGAAGAAATGACGGACAGGGGCAAAGCTCCGCCTTATCCTTGTGAATAACCATATAAGGTGAACAACAGGATAACGCCGCCAATTCCAACACCCTGCGCGCAGAGATGATAGCCACCAAAAAAGGCCACCTTCAGGGGCAGCTCAAGCAGGGAAACCTCTCAAATATTTTCAAAGGGAGGTTTCTGTAGAGCTGAAAGCACCACATTAAGATCCCAGGGCAGCAACGGAGCCCGCACTGAAGAAACCAAATGTCGGACACCCTGAAAAAAAAATTACGCACCAGAGATTGCGGGGCTAAGGGTCTTTGGAAAAGGACCGCCAAAGCCAATACCTGGCCCTTGATGAAGGGCCAATTTCTGTTCAACCCCCCTGGTAAAGGAAGGTTAAGATCCGATCCACCAAGGAGCAAGGATGAAACCCAAGAGACACACCATGCAATGTACGTCTTCCACATAGCATGGTAGATCTTCCTAGAAGTAGATTTCCTAGCTTTCAACAGCGTAGGTATCACTGACTCAGACAAACCTCCATCCTTCAGCATTCCTTTGGAAAATGGCATGCTTACCTTCCTGACCTTATGGATGAGGATTTGGTGGAGGATACTCAAATTTTCTTACAGGAGGTTATCAGTACGGCTGACAAGTTTATACATTTTAAATGTATTCACTAATTGCATTATACTCCTGCTAAGCTGAATCACATGGGGGTGACGGAACAAGCCTGCTGTCCTTGATCCGGGCACGTTTCTGCAAATGTTTTGGTCTTTTCCAAGATTATCCTTTTTGGGCTGAATTGTTTGATATGCTAACAACTCATCTAAGTCTACAAGCTCCGAAGACTTCAGAAGTTTGCCTACTTGATAATTATGTCCCACTTACTTGTATTTGTATTACCGGTATGTTTCGTTTTATATTTTCTTATGCCAAAAAAGTGCTTTGGTTGCACTGGAAGAATCTGGCTGTGCCCACATTGCCATACTTTATGGCCTGATAAACCATGCATTTCCTTTGTATAAACATATTTACAACAGATGTGCCGGTTCTAAAAAATGTACTGAAGTATGGCAACCATGGCTGGACATTTTGACTTCTCAAAAGGCGGCTCTGGTTTCTTCACAATCCTCCCTTTAAATGGGTCCGATACAAATCTTCTACCTTGGTTTGTAGCGAGCACTCTGTGTGTGTCATTTTGCTTATTGGTTGATTGGGTGATTCGGATAGATGTTTCTTGTACAGCTGGTTTGGATTATTCCTGCTAATGGTTATATTTTTTTTGGATGGTTTAATTTGTATTATCCTGCTATTTACTGTGGTTAGGCTCGGCCTAGCTGACATTAATGCCATCACTTTGATTCAGATGGCAATTGTTTTGTATGTTACAGAAAAAGCTTGACTAAACACCTTAAACATTTGGGTACATACAAGAAAAAGTTAAAGTGATTTTAAACCTCTATTTTTAAGCACATTCAGCAGCTGTTTATATCACTTAATGAGTATTCAGCTTGTTGATCTTTTAATCCAGGCCAATGTTCCTCTTTATGCTTGTGCCATGTCCACTGCCCCCGTTTTTAGGTTTCAGGGTGGCTTTTCTCATGCAATATCCCATGGAGCCATCCTTGCTAACAGACTGGGGCCAGCTTGACTGTTAACAGTGGACATAACAAGGTGAAGAACAGATTTTCAGGAAAGTGGCACTAAGAGCAGGAGCCAGCAGCATTGAAAGTTGTAAATTACACATGCTGGGGTAACAATTTCAACAAATAATTTACGGAGGAAGGTTTATTTTATTGTGCTCCTGAGGGTTTAATACTACTTTACATTGTTAAATGTCTTACATTTATTTCTTTATTAGATCTCAAACACCACCCCGAAATCCACTCCCCTGACAGCAGGCTGAAGAGGACTGCTGATTTCTTTGTGAATGTAGTGGTTTTTTTCTTTGCACAGGTTGATAACTTTGTTTTCTGCATCAACATTGATGGATCATCATCAAAAAACATTGTATAACACAAAAAGGGCTTATTCTGCAGCAACAAAATGGACTGGTGGCATGATAAACAGAGAAATGCACTTATTGGGCTAGAGGAACTGGTTATTCTAGGGAAATCCATCTACACTTGGGTGTTGGGCTATGCTCCTGTATAGTAAATATCTTTATATCTATCTAAATATTTATCTAATGGTTAAATATCATTGGAAACAGCCCTAGTAACTGACCTTTGTAGAATATAGGGCACATCGTAAGACACTCGATAATAAACAGATATGAGGTTACCCTACCAATCTCCTCTCCCTCATCGTTTAGCCATGGTCCACCTGTATGGGTTGGTGCACATTGTGATTCCTGTGACCCCATATCCACCTGAGATACTTTGGACAATGAAATGCATTGCCATAACAATACAGGAAGGAGACCCTTGATGGACTTTTCCACCATCATCTTGTCCTAAAGAAAGAGTA
The DNA here is from genome assembly GCF_965119305.1 of Pelophylax lessonae. NCBI lineage: Eukaryota > Metazoa > Chordata > Amphibia > Anura > Ranidae > Pelophylax > Pelophylax lessonae. The sequence goes on from NC_138771.1 coordinate 155,971,150, forward strand.
TATTCCAGGAAATGCATTGCCATAACAATACAGGAAGGAGACCCTTGATGGACTTTCCTCACATATGTAAGTGTAAAATCCTAGAACATATAATTTGGAAGTATAGGACCCAGATTGTGGGTGGTTCTGATTAAATGAATTGTCATTTTACAGCTGTTATATGTTTTTTGTACAATTGTTTTAAAAATGATTAATAAAAGTGTATTATTTTTAGATAATAATTTGTGTGCCCATTGATCTGCAAAGTTGATTTTTTTTTTGTTTATGTTGTACAGTGGGAGAGTACAAACATATTGACTATTCACAGCTTTGGACTGTGAGAATGATCCACTAGAATGACAGCTCTATTGATGCATCAGTGTTAAGGCTCAGAGAAAAAAAAAAAAAACAGCTCAGATAGTACTATTACATATGGCAGCCATGCAAGGGAGGCACATTACATTACATTAAAAAAAAAAAAATAGCCACGCCAAAGAATTTGATTCCAGGACAGAAAAACATTTGTTAACCCAACAAAGATATTTTTGCCCCAACTTCACATAAAACTCAGACTGTAAAATTTTATGAAAGGGGAAAGTTTTTGTTATTTGAAATAAAGGATTACAAAAATAACTGATGCCAAGATAAAATGAACACTTTTCTTGGGCCACAGAGCAGATGTGTCATGAACAAGCAGCTTGACAATCAGTTCGGTTAGAGAAAACAGCTTGGAAAGCATTTCAATAGCACCATTGAGAATTTTCTTGGAAAGTTCAGAGCACCAAACTACAAGTTGGTTAACAAACTTCTTACAGCATAAAAGACCAGGAAGTGCAACATGTTACAGAACATTAAATTTCAGCATTTACACTAGGACTTGGAGTTCTTTACCAAAAATCTAGGTGCAGTCAGTGGCAAACATGGTGAAAGAGTTTCATGGGTACATTGGCACAATGGGAAAAGTGGGATTAAGGCAACTCTTATTCATCAATACTGGCTACTGTTGGACACTGCAGCGAGATGCACTGCACAGTGAGTACAACTAAAAATCAGCAAGAAAACATTAGGAGTTTGAAATACATTATAGTCATTAAGTTAATATCAAATTCCCCAAGTTTCTTTTGTGATTCTGAAGTCATATTTGTGTTCAGTTGGACAGGATCTGTCATAATGAAGAAGCAAAACTTTTTGAAAGAGGATTGTCCAGTGTAGCCCATTGTGTAGAAATACTCTGCCTGTGTCCTGTATGATTAGGATAGCAGTGTCCTCACCTGAAGGTATAGCTGCACAATTCTGGATAAAATAGGAATCAATTTTTTTTTTTTGATTAGAATAGAGATCACGATTCTTAGCATAACATTTCCCATTATACAAAAAAAAAAATTGGGCTAACTTTACATTTTTTTCTTTAAGTGTATTTTTTCCCAAAATAATTGCTTCTTAAAGATCGCTGCACAAATATTCAGGATCTCTGCTAAAAAAATATATATGTGTGGGGGTTCTAAGTATTTTTCTAGCAAATAAAACCAGATTTTTGTAAGAACTTACCATAAAATTGTTGGAAGAATTGGCTGAGTCAGGAATCTTTTACTAAATGTAGCCGTAGAGATATATATATATATATATATATATATATATATATATATATGTATATGTGTGTGTGTGTGTGTGTGAACCTAGAAATGTAGATAGAAGTTATACTTTATGTAAATCCCAGTAGTTAGAGTAATGCTTTATGATGAACCTATTTCTAGTGATAGAGGCTCCCATCCCCCTCGCATGCATAAAAGGAGAGTGTGTGTGTGTGTGTGTGTGTGTCTCTTGTTCCTACAGAAAAACCTTAAGAGATAAAGCAGGATGCTACATTCCAAGACCAATTTCCAGAACCAGCTCTGACCAGAGAGATAACAGCTAAAGGATGGGACAGATGAAGTAACCGTTACTTTGCCAGATGAAGGAGAGGACATTGATTGGATGAAATATGCTATTACACTTTAGATCAGCCCAGAACACACCTATACCTCATAAATATTCGTCACTATAAAAAGTGCAAACCCCATTGTCTGGGTAGATTTTTTATGCATGAGACAGGCTGCTTTGACTGAACTCATATATATCCCCATGCGCATGTAAATAAATGAATTCCTCTTGTTTTCCAAATCACCGGATCTGAGTTTTTCCTACAAAAATCCTTTTCTCTGAAGTTTGACAGATGCAGCTCCTTATCTTCATGACTCATAGGGTTATGCTCCTGCTTCTAGGAAAAGGCACGAGGCAGGAAAAAAGCTCAACTATGCCTATGGGGGCTGTCCCTGCAGGCATAACCCCTCAGACTCTGCTATTAATCAAACAGTTTAGTTGCAAGCAGTGGTTAGAAAACCAAAAAAAAAAAAAACCATACCTCAGAAGTAGAGGGGCAGGTGCTGCATCTGTTGATAAACGTCAGAGAAAAGGATTTTATGGCAATTTCTTACAAAAATCCAGTTTTCTCTATCGTTCGTTGACAGAAACAGCGCCTTACCTTCATGACTCATAGGGATGTCCCAAAGCAGTATAATAATGAGGGGTGCGAAACAACGCAGAAACAAAACATAAGTCCCCAATGGCTAAACTTAGCAAACCAGCTAACATGGAGCTCAACCAGGAACAACTGGAGCGCACCTAGAAAAAATGTAACCCTCAAAGAGAAACTAAACAGAGTTCTCTTTCACACTGCAGCCTGCAAAACCTTGCGACCAAAAGAAGCATCCGCGGATGCCAACACATCCACCTTGTAGAATTTTGTGAACGTATGCACAGACGACCAAGTTGCCGCCTTGCAAACTTGTAGCACCGACGCCTGATGGGGGAAAAGCCAAAGAGGCACTCAGCGCTCGTAGAATGCGCCTTCACTGGGGAAGGAGGAACCTGACCCCTTTAGTGAATAGGCCTGTACCGTCGTCTGCCTGATCCATCTGGAAATGGTGGCAGCAGATGCAGCCAATCCCTTATGGAGGTCCATCAGTAAGGACAAAAAGAGTCTTTTTTTTTTTTTTTTTTTTTTTAAAGGATGCAGTGGTCTCTAAATAAACCATGATCGCCCAAACCACATCCAAAGAATGCAAGGCATACTCCTTAGGATGCTGAGGTTTAGGGAAACGTGAAGGCAACACAATGTCTTCATTCAGATGAAAATCAGAAACCACCTTAGGAAGGATTAGGTCAAAAGTACCACCATATCCCTATGTACCACCAGATAAGGTGAGCGGCAAGACAACGGCACCAGTTCAGATACCCTGCGGGCAGAAGTGATCACCACCAAGAAGGCAATCTTCTGAGACAAGGAAAGCAGTGAAAGCTCCTGAATTTTTTCACAAGGAGGCTTAAAGAACAGATCACACCAGATTAAGATCCCACGGAGGGAACGGGGATTGTCTCGGAGGAGTCCAAGAGTAGGACATGCATGGCTAACGGGCGTTGAAAATATATAGCCAAAGCCGAAACATGGCCTTTAATAGTACCCAAAGCCAACCGCTGTTTAACCCCTTTCTGCAAAAAAAAAAAAAACTCTAGCAATCGAAAAACCAAGCAAGGGCGCATCTTCAGCAAATCACACCATGAAATGCTCGATTTCCATGTACGAGAGTAGATCTTCCTGGAAGTTGACTTCCTAGCCTTCAAGAGTGTAGGAAATCACAGAGTCAGAAAGACCCCTCTCTCTCTCTCTCTCCTGACTTTCAACAGCCATGCCGTTAAAGCCAGCGACTGTAAGGCAGGATGGAAGATACCTTGAGACAGCAGATCTTCCCTGAGAAAAGTCTCCAAGAGGTATCGATGACCAGCCTTATCAGGTCTGCGTACCAAGACCTGGTGGAATGTTTTCCACCTCTATCCTGTGCAGAGGCCTCAGCAGGAGTTTCAATGGGGGAAATGCATAAATCATCCGATACCGACCCCAAAGAGCCACCAGTGCGTCTGTGGCGTCAGCCAGAGGATGGAGACCTGGCTATGAATCTCTGCATTTCGAGGCAAACAGATCAACCTCAGGAGTCCCCCACCGAACACACAGTGGGGGGGGGGGGGGGGAACACCTCTGGGTGAAGAAACCCCTCCCCTTGATCCAACACCTGACGACTCAGGTAATCCACCTGCCAGTTTTCCACACCTGGAATGTGTACAGCAGAGAGGGCTGGAACAAAGCTTTCTGCCCAGGCAAGAATCTCAGCCACCTCCTTGGCCGCCAATACCAGTGCCCCCCTGGTGATTGATGTAAGCCACAGCCGTGGCGTTGTCCGATTGAATCCGAACCAGGCAAACTTGCAGACGAATCGTCCATTGACTCAGACAAAAGCTTGATCGCTCTGAGTTCTAAAACATTTATTCTGAAGTTTTGACTCTTCCATCGTCCAGGTACCCTGGGTACAGAGCTTCCCCAGCACTCCGCCCCAGCCCCACAGGCTGGCGTCTGTGGTTACCACCGTCCAAAACAACGGAAGGAAGGATTTCCTCTGGCACAACAGATCCACCACAACAGAGCAGATTTTGTGTTGTGGCTCAACCGAATCAAAAGAATCCAACGACTTTGGATCCTTGTTCCATTTTACAAGAATCTCCCTTTGCAAAGGCCTTGTATGGAACTGAGCAAATGGAACCGCCTTGAAGGTAGATACCATGAGACCCAAAGCTCGCATGCAAACTCATAGAGAGGACAGATTGTTGTTCAACAACAACTGAATCGCCCCCTGCAACTTTTGCAGCTTGTCCGGAGGAAGAAAAACCCTTGCCAAGGATGAATCCAGAGTCAAGCCCAGATAATCCAGACTCAGAACCAGAGTCAGAGCGGATTTCTTGAAATTGATGTGCCAACCGAACTCCTGCAGAGTTCTGACCGTGATCGTCAGAGCCCCCAACAAGGCTGGCTGAATGAGAGTCTGCTCTCAACAGGAGATCGTCCAGGTACCCCAGTAGCGAAATTCCCTGCTGGCGCAGCAGTGCCAATACCCGTGCTAGTACCTTGGTAAACACTCTGGGAGCGGATACGAGAACAAAAGGTAACGCTACAAATTGATAATGCTCTTCTGCTACCACAAAGCAAAGAAACTGCTGGTGTCCAGCGTAGATAGGCATGTGCAGATATACGTCCTTGATATCTATGAAGTCTAAGAAGTCTCCCTGGTGCAGAGACACTACTACCGTGCGGATGGACTCCATCCGAAACCTCTGTACCCGCACAAAGAGGTTCAGGGCCTTAAGATCCAGGATGGGACGCACCTTGCCTTCTTTTCTGCGCACGGTGAATAGGTTTGAATAAAGCCCCTGAAAACGTTCCTGAGCGGGAACCGGCACAATCACGCCTTTTACCGCCCCTCACAAGTCCCTTAACCGGACAGGGGATAATTGAAGATTGGACGGGAAAAACCTGTCTAACTGGACGAGACCGGAATTCGATCTTGTAACCCAATCGGATCACTTAGTGAACCCAGTTATCCTGAATCAAGGAGGTGCCATTTTGTTTTTTTGCGGAAAGTAATGGCTTTCTTCTGGCCATAAAGCCCAACTCTATGGAGCGTACGGCTTATTGTCGTCCTATGTACAGATACTCCAGTCTCTGCTATGGAACTCTGCAGCTCCTCCAGGGTTACCCTAGGTCTCTGTGTTGGCTCTCTGATTAATGCCCTCCTTGCCTGGTCCGTGAGTTTTGGTGGGCGGCTGTCTTGGCAGGTTTGCTGTTGTGCCATGTTCTTTCCATTTGGCTATGTTAGATTTGATGGTGCTCCTGGGATCAAAGATTTGGATAGTTTTTATAACCTAAACCTGACTTGTACTTTTCAACAACATTGTCTCTTACTTGTTTGGAGAGTTCCTTGGTCTTCATGGCAGTGTTTGGTTAGTGGTGCCTCTTGCTTAGGTGTTGCAGCCTCTGGTGCCTTTAAAAAAAAAAAAAAAAAAAAAAAAAGGTGTGTATATGTAATGACAGATCATGTGACACTTCGTGAAATGATGTCCACCTGTGTGCAATCTAATTATGTGACTTCTCAAGGTAATTTGTTGTGGCAGAGCTTTTTATGGGCTTCATAACAAAGGGGTGAATACATACGCACATGCCAATTTTCTGTTTTCTATTTCTAAAAAATTGTTATATAATATTATATTATATATTTTTTTTTTCTCATTTCACTTCACCAACTTTGAATTTTATGTGATGGATCAGGACAAAATAGTCTGATTAACGAAACATTGAACTTAAGGCTGCGGTGTAACAAAATAGGTAAAAAGTCAAGGGGAGTGAATACTTTTGCAAGGCAGTGCATCTGTATGAGTGAGGATTCCTTAACAAAGGAAGCCTCAAATATACGACGATTGTCATTAAGGGGGGTATAGCTCCAAATGCCTAAAAAAGCCTACAAAAAGGGCCAAAAATCAATCACAGTATGATCTTCTCTTCAAAAAGAAAGAACCAACACTTGACAACAACACAACCAGGATCATTATGAAATACTCACAGGAATGCCACCAAATGAGAAAAATTCTAAAGAAATACTGGCACATTTTGACATCTGACCCCACTATTAGTCCCTTCGTCCCCAATGTACCCAAAATCACTTATAGAAGAGCGCCTTCTCTTAATGACCACTTGGTCAGAAGTGAGTATCAGGGTAACAACATGGGAGATCCATGTACATATTTGGGAACAGTTCCCTGTGGCTCCTGTTCCCAATGTCAATACATCGACACCAGATGACAAATAATATTACCTAATGGACGCAACTTTCATCCTAAGCATTTGACCAATTGTCCAACCGCGGTAGTAGTTTATTTACTACTATGCAAATGCAGATGCTTTTATGTCGGAAAAACTATTCAGAAATTTGGCCAGCGAACCTACCGATACATTTTAAGTATTAGAAAAAAGAACCCTGACCTCCCCCTTGGAGAACATGCCGCCCTTGTACACTGAATTTTCCTACAGTGACATTTCTTGCTCTTGATTGGATCCATCCCAGGCCGTGTGGAGGGGACATTAAAAAGACCCTTCTCCAGCGCGAGCTGCGATAGATTTCTGACCTTAATGCCACCCAGCCTCTGGGACTGAATGAAGCCTTTAATTTCAAACCCCCCCCCCCCCCCCCGACTTCAGCTGTGGCGGCTTTGAGTGGGATCTATGATAGCATATTTCAGCACCATTACATTTGCCTAGCCTTGTTCTTATGACCTCCTTGGGTCTATAAATACATTCTATGCTATGGGCCATATTTTCTGTACTCGTTCTCTTGCCCTTGATGCATACTATTGGAATGTTTATTACGTATCCAAATACTTTGATTTATGCTTCCACTTATGAAATTGCCATTTTTGTCTGTGTGTAAAACATTGATAATACATTCTTTAATATCTACATATCCTCATGTTATACATATAATATTACTGCTTACTGTGATTTACTATCCGCAATAATCTTTACAACTAGATATTGCTGTTTTATGTGTGCATACATGCTGGGCACACCCCCTTCCATGGCGCATTAATATTCATCGCAATACTCATGTATATTTTCTATATAAAGTTGTCCCCCATATGGATTGGTGTCTCTACTGCACTCTCTGTGACAGCGAGATGCGATATGCCTGCACTATTGTTATGCTACTGTTATGTGTTGATTATACAATTCTTTTTGTAGTACCTTATGGGGCTGCATTGTCCTCCCCTTAATGGATCTATATATGCCCAATATTTCTTTATAATCTTAATTTCAATTAATTGCCCAGTTGTTTTTTTTAATCAGAGTGATGTTTACCATTTTGACTTTTCCCTCTTGCATGATCATCTTGGTGGCGTTCCCCACCACGCCCAGGCCCCACCCATAGCATCGTGGGGCCTGTAGTTTCAGGGAGCATCCTGTGCACCTGAGAAAATGGACGCCTGCGTGGCGTCCTGCCCTTCCTCTCATGCACTCCTACGGGATCTGCCTACTCTTCCCATAGCGGCTCCCTCCTTCGTGTCGGCAGTCTTGTGATGTCGGACACTGTCGCAATGCGCGGCAGCGCTGGACGCCGCAATTGACCGGGGGATCGCTCATGGAGGTACACATCCCCTAGATACAAGCATAATCGTTGCATACACAGACACAGCAGGAACTTGTCACATACATCCATGTGGGGACACGGGCAGGGGAGGCCACGCTTGCCGATTCAGGTAAGCCCCCTTGTGTATATATTTAGAGACAGTGCTTGTCCTTGCCTCAACACCAGCCACCGCTGACATCTTTATACTGATTTAATATCCAGATTATGTAAATTGGATGCAATCCCCCCCCCCCCCCCTTTAGTGGGATTTCCACACCTTTCTCCTACCCTTTAATGTTCCAGATGGTCCCTCCTACTTTCTGCGTCCCTCATAACCGTCAACTCTTACAGAGGACCCAATATCTATTCTTTGGCTGTGTTGCTTGTGTGGACATATTTCGCTTCGCGGTGAGTGCTCCGTGTATTTATTCCCATGTTTAAATGGCCGTGGATATAGTGCCCAGCATTGCTGCACACATTACTATGTACTTCCTTGTATATCTATCTTTAGCTCTTAGATATAATTGTGATGGGTATAGGTTCTTCCCATTTCCCTGAAGGAATCATTGCTAGATTCCGAAACATTTCAGGATGTTCCTACTGCATGAAGAGCTAGCGATTCCGCCTATGACACTGGTCCACATGCAATGGATTTGAACATCTCTCCCTGATTATGTATTTTTTTTTATATATTATTAGTCTTGTATTTCTGTATACATTTTATATTTGGTTAATAAATCTTATCTTTTATCCTACTCACCTTTATCTTCTATACTTATACTGATTTAATTCAGCCTTGTCCATCCAAATTCCTTTGGACCACACTTTCTATTCCTAGGAGGAGCAGTATAACCCTATGGGTCATGAAGATAAGGCGCAGCGTCTGTCGATGAACGTTTTTAACATGCAAGCAACAAGTGTCAGGAAAAGGCTTAGTCTTTAAGTGGCTAAATTGCCCTCATTTGCAGGCCGAAGTTCATCCCTTTGTTCCAAAAGAACCAAATGATACAATGTTTTTTATCTCAGCACTGAGCACTGTTGTGATAAACTTTCTCTGCTGCCTTTTTTTTTGACAGTTCTGAGCAGAGTGGCTCTGCACTTGTTTAACATGAATTGTGGAAATACTGCATTAAGATTGTGAGGGGGGGGGGGGGTTTGAATCTAGATATCTTTTTGTTACCAATTGTGCAGCTATATCTGAAGGTGGCAGCTTATAACCCATGGTCAATTTTTAAACAAGTCTGTCTTGTACTGTACAATTAAGAAAACAAGACTCCTCAGATTTTTCCAAACTTCTGTCAACAAGCTTAGCCACTTTAGCCGCCTTTTAATTTCTTCAATCCTGGTATGGTCTTCGGTTGTAGTCTCTCCAAGTTCTAGCTGATCTGAATTTAGAGATGTACCTCACTTGCTACCCAGACTCATTGTCTAGTTGCATTAACAAGCAGGTATACCCCAGAGTAGACAATTGCCTTCTGACATTAAGTGCCATTACATGACCCACAGGTGAAGTTTGGGAAAAAAAAAATGGTTTCAAAATTTACCAAGTTTAAAAAGCACAAATACAGTAAGAGAAAAGGCCAACACACAAAAATAAGGAAAGTAGTCCCAGTTTATTATAGACCAGCACACCGCTTCCACAAAACATTTATTCTCATAAGTCAGAGAATGGGTCTGATAAAAATCACTATAAAAAAGGAGAAAGTGAAGCTTTCAAAATATATAAACCCAAATCTGAATTACACAAACATACATTTCAGACTCAAAGCACATATGCAATCAAAATATACCATAATACAACAATAATTTCATTCATAAACCAAAACACACATCCTGGCATAGAACCTGAACAATGCAAGCATGATTAATTGTAAACCTACTGAAAAATTACTTGCATAATGACTACCGTTCTTCAATCACAGTTATGCAAAAAACTGCAATTTTTATTTTCTAGGACATTCAGATGAGTATTGCTGCATGCAAAAACCCCATTACAAAACAAATTTTCTTGATAGATATAAACAGCAAATATGAAGCCATCCAACTCAAGTGCTAGTCTAGAAATAATTCAAGTAGATGTTCAAACACATTTTTTTTTTGAGATTTTAAGATTAGAACCCATCAGGTTTTATTTCTATCCAGAACTTCGATAAAGATTTATCTTTACTATCCTTGGGACCAGTTTAACCAGACAAGAATTAGAGAAAACATGTCAACAGCATCAGAGGCAACGTTTTATTTTCCCAGCAGAGTAGGGAAAGGTTTGCGCTTATGTCAGCAATTTATTGCTGCGCGTTCCTGTTGCATATTTTCTTATTTTCGGTCTAGAAACTTCTGTCATTGAAAGTGAAGAAAAATCTCTTCAGTGAATGCCCAGATAGCAATAAAACCACTGACAGGGGGTTCTAATCCTTGAAGTGTTACTAAACCCACAACAGTAAAATCAGTCTGTAAATGCAGTAAAGCATGCTTGGTATGCTCACTGTGGAACCTAAGGGGTTAATCCTCTGCATTGTGTAAAAAGGCTGTTCGATCCTGTCTCCTTTGATTTCCTTTCACTGTCCCTATTCCATCTCCTGATATTTACAGACCCAGGGAACAGAGTGCATGTGATCAGCACAGGGCCAATCAGCAATGTCCAGATAGAGGGTCAGGGGTCCTGCATTCTGATAGGACAATCATGGGAGAATGAAAACTCCTCCTACAAGCTTTAAGTCAGACACAGAAGTCAAGAGACTGCATATTTATATTTACTGAAAACCGCATTTCTATGTGCTGTGTACTGTGGGAGACCAATTGTAATGAATGCAGGGTCCTGGGTTTAGTAACACTTTAAGGCTTTGGCTTGAAATATATTTGGTTTTAAAAATTAACTCTGGATAAACTTGACCTTATTTTTCCATGCATCACATTTAATATTAATAGACCTATTAAAATAGAGCATGGTGGCTATATTACAGCTGGGATTGTAAATACAAGTACTTTGAAAGTTGCACAATAAACTTTCAATTACAGCACCTTGAGATAGAGTGTAATAAAGTAGAACTATAGGCAAACCTTTTTTTTCCCCCCCATTTCAGGCAGAGCAAAAGGGAGGGTAATAAACCCTGTCAGATTTTTTTTTGCCATCTGTGTCCCATTGCGGAAATTTCCTTTCACTTCCATATCAAAAACAGGAAGGGGGAAATCTCTGCAATTTAGGGGGAATTCCTTGGGGACCCCCCAGGCCAGCAAAATGAGTGTCTCCATGGAAGATTTACCCTCTATTAGATTTCTGGGGACAACCCAAATTTGAGATTTTCTTCACTTTCAATGATAATGGTAAAACAGGACAAATATTGAGGGTGAATTTCCTTAACAAAAAAGCACAAACAGCAAAAAAGTAAAAACGGACAAGCATTTTAATACTGCTCCACTCGATTAAAGAAAGAAAAAAAAAAAAAAAAGTTTTGCCTTTATGTATACTTCAACAAAATAAAGTTACAAAAACAGCTAAATTCATTCATAGAATGTAAAACACTTCACAGGTTTAAAACACCTTCCTAGTCATAAAATAAGCATGGTGTACATCCCACCTGTGTTCCACAAATCATATTTTTTATTCACACTGCAAGATGAACGAAAAGTTTCACATGCTCTTATGCTTCATGACAATGGCAGCATAAGAGAGGATATGAATTATTCATTATAACCAAGTGACGATAACATATTGTAAAGTACCAAACATACGTAGACTCTGTTCCAACTGATTACATAGGGATAATAAATAAAAACAAAAAAATAATAACTATCCACAAGTTCACTCTTCAAAAAAAATATCAAAATACACAAAGCAACAAAGGAGAGTCATATGATAATAGGTAGGGGGGGGGGGGTCTCCTAGCGGGGATAAAGAACTTAATAGCAAATAGTTTTCCCTGTGCAATGCGCACCTCCTTCCAACAGTATTTTTCAAATTCTCTGGAAAACATTGTGGGGAGCAGGTGCTCATTGCACAGGGGAATCCATCGGCTGTAAAAGGGAAATCCATTAACTATTAGGATCTTTGTTTGCCCTGCTAGAAGACCCTCTACCCATTATCACATGGCCCTCCTTTTCTTTTTAGTATTTTAATATTTCTTTTGAAGTGGGAACTTCTTGGTGGGTTCTAACCCTAAGAAATATGTTAGAAATGGGTCTAGATTAGGGATGCACCGAATATTCGGCGGCCGAACATTATTCGGCCGAAAATAGAAAAAATAGCACTTTCGGTGTTCGGCCGAATAAGTCAAAAGGCCGAATAATTTTGTGCCGAACAATAGGGCTGAACGATAGTCGATATGATATCGACTATCGTTCTGTGGCCGTAGGCGATATTCATATCGCCGAGGTCACGATATTTACAGGGGGAAGGGACTCGGAGGAGGACAGGAGGACTCACAGACTTCCGTGTTAGGCAGGGGAAGCCGGGACACTTCAGCGGTGAGCATACATACATTACTCACTCGTGCACTGCAGCCCGCCCCACACATTCAGTGAGTCTTACTCTCCTCCCTAGTTTTTTCAATGGCACATTCAGGAAGCCAATCACGCAGTGATTAGCTGCACAGCGAACCAATCACGCGTGCCTGCACACCTGATTGGTTCCGCTGTGCCGCTACTCACGGCGTGATTGGCTTCCTGAATGTGCCATTGAAAAAACTAGGGAGGAGAGTAAGACTCACTGAATGTGTGGGGCGGGCTGCAGTGCACGAGTGAGTAATGTATGTATGCGGCTGTACTCCTTTCCAGGCTCCTACTAGTCCACCTCCAGCCTCCTACTACCACCACTATGAGAGACTGTCTGTCACGGTATAATCTGATCGAGTCCACACTGACACTGACTGACTGTCACTGAGTAATTGATGTTACCACATTAACCCTGACCTGCCCAGTGCCCTGTATCTGCAATTAAAATTTACAAGGCTGCCTGCATGCTTCCCGATTTCCATTCCCAGCATCCTTCCCAATCCCTACAGTGTCACTAACATTAACCCTATGGTACAAGGCTGCAGTGTGCACTGAATCCCCTTCCCTACAGTAACATTTAGGGAGAGAGACATGAGAGGACGAGAGAGAGAGAGAGAGAGAGAGAGACATGAGAGGACGAGAGAGAGAGAGAGAGAGAGAGAGACATGAGAGGACGAGAGAGAGAGAGAGAGAGAGAGAGAGAGACATGAGAGGACGAGAGAGAGAGAGAGAGAGAGAGAGGACGAGAGAGAGAGAGGACGAGAGAGAGAGAGAGAGGACGAGAGAGAGAGAGAGAGAGGACGAGAGAGAGAGAGAGAGAGGACGAGAGAGAGAGAGAGAGAGGACGAGAGAGAGAGAGAGAGAGGACGAGAGAGAGAGAGAGAGAGGACGAGAGAGAGAGAGAGAGAGAGGACGAGAGAGAGAGAGAGAGAGAACGAGAGAGAGAGAGAGAGAGAACGAGAGAGAGAGAGAGAGAGAGAACGAGAGAGAGAGAGAGAGAGAACGAGAGAGAGAGAGAGAGAGAGAGAACGAGAGAGAGAGAGAGAGAGAGAGAACGAGAGAGAGAGAGAGAGAGAGAGAACGAGAGAGAGAGAGAGAGAGAACGAGAGAGAGAGAGAGAGAGAGAGAACGAGAGAGAGAGAGAGAGAGAACGAGAGAGAGAGAGAGAGAGAACGAGAGAGAGAGAGAGAGAGAACGAGAGAGAGAGAGAGAGAGAACGAGAGAGAGAGAGAGAGAGAACGAGAGAGAGAGAGAGAGAGAACGAGAGAGAGAGAGAGAGAGAACGAGAGAGAGAGAGAGAGAGAACGAGAGAGAGAGAGAGAGAGAACGAGAGAGAGAGAGAGAGAGAACGAGAGAGAGAGAGAGAGAGAACGAGAGAGAGAGAGAGAACGAGAGAGAGAGAGAACGAGAACGAGAGAGAACGAGAACGAGAGAGAACGAGAACGAGAGAGAACGAGAAGAGAACGAGAGAGAGAACGAGAGAGAGAACGAGAGAGAGAACGAGAGAGAGAACGAGAGAGAGAACGAGAGAGAGAACGAGAGAGAGAACGAGAGAGAGAACGAGAGAGAGAACGAGAGAGAGAACGAGAGAGAGAACGAGAGAGAGAACGAGAGAGAGAACGAGAGAGAGAACGAGAGAGAGAGAACGAGAGAGAGAACGAGAGAGAGAACGAGAGAGAGAACGAGAGAGAGAACGAGAGAGAGAACGAGAGAGAGAACGAGAGAGAGAACGAGAGAGAGAACGAGAGAGAGAACGAGAGAGAGAGAGAGAGAGAGAGAGAGAGAGAGAGAGAGAGAGAGAGAGAGAGAGAGAGAGAGAGAGAGAGAGACATGAGAGGACAAGAGAGAGAGACATGAGAGGACAAGAGAGAGGACAAAAATTTGGCAAAATAAATGGAAAAAATGCGAAACACCGCGTTAAGTATTCGGCCTTCGGCCAAACATTTCATTATTATTCGGCTTCGGCCAAGAATTTCATTTCGGTGCATCCCTAGTCTAGATGAGTTTGAAGCTTTACAATAGGTTATCAGTACATGATATACATATCATCCATTTCACTACGGTCCTGATGAAGCACAAGAATATGAAAAACCCTTTGACCATCTTGCAGTGTAAAGAATACATCATTTACGGAACATATATGCGAATACATCATTTATGGAACATATATGCTATAGGTGATGTACACCATACATATTTCAGGACTTTAAAAAAGGGTTGTACATTACAGAAATAAATCTTGCAATATTTGTCATTTTAGTTTGTTTTAATATATCTGCGCTAATATTCAATATATGAAGAGGGGATATTCCTGGGATAAGCTGCAAACTTGACCCAGAAGAGTTGAATTTGTGAATGTATCATTTTAGAAATGACTTGCCAAAGCACCCAATATGGAGTTTGCTTAGTGAACAACTCCACAGAGAAAGCACGTCCACCACGTGCACACAGCTTAATTGAAAGCTTTGGCACTATGAACTACTCGGCCTCACTAACACCAACCACAACAGGCTTTTGAAGTAGAGAAAATTGCCATATTCCTATATACTGCCAGTCATTTGTTCAAACCCTTTTACATTTTTGAAGTTGTCAGTGAATAAATTTGAAGGCCTCTGTTGTGATCCCGTAGAGGATTCTGAACATAAGGATTCTATAAATATGCTTCATAAACAAAATAGCATTATTAGTGGTTTCCAAAAATCCACAATATATTCACTCCGGATAAACCAAGGTTGACTCTCCTAGTGTTGGGGGAAAGAAAATGAAAAAATAAAAAACCGTGAAAAACACAAATTAAACCACTGCATGATACTTCTAAAACAAAAAGATAAAAACAAACAAAAAAAAAAACATACCTTTAACTATACACATACAGAACACATTTAAATATTACTATGTATACAAATAGATCTATATATTTTGACCTTTATGAGCTTGAGATGCAGACATGAGGAGGTCCAGTCTGTGCTTGGCAATCTGGCTTAAAGGGTTATATTATCGTAGAGTGTATACAGCCATTGTGAGAAACTGGCATTATCCCATGGAGTATTTTCTGCCTATTGCTGCAGAGAACACTCCATCCCAGGAGTAGAGGTCATGTGACCTGTCTCCTGCCAGCACTTTTTTCCCCACATTTAAATGAATGGCGCTTCAGTTTCTTTGAATTCCTGAAACGAGTGCTAGAGGAATTTTGACTTTGCTGAAAAATTCCATATCTTGAGTACAGTACATGCCCCCTGGGGCACCTCCCCTAGAACCCTGCCTTAGTCCACAAGCCCAGTTTCATAGCAAACAATGCAGACTAACAAGAAGAGTGTCCTGTACTCCAAGATATGGAATTTACAGGCAAGTCAAAATGCCTCATCTTAATCGTACAGTACAGGACACAGGCAACCTATTTTTACATTATGGGACATCCAAGACATGAATACAAAGAGCAGGCAACAACTTTGCCAACAGGCCCAAAAAACTACAGGGGTCAAAGACCCAAGCAGTGCAGCAGCAAGTACCTGACAGCCAAAAGCTGCACTTGCGGAACATTGTACATTACACCTGGTAAAATTTCAGTATGAACAGAAGACCAAATGCTGGACTTAAAAGTTGGGCAAAAGAAGCTTCATGCCTAAAGGCCCAGGATATTTCTACAGATATGGTGGAAGGGGCATGCAACAGCACAGGAGGTGTTTTTTGTTTAGGAGCATAAATTCTTGAAATCAAGTTCTTGATCCACTGAGCAATGGTGGATTTTAAAGCAGGGTGCCCCTTGAGAGCAGGGCACAAAGATGGCAATGTCCTCACTGAGTTGGAACGCTAAAACCACCTTTGAAAGTAAAAATGGTCTCGGGCTTAATACAACCTTATCATTGTGAAGTAGGAGGAAAGGTTCTTTACAGAAAAGGGCCGCTAGTTCAGACAAGCTTGACAGACTTGATGGCAAACAAAAAGGCTAATTTGCTGGCAAGGAAATATCCTTTATAGGTTTAAGGGTGGTTTCTGCAGAGAACAGGGTGCTGCAAGGGGGGGTTAACACAAGAAACACCTTGAATAAAAAAGGTTTTCATAATGGGGTTGAAAGCCAAAAAAAAACTTTGAAAAAGGATAAGGTCAATACCTTCCCTTTTAGGGTGCCAAGTGCTAGCTTGAGATAGAGATCAAGCCTGCTGGAATGAGGTCAGGGATCGGTTGCTAGAAGTCTGGGTATGTCCGTGTACCAGGTTCTTCTGAGCCAGTTTGGGGTGTGGCAGAAATGGCAGTGGAGAGAGTCATAAATTTGCCTGAACAGAGACCAGGGAGTACCCAGAGCATCTGAGGCCAAAGCTAGTGCCTTCCACAGCATAATTAATTCCTTCAAAAACTAGTTGGGACTTTAAAAAAGTTACCACACTAAAAATAGGTTTTATATAAAATATCCAAATTGTATTCACTCAATGTATATCAGATATTTAAAAAAAAAAAAAAAAAAAAAAGGAATTTTTGTAAAATCTTACCTGTAAAATTCCTTTCTCCGAGTCCTCCGACAGTCGCCGCCACTTCATATTCATCACTAATGGGGTTATTGACCTTTTCTCCGCAGGAGTAGCTAGGCAACAAAATAGTTAATATCAAAGCTTTTAGCATATCCCACCCCTAATGGGTGGTCCCCTCAGTCAATACCTCCCTGCTTCCTGCATTCCCAACTCAGTTTCAGTAGCATAGCAGTAGAGTACATAAACAAACCCCAAAAGAGGGGCAGGGGCGGCGACTGTCGGAGGACTCAGAGAAAGGAATTTTACAGGTAAGATTTTACAAAAATTCCGTTTTCTCTTACGTCCTCCGACAGTCGCCGCCACTTCATATTCATCACTAATGGGAACGTCCCATAGCAGTGTAAACATGAGGGGTGGGAAGAAACGCAGCTGCGCCTAAAGCAACGCAGTACCCACATCAGAAAAAGGAACCTTACCAAGGTAAGAAAACCAGCTGGGCAACATGAAAAAAAACTTGCTCAACAGGAGCAACAACCCAGGAAAACAAGTAACCTAGGGATAAAAACATCCCAACAGCCAAGGGCCCAAAACAAGGGACCCTAAGTCACTGCCGCACTAAGAACTTTGCGGCCAAAGGAATCATCTGCCGATGCCTGAACATCCACTTTGTAGAATTTGGAGAAGGTGTGAACGGACAACCAAGTCGCCGCCTTACACACCTGGGCCACAGAAGCCCGATGATGACAGGCCCAAGACGTACTCAGAGATCTGGTAGAGCCTTCACAGGCATGGGAGGAACTTGTCCCTTCAAAGCATATGCCTGCTCAATGGTCTGTCTGATCCATTTGGCGATGGTAGAAGCCGACTCCGCCATGCCCTTCCGAGGTCCCTCTGGAAGGACAAATAGAGAATCCGACTTGCGAAAGGATTTAGGTGATGACAGGTAAACCCTGATCGCCCGAACAACATCCAAGGAATGCAAAGCCACTTCGGATGTTTAGGCTTCGCGCAAAGCGAAGGCAAGACAATGTCCTCATTGAGGTGAAAGTCCGAGATCCTTTTCGGAAGAAAAGACGGGTTAGGTCGCAAGACCACCTTATCTAAGTGAATCACCAAATATGGAGATCTGCAGGACAAAGCTGCCAGTTCCTACACTCTGCGAGCCGAAGTGATCGCCACCAAAAAGGCGACCTTCTTGGACAACATAGACAACGAGATCTCCCTGATCTTCTCAAAAGGAGCATGTTGCAATACGGACAGAACAAGGTTCAAGTCCCATGGAGGCAAAGGCTCCCTCCTAGGAGGGACCAGGTGTCACACCCCTTGAACAAAGGTGCTAACCAAAGAGTTAGACGCCACAGGGCGTTGAAAAAGAACGGCCAGCGCAGAAATCTGACCCTTAACCGTGGCCAACGCCAAACGCTGGTTCACGCCTGTTTGAAGGAAGGCCAACACTCTCGACACCGAGTATGAACGAGGGGAATACCCCCTGGACTCACACCAGGCAAAATACGCCTTCCAAGTACAGTAGTAAACCTTCCCCGAAGAGGCCTTTCTAGCCTTGATCAAAGTGGGAATGACCTCAGGGGAGAGCCCCCTATCCTTCAGGACCTCGCTTTCAACAGCCAGGCCGTCAAAGCCAGCGACTGTAAAGCAGGATGGAATATCGGTCCTTGAGACAGGAGCTCTTCTCGAAGAGGCAGATGCAACGGAGCGTCTACCGCCAGGTTCACGAGGTCTGCGTACCAAGACCGGCGAGACCAGTCCGGCACCACCAGAATCACCGAGTGCGGTTCCGAACCGGACAGCAGCTGAATCGGTGGAAAGGCATACATCAGACGATACTGATGCCAGGGCGCCACTAACGCGTCTGACGCGTCTGCCCGAGGATCGCGCGTCCTTGCCACGAACTTTTCCACCTTGTTGTTCAGACGAGACGCGAACAGGTCCACATCCGGTGAACCCCACTTCGCGCACAACATCTGGAAAACCTCTGGGTGAAAGGACCATTCTCCCTGGTCCAAGGTCTGGCGACTCAGATAAGCCGCCTGCCAGTTCTCCACCCCCGGAATGTGAACTGCCGTTATCGCCGGGACGTGTGTCTCAGCCCAAGACAGAATGTCGGCTACTTCCAGAGCCGCGCGGGCACTCCTGGTGCCCCCTTGGTGGTTGATGTAGGCCACCGCTGTGGCATTGTCTGTCTGTACCCGAACCGGACGGCCCTGTAGCCTGTCCGTCCAACGCCGAAGGCAGAGATTTATCGCTCGCAATTTCAGAATGTTGATCGGAAGGGAGGATTCCTCCTCCGACCAAGTTCCCTGGGCAGACAGAACGCCCAGAACACCACCCCAGCCCGATAGGCTGGCATCCGTGGTGATCACCGTCCACGAGAAAGGGAGAAAAGATTTGCCCCCCCCCCCCCCCCCGACACCGCCGGGGACTGAATCCACCACAGAAGATCCCTTCTGGTGCGATGGCTCAATGATATCCGGAGATCCAGAGATTGCGGTCGCCCGTCCCACTCGGCCAGAATCTCCGCTTGGAGACCCCGCGTGTGAAACGGGGCGAAGGGAATCGCCTCGAAGACCGAAACCATCAATCCCAGACACCTCATACACGTCCAGAGGGACGAGCACTGATTGTCCCTGAGGGACTTGACTTCGTCCTGAAGCGTCCGGAGCTTGTCTTCCGGCAGGAAGACCTTCGCTGGGACAGAGTCCAGGATCATCCCCAGGTAGGGAAGACGAACCGACGGACACAGCGTTGACTTCGGAAAATTTATCGTCCAACCAAACTCCTGCAGCGTCTGCATCGTGATGGACAGGTCGTTCACCAGGCCCTGAATGGTCGCAGACCGAATCAGGATATCGTCCAGATACCCCAGGACAGAGATGCCCTGGGCTCTCAATAAAGCCAGAACCGGCGCAAGCACCTTGGTGAAAACCCGCGGAGCCGAAGCGAGACCAAAGGGTAACGCCACGAATTGGTAATGATCCTCCGCAATGGCGAATCGAAGGTACCTCTGGTGACCCTCGAAAATGGGGATGTGAAGGTACGTATCCTTCAAGTCGATGGAGGCCATGAATTCTCCCGGGAACCAGGGCAGCCACCAACGAGCGCAGGGATTCCATGCGAAACTTGCGAACCCGCACAAAGCGGTTCAGAGCTTTCAAGTCCAGAATCGGACGTACCTTGCCCTCCTTTCTGGGCACAGTGAACAGATTGGAATAGAACCCCCGAAATCTGTCCCGATGAGGCACCAGAAACCACCACTCCCTGGGCCCGCAGGTCCCGCACCGCCAGGTGCAGATCCTGCAAGCGCTCCGGAGACAGCTGAAGATTTGAGGGAAAAAATCTGCCCGCCGGCCGAGAGAGAAACTTGATCTTGTATCCAGATCGAACGATTTCCTGAACCCACCTGTCCCAAATGCGGGCCAGCCAGGGTTGAAGAAAACCGAGCAAACGTCCCCCCACCCCAGAACCGGGTGAGGGCGCCCCTTTAGACTGAATTGGCATGGGCAGCGGACCCGGACTGGCCGGACTTCTGCTTACCTGCCCACGGCTTCTTCTGGGAACCTTGGCCCTTGAAGGGCTTGCCCTTATAGTGCGACCGAAAGGCACGAAAGGACCCCTGAGAGGACCTAAAGGAGGCATTCTTACCACGAACAACCTTAGGCTTGTGAGATTGGGGCAAGAGCGTGCTCTTACCCCCGGAAATACCCTTTATCAGAGTATCCAGGGATTCGCCAAAAAGGCGAGATCCCGCGTAGGGCAAATTAGCCAAAGTCTTGCGAGAAGATTGGTCAACAGACCAACATTTCAGCCATATCAGACGACGGGTCAACACCGCCACACTCTGGAGACGCACAGCCAAAGGGACTATATCTAAGTCCACATCACACAAATACATGACGCCCTGATGAATTTGATCTACCATAGCCAATGTTGTCGGCGGGGCAGAATCAGCCACCAGGATGCGCCTGAGCACCTGCGTCCAATCCGCAATAGCCTGGGCTGCCATAATGGAAGCAAAAATAGGTTTCAGCATAGAACCAGCAACCGTATAAGTATGACGGGCAAGAGACTCCAATCTCCTGTCCGTAGGGACCCAGAACACCGGGGTATCCTCAGCAGGAATCGCAGTGGACTTATTCAAAAACAGCCACCGCGTGATCCACCTGAGGTGGTACACACTAACGCTCATCAGTAGCTGGCGTAAAAGGATAACGCAGCTTGAACCTACTCGGCACAGCAAAAGGCTTCTTTAAATTGCGCCATTGCTCATTAACCGCGCGCTGAAATTCCGCAGAGCAAGGAAAAACCTGCGTTGTTCTGTGTTTCCTCTGCGTCCCATAAGAGGACAGCAAAGCAGGAGGACACGGTTCATCCTCCAAATGCAGTGTTTGCTTGATAGAAGCAACCAACTCATCCATGAGTGCAAGCTCTTCAGACGAGCCAGGGGGAGAATTATCAACCCCATCTACCTCAGCCTCCCCCTCAGACCCCACAAGGTCTAGAGATGAGCGAGACCCTGAGAAAGGCACTCCAGCCATAGCAGCCCCATCGCCCTCTGAATCAGAGGAAATTGACACTCTGGGCCGTTTTGTGGATCGATCAGCCACTAGCATCTGCACCTGAGCAGCCAAGTTTGCCACAATAGTAGCTAGATCAGTCCCCTCGGGGGAAGCAGCAGTCCCTTGGCCCCCCACCAAGGTGGGAGGAAACTTGCAATCCTGAGAATCCATGCCCCTGCTAATGTTGAAAAAAGGAGTACTGCCCCTTTAAGACCGCGGCGAGCGTAGCCCACCGCACACCACTGAATACACTGACCCCCACAGGGATAAGAGAACACTGGGTAAGGAATACAGGAAAAAGAAAAGGTAAAACCTGGAGAGATCACACAGGCTGCTGCACCGATCGCTGTCCCAGAGCAAAAGGAAGTGATGCAATAGCTGACCTCCCCATAAAGCCTATGCAGGCTACAGGAAAATGGCCGCTCGGCTGAGGATTTCTAGGGCAATGAGAACATGGCGCGGACATGTGGCTGTACTATCGATCGCCGCCAAAATGGCGGTGTTTGGCGCCAAAACGCCGCGCCTCACCACACAGGACCGGCCACCACATTTTTGCCGCAAAAAAATGGCGGATCGCCGCAGCGACCGCCGCACAGCATGTCCAAGCACAGACTGTCCCATACTGTCACACATCAGAGCGGGAGAGCCCCCCCCCCCCCACAGCCCACAGAAAGGCAGCTATTCCTCACAGGAATCTGACAGGGAGCTCAGCAGTAACACAGACATGCAGGGTCACACAGTCCCAGACTGACACCCAAAAACAGACAGGTCCCCACATAGATTTTTACTTACCAATCCGGATGGCGTGGGGAGCCTGCTCCAGTGACCAAACCGCTGCACTGAGGACAGGGAGTGTCGCAGCCAGGACGCAGAGAAACAGCGGTGCGAAACCGCATGGCATCCAGTGAGGTAGCCACCTCACAGGTAACATCCCTGCAGCGAACAGGGATGGGTGGTTCAATTATGCCAGGGAAACCTGAGCTGAACGCTCAATGGCAGGCTGGGAAGCCCCTGGCCCTGAAACCCTGGGATCCAGGGTGGCCAGTCCGAGACCCAGCTCCGCACGATCATCTTCATCCGAAGAAACTAACTAATGCTGAAAAATAACAGCTAAGTAAAGGAAAGAGAAAAATACTCAAAATAAAATCAAAAAGAGAATAGAGGCTGAGACTGAAAGCCCCAGCACAGGATCAGCCTTGCTACTCCTAAGCTAGGCATTAGAAACTGAGTTGGGAATGCAGGAAGCAGGGAGGTATTGACTGAGGGGACCACCCCCTAGGGGTGGGATATGCTAAAAGCTTTGATATTAACTATTTTGTTGCCTAGCTACTCCTGTGGAGCAAAGGTCAATAACCCCATTAGTGATGAATATGAAGTGGCGGCGACTGTCGGAGGACGTAAGAGAAAATGTAAATTTGCACGTTGATGACACTAGCTTCTCTCATAAGAATATTACCACTTGTGTATATAGATGCTTCCATTTAATGATTACAGTCAAACATTTTGGAGGATGGAGCCTCCACATTCAATATGTGTGTCACAGGTCTAAGCCTGCTTCTTCAGAAAAGATAGAAATTATATTGTCATCTGTAACATAGATAGAACATGATGGCGAACAATACAATTGTATCCCTATTTAACAAACCTATATAGCCCCACCTAACAGCATGTGCACATTAAAACAAACCAGGAAGGCATTCTCAAAACACGTTTTGCTTGAAGGGAATTATGCTATTTAGGATGTAAGGATGGAAGGATGTAGGGTTCTTTTCCCCCCGCATGGCTATTTCTTGTTATTTCTGTCAACAGAGGTCGTTTGCTGTATGGAGGTCCCCACTTTTGGCAAATCAGATTGCATACTCTTGATGAAGAGACCCCTTTCCCTGGTCCAAACAGTGGCAGCTGAGATAATCAGCCTGCCAGCTGTCCACCCTGGGATGTGAACATGAGAGTTTGCTGGACAGCGAATTTCTGTCCACGAGAGAATCTGGTTTACTTTTTATCGAGGTAGCCATACTCTTCGTGCCCCCTTGAAGGTTGGCACCTAAACTGACTGCAGGTAAATTGGGTGCCCCTGTAGAAGAGGGAGGCTTGGTGTCCAGTGCTGGAGGGATACTGTCAAGGATTGGAACATGCCAACTCCCAAGAGTGACAGGTTTGCATCTGTTTGAAGAACCTTCCAATCGTAAGGATGGATTTTCTCGTTAAGAGTTGAAGTGGTGATCCACTAGGACAAGGAAGTTCTTGCTTAAGTCCAGGGTAAAAGGCTTTTTTTTCTCTACGCTGACAATGTGAACTTTTTTTAAAATTTCTTGCATGGATTTAGGTGAAACATACTGCCTCGAAAGAGGAGACCATGAGATGAGATTTCATACGAACCTCAGTGTGGGATCGCTCTTGGATCTCTGTTGTAGAGAGTGAGCTCCTGGAGAAAGGGCTTTATCTAGTAGAAATACAATTTTGAGATGTATCCAGGATCAGACCTAAGTATTCTAGGCTGAGTGAATTATTATTTTTTGATTATCTAGCAATAGGTTTTGAGCTTTTCAATGTTAGCAAGCGTATTGCGTGAAGCTCCCTTCTCAACATAGTGCTACTGCTGGGGAAATACATTTTATGCAGCTTCCTCCAACACTGCCTCAATACCTTACACATTTTCTTAAGATTCAGTATCCTCTAGGACTAGCATATCAGGATCAGAGTGAAATGAGGTTGAGAAACTGGAGTAGAAGAGCTGGGGCATTTTTGAGCCCTGGACAAAGACAACTTTATTAACGCTGTAATCTGTTTAAAGCGGTTGTAAACCCTTAGGGAAAAAAAAAAAAAAAAAACACCTGCAAGACAAAGGCATAATGGACTAGTATGCATCGCATACTAGCCCATTATGTGTAACTTACCTTAGAACGAAGCCCCGACACGGACCCCCGGACATCGCTGCGGGCGCTGCCATGATCCCTCGCCGTCTCTTCCGGGTTCGGCAGCTCCGGCGCGGTGATTGGCCGGAGCCGCGATGACGTCACTCCCGCGCATGCGCGCGGGAGTGATTTTCCGGCAACTCCCGGCAAATTAATTGAAGGTCCCCCCGGACCTTCAGAGCGCATGCGCCGCTCGCGGGAGCGGCTGCATGCACTGTAAATATCTCCTAAACCATGCCGGTTTAAGAGATATTATTTGTACCTACAGGTAAGCCTTATTATAGGCTTACCTGTAGGTAAAAGTGTCAAAAAGCGGGATACTACCGCTTTAAGGAATTGTGACCGATGCAGGAAATTCTGCTATAGTTAAATAGGCTGCATGAAATAGAGCTAGAATAAGTATGATAATAATGCTGGTGTTAAAACTGTGTCCTGCTCTAGTGCAAGGCGCACATTGTTAATTAAGTTAAGTGTTCTGCGGGCCTTTTAAAAAAAAAAAAAAAGGGTAATTTCCCTGTTGGGTACTCAGAGTACAGTGTTGGAGATCAAGTAAGCATGTTCAGAAGAAGGAGTAAGCAAAAACCCAGGCATAGACCACCCTGCAACAAATCCTCAAGGTGAAAGGCTGGAAAGAAGCACCCGAGTATCTTATAAGGTAGTAGTGGCAGATAAGTGTATGATTAGTGGTGTGTTTAACACAGGGGTCCTCAAACTTTTTAAACAGGGGGCCAGTTCACTGTCCCACGGACACTGTTGGGGGCCGGACTATAGTTTGAAAAAAATATGAACGAATTCCTATGCACATGTTTTATTTGTAGTGCACAAAAAACAGGAAAACAATACAATATTTAAAACCATGGCCTCAGGAACTAAATGTGCAAGCAGTGCCATGGGGATTTCACACCCCGGACCGGTAAAGCCATGACCCAATGTCCCACAGCGGGTAAACGCAGGACTCCGGGGTCAGTGGGACTGGGGGGGGGGGGGGGGGGTGTAAGATCACCTAAGAGATTTTCAGTAAAGTTGAACTTACACTTACCTGTGGACATGGTACAGGGGGGAGATGTCTGAGGCTGTGGACATGGTACAGGGGGAAGATGTCTGAGGCTGTGGACATGGTACAGGGGGGAGATGTCTGAGGCTGTGGACATGGTACAGGGGGGAGATGTCTGAGGTTGTGGACATGGTACAGGGGGGAGATGTCTGAGGCTGTGGACATGGTACAGGGGGGAGAGGTCTTGAGGCTGTGGACATGGTACAGGGGGGAGAGGTCTTGAGGCTGTGGACATGGTACAGGGGGGAGATGTCTTGAGGCTGTGGACATGGTACAGTGGGGAGATGTCTTGAGGCTGTGGACATGGTACAGGGGGGGGAGATGTCTTGAGGCTGTGGACAAGGTACAGGGGGGGGGGGGGAGAGATGTCTGAGGCTGTGGACAAGGTACAGGGGGGGGGGGGGGGAGAGATGTCTGAGGCTGTGGACAAGGTACAGGGGGGGGGGGGGGGAGATGTCTGAGGCTGTGGACAAGGTACAGGGGGGGGGGGAGATGTCTGAGGCTGTGGACAAGGTACGGGGGGGGGGGGAGATGTCTGAGGCTGTGGACATGGTACGGGGGGGAGATGTCTGAGGCTGTGGACATGGTACAGGGGGGGGGGGGGAGATGTCTGAGGCTGCGGGCATGGTACAGGGGGGGGGGGGGGGGAAATGTCTGAGCCTACGGGCATGGTACGGGGGGGGGGGGGGGGGGGAGATGTCTGAGCCTACGGGCATGGTACAGGGGGGGAGATGTCTGAGCCTACGGGCATGGTACAGGGGGGGAGATGTCTGAGCCAACGGGCATGGTACGGGGGGGGGGGGGGGGGGGGGGGGGGGGAGATGTCTGAGCCTGCGGGCATGGTACAGGGGGAGATGGTCAGAGGCTGCGGACATGGTACAGGGGGAGGTGGTCAGAGGCTGTGGAAGGGTCTTACCTGGCCGTGATGAGAGGCACGCGCCACTGCAGTTCTTTACTTTAGATTTAAAAATGGTGCCCCGCCGGCGCCATTACATCACTGCTGACAGAGAGGAGGCGGACCGATTACTTGCCGAGAGGAGACAGGACGGAGAGGAGGCGGGACGAACTGCTTAGCTGGGAGGAGGTGGGACGGAGGTCGAGCATAATTGTAATAATGCAGAGCTGGCTGATTAAATTTTTTCTCTACCTCCGTTCCGTCTCCTCCCAGCTAAGCAATCCGTCCCGCCTCCTCTCAGACCCGAGGATGTCTTCTCTCCGTCCCGCCTCCTCTCAGCTAAGGAACCAGTCCTGCCTCCTCTCTGTCAGCTGTGTTCTAAATTTTAGAACACCGGTGTCTCTGTTGGTGATTGTATGCACTATGGTGACGAAAGGACGGAGGCGGGGCAAAAGCAGAAATCGATGGGAGTCGCTGCCTTGTCTCTGATATGATTGGCTCATGTTGTATTTATTTTCGTCAGCGACGCCGCCGATTGGCCAGTGATTACTTGATACGGCAGAATGTTGTTCAGCCGATTTCCTGCACTCGCAAAAAAAAAAAAAAAAAGCAGAGAGCGGCCGTTTTGATTATAGGTTAGGCAGCCTCAGCGGGCCGGGTTCCGGATCCTGGCGGGCCGTAGTTTGAGGACCCCTGGTTTAACACCTAGTTGTCCACCTGACAGAACTGAGTGGTTGAATTTTAGCACAAAGTTTGAAAAGTGTACACGGTGATGTTGAATACATTTAAAACATAGCCTTTTTTTCCCACCATAAATACGGTAAGGAACATCCTGTGGCTAACTCAATGTGTTGCACCAAATGCCAAGGTGACTGTTCTGTGCAGGACCCAGTGCCTAAGACCACATTACAGGCTGTTCCGACAGCATGGGGCTCAGGTACGGTTCCCAAGGTTCTACTAAAATTTAACCGAACACTGCTTATGTGTAGGAATTAGAAAACAGTGAGGGCTAAATGAAGAATCGGAGGATAAAATAAGAAGCTAGTAAAGCAGATTTTCCCGTGCAGGAGAAGAGGTCCATCACCTTTTGGCACCATCAAAAACGAAGGACTCATAGTGGGGCAGGGAACATCCTATTGATATGGTGTATAAAGTTGCCTGTATCCTGTACTAAATGGTTAAGATACACATTTTCCAAAGCATATCACCATACTTTATATTAGGACTTTTGGTTTACCTGCAAACTCCTTTTCTTAGGCTTTTTATAGTCCCGACTACAGGGGTTTTGCTGCCGCCTTCAGGTAAGTGTACATTGTGCACACACCCCCCCCCAAACAGGGCAGGAATTCAGCAGCCAGGAATATACCCTCCCAGCTCAACTCAGTTCTGTAGCAAGCAATGAGTAACACAGATTGGGGGGGGAGGGGAGATTGGAGTCATGGTTGTTAGGACTCCTTAACAAGCAGCCCCAAGCTGCTTTTTTGTGAATTGTTCCAGAGTTAAATACTATGCAAATTTTAACGCAAAATACTCCTGTGGTATTTAAACTTAGTGAATTGAACCCAATGTTTTTAGAGCTCAACACTAGGTTCCATGCTTCCCCCCTGAACCACACCCCCCCCCCCCTTCTTTTGGTTCTGCCGACTGTATATTATGCTTCTGTTCTTAAAGCCTTCAGGCTGGTCATGCGACACTGCAGTGTCCTCTATCTTTGTCGTCTCCAAGCTGGGCGGTCCCTACAGATTGACCACAGAATTTTACACTACTAAAAAGAACTTAGCTTTTCAGAAACTGAGCAGGTACAGATGTGTCATTTGCCTGCTCTGTGAGCTGATCTCTTCTGATTGGAACGGAATCTGCCCCATGTGAAAGGGGCCTTAGAGCTGCATAGTTGTACAATACATGCAAGACTGTAGTGTGGCTACACTTACCCAAGCATCCCAGATTCTTTGGTCTTTATTATGTACAGGAACATTAGTATTGTATGATATAAATTGTTCCTTCCCTTAAAATACAAAAGAAAAAGTTTTTAGGTAATGCAACCATAGTTGTATATGATTTTTTTAAGCTGTAGCAAGATACTGTGCAGCGTAAACTTGCAGGTCAACAAGGAAAGCCTACATTTAGATAAAATTTGGGCAACAGGCAAAAGTGGAAATTGCCAGTTCACATTGGGATCTCACTGAAATGTGTGAGGTTCCATTCATTGACAGACGCAGCTCCATATCTTCTTGACCATTGGGTTATGCTGCCCCCTACAGGGGTAGAACACTAGGCAGGAAAAAAAATGTTTCTCTTCTAGACCGCAGCCTGTAAAACCTTGCGTCCAAAAGAGGCATCCGAGGATGCCAACACATCTACAGTGTAGAATATTGTGCACCGACGACGACCAAGTTGGTGCCTTGCAAACTTGCATTACTGACGCCTGATGGCAAAAAGCCCAAGAGGCACTCAGCGCCCTAGTAGAATGCGCCTTCACAGGGAAAGGTGGAACCTGACCCTTTAGTGAAAAAGCCTGTATCACCGTCTGCCTGATCCATCTGGATATGGTCGCAGCAGATGCAGCCAATCCTTTTCAAGGTCCTTTGGTGAGGACAAAGTCTGATTTCCTGAAAGATTCCCTAATTGCCCAAACCACATCCTAAGAATGGGGTTAAAAAGGTTGGTATATGGCGCTACCATCGTGCACAAACCAATTTGTGCAAAAACTACTATTCAATGTTAAAATCTATAGAATATTATAACCTTTGTGAAAAAGTGCACTGTGCTGGAAAAAATATTAATTCATAGCACAGTGCACTTTATTCACTAGTTGTCCATTTACATCTGGAATTGTTGTCCAGCAAGCAGATACAACGATATCCTGTAGCACAGTGCACTTTTTCTTTTCTCATTCTAGCACGTTGGCTTAAAGGCCAATTTTTTTCCAGCACAGTGCACTTTTTCACAAAGGTCATAATATTATATAGATTTTAACATTGAATAGTAGTTTTTGCACAAATTGGTTTATGCACGGTGGTAGCGCCATATATCAACATTTTTAACCCCATTCACTTTTTACCCTAGCGGTAGGTTGGAGGCAGCATAACCATCATTCTATATACATTCATTTATCTACTTGCGTGTATTTGTGTTACGATTACACTCCATAGCGCGGGTATTTTTTATCCATTTATCACCACATCCTAAGAATGCAAAGAAATTTCCTTAGGATGCTTGGGCTTATGACAGAGTGAAGGCGGCACAATGTCTTCATTCAGATGAAAATCAGAAACCACCTTAGGAAGAAACGACTGATTAGGTCGAAGTACCACTTTATCTCTGTGGACCACCAGATAAAGGTGAACAGCAGGACAGCACCACCAATTCAGATAATCTGCGGCCATAAGTAATAAGCCACCAAAAAGGCGACCTTCTGAGACAGTGTAAGCAGAGGAATCTCCCTAATGTTCTCAAAAGGAGGTTTTTGAAGGGCAAATACCAAATTAAGATCCCACGGGATGTAGCTGGGATCGCCTCGGAGGAGGCATATAGCGAACCCCTTGTATAAAAGTGAGAATCAAGGCATGCATAGCTAAAGGGGGTTGGAAAAATACAGCCAAAGCCGACACTTGGCCTTTGACAGTGCCCAGAGCCAAACGCTGTTCAACCCCTTTATAAAGAGAGGTCAAAATCCTAGCCACCGAAAAAAAAAAAGGCAAGGCTGCACCTTCTGCGATTTACACCATGAGATGTACGAATTTCCACATATGAGGATAGATCTTCCTGGAAGTAGACTTCTTAGCCTTCAACAGTGTAGGAATCAGAAAGACCTCTATCTAGCCTTCAATACCTGGCTTTCAACAGCCACACCATTAAAGCCAGCGACTGTAAAGCAGAGTGAAGATTGGCCCTTGAGACAGTAGATCTTCCCTGAGATGAAGTCTCCAAGGAACATCGGCGACCAACCTTACCAGATCTGCGTACCAAGACCGGCAGGGCCAGTCTGGAACCACCAGAATCCCTTTCACCTCTATTTTGCGCAGAAGATCGTCAGGAGTTTCAGCAGAGGGTATGCATAGATCAGCCAATACTGACCCCACCAGTGCGTCTGTGGCATCGGTCAGAGGATCCCTTGACCTGGCTATAAACCTCTGAAACTTCTTGTTGAGTCGATAAGCCAACAAGTCAACATCGGGTGTCCCCCACCGGACACAGGAGGTGAAACACCTCCGGGTGCAGGGACCACCCCCCCTGATTCAACACCCGACGACTCGGGTAATCCACCTGCCAGTTTTCCACACCTCTGATGTGCACTGCAGAAAGGGCTGGAACAAACTTACGCCCATTCCAGGATCTCAGGCACCTCCTGGGCTGCCAAGACACTCTTGGGGCCCCCTTGATGATTGATGTAAGCCACGGTTGTGGCATTGTTTGATTGAATCCGGACTGGACAGCTCTGTTAATGATTTGTCCAGTGACTCAGGCAAAGCTTTATCGCTCGGTTCCAGAATATTGGATCAGAAGTCTGAACTCTTCTACTGTCTAGGACTCCTAGACACACAGCTTCCCGAGCACTCCTCCCCAGGCAAACAGGCTGGCGTCTGTGGTTACCACAGTCCAATACAGCGTGAGGAAGGACTTGCCCTGGCATAGTGCTAACCAGTGAAGCCACCATAATAGCTCAGTCCTTGTGTTGCGACTCCACCGAATCCTAGTGTCCAAGGACTTTGGATCTTTGTTCCATTTGACAAGAATCTCCCTTTGTAAGGGTCTCGTGTGGAACTGAGCAAACGGAACTGCCTCGAAGGTTGACACCATCAGACCCAAGGCCCGCATGCAAGTCCGCAGAGAACAGATTGCTGGCTAACAGCAAATTAATCGCCCCCTGCAACTTTTGCAGCTTGTCTGGGGGAAGAAACACCCTCTCCGAAGCGCGAGTCCAGAGTGAGGCCCACATAATCCAGTTTTAAGGATGGTACCAGGGCAGATTTTTTTTTAAATTGATGCTCCAACTGAACTCTTGCAGAGTCCGTACAGTAATTGTCAAGTCGCCCAACAGGGCTGAATGGTAGTCTACTCTTAAGCGATCGTCCAGGTACCCCAGTACCGTTATCCCCAGTTGTCGCAGTAATGCCAACACTGGAGCCAACACTTTTGGTGAAGACCCTGGGGGCGGAGGCGAGACCAAAGGGTAACGTCACAAATTGATAAAGCTCTTCTCCTACAGCGAAGCAAAGAAAATGCTGGTGTCCAGCGTAAATAGGGCTGTGTGGAAATGCGTCCTCGATATCTATTGAGGCCAAAAAGTTTCCATGGTTCAGAGATGCCACTACTATGCGAATGGATTCCATTCAAAACTTTTGTACCCGTACAAAGCGGTTCAGAGCCTTGAGGTCCAGGATTGGACGTACTTTGCCTTTTTTCCTGGGCACAGTGAACAGGTTTGAAAAGAACCCCTGAAAGCGTTCCAAAGAAGGAACCGGCACAATCACCCCTTGCGACAGCAGATCTTGTACAGCCTCTCATAGATCCCTTAACCGGTTTGGGAGATAGGCGTAGATTGGACAGGAAGAACCTGTTCGATGGTCGAGAACAGAATTTGATCTTGTAACTCGATCGGATCAGTTATTGGACTCATTTGTCCTGAATCAAAGAAGTCCATGGTTCCGGGAAACAAAGACATCCACTCACCACAGAAATGGGTGAGGACGTCCCTTCATGCAGACGAGGATTTGTCCGCAGATCCAGATTGGCCTGTTCGACTTACCCGACCCTGTCTTCTTGGAACCCCCGGAAGACCTGAATGGCTTAGCTCCTTTCTCCAACGACATCCAGGGAGGATCCAAACAACCTGTCCCCCGTAAAGGGAAGGTCAGAAAGAGCCTTTTTAGAAGCCTGGTCCGCAGACCAGCTTTTTAGCCACACCATCCGTCTAATAGCAATGCCCATCGCAGACACTCTGGCTATCAGTGGAGCCACATCCAGCGACGCATCACATATATACAAAAGGGCTTGGACGATTTGGTTCGTTAGCTCTATCAGGCCCGGTGAGAGCTGCTCCGTTTCCAAGTCACCTTTCAGCAACTTCACCCATTCTGTGATGGTCTGTGACAGAGTAATCACAAAGACCGGTTTTAGTATTGAGCCCGCTAACACATGCAAAGGGTGGGACAGACTCAATCTGCCTATCCACCGGGTTTGTAAATACCAGGGCTCTTCCACCGGGACCACAGTAGACTTGTTTTGTCCGGAAACCAGATGATCCACCTTTGGTGGCACGGTTCACCTAGTGTAAACCGAATCCAC
The DNA here is from genome assembly GCF_965119305.1 of Pelophylax lessonae. Taxonomy (NCBI): domain Eukaryota; kingdom Metazoa; phylum Chordata; class Amphibia; order Anura; family Ranidae; genus Pelophylax; species Pelophylax lessonae. Next base: position 156,003,851 of record NC_138771.1, read on the forward strand.
GAAGGGGTAACGCCTTTTAAAGTGCTTAGGCACCATTAACATTTGTTTGCTGCGCCCCCACTGTTCAATGACAATGTTGTCAAAAAGTTCTGGACAGGGAAACACCTTGCCCGACTTCTGGGATTTGCAGGTGCCAAAAGACACCTGCGTCCCTGACGCTGTAGACCCATCCGCCATTTTTATTAAAGGTTTCCCGCACTAACACAATAAGTGCCTCCACCAGCGCGCTTTCCTTGCCGTCAGAATGCGAAGACGCAGATCCACCAGGATGGTATGCTTCTGCAGTGGCCACATCTACCTCAGAATCTGAGGATACTATAGAGGCAGGTGAAGGCATAGGGCGCTTTTAGCTGGTGGCATTTTTTTTTAAAACTAAATTCACTTTTGACACCAGGGTCTCCAAAACTGCTGTAAAAGCAGACAGGGGCTGCGACCCAGAGGGTCCCACAACTGCGCTGAGGGGGTCTGTAGGCGAGAATTTGGTCCTGGGACTCAATCAGCGAGTACAAAAAAAAGCAGCGTCACTTTAAGAAAAGTCGCAAAAAATGCGATCTGCACCAGCGGTACCACAAGTCCCAGCCCTAACAGCCTACAGCAGGAGGGAGTGAGGAATACCTATAGGGACCCCACGAACCTACTACAAAAACATTCTATACAGAGATGAAAAACGATCAGACACAGTAACAGAAAAACACCTGGGTCATGCCTAGAGCCCCTAGCTTCTCCCTTGCTGTTCAGCGATCGTGGACTTAAAGAAAATGGCCGCCCCATGCATTCCTATAGAGAACCAACAAAACCAGGCTGCTCATGCATTCCAATAAGAAACCTTTTACATTGATACAGAGCAGAAACTACAGCAAAATGGCGGCCCCCATGTCGCGCCATGTGGTCTCCAAGACCCCCCGGGGGAGGTGGGGGGTCATCAGACAGCGGCATTGGGGGTCCCTAGGAGGAGCCCCAACCAGGACAACCCCCCCCCACCCCTCGGTGAACTGCTGCAGCGGCTGCATTACATCCGCTCCACCCAGAGGTAGGAACCTGCTTGTGGGGGGGGGGGGGGGGGGAACACAACATGTCTAAGGGGGACCTGATCTCACCGAGAGGCCAGGGGAACCAAGGGATACCCGAGGGTTTGACTTTTCCAGGGAGGGGGGGGGGGGACTCCCACCCTGACTACCTCTCCATCCGGGGTGGGGGGGGCCGACGGCCAGGGGTATGCTGCGACTCAGGGCATCCCAGGTTGTATGCGTCCAGGTAAGGTGTTTCACTCGCGGGCCAACCCCCGTCCATCGGGGGTTTGTCGTGGCGAGGCCTAGTGCTGGACTATAACCTGCACACGCTCACTGGCCAGGCTGGGAGACCTTAAGGATCTAGTATAGCCAGTCCGAAACCCAGCCGGCTGTTGCTTGTAGTTCTCTCAGGAACAAAACTAACTAAAAATTCAAGTCTTATAAAAAGGCTCCCAAAAAAACAGCCAAGACTGAAGTCTCAGCAGGGAACTAGGTCCTACTTCTAAACTAGGCAGAAACAAACTGAGGGCTATAGCAGAGTGTGTGGGTATATGCCTGCAGGGACTGCCCCACAGACGTGGTAAAGATTTTTCCTGCCTAGTGTCCTACTCCTGTAGGGGACAGCATAACCCAATGGTCAAGACGATACAGAGCTGTGTCTGTCAATGAACGCTAGAGAGCTTTTTTTGGTGGTTTTTGATCACCACTGGGTTTATTTTTTGGGATAACCTAAAAAAGGTAAAAAAAATAAAAAAATATTTTCTACTTTGTTATAAAACATATCCAACAAAAAACTAAAATTTCTTCATAAGCTTAGGCCAAAATGTATGTCTTTGGTTAAAAAAAAGATAAATAAATTTCATCAACTGTATATTGGTTTGTGTGAGTAATAGCATCTACAAACTAGGATATATTCTGATGTACTGACAGCCTATTTCTTGAGGTCCTTAAAGTGCCAGGACAGTACAAATACAAATTTAGTAAGAGGCATGGTGAGTTGTTTGAATTTGTACTTTTTGGTCACAAAAAAAAAAAAAAAAAAAGTTGAATACTGTCCCGCCAATGCTCACTGAAGCACAGGGCTGTGGAGGGAGTGGAAATGGCAGGCTCAGGCTCTCAGCAACATGCTGAGAGGCTGACCTAGCTGCCAGACAGGCATGTGGGGATCCCTGAACACAGCCTTGCCCCACTGACCTCAGCCGACAGTGGGCTAAATGTGTTGGCTAAATCTGGGTCACAGGATTGCAGAACTAAGTGCAATCCTGTGACTCACAGAAGTATGGCCAAAAATGCGTTGGCCATACTTCTTCTAAATATTTAATAATGGTTGTATTAAGTACTATACGTGGTGATTGAAAAGACTGTGGTTTCACAAATATGCAATACCACCTTTTGCTTATGCCTAGAGCTGGCAATAAAAGCTGCATGGTAAAATGGAAAACCAAGCAATTTTTTTTCATTTTTGAAGACCGTGGGGAAAAAAAGAGCACAAAAAACTATTCCCCCAGAAAAATGGTGCTTCTATTGGGGTCCGTGTCCTCACGGATAGATTTTCCAATCAGAATTTTGGCTAGATTTTCACATTAACAAGCATCTGCCACTGTGTTCTCCACTTGCAGTCTAGGTGGGCAGACAGGTGGAAGTTAATTGTAGAGGTGGTACATGACTAGACTGACTATGAATAATTGCAAAGTCTAACACAATTGGCAACATTGGAACACAATTTAAAAAAAAAACAAAAAACAAAGTACCTTTGGTAGGTTATAAATGTGCTTCTGGTAAACCAACTCAAAATGAGGAGGATTGATGCTGCTTTGATGGATGCAAAACACGTTTTCATTCGAGGTATCTGATGAAGGAACAATAGCATAAAAGCGCAAAGTTTCAGATGTATAACAGACATTTTGTACAACTGCAATTTTTTTTTTAAGTGGATATATATATATATATATATATATATATATATATATATATATATATATATATATATATATATATATATATATATAAATAAATAAACACACACAGAAATATACATACACATATACATATACATATACATACATACATATATACATACATACATATATATATATATATATATATATATATCCATGAGGCGGATCAGCCTCACAAACCGCCAGTAGCGGCTTGTTTTAAATTTTAGGGCTCTCCCTACTACAAATAGTACGAGTCATGCCTTTAGTAAAAACAGGGTTTTTTTTAGGCAGTAACCAACTTAGGCTAGCCAAAAACAACCCTACCCTGGTCTGAAACTTGGGTCACTTTTAAGTACCCCTTTATAGCACAGAAAGGTTCTCCCAACTTGCTGGAATATATTGTGTGACTTGGTATGAAGGAACTACAAAGACACTGCTGCCATAGATGGGTGAATGTTTCAGAAATTGTTGCCAATTGTAGAAAAAAAAATAGAAAAACACTTTTAGGGCTCTTTCACACGGCCGCCCTGCTGTTTTTGTCCGCTGCGGGACTTTTTTTTTTTTCACGGAGCGGATGACATTTGTGTCATCCGCTCTGTATGCCCGCATATCATCCCATCCCTTTGCGGATGATATGCAGACAGAATGCAAGTCTATGGGCATTGCGCATGTCAGCGGATGATTTTCCTTCCTTTCCGTTTTTTGAACGGATGAAAAATAGGGTTCTGTTCCGTTCCAAAAAACGGAACAGAACTGAAAGGAAGAAAATCGGATGTCAGCGGATGGTATTCCGCTGACATCCGCAATGCCATAGACTTACATTATGTCCGCAAATCATCCACAAAAAAAATAGGATGATTTGCGGACATACGGAGCGGCCGCGTGAAAGAGCCCTAAACCAACTTCACAGAAGCACATACTAAACTATTAATAGGCTTTAAATCAGAAGTAGAGAAGGTGATGCTTTAAAGTGGTGTCTAAACCCAAAAACAAAAATGTACTATATTGCAGCCTATCAGTTCATGGAGGTGTCTACATTTCCCCCCCCCCCCCCCTCTTCCAGGCTATTTTCACTTGGTAATCTTGTCAATAGGAAGCTTTGTTTACCTGGATGGCTATACTATTTCTTACAATGGATGGTTTCCAGCCAGATTGGATTTGGACATGTCTACCTTGGTTCAAGAAAGAAAAGTTTTCTTCAAGGTGATCTCACAGGAAGCAATAAGGACACCATTTCTGCTGAGATCAGAATGTTCTTAGACTGAAAACTATTGCAGACACCAAGGGGTTCATTTACTAAAACTGGAGAGTGCAAAATCTGGCGCAGCTCTGCATAGAAACCAATTGGCTTCCAGCTTTTTTGATCAAAGCTTAATTGAACATGCTGAAGTTAGAAGCTGATTGGCTTCCATGCACAGCTGCACCAGATTTTGCACTCTCCAGTTTTAGTAAATCAGCCCCCAAGTGCCTGACAGGATCCAAAGCTGGAAACAGCACTGGTAGAGGCAGCACTTGTCAGGCTGATCCTCTTTTTAGGGTGGTGCACACCACATCAATGAGGGTCAAAATAGTCTCCTTTAACTCCAAAGTAATAGCAGTAGACTGCGACTCCTCAGGGGTAACATCTAAAAAGGACATAAGCAACTCATCTGGGGTAATGTCATCTGACAGGCACTTCAGCGACCTAAAATAATAGGCTCTGCAGCCAATGGTTTAGAGGCCTCTAATGCACCAGGGTAAGTCAGATACAGAATTTTCTGGGAAGGACATTGGAGCATACTTATGTCCTCGCAATCAGAAGTCAGCAAATAAGATGCGAGTAAAATCATCCTGCGACTGTAGTAAAACCTCAGCCATGAGTATAAAAAAAAAGGACCTAGCTACACCTGCTAGAACCAAGCAAAAATCAGAAGACCAAAAGACTAAAAGAGGAGCACAACATGACCAGGCTGCAGTCATTTGTATTACTAGGTATGCTGCAGGTAATTCCAACCAATAAGTAGAAAGCTCGACTGCTACATCATTTAGGAACAGGGGGACAAAGTGTTTAAAGCAGAGTTCCAGCTGTTTTTGTGTTTATTAAAAGTCAGCAGCTACAAAGTGTGATTTTTCCTATTTATTTTTACTTTTTATTTTTATGCTGTCCCTTTAAAAAAGGTTTTGGATTACTTTTATTCCTATTACAAGGAATGCAAACATCCCTTGTAATTGAAAAAAACAGGACAAGTCCTCTTTAATGTGAGATCTGGGGTAAAAAAAGGCCTCAGTTCTCACAACTACACTTAAAAGCAATAATAAAAAAATAAATAATTAAAAGGCCCTTTAAGGCCGTTGGGCAAAAGCGACGCTCCGGTTATCCAAAGTCAGAGCGCCAAGTGGGAGCCATCTTGCCTTTACTAGACTTTCTGCCCAGGACCAGATCGTTTTTCCCACTACCAACGGCTCCGGGAAGCAGGGGGGTGGGCACCTCTCCCGCCATCCAAAAAAGTGATTCCGCAGCGTATCTGCCGCTGAGACCACTTGTGTTAAAGCGCTGCACTTTAGACTTTGGGAAAATTACATACTCCTACCTGGTTTATCAGGCGTCTGCACAAAGTGCTGTGACGTAAACGTTTTTCCGTTTGGATACTTTGGATGGGCAGGTAGGCGAGAGTCAAAATATGTGCAGAAGACATGAATGAGTATCTGAAAATGGAGAATAGAAGATGAATGATTAAAAGTATATTGTAAAAATGTAACACATATGAAAGGCACTATTAACTTCATGACAACAGAATCACCAGAAAATGAAACATGAAAGTTGATATGTAGGAACAAGTTGATAATTTGTCTCACTCCTAGATGGTATGCCCAGCCAAAAGAATACATTTCAGATACTGCCATAAAAAGATTCTCTGGAGACAGTGCGTGTATGCTCTCTGAATGTGTCCCATAGATTAAATCACAGTTATTACATATAGGTACACCACACCCCAAATACCCAAAGTGTTGTAGAGGAAAAAGGGGACCTTATACATTTGCAGTGGCACTGTCCAAAACTTCAGATACTTTAAGTCTAGCATTCAGACCATCAATAATACATTTTATATAGATATACCTCTAGATCCCAAGCCCTGTCTCCAAGGTCACTGGTGTCGAACACAAGGCCCGCAGGCGGAATCCGGCCCGCCAGGCCATTTTATGTGACCTTCGCACCCAGAGCTTTTTTTCCAGCTGGAATGTGGCACCACCTTCGGCTCCCTGCAAGTGAGAGACACACCTACACTGCTGGGAGGTACTAGAGCCAGGCAGCTGAGATGTAAGGAAGCTTTTTTTTTTTGGGGGGGGGGGGGGTGTACGCCTCACACTCCTGAACTCTGCATGCCCTGTACTAGAAAAAAAAATAAAAATTCTACCTGTTTTTTGGTATTTTAGATATGTCCTACACTTGTGAAAACATTTCAAATAAACATTTTAATAAGCTACACAACATACTGCTGAGTCCGTGGGAAGGTCAGTATCCCATTTGCGACCTTTAAACTCTCCTCCACCATTCCATCGGAATGAGCTCATGCAGCCTCCTTGAGAAAGGTCTGTAAAACAAAATATCCTCCTATAAAAATATATTGGGATACCTTTTTCTTTTGATAAATATAAAGTAAACCTCTAAAAAAGGAAAAAAAAAAAATTGGATTTTTGGTTTACCTGTAAAGTCCTTTTCCTGGAGTATATCATGGGACACAGAGCATCTTCATATCCATGAGGATTGGGTTATGCTGCCACCTTCAGGTGATTGGACGCTGGTAAAAAACGGGAAAACCCCTCCTAGACATAACCCCCTCTCCACAAGTCAAGGTTTTTATTTTTTGTAGCAAGCCTTGCCTGGGGATGTACTCAATGAAAAGGATTTTACAGGCAATCCAAAAATCCCTTTTTTTCTTTATTGTACATCACAAGACACAGAGCATCTTCATATCCATGAGGATAGGGACGTTCAAAGCAAACAATATGAGGGGAGGGCAACATGGCAACTGGCTCCAAACAACTAAACCAAAACAGGTTAGAACCTCAAGCAGCAGCCTGAAAAAAACAACTAAAACAAGGTAGCAACCTCAGCAATGCGAACATCCACTTGGAAAAATGTTGGAAAGTACAACCCGACACCAGGTAGCAGCTTAAATTTAAACTAAAGTCTGATCTCCAAAAGCCCAGGAAGCACCAACACAACACTCCTAGCAGAATTAACGGTCACCGAAAATGTTGGAACTTTGCCATTTAGAACGCAAGCCTGAGAAATAAGCCCACAGATTCATTGAGAAATGGTAACACCTGATAGCACAAACCTCCATCTAAAGTGTGAAAAGCCTTGTCCCGGCTTAGGGCAGAAAGACAAATACAGGAAATGTCCTGGTTGAAGCGGAACGAAGAAACTACCTAGGGTAAAATGTATGGCTGAGTAAGTAGAACTACCTTTCCACGGTGGAGCACCAAGATTGGTTTCTTACAGGAAAAAGCAACAGATTCTGAAACTGAGCCAAAATAATGGCAACAAGAAAAAAAGATAAAAAAAAAAGACCCTTCTGTGACAGAAGGACTAAAGGAATTACAGATGGGTGAAAAATAGGGACTTCTGCAACACAATGTACCAAATTGAGGTTCCATGGTGTCTTGACTAGTGGAACAATGTCTGAGTTTGCACAAGATACACACCAAGGAACGTAAAATTCAGTCTGTGGGAAAAATAAATAAATGCCATGATTTCCAAGTTTTGGGGCATCCCTTCATTGTGAAAAGGATTTGTAACGCAGCGTAGCAGGCTCTGAAGTCTTTTTTTTTCGTTAAGTGTAAGTTCCAGGACATTTATCAGTAAAAAAAGACTCCTCTGTTGACCAGACTCCATGGGCACAGAGATTGTCCAGCACTCCATCCCAGCCCGACAGGCTGGCACCTGTGGTGACCACCATCCACAACAGCAGTAGAAAGGATTTGCCCTAGCTCAGGGCGGGCGACAAGCCACCACGCGAGAGCACCTACCTCGTGAGTCGGCTCAAACATATTCTGCCCAAGGACTGCGGATCCTTGTTCCACTTGACAAGAATCTCCTCTTGCAGAGGCCTGGAATGAAATAGAGCAAATGGAACCGCCTCAAAAGGTCAACACCATCAGCCCCAAGGCTCTCATGCAAGTCCGCAGAGATGAGATTGTTCTCCAACAGCAACCTGATCAGGGGTAAAAAAATCTGTCTGCTGGGCGACACCGAAATTCGAACTTGTACCCTGAAAAAATTAGTTTGTGAACCCATTTGTCCTGAATCAAAAATGTCCAGAATTCCTGAAAGTAACGCAGACAACCCCCCCCCGAATCGGGTGAGGGCGCCCCTTCATGCCAAAGAGGATTTGTCCGCCGAACCGGACTGGCTAATCTTGGGCTTATTCGACCAAGCCTTCTTGTTCCCTCCAGATGCTCTGAACAGTTAACCTTTTTCTTGCTCCCCTAAGGCACGAAAAAAAAAACGCCTATGAGCCATGAAAGAGGGCCCCAGCTTACTGCAGGGCGCCTTACCTTTTGAAGATTGGGGAGGATAGTACTCTTAACCCCCCGCTAAACTTAAACCTTTAATCAACTCATCCAAGGAGTCTTCAAAACAGACGTTCACCCAAAAAGGGAGATCTGTTAAGGCATTCTTAGAAGCCTGGTCTGCCAACCAGCTCTTCAGCCACATCATGCGGCGTATGACAATCCCTACCGCTGACACTCTGGCAACCAGAGGGGCTGCATCACACAGGAACAAGATTTTACCCCCTTTGTGACCAGGCCTTTTTTTTTGCTATTTAGCATTACACTACTTTACTGGTAATTGTGCAGCCATGCAACGCTGCACCCAAACGAAATGTATATCATTTTGTCACACGAATAGGAGCTTTCTTTTGGTGGAGAGCAGGTATACCCTGAGCCCATGAGACAAGACGTGAAAGAGTCTGGAGAAGCCAAGGAGAATGTTATGTTGCCTGTAATATCATTCAGCATGACCAGTTTGGTGGTGGATCAGTGATGGTCTGGGGAGGCATATCCATGAAGGGACGCACAGACCTCTACAGGCTAGACAATGGAATCATGGCCATTAGAAATTGGTATGAAATCCTTGAACCCATTGTCAGATCCTACGCTGGTGTAGTGGGTCCATACATGCCAGCTTAAGGCTCAGTTCACACCCTTGCAGTTTGCTTATGATCCGTTTCTGCAGTGCTTTTTGCACACACACAATTTGCATTTTTTTTTATGCTGTTTTTTTTATGTTGGGCAGCCTAAATGGAAACCGTGGCAAACATGCACTACATGCTTTTCTGCATCTTCTACATTATTAAACCAAAAAAAAAAAAACCCATATTGCACTAATCACGGGTGCAAAACGCACAGCAAAAAGCTGCCGAAAACGGACCAAAAGCAAAACTGCCCATACATGCATAGATTTTAGGATGAGAATATTCATACGAAAAAATCTTTGTACATTTGCTGAATGAAAGAATGTCATTTTTGAAAATTTTTACTTGCGTTTACATTAAGTTTTACAATTAATTTCTGAACGAAAACCTGAAAATTCCTTTGACCAAGAAGTTTTCTATTCTGTCCTTTCAAATTTTTCCGTCACTGTGGTAGAAAACGAACGTCGATTTGACCCCACTAACGATTAGAAAATCAAAAGAACGTTCTTAAAGTGAAAAATTTTTTGAAGGAAGACATTGTTTTTGTATGACCAGCAAAGTGACAGCAGGCGCCGGTAGCTTTTATCAAGTCACCTGCCTATGACAAGGGAGTCTGCCATACATAATATATTACAGTTCTGTCTAAAAATCTGCAAAACATTTTCAATCGGCAAAACGTCTTTCATTTTTTTTCTTTAAATAAAAAAAATTAGATCCGAGTCTGTTGATATTTAACAGATTAGACCTCTATTAGTATATACATTATATCTCGTCTGTTATTCTCAGAATGGATTAGAGATTTTGCTCCCTAACCATATATAGTTGGTTATTTAGGTTTACCACTGCATATAGATATTGAAGAAAAATTGCCTTTTTTTTGAAAAAAAAAATTTACATAATACCTAAAATTATTCACCACTTTTTTTTTAGGTTATTATCCGATTAATCAAAAGAATCGGACAACTAATCAATTATGAAAATAATCCTTCATTGCAGCCCTACAAATAAACACTCATTACAACCAAGGTATGCAGAGTACCATCTCTGAACACACAACACATCAAACCTTGAAGCAGATGGGCTACAGTAGCAGATGACCACACCAGGTGCCACTCCTCTCAGCTAAGAACAGGAAACGGAGGCTACAATTTGCACAGGCTCACCAAAATTGGACAATAGAAGTTTGGAAAAATATTGTCTTGTCTGAGGAGTCTCGGTTTCAGCTGTCGCATTCAGAATGGTAGGGTCAGAATTTAGCGTTAAAACATGAAAGCATGGATCTATCCTGCCTTGTATCAACGGTACAGGCTGGTGGTATAATGGTGTGGGGGATATTTTCTTGGCATGCTTTGGACCCCTTCGTACCAATTGAGCATCATTTAAACACCACGGCTTACCCGTGTATTGTTGCTAACCATTTCAATGCCTTTATGACTACAGAGTATCCATCTTCTGATGGCTCCTTCCAGCAGGATAATGCACCATGTCACAAAGATACAATCATCTCACCACTGCTTTCTTGAACAGGACAATGAGTTCACTGTACTCCAATGTCACCAGATCTCAATCCAATTGAGCACCTTTGGGAATTGGTGCCTTCTCCTGTCAGAACACAAGAGAACTGCAAGGGAGATCACTCTAACATCGAATTGTTAGTACTGTCAGGTTCAACTGCCTTACTAGAAATACCTATTACAAACTACAAAAAAAAGGTAAAAAATAATGTACATTTTAGTCAATTTTAGTTAATAGTTTATAATAATGAAATGGTTTTACCTTTAATTCGCTCAAAGAGATATTCCTGATTTGGAGTGATGTCCAAATACTGCACAATCGAATTTAGCGTTGGGATAAGAGAGGCTTTTATAAGAGCTGCTTGTTTTAAACTAGTAATGCTTGATTCTGAAAAAAATAAAAATAAAATAAATTACCTGGTGCACACACGAAACAGGTTTATGTTTACACCCAAGACCAGCCCCAATACACCTTTAAACCCAAGCCCTAAACCTGCAATTCTAGCTAAGGTTAGATAAATCTAGTAAGCAACCCAAAGCCCCTACTTCTCTTGATCATCAAGGTGCTGCTACTGCACCGAAAACACTTGCTGCTGGGTGCCACTATAGCAACCAGAAAGCAGTGGCACCCAGCAGCAAGACTGGACACTTTAGGAGGCCCCCTGCTTTCCCACTGGAGAAAGGTCTTCAAGTGCAGGTGGTGTGGCAGCTAATGGCAGACATGGTCAATGAAAAAGCATTTCTGCATCAATTGGGAAATCCGTTATCAAATTTAATTTCATTGAGGGAAACAAAGCGCAAGGACTAATTGAGTGTACACATGAAAAAGTTTACATTTTCACACTGCTTTAGCCTTTCCTTCAAATTCCCTTGGTCCGTCTACCCCTTCCTTCAAAACCTGCCATTGTAAAAAACCACCAATGGGCAGCTTATTCT